>NC_091790.1:168882500-170132500 GCF_041296235.1 Equus asinus
TGCTTCAAAGACCAACCTCCTCAAGTGTACTGCCTATATTTTCTTCCAGGAGTTTTATGGTCACATCTTACTTTCAAGGCTTTAATTCATTTTGAGTTAATGTTTGTGTATGGCAGAAGATAATGTTCCACTTTCATTCTTCTGCATGTGGCTGTCCAGTTTTCCCAACACCATTTATTGAAGAGACTTTCCTTTCTCCATTGTATGTTCTTGGCTCCTTGTTGAAGATTAGCTATCTACAGATGTGTGGTTTTATTTCAGGGCTTTCAATTCTGTTCCATTGATCTGTGTGTCTGTTTTTGTACCAACACCATGCTGTTTTGATTACTATAGCTTTATAGTATATTTTGAAGCCAGGGATTGTGATACCTCCAGATTTGTTCTTTTTTCTTAGGATTGCTTTAGATATTTGGGATCTTTTGTTGTCTCATATGAATTTTATGATTCTTTGTTCTATTTCCGTGAAGGATGTCACTGGGATTCTGATTGGGATTGTGTTAAATCTGTAGATTGCTTTAGGCAATACAGACATTTTAACTATAGTTATTCTTCGAATTCATGTGCATGGAATATCTTTCCATTTCTTTATGTCATCATCGACTTCTTCCAATAATGTCTTATAGTTTTCACTGTATAGGTCTTTCACCTCCTGGGATAAATTTATTCCTAGATATTTTACTCTTTTTGTTGAGAGTATACATGAAATTGTATTCTTGACTTCTCTTTGTGTTAGTTCATTATTAGAGTATAGAAATGCACCTGAATTTTGAAAGTTGATTTTGTACCCTGCAACTTTGCTATTGTTGTTAATTATTTCTAATACTTTTCTGACAGATTCATTAGGGGTTTCCATATATAGAAACATGCCATGTGCAAACAGCAAGAGTTTCACTTTTTCCTGGCCAATTTGGATACCTTTTATTTCTTTTTCATACCCAATTTCTCTGCCCAAAACCTCCAGTACTATGTTCAATATGAGTGGTGGGAGTGGGCACAATTATCTCGTTCCTGTTCTCAGAGGGATGGCTTTCAGTTTTTCCCCATTGAGTATGATGTTGGCTGTTGTTTTGTAATATATGGGCTTTTTTATGTTGAGGTACTTTTCTTCTATACCCATTTTGTTGAGAGGGTTTTTTGATCATAAATGGATGTTGCATCGTGTCAAATGCTTTTTCTGAATCTACTGAGATTATCATGTGATTTTTATTCCTCTTTTTATTAATGTGGTATATCACATCAATTGATTTACAGATGTTGAACCATCCCTGAGCTCCTGGTATAAATCCCACTTGATCATGGCATATGATCCTTATAATGCATTACTGTATTTGGTTCGCCAACATTTTCTTGAGGATTTTTGCATCTATGTTCATCAGAAATATTGCCCTGTAATTTTCTTCTTGGTGTTGTCCCTGTCTGGCTTTGGGATCAGGGTGATGTTGGCCTCATCGAAGGAGTTAGGAAGTGTTCCATCTTCTTCAATTTTTTTGGAATGGTTTGAGAAGGATAGGTATTAAGTCTTCTTTGAATGTTTGGTAGAATTCTCCAGAGAAACCATCTGGTCCTGGACTTTAATTTTTCAGAGGTTTTCTTTTTTTTTTTTTTTTTTTAAGATTGGCACCTGGGCTAACAACTGTTGCCAATCTTCTTTTTTTTTTTTTTTTTCTGCTTATCTCCCCAAAGCCCCCCTGTACACAGTTGTATATCTTAGTTGCAGGTCCTTCTAGTTGTGGGATGTGGGACGCTGCCTCAATGTGGCCTGAGGAGCAGTGCCATGTCCACACCCAGGATCCAAACCCTGGGCCGCCGCAGTGGAGTGAGCAAACTTAACCACTTGGCGACGGAGCCGGGCCCATTGGAGGTTTTTGATTATTGTTTCAATCTCTTTACTTGTGATTTGTCTATTCAGATTCTCTATTTCTTCTTGATTCAGTTTTAGGAGGGTGTAGTGTCTAAGAATTTATTCATTTCTTTTAGATTGTCCAATTTGTTGGCATACAGTTTTTCATAGTATTCTCTTATAATCTTTTGGATTTCTGTGGTATCCATTGTATTTTCGCCTCTTTCATTTCTAATTTTATTTGAGTCTTCTTTTTCCTTAGTGAGTCTGGTTAAGGGTTTGTCAATTTTGTTTATCTTCTCAAAGAACCAGCTCGTAGATTTATTGATCCTTTCTACTTTATTTTTTTGTTTCAATTTCATTAATTTCTGCTCTAATTTTTATTATTTCCCTCCTTCTGCTGACTTCGGGGTTTGTTTGTTCTTTGTTTTCTAGTTCTGTTAGGCATAGTTTAAGATTGCTTATTTGAGATTTTTCTTGTTTGTTAAGGTGGGCCTGTATTACAGTGAATTTCCCTCTTAGGACCACTTTTGCTGCATCCCATATGAGTTGGTGTGGTATGTTTTCATTTTCATTTATCTCCAGATTTTTTTGACTTCTCCTTTAATTTCTTCATTGATCCATTGGTTGTTCAGTAGCATGCTGTTTAGTCACCACATATTTGTCACTTTCCCAGCTTTTTTCTTGTAGTTGATTTCTAGTTTCATAGCATGATGGTTGGAAAAGATGCTTGATATGATTTCAATCTTCTTAAATTTACTGATGCTTGCCTTGTTCCCCAGCATATGGTCTATCTTCAAGAATGTTTCACGTGCACTAGAGAAGAATGTGTATTCTGCTGTTTTTGGTTGGAGTATTCTGTATAAAACTTTAAGTCCATCTGGTCTATCTTTTCATTTCACTATTTCCTTGTTGACTATCTGTCTGGGTGATCTATCCATTGATGTAAGTGGGATGCTGAGGTCTCCTACTATTATTGCATTGCTCTTAATTTCTCCTTTTACATCTGTTAATAGTTGCTTTATGTATTTAGGTGCATATATATTTATAAGTGTTATGTCCTCTTGGTGGAGTGTCCCCTTTATCATTATATACTGCCTCTCTTTGTCTCTCTGCGTTTTTTATCTTGAAGTCTGCCCTGTCTGATTTAAGTATGGGAACACCTGCTTTCTTTAGTTTGCCATTTTCTTGGAGTATCATATTCCATCCCTCCACTCTGAGCCTTTAGAGCCGAGATGTGTTTCCTGGAGGCAGCATAGTTTTGGGTCTTTTTTTTTTTTTTAATTCATCCAGCCACTCTGTGCCTTTTGATTGGAGAAATCAATCTATTTACATTTAGAGTGAATAGTGATATATGATGGCTTAATACTATCATTTTATCTCTTCTTTTCTGGTTTTTCTGTATTTTCCTTGTTTATCTTCCTTTGTATTTCTGAACAGAATTTCAGTTTGGTGATTTTCTGTGATAGTTTTCTCAGTTTTCTCTTTATTTATCATTTGTGTCTCTGTTCTGATTTTTAGTTTACTGGTTACCATGAGGTTTGTGTAAAAGATCTCAAAGATGAGATAGTTCACTTTCTGATAGCCTCTTATATCCTTAGCCTAAGTGGATCCATTCCTTTCCTCTTCTCTGTTGAAAGTATTATTGTCACAACTTATCCCATTTTGCGTTGTGAGTTTGTGATTAAAATGGAGTAATTATAGTTATTTTTTATGCTTTCTTTCCCTTTATTTTTAATTATAAAGATAAAATATACTTAGATAACTTAACTTTTATAATTAAGAGTTTGCTAACCTATTCTAATAGAAAGCTACAATTTTCTGATTTTGCCTGTCTATTTATCTCCTTGCTCATGCTTTGCAAACCCTTTCTTTTTTTTTCTTTTTTTTCTTTCAGCTATGAGGGCCTTCTTGATCATTTCTTGTAGGGGGGGTCTTATGGCGATGAACTCCCTCAGCTTTTGTTTATCTGGGAAAGATTTTATTTCTCCATCATATCTGAAGGAGAGTTTCACTGGATAGAGTATTCTTGGCTGAAAGTTTTTGCCATTCAGTACTTTGAATATATCATTCCTCTCTCTCCTAGCTTGTAAGGTTTATGCTGAGAAGCCCACTGAAAGCCTGATAGTAGTTCCTTTGTAGATTATTTTCTTCTGCCTTGCTGCCCTTAATATTTTTTCCTCATCATTTATTCTTGCTAGTTTTACTAATATATGCCTTAGAGAAGGTCTTTTTACACTGATGTAATCAGGAGTTCTATTAGTTTCATTTACATGTAATTCCAGCTCCTTCCCCAGGTTTTGGAAGTTCTCAGCTATTATTTCTTTGAGGAAGCTCTCAGCTCCTTCTCCACCCCCTTCTCCCTCTGGAACACCTATAATCCTTATATTGCATTTTCTAATTGAGTTGGATAAATTTCATCATTTCTTTTTAGTCTTAGTTCTCTCTCCTTCTCCACCTGAAACATTTATGTATTTCTGTACTCTAAATTACTAATTCTGTCCTCCATAATGTCAACTCTGTTCTTTAAGGATTGTAGATTATTTTTTTAAATCTCATTCATTGTGTACTTCATCTCCAGCATTTCTGTTTGGTACTTTTTAGAGTTTCAATCTCTCCCTTTTTTTTATTTGTTTTATTTTGAAGTAACATTGGATTATATTATACAGCTTTCAGATGCACACTGTAATAAATTTCAAATTCTGTGTAGATTACATCACGTTCACCACGCAAAAACTAATTATAGTCCATCACATCACATGTGAGCCTAATCACCCCTTTTGCCTTTCCCCCTCCCCCCTTCCCCTATGGTAACCACCAATCCAATCTCCGTTGCTATGTGTTTGTCATTTTTATCTTCTACTTATGAGTGAGATCATATGGTATGTGACTTTCTCCTTCTGATTTATTTCAGTCAGCATAATATCCTCAAGATCCATCCATGTTGTCACAAATGGCCTAATTTCATCATTTCTTATGGCTAAGTAGTATTCCATTGTGTATATATACCACATCTTCTTTATCCATTCGTCCTTTGATGGGCACCTAGGTTGCTTCCAAGTCTTGGCTATTGTGAATAATGCTGCAAAGAACATATGGGTGCATGTATCTTTATGCATTTGTGTTTTCAAGTTCTTTGGATAAATACCCAGCAGTGGGATAGCTTGATCATATGGTAGACTATTCTTAATTTCCTGAGGATACTCCCTACTGCTTTCCATAGTGGCTGCACCAGTTTGCACTCCCACCAGCAGTGTACGAGGGTTCCCTTCTCTTCACATCCTCTCCAACACTTGTTGTTTCCTGTCTTGTTAATTATAGCCATTCTGACTGGAGTGAGGTGATACCTCATTGTAGTTTTGATTTACATTTCCCTGACAGCTAATGATGTTGAGCATCTTTTCATATGCCTGTTGGCCATCCGTACATTTTCTTTGGAGAAATCTCTGTTCAGATCTTTTGCCCATTTTTTAATTGGGTTATTGGTTTTTTTGTTGTTGAGATTTATGAGTTCTTTGTATATTTTGGATATTAACCCCTTATCTGATATATGGTTTGCAAATATCTTCTCCCAATTATTAGGTTGTCTTTTCATTTTGTTGATGGTTTCCTTTGCTGTCAGAAGCTTTTCAGTTTGATGTAGTCCCATTTGTTCATTTTTTCTTTTGTTTCCCTTGCCCGGTCAGATATGGTACTTGAAAACATGTTGCTAAGACCATGTCAAAGAGTCAAACAATGTCAATTTCTGTTCTTACATTCAAGTCTTTAATTCTTTTGTGAAGAATTCCCTCTGCTCATTTATTTTATTCCTAAGTTCATTGACATGTCTTTCTGAGTTTTCTTGTAACTTGTTGAATCTCTGTATGATAACTATTTTCAAGTCTCCATCATTTAGATTGTAAATTTCTGTGACTTCAGCATTGGTTTCTGGGCACTTGTTATTTTCCTTCTGGTCTGGAGTGTTAATGTATTTATTCAAGCTGTTAGATGGAGTGGATCTTTGCTGATGCATAGTGGTAGCATCTGGTCACAGATTCCACCTGCCACCACTGAAGGGAGCAGGAGTTGTGTTTTCCAAGCCCACCACATCCCTTGGCAGTTGTGCCGCTCCATTAGAAGTTGTGCCAATAGGGCTTTCTGTATCTTGTCGCCATTGCTTCACACGTGCAGGCACAGGCGCTGTGGCAGGGATCCCCTGCCCTGGCCAATTGGCTGAGCTGGTGCACCAGGTGATATGGGAGGGAGGGGGTGCTTTCTTTCCCGCCCACAATCCTGCCCTGCACTCACTGGTGCCCTGCCTGGGCTGTTTGGCTTGGTGAGAGAGCCCCCATGGTGACTTAGCTGCCTTGGCATGGAGCATTCCTGCGGACTGGGAAGCAACTTCAAGAGTGAGAGCATTCCTGCAGAGGGCTGCCTTTTCCACCATCTCCTCTCAGAGTCATGCACTGGCTGCTGTGTGAGGTCCTGCACCCTAGATCGCTGGCACTTGGGAAGGTGAGGATATCCATTTACCTCCTTCCCCTGCTTCCTGAGGGATCCAGCACCCCCACCTTCAGATGTATGGCTCTGTGGATCTCTCAGACGTCTATTGTGTTGTGTGGATATCCCCTGTTGGTTAATGAATGTCCTTTTCATTGTATCTTAGGGGGGAGAGCCTAATGGAACAGCTCACTCAGCCGTGATGCTGTCATAAGTATATTTTAAATATCTGTGACATGATTTGAGAAGAGAAAGGCTAGTGGACATCGCCATGGGAAAAGGAAAAAGAGATAGAGAATAATTTGGGATGGAAGGCAGTAGAGGACAAGAATACCAGCCTCTGATGAACAAAATGTAGCTCTAATGTTGCATTAGGCATGACGCCAACACTAAACTGGGCTTTTTGAGCATTTAAATTAAAATTCTACTTTTGAGAACTCATGAAGAGTCTATATAAGATTAGTAACACTGACAAATATGTAGATAATTATTCAGAGATATCTTCTGATATTGTTTCAGATGCATGAACTTGTTTTAAATCTCAAGCATTAGAAAATGGTGCTTTCTATTGCATGTTATTCTAAAACTTGAGTCTTGCTGGAAACTACATTTAAAAATCTACTATGATTGAGAATGTCATTATTTGCAAAAACAAAGATTTAGTTTGTGTTTATATAAAATGCTTTCTTTAAGAGTAAAAATGATGATGAGAGTTATAAAACTTTCACAGACTTTACTAATATTGCCTAGGTTTCATCTAATTTCTACAAAGGTTTCCAATTTTGTCATAAGCAGAAAATATGGTAAGAAAGAGGATATGGAAGATAGAAGATTCATTGTAATCCAATAAAATTTTATGTGATAAAGATCTCGCCTAGAGTATTTATGGGGGAGATTTGTCATTCACCACTAAAATTAAACATTTCCCAAAACTTAAACTATCTAAAGTTCAATGCTATGAGAGAATTATGACATGCAAATGACACGAAAAAATCTTAAGAACCATTTACCGAATGAATACTCACAGGTACAGTGAGTAGGTATCGAGTGCAGCAAAAGATGGTGCCTGCCAAGTCTCAAGGAACTCACAGCATGGCGGGGTGGGCACACCCCACAAGAACAGTGAACAGTAGGGAGGGCTGTCCAGGGAGGAGGAGGAGGTATGAGCCAGAAGAACAAAGGTGGGAGAGCAGTCCAGGCTACAGAACGTGCAAGGCTCAGAGGTAAGAAGAAGCTGGATATAATTCTGTTTGGCTATGGGGATTGCCAGAAAATAAGCCCTTGAGAGAAAGGCAAGGCCAAGGTCATGAAAAGCAACATCAAAGATCTGAGGAGGGACTCTCTCAAAGGGCTTTAATTAGAGGAGTCTAAAGTTTGTGTTTCAGAAAGATCATACAAGCTAATTGGGGTCAAAGTTTCTTACAGAAGAATCACAAAATATGTATCAATGTGTATCAAGGCTCTCAAAACCTGCTACAAGCAACTTTATCTAAAGTCAGAGAAGTATTTAGGCCAAGGTTCACAAAGCCAAATGCTTACGAAAGCCAGGCAAGTAATGAAAGTAAATGAACAGGTCCACTGGAGCCCTTAGTGAATGAAGGAGGAGAATGCTAACTCAGCCCCAGAAACCCACTGCCAGGCAGCAGTGTGGGTGCAGCATACCTGATCTAACATTTAAAGAAAACCAGAAAACAAGATTCTTAGGTGAAATATACTGATTTTTAAATAACAGCAACTGTATTGATCTTTCACAAAACACTGATGTACCAAACAAAATACTTGCAGAAATTACCCAACTTCACAGATTACAAGGCTATTTAGAACCAATTTACTAAGAGATAGAATATGTGCATCAAGTTACCTCTGATTTGAGCTAAGCATTTTTTCCCCAAATATCCTCATTGGAAAAGATTTCTGAGTGACGAAGGCTTTAAAAATTTCACTTTCATGGCTATGAATGGTAGAGAAAAACAAGTTCACTAGTTCTCATTTAAGCAGAAATCTGTTTGCCTTAGTTTGGTTTGGTTTTGCTCATCTCAAAGAAAAGTGGATGCTCCTAAGCATTCTGGTATGATTCTAAAAGTCCTTGAATATATGCAAATCTGCAAAGGAACAGACTTACAAACATGGACCATAAAAAATACCAAACATTTTTGTTTTCACCTATCAATCTCTGATCAGGTAAACAGAAATGAACACAAGAAGGCTATTTCATGGATGAAAAACTCCTTGACATAGGACACTTCATTACCTAATATTGTACTCAAAGTGCTACCTTAATCCTCATGGTGGACTGTCAGCATACCTAATACTAGTTTATTGGATAATTAATGAGCCCAAATATATTAACATTTTATAGGCAAAAAGCAAAATAATCAAGCTACATACAAATGTTTACCTAGCGTGCATATTTTGTTTCTGGGAAAAAATCTTAAGCTCTTTTTTTACAGAGAAAACATACATGCAACTCTCAAATGTAATTCAATTAACATGACGTAAAAAAAAATTTCATTATCCATGATCCCATACCCAGATATAACCACATTACATTTTAATCTAAATTCCAAATTAATACATAGAGTAGTTCAGGACTGATCAAACTGCTAATTCTATAGCAATTCCACCTCCACTCCTAGAATCTCTACTATTATAGCCACCACCACAATGCATCTTTTCCATTGCCACAGACTGTTATCGATAAAAAACAAAATATAATGATAATTGGATAGACTTCTTTTGGAATATAGGTCTACTAATGAGAATAATGGAATTATTTATTGGGCAATAATATTTTGCCTAACTGGGATTCAAAGCTCATTTTATCCATCATCAAAATTGATTGCAAATACTCAAAATTAATTGAGTTCCTCTGTATTTACTCAAAAGACTTTATTCATAATTGCCAAAACTTGGAAGCAACCAAGATGTCCTTCAGTAGGTGAATAGATAAATAAATAGATGTGGTACATCCAGACAATGGAATATTATTCAGCACTAAAAAGAAATGAGCCATAAAGCCATGAAAAGACAGGAAGAAATTTAAATGCACATTACCAATACATTTTTAAAGCATTTCTTTCCACAGTGATCAATAGTGAGAGACTAATTTCTCTTCCAAAACGTACTTCAAATACTGTAAAGAAAACAAATAAACCTCAACCACAAATTGAATACCATCTTTTTCATGAGGCTAAAATGTCTTCTCAAATATACTACAAGAACAATATTGACAGATACGATTTTAAACACGGTATTTGAAAATTTCAGAGTACAAAATTAGTGGAACAAAAGAATGGTGGGAGTGGTAGGGAAAGAAAGGAAGGTAGTGATTATTGACTTTACAAAGAAATTCTCCACCTAAAATTATTCATTATAGGGTTTCTTTATAGAGAACCTTATAATAATAGCATTATTATACTGCATAATAAAATTCACATATGTATCATTATACCCAATAAAATCCAGTGAATTATGGACTAGGAACACAGGTTTACAAGTGACGAAAATGGGGCTCAGGAAAGATAAGGAATATGTCCAAGATCTAAAAAAGTAAACGGCCCACATATAGATGAGCCCAGATTTGAACTAAAATCTACTTATTCCACATGACATGATCTGGTTAACATGACCATTTCCAGAACATTCAGCATACAGAGAGTGTCCTGTAATAATTATTGCCCAAATGAAAGTTTGACTCAACATTAAAATTCTTTTCGAGGAAAGATTATCTATCTATATACTGCTTCTAACTAGAAAATAACTCCCACATACTAGCTTTATCTTCATTCTGTTATTCAAAGTCACAATCACCAGGGAATGTTTTTGGAAACAATAAATGCTTTGGAGTTTTTTTTTTCTATTTTTCAGAGATATTCAATAGCTGTAACATTCTATAGCCTCGTCATTTAAAAGAATAAACCACAAAAAATCCTACCTACAAAATGAAACCAAAGCATAAAGATTTATACAATACATTGCATGTTGTTTCTTTTGTGAAAAGTGAGATCGTTTTTATTTAAAACAAAAGAATTAGTCACTTGATTTAGATAATATTATAGCAAGCTTATAAAAAAAGTCCTTTGCTCTTTTTCCTTGTTTTAAAGTATTATGCTAAGTTTTTTAATACAAAAAACATCTATTTATCAAAGTTACAGAGTTACAAAATGGTATGTCAACATAAAGCTTCATTTCACCTTCACACTAAAGAGATTAAAGGTTCCACATCTGCAACTGACGCACGTGAACTAAAATAATTTTTAAATTTGAAAAATAATATTTGAACCTAATATTCAATATTTTCTGTGCAGAATTCAGATGTGAAAAATAAATACAATAAAATTCCTAACATTAAAGTGGTTACAAGTGTGACTTTAGGGACACATTTTGGTTCACTGTGTAAGATGGTACATGTTATTTTCTTCTTCTAATTTAGTTTGGAAACCAACTCTCAACGAGTAAGCTCTATCAAGGAACCATCCCACTGAAGGAGGATTGAGACAGCAAACTGTACTCCACATTTACAAATAGGCACTTTCCTTTTTAAAAGATACTTTGCAGCTCCTCATTCTCACCACAGATGTTCACTATATGTCCATTGTTCATAGAGGATCATGCTTCCTACAGTGAAAAGTTTTTAAAAATTGAGTAAAAATGTAAAATGTTTTTCCATATCACAGGACAATCATAAGATTGAGTATCCCTGAAGTGATGCATGGTGGCTCTTCAATAATTCAACTCTCTGTGCTGAACTGCCACTTTGCATTATCATATACTGCAAATTCACACCCTCTGAGGAAGAATTTTTCAAAATACCTGAACTGTGATGATACTGCACTGACTCTAAAAGATAGAAAACACAATGGCAAGAAGCAGTTTCAGGTAGTTAACTACAAAATATCTGGGTAGATCGCCAATTCCAGGGAACGTTCTAAATGTGAGATGGGTCCATCATTTTTTTTATTATTTTCTTTCTTTATTTATTTTGAGGGAGATTGGCCCTGAGCTAACATCTGCCCCATCCTCCTCCACTTTACATGTGGGATGCCTGCCACAGCATGGCCCGACAAGCAGTGCTAGGTCCACACCCGGGATCCAAACTGGCAAACCCCGAGCTGCCAAAGTAGAGTGAGTGAATTTAACCGCTACGCCATCCGGCTGACCCCCATCATTTTTTTATTTAATCATCTTAATATACCTAAAATTTATAAAAGTAGACTAGACTTACATAATTATATTCCAGACAAATATCAAAACAAGTTTTTCCTTCACAGTGTTTATTAGATTATGATCTTAATACAATCCAAGCAGAAAGAAATATGAAACATTCTCAGATTCTCTAAGGGAAAAAACCAACGAAGACTTAATTTGGTTGGCAGTGTTTCACATGGAACTCGTAATAATTCCCACCGAAAGCTGTCATTTCTCTTACTAAAAAAGAATAATATGAAATAGTCTATATGATATATTAATAGGGATGATTATTCAGTTATTTTGTTTTAACGAAAAATCAGTCAAAAAGCCTATCATTTTGTAGGACAGATTGATTCAGGTCACCCGTTACTAAATTAAACATTTTCTGCTTTCACTGCATCTCATTAAACATGCTGCTGCAAGTTTAAATAACTCAGTGCTTTCATTTGCACAGTCACCCATTTTGTTATTGTTTACAGCAACCTAATTTGGCACATAATAATTCAGGCAGCATTGGTTTCATATTACACTGAAGTATTAATTTTTAATATAATTGCATTCTTTCACCCAACAAAAGCTAGTTCAGTGGGGATTTCACTCAAGTGATTCTTCAATTATTATACAAGGCAAATTCTTCTAGACTTTGCACCTCTCTTTGCCCTACTGATTCATTTCTCTATAAATTAAAAACTCATTATGAGCTTATTTAAACTAGCTTATTTGCTTAAACAACATGGTGAATGATTACATTGGTACAAAATATATGGCCTATACATCTTTAAAACACCTTTTTCCAAAGGACATTTGCTTCAATAATTAAGCAAGGTATGTTTCCTAGCACAATGATGTATAACTACTAAATCCCACAACTTTGCATGAGAGCTAATAAAGAAATTCATGGAATATCAATAAAATAACGATAACTAAGTTATTCTTATATGCTTCCTTCGATCACAGATTTGAATGAAGCAGATATTTGGAGAAATAAATTAAAGATCTGTTAACATGTCATCCCTCAAATGTGGGGTAATCACAAACAAGTACAATGTACATACTTGAGAAGAAAAAAGGTGAATTGATTGAAAACAAGACAGTCAAGGGTAAAATATAATATATATTCACAAACAGCAGGAAGGGCCTCAGTTAAGCACTGAGTGCCTCCCATTCTGCTCACTCATGTCTGTATATCTTCTACGTAATGGCTCATACTTATAATAGCCCCCTTTAAAATACTTGCTTTATGAAGAAGAGTATATTTAAAAATTAATATGTTAAAAATTCCATTTTTCAATACTTATATTTATGGTCACTACCAGATAATTAAATGAGGAAACAAAAAATTTAATTACCTAAATTGTAATCTCAATTCTACTATACTGAAATTAAGCTATACAGCCCCTTGGACAGCTCATTACAAAGCAGAATCCAGTATAAGGTAGGTTATTTTTAGACCTAATCTAAAGAGACTATGTTAGCTAAAGAAGTGAAAAAGACTTTATGTTTTAGGTTAGCACCTATAAGGCAATGGGAAGGTCTGTATCTGTAAGGATCTTTCATAACAATACTCTTCTACACCTTGTATGTCTATTTCCAAAACATTTTAATCATAATGGGTTGCATTACTTAAAGAAATGTGTGAGAATTAGTCATTTTTATATGAACTATATATGAGAGGGATTGTTTTCTGTAAAGGACAATGCAATTGAAATAGTTATCACAAATTAGAGGAACATAAGTTATATCAAAACAATATTATACATTATATATATTATACAACAAAATTATATCATGACGATATAGAATTTTTCAATTTATACTACCAGGTTTCCCACATGTTTGAGTTTGATAAAAACATACCAGCTTAAATTAAAAAATCAATAGATAAATAATAATTTTAAAAATTATATTTATTAATCTTTGATTTCAGTGTAAATACACATGGGGATAAATAATTGTGGTGTTAGAAATTATAAATTTGGATATTTGGAATCAAGAATACAAATTCTAGGAATCCAAGAGTTGTGAATCTCAGTGGAAAATATGCCCTTCTCTAGTTAACCCTTGATTCAGAGCACAATATGACAAGACCATGGGTCAAAAAATTTCTATTAACTTCCTTAATGGACCCATTTAATAATATGACAAGTATTTAACTATGGCCAATTTCTCCAGAGCCTTTAAGTGTCGGATAAAGATAAGCAGGTCTCCTCCTCAAAGATCCCCTTTCAAAATTTAGCACTTGGAAGGAAAAGCACTGCCTAATATTCCCTGTGCATTCACCAACTCCAATAGCAACATCATTTCCCTCTCAGACTTGATCCCAGCAAGGATACCCACTTAGCTGCTGCTCTTTGGGTATACCATTTTGCATATACTACTTTGAGACCTGATTAAGGAGATATTCTTCTGTGCCTTGTATAACCATGTCAGAACTATTTTTTAATAGTTCTGTCTATCTAAAGTCCTACCTATCTAAACATCCTTTATACTTTAGTTTAGGGCTTCATTCATTCAACCCATTTTGAGGGCCTACTATGAACCAAATTACCAAGTATCTTGGAGATACAAAATGAATAGAAAGTAAGAAATTGAAGTCTAGCGAAAAAGACATATGCATTCAAGGACGATTATTATATAATGTGTACAAGCTATAGCAGAGCAGACACTGGTTGCTATAGAAGAACTCTTAATCCAGACTCAAGGGAATAAGGCAAAACATTACAGGAAAGAGCTTTAGGCTAAATCAACAAGGAGCTAGTTATTCAGATAGGTCATTTCAGGTACAGAAATTCAGGAACAAACTTCATTAAGACCTGCAGGGGAAAAGGCACCTAAGTATGAGTCAGAGAGAAACTGCAATGAGGCTGGAGAAGTAAGCAAGGCCTTGGGTGTCATGTTAAGAAATTTGGAATCTATCCTGAAGGCTATGGGGACCCACTAAAAAATTTTAAGCAGGAATGAGATATGACCAGATTTGAATTTTAGAAAGATCGCATTGGAAAGAATAGGCTAGAAATCAGTAGGAGATGACTGCAGTAATCTACATGAGAAATGATTAGGTCTTCAACTGTGGCAGTAGGGACAGAAAAGCAACAAGTAGAGTGAGAACACCCTGTGGTCGGGTACTGTTCTGGGCACTAGGGATTCAGCAGTGAACAAAAATCTCTACCCTCATGTAAGTTATATTCTAACGGCATAAACAGTCTATAAACAAGGTGAATAAGTGAAATAAGAGTATTTCAGATAGGGAAAAGTATAAAAGAGAAAAACGCAGAGAAAAGGACAAGAATGTATCAGGGAGTAGGGTTGAAATCTCACTAAGAAGGTTATTAAAGATCCGAAGGAAGTTAAGGAGGAGCCTATGAGAAAATCCAGAGCACTTCCATAAAAGGGAAGAACAAGTGCAACAGCTCTGTAGCAGGACTGTGTTTGCATAAGTGGGAGGAAAGAGGTGGGGGAGCGGGGAGAAGGGTCAGAATTGGGTACAGAGAAGGCAGTTACCTACCTAGACCCCATGTCACACGGACTTATGAATAAGTAGACTAATGATATTTACCCAGGAGGAAGAAACATTCTCTGAAATACCCATAGCAAGATGTCCCTAGCTAAGGATTACCAATAGTAAACAGAACCTAATATTTATGAGGTATGTCTCCCTGTATCATATCATATTAGATATGTATCATATCTGTATCATACACAGATACAACTCTCTAGAGTATAAAATGGAGATGTTTCATAATTTAAATATTCCTGCTGTGTGAGGTAATCTCATGAACCTCACTTGGATTCCTCATTTATTCTAAGCCGGAGGATCATGCCCAATGTGGGAAGGACCTTGGGAGCTGCTCTTGATATCCTGAACTTCACTTTAGTTTGTCTAAGCCTGTTGATTGCCTGTATCCTTCACATTATTTAATAAAGTAATACTGGGTAAGACCTCTGATTCATGTTGGTCTGATTTGATAGTCTGGTTCCATATGTTTGCTCAGGGAGGAAGAGCAAGGAGGCCATGGTGGCTCGTGTTATGATTGGAAAGAGAGTCATACAAAGATGGGAAAACATCAAAGTATGAAAGTGACATGGGGGGCCGGCCTGGTGGTGTAGCAGTTACGTTCACACATTCTGCTTTGGCGGACCCTACACATCGCTTGTCAAGCCATGCTGTGGCAGGTAGCCCACATATAAAGTAGAGGAGGATGGGCACGGATGTTAGCTCAGGGTCGGTCAGACTCAGCAAAATGAGGAGGATTGGCAGCGGATGTTAGCTCAAGGCTAATCTTCCTCCAAAAAATAAAAAAAAAAGGTGACATGGTATTTGCGACTGGTGTTTTAAGAAAAGATCAGTTAGGAGGTCGTTATAACAAGCAGGTGAAAGATGATGGTAGCTTTGAGAGGTAGAAGTAATTAGAAGTACCTGTATTCTGGATGTATTTTGAAGATAGAACCAACAAGATTTGCTGACACATTGGATGTGGCATATGAGAAAAAGAGAGGATTCAAGCATAACTCCAAGATTTTGGCCTGAGAACCTAGAAGCATAAAACATTCATTCACTGAGATGAGGTGAAACAAGTTTGATGAATGACCAGGAGTTCTGCTTCGGTTCTATTAGACTTCAAATCTAATTAGACGTCTAAATGGAGATGAGAAGTGGATCATTGGATATATAACTCTGCAGTTCAGGAGAGAAGTCTAGGATAGAGATATAAATTTGGGAATCATCAGCATATAGATGGTATTTAAAACCATTAGCCTGGATAAAACCACCAAGAGAGTTAGCGTTGTTAGAGAAGAGTCCAAAGCTGAGTGCTGGTGGACTCCAGTACTAGAGATCAGAAAGAGGAAGAAAAACAAGCAAAGACTGAGGTGTGGGTAGGGAAATACGAGGAACACCAGGAGAATGTGGCTTCACTGGAAGCCAAATGAAGAAAATTATTTCAAGGAAGAGGGAGTGAGTATCTGTGTCATCTTAACTGACAGTCAAAGAAAATGAGGATTAAGATTTATTCATTGGATTTCATAACATAGAGGTCACTGGTGACCTTAATAAGAAGAGGTATTTAAAAGGTAGAACATAAAGGTTTTAGATATGTAAAAATGACTCCTAAGATTCTGACTAGGGTGATTGGGTGGGTGATGCTACATTCACAGAGAGACATAATAAGTACAGTCATGATTCTCCACGCTCAGCCTCAGAGTATAAGAAAAATCTCCAATTACATTTCTAACAAATGAAGTATTAACACTTAAAATGAAATATTAACACTCAAAACCTGAAAAAAAAACTATCAAAGCGTAACAATTCACTGCTTTTTACTAGTCTCTTCTTAAAATAAGATCATGTCCATCACATGAATAAGGACACTGGACTCATCTATCATCAAAATTATTTAGGATTAAAAGGTCTCGTCCCTCTAAGAGAAGAGATCCAGATTTGGGTCTACGAGCTTCCCCAACAAAGTGTAATCTTTTATATAGGAAAGATACTTCCCAATCATTTTTTCTAGAAACAGCAGGTGGAGATTTTGTTTGTTTTATTGTTTTACATGTACCTTCCTGGCAAAGACACCCCTGGAAAACTAGCCCAGGAGAAACTAATCCTCTGAGCAGGATGTTTTTCTAGGTTTGTGCCCAATAGGAATCCAACCTATGGATGGGGAATTTAGGGTTGGATATCTGCACTAGCCATGAATTGATTACAAACCAGAAACCAAAACAGATCAGAAGTTGACTGAATAGTTACAGGGAAGAATAGACAGTAAGGTTGGCATTCAGGGAAAATTCATTTGGTCACCTGGGAGGCTGCCCCACCACCCTGATGCCAGGAACACTGGGTAGAGAAGCGGCCATCCATCCCCAGACTCTGTTCACTGTTGAAGAAGCTCCGAGGTCATGGTAAATGTGCATCCGGGGTAGAGAAAAGGCTAAATCTCCCACAGGCAAGTCTTTGGTACCCACAGCCTGCAGCATGGTACTCCTTAGGGGAGGAACCAATGGATAAGGACACTGATATCCTGAGTTGATCCTATCAAATTCCAATCCTTTATCTGAGTCTTTTATAGAAATAAGCAAAAGGGTTAATTGTGTAAAGCAAGATTGTTTACAGATCATTGGAAACAATTATCAACTTGTTGAGCTTCAGAGAGCTGTGGGATAATTTAGTACTAACCTAAAGAGATAGACAACATTTCTAAAATGTTGCTTATTTTAGCAGAAAACAGTTTAAGGCAGATTCATTTCCACATGGCTCAGCTGACAGCCAGCTTCCCACATAAATTCACGTGAGTACATTCTCTCTCCAACTGTCTCTGAACATAGAATAGACTATATTACTGAAAGCCTCTTCCTGTTTGAAATATATTCTATTAAATACTTTTTCTCCCACGCCTTGGCTACATTTTCATGAGCACTATATTGAACCCAAACTGAAATTGAACCCAAACCTAAGTGGAAACCAATCAGAAATCTCAACAAAAAGTTGATTCTCAGTGGAATCTGGTAAGTATCATTCAATTGGATTTAACAAACTCTTAATGGAGCAGTTACAATGTGCCAAGAGCTGTGCTAATGAAAAGATGATTAACAGACCAATTCTTACTCTCAAGGAGCTAACCAGAATTTTTTTTTTTTGGTTGGGGCAGAAAGGAAGGGATTAGAAAAAACTTTATGCAAAGGGACATCATTTGAGACAGACTGTGAAAGATGGTCAGAGTTTCAACTGGTAGAAGAGTATTCCTAAAAGAGGAAACAATGAGCAAAGATAGAGAAGGGGACCAGCAAGTGGCCTGCCCAAATAGGGAACGTTCGAGAGAAGAGGAGATGTGGCCGCATCACAAAGGGCTTGAATGCCCTGGTGGAGAAGCTGTGCTCAATGAGGAATCACCGATGATTTCAGACTGGGGTAGTTCTGGTCTGATTTCTTGAAAATTAGGCTGGAGGCAGATTAACACAGCTTCAGAACATTAGAGAGTAACAGAGAGGGAGAATCTGTGGTCAAGAAGAGATACAGTGAGAGTTTTCTGTTTCTATTTAGAGAAACGGAAAGAGAAATACAGATTTTGTAGGCATTATAGAAGTAGATGCTATATGACTGGGAAAACGATTGATTACCCAGTCAGTGAGGTCTTCCCTGACTGCTCTTTTTAAAATCACATTAGCCCACTCACACACACACACACACACACACACACACACACACACACATACCCATGCCTCTTTTCCACTTTATCTTTTTTTCATGGCACTTACCACATCTAACATATTTTAAACGCATTTAAACATACTTTAAGCCATATCTTACTTATTTAGTTTATTATTTGTCTTCCTCGACTATAATATAAGGGTCACAAGGCCAGGGACTTTGATCTGTTTTGTTCACTGCTGTATCTTTACCACTACAGGTACTTAGTAAAGATTTGTTAAATGATTGAAGGCAAAAATGACTGAAATCTGATGGCGTCATTAACAGAACCATGGGGTGAGAGTCTTCCTTTCTGAGTCATGAGGCTACAGACTATCATAAAAGAGCATTAGGGCAGAGTCAAGAGACCTGGGTTCTATCTCCAGCTCTGGCACTAATGATGTCTGTCAGTTTGGACGTTTTTCTTCCATAAACTCCATTTCCCTCATCTGTAAAATTGAGGCTTAATTGAACTTACATATGCCCACTGTAGGATTAGAATCAGGCCCAATTTAATTAGCCAAGGATATGGAATCCTCCTGCCAGATCTGTGAAACAGACAAATTCTTGTCATGCCACTGCCCTTTTATCCATGTGGTTAAACTCTCTTACCCAGAAAGAACTTACACTGATATAGAGATGCTTCCATTTAAAGGAATGTTTACAAAGACCAGCTCTCCTAGTTCTTGAATCACTCAGCAGAGTAGGGTCACAGCTTCATCCAGATGAAGACAGCAGAGTCAGGGCCTGGATGTCCTTGGTCAATCTCTCTCCCTTAGCTTTCCAACGTTCCAGAAAGCTTGCTTCTTCAAAGGACAACCTTAACTTATTTAATACTCTGTTATCTGGGTGGTTTTGATAATGAGTTTGGCCTGAGGATCCCAATTACAAATTAATTTCCTCCCAACCTCCAAGATTCCTTTTAGTGCTAATATTCTATATTTCTATAAACTTTTAGGACTTCACCCTGTTGTGGAGCTGATAACTTCTTTTCATTCTAAATACAAATTCACCATCAGAATATGTATGGTCCCACCAGATAGCTATTTCTTTAAGCATTGAAAAGAAGCATAGTGATTTTGAATTAGAGGAATTTTAAGTAGTTTGAATGGGTTATAAATATAACTGTAAAGTCCTTTGGAAACAGAAAGTTACTGAGATATATTCAACGCCATGATTTCAACATAGCCTAATTCGTTATTATTTAATATTCGCATCCTACTTGGCTAGCATTATGGCTCATGTGCTATAAGGTGATGGGGGAAGCATGCCATCTGCTTTATTGCCAGGAGCGGTGGTCTCCTGACGTCACTAAATGTGACTATAAACATAGCCTCAAAGGAAACAGTGACTCTGTGCCCTAAGAGGCAGAAGCTCAGAAGTTCTTCTACCAATTCTCTCACTGATTTACTGGACAACTTCTTAGCAGGAGACTCTTAACCTTGAGCTATCTTTTTAACCCAATCTTTAACAGACTTGATAAGGGCAGTATTTTTTTCTCTCTCAAGCTTTCAGATTAGATTACCATCTTTTTCTATATACTATACTCCAGGGATAATACTACTTATCACTCACAAAGGTGTTGGCTGGGTTAATTAAAATATAATTCCAAGATAAACCACAAATTGAAATGCTAAACAACGATCGTTCCCTCATGTTTATGAGTTCATGAGCCATTGTATAAAAATAGTCTTATTTCATTCTTTATATCATTATAGAGCATCTTCTTCAAAGACGAAAAAGGAAATGCTGACCCATTCGTGCCTGTATATTATCATATTTAACTATGGTAATTCAAGGGATTTTTAATTGGCACTAGTTATTAATAATAACCCTAGCTTTACAAAAAGAGCAGAGAAAGCAGTCACTTACACATTGCTTCAGAAGAGAAGGTCTCTGCCCCCAATTTTCTCACTCATCAACCCCCCCTGATGTTTTAAATTCTGCCATTAGAGGTTTATTCCTATGTGTTATATATTAGTCCTCCCAGAAAGTCTCTTTAAAAAGCTGATATCCCCAGAAGATGTAGGTCATTAGGATGCAATCAATCACTAACACCGTGTGAAGCCCCCTAGGCAGGAGGAACTCAAGCGTATTAGGTGTTTGGGAGCTGGCAGAGTTAGAAAAGGGACGTAGCAGATGTCTAAGACAAACTTCACTTATTTCACGGTTTTGCCCAGGGCAGACTTCCAGTAATAGGTTTTAGCTTTGTGGTGGGAGCAATGGGAAAACACAATGGCAAAATGGTAAGCTTGCTGGTTTCAAAGATTCAACCTCAACAAAAACCAGAAAATGAAAACTGTACCCCTCGGGTAGAGATACGAATGAAACTTCACATTTCTCTACAAACTACTGTCTTTGCTGGTCTTTGGTAACCTGGAGACATCTGCAAATCTTGCCCATTGTTTACTGCTTCTAAAGTAGGTGGAGCAAGGCCCAGTGACCACATAAGGCACAAAAGCCAAAGCCACACAGGGAAAGAGGACCCCAGGCTCCGAACATCAGCCTCAGGACTGTGCCATGTCTACCTGCAAAGCTGCCCAAGTCTGAGATCACAGACCCAGGCGTGATTTGATTACATAGCAGGAGAGTTTGTGGAGATGAAGGAGGTTGCCACGAAAATTTATATCAAAAGCAGCATCTGCCCATTTAAGAAACCTTTATGTGAGTCATTGTCTTGTAACAACAAATATCAATCTTTTTCAACTTTTTGTATTATTATATTGTCTCATCAAGTCAGCCCTGGTGGTCTAGTGGTTAAGATTTGGTGCTTTCATGACAGTCGTCTGGATTCATTTCCAGGTCAGGGAGCCACACTCATCCGTCGGTTGTCATACCATGGCAGCTGCATGTGGCTGTGATGCTGAAAGCTATGCCATCAGTATTTCAAATACCAGCAGGGTCAGCCATGGTGGACAGGTTTCAGTGGAGCTTCCAGACTAAGACAGACTAGGAGGAAGGACCTAGCTATCTACTTTCAAAAAAATTAGCTATGAAAACCCTGTGAATAGTAGTTGAACATTGTCTGATACAGAGATGGAAGTAGAAAGGATGGTGCCAAAAGATGGGGCAGGGTTCCACTCTGCCACAGGGTAGCTGTGAGTAGGAATCAACTTGACAGCACTAACAACAACAAATTGTCTCATTATGCTAAAAAAATACATACATAAGCATTAAGAAATGCAATCTGTTTAGGAAAAAAAAATCTTCATAGAAGACTGAACAAATGACAAGATTTTTAAGCCAGATCAAGTACATACCATCTTGAAAAACATGCAAGTGTGCAAATAATTGTAAATTACGTAGCAAATAAAAAAAACTATATGTGTGTGATATATACTACGGCCTATCTCTTCAGAAACAGTGTCACTTATTTCATCTTATAGTTTAAGAATAGAGACACAGTTATTTAAAATGATTGTTGTAAATAAGTATTGTAAGTATTATACAATGAATGCAGTATTTTCTTCTCTTTGTATATAATGTTAAACACAAATTTTAATTTCTCATAGTATGTATTACAGTTAAAAAAACAATAACCAATGTGCACATCATAGAAGAAGAGGTAACAAACTATGGAATTATCAAAATATGGAATTATGTGTTTAAGTCTGTCTGAGCCCCACTACATCATCTGAAGGAAGACTTAGAGAATACAAAACATCACAGATAAATGCTTTCCCAAAGTGTATAATCAAAGCCCCCTTAGAAACTTGCCTGGAGCTACACCAGCCTTGGCTACTTGCACCTTCTCTCAGGGGAAGCGCATCCATTCTTTTCTATCACTAACGTCAGCACCTTTGTGCTGGATCCCATCCATTCTACTTCCCTCAGGGACCGTCATCCATCAGTGTTCCCTTCTCTCTTCTGAATCTTTAATCTCTCTCTACTGCAATTTTACCTAAGCACATAAATAAGCTCAAGCCTCCTGCAATTTAAAACCACTCCTCTCACATGTCACCACTTCCTACCAACCTACGTCCCTTTCTCCTCTAATGCTCAACCTACCACAGAAACAACTATATACCCCAACTCCAATCCTTCAGGGTTTAGTCGTCAGCTCTCAACAACCCCACATCTGCCTGACCACAATACCCTCTCTATACTGCTCTCTTCGAAGTGACCAGTGACACTTCCTTTGGTGAAACTCAATAGATAATATGTAGCCCTTATTCAATCTCTCTCTAACTTTGGACATTGTTGGCTACTAGTTCCTGTTCGAAATTCTCCTCTCTCTCCACTTTGGAGTCATGTACACATCTAAGAATCATGTTCTTCTTATCCCCCTATCTGTCTGATCAGTGCTTCTCGGCCACTTTTGCTGGATCTTTTCCCAATTCTACAAGCTTTACAAGCAGCAAACCTTGTTTATACAATAAAGAAATGCACAAAGAGATAGACAGACTTTTCACTTGAAGAGAAAACCTGGGAGTGATCCATGTCTATTTCAGGCTTGTCCCTTCCAATATACTAACAAAATATTGTGCAGTGATCTTTCCAAAGTGAAAATCTGAGTATATGACTTCCTTATTTAAAATCCTTATATAGCAACTCATGGTCTTCAAGATAAAGGTCAGAGTTCTTAACTTTGGACCAGAAGGTGTTTGCAATCAGGTATCTACCTATTTCTCTAGTGTCACTGCTGAAGCTCCTTCTCAAGCACCCAACACTCTGATCATACTATCTTAGACAACCTGCAATTCCCTGAGTGTGCCATGGTCTTTAACACCTCTGTCCATCTGTCATTCCCACATACTGTGTTCTGATTCCAGAATACCTCTCTCCATACTGGTTAACCCTTCTTGTCCCTTAAGATCCAACATTGAATCTTAGGGATCATTCATTGATATTTGCATATTATTAACCTGTGCAATTCCTATTGCACCATCTGTGTGTGTGTGTTTTGTGTGTGTGTGTGTGCGTGTGTGTATCTTCCCCACTAATCTGAAAACCATCAATTCACTTTTTCTAGTACCTACCATGTAGCTGCCCATTTAATGGGGCAGGAGTAAGCTCTCCTTTACCTTTTACGGGAAAAAACCCCACAATATTCAAAGAAAATGTGTCGAGTGAATATACTACAGCATAGATTCCATTACTTGAAAGTTATCACTACCTGCCTTCCACTATGATAAACAAACTTCAGTGCTGCCTTAAAGAAACCTCTTCTACTGATCTGCATTCCATTTTTTGAGTATTATTCTCAAACATTGTGACAGAATGCAATCCCAGGACCAAAGAGTCTAAATGTACTCCATTTGTCATGAGTATTGTATTTAGCAACCTAAATTCTTTATATGCAGATGTAGTCCATCAATTATCTCACATATTTATCAGAGTTCATTATAAAGGAAACAAATTTCTCTTTTAAAAAATATGAAGCACAAGAGAAAAAACTTTATGCTATTATGTGAGCAAATTAGCTGTCAAAAGCAACTTTAAAAAGCTTACCAAATAGCATCCTACCCTTTCAAAAGTAGTTTCCAAGGTAAAGTAACCAAAGTAACCTCAACGTAATACCTATATTTCAATAATTTTACAGACTGAAAGTGTGACCTGAAAAGACCTCCATGTAATGAAAACACAGTATTTAACTGCTCATTTTCTTACTCATAGCATTTTTTTTCTCAGTCTTCTGGAAAGATATAACAATTGGATTTCACTTATGTCATGCATACAAAAAAGGCATGTCTAAAGACAACACTTACCCTACATGAACCATTTTAAAATTCTTAATGTAAAGTACAGTCTCAGGACCACATAAGACTGTCACATTCTCCAGTGACATTCCTAGCTGATGGAATCACCAAATGTAGAATAACATAAAGTTCCTCACAAACTAAGACTGTTTTGGAGTACAACAACACAAATATACTTACGCCCTAGGTCTTCTTTTTTTCCCTCAGTCTACCTCTCATTACCTTGGCCAGTGGTTCTCAAGCTTCAGCGTACATCAGGATCACATGGAAAGCTTATTAAAACATATTGTTGGGCCCCACACTCAGAGTTTCTGATACAGTAGGTCTGTGGTGGGGCCTGAGAATTTGAATGTCTAAGCTCCCAGGTGGTACTGATGTTGCTCATCTGGGGACCACACTTTGAAAACCACTGGCTGAGGTAGCTGCATCTACACAGATGCCTGCCATGATTCCAAATCTTTATCTCCATATCAGGCCCATCTATCCAATTGCCCATTTAGACATCTTGGAGGGTCTTAAGTGCAAAATACCCTACACTAAATTTATACCCAAAACCTGTCTCCAAAAAAATGGCACCACCATCTAGCAAGTTGCTCAGGTTCAAAGCCTGGAAGTCATTCTTTACTCTCTTTCTGGTCATATCTAATCAATTGGCCAAAATTGTCTGTTCTATTCTTACATATCTTTCCAATGTATCCACTCTACTTCATCCCCACTACCACCCTTATCTAGGCAAGTATCATCTCACGCTTACCAGATACTCCATGTCCACTTTGGCTCCCTTTCAACCCATTTTCCGTAGTACAGACAGAGCAATCTTTTAAAGCATATAAATGATGAGGTTAAAACTCTCCAATGACTTCCTATGTCTTTTAGAACAAGGTCTAAAATCCTTAACATGGTTTCTCATAGCCTCCAAGATAAAGCTCCTATTCTATCTTTTCATCTTCATCTAATGTCAACTCTCCCACCTGTCCATGCTGGTATTCAGCCACATCTCTCTTTATCCTACCTCAGGGCTCTTGCTATGCTGACGGCCCTATATATCCTGTGCTTTACTGTTTCCAGCAAACTCCTCTTTCCTTGGATCTCAGCTTAAATGTCATGTCCAATACAAACCTTCCCTGATTCCCCAGAATAGATTAAATCATGAGTATATTCTTCCAAGTCACTACACTAAGCCTGTTTGGTATGATTAATCACATTTGGAATTACTTGTTCATCATACATCTCCCTCACTGGTTAAGCTCCATAAGAAATCATTATGTCTCATTCACCATTTTAATCCCAAACCCCTGTACAGCACTTAACACATAGTAAGAGTCCCAAACTAAGCATTGATTAGCTGATACACACACAATTGCAAAAACTGGCATATGTTAATAGAGATGGGGAATGAACAAAAGTGCAAAGGGACTGGCCAAGCTCACTGTAAAGTCTGGCCTGGGCTTGTTCCCACAGCATAGCTCCCAGCTTTTCAAGAGGGCTTACTTAGCCCTCTTCTTTAGGCCCACACATTCCAGAATCCGGGACCAATCTTGGTCAATGTCAGAAAGAAGATAAAGATCTACAAGTCAGCTTGTCATTTGCTCAGCAATCCTCTTGCACTACCTCAACATTCTAGCCCAGATTTGCAGTAGCCAAGCTTTCTATACAGTTGCCCTGTGACCATTTCCCTTATTCTCCAGCTAAGAATCCTTCAAGTCTATCTTTCAGCCTGATTCCCCAGACTCATCTTATCCCCAAAGACTCATCTCTTAAGTTGGAAGCTATCAACAGAATCTTTGTTGTAAAACTCATGTCTTGATTTTGCTCCAAGATTTGTACTCCAGGCCTTCATATGGCCTGTGGGATACTCTTAATCTCTGCTCTTCCATACATTCATTCAAGCACTTATTGAGAATCTGCTATGTGCCAAATACAATGCTAGACAGTGAGAATACCATAATAAATAAGAAATGATCTTTGCCCTGTAAACAGATCACTAAGATTATGACACAGAAGTATGTACTGAAATATCTAAGAGTCCAGAGATCAACTAACTGATCTAGAGTCTTCCTGGAAGAGGCAATAATGGAGTCTTGATGGATGATTAGAAATTAACTATGTTTTGAAGAAGAACATTAGAAGCAGAAAGAACACCTTGAGCAAAGTCTAGAGTCATAAAATATCAGAGGCAACATAGTCAAATAAAAATAGCTCAGCACTGCTGGAATATAAGGTATGAGGCCCCAAGTTGTGGGAATTGGGGCTGCAAGAGAATGACGGGAGTCAGATCACAGACAGCCTTATTTGACTTGACATACTAAGGGGCTTAGACTTTGTTCTCGTGGCAAATGACGCCATTGTAAACTCTTATGGAGAAGACTGGCCAGACTTGCGCTTTGATAGATACTCTAGAGGATAGTGTAAAGAAGAGCTTCAAGAGCATAAGACTGGAGACAGGCAGAAAAGGTGTCATTGCACCCATCTAAGAGATACAGTGAGGACCTCAACCAACGTGGGGACAGTAGGAATGAAGGAGAAGAAATGCATGCGAGAAGTTAGAACTCATAGCCTAACAAGGAAGATCTGGAAAACTAAATACAATACGGAGTGATAAGCTCTAAATAAAGGAAGTACTAGGGGACAGAAGAACAGTTATCTTACCATGGGAGTGGGGTCATGATGAACAGGGCAAATAAGTTTCTGTTTTGACGTTATGGGGAGATTTAAGTACATTGCTGTGGGACTTCAGAAATAGGGAACACTCATTCCACCTGATTAGGGAGCACTTCCTGAGGGAGCTGGATCTGAAGGGGTCCTATGCTTTGGACATACAGAGGTTGGGGCTAGGAGCCTTCATGGCTGAGGGAAAATCACACCCAAAACCTTGAAGGTGCACTGAATATTCTGAGAACTACTAATTATGCTCGCTGGGAGCACAGATGGCATAGGGAAGGCATGAGACGGGCAGAACTAAAAGTAACTTTGAACCTAATGCTGGGAAGGTGTATATACCTGAGTGGTCAGTTTGATTTATAACAAACTCCATTTTGCTTTGAGTTCTATATATATATTTCTTGAAACTTTTGAAAATTAATAACTTGCCTAGAGTTTCCTCAGTCAACACACAATTTTGAAAGTTTTTTCATGGAAAGAAAATGTGCTTCTCTAACTTTTCCTTTATTTACTCAGCCAATACCACCCAAAATTATTACTTGCACCTGGCTTTTACCTACACCTGTTTTCCCAAGAAAAAACTAGCTTAAGTCAAAATACAATAGAGCAGGTAGCTCTAAGATGTAAAATTAGTGAGAATAGCCAAGCAATTCCTACAGGAAAAATTTCCAAGCCTCTGATCTGGTAGGATAGCCTTTTAAAAGCAAAAAGTCATCATCACATAATATGAAACGTTAAAAGTTGCAATAAAAGAAAGGTTAAAACGAGTTTCAAATAAGATGCACTCATACTAAGATTTTTTTACAGTAACTGAAAAGAATCTTAATTATTTTACTTACTTTACTTGAACCTCTCTAAAAACCTTATTGCCAGTAATTTGGGCTGATGAATGTAGTCAATAAAGAAGAGCCTTGATTTTAACACTCCTCCCTCAAATCCTGTCCCTCTTGTGGTTTTCCAATAGGCTATTGTTAGATTCATTTACAGTAAAATAATTGCCAGCTCCCTAAGCAAGACACATAGCAGGTTATCTATTGTCCCTTAGAGGACTGTTGGACTGTTCTTAACAAGCATTCTAAATTACAATAGCAGCTTTATTGCAATTAACAAACAGACACGAATCACCAATCCAGTTATATCTCAAAAGACAGAAGGGTTTTCTGAAGTAGACTGCTGTGGCTGTTTTCTAAACAACTGTTTTGCAACCTTAAATTCAAAGACCAGTCTTTAAGCAAATAGGCACATGTCCCAGGAGCATGGAATACAGAGAGAACAGCTTTTCTTTCTATTCCCCACAGAAAGAGTAACACTATCATGGTTTAGAGAATTAAGAGAGTGCAGACATGAAAAGATATCAGCTTTCCCCATCAGTATGTAAAGCTGTCACACACCAGCATTTACAGCTCTGTCTGCTGGACATCCCCCACCCTGGGGTCCCAAAGCAGCAGCCCCAAGGCATGACTCTGCCTCTCCATCTACACAGACATTCTAATCTTGAGAAGTGTCAAAATTAAACTTGGCAAGTTTCCAGCCTATTTGAATTTCTTCATGTTCAGAAAAATGCAATTGCACTTCATAGTGCATATTCATAGGAATCCCATGGAGGCTCTGAGAGGAGCTGCTCAGAGGGACTTAGGGACTACAGGTGAGCGTCTGTAAGTCAACAGGCCCGCACTGCCCACTAACTTGGGGGAGCCCTGTAATGAGACGTAGACGTGGCCCAAATGCCTCTTTCTCTGCAAATAACAGTAAAACACTGTTACATAAATAGTTCTAACAACAAACTCAAGTATTTCTGAGGGGAATCAGCTTGTTAAAAAAGAAGTTTATTTTCTGGATTGAATTCCTAATAGCTTTGGGTCAGAATTATTGTTCCCCACTAGCATTTCTCTACGTCAGGAACTTTCTATAACTAACCCACACTCCAAAAACAGTTGTGAGGCATTGGTGAGGAAAGCAAATAACTATACTGAAAATTTAACAATAAAAATTCCACTTTTAACAAATCAGATAGACCTTATCTTGGTGTGTGCGTGTGTGTGTTTGTGTGTGACCCCATGAATTATTCACAAGGCCACACAATTTGGTTTTAACACATACATTTTGCAGTGCTTCCCAACCTTTTCTACCCTAGGGCACATGGGGAAAACTCTGTTCCTTGTATGGAACACAGATAAACATACAAACCTGCTTGTGCAACTGGAGGTAAGTGATCTGTGGGCTCCAGCCACTCTTTAACTCTTCGTCTCCCCCAGTACAATCCACATTTTTGTAAAATGACACCTTTATATTGTAAAAAATTCAATCAGAACTGATGATTTTAAAAATCAAAAATCACATGAAATCCCACCACTCAGAGATAACCACTGGGAATGCTTCAGTAAACATCATTCCACTTATGTCTTTAGGCATAATATATACATAGACACATGAGTTATGTACATCAGGTGTGAAGCTCTGTAATAATGCATGATTTGTATATATTTGTATTAAATCTCCAACTGAATACTTTTAATTTTTAAGCTATGAATCTGAACATAAGGAAGGAAAACCTAATAAAGTATGGTCTTTTATTCATAACATATTTTATCACTTTCTAGCTCATGGGCATCGTACTTACTCTACCCTTCTCACATATGCCAATGATCTAGCTTTATGTGACCAAAACTCTGTCCCTGGAATCCATGCCTAACTTACACCCAATAATTAGACTTAAAACTCCACCTCCAGTCCAACTTTCAAGATGTTTTATTCTCCTTAACAGAATTAGAAATATTCATTTTTAACAGTTCCTGGGCCAATGAAACATATTTTGATGAATATTAAATATTTTTACTAATAATTAAGAAATAAAAACATGGAGAAGGGAACTTGAACTACCTGAATAATCAGTAAAAGGCAAGGCACATAGTAGTCTTTTGGGCATGAGTCTCCTGTGTTTTTATAGTCATAGACATTCAAAAATATTTTTGTATTTCTTTTTACTTGAGGAAAAGAAAAAATTTTATAGAGAAGGAACTATTTTATGGAGATAGTAAAGTTTAAACCAAATTTTGCTAGGATTTACAAAACATCAAAACAGGAGCAAAGCTGGTCCTAAGTGTGGCCTTAGACAACTATAGTGGGTCAAATCGTGACCCTTCCCCAAAATGATATGTCCATGTCTCATTTACCCCAAGAAACTATAAATGTCACCTTATTTGGAAAAAGGGGCTTTGTAATTAAGTTAAGTTTCTTGAGATGAGAGCATCTTGAAATAAGATGGGCCCTAAATCCAAAAACAAGTCCTTAGAAGAAAAGGGGATACAAGCAGGAATAGAAAGAGGAAGGTCATGTAAAGATGGAGGCAGAGATTGGAGTGCTCCTTCTACAAGCCAAAGAATGCCAAGGATTGCTGACAGCCACCAGAAACTAAGAGGGAGGCATGGAACAAATTCTCCTTCACAGCCTCCAGAAAGAACTAATCCTGCTGACACCTTGATTTCAGACTTCTGGCCTCCAGCACTGTGACAGAATAAATGTCTACTGTTTTAAGCCACTGAGTTTGTCATAATTTGCTATAATAGCCCTAGGAAACAAATATACTAACCATCTATTGAACACTTACTACAGCCAAGTGTATTCCAAACACTTTGCATAATTGATTTAATCGAAATAACAATCCTTCCAGATAGAAATATTATTGTCTCCCTCTTACAGGTGAGGAAACTAAGGCACAAAGAGTATCTGACCTGAGATCACACAGGAAGGGGAAAGCCAGGAGTTGAATCCAGAAAGTCTGGGACCACAGCATGTGCTTTTAACTTCTATATTATATTCTCTTTTATTTGAAGAACAAAGCATACCCCAGGGTGTAAAGGAAAACATACATATAAAGAAGCCAGGTTACAGAGAACTTGAAAAGACAAAGGATTTTGTTCAAGATGCAGCATATAAACAACAGTGCTCTTAGACTTCCTAGTGTTCTTAGAATAAAATCAAAACTCCTTGTCATGACCTAACAAGGCCCTACCTGATCCGGCTTCCTCTTCATCATCATCTCATATCGGCATTCTCATCCTTCATTAGCTCTAGCTATAACAGCCTCCTTTCTGTTTCACTAACAAGCCAAGCCCTTCTCTGTCTTTGCACTTGGTGTTTTCTCTGCAAGAAGTCCCTGTTTTTCAGTTCCTGCGTGGCTAGCTCATTCTCACAATGCGAGAATCTCACTTATTTACTTGTTTACTATCTATGGCAACAAGAACGTAATGTCCAAGAGGGCAGGGACCTCGTTTAGCTTGCTTACCACTAAACTCACAGCATACGGAACAGCAACTGACACATAACAAATATCAGAAAACATCTGTGATAAACACTAAGGAGATGGCATGATGGATTGATATTCTAAGAAATGTGGTCTGGGTAGTAGAGTACAAGATGGCTTCCAAAAAGGCACAGAATAAAGAAAGAGACAAATTAGGAGGCTATTACTACAAACTAGCGATGAGTGTTCAAAGGCCTGAATAAGAACTGAATCAGTAAGAACAGAAAGGAGTGAAATTTGGAGACCTCTAGAAGATCAAGGCAATAAAACTTGTCAATTCATTTAAATATACAGGATACAAGGAATAGGAAGTTGAAAGTCAAGAAACTGTCCCAAGCCTTATAGCTTAGGTTACATAGAAGACTTCTGTAACATTTAGAGTCTACAGTTCATAATTCAGTTTTGATTTATCCAACTGTAACCAAACATGGACTAAGAACCCAGCAGAGATACTTAGGAGGCTGACTACACTTCACAGAGTTTTCACCCAATTGACTAATGTCAGAAGTTATTTTTGCCCAAACTAAGCAGACATATTATTATATCCATGTTTATCAGAAAGGATGCTGGACTGAAAAGGTGCAAAAATATGATGTATAAGAGATAATAAATGCCGGCGTGGATGTGGAGAAAAGGGAACCCTTGTGCACTGTTGGTGGGATTGTAAATTGGTGCAGCCACTATGGAAAACAGTATGGAGGTTCCTCAAAAAATTAAAAATAGAACTAACATATGATCAAGCAATTCCACTTCTGGGAATATATCCAAAGTAAACAAAAACAGTAACTCGAAAATATATCTGCACCCCCATTTTCATAGCAGATTTATCTACAATAACCAAACACGGAAACAACATAAGTGTCCATCGATGGGTGAATGGATAAAGAAGTTGTGAGATATATATACCTCACACACACACACAGTGGAACATTACTCAGCCATAAAATGTGAGAAAATCCTACCATTTGCAAAAACATGGATGGATCTTGAAGGCATTATGCTAAGTGAAATAACTTAGAGAAAGACAAATACTGTATGATCTCACATGTGGAATCTAAAAAAAACAACAAAACAAAACGCCAAATTCATAGAAAAAGAGATTAGATTTGTGGTTACCAGAGGTGTAGTGTGAGGGGAGAGGTATTGGAAGAAGGTGGTCAAAAGGTACAAACTTCTAGTTATGAGATAAATAAGTACTAGGATGTAACGTTCAACATGATGACTATAGTTAACAGTGCTGTATGATATAAACGAACATTATTAATAGAGTAGATTCTAAGAGTTCTCATCACAAGGAAAAATTATTTCTTTTCTTTTTATCATATCTATATGGATGATGGATGTTAACTAAACCTATTGTACTAATCATTTCACAACATATGTAAGTCAAACCATCATGTATACTCCTTAAACTTACACCAGGATGTATGTCAAGTATTTCTCAATAAAACTGGGAAAAATAGGCTGCATATCAGTATTAAATAAACAAGATCACTGAGCTACGAGTCAGGAATAGTGGATGATGTCAAATGGCACCAAAAACAAAGAAAAACCCAGACAAACTTGACTTCATAAGGTTATAAGGCAGATAAATCGGGGCAGTCAACAACTCTCCTCCGAAAGTGACAGGGCACTGAAAGGAGACCTAGAAATGGCAGGACCATGGTGAAGGTTTTTATAGGCAGTATGACGCTATTAAACTGGAGCAATAAATGCTACATACTTGTTGCTAAGCTATTTAATGTTATTTTGATCCTTTTAATACTTTCAAGTGCACCACCAAAAATTTCAATATTCAAAACTGTGTCCAAAGTAGAAAATGTTTATCACTGACCTGCAATATTTCAAGCATCATGCTAAGTATTGGGCAAATAAACATGAATAAATTTCAGCCTCATAAGGCTTATAAAACTCATGAGCTATTAAGGAAAAGGGACACACACACACAAACTCTAGAAAAAGGCAAATGGATCAACTTCTGGCATGACAGCATGAGGAGCTCTGCTGATCTGATCTCCAGTAAAACTGGTGAAAATTATTTAAAAAAAAAATTAAAGCCTCTGGAAGTGGTCCTATGGGCAAGCAGCAAATGAGACAAGTAGTCAATAAAATCAATGGAAATTCCACAAGAAAGGCAGGAGTCTGTGGCATTTGAACAAAGACTGCTCCCTCCCTCCCCATTCCTAGTTCAGAGATAAAGACGGATACTTTATAATGATAAAACGGTCAACCCATCAGAAAGAGAAAACAATTATAAACCTATACACAGCCAATAACAGTGTGCTGAAATATATGAAGCAAAAACTAACAGAAATGAAGGGAGAAATAGACAATTCAACAAAAATAGTTTGAAGACTTGATTAATCCACTTTCAACAATGGATAGAACAACTGGACAGAATATTAACAAGGAAATAGAAGACTTAAACAACGCTACAAACCAACTAGCTTAACAGACATAGAACACTCCACCCGACAACTGAATATACATTATTTTCAAGCGCACATGGAACATTCTTCAGGACGGACCATATGCTAGGCCATAAAATAAACTCCAATAAATTTAAAGGGATAGAAATAATATAACATATGTTCTGCAACCAAAATGGAGTTAAATTAAAAGCCAATAGCAGAGACATTTTGGGAGACTCACAAATATGTGGAACTTAAACATCACACTCCTTGCTATGGACTGAATGTTTGTGTCCTCCCTGCCGCCTCAAATTCATATGTTGAAATCCTAACCCCCAATGTGATAGCATTAGTGGGCCTTTGGGAGGTAATTAGGTCATGAGGGTGGAGCTCTCATGAATGAGATTAGTGCCCTTATAAGAGGAGACAGAGAGCTTGCTCTTCTCTCTCTGCTCTCCCACGTGAAAATACAAGAAGAAGATGGTCATCTGCAAACCAGGAAGAGACTTCTCCCCAGAACCCGAACATGCTGGTACCCTGATCTTGACTTCAGACTCCAGAACAATGAGAAAAATTTTCTGTTGTTGATAAACCGCCCAATTTGTGGTACTGTTATAGCAACCTGAACTAAGACATTCCTAAATAGCCAATGGGACAAAGAAGAAATCAAAAGAGAAATCAGAAAAAAATAATTTGTGGTAAATGATGGAATGGGAGCTAGCAAGGAGCTAAAAGAACATATGGAGAGTAGACACTAATTCTATTCTAGGAAAATACAGGAAAGTTTCACAGAGCAGAGGAGGCAACATTTGAGGCAGGTCTCAAAAGATGAATATAAATTTATGTGGCAGAGACAGGGAGAAAAAGAATGAGAAAAATAAAGAAGCAGCTTACCAAAGCAGGGAGGTATTGAAGTGGATAATATATTCTGGGATAATGAGGAGATCAGAGTGACTAGAGTGTAGGGCACATGGTAGGAGGATGCAGTGGAGGAAAATGATGCTGGAAAGGGAGGTTAGGGCCAGGTGGCTAATGACCAAGTACATTCTTCTATGAAGTGTGGACTTTATTTTAGGTAATAGGACATCATTAACCTTTGTAAAAAGGGAAGTGACATGATGAAATTTGTGTTTTATATCACATTCTATCTCATTGCATTCATATATATTACCTTTTTTCTCTTTAGTATATAACTCATGTTTCAAGTGAGATAAAATACCCCATACTTCCTCTGGCTCCATCATAATTACTGGCACAATGCTGGAGACATTGCAGCGATTTACTAAAACAGTTACTTTTTTACTGCACAAACAGTGCAAAATTCTTAGAGATATTTTGCCTATAAACTAAAGAACATTCTTTTATTTTTTAACTCAGTTATCCTCGTTAGCTATTCAATACAATTGAACAAATTATGACTGAATTGCGTTTCCTTACCCTTTAATGCCACCAGAAAAGAAGTCTTAATATCCTCTTCTCTTTCTTATACGTAGTGATTTTTAAAGCATCGATGCTTAACAAGCAATGAGACCAATTAAGGCATCAGATCTTTCGTACCATTGTTTATATCCATGAGAAGGTAAAAGCCATCTGCATCTAAAGACCATATAAAATGTGCAACACAGCAATGTGCAAAGATATTAAGTTTATTGTAACTGTTCCAGAAAACAAAATTATAATGAAATAAAAGCACAATGTTTTAGAAGTCTACCAGCAAATTTAACCTGAAAGCATAAAGTCTTATCACCATTCCCTGCTGAAGGACTATCTTCCACCTCTCCTAAGAAACTTAAAAGATGCTCATGGGATTGAGTACCACAGGAAATGCATAAAAGGACAGCGGAGCAGATGGGACCATCCAGCTGAGACTATAAAGACAAAAACTTTATTTGACTCAATCATCTTGGTTTCACAATTTTCTGAAGTAAAGCTTGATGGCCTGAAAACAAAAGCAGATAAAGCAGAGACAGAGGCAGTCCAGAGTTAAAGGATGAGGACAGGAAAAGTCAAAAAAAAAAAAAAAAAAACATTGGAAGAGGCTAGTAAAGGCATTGTTACGACCACTCGATGTGGTGGTCAGGCAAATGAAGTCAAGAGAGAGAATAGGAGGGAGAAATAGGCAAAGAAAATTGTAGTTCACAGAAAGGAAAACAAGCAAAATTCAAGATCCTTGGAAGCGGAATAGTTTGGGGAGGTTCAAGGGGAAAAGTTGGAGTAAAGATGACTTTACTTAAGGGTAGCAAGAATGAAGAGGAAATAATGGTCAATATGGTTGAGAATGACTGTGAACCTTGGGCATTAAAAATGCCACAGACAAGAAAGGTAGCAGGCCTTGAGAGGAGGAAGAAAACTGAGGGGCTGCCATTGAGGAAAGAGGGATAATGCCCAGATGGATTGCAAACAGCAGGGATGAGGTTGGGAGAATGGGAATGGAGACATAAACTCAAACAAAGAAGCATTATCATAAGAGAAATTGCTAAATAATTTTTCAGAACAATGCTCTGGAAATCATAATGGGTAGGTAAAAAAATATGGCATACTCCTCCTCTATTTTCATGAGAATAAGTGAGAGTAGGAAAATTATCCACTGAAGAGTTTTGAGAGAAGTCAAGGGCAAATGTCAGAAGGTATATGTCAGTTATTAAGGAAGGGCAGTAGATTCTTCTTTGTTTATGTATTAAGAGACTCTAGTCATATTTACTGAATTGGCCATGTTCTAGCTAAGACTACAAAAGAGTCATGAAAATAAGAATAACACTATGTATTATTCTAAAACTAGAATTCAAGGTAAGTTAGCTTCAGGAAGATAACATAATCTAGATCAACGCTTTTCAGATTTTAACATTCAAAGAAATCACCAGGAGATCTTGTTAAAATATAAATTCTGATTCAATAGGTCAGAGATTGGACCTGAGATTCTGGATTTCTAACAAGCTCCCAGATGACACTGATGCTGATGGTATGTAAACCACTAAGAGTAACAAGAACCTAGATTTCAGTATCTTCAAAATATGTGTGATATGTGTATCCCTTAGAGGAATGTTCCTCAAACTCTAGTGTGCACATTAATTACTTCGGAATTTTGTTAAAATGCAAAGGATGCTTCAGTAGGTCTAAAGTGGGACCAAATAGTCCACATTTCTGAATATCCCAGGTGTACAGATGCTGCTGGTCCATAGACTAAATTTTGAGCAGTAAGGAATTATAGAGCATACAATTAGACCACAATTTTCCCTAACGTCATTCATGCTGGCAGCATGTATTTCCTATCATACAAAATCAATTGGATAAAACAATACTGACTCAGAGTTTCTCCTGACAGTTTCTCAAAATATCAAAATGGTTGCAAGAAAATAATAATAATTTAATCACCAAAATAAAACTATTTGCCTGATTATATATTGCAAGGGCAAGACATCATCATTAAATAATCTCACCATAGGGCCCCCAGACATTGCCTACCTTTGTAAAAATATCAGGAGAGCACTAGGTGTCTAACTGTCAGTGAGACTTAAAGCCAGGGAACCATTTGTAGAAACCAAATGCAGCAATTATTTTAAGAATTTGTAGTCTTTGCTTTCCAGCTTCTTGTAAATTCCCATAGCCATACTAAGAATTTCTTCTAAGTTGAAAAATAATTGAAGGCAAAATACAGAACTGGATATTGAACAAATTTTCACTCAGTTTTATGGTGAACAAATATATAAGCAAAATACAAGAATAATTAGAAATACATTTTTCCTCTTATTAAATGTGATGCACAACCATAGCCCCCTAAGTACACATAGCCTGTGAAAGGAAAGACCTATGAGTTCCATAAGGAAACTTGACACGTGACTAACCTATTTGAATTTCCCAAGGGGGTGTCCATAGACAGAAGAACATCTGATCAAGTTTCACACCAGTCAAGTTAATATGGGATTGAAAGTCTTTGAGAGAACACAACTAGTCAAGGTCTTTGCTTAACATTACTCAGGGTGGTTAGGATATCGTTCTTGTCACCCCAAGTCAATATGATAAAATGTAATAGGTTTAGAGGTTTGTTTTTTGTTTTTTGTTTTTTGTTTTTTGGAGGAAGACCAGCCCTAAGCTAACATCTGCCGCCAATCCTCCTCTTTTTGCCAGGGAAAGCTGGCCCTGAGCTAACATCCATGCCCATCTTCCTCTACTTTATATGTGGGACACCTACCACAGCATGGCGTGCCAAGCGGTGCCATGTTCACACCCAGGATACGAACCGGCGAACCCCGGGCTGCAGAAGCAGAATGTGCACACAACCGCTGCGCCACAAAGCCAGCCCTGCATAATTTTTTTATTCATTCCCTACCGCATTCAAAAAGGGTTTTTGGCTGCTTACAAAAATACAGCATAACACTAACAAGATTAATTATTGAGGTAAATAAAAAATAATTTAAAAAACAAGATGGAGTCAAGGTAGTTCACAAAAAGTTTAACAGAATTTCAGTTAGAGATGGGCCACAAAATCATTGGGGATTCTCAGTAACAGTTGCCCACAATTTCAGCTTTTCCTGACACAGAGACCTTCCAGAATTTTCTACTATGAATGTTCATAAAGTAAACACCATGTTTTGTGTGAACCATCTCCTTACCCACTCCACTGTGATGAATACAAGCCTTTCCTGAGGCTGCTTATTAATAATGACCCTGAATCTGTCCAATGACATAAGGTCACAGTACAACTCAGTAAAAGCAATTCCCAAGGGAGGCAAAACACAGCTCTATGATGGCCTGGCTTGAATTAAGGAAAAAGACCTAATCTCTAGCAGACTGGATGGGTTATATATTCCTCACAAATATTCCACAAACATTATTTATCAAGACTGAGTTTTGATAAGGACAAAGCAGTACAGAGTTTGAAATTGTGGTCTCTGAGAACACACAGGAGTAAAAATAGTCTCTGCTGCCCATTAAGGGCATTGGAACTTTGCTAATCAGCTGACCGACAGCCAGCATTGCAGCATTTCATGAAAACCTAACAGCTGCACGTGGATATCATCCCACTCTTAAGCAGAGGAAGGCTATGATTTCTCTCAGAAAATGGCCATGGGTCCTCTAACACACTCATCAATGGGTGACTGAGGTCCTAGGACTTGGAGCCTGGTCACAATGATTTTAGGATACATAATTTTCAAGGTAAGTATTCCCAATCACCATACTATAAAAGAAAAGACATTTAGAATAATTCCCATTAGTCAATGTTTCAAGATATCTTTCAAGATAAACTGGCTGCAAAATGTACTCTTCAAGATAAGTGAGAAAACTTGCTCTATGGGGTTGTTAGCTACAAACAAATAAAATGTTAAAGGATGTCTGCAATTGATTTTAGAGAAAGTTCTATGAAACCATTCTGAATGACAATAACTAGATATCAGAAACAGTTTTCTTTAAAGACTATCCCAGTTTGTGGTAATAAATTAACAATACTGGCATAAGAAAGAACTTTATTATTCTCTTCTTTAGGTGGGAAGAAAAGTGAGAAGTGGCATATATCCTGCTCACTGAGAAGTGTATCAAGCTATTAAGACATAAAATTGAATTCGAAACATATTCCTGCTTTACCTGCTCAGAAGTATTTCCTAAGCTGTCTGGAGAACATTTACAGAGCCTGATTTTGTCTGTGGTATTAAGCACCAGAACTGTTTGCTAAAGCACCATAACTGGGTGGAGGAGAGGGGAGGGTACAAATATCATGGATACAGACATAACTTAGAGTCCTCTACCGCACAAAATCAAGCCCCTCCACCAAAAAAATGTAATAAACCAACAAAGCCTGCATTGGTTAAGAAGATATTTCCCTCAAAGCATTGAGTATGGAAATGGCAAAAGCTGCTCGCTAGTTTTGCTCAAAGTTGGCATGAATTTAAAAGCCGCCATACATTCTGATTTGGATCCAGAGTTGAGGAGACAGATGATCATTATTTTTAAAATGTATAAACTCTGAGTCCAATCATGGAGAACCAGAAATGAAAAGCCAAATAGGGTGAGCAATGGAAGCCGGCCCTTTGAAATTTCACAGACAGGGGAGCTTCATTCCCACGTGAGGGATAATTACAAGAAAGCAAGAGAAAAAAGTCTTGGGGTCTATAAAGTCTGCAGCATTGATCTTGGTCCATGAAACTGAGAAATGTAAACTACTCAAATTTCAACTAAACTGAATCTAGGTTTCTATATGCTCAATGGTCAAATTCACTTCACAGGTAAACATATCAAAAATTGCCCACATGACATTTCTACAAGTCACATGAAGATTCTCTTGCAATTTATTATGCATTTTCTTGCTTGTTGCTTGCACTGATAGTGTTGTTTCCGAGGCATGAGATATGTATGTTAAATAAAGTGCTACAGGAGTTCCAAGGAAAGGAGACACCACATCCAATTTCAGATAAGCAACTGTAAGTAAAAGTAAAGATACGTCATTGTAGAGTAGACAAAAATTTGTCAAAAGGAAGAAAGTATTCTAAGAGAGGCAATTCCTGTTTGCCTGGACTCAGGGTATTTGTTAAGAAGTAGGAAAAAGTGTGGAAAAACATGCTGGTGGCAAATTCTGAAGGGCCTTGAATGTTGAGGTAAAGTTTAGGCAATGGCGATGGAGTTGAACTGAACCTGGACATGAAATTATAACACCAGAGAAGTATCCCAGATTCAACTTTCAATGATTTCAATGTGATATACAAATCAGAAGACCAGTTCTGGAAACTTTAGGGAAGAGATCCAAACTATTTTGGAGTTCCAGAAAGAAATTTTAAACATCCTCCAATAGCCTTATTCAAAAATCAAAAATATACTTACCTCCATTATCCTTGATTGTTGTGTCTTTGCATTTAAGTATTCTGTACCTACAGGAGAATTTGGATGTTGACACAGCTCCAGGTTTTATATAATTTTGAAGGTCATTTGAATTGGAATTTTATTAATGAACATAATAACTATTAGCACAGTTAAATCTCTCTTAATATCCACCACCTCTCAAAGGCAAAGCCTGGAACTGGTTCACATCCTAACTTATATTTATTTCCAGTCATCTCTAACCTTTACCCTATCTCTTAACGTCTTCCTCTCCTCAACTCACCACTGCACAAAGAAAACAACGATATAGCTCAATCGCTTCCCGTGCTTATAGCAGTAATTCCACAACATTCTTAATTTTGCTGTAAAAGGGCTTTTCTTCAAATATAAAGGTTATGTTATTGACCCACCATCAGTGGCTCATGTGCACTAAGTGGGCTTTCTAGGAGTGGGGCTGTTGAATCCTTTCACGCTCCACTGCCAAGTGCCCTTTGCAAAAATCACTCATATACGCAACAAGCAACATGAGATGAAATATAAAGTGAGGAGAAATACTTCCTTAAATATATTGAAGGAGGTAAACAGGCTGCTTTACGTAATTGTTAAATTCTGGCCATATCTGTATAGTCATTGGGATATTTTAAATGCCTTTGGAGGCAATTTTTAAATATAATTAGTGTTTATTATAACATGATGGACTTCTTTTTAAAAAATGAAGTAAATGATTTAAATCTTGCAGGCTCTATTTAAATCAGAGGTCAGAAACCCTGTAGAAGTGATGTGCCAAGCTGCTGATTCCTGTCTCTGGCAAGCCAAGGAAAAAGAGAAGCAGAAGCCCAGAATAGGCAACTCAAAAATATCTGTGATGCCTAGATATGTGAGGCCTTCCTGGCAAATCTACTTCAAATTAAAATCTTGATCCCGTATAATCCCTTTTATGCTTCATTTTTCCTTATCGCACTTATCACTAACGCATTATATATGTTCTTTTTTATGCAACTCTCCAGGGCAGAGACTGTCTGTTTGATATCCCCGGTGCCTAGAACCGTGTCTGACACCTAGCAGGATTTCAGTAACTTCCTGGGTGGAAGGAGGGAGGGAGGGAGTGAAGGAGGCCAAATAAAGATCCTATAGGAGCTATTTGTCTGCATTTCATACCTTACTATGTCACTTTAACGAGAAACCCGCCTTCCCTTAAAACCTAGATGAGACTAGCCACTAAGAAAATGAATGTGTTTTTTCCAGATTAAAAAAAAACAATGGAAAGGCACAGATAACATTTTGCAATCTGGGCTGATTCAATCAGAAGAGAGCTCTTGAGGAACAACAACGAAAAAAAGGCAAAGAAAGAAAACTGGAGAGTCTTTGCAGGTGACCAGTGGTCACAGCAGCTCACATCACCTGAACATCCCCTTTCTCAAAGGTCAGGGCCTTCATGGACCTTGGCCCACCAGCATCTCAGAGAGGGCCAAAGTGGGTCTGCCAAATTGAACAAGACTTAAAATTATAACAAGAAAATGTCTATCATCCAGCCTTATTTTTGACACGTGCTCTCATATCATTAGAAAGCTTAGAGAGAAGGGATCTAAAAAAAATGTATGTTTACCTTTAAACCAAAAACAAAAGGGGGTGATGCAACTTTTTTAATGCATTCCCCTGAATCCTGGCAGTCTACACACAAAATTAAACCACTTAAAAAAATTTTTAAAAATCTTCACTGAAGGAATCTCCATCAGCTTCCAAAGAGAGTTGACGAGTTCTCCCTAAATCACTCCTGTGGTGATTTAAGCTCTTTCTTGCTTGTCCCCCTGCAGTGAAGAACGAACAGCTGCTCATCATCACTCATATAACATCCCTTCACACACAGCGAAAACCAGGAAAACAACCATATTCGAGAACGCCTGTCAAAAGACAATTCTCCTGGGAACCACTCATGGCCTCTGTGTCTATGATTTCACTGAACTTGAAGACTGTAATTAAGTCCCTATTCAGACTTCGCTTCTCCAGGCTAAATAAACCCAGTTCTTTAGACTTTCATCACAGAGCAGATTTCTCAAACCTTTTAATAAATTGTGTTGGATTCTTCTGGAATCTTTCCAAATTCCACATAATAAAGTCATGACCGGGGCTGCAGGAGAAAAAGAGAATTGCCTGGCAGCCTCATAATGCTATACTCTGGCATTTGCACACTTTGTTTTTTCTCCCTATGTGAATTACTCTGTATATATCTCTCTTCTGAGCTATACTCTGTTTACATTTCCTGGTTCTTCCAATTTGCCATGATTATTTTTGAATTGTAATCCTTTTTTCTTTGTTTTTCAGAGTACTGGAATGCTAGCCCAGTTTGGTGATATTGATATATCATGTGTCACTAACGAAAACGGAAAACACCGGACTAAGGACTGTGATCTGGAGTGTATTATTCAGAATCCACTTCCACAAACTTCCCAGAGTGCACCTAAAACAATGAGTCAGACACACCTGGGTTTAAATTTCAACTCTGCCATCTACTAGTTTCAGGACTGTTGGGCAAATATTGAACTTTTCTGAGGATAGTAATACCTACTTCACATGGCTATCACGAGAAATGAATGGAGTTAATAATGGAAAGAATATGGCAGAATGATATGTTCTCTGCCATAATACTGATATGTATTTATTATTTTGCCTTCTTCATGGAACAATCATCCTAGCCATTCTGAACTACTTTCACAGCACAATGGCAAAGGTCAAGAAGGGTCATTCCTCTTCAAAATGAAACTCAATGTGGAGGATGCAAGGCTAGTGAAAATAATAACAATAAGTCAAAGGACTTAACTCTCAACATACACCTCACCATCGCCTGTTTTTCAGGCAGGACAGCAGCAATAACATGTTGAGTGGGCTATAAGCAAGGGTGCACAGGTAAGATGTGCAGGGAAACTCAGAAAACAATAACCTGATACAGGCAAAATAAACTTAGAAGCCAAACATCTGAATTTGACTACTTATCCCAGTTATTATTGAGTATTAGACCAAAAGACTATTCAGATATAAATTTAACATTTCATTTTAGAAAAGGAGAAGATAATGGCTTATTGTTTTAACAACGATCAAAAATATTAAGCTTTTTCACTTTCTTTTTTTAAAGATTGGCACCTGAGCTAACAACTGTTGCCAATCTTCTCACACACACCACCCCTGCCTCCCTCCCCGCTCTTCTTCCCCAAAGCCCCTCAGTACATAGTTGTACATTCTAGTTGTGAGTGCCTCTGGTTGTACTATGTGGGACACTGCCTCAGCATGGCCTGATGAGCGGTGCCATGTCTGCGCCCAGGACCTGAACCAGTGAAACCCTGGGCCCCTGAAGTGGAGCACACTAACTTAACCACTCGGCCACGGGGCCAGGCCCAGGCTTTTCACTTTCTGTGAAAACAATTTTTGATTCTAATATTTCAAAACAGCATATATGTTCCAAGGTTAAGAGGTTACATATTATTTTAAATGAAAATTTGTCTCTTTCTAAAAAGATTTAAATGAATCCTACCTAGAACAGGGCAGAAAATGAATCGTGATTTCCCTGAAATTTGACCTCTTGGTGGGGAACTCAACTCAGCTGGAAAACCAGAGTTACCTCCTTCAGAGGAGTACTAAAAAGACATAACTACTGTCTGACAAGCATCTATGAGCATGTTTCAAATTTTCTGATTGACAAGAATATAATTTTATCTGTGATTTTAAATAATTTCTCAATAATGTGGTAAAAACTTTTAAATCAATTATATTCTGTGTAATGTAATTTTAACAGAGGAAATTCATGTTTATAGTATGAATAAATAATGAGACTATTAACATGCAATGAGTTCTTCCATACACCAGGCACCATGTGAAATGCTTTAGACAGCTTATCTCATTTAATCCTCACAACATCATTATCACAGGTAGATGAGGAAATTGAAGCTTACAGAGGGTAAATCACTGTTTAGGGTGACACAGACAATATTGATACTCAGGAATGTCTGAATCAAGACATGAATCTCAGCCCAACCCAACTCTGGTCAGGAAATCAAGTTAGTAGGTCATGACCAGCATTTCTTTAAATAAGATGTGATAGTATAGAAGAGAATAGGACCATAAATAATAAAATAGAAAACAAATTTTGTTGAAAGCCTCTTCTCTAAATCACTGTTATACTATAAGTAACTAAGCACCTAGAATCAGAACTTTAAATCTTTCCAGAATATTCAGAGATCATGCAGTCCAACTATTCTACTAAACTTTATAGGGGAAGAAGCTCAAAGTTTGGGTAAATTTCTTTACCCAGAATCATATAGTTGTTGGCAGAGTCACAACAAGAGCCCAGGGCTGTTGAAAGAAAATTGATTTGAGAAATATATTATAAGGCATATTTCACTTTGAGAGTGAAAGGGGATGCTATCAATAACTACACCAAGAAGGCATAAACCTGAGCTGCCTGGGTAACCTAGAATGTATAGTGTACGGCTTTAGAAATAAAGCAAAACTTGTCTATCAAGCAAACATGGTTGGAAAAAAATCTGTGTTTAATGGAAGTCTTTAAAAACAAACAAACAAAGTAGAGCTGTTTGAACTTTGAACATAAAGCTATGAGCAAGTAATAGCCCTTATACCTAAGCTGTGAGGTTTTTTCCTTTTCTTTCTTTGATAGTTATATAATTTAAACATTAAGCTACCAGAGAAACAGGAGGAAAAAAAATATACACTTTATGCAAACACAACAAAGAAACTTTCAGGACCTTGTCAAAAGTGCACAAAGATTCCTTAGTATTTTCCAGTTTTGATACCAAAACTGTCAAGGACAGAGTCAAACTAAACTGCTGATACTGTGAAATAATACTCACCAGATGCAAGCGACATTTAATGCAAGTGACAGTTTCTATAAATATAATTCATAACTGATATTAATATTCAAAGAACTTAGCAAAGAAAACTAAAAAGAGTAGTATTTTATTTTCACATGTAATTTTCTCAGTCAGTATTTCAGAGTGAAGATTGGTACCCATATTTCTTCCCCCAGCTAAGTGCTATGTAGCAATCAATGGACTTTTCCATCAGTGAAAAGATAACTAATATTTTAGCCTATAAAATCATTATGTAAATTTAACTGGTTTATACTGCAGCCCTTATGACTTGAAACATCTGTTCAGTACAAGTTTTTCTTATAATGCATGAAGTTTCAAACTGCATATTACAGCATTTTGCAGCATATTTATAATATGATGGTTTTGTCCTTTACCAGATAAGAGATTTTTAAGGTGTGACCTATATTGAGGTCCTGAAGTTATTGCTCAACATCACCATCTGCTCATATATATTTTCAACTAAAATTATCTAGTATTCATAACCATATTAGAAAATTATCTTCACACAATTTGGCTCTTAATTGTATGTATTACTATCTCACTTACCTAAAGTCACTAACTCAACATCATGAAAAATAAGAACCAAAGATGAGAACCAAAAAGGAGAAAAAAGAGTGGTTAATTTGGCAAAATACATATCATGACACCTACACACTGAACTAATGGTGCAGCCCTAAGGCCTTCATTCTCAGTCTATGTACTCATAATTCAGACACAACTTGAGCCAGGTAAGAGCACTGATTTCCCCTTCCACAAAAGAGTAGAAAAAGTAAATCACAAAAGAGTCACAAGATTGTCAGAGAGATGAACAAAATATGAAATCTGAGTTTGGAAGCAACTGGAGAGAAGGAAAAATCTTATTATATAATTATTCATAAGAAGTCAAAATAAAGGGAACAGAAACTCTCCTGCCATGCTACTGGGAGTATAAACATGTGCAACCATTATAGATAGCAATTTGCATGCACTTAGTGAAATTAATATATATATGCCTTACCACCCAGAGATACTTTTCCACAAAGCCACGTGTGGAGCCATGTGTCACTAAGTGTCATCAGTGTTATTTGTGCTAGTAAACCTAAGAAATAATCACTAGGGGGTTGGATAATAAATAAATCACACATGAACAAAAATTAGCTCCAAACGGATCTTAGACCTAAATGTAAAACCTAAAACTATAAAATTTCTAGGAGAAAATGTTCCTGTCTTCTGAGTAGGCAAGGATTTGTTAGAAAGGATAAAAAAGCACTAACAATAAAAGGAAGAAGTGAAATTTCATCAAATTGAAATTCATCAAAATTAAAAACTTCTATTCTTCAGAAGAAATCACATAAAAGATTTAAAAGGCCAGCCACACAATGGGAGAAAATATCTGCAATATAGATATCTGACAAAGGACTGGTATCTAGAGGCAAAGAATTCTGATAACCCTATAAGACAAATAAACCAACTTAAAAATGGACAAAAGTATCTGAACAGACATTTCAAAAAGAGACAAGAATGACAAATAAGCACTTGAAAAGATGCTCAATGTCCTAATTTATCAGGAAAATTAAAATTAAAACCACAATAAGATACAATACACTCCACTAGAATGGCTAAGATTAAAAATAGACAATACTGCACATGAACAGACATTTCACCAGAGAGGATATACAGATCGCAAATTGAGCACACTCAAAGATGTCCAATACCATTAGCCATTAAGAAAACGTAAATTAAAACCAAAATGAGATATTACTACACAACTATTAGAGTGACAAAAATAAAAAATAATGGCAAGACCAAATGCTGGCAAGGATACAGATAAACTTCATAAATCATACAGTTATTGGTGTACAATGGTGGGAACGTACAACAGTACAACCATTCCGGAAAATAGTTCAGCAGGTTCTTTAAAAAACAAACAAACAAAAACATACACTACTGGGCATTCATCCTAGAGAAATGAAAATTTATGTCCACACAAAAGCATGTACATGGTAGTTCACAGCAGTTTTTTTTGTAATAGCCAAAAAATAAAAAGAATCCAAACATCTTTCAACAGGCAAACAGTTAAACTGTGCTACATCCATGTTACTCAGCAAGGAAACGGAAAGAACTATTGAAACACACAATGCAAGATCTTGAATGGATACTACAGGCATTATGCCGAATAAAGAAAAGCCAGCCTCAAGACGTTATACATTGTATGATTCCATTTATATAACATTCTCGAAATGACAAAATTATAGAGATGGAGAACAGATTAGCTGTTTCCAGGGTTTCACACAGGGAGCAGGAAGAGGTGGGGAAGAGAGCAAAGAGGGATGTGTGACAATAAAGGTCTGGCATGAGGAATCTTTGTAGTGATGGGACAGTTCTGTATGTTGATTGCAGTGGTGGTTACATGAATCTATACATGTGATAAAATTTCATAGAACTATAACATGTACACAGAAATTAGTGTATGTAAACCTAGCAAAATCTGAATAAAGTCTGTGGATTGTACCCATGTCAATTTCCTCATTTTGACATTGTACTGAAGTTATACAAGATATTACCATAGAGGAAAACTGGGTGAAGAGCACACAGGACCTCCCTGTTTTATTTCTGCAACTATGATTCTATAATTATTTAATATAAAAACCTTTATTAAAAAAAATGACGATACCAAGAGTCGTCAAAAGTGTGGAGGAACTTGAATCTTATTCATTAATGGTCAGAGTGTAAAATGACACAATCACTTTGTAAAACATTTTGCCCATTTTTCATAATATTAAACATAAACTTATCATAAGACCCAGGAATTCTATTCCTAGGTATTTACCTGAGAAAAAAGAAAACATATGTCAATACAAAAACTTGTACACAAATATCCACAAGCATTATTCATCCTAGCCAAAAAACAGGAAACAACCCAAATGTCCACCAACAGATAAGTGGATAAACAAATTGCAGTACATTCATTCAACGGAAATTTGCACAGTAATAAAAGGAAGCGAACTACTGATTCAAGCAGTAGCATAAAAGAATCTCAAAAACATGCTGAACAAAAAAAGCCAGACAGAAAGAGTACATATCGTATGATTTCATTTATACAAAATCTACTACAGGAAAAGCTAATCCATTGTGACAGAAAGATCAATGGTTTCTTGGGCCAGGGTAGGACGGAGTGGAAAGGAGCACCAGGGTATATCTTGGGGTGATGGATTATAGGTTATAGTGATGTATACATTTATCAAAACTCAGGAAACTATATGCTTAAGAGGAGTTTACTGTATATATATTATACCTCAATAAAGCTGGTGTTTGTAAAATATGGTATATGCTCACAACAGAACATCAAGTAGCAATTAGAGGTCATGAATTTGAGATACACGTGGCAACATGGAAAAAAAGGAAAGAACCAAGTGGGATTTATAGCACAATACTTTGGTACTAATGGAGAGGTAGTTTTGTGAAGTGGTTAAAGGTGTGGACTCTAGAACCAGAAGATCTGAATTGAAATCTTGGCTTCACACCTATGAATGACATACTCTTAGGCAAGTTACTCAGCTTTTTTGTGCCAACAGGGATAAGAGTACTTGCCTCACAGGGTTGTCACAAGGATTAAATGAATTAATGTTAGTAAAAGCTTAAAACGGTATCTGGGATGTGAACAATGCTGTAAGTGATTGTTAATAAATAAATACAATAAAACAAATGAAATAGTACAATCCTTTTTTAAGGATCCACATATATCTAAACAAGCTGATAGAGAGCAAATTGTAAAGGCATCCATTAAATATAAAGATACTTAATGGAGGGACAGGAATGCAGGCAGGAGAAAAAAAGTAACAAACTAAAATAAAATTTAAAAAGGGCTATATACACTGATCAATGATGAGAGTCTGCCATGAGCAAACAAATTCTGTGCACTTGAGGTCATAAGGGGGGAAAAGTACAGTCAAAAGGCAAAACTATCTGGACCCTACTTGATTTAAGGAACAACCTACAGACTTCACTCTCTGTCCTGAATTACCAGAACCATAAATAACAAGTGTATAAGGAAGACACTGAGACATAAGAGGAAGAGAGACAAAGGGAAAAACAGAGGGCATCAGGCTGGTATACTGTTACACACATACACACACGCATGAACACAAGTACCAAATAAATTTTAGAATGAGTTTCTATCATGTGCAATAAATGGGACATTATGATAACAAGTCTCGAATTGTTTTCATTATTTATGTATCTCAGCACAAAACTGAAAGCTACATGAAGATGAGACTGTTCACAGTGCTGGTACATAGCAGTGACCCCTGAATAGCTGTAAATCTTGTTTAGTAACAATCACTGAATGGCTACTATGTGCTAGATGAATGTTCTGCTGAGACCTACATCAAATAATCTTCAAAACGCAACACAGAATTAAGTGGTCATTGGAAAATCCAACAAGACTTTGGCATTTTCAGGAGCAAATATAAACCTACTATCAGTGGGGTTTTGCCAGAATATTCTTAAAAAGTGTAGCTGAAACAGAGGAAAAAGAAATATGTGCCTATCTACTTTAAAGAGACTAAAAGCCAGTCTCATGAAAAAGAAAGTATTAAACTTGTCCATAAGGTAACTGTGGTTTCCAATCATAAGCAGCATGCACTCAAAAGAGAAATCTTAAATGTGAATTAATTTTCTTTTAAATAGACTCCTGCACCTACCAAGCAAACAGATTTGCATGTGGGCTGTTTACACACAGGATTTTATTGCCTAACCAGGGCCCATATTAAAGAGAAGGGGGAACAAAAGGACAAGCAGCAGTTTGCAAGCACAAATAAGCAGTGGCTGCATGCTGCCCACAGAGTCACAGCAACTACAAGTAATGAAAGTAATTATTTCAACAGGTGGCTGAAATAAAAGCTGAACGGACCTTGGAAAAAACGTTAAAGTAAAATTTACTTTGAAGAGGAAAATATTAAGTTATTTATAGATAGATAGATGCCTTGAACATTCTCAGTTGACGGGTCTCAGTTGAGAAAGCGACAACCGTGCTCTGGGATGGGGTCACAGACATACCAAGATGAATGTCTTTAACAAGCATCACAGCCTAAAGAATGCATGGGTAACAGCCTGCACTTAAAGCCCAGAGGGATTTATTTATTGCTTTGCAGCGTTCTGTCTGCACAGCAGAATCACCTGAAGGTCTTTCTAAACGTACAGGACACGGACCCCACTCCTGACCAATGCCATCAAAATAACTACAGCTGGAGGCCATACATTCTCTACTGATCAGCCAAAATAATGGTGTTTTTTCCTTTAATTAAACTTGTTATTTTGAGATAACTGTAGATTCATATGCAGTTGTAAAAAATAATACAGACAGATACCATGTACCCTCTACTCAGTTTCATCCAGTGGTAACATCTCGCAAAATTATAGTACAAACTCACAACCAGGATGCTGACATTAACACAGTCAAGATGCAGAACAATTCCATCATAAGGATTCCTCCTGTTGTCCTTTCACAGACACAACCACCTCCTTCCTCTGCCCAACCCCAATCCCCCATCCTGACCCCTGCAACCACTAATGTTCTCCATTTCACAATTTTGTCATTTCAAGAATGTTATATAAATGGAATCATTCAGTATGTGACCTTTGGGAATTGGTTTCTTTCACTCAGAATAATTCCCTGGAGATTCAGGGAAGTTGTCTCATGTATCACTCCTTTTGATGAGTAGGACTCTATGATATACATGTGTCATGGTCTACTTAATTCACCTATGAAGAACATCTGGGATGTTTCCAATTTTGGCTGATTACCAATAAAACTAACATACACATTCATGCACAGGTGTTTTTTGTGAAAGTAAGTTGTCATTTCTCTGGGACAAACGACTAAGATTACACTTGCTGAGTCATATGGTAATTGCTTGTTTCAAGTTATAAGAAAGCACAACACTGTTTTCTAGAGCAGCTACCCCATTTTACATTCTCACCTGTAACGCATTAGTGATCCAACTTCTTCACATCCTCACCAGTATTTGGTGGTGTGATTTATTTTAGTCATTACCATAAGTGTGTAATAATACACACTTGTATTATGTGATTACCTGCCATCTCTATATCCTCTTTGGTATAATGTTTCTTCATGTCTTTTGCCCATTTTCTAATTGGATTGTTTGGGTTCTTGCAGTTTTGTTATTCACATGTTTTAGATAGTAGTTTTTTGTCAGATATGTGGCTTGCAAACATTTTCTCCCAGTATGCAGCTTTTCTTTTCATTCTCTTAACAAGAGTCTTTCACAGAACAAATGAGGTCAAATTTATCAATCTTCTAAGGATATTACTTTTGGTGTCAAGTCTAAGAACTCTTTGCTTGGCACTAGATCCTGAAGATCCTATCCTGTTATATTTGTTTCCAAAAGTTTTACACATTATGTTTCACACTTAAGTCAATAATCCATTTTGAGTTTAATTTTGTATAAAGTGTGAGGTTTAGGTCAAAGTTCATGATTTTACCTGTGAATGTCCAATTGCTCCCACACCATTTGTCGAAATGCCTATCATTCCTTCATTGAATTGCTTTTGCACCTTTGTCAAAATTCAGTTGGATATATCTGTGTAGACCTATTTCTGGGTTCCATATTCAGTGCCACTGATCTACATGTCTGTCCCTCCACCAACACCACATTGTCTTGATTACTGTAGGTCTTAATCAAAATCGTTTTTAAAATGTGGATTAGGTTCTATCAATCTTCTGCTTATAAACCTTCCAAGAGCTCCCTACCACACCTAAAATGATACCATATGTCCTTATCCAGGCTCACAGAGCCCTACAAAATCAGATCCTGTCCAGCTTCTCAGATTGTACCTCATACTGCTCACACTCAGGCTGCCATCCATTAACATCACCACTCTTCTTTTTTGTTCTCTAAGCACACCTCAGAAACCCTTCACTGGAATGCTCTTGCCCCAGATTTCACAAGATTGGTTCTTAGTTATCAGCTCTCAACTTAAAAGTCATCTTTCTTAAAAAGCATTGCTTGACTATCTAATCTACCGCATCACTCCCCTTTAATCCTCTATATAGCAGTTAGCACTAACATATTTTTATCACTTATTTACTTGTTGAATTGTCTCCCTTGATGTCCCAAATCAAAATATACATTCCATGAAAATAGGAAGCTTAATTGCCTTGTTCATTATTGTATGCTCAGCACCTATAGTACTTGGCACACAGTATAGACTAATTCATATTTGCTGAATAAATTTAAAGTCTCCATGAAGTCGAGCGTGAATAGTAGTAACTACAGAAATAATGAAACAATACCTACATATACCACTCTTCTACAATTTCTCTCTTTATACACACATATATATGTACACACACACATTTATATGCACATATGTTCATTTAACCTGACAATAACCCTAAGAGGTGTTATTACTGTTCTCATTATATAAATGAGCAAACTGAGCCAGCCACAGACAGGTTAAAAACCTAACCAAGGTTATGCATCTCACTAAGTAGCAGAGAAAGAATTCAGGCCCAGGCTGTTTGTGTGCTTAGTCATCACACTAAAAAAGCAGTGAAATCAAGAATGTTTTCTTTTTTTCTCTTTGGCTTCTCTGATGGAGAATATGACAACCGTCAAAATCTTTTTTACTCAGCACCTTTTATTTGATTACTTCTAGTTCCAATCCCAAAGAAAAATCTTGCTATATCAGGAAAAGGTAAGACATAGAACAGATTTTAAGGAGAGTTTTCTCAATATGACTCACTTGTAAGATAATTACTGTGACTACAATGTCCCTCACTTTATACTTGACTCTAGCGACCTAAACCCCAAATATAGTATTCACTAAATTTTCTTCTCAAACTTAATTATATCCTACTAACCTTAAGATAGCTCATTATACTGACTTCTTTGCCCCCATCCTTGAAGTTTTAAAAAGCAAAAGATGGCCTTATGTAAATATCATTTTGAAATTTTGAAACTGTATAGATATCCAAGACACAAACTTTTAAAAACCCAAATGCATTTCTAAGAATACATTTTCCACCTTTGATTGATTGCCCTGTTTTGCTCTACCAAGCGTCCTCAAAGCGTTACATTTTTTTTTTCCCTAAGGGGACTATAGAAAACTGAAAAATTAAAACATTCGTTACTTACAAATCATTTCATCATTATATCAACTAATAAATATTAGCAACTCTTGGAGTATGAATATGTTCTCAGTCCTTCCTTCAAGAGAAAATCACAAAAATCAGAGCAATAAATCTTTGGCTGAATAAATTAAAAAGCTCACCCTCTTAAAGCAAATTTTTTATGTACTTACATACACTCACTGTTTGGAAGCAGCCAACCTTGATTATTTATTTCTGCAATGCTTTTCCTTATCTCTAGAAAGTGTTCTGGGATTTTATTTCTATGATCATGACTATGCAAAGTTAGGATATCCTGTATTTTATTCTGCAAGACTCCTGTCTAATTTTGGGAAGAAATAACTTAAGGTTGATTTTCTTGTTCTTTGGAACTACACCTGATCCATTTGTCACAAATAATAATGGCATAACAAGGCAATTTTTCAGAACAGAGTAGACAGCTTTTTGATTATGAAGCTTCTCAAAGATATGGGCTTCTCAAATTTCTCTAAGTACTTTTTAAAAAGGAAACACAAAAATCAATCTCAGCACCTTTACTAGGGTTCTTCAGGGATTTCATAAACGCTTTTTGAAGAGACCTCATCATTTCCTGTGCAATAAAAGAAAAAGGTGTAATGGAAGAAGAGAGTTGAGGGAACAACTATTAAAACCCTCCAAAAGAGCTTTACTCTGAAGAGAACAAAATACTCTATTGAATTAACTAACAGTCAGCTCTATAGGAAAAAAAAATAACAGAAAAGTTAACCTCATAGATTAATGGAAAGTTTATTACATCAGAAAGAAAATGAATTCCCATATACTATTAACTTCATACACGAAAATGAATTGAAGAAATTAATTATTCAAAAACAAAGCATAGTCTTTGGGAAACTCTGCCGCCTAAAAGAATTTAATGGTCAAAGCTTGCCTGGATTACTATCATGAATTAAACTAATGAGAGGATAAAGATACTGTTAACAGAAGAGAAGCTCTCCTGAAATGCTAACCTTGCTATTTCTGTCACGTGATGAGAAATCAATGTTAAAATAAAATGTGCAGCTAAAGCTTTTACAGAAAATAAATACCACAGTCTTTATGGAGACAGCTTTTTCCAAAGCAAAAATATACTAGTGGCAGTAGGGTGGAGAAAGAGAACAACAGTAAATATTGTGTGTCAAATAGAAATGAAGGAAATAACCTGAAAATGAAGGGGGAAGAGTCAAAATGGAATGTTCAGCTCTTTATAGAAATATTGGGAGCCTATATATATATATTTATATAGATGTACATATAATCATTTATATAGATGTATACATAAAGATTATTTATATTTATATAGATGTATATATAAAGATTAAATTATATTATATACACAAATATATTTAAATAATAAAAATATATAATTTAATATTAAATATATAATATTTATCTACATGAGAAAAAGCCTGAAAACAGGAGATTAAACTCTCTGGACATCAATATCCAAAATTAATATGACCCGCACGCTACTTTAAAAAGCATGATAGAAGGGAACTATAAATAAGAAAGCTTAAACATGACCCTTCCTAGTCTCCTTAAAAAAAAAACAATGGTGAGGCCAGCCCAAGGGCCTAGTGGTTAAGTTCAGCATGCTTCGCTTTGGTGGCCTAGGTTCACGGGTTCCAATCCCAGGTGCGGACATACACCACTGAGTCACGCTGTGGCAGCAAAACACAAATAAAGTTGAGGAAGGTTGGCACAGATGTTAGCTCAGAGTGAATCTTCCTCAGCAAACAAAACAAGACAATGTGCTCAAAAAAGAACGATCTACAAAACATCTATAAAAGGAAAGCCCCAGAAATAAGAATTTGAAAGTAGGACTGTCTAAGAGAGAGAGGGTCTTCTGTTGGGGAAAGTGGCTCCAGATTTCAGATTTTAATTGTGACGGGGAGTAGAAAAAGAGAACTTGTTGAAAAGTATAAGAATATAGGGAAAAAAAAAAAAACCCTGTTTTATTTTGGGAGGTTGTTTTGTTTTGCTATAAAATAGGGTCTCTACAAGATTGCAAGGGTTGGGAAGAGTGGAAAATTGGCTACGGAAAAAAATTAGAGAAGAGTAGGAATTGAGCAAGGGAGAAGGCCAGATTATTGGAAAAGGATTGGCATTTTGACAGCAGCTCAGAATGGCAGCAGGGTCAAGCACAGTGGCATCAGCTGGTTTCAGGGCCTCGAAAAGAAATTCATTTCCTTAGGGCTAAACTGGAATGGCAAATTAATAAATCAACACACTGATTTATATATCAGTAATATTAATATGTTCATAAATTTGTTTGGTGGGTCTATCCCAGAAAGACTGATAGAAAACGTTTAGATACTGAGGAATCAACTTTCAGAACCTGCAAAGCTGAGAACCAAATCCTAGAAGTTGGTCCTCGAAATGACAGTCTCCCTATGGGACTGTCACTACCTTGGACGAGGTCTCCATTCTGTTGGTCTCTATCTGCAGTGTTTTACACAAGAAGTGGTTAATAATTAGGTGAAGCAGCTTCTGAGTAAAAGTGGTGAAAGAAACAGCAAGGCAAGGAAGAAGGATGGTAGAAACCTTCCAGAAAGTATCACAAATTTCAAGCATATACACAATAGATCTCTAAATATTGTGAAACGTAAAATAAAATATCTCAAATTTTCAGGGATTATTTTGATATCTTTATTTAAATAAAACTATCTTAAATCAAATATGTGTAATTATTATCTTTATTTTCTTCTTCATCCTATTCTATATTTCTAAATTTTCCCAAGTACACATGTATAATTTTAATAATCAGAAAAAATATTCTTAAAAAAATTCTATCACAGATCTGACCTTGTTTATTTGGTATCAATATCAACAAATTTTCAGGGATATTTAAAGGCTTTTCATTTTCATATAGGGTATCATATTAATGATCACTGGGATATGTATAAATATACATACTTTTTTTTAAATTCAGAAAAGAGGTTATTGACTGGGATGCAGTAACAATGGGCTCTAGTGATAAAATAACGTGGCATAACCAATCTGTAGGGTGTGACAATGATTGGGAATCTCATACATAAAGAAACCCATAATGGATAAATAATACATTTAATTTTTAGCCAAACTGATTAATTGGAAAAACGTGTTTGTTATTGTTGATTCCATTGTCACTCCTAGAACTAATGTCTTTTCAGCATTGATGAATCTTTTAAAAATATTTTTTCCTTTTACTCTGGGTTTTAAAACTAGCATAAAAGGGCCTTTTCTTTTGCTCCCTCTCGGTCAAAACTACAGAGACTGCTATTCTGTCTACAAAACACACCTCAATTTGATGCCCCCAAACAACCTTCTATCAAAACGCCTGTTTCTGAAATACAGGCCTCCTTTCAATGTTTTAAAAATCCAAATAAAGGAAGCCAAATTTGGACCTTACCAAATTCAAACCTTTTTCTTATAAAGAATAGGATTACATCCTCCATTTTCTACCAGGAAAAATGTTCCTACATAATTTTTCACCTCTTTTTAAAAAGGGTGCATTGTATTTTTACATAATTTTCCCTCAAGGAAGTAGATTTTCAAAGAAAAAAAGACGTTAAAAATATCCATTGAGAGAAGCAAATTTACAAAAAGAAAAAGGTAATCACCTAGAATTTTCCCACAGCAGCTTGTTCATAACATTATTACAGCGCTTACCACAGTGAACTGTCGTTTGTTTTGTGTTATCTGTGCCCCCCAATTCAATCCCGAGTTGGGAGAAGGCAAGAAATGCACCTCATTCATCTTTGTAAGCACACTAGCTCAGACGCTGGAACACAGTTATGACAATTTATCTAGAATTTTCAGAGGCAATTTCAGATTCAATGCATGTCTCCATCTTTACAGAATGTATGTTCACAAATCAGCATTGCTCTTCTACTTAGATTTCTTTACTGTTTCTCCCCACTGTTTACATGATGGCACACAGGACCCCTTTCCCTCTCTTCCACATGCTGAATTCCTACATATTCTTCAAAACCCAGGACTGTAACCCGTACACAGTATACATACGCATGCATGCACGTGTGTGTTTTTCTCACTATTTACTCCATGAGAGAAAAACCAAAGGTTATTCATCCTTGTATTTGTACCAGAGTGTCTAGCATATAATAGGCTACCAACAAATGTTTACTGAATCAAACGGCAGCTGAGATCTAGCACTTCTGCTTATTGTTGAGCTTGATAAAACAGAGCCAATTATTCTCAATAGTGTAGAGGGATTTTGATGTGAACTTTTGAGAACTGGCCTAAGCACAATAAACTGCCAGAGTTTACTACTAGTTTCAAGGTCATTCAGTAAGATCAGAATCTATAATCTCATGACAACATCTACAACAAAAAAGTCAAACCAGATATAGCCTGTCACCCTGCTGCTACATGCCTTTCACCATTAAGTGGAACTTAAAAACAGCTGGATATTTCTTTCTTTCTTTCTTTCTTTTTTTGAGGAAGATTAGCCCTGAGCTAATTACTACTAGTCCTCCTCTTTTTTGCTCAGGAAGCCTGGCCCTGAGCTAACATCTGTGCCCATCTTCTTTTACTTTATATGTGGGACGCCTACCACAGCATGGTGTGCCAAACGGTGCCATGTCCGCATCCGGGATCCAAACGGGTGAACCCGGGGCCACCAAGAAGTGGAACGTGTGCACTTAACCGCTGCGACACCAGGCCAGCCCTTTGCTGGATATTTCTTTGAACTGTGTTCTAAACAACAGGCACATCTGGATGCTGAATGCTGCCTGTCTTATTTCAAGGCACAGTGATCAAGCTCTTGGTCAAGTTATTCCATCAATTTGGTCATGTGTCCAAACTTTATCCCCTGGGCTGAATCAGTGAAAATGAAGAAGTTAACAGGATTAAGAGCCTGCTATCCTCCTCAAGCTGGAGGGAAAAACTGTATTATTCATCAGTATATATTAGCATTATACTTCAAAACTTATGCTTATAGAATTGATCACTCATTATAAAAGAGGTTTTCCAACTTTTAAAGAACTAGCTAATTGTAAAGAGTATTTTTCAATAAATTTTTTCATTTAGTTCTTTATTTATCATTCCAGTACATTTTCACACAGGAATAAGATGGAAAACTCAAAAAAAGAAAAGGAATAAGCTTATATGTATGATCTTAATTTATGTTACAAAAATTTGATACCTCATTTTTTAACCCTAAAAAGTCTATTACTGATAAATCTCACAAATTTAAAGATTTTAATTTTTTCAAACATCTGCTTGTTTGGCTGAGAGCTGTATCATAAATGTTACTATTTTTTTATTCTTATTTTAATAGCATTTACCATTACTTTCAAGTCACTGAGTTTTGATATTTGGTTCCTTTCTCATTTTGCTTAGGTATTTTAGTCCTGAACTTTGTGCAAAACATGTGCATATATACTATACTCTATTATAAAATACAACTGGGAAAAGCTATGATTATCTCTTTCACAGCAGGTCAAATTATAGAAGGTCCCAGAGTAATACTCACTTCCCAAAGGTACATATGCTATATACAAATACAAAGTTTAATTTTGTATGAACTTAATGTAACTTAATGTGTCACATTACACATACAATAATTACACATTAATAATTAACACATTAATAATAAATAATAATATATATAATGTTATATGATATATAATATATAAGAATAATATAATAATAAACACATTAATAATTAATAATTACACATTTATGTGTCACATTACACATACAATATTGTTTATTAATTCCGGAAAATAATTCTCAAGTTACTAAATTCCCATGAGTTTACCCATACTCATAATTTACACAGCTTATCTTTCTTCTTTGACAAGATTTTTTTCTTACTTACAGCTGTTTCCTACATGTTCTCATTGCATTTCTATCTTCCTTAGAAAGCCCACAGCACTACAGCTCTTATTGGCATAACAGTGCCTGGGACAGTGCCTCTAGTCGTGACACGTAAGTCTAGTAGGAAGAGAAAAACATAATAGTTCCAACTAATAAAAAACAGTACAATCAACCAAAATCAAGCCTGATATTCAGAGAATACAGAATAAACATATTTAGAATATAATTGAACATTTTAAGCAACACCACACGTTTTAGGAAATAAGAGATACAGATTGAGTTGATTTACAAAGGAGAACAATTACACTGGTGAACTTCAACTCAGTCTTTTAAGTTATAACTATGTTCCTGCATCTCCATTCCTTATCTTTCCAATCTCAATTGTGTCAGCAAATATAGAGGAAAGAGTTTCACACTAAAAAGCAGATGCAAGATCTAGACACGGCAGTGTCCTACTTCACAGGGGTATTGTGACAAAATAGTACTATTTGAAAATACTACAGTACACTTCATGAAAATATGGAAGTGAAATAAAGGTATAAGGGCAAATAAAATAATGAAATCTTAAGAGAAAGTTTTATTTGATACATTTGGTACAAATGCAAAAGGAAAGGCAACTGAATCTTATTGGTGGTATCGGAGTTGGGGGTTGAGGTGACAGGCAGTGAGGATGAGGAAGGAGCGAAAAAAAACAGTTATGGAAAATCATTTAAACTTTCCATCTCAGTGTTATGTTCTGAGTCAGCATTTATATCTGTAAATAAAGAGCCATAATCTTTTCTAGGCAGAAAAATATTATAAAATTGATAATGCAAATTGATACTACAATTTTAAAACATCTGACTTTTCCTGGCCTATCTTACTTTTAATGGTATCTTCATACAAAAGAAAAAAAATTACATGGAACAAATGAAAAAAGGTACTTCTGTCATAAACTTTGAAACAGTATAATAATAAAAAACCTCAGGAGAAAAAAAGATGCATTCTTCAATAATAATTTAACTTGGCTTGAATTTATAAGAATATCCTTTAGTTTTGCAAATTGCCTCCAATTTGCTGAGAACCATTCTTTTATGCCAGCTTAAAATAAGCAAAGATTACACAAGTACCATGTGCCATCCTAAATAAGGAAAGAGGAAAAAAAACAAGTACAATATGGTATTTAAACAGCTGTGTGAAGATACTGGTTAAAACAAGAAGCATTTTTTCAGCTGAGCTTGTTATGCTTCATTTTGCTAAATATAAACTAGTTCATCATTAAATTAACCACTGATTTGTAGACCAAAGCACAAAGCCCCACCTGCAAATAATCCAATAAACACAATAATTTTTCAAATGCTATTGAAATTGTCATAATTTGGTGTTGAAATTGTGGAGAAGGAAGAAAAAATACAGAAATTATTTCATAGCTGTAGTGAGCAAAAAGCAATTGTTTCCTTTATTTGCAGTTTTATTTGAGTGAGCTGACAAATGTACAACAAAATAATACATTTGTAAATACTCTAGTAAGAATTTTACACCAGGCAATTAGTGAAGATTATTGCAGACACTCAGTCTTTTGGAAATAAACAAAAATTTTAAATGTTATACAGCCAATCTAGTTGAGTACTACAAGTAAATGAGCTTGAACAAGTTGAGAAAATGGAAGAAAACAGAGCGCATGTTCAAAGTAATTTTACTCCAAAAGGTCCATGAGGCACCATTTAGTTAGAAGAGTTAATATACGATGTGGTATCTCATTGACCAAAGAATTAATACTTATTCACATCGACTCATTTAGTCTTCTCTTTCCATTATGTTAGAAAATTTTATTTCCTTATAATGTAAGTAAAGCACTGTGGTAAAATATGTGGTTAAGCAAATATGTTCAAAAGAATAAATGTTCATTTTTCTGGGCTGTTTTGTTACATAAATCTATCTACAGCAGAAGTTCCTTAAGTGGGTTTCATGTACCCCTCATCCACCAAAGAGTTCAACAGAAGAAATTCAGGGGGTCCATTATTTGGGTGGAAAAGAGACCATATGTTTGCTTTCACTAACATCTAACTAAATGTTTAAATTTCCCTCTATTAAGAATGCAGACCATGAATGACAGTGGTATTAGCAGTACCTATGACCAATAGAAATCACAGATACCTTGAAATATTGTTACACTCATTATTAACTCCAAAATTGTAGTGCTGATTAGAAGTAATGCTACATCATGTTATTACTATACATATATTACTAAGTGGAGATTTTAAAATATTTTTCAGACTGTATTTTAATTTAATTGATTTCCTTTATAATCCTATGCAGTCTATTTTGCGCATTTAAAAACATTCTGTGACTAGATCCACAGACTTCATCAGATTACAAAGGAGTTCATTGCATAAAAAACTATTAATCACCTCTGGTTTTTAATCTGATAAATAAGGTGAGGGATAGGGTAAGGAGACAAGAAATCCTGGAGCTTAAAATTACTTTGTGTTAAAATTTTGTTTTTGTTTAGTTTTCCTTTATTTTTCAATTCTGGAAGAATAATCATCCTATCTGAAACCAATCAAATAAATATTGCTTTAAGCACTAATTAACACCTTCCTCTTTCATCCTTCAGTAGTTCTAAGAAATGTTCCTTGCTTTAAAATTTTACACTAATGATGGGAAAAGTATGAATATATTTATCCTTACTTAGCCATTTTAAAAATAACTTCAAGATGTACTAAATTATGATATAGAACATATTTTACATAGCCCTGACAGTAGAGTATACTGCTTTCTCTGCCAGGTGAATGTAAACAGCTTCTTGTAATCCTGGCTAATTGATATAGGGGGAAAAGAATTTGCAAGATCATAGCTGTATACCAAGTGCCAGAGACCAGGATAACTGGTCTAGTAAAAAGATCACATCTGGAACAGCAGTTGCAATTGGAATTGCAACCTGATAAAATTTATAATAAAACATCATAGTTTCCAAGGTCCATTCTCCTTTTGCACTGGCCAAGAAAGCGAGTACGATGAATATGTGATAAAAATCCCTACTTCTGAATTTCTCAAGTATTTCATGGTAGCACTAATCTCTGCAATTCCTGTGATGCAATTATTATTTTTTGATTACTCTTCTGGATGGGGGAATAGTTCCAGAGCTTTCCACTTGGCCCCTACCATATCCCTCATTCCATGGCTCCAAAAGCATATGTAGAAGTTCTGCAAGCTAAGCATTCAAGAGCTGGGACGGTGATCACAGGTAGATCCATAGATCCCCGTGGAACCACAGTGAGATGAACTCAAGTTGGGAAGAAAGGAAAGAAGGAAAGGAGAGAGGAAGGGAGGGAGGACGGGAGAGCAGAACAGAAAAATGGAGGAAGGAGCAAAGGAAGGATGGAAAGGAGAAAGGAAGGGAGGGAGGCATAGAGGGAGGGGGAGAAAGCAAGAGAAATACACTCATCTGGTCACTATAAGGTCTATTTTGACCAAGAACAATGGTAATGTCTTGGGTCCCACAAAGGATTAGTATCACCTAAAGGCCATATCTAGTAATCCTTGAAAGAGATGAGAATTTCCCTTTCCATAATGCATAATCACCCTGGTAAATAACTGAGATCCCCTGGAGAGAACTTGAAGATTTTCAGTGTATCTTTTTTGTAGCAAAAGCAATGGTTTGTCCTCAAAGGGTTCTATCTCTCCCTCTTCATTTAAGGGCTCCAGACTTGTGAACTGGGTCAGGTGTAGAAACTTAGTGAGAGGCCGTGATGTTCCACGATGGTGACTGAAATCAGGTTTCTGCTCACAAGATCCAAAATGTTTCTGTACCCTAAAGGCTACACTTTAATGATTGTTTAGACAGCACCAATGATGACAACATTGGGGTCACAAAATTCTGATTGTCACTCTGGCTTTTCTGCCCCTCATAGTAACTATACCGACCTTGCCTCTGGCAGTTACCCCTAGACACAGCCTCTGTCACTCCAGGACTCCACGATTCCACTGAAATGAGAGAGTCCATTTCAATAGTAGTGCCTAACACCACACTGCAAGGCAATCAGAGCACAGCCATCCCAGAATATTTCCAGGATATAAGTGCTCCCTTCACCAACGTATTTCCCAATATCTTAATGAGGGAAGTATTTGTGGGTCACACATAATACATCCGCTCCAACACTCTTATCTCCCCAGATTTTTCCTCACAAAGTGGAGGCCATTACACGGTCTTCAAGCTGGGAAAAAATCAACCTTCTCAGAGAAAGGAGGAGGGGCTGGTTCTACAGTAAAGCATATGGCACATTGCAAATGAGGCATAGAGAAAATTGAAGTTAAAATTTCTCAGATTCGTCTGAGTTCACATAAGTATATTCATTTCAATACTCATGATCCCACATCTACCCAATCAATTATCTTTCACATAAGAAACTTGGGAGGCTGTGAATTCAACTTATACTATGATTCCACAACTCTCAGGGACAAATTTTGGGTCTTATTTTCAGCTGCAGCAGCAGTGCAACAATAAAAGATAAGGCAATCGTGGGGGGCCATCATGGAGCTATATCTCTGATCATTCTTGAATTGAGAGTTTAGAGCCCTGAACTCATAATTTCCTTCCTAAAATCTTTCCATGCAGTCAAAATCAGCCAACTCACCCGAGAGTCCTAGAAGTTATTATTCCCGCTGTAATAGTCAATTACGACTTCCATTTGATTTCCCAAAGCTTTAACCTTAGTAAGCACTTCATTTCCAGTAAGAGAGCTGAAAGTTTAAGTAACTAAGTTTCCCCCGCATGCCCAGGCAATTTTCCCCTGACCATGAGATCCCACTGTGCTCAATCCCAATCAGTTCAGATAACCTATCCCAAATTCTCATCTTTGAAATCTGTTTTCTGAGACTACTCCTGGTTATTGTCTAGCCAGGAAAGCAGCAACTACTCTATGTATTTCAAGCATTGGGTAGTTAATACAGGAAACTGATTATACAAATATTGAAGGGGTTAGAAGAACAAACAGGAGAGGGGTCATAACTGGAGGCACAAAACAAAAGCCAGGGCATCATGACACTGGGCTGTGGCCGCCAGGCCTGCAGTCACTGCTGAGCTTCTGCAAACACCGCCACAGCAGCCTCTGGCACTGCTCTGTTATTGCTCAGAAAAGTCCATACTGCTCAGCAGCAGGAGTGCAGGTAGGGATGCTCACAGCCACCACATCCCCACCCTACCCGGGCTGCTGGAAAGCACACTTGTAGTCACCTTCAGTCATCCTCTACTCCTGCTTCCTGCTGAAGTCGACCATCCAGTAAAAGAAAATAAACAGCTTCTTCTTTCCTCCCACTTTCCAATCTTTCACCATTACCTTCCTTTGGCTGGACCTAATAGAAAACTTGCTAGCAACGGCATCTGCATACATGGTTCACAGGTTTTGTATCTCTGCTGCAGAGTGTAAAAGGAAGCTGAAAGATGACAGCATTAACTGGCATGAAACTAAACACTAATGGAGAAATAAAGTATGACCATTTTTATCCTTTCTTAACCATTTATAAAGTAAGTCAAACTGTATAACAAGAACTGTAAGGAAAACCAAATATCACAGAAGCACTTAAAGTGCCATTTTCAATCTAATCTTAGCTTTCTTAATATTCACCAAGTATTTACTGTAACTATTCTACCTGATATTGCGTCAAATGCTGGAATTGTACATGTAGAATCAACTACAGGAGTTTTTACTTAGTTGGAAAACAGATTCAGAGGAAAGATACAAAACACAAAGTAGTAATTAAGAACCAGGCTGTGTATCAGGCATAGAGGAGAGAGAACCACAACTGATAGGACAAATCATGGAAGGCTTCAGGAAAGAAGTGACTCTCGGAAAGAAATCAGAGTTTGGCCAGAATACAGGAAGAAAAAGGTATTCCAGGTCATAAAAACAGCATGAGCAGAGGGCTACAGACATGATGAAGCACGGGATGCCCTGGAACATGTCAGAATTTTATACGGTTGGAACAGCAAGTGAGGAGATAGGAGGGTAAACTTGAGAAAAGGCTACACAGGTTAAGATGAGCAGAGCGTGATGCTACATCTCTCCTACAACTGATCAGATGGTGTCTTAGGGCTTTAGACAGTAGCACTGTCAGATCGGATTTGCATTCTTGAAAGATAACTGCCAGAGGAGCAGAGGATTGATTAGAGTAGATAAGACTGGAGGAATGGAAGATCAGTTAGAAAGCTATCCTACTAAGAGAAAATAGAGCTAACGGTGTAATAAACTGAATTTATCCCCACTTGTCCTATATTCATAATCTAAGAAAAAGCTGGCTCACCGCCTCCTTCCTTATGTAAGTTCCCTAGCTTCTAATCAATCTTCAATTAAGCCCACTTCGAAAACTATTAATGTTTTCAATGTCCATTTTAATAATCATATTCCTCTACTGAAATCAAGTAAATAAAATTATCCTATAGATTTTTCTAAACAAAAGATAGAAAACTATGGAATGTAACTGAAAAGAGTAGTTAGTAAAAAGTAATACAAATTAAGTTGTGGAATATATTCTATTTTTTATTTGCCTATTTTGTTATGATTGTTCTCCAGAAAATCTTCCTCCTAATAATATTTTGTTTAGGCTATCATTTAAATTCTGTCATATTCCCTCATACATATTCACTATAAGAACAAGAAGTTATACAAAGCAAACCAAGAGGAAAATATCTTAAAAGTATAGTGGCAAATCCCATCCATAAAAAATTAAGAATTGATTCTTATTGCTTTTAAGGTCACCCTCCCCCAGAAGTGCAGATTTTTTTTATACCATAATAAAAGGTAATCATTTGTGACGCTATCACAGTCCATTTCATATAGCTGACCAGGAAAGAGGCCCTCTTAAATCGCAATCAATAGTTTTGCACAAAACTTCTTTTATTAAATTCTTGCTATGGAAAATTTGGGCAGTCAGGCATAAGGAGGTCCAAAGAACAGGGCAAGAAATATGGAAGTAGCCTTGACAGGTGAGAGGACGATAGGAGAACACTGGTGTTTCCTTAGCATCTTGCTTATACATGTATTACCATATTTATGATACTTTGCTAAAAATTTATCTGACTCTTTCAGTAGCCTATGAGACCACTGATGGCAGAATAATTACTATTCATTCTTGTCTTCACTGCACACAGCACAGGACTGGCACACAAAAAACACAATAAATGCTTAAAGAAGGGAAGGAGAAAGAGGTGGTGAAAAGAAGGGACAGATACTGGAAGATGAAGTAGGAAAAGCTAAAAGACAAAATATGCCTACTCTCCCGTTTTGCCCAGGGCAATCCAATCTCTCACAATTCTTTTTTTTTTTTTTAATAAACTAGCCTTTTCAGAGTTATCATCACTCATAAGTAAATATTGCCTCTCATTTCAAATATCGAAGATTAATTTTTAATTTTTTGCAGTGGGATTCTGGAAATATTGCATTTATACAGAGAAAAGACTTAGATTTTTAAAAAACATTTCTGAAGCTTTTGGGTTTCTTAAAAGTTTACATGGGGGCTGCCCCATGGCTGAGTGGTTACGTTCGCACCCTCCGCTTTAGCGGCCTGGAGTTTGCCAGTTTGGATCCTGGGTGAGGACATGGCATTGCTCATCAGGTCATGCTGCGATAGCATCCCACATAGAAGAGCTAGAATAACTTACAACTAGGATATACAACTATGTACTGGGGCTTTGGGGAGGGGGAAAAAAGAAAGAGGAAGATTGGCAACAGATGTTAGCTCAGTGCAAAACTTCCTCACCAAAAAGAAAAAAAAAGTTTACATAGATATTCTCTGGAGGGAAAATGCTGTCAGATTGCCTGTGTATACAATGCAGTTTACTCCCCCAGATTCATTCCACCCAAGCTTCAGAATTAAGCTCTGTTTAAGCTAAACCAATCATGGTAATAGCTTCTTCACCACCAACTACTATTTCAGTAATGAACGATACTAAATCAACTTAAGCAAATGACGCACCAGAAAATGTTTCTTAGAGTCTTTAAGAAAAAAAGGCGTCCTCACTTCTCAACTATTGAAAAGATGAGTGTTAGAGCTATCATTACCTAGGAATGTAAGAAACAGAATAATCACTCTGGCTACAGTGGTCTGCAAAGACTTCATGGAGGAGCTGAGCTTACCCCATGCCTAACGACAGGCAAGTGTCTTGAGTGGAAAGGAATTGCAGTGAGTAGATGGTATAAGGAAAGGCATAAGAGACATAAAGAAAGGAAGGTGTTAGATGTATTCAAAGCACAAGCCAGACACCTGAAGTGAAAGATTCATGGACAAAGAGGGGAAGATACAGCAAAAAAGCAAGCAGGAGCCAGAGCCTGGAAACCAGTATATATTTCACTGTGTCAAAAGCCAACAAAGTAAAATTATTTGATGTGATCTAAGTGTATCATTTAGGGATGAATACCCAGATAGGGAGAAAAGAAAAACTCTTCAAACTCTTCAGCAATGAGTAGAATTATACCACTAACGTGATTTTTATTATTCATCAGGACTCCATTCTGAAGGGCTACAGCTTAGAAGACTCATGTTATCAAGGACTTCAATTTAACACACACATTCCTTTATAAAGGAGTATGAGAATAAACACATTTTTTTAAAAGTGAATGAAATAAAGAAATTCATGAATATATCTGATAGTCAATACATATTGTCTCCTATTTATATGCTTGAGTAAGAAAAATTATATTCTCATATTTATAAGCAATTATAAGTGAGCATCTGTCAAGGACTTCACATATTTTACTTCTCACAACATTTCAACAATTTCAATTCTCACAACAACCATGTGGAAGAGATATCGTTGACTCCTCTATATTGGCATGAAAAGTAGCTCAAAGAGGTCAAGTGCACATGGAAAAGCCAGCTTCTCAAGCGGGCCTCTGACCCCAAATCCTGTACCCACTCCAGCCTACCTCATTTCATCTAAGAGATATGTGTAACACAAAGTTCAACAACATCTAAAGCCATTCTGATCTAGAGATAAACGAGGACTCTAACCGTCAACATGTCGTTATTCAGACATAATGTAGAAACAAAGACCAAGCCAAGCTGTAAGTGATTTGGCTGAATGCAAGATTTATATGTTAAGATCCAATATTATACAGCCAAAGAAATGTTACATGACTGCCTAGAAATTGAGGTTTATCACTCAAAGAGATTCTAGATATTCAGTATTTTGAAGACAAAATAGTAACGAATGAGAGACAAGAATAAACTAGTAATAAAATACTCAAAGGTCTAAATATTAAAGGCAAACATTCTTAGCAAAAAGTGTACAGGATTCTATTAAACTCTTACATTTAGAAATCTAAAAAATCTTAAAAATCAACAATTCATCTTCATTGTCTCAAGTCTAATTATCATGGCCCAAAAGAGACTATCATAAGGCTGCTGGGGACAGCCTGTGAGACATTGCTTTTACCTGGTTGGTTAAGGGTATTTATTTTGTTGTCAAATGCTTAAGGAAAATTTAAGAGTCTTAAAGCAAGTTCTTTAAACCTATTTAATAATAATATTGTTAAAGTTTGTGCATTTAATATTTCAATACTTCCTTAAATCTCTCAGAGTTAAATCAAACTTTCAAAATGTCAGAAAAGGTTGAATAAAATTCATTATAGTTTCTACATCTTCTAGTTTCCTTTTACTTTTAAGAAAAATATTAAGTGGGCAGTCATCTTTTAAAAATCTACATTTTTTCAAGGTCAGCCCTGGTGGCCTAGAGGTTACGTTTGGATTGTCTGTCAGTGGCCATGCTGTGATGGTGGCTCACACACGAAAAGAAGATTGGCAGGAGGTGTTAGCTCCGGGTGAATCTTCCCAGCAAAAAAAGAAAAAGACATCTTTTCAATCTGTCCTTTGATAAGCACCAAGTATCTTAAATAAATATTAATAGAATATGAACATTTACTTATAAAGTAAAATCCCTATAATACTACATTTATCTGAGCTATGGAGGATTGGAGAAGTAGAAACTATGTTGGTTTACGATTTTGCAGTGATGTTTTCTAATATAGGCCAGAATCTAAAAAGTTAAAGTGTGAATGAAGGTCACGGGTGCCCAGAGAGGGCCTTTATGTGGCCCAAATATCAGCGTAATTGAAAGGCAATTTGATTCTGTCCACAAAGCAGATGGCGGCCTTCCCCCAAGATGCCTGGTTAACACAGATGTGAAAGTTGATGGGGTGCTTGGGTTCCTTACAAAGATGAACAAGGAGTTTGAGTACACAAGCAATTCAAGGTTGAATAAGGGTAGGGGGTGAAGGCTAGGGGTCACAGCGTGTACATACAGATGTCTGAAGGAAGCAGAGAAAGGGAGACCTGGAAACTCACACTCCATCAAGATTTTACACAGAAGGTATTACAAGCAGTAAGAAGCCTCAGATCAGACGCAACGTACAGCTGGCCTCAACATAACTAAATCTAAACCAAAGCAATTCATTGCAAAACACAGGTCTGGCTCCGATCAAACCAGAAATGGGTTTTCTAGTTCTGATACATGGACAACTTGGAAAGCAGCACCTTTTGAAGACAATACCTTACCAAGCCACTTCAAGACTAAATAACTAACTACAACATAATTAAGAAAGATTTCTCTTAGTTAATAGATTCTTTTAAAAATATTTGGTTACTAAATTAGGACCATGAAATAGCTGGTGTTATTTACATTTCAAGCGTGGAAATAACAGTTCTTTCAAACCAATTAATGAGCAAATATATTGACTATTCTTCACAAGATTCAGCGTTAGCCAGACTTCACTGAATAACTCTAAGATTAGCCTGCTAATTAGCCAGAAATTAGCCATCTACATCAACTATAACTTTGATATCATTACCTTAAATTTTGTCCACACGTTGTAATAACACAAAAAGAAAATATTCCTCTCATACCATCATGGTAAATCACCACATGGCTTAAAGTAAGAGTACTATAAACTTTAACAGTCTGAGAAGAAGCTACCAAAATATGTCTGTGGGAGGGCAAGGTTGAGAGCATGCTTACACTTTCAGGACTTTGTGAGGAATCATTTGTAATCATGTCACACTCAACAAAGTGCTGACAGCATTCTCTTTTCACCCTCACAGCATCCAGAGAACTGTTCAGCAATATCAAGTCGTGACCCCATGTTTTATGGCTTAAAGACCATAGTTAAAGTCCTCATAAGCACTAAAAGCCATCTCTGCACAAGAAGTAGAATATCCTTCTACACTAACGTGCTACATATTATAGACTTCTCCAATATGTTCCAAATGTGACACAATGTTATTTCCAGAACAGGAAAAAATTCACAGATTCAAGCAGGACTCATTTTGCCTGGTGAGATGGTGGTGATGAATTGGGGTAGGAGGTGTAGGAAACAGATTCAGCAGCGAATGTTCTCAGTGAACTACCAAAATGCTTATAATACATCAATTTTATATATTCGATTGTCCTAATGACTTGCCCTCTAGAACAATCCCATAATCTGTTTCAATGGGAAAGAATATATTCCACAGGGATAGGTACTATTTTAGGAAAGAGAGAGATTCGGTTACAACGTTGATAATTTAAAACCTAAGGTTTCCTATAGTGCTAAAATAGCGTTAAGTATAAAAAAGGAAACAAATAGATTAAAGAAGGCCAGAACACTGGCAGAAAATACACCTTCAGGGCGCACTTCCAGGCAATGCCCAAGGCCTATTAGGGAATAATTAATGGTTAATACTTCAGATGCAACATTCTATAGGAGGTAATAACAATGCCTTTATATGAACATTGTTTCTATTTTCCTCTTTTATCTGTATTTCTAACTTTAGCACTATTAAATATAACTCTTTCCTCCCTTGTTGGCTATTCATTACTGCATATTTCTGTGCGTAAAGACTTTTTAAAAAATACTTTTATCACTATATCACCCTCCATTCTGGCAAGACATCTACTCAGAAAGAGAGGACAAGTCATTAATTCCCAGCCATAAGTCACGTGAGGCTTCAACAGCAGCAGATCACACCTGGGCTGCACGCTGCTGGAAAGCGGAAAACACCTGGTCAGGTTGTCATTCCAGGACGGAAGCTAATTCTATAGTACAAGTCTGCACAATTCCCAGCTCCCAGCTGTGCCTTCTCATGTTGCTCCATTCACCTTGGTTATGGCATCACCATCCATTCAACTTCTCACTCATATTGGAAGCTTGGGAGTCATCCCTGCCTCTTCCCTTTCATCTCACGGTCAATCTGTCCAAATTCTTGTTAGCTCTTGAATCTATTCATTTCTCTCCAACAAACTGCTTCAGCACTTGCTTAAGCATTTCTGACGCAGGTTACTTCATCATTGCCTAACTGGTTTCTCTGCCTCTGGTTCTACGAACCACAAATTCATGCTCTAAAACACAGTCAGAGTAATTTTCCTCAAACCTTTAAGTGGCTCCTCACGACTCTCAGGTCAACTTCAAACTTCTTAACATAGCTTTTAAGGTCCTTTATGATCTGAGACTGTTTATTCCTCAAAGCTGATCTCTTACCACTGCTACTTTTCATATCCAACAATGCCAAACTACTTGGAGTAATTCAATCGGCCATACCCTCTCAGCACCAAGCCCCAGCATTCCTCATTCTTCAGAGTTTACCTTCAGTTGTAATCCTCCAGGAAACATTCTTAGACGTCTCCTTTTTGGACAGGCGACCCATCCATGTACTCCAAAAGCACCCTGTGCTTACATTTATCATATTATATTGTACTGTTTACTTTTTTTCTCTCCTGCCCTCCATCCCTAACTGTAAGATCCTTAAAAGTAGAAGCTATCTTACTCATATTTGTATCACAGCACCTAGCACGGTATTTGAAACAAATCAGATTCTCAATAAATATTTGCTTAATAAAAGAATACATAAATAAAAGTAGAGGTGTGATGGTACACAAATCTGTGTTTCCTTCAAGAAAAAATGGCCACCAATAAAAAAAAGACAAAATTGTGCCATTTGCACCAATGAGGATGGAGATTGAGGGTATTATACTAAGCAAAATGTCAGATTGGGAAAGACAAATACCATATGACTTCACGCATATGTAGAAGATAAACAAACAAATAAAAACACAGATAAGGAGAATAGATTGGTGGTTACCAGAGGGGAAGGGTGTCTGGGGGAGGCAAAAGGGGTAACGGGGCACATACATATGCTGACAGATGAAACTAGACTTTTGGCGGTGAATAAGTGCTCCTTAGAAACTCATAACGGCTCAAATCTCTGATTTGAGATAATGTACTCAATGTCCTAAATTAAATGCAAATATTCTCAACTGAGGGAAAAAAAAAACCTACAAAAATCTTTCTGTCCTAAATTATTTATCTTTGAGGTTGAGCTTCTCAGGTGTTTGCAATACATCCTGGGAGCGATAAAAATGAAGTCATTAAAAAAACTGCAAATCCAAAGCTTGGAGTTACTATGAAACTGTGCCCCTTATCTTTAAATTCAGAAATCCTTAACTATAAACACTCAAATGTGATTTCGATTTAAGTATCCCCTTAACAGATTCACTCTTCAAAGTCCAAGAATGAAGGGAAAACAATGAGAGTAGTAGGTTATTTAATTAAAAGATGTAGAACTATATATGGTGATTAGTACAGAACAGTTCAGCATGTCTTTTCAAAGGTTCTATAAAATACTCCTAAGACTTTCCTTTCTTCTTTACCTTGGTGACTAATTATTTACCTGAAAATACCTTTAGTTATGATGATATAAATCCTCAAACTTAAAATGTCTTATGTTAAAACCCAAAATACGTAAAACCTAAAGCATAATAAGCAGCACACCTCATTCACAGTACTTAAAGTACTTTCCTTAATTTTTGAACTTGTATAATTTCTGCAAGAGAAAACAATGCCAAGAGATATCCCCGTGGGAATGTAAGATAATAGCTTCCACTTTGTAGTTCTGCCTGTATAATTAGTCCTGAACACGGACACTCTGATTTTAGGACTTGATATCTACTGAGCAATTACTAATAAATAAGAGGCTGTCTCATAATTTCCTGTATGCCTGACCCACTGGAATAGTACCTGACAGATAATAGATCCTCAATAAATATTTACTGAGGTCAAATTGACCCCATGTTAGAAGCAGAATTTTAGTTCACATCATACAGACACCTGAAACCGAAGAAAACAGAAGCATAGCTTCGGCATATTATTATAATGGATTGTGCAGACATAATCATCAGTTGCTTTCGGCTCCAAATCAATGAAATGCTGAGGCAGAAGGGAAAAACAAAAGAATTTTGGGTTATATAGCCAAATTTGAAACTAAGGGAGAGAAATCTCCATGTGCCAAAAATGAAGAAGGAACTCAAAGTCTGGTTGGTAGGAGGAACTGAATCAAAAAATTAGAAATCTACTGATACTAATATTAGTATATTAATACTACCAATATATTACAATATATTAATACTAATATACAAATACACTAATAAAATTCTCTGATAACAATGCAACAACCAAATATTGATTTTATTAAATATTTACATAAATGTTTAAATATTACATAATTTACATTATGTAGTTTTTTAAATTACATTATTTACATAAATAAAATTTTACTATAACCACAAATTAATTTAATCTAATAAATTTAATAATTTAATAAATAAATATAAATTTTTAATGAAAAAATTAAAAAAGAAAAGTTATTTCAACATTCAACTCAGAAAGCTAGAAAAAGATTGACAAAGTAAAACAAAAGCAGAAGAAAGAAAGAAATAAAAATTAAAACAGAAAAACTATACAATCAATAAACAAATAAGCCGGTTCTTTTTAACAGACACATGGATCAAACGGATAGAATAGAGGGCCCAGAAATAAACCTATGCATATATGGTCAATTAATTTATGACAAAGGAAGAGAGAATATACAATGAGGAAAGAACAGTCTTTTCAATAAATGGTGTTGGAAAAACTGGACGGCTACATGCAAGATAACTGCAACTAGACCACTATCTTACATCATACACAACTTTAACTTAAAATAGATTGAAGACTTGAACACAAGGCTTGAAACCATAAAACTTCTAGAAGAAAACATAGGCAGTAAGCTTTCTGACATCGGTCTTCATGATGATTTTTTGGATCTCACCCCAAAAGCAAAAGCAACAAAAGCAAAAATAAACAAGCAGGATTACATCAAACTAAAAAGCTTATGCACAGCAAATAAAATCATCAACAAAATTAAAAGGCAACTTACTGAATGAGAGAAAATACTTTCAAATCGTCTATCCAATAAGGGGTTAATATCTGAAATATATAAAGAAATCATACAACTCAATAGCACAAAAACAAACAATCCAATTAAAAAATGGGCAGAGGATCTGAATAGACATTTTCCCAAAGAAGACATACAGATGGCCAACACACACGTGAAAAGATGCTCATCACTAATCATCAGGCAAACGCAAATCCAAACCACAATATCATCTCACATATGTTAGAATGGCTATTATCAAAAGGACAAGAGATAACAAGTGTTGGTGAGGATGTGGAGAAAAGAGAACCCTTGTGCATTGTTGGTGGGAATGTATATTGGTGCAGCCACTATGGAAAACAATATGGAGGTTCCTCAAAAAGTTAAAAACAGAACTACCGTATGATTCAGCAATTTCACTTCTGGGTATTTATCCAAAGAAAGCAAAAACACTAATGTGAAAAGATATATACACCCCTGTTCACTGATGCATTATTTACAATAGCCAAGACATGGAAACAATCTAGGTGTCCATGTCTGGATGAATGGATAAAGAAGATGTGGAATATATACACGATGGAATACTATTCAGCCATAAAAAAGAATGAAATCTTGCCATTTGCAAAAAACATGGTTGGACTTTGAGAGCATTATGTTAAGAAAAAGATGTCAGAGAGAGAAATAAAAATACTGTATAATCTCACTTATGTGTGTAATCTAATAAACAAAGAAACCAAAAAAAAAATGCTCATAGATACAGAGAATAGACTGGTGGTTGCTGGAGTGGGGGTGAGGGGTAAAATGGGTAAAACGGGTCAAAATGGACAAACTTTCAGTTATAAAATAAATAAATCATGGGGATGTAATGTACAGCTTGGTGACTATAGTTAATAATACTGCATTGCACATTTGAAAGTTGCTAAGAGATTACCTTGTAAAAGTCTTCATCAGAGGGAAAAAAATTTCTGTAACTGTGTAATGATAGACGTTAATCAGACTTATTGCAATAATTATTTCACAACGTATACAAATATTGAATCACTATGTTGTACACCTGAAACTAATATAATGTTATATGTCAATTAGACATCAACAAAATAAAATTTTTTTAAAAAAGCTGGTTCTTTGAAACACTCAACAAAATAGACAAACCCCTAGCCAATGTAATAAAAAAAATTTGGGGCAGAGTAGAAAGCCCCAAAACGTAATGATAAGAAATGACAAGGAAGAAATAATCATCAAAAGAGATAAAGCAAAAAGAAACAGAGATGAAATGAAGAATAAAAGTCTAACGTACATGCAAATAAATTTGAAAACATAGATGAAATAAAATTTCATTTGGCAAAACTGACCTTAATAGAGGGAAAATGCTATTGAGGAAATGTGTAGAAAACAAGTAAAATCAATTCACCATCTATAGACCCATAACTATAAGAGGTTCCTTAAACTAGTTGAGGAACATCACATTAAAAGAAAGCCAATGAATATTTTTAACAACAGTAGGATGATCCAAATAACAGAATCTATTTAAGGTGATGCATAATAGAAGTTTTAATTTAAATCTAATTTTTTTTTCTTTTTTTTCCTTTGGTGAGGAAGATTGGCCCTGAGCTAACATCTGTGTCCATCTTCCTCTGTTTTATATGTGGGATGCGGCCACAGCACAGCTTGATGAGTGGTGTGCAGTTCTGCGCCCAGGATCCAAACCTGCGAACACTGGGCCACCAAAGCAGTGACTGTGAACTTAATCACTAAGCCACTGGACCGGCCCCTAAATCTAATTTCTTTAAATGAGAAATTCCAATTCAAAAGAGAAAAAATAATCTTCAATAGTTAAAAAATAAATATTCATCATCAACAACTATCTATTTATTGACAAAATGTCTTTTTACTTTTAAAAAAAGCAATAAAAGGTAAATAAACCAAAACTCAAAAGGCCAAAACAGTAACATATCAAAGATGCTTTCTGGAATACTGTGAATCTACTGGAACAATTGCTCAACATTTGGTTGCTTCATGATCTGTTTTTTTTTTTTTTTATCAAATATGACTAGGATAAGTCTGTCACATCCATAAAAACATTAAGTTAAATTAATATGCAAATTATGGTGCTTGTGTGGGATGCCATTTCATTAATTTCAATTCACTGACATAATTGTGTTCTCTAAATTTACGGGTTTTGCAAATGCCATCCCATAGAGAATGCAATATTTAGTGAATATTATTTTACCAGCATAAAATCCTACAATAATTTAATCCAGAGAAAAAAGGTAATCTGAGATTTTAGGCACGAAATAATTTATATGCCTTTTTATGGGTGCATATATTTTGAGCTAATTGTGACAGCTTTTTTAAACATTTTTTTTATTTTTAAAACAACACTTGCTAATGGTAAAACATTTGGAAGATTCAAAAAAGTATATTAAAAGGGACCATTTAAAAAGCATATTATTTTTAAATTGCTAGCAATTGTCAATATATTGGTATATTTTGTTTCAATACTCCTGTATGGAGATAGATACATTTTTTGAAAAATATAAATGTGAAAAGCAAGATAAATAAACACAATTTTCTATTCCACTCTTTTCATTTACTATTACTATTATAGATATTTTACCATACCAGTAAATAAATTCCAAACTGTAATTTTAAATGAATGCATATTGTGATAATCATATGGAACTACCAAAATATTTTTTAACCATTCCATTCTTTTTTAGTGTTTAGGTTTTTAAAAAAGTCTTAGTATTATAAGTCCTTCTATAGTAATACACTTCACACATTTATTTGTGGAGCTGTCCAATTATTTCCTTAAGAAAAATTCCTTGAAGTGGAATTATTAAATCAAAGGATGTAAACTTTAATACATATCATCTAATTACCATCCAAAAAGACTGAAGAACTTTACATTCCAACCATGAGGACACAACTTCTCCTACTCCCTTGAACCTCTGTCCATACTGGATATTATTGTCTAGCATTGTCAACATGCTAGATCAAAACAGCATCTCCTAGTTGATTCATTTGCATTTCTTTATTACAGAGGTTGAACCCCCGGTGAAATTTTGAGTAGTAATAATCTACTGAAACTTTAACTTAAACTATAATGTAGTTTTGCCTATAACTGAATTGTAAGCAACAGTGATATTTATAATTTATTATTGCTTCAAGTCACCTACGGCAAAATATGCTGTACTTAAATTATGTACAGTACTTTTTTAAAAAAAGTTACTTTTCATAAAATCTCCCAAACCAAACCAGAGTAAATTTCTTCTCTCCTCAATTCCTATGACTTTCAAATCTATATAGAAATGAAGAAAGTTATACTTAATAGAGTTTTTTCTACTTTAGGTTTTTTGAAAGCAAGTAGTCAGACCATCATCATACTTCAATTAAGAATATGCTATCTATATGTAAGAGTGAGCCCGCAAAAAAAAAAAAAACTAAAAAAGGTTAGCAATTATTTGATAAACTAAAGGCTTTTTTAACTTTCTCAAAACCACAGAAAAAATCTTTAATGAAGACCAAAGATTACAATGAAAATATCTCTTCATCTGAGACATCCAAGTCATAATAATCTCTAAATTGTGAACATGTAATCTCCCTCTCAAAGCCAAGATGGCTTAATTTTCGGTTGTCTCCTACACTGCCTGATTCAGAAATCCTGTTAGCCACATTTGTTCCTCGTTAAGATTCCTGCTTTGTGAATATGGAATAGCAGAAGTCAAAGTGGAGGTGAGGAAAGATGGAGAGGGCAGAAAAAGAAAGGAGCTGGACAACATCGTTTCCTCCAATATTAATCCCATTTGGATCAACAAAGAAGGCAAAGAAGGACTTCAGCACTATTTGCCACTATGACTTTGTGGGAAACACTCCCAACTGTTACCATTATTTTTTAATCAAGAAAGTATATTATCCACTGGGAGAGAGCCACTTCTGTTTATCAAGTCACAGCTATCAAACAGAAAGCACAAGATTTTGTGCAAGAAGATGTATAAGACATAACAACCTTGTGAACTTTGAATGCTCTTAGTACCAGAAAAAAATTAACAACTATAAAAGTCATTTTGGGGGACACTTGTGGACTGGATATTAGATGATATTACAGAATTACTGTTAATTTTCTTAGGTGTAAAGAGGTAGTGATAGTTTTATGTAGGAGAATTTTTTTATTCTTTTCTGTAAATATCAGCATTTTAAGTATTTGTCTTCAAATATCCTATCCCAAATTACCCTCTTGAAAACTGAAATTGGTTAGGCATAATAATAATATTTGCAGAGTGTTGAAAATGAGGAGGATCACTATTATCCTGTATTTGTGGGGAGAGGGCTAGTAGAAAGCCGTTCTAGTCACAGATGCAGTTCTGCTTTGTTGAGTAACTAGACTTGTTATGAGATGAATCACTGTTTCAAACTCTTAGGTAGCCCTAAGTAAGAGTCATACAATTTGTGCCATCAGGAGGTATCATTTTCTTTCTATTTATTTTGTGCTTTAGAACATTTTTCTCCTCTTTAAGATAGCTATTTTCTGTCAATGCGATTGCTATTTGGATAACACAATAAAAAATAAGGACTATAACATTACACTGTTCATGTACCAATCTTACTAATAGTTTTTAAACACATTTTTTACTTTCTATAATTTATAATTTAATTTTACTACCTCAAATTTGAAAATACGGATCATTTTAGATAATATATACGTACTAACCAACAAAGACTTCAGTAAATGTAGTGGCAGTCGGTACAGAGAAACAGCATGTTCAATTCAGCTACTCAAGTCAACTTAACTAAAACTTGGAAAATAAAAAGGAACAATGTGAGTGTTCAGCAAATGTATATAGATATGTAATGTACAACTTATACAGGAACACAGAATACAAAAACAACTACCAAAAATTATCTCACATTGTGGAATTCAGGAATTAGCAAATCCCAACATTGAGTTTTAAAAGAGAATTACTTATAAACATCCACTTCTTCACTAGCCCAAAGTTATATACAAACATAGAGTGTGATTTCATTACTTAGCTAAAACTAGAGATGCGTCACCCAAACACTTTAATTTCAATAATTATTATACAAATGATGGCCTTTTATAGCTATTTATAGGGAAAATGGGCATCTGTACAATGAGACAAGAATCATTTATACCTCTGGGCTTGTAGATTTTGCTTTAACACTTTGTATATCTTGATTTTAAAGAAGTAGACATCTCCTAAACTCAAGTTAGAAAATATAACTAGTATACAGAAAAGCAACTAAAGATACTAATTCTTAAAATTTACATGAGAAAATATTATCTAAATAGAATGGCTCATTGATCCTGTTTTATCTGTGTTTTCACTCAACTTACACATAAATCATGATGTAACTTACGTAAATGTGTCACAGTAAAGAAATAATTTCTATGACTTCATTTGCATGTTCTCTACTCCCCTTGCTGCCTCTCTCTGTTACAACCGTTCCTGCAAGGTATTATAATCAACTGTTCGTTTATCCAACTACCTCATTACACCCCAAAAAACTGAACCAAATCTTTCATGGACTCTGATAGAGCAAATATACAATATATGTATAAACAAAAGCTAAATAAATATGCAAAAATTTAGCTCACAAATGCAATATTTTCACCTATTTTCAGAGGTACGTTAGAAGCTAGAAAGTAATCTTAGGGTATCTTCATATTTGAAATGCTATCATCAAATCCTCTGGTTTACCCAAGATAAATGCAGAGGTAGAAGGAGAGAGTCACAAATTGCTCGAGGTCAGAAACGGAAGCAGAAAAACACAGAGCATACAATATGGAAAATTCTGAACTCTCCAGATGTTTACATATGAAAAAGCTCCTGATTTCAGTGTGGAAATGAGGGTTTAACTACATACATGATCACCTGTTTGGAGACGGGAGGTAAATATAGTAATATGTAATATATGGAAATAAATATGGGAATGAAGCACAGGAACCACTCATATTTTTCCATCTTTTCATTGCTAAGCTGGAGAATATAAAAGATAACTGCAGTAACCACTTCATGACCTCTCAGTCATAATAGAACTAATGAAAGTACAATGATCCAATCTTACTCAGAAAACTTGTAAGATTTTTAAAAAGAGTACTATTGGAACAGCTCTCTTAAAGTATTCTCCTATAAGCTCTTAAAAGTTATTTTGAAAATTGTCGATACAGCTGGGGTTCTTTTCAACTCAGCTGCAGGTTACAAAGGAGTATTAAAGATGCCTCAAAAAGTGAAATAATTCAAGAAAAATAATTTAAACAACATTACTGCAATTATGACATGCTACAATGAAATCCATGGTAACTAGAAATGAATAGGAGCCCACAGAATGATAATTAGAAATGCATTTACATGATAACTCAGTTTTCCCCAGTAGGAAAGTTACTGTCCCTGCTTGCTTCTTATTGGTACAAGAATTATTTCAGTGACCACAGATTCTAAAAGCGGCACAAAGTTACAAGAATACAAAAAATTGGTCATTAGAAAAAGTAAGGCTTTAGATTTTGCAAGCCCCAGAGAAGCAAGGCTTAAATTTAGTTACATAAATTAGAGGTGTGTTACATCTTAGAGTAGGTAACAGCTGGATACTGTGCAAAATAAATGTGCATGCCAATGGGTGGGATGTTCATAATGCTGAAGGGCAAGAGAGAGATGTATAGCTTGGGAAGTGATGTGGATAATTACTTGTCATTAAACAGCAGAGTAATTGCTTCAGCAAATTCCCATGTAACTATTCCACATGAAACTTCAACCTGCCCTTGGACTTACTAAACATGCGTAGTTGTCTCAGATATCTTAGCAAAAAGACAGTAGTCAATGATGCCACACTTAAAAAGAAGATCACTGTTTTATTATATAGCCTCACAAAACACGTTAGAGATTCTAAACATTGGTAACAGAGAGAAAAAAAAGGCATGGATTTTTACATTAGTAAGACCTTGTTAAGACCTCAGAATCCACTTTTTTTATAACCTGCTCAGTCTATGTGTCTGATAAAGCCTATGAAGTATAAATTTAATTATTTGAAATATCTTCTCATCTTTTGGAAAGCTTTCATGTATATTCAAGATTTGAATTTCATAATAAGCGAAATTAGGAAACATATAAGTCACCAAAGGATGCTGGGTGATATCAATGGATAGAGAAGATTCTAGGTAGCAAAAGCAGTGGCAGAGGTATAAATCTCAAAATCCCAACATAGCCTGAAAAAAATAAATAACAACATCAGGAAGAACAAATAAAACTACACAAACTCATGACTTCCACATAACTAGAAGACAGAAACATCTCAACGTCAAGTTATTGTAGGTACAAAAATAAATATTACATCTAGCAAGCTCTGGCTGGTATTCCTGCCACTAGGCTTCATGGAGACCAGAGCAGTTCAGGAGAAATTAAACCACAAGAAAGAAGCAGTGAGTAAATGGCAGGCCAAAATGTAACTTAAAACCACTGCCAGAAAGTCAATCCTTTATGAGAAAAAACTGAAAAGTCAACAGTTAGATAAGAGCACTGACAATGGAGAAGCGATTTGATGAGGTAACCTCAGAAAGGTTTCATGTGGGAGGGAGAAGGGAGTTAAAACAAAAGAAAAGGTCATTTGGAAACTACACACAGAGAAGGAAAGAAACAAGGGGGAAGATTTAGAATCCCCTAGGAAAAAAGAAAATTTTTAAATCAAAGGACTTATGACAATTCAAAAGCCATGCTACTCAGCAAAGAAACAGTACTTTGCCTACAATGACAGAAGAGGGTGCTCTTGAACTATAACTGTCATAACCATCCCAACCCACTGGAAAACAAACAAATGAAAAACTACTGTAAAAAGAAAATTGAGGGGGCTGGACCTATGGCCTAGTGGTTAAGTTCAGTGTGCTCTGCTTCAGCAGCCTGGGTTCAGTTCCTGGGTGCAGACATATACCACTTGTTGGCGGCTATGCTGTTGTTGTGACCCACACGAAATGGAGGAAGACTGGCACAGATGTTAGCTCAGGGTGAATCCTCCTCAAACAGAAAGAGGAAGATTGGCAACAAATGTTAGCTAGGGTGAATCTTCCTCAGCGAAGAAGAAGAAAACTAAAAATGAGAACCCAAACAATTCAACTGATGAAAATTCCACTCCCTCTCCAAAAAGTGCCAAAATGAAGGCAACTATAACATAGCATGCAAAGCTTATTTAAATATCCACAAACCATCATTTAGGTAGATGACATAGAAATTAAAAATTAAGAAGAGAAATTCACGACCAGAAAAAAAAAAAAAGAAATAAAACAAGAGTTGATTGAACTCAGAAAGACATAGAAGGAAACTATAAAAATCAAGTCACAAATAAAAGCTAAAATACAAAATGCTAAATGAAAAATAGCTTTGAATGAAAATATAACAATGGATATTAGAAAAACAACCAAGTGAATGAAATGAAATAGAGAAAAAAGTTAAAAGGATCAGAGAGAGAGTAGTTGAAATGGAAGACAGGCAAAAGAAAATCCAATTTACAAATAAATGGTATTCCTAAAGAAGATTTTTAAAAAGTGGAATGGCATTAATATTTGAAATTCTACTTTAATAAAGTATTCAAAAGTAAAAGACCAGAATCTATACACTAAAATGGCCCACTGGGCGCCGGGAGAAAGGGACCTGCAATGATCAACTCAGAGACATATCCTAGTAAAACTAGTAGACATTGAAGGTAAAGGAAAAATCCTCAGGGTCTCCAGGCAAAAAATTCAAATAATATACAAAAGAAAAAGAATTAGACTGGCAACAGATTTATCAAAAACAAGATACAAAGCAAGACACTGATGGAGCAGAATTTTCATAAGATTCTAGGAAATGAAGTCGAATCTAAGGATGTGTACCAAGCCAAGCTCCCTTGGAGCATCAGAGCCATAGAAAAACAGTTTTAAACCTATAACAGCTCAAGGAATTTTGTGTCCATGAGTCCTCAAGGAGTCCATTAGAAGACAAACTTAATCCAACTCACCAATGATTGAGAAAGTTAAGTAAAAAACTAATAGTGTGCATTTATATATTTATTTATAGATATAAGACACAAAGACAGGGTAAGCATGGAAAAATAATACATTATATGATACATGTGATATATTATGTACTGAATGTTCTCACAAAGCAGAAATAATGCTGATTAAACAATGGGATAAGAAGGGAGAGAGAAAGAATAAAGTAGAATAAGCTTGTTGAACAGGCAACAGACAGGTATTGCAACAAAAGTTGACAAACCAGACATTAAAATCTTAAAATTTTAAACTGGGAATAAAGGTATAAGTACAATAGTGACCACTAAAATAAAAATAAAACCTTGCTAAAAAATAGTTCAGGGCCAGCCTGGTGGCACAGTGGTTAAGTTCACACGTTCCACTTCAGTGGCCCAGGGTTCGCCAGTTCGGATCCTGGGTGCAGATGTGGCACTGCTTAGCAAGCCATGCTGTGGTAGGCATCCCACATATAAAGTAGAGAAAGATGGGCACAGATGTTAGCTCAGGGCCAGTCTTCCTCAGCAAAAAGAGGAAGATTGGCAGCAGATGTTAGCTCAGGGCTAATCTTCCTTCAAAAAAAAAAATGATAATCCAAAGAAATAATAGAGAAAAAAAACACTCATGTAGAAAAAGAAACCCAGCAAACACACCATAACATGCAGAATAATTATAATATGAAATAACATGACAGAATTAAGACAAACATAGCAGTCTTTTCAATAACTTTGAATGCACCTAAGCTAAATATTAAAAGGAAAAGACTAATTTAGTCTAGCTCATAAAGCAGAATCTAATCATATACTGTTCACAAGGTATATATCTAAAAGATAATGAGTCAGAAAGCCTAAATACAAAAGGATAAGCAAAAATATATGAGGAAAATTGAAACAACAGATGAGCAGGGATAGTAACACTGACATGAAACAAAGTAAAATGCAAAACAAAAACCATTAAATGTAAAAAAAGTACACTTTTTAATGTTAAAAGCCAAAGATCACAATGAAGATATACTAACTTTGAATATCTATGCAGCAAATAATACAGCATCCCTCTTTGTAAAGCAAAATGTCAGAGATGCCAGGAGACACAGACAGAGCAAAACTGTAATAAGAGACTTTAACATACCACTCAGTACAAGACATATTAAGTGGACTAAAAATGTAAAAAGATATTTTTTAACCCGAAAAATATAATTAATAATGTAGATTTTAGGAATATATATTAAACTTTACACCCTGAAAATAGAAAAAAAAAACCTTCCTCTCAAATGCATATGAAGAATCACAAAAATTAATAACATATTAGGTCACCAGGAAAATAGAAAATCCCATAAAATAAAACTATGATGAGCAACACATCTGATCTCAATAAAATGAAACTAGAAATTATTAAAGTAATTTTGTATAAGGTCCTTCTACCTGGAAATTTTAAAAACCATTTTTAAACAACTCTTGGATAAAAGGGTAAACACAAACTAAAACAAAAAATACCTTTTAAAAATGATAAAACACTACCTAGATTTTGAAAGCACAGATCAGAGGAAAATTCACAGCCTTGAACATTTCTATCAATGGAATTGAAAGAATAAAAATACACGAATTATCCTCAAAGCCAGCAATGACAGCTCAAGTCCCTCTCACACTCCACAGCTATTCCTTCTTCTGCTGCTCTGACCCAGTCGGAAAAGGCTCTCCACTTTTAAGGACTCATGTGATTCGACTGGGCTCACTCAAATAATCCAGAATAAACTTAATCATGTCTGCCAAGTCCCATTCACTATGGAAAATAACAAATTCACAGGTTCTGAGGATTAGGGCATGGACAACTTCGAGGGGAGTGGGAAGCATTGTTCTGTCACCTCAGTAAAACATACATTCCCTTTTATCCAGCAATTATATGCATAAACACAACTCACACACCTTAAAACCTGAGATGAGAGGGGGAAAAAATATACATGTATATACATATTCATATATATATATATATATATGAAAGAATTAAAATTCTGGCACATAAAGGTGTTTGGAATAAAAATTAATTTGTAAAACATGGTGTTTCATACACGCATGAATACAGAAACACAGTGCCCCAATATCCTGCAGGTTCTCATTTTCTTTTTCTACTTGGTCCTGACAGCGCAAAAAAGTTGCTGGGAATTGAGCTCCCTGGAGGTCTACGGCATCGATTGTCCCAGTGTCTGGGATACCAGACTACTAAACGTATCTTTTTTTTATGCTTCACTTTTATTTATTCCATTTCACTTCACTTTCATTTATTCCATTCCCCCTCACTTTTTCGATTATGTCTCATCACACAGAAAAAACAGAGAGAGAAAGGCACATTGATTTCAGGCAAGATGGGTGAGCTAACAGTGGAAACCAAAATTTTGAGACACCTATTTTTTTCTCCAGTCACATCACTCTTGTATTGTTAATCATCCCATAGAGAACTCTGACAAGCAGCTTTCATTGGCCTTTGACTCTGTGGCAGTAGCAGGTTACTGGCAAGCCCCATGAGCTCAGCAGAGATTCACACTAACGCCCTTCCGGAATCTAAGCTTTAACCCCGGCATAAGAAACAGGGGAAAAGGGAATGGCCTTCTTACAGAAAAGACACAAAATAGAGCTATAATTTAGCCTCCTTAACCTTCTCTTTTTAGTGGATATCTTAAATATTTAAAACCATATTTGATGGAATGATGTCTATCTTTAGGTGAGAATAATTATGAGGACAAATATCAAGAACATGTATTATGATAAGCCTGGAGAGTTCTAAAGACTCGACTAGACAACGTGGAAGGTAATATGTTTTAGAGTGGAAATATAACAAAGCTCAATGGCAAATGGACAGGGAGAAAACATTTACAACACATGTACCAGATGAAAGTTAATATTTATTATGTAGAACAAGTCAAAGTAAAAATAGGTAAAAGTTGTAAACATTCAATCAACAGAAGAAATAGAAAAAAAAATAAGAACATGAAAAGATGTCCAACATCACTAATAATTCAAAAAATAGAAATAAAATCAAGAAATTCTTCTCATGAAATTACAAATTTAATAGCTTCCTAGCATTCAGTGTTAGTGAGAGTGTAGGGAAACTGTCATTCTCTTACAACATTGGTGGGAATGTAAATGGTACAGCTTTACTGGAGGGCAACATTACCAGTATGTATCAAAATTAAAAATTTGCTTGCTAATTGATTTCCATCTCTAATCATCTATCCTAGAGACACACATAATTACAGAGAGACATTTTTAATAGTGAATTGTTTAAAAGTGTATAATAATATGCACAATTTTATCTCTCTTACAAAAAATCAGAATATTATATATTTCTACATGTGTGTATCTATTTTCATGTAAATATACGGGAATAAATGTCTGGAATGATAAACACCAAACGGATAACGGTTAGCGGTAGGGTGGGAACTGTGAATGGCTAAAAAGAGCAAAGAGGTATTTATGCTTTTTGACTCAATATATCCTGACCTGATATTTGAATTTTTGTGTCAAGAAGGTTTTCATGTATACCTGCATAATGTCACCTTAAGTTAATTTTAAAGTAAACGGGAGATAAAGAAATGAAGATAGTATGTCTTTAAAATGTTTTGGTTATGATACTTTTGGTTATGATGACTCTTCTCAACCTATCCTCTAGTCTCAACAATATTTTTATTCTTTTCTTTATATATATGTGTGTGTATATAGATATATACATATATATATATTATACTTTTCTATCTTTGATTTTGGTATGGGTTCCTCAATAATGTCTCCCAGTTAAAAAGTTCTAAGTGAATTTTCCAGAGTTTATTCTGTCTATAGTGATGTTTTACTTTCACATGATAACACTTTTCAATTCCACAATTTCTAATTAGTTTTTTATATCCATACATTAATATTTGGTTCTGCCTGTTTTGTTACACAATTTCTTGCTCTAATTCAAAGTTATTTCTTATCTCCATGAAAAAATCAAGCATACTTAAAGTTTTTATCAGACCATTCCATTAAACTAATTATATATAAAGCAAATTTGTGTTCGCATTATTGATTAAGTTTTCTTTCTCAAAAATGGATTTCTTCACGTTCTTTATGTCATTTATAGTGGATAAGGTAAACTGGCCCAATAGAAACTAGCCTTAATGAGGCAGACCAAGTAAATGAGATTGGTACCAAAAACAGATTAGTAAGCATCATACATACTTAATCTTAGTTGTTCCAATCTTGTTTCAACTCCATCTTTAACTTTTAGTCAAGTTACTTAAAAGCAAGCTTACATTGTTATTATTTAAGTTTGAATATTCGGGCTTCAAAAATTCTGCAGTACTTTCTTGGTAAGATTTTTATATTAGGATTAAAATACTAACGTGACAAGGATCAGCAGTTGTCAATTAAATAAAAATGTCATGTCTTTTTTTAAAGCAAGAATCATAAAAGGTAACACATTAAATAGTTTAACTTAGAATCATAAATAAACATTGATTTGTCAGTCTTTTGAAGCTGTTTGAAGATACAAAATAATTACTTAGAAATAGCCAATAATGGTAACTAGTGTAATCATCCCCTATTAATTGACTTTTTTTCCTATTTCCCATGGCTCATAGCACATACTTTGCTCTATCTAAATGAAGGCATCAAATAAATTATTTGGACTGATGGATGAATGGATGGACAGAAAGACAAATGGATGGATGGGAATGACTCAAACATTCAGCAGAAAGAACCAAGTCTGACCTCAAATTAGTCAAAACTAGGGTATCTTCATTACTCAAAGTGATCAGAGAAATCGCAAAACTAAGTACCACGCATCTAGGAACAGATTTTCACTCTTTTTTGACAGCATCAGCGGAGGTAGAAGCAGCAACAGCATCAACAAACATTCACTAAAAATCTGCCATATGAAGGACTCTATAAGGTTCACCAGAGACACAAAGAAATAAAAAAGACTGCCCTCTGCACACAATCCAGTTAGAGAGTTAAGACACACATAAAAGGGTATATTACAACTCAAGGCAGCTGTGCTAAGTGGCAAGTCGGTGAGACAAAGGAAGAAGGCTAGAGCAGATGCACAGTAAAAGCACTTCAAGGAGGAGGCAAGACCTCAACTATGGTAGAGAAGAGAAGGTTGTACAATCAAATGCACAGTGTCAGAGACGATGGCCTGTGGGCAACGAGATCAGTTTAGAAGAGGAGAGTCTGCAGCAAAGACGTGTGGAAGTTATGCATGATTAAAGAATGGGAGCAAACTGCAGAAGGAAACAAATGCTATTTCTTTCTCAGCACATTTTTGGTTTGCTATGCCAAAATATTTTGGATAAAAATGTAAGACTAAAATTCAACTCTCCACCCCCCATCCTTGTCACTCTAGCTACAGTAAACTATTACCAGGTATAAAAGGGCACTAGGCATTCTGAATAATCAATTATTTTGGTAAAAAGAGTTAATGCATATAACACAACTCAAACAATCAGAATATAATAAATATACTTAACAGTAAAAGTTGACTGAACATAACTTAAAGTGTCTTTGATAACTTAGACGTCATTTAGGACTTTGTAGCCCTCATAAGGGAAACTAAACTGCTGATGTTTATTGAACATCACTGTTTGACAAGTATTGTTGTGTATGCTTCTGGTTACCATTTCACTTAATACGTACTACATAAACTTCAGTATTATTCTTGCTTTATGGATTAAAAAACCCAGCTTTGTAATATTGCTTACTCACTAATGAGGGAATTAGCAATAGGTCTGATTCCACAGTCCTATCCCTTTGCCATAATATTGTGTGCGCATGTGTTTTAAAAGATTTGTAGCTGGCAACAAGAAAAACAAATGTAGTCAACATAACTTTTTACCCAGAGTCTCAAGAATATAGTCTCAGAAGTCACTGAATACCTTTTTTCTTGATCACAGTACACTAAAGGTGAGTTCCTCTGGATTTTATTTGTACAAACGATTCTTCCTTCAAACTAAATTACTGTAAAAACACTTACCACAAAGGAAATTGCTAACAAAATCATTATCTATCTCAGTACAAACTAATGTTATTACCTCCAGGAAACAGAAGCAACTGAATTATATAACAGAAATATTAGTTTAAAAGGTCACTGGATGTCAGAACGTATCATTTTACAGAAATTGCCTGAGACACCATTCATCAGAAATTATAATGCTTAGAACACCAAGTTCAACGCCATGATTCAGCAGAACTCTCTCCTCCCTGGTTCATTTAGCACCAGTTATGAAGCTCTGGAAGGGGGAAGATAGTTATTCTCTCTCTGAAATGCTTCCTTCCACTTGCAAGACAAAGAAAGAAAACCAGAGAGGCCTACCTAAGCCATACTTTATTAAATATACATCTAAATCCTACACTAATATATAGAACATACACTCAGAAATTAGCTCTAGAAGGGACCAGCTTAGTCACACACCCTTATTTAACAGATAAAGAAACTAAGACCCAGTGAAGTGAAGGGTTTAACCCAGTGTAAGCTGTACAAATACGGATCACAAGAACCAGAAGTCAAGAGAGGTGATGAAATTACACCACTGCTCTCAACTAGATAAACACCATTCAGTACAACTGGACATGAAACACACAAAGACAGGAAAACCAGGGATAGGTTCATTCCCCCATCTCACTGAAAAACTTCAAAAACTCCTTCTTCTGGACCTACACTTGCATACAAAGGAATTTGGTTGAAAATTGAGTAATTAACCTCTGCAATATACTGAAATACTTTCCAAATACTGTATTTAATGTAACTGAAACTGAAAGAGCATTCAAAAACCATATTTAACATGTTAAAAACCATGTTAAATAAGGATGCCTTTAAAATGCACAGTGAGATCTGCATATATACCCCTAAAGTGTTAATTTGGGATTTTAAGGTGATTTTAATTGCCAAAAAGGTATTAATCCTATGTTGATCACTGACACTATTGTTCTGTATACAGAATACTGTAGACCAAGTTCATTATCTGTAACATGTTAAACATAACCAAGAAATTCTAGAAAAGAGAAAGAAAAGAAAGAAAAACTTATTGGATGTCAAATAAACTAAAATCTGCAAGTTTTTCTTTTCCTGATTTCAAGTCCAAGAGTTACTTTTCATAGCATACATAGGGCAAGAAAAATCATTACTATTGGGCATCAAGTACATCTACGGCATATATCTTGTTCCCTGAACATTTAATTTTTTAAAGTTCTACTACAGAACTCTTTGTACTTCAAGATGACTGCTGCAAGATAATATACTTATCCACTCAACTTTTTCCTATATAAGATGGAAAAATTAGGACGAAAACATTCTAGTTGTTTTTAAAAATAATTATATACTATTTAGATTTCTTAAAATTTAAAACTGTGCATGTTTTCAGCAAATATGATGCCTATTTCATCAAAATACATCCCTAATGTTCACCATATTCTAACATATAAAATAAATGCAATCACTTTAGAGAAACCTTTCTCTGTATCTCATAGAGCTGAACATACACATACCCTACCTCTCAGCAATTCCACTCCTAGGCCAACATCCAAGAGATATTCATTCATGTACAGGAAAATTTAAGCAATATTTGTAGTACCCAAAAAACTGGAAACAACCCAAATGTCTATTAACTCTAAAATGGAAATCTAGATTGTGGAATAATTTTACAGAGGGATACTTGATAGCAATATAATGGAACTTCTGCTATGCAGAGTGAGGCTAAACCTCATCCACATAATGGTAAGAGAAAGAGGTCAGACACAAAAGAGTACATACTATATAATTCAACTTATGTACACTTTTTAAAGCAGGAAAAACTAACCAATGGACATAAAAATCATCCGGTTGAGGTAACAACAGGAAGGGAGCAAGAGGGAGGTAATGTTCTTCATCTCTGTCTGTGCAGAGGTTACATGGGCAACCACCTTAGAAACATTCACTGAGCTGTACTCTTATAAAGTGCATGTTTCTGTTTGCATGTTATACTTCAATTTAAGATTCTCTCTTAAAACGTGAAGTATGTATTAGAATTTTTCTAAGATAATATCTGGAGTAGTGAAGTCATCCTAGCAGTAGTTATTAGAATAATCATATTCTAGTAATAACTTTTCTACTAACTAGCCATGTGATCTTTAACATAATTTAACTTCTTAGTGATAATTCTAATTGCAAATAAATCTCACAGAGATCTTTTGAAAATTTTTGAAAAGACTTCAAATCATGTTTCTTCATTTAACAAATATTCATTGTGAGCCTAGTATGTATAGGACATTGTTCTAGGCACCTGCCACTTATATTCTAGTGGAAATAGAAAATATGCAGCAAACAGAATGAATGAATGAATTGTAATATAAACTGCAATCAGTGGTTGGAAAAAATATATATATATATATACACACACCAAACGAGACTTTCAATCCAGTCGAAGCACATCTGAACACATATAAACACAGAAGGAAAACTAGCTTTAAATAACTATTTCATTATGCTCTGAAGTAAATCCTTTCCCAGGGTTAATGTTCCGGCATATATTTTCATGAATAAGTCTTGATCACATATGAAACATTTAAACATATCCTTCAAACCACAGTGGATAGAGCTGGAACCAAAAAGGCAGATTTTTCAAAGGAGGAGATTAGTTCAGTATTTAAGAAAGAACTTTAAATAACCAAAACATTTAAAAAGACAGAGTTAAAAGAGAAACCTGATACTGGATTGTAGAGGAGAAATATCTTGTATTTGGGAAGGATGTTAGATTTGATCTACAAGACCCCTTCTAGGATTTAATTTTAAGAACAGGAATTATCAATTAGGATTTTTGAAAATATATTAAAATACTGTATATTTTCAAATGTTTATTTACTGCATATATACACCAATAAAAATAACAAAGGTCATATACAATATTACATTCATAACAAATTGACATTTATGTTATTCCATATTATCCTGTAGATCTTAAAAATGCTATTACAATTACATATAAGGATAATTATAACAAAGATAAAATTTATATTCCTTTTTTATCGAGCATTATGTCTATAAGCATTTTAAATATGTTCATTTTTAGTGTAATTCTAACGAGGTTAATAAGAATGTTTGTGTCAGTAAATATACCCTTTTAAACAGAAAAAGATACAAATCTCTAAAAGTTACATGAATAGTTTTAAATTTAACATCCTTCTAGCATAAAAGATGTGCAAAAAACAAGCCAAGTAAGAAAAAAACTTATGTATATACTAAAATCAAATTGTCTAGAAATTCAAGTAACAGAATAAAAGCAATGAAACTCACTGAGGCCCTGTTTGTGCCACTCCCTAGTGGTTTCAAATATCTTTCATTGGTTAAATCCAACTAAGCTGAAAATTCTTGCAACTGCCTATTATACATACTAGACATTTATAGAATATTATCAAGAAATATTTATTGAATGGTAGCCTTTTCCAATCCATTCTCCATACTACAGTTACAATGCTCTTTCTAAAAAGATAATTTTATCAAGTCACACCCCTTCAAAAAATCATAAGTGGCTCCCCTTCTACCAGACAGTCCCGTCCAAGTTCCTTATAATGACTTTTGAGGTAGCATGTCCTGCTTACTTGTGCAGCCTTACTTACCTCTCCCCAGTCTATCTGACTTTAATTTTTCAACCACATAACTTCAACTTCAGGTTCTCTGAGCTTTTTGGATTGGTTCTAAGCATGACCTATCACTTCTGCCTAGAATACTATTTCCTGACCTTTCTTCCTTACTTCCCAGCCTTCAGTATTCACCTGAGACAAGACAAGATCTTCACCCAGAAGACTTTCCTAGCTCCCTGCATACCCAGTGCTTCTCCCCTACAGCAATCTGATACTGGGCTACACTGCTTAACGCACTACCTTCCCCACCATCAGCAAGACAGGGATTATTTCTCTGTGTCACCATTCTGTACTCAATGACACCTAGAGAGTTCATCATCTGTTGGATAAATGAGTGAATGATATAAATGCCAGCCCTTGATATAAGTGATATAAGTGTTGGACCCTTGGGACACAAGACAGAATAAGAAAATATCTCCCATACCAATAATCTCATAGTCTAGTAGTTTGCTTAAATTTGAAAAAGCAGAGCAGAGGAGGAGGTGACCTTGGGTAAATTACTTAAGCTCTTCATGCTTCATCTTCCTCTTCTGTAAAGCAGGGACCTTCACCATCTCACTATGTAGTGCAACCATCCACTCATTGATCAAACCAGAAAAACCAGCCCTCATCCTTGTTTACTCTCTCTCCCTCTACTACAATAGCCAATCCAACCAAAAAGTCTATGCATATACCTCCAAAGAGATATTCCAGTTAGTCCAATTCTCTCCAATTTTTTCTATCTTCACAGTAATCGAGTGTCTCTTCCAGACTTCTAAGCATATTATTTCCATTCTTGCCTCATCCAATTTATTTACCATAGAGCAGTCGGATTATCAAACTATAAATACCATTGTTCTACTGAAAATATCCCTCAATGACTTCCTATAGCCCTGTTAAATGATGTAGCCCTACCAACCTCTCCAAATACATCTCATCCAACTTTGCCCTTACAAAGCTCCAGCCACACTGGCCTCCTTTCAGATCTTGCAACATGCCAAGCTTTTTACTGCCTCAGAGCCTTTGCACATGCTGTTCACTCTGCCTAGCACACTCTTCCCTTTGCTTTTTGTAGGGCTGATTCCTTTACTTCCTTCAATTTCAATGTTATATCTCTTGAGAGAGACTTTCCCTGAACACCACATCTAAATGGTTCCCACAGCCCACATTCCTGTTATTCTCCATCAACACACACTGATCTTTCCTTCTTTGCTTTTCAGCATATTCCCATGCATGGGTACATAGCAGACAGACAAAATGTTTCAGGAAGGAAAAAGGAAAAAGAAAAGAAGGGAAATTGTACATGGGCAGAAAATGTGCAGTCTATTTTAGTGTGAACACAGGTTCCCTATTTTCTCTAAGTTTCACCTTCAGTAGTCTGACATCCATCAGTAGAGCTGGATAAATGGCTTCTGTTCCAAAGACTACTGTTAACGCATAAGTTACCTGAGATAAGGCATGGATTGATATAATTGAGTTTAACATAGATAGCTGTTACCTTTGGAAGGATGACCTGGATCTTGGAGAAATAGAAAATAAAATACTTGAGAGTTTTCATAACAGAGAATAAGTCCAGAAAGTTATGAAAATAAAGGGCCACCTAAGAGTGGTGGCATCATTAAGAAGCCACATAAGACTTTGGAGGAGAAAATGAGGCAAAACAACACTTGAGTAACAGAAACCCAGGACTGCAAGCAGGAGTAAAACTCCTATTTGGGGACAGAAGCAGTAGCAAGGACAAACCCTGATTATTTCACATTTCATATATGGTTTTTCCTAGAATTTCCCCTGCTCAGAAATATTGAGCATGAAAATTAGAAATTTTATATAGGATCACACAGAATGTAATCCATATTTTATGAGTTAACCAATTCCTTTATAACTCCTAGGCAAGCCTAATATTGCTAAATGTGTAATATTACTAATTTGAGGTCAGGTAAAAATGCCAAGTACATATACTCTTACAGCAAAACTGAATTAGTTGTGCTTCATGAGAGCTCAGTGCACTCAGGCTCTTTTTATGTTGGTCACCTGAGGCACAATTTGCTACCCACCATTGCAGTAAGCAGCTGTTTGCAATAAGTCCCATGTTGCAGACAACATTAGACTGTCTCCTGAGGTTTACAGGTTGTTGATTCCTAAAGGCCAGATTTAACACTTTGGGGAAATATAAAGGCAGCAAGCAACTACAGAAGGAGAAATAATGCATGGTACTTGATTATTTGAGGACTGCAAATTATTACAAAGATTGGTTACCACAGAAACTACGATCTGTAAATGGCCCAGGTGGAACATGCTGGAAAATAACATGTTATGCAAAAATTGAGTTGACTCATAGAACATCAGAGATGGGTGGCACTATGGAGATAACTGGTGGCACTTCTAGCTAATGGTTAATGGGTCTGAATCTCTAGTCAAAGCACCAATGTCTCATTTGACAACCCTGGCTGCCACTGGAACACCTGCTATATTGGGCAGGTCATTTTAGAGCAGCTCTGTTATAGACTTCTTTATATTGAGTAAAAATCTACTTCAACTCTTTAATTTATGCCCATCAGGTTATGCTGTCTAGAACCAAGAGAATAAATCAAGTCAATCTTTTATATCCCCACAAATGTTTGGAAACAGCTATTACATACCCTCATGTCTCATATTTCTTGTCTTCAGATTAAATCACTGCAGTTTATTCAGTTGTAACCTTTATTGTAACACAGTGTTGAGTCACTTCAATTTTCTAAGTATGTTGCAATTGCTTTATTTCAATAATCAAAGCCAAAAGCACTAACCTAAGAACCAACATATGTACTAAGTGCTTTGCAAGTAATTTCAGTAAATCCTAATAAGGATGGAATTATAGTCACCATCTCATAATGAAGATATTGAGGATTACAGAATAGAAATACTTGCTAGAGGCTATATAGTTAGTGACAAAGTCAGGAATTGAACCCACGTCTAACTCCAAAGCCCACTCCCTGTCCTGGACAACTTCAGGGGAGACCTGACCAGAGCAGAAGGGGAATCAGGGCAAGAGAAACTTCTGAACATCCATCAAATCCTGATTCTGTTATGTATTTAAAACATAAACTGACCCATATATTTGAGAGACTTATGTGATCAAAATACCAACTATGTTTTTCTCCAAGTAATTGGGGGAAAAAAGGCTAGACAAGGCAAGGTTGAAGATGGAGCTTTCAAAATGATACAGGAAGAAGTCTGAACTTACCCTGGAGTTACGAGGCCATTGAGTATTTAAATGATAGAACTATATATTTACTGAAGTAATTTTAAAATATTACTCTGAGAGTAGATATGGATAGATAAAAAGAAAGTCACAGTAGAAGCTGAGAGCAGACAGATAGCTTTCACAATAGTCCAAGTGAACTCTAGACGAGAGTCTGAACTGGATTAGTGGTGTGGGGATGCAACAAAGTACATGGGTTCAAGAGCAATATAAAAAGCAGAACTGACAGTACTTGGTGATGGTTTAGATTATAAACTGCTGTCCACTACTGGTTTAGGATGTGGGCTCTGGTCTGACTCCAGGATTTGAATTACAGCTTCACCACTTTAATTTGTGTGATTGAAGCTGTATTTCAGTGTCTGCAACTGTAAAACAGGCATAAGAGTACCAAACTCGGGAGATGTTGGTAGCATTAACTGTCACAATAGATATAGAGAGTTTAGAAAAGTCCCTGCCACATAAGACATGCTCCCACTAAGTGTTACAAGATGCTGAAGAAGAAGGAAGAGGAGAAAGAAGAAAGGGAGAGAAAGTAGTCTAGGATGACTCCAGGTCTCTGCTTAGATGACTAGATCAGCTCAGAGAGGGAACAAAGGCAGAAATGCAGGCTCAAGGAGGAAGATCATGAGTTCAATTTTGAAGATGATGACGCTGAGATGTCTAAGGGCTATCCAGGTAGCAATAGATGGAAGAGTATGGAAGCAAATGCTGGAGGTATAATCTAACCTTTTAAAGAAACTTGGCTATGAAGTAAAGTAGAAAGGATGTAAGAACCAGGACAGGAAAGTGGCCTGTTTTGATGGATTGACACAAATATTTACAGTTTGAAAGAGAAAAGCTTGAGATAACATGGGATTGAAGGTATAAGTGACTAAGGGTTAACTACCTTAATGGTGAAATCAGTTTCAAAGCAGTTGGGAGAGAAACCGGCCCAGAGCACAAGGACAAGCCTTAAACAGGGACAAAGGGATACTCTTTCTCCTAGAGAAGCAGGAAAGAAGCAAAAGGATGGATGCAAAGATGGATATATTTATCACAGGAAATTGAAGGAACTTCTCTCCAATGTTCTTATTTCCTAATAACCTGAGATCAATTCCAAGGAAGTAGGGGGAGGTTGGGGGGTAGGGAGCTAGACTTGTGAATGGTGGCAAAACTTTAGAATAATATTTGAAAGAAATGGGACTGAGAGTGACCAAGGAAAGGCATTCCTACAATGAGCTTCTACTTATCTTTTAGGACCCAATCCAGTTGTCACCTGTGATATTTCCCCTATTCTCCTCTCCTAAATGAAACTTTTAAATTTGGTTTAAAATTTCTATTAAAGGAGTAACATAGCAGAGTGAGCAATTTTCTTTGTCTCTCCCCTCCTTTGAACTACAACTAAATGGACATTCATTGATCAATGGAGGATACTCACACAGCACCTCAGGATGTCTGAGAGAACTGTGCTGTTATACATCAGAAGGTAGATGCACTACCCCCAGGGAGGAGGTGGAGATAGGTGAAAACTCTGTGGCCACCAGACAGCCTAGTACCTGCGAGAAACTCTCTCCTGGCTGACGTGGTCATAGCACTGCCACAGCCCTAAGGGTGGGTGTGCACATTGGCACAACTGTGGAAACAGGTGACTACAGCCTTAAGCCCCCTGTGATTGCTCTGTGGACCAGTGGGAAAATCCAGGGTCCCACAGTGGCCGCAGGGAAAGTCTCTGCTCAGCCCTAGTGGAGAAGCCTTGCCCACCAAGCACAAAGGCTGGGCGAACTTGGAGCAGGAGTGGCTCAGCTGGGTGAGCTACCTGTCGGCTGCATTAAACATCCACAGCTTTGCTGCAACCCTGAGGGAGAAAGTGTGATCCAGCAGGACCATATGAGTGGGCAGTGACAATCTAGAGCCTCAGTGTGACTGCTCCTTGGTCCAGTGGGAAATTCCACAGTCCCATGGCAGCCCCAGGGAGAATCTCTGCTCAGCCCTAGTGGAGAGGCCCTGCACACTAAGCACAAAGGAAGGGAAACCTTGGAGCAGGAGTGGTGTGGCTAGGCGAACTATCCACTGGCTGCATTAAACACCCATAGCGCTGCTGTGCCCCAAAGCGGCAAGTGACATCCAACAGGACCGTGAGAGTGGATGGTGACAATCCAGAGCCCCAGTGTGATTGCTCCTTGGTCCAGGAGGAAAATCCACAGTCCCAAAGTGGCCACAGGGAAAGTCTCTCTTTGGCCCTAGTGGAGAGGCCCCACCCACCAAGCACAAAGGCTGGGTGACCTAGGAGCAGAAATGGCATAGCTGGGTGAGCTAACCACTGGTTGCATTAGATGCCCATAGCTCTGCTGTAGCCCAGAGCAGGCAAGTGAGATGCAGTGGGACCAGACAGCAGCAGAGCATTGAGTCTGGGTGAATCAGCACCTGGCTGCCACAAAAGCCCATAACACCACTGAAGTCCCTAAGGAGAGAGCATGTCTAGGTGGGTCTGTGGGAGCAGACAGGAGCAACCCAAAGCCCCTGTGTGTGATTGTTCCCAGAGTCTACGGGAGACCACACAGGGCCACTGCAATCCTAAGGAGTGGCCCAGGCTTGGTCAGGAACAGCTGACAGGGATCCTGGTGGGTGCAGCTACACAGCTCCTGCCCCCTCACCCCGAGTGGCAGCAAGTGGAAGCAGTAACCGAACTCTATCTCTATGCAGAGGAACAAATCCACACCATCAAGCACTATGAAAAAATATATTAAATCTCCAGAACAGAAGGAAAATGACAAGTACCCAGAAAACAATCCTGAAGACACAGAAATCTATAACCTAAGTGACAAAGAATTCAAAATAGCTATCATTAAAAAACTCAATGAGTTAAAAGGGAATACAGATAGACAACTCAACAAGTTCAGGAGCTACAACACAAGAGCTCAATACTATAAAGAAGAACCAATCAGAAATGTTGGAGATGAAAAACACAATGGAGGAAATTAAGAAAAATCTGGACTCCCTGAACAGTAGGGCTGATAATATGGAGGACAGAATTAGCAGTCTAGAGGATAGGAATATAGAAATGTTTCAGATGGTGGGGGGGGGGGGAGAGAGAACTAAGACTGACAAGAAATGAAGAAACTCTCTGAGAAATAACCAACTCAGTTAGGAAATGCAACATAAGGATTATAGGTATCCCAGAGGGAGAAGAGAAGGAGAATGGAGCAGAGAGCTTGTTCAAAGAAATAATAGCTGAGAACTTCCAAAACCTGAGGACGGAGCTGGAAATCCATGTGACAGAAGCCAATAGACCTCCAAATTTTATCAATGTAAAAAAAACAACCCCAAGGTATATGGTAGTGAAGCTTGCAAAAGTCAATGACAAAAAGAAAATATTAAGGGTATCAAGGCAGAAGAAAATAACCTACAAAGGAACGCCTATCAGGCTGTCAGCAGATTCCTCAGCATAAATCTTACAAGCTAGGAGAGAGTGGGATGATATATTCAAAATTCTGAAAGACAAAAACTTACAGCCAAGAATATTCTATCCAGCAAAAATGTCCTTCAAATATGATGGAGAAATAAAAACTTCCCAGATAAACAAAAGTTAAGGGAGTTCATTGCCACAAGACCTTCCCTACAAGAAATGCTCAGCAAGACCCACATACCTGGGGGAAAAAAAGGAAAGAAGTTACAAAACCCTAAGCAAGGAAATAAGTAGAAAGACAGAATCAGAAAATTGCAGCTCTCCATTAGAACAGGTTAGCAAATGCTTAATTATAACATCAAGGGGAAGGGAAACACCAAGAATAAATATAATCTTGTCATTTTAACCAAAAACTCACAACACAAGAAGATAAACAGATGCGACAATAACAACTTAGAAGGGGAAGAGGAAAGGAATGGAACTGACTTAGTCTAAAGAAATAAGAGGCTCTCAGAAAATGGACTATCTCATCTATGAGATGTTTTATACAAACCACATGATAACCACTAAACAAATAATTAGAACAAAGACACAAATTACAAATAAGGAGAAAACTAAGAAAACCAACATAGAAAACTACCTAACTGAATTGGTAGTCCAAAATTCATGGGACAAGAAACAAAGGAAATGCAGGAGAACCAGAAAACGAGCAATAAAATGGCAGCTTTAGGCCCCCACAATTCAATAATCACTCTAAATGTAAACAGATGGAATTCTCCAATCAAAAGCCAGAGAGTGGCAGGATGGATTAAAAAAACAAGACCCAAGAATATGCTGCCTCCAGGAAACACATCTTAGACCTGAATACAAACATCGACTCAGGGTGAAGGGATGGAAAATCATACTCCAAGCTAATAGCAAACATAAGAAAGAAGGTGTCACCATACTTATATCAGACAAAGTAGATTTCAAGGCAAAACAGGTAAAGAGAGACAAAGAGGGTCACTATATAACAATAAAAGGGACACTCCAACAAGAAGACATAACACTTATATACACACTGAACACAGGAGCAAGAAAGTACATAAAGCAAATATTAACAAAACTAAAAGGAGATATCAACAACAATACAATAATAGTAGGAACCTCAACAGCCCACTAACATGAACAGATAGATCATCCAGACAGAAAGTCAACAAGAAAATTGTAGAATTAAATGAAAAACTACATCAGATGGACTTAATAGATATAGAAAGAACACTCCATCCAAAAACAGCAGGTTACACATTCTGCTCAAGTGAGCATGGAACTTTCTCAAAGATAGATCATATGTTGAGAAACAAAGCAAGCCTCAATAAATTTAAGAGGATTGAAATAACATCAAGCATCTTTTCTGACCATAATACTATGAAACTAGAAATCAATTACAGAAATAAAGCTGGGAAAGGGGCAAAGATGTGGAGATTAAACAACATGCTACCGAATGACCAATGGATCATTGAAGAAATCAAAGGAGAAATCAAATATTATTTGGAGACAAACAAAAATGAAAACACACCATACCAACTCATTTGGGATGCAGCAAAAGTGGTCCTAAGAGGGAAATTCACTGCAACATAGGCTCATCTCAATAAACAAGAAAAATCTCAAATAGGCAATCTCAAAAAACGCCTAACAGAATTAGAAAAAGAAGAACAAACAAAGCCCAAAGTCAGTAGAAGGAAGGAAATAATAAAAATTAGAGCAGAAATAAATGAAATTGAAACAAAAAAAATAACAGTATAAAGGATCAACAAGACAAAGAGTTGGTTCTTCAAGAAAATGAACAAAATTGACAAACTGTTAGTCAGGCTCATTAAGAAAAAAAGAGAGAAGACTCAAATAAAATGAGAAATGAAAGAGGAGAAATCACAATGGATACCACAAAAATACAAAAATTATAAGAGAACACTATGGAAAATCTATATGCCAACAAATTGGACAACCTAGAAGAAACGGATAAATTCTTAGACTCTTACAACCTCCCAAAACTGAATCAAGAAGAAACAGAGAATCTGAATAGACCAATCACAAGTAAAGAGATTGAAATAGTAATCAAAAACCTCCCAAAAAATAAAAGTTCAGGACCAGACGGCTTCTCTGGAGAATTCTACCAAACATTCAAAGAAGATTTAATACCTATCCTTCTCAAACTATTCCAGAAAATTGAGGAAGACGGAGAACTTCCTAACACATTCTATGAGACCAATATTACCCTGACCCCAAACCAAACAAGGACAACACCAAGGAGGAAAACTACAGGCCAATATCACTGATGAACATAGATGCAAAAATCCTCAACAAAATATTGGCAAAGCAAATACAGCAATACATTAAAACGATCATACACCATGATCAAGTGGGATTTATACCAGGGACACAGGGATAGTTCAACATCTGCAAGTCAATGTGATACACCACATGAACAAAATGAGGAATAAAAACTACATGATCATCTCAATAGACACACAGAAAGCATTTGACAAGATCCAATATCCATTTATGATAGAAAAAAAACCTGCAATAAAATGGGTATGGAAGGAAAGTATCTCAACATAATAAAGGCCATTTATGACAAACCTACAGCCAACATCATACTAAACAGAGAAAAACGGAAAGCCATCCCTCTGAGAACAGAAAAAAGACAAGGGTGCCCACTCTCATCACTCTTATTCAACATAGTATTGGAGGTTTGGGCCAGAGCAACTAGGCAGGAAAAAAAAATAAAAGGAATCCAAATAGGCAATGAAGAAGTGAAACTCTCGCTGTTTGCAGATGACATGATCTTATATATAGAAAACCCTATAAAATCCATTGGAAAGCTACTAGAAGTAATCAACAATTACAGCAAAGTTTCAGGGTACAAAATCAACTTACATAAATCAGTAGCATTTCTACACTCTAATAGCGAACCAACAGAAAGAGAACTCAAGAACACAATCTCATTCACAATTGCAATGAAAAGAATAAAATATCTTGGAATAAATTTAACCAAGGAAGTGAAAGCCCTATACAATGAAAACTACAAGACTTTCCTGAAAGAATTTGATGACAACTTAAAGAGATGGAAAGACGTTCCATGCACATGAATTGGAAGAATAAACATAGTCAAAATGTCCATACTACCTAAAGCAATCTACAGATTCAACGCAATCTCCATCAGAATCCCAATGACATTCTTCACAGAAACAGGACAAAGAATCCTAAAATTCATATGGGACAACAAAAGACCCTAAATTGCTAAAGCAATCCTGAGAAAGAAGAACAAAGCTGGAAGCATCACAATCCCTGACTTCAAAATATACTACAAAGCTATTGTAATCAAAACAGCATGGTATGCTACAAAAACAGGCACAAAGATAAATGGAACAGAACTGAAAGCCCAGAAATAAAACCACACATCTATGGACAGTTAATCTTCGACAAAGGATCTGAGAACATAGAATGGGGAAAAGAAAGTCTCTCCAACAAATGGTGTTAGGAAAACTGAACAGCCACATGTAAAACAATGAAAATAGACCATTCTTTTACACCATTCACAAAAATAAACTCAAAATGGATCAAAGACTTAAAGGTAAGACCTGAAACCATAAGACTTCTAGAAGAAAATATAGGCAGTACACTCTTTGACATCAGTATTAAAAGGATCTTTTTGGACACCATGTCTTCTCAGACAAGGGAAACAATAGAAAGAATAAACAAATGGGACTTCATCAGACTACAGAGTTTCTACAAGGCAAGGGAAAAAAGGATTGAAACAAAAACACAACCAACCAACTGGGAAAAAATATTTGCAAATCATATATCTGACAAAGGTGTAATCTCTGTAATATATAAATTTCACACAACTCAACAACAAAAAATCAAACAACCCGATGAAAAGATGGACAAGGGATATGAACAGGCATTTCTCCAAAGAAGATATATGGATGGTCAATAGGCACATGAAAAGATGCTCATCATCACTGATCATCAGGGAAATGCAAATCAAAACTACACTAAGATATCACCTTACACCCCTTAGAATGGCTAAAATAACCAAGACAGAGAATAACAAATGTTGGAGAGGTTGTGGAGAAAAAGGAACCCTCATACACTGCTGGTGGGAATGTAAACTGGTGCAGCCACTATGGAAAAGAGTATGGAGATTTCACAAAAAATTAAAAATAGAAAATACCACATGACCCAGCAATCCCACTACTGGGTATCTATCCAAAGAACTTGAAATCAGCAATTCAAAGAAACTCATGCAGTCCTATGTTCATTGCAACATTATTCACAATAGCCAAGACATGGAAGCAACTTCAGTGCCCATCTACTGATGACTGGATAAAGAAGATATGGTGTGTATACATACACACACACACACACACACACACACACACACACACACACACACACACTGGAATACTATTCAGCCATAAAAAAGGATAAAATCGTCCCATTCATAACAACACGGATGCACCTTGATGGTGTTATGTTAAGTGAAATAAGCCAGAGAGAGAAAGACAAACTCTGTATGACTCCACTCATATGTGGAAGATAAACAAACACATGGACAAAGAGAAGAGATTAGTGGTTACCACAGGAAAGTGGGGTGAGGGGTGGACACAAAGTGTGAAGCGGTGCACATATAATATGACTGACAAATAATAACGTACAACTGAAATTTCACAAGCTTGTAATATATCATAATCTCAATAAAAAATTTCTATTTAAGCATTTATTATGGTAAAATATTTATGTTTATCTTTCCCACTAGATCATATTTAGTTCAATGGTAAATTTCCAGTCATTCTCTAAAACACAGTAGGTGCTTATTTTTTCTTAAAACAAGCGAGCCAGTTATCAACCCATCTAACTGGACTCTAATCCCACACACTTCTCCACTTCAGTATGTTAGAAACCAAACAATGCAGTGTTTAATACAATAAGCAAAATAGAGAAAATTTGCAAATATTTTACTAACAGCAAATAGTTCATATGAATCTGCCCTATGAATCAGGTCATGACATCCATAGTTTTTTCACTATGCCCAAATGGCATGATTGGTATCATTTATAGAACTAGAATTGTGGAACAGTCTTTAGAAACTGTTAAGTCATCATTAAAGTATGTCTCATAGGCCTACATGTTCTCCTTGCAGAAACCGAACCTCTGCCATTTACTTACTAGCTGAGTCTGCCATCCAAGGATTCTGATATCTGAAAGCACGGAATATTCCTTCTTCTGTCCTTCTTATGCGTACATCCCATAAACTCCTGAGGACCTTCCTAGAATAAATTTTAACTAGCAAAGAAATCTTTTCTTCATCAAAAATCCTTTCAAGTATTTAGTTTCTTCCCAAGTAGATTCAGTTCAGGGTGTACTAGTTAATACTTCATAAGCTAGGGCTTGCATGCCGAACACATCAGAGACTATTTTAGTCCCAGATACGGTTTTCCTGCAATTTTAGTAGTGTGCCATAAGGAAAAGAATGATTTTTGAGCTACAACCACATTATCAAAACAGAGGAGCTTCTCAGAGCCTTAATAACCGGAATCAAAACACCTAATTACTATCTCAGTTCTATTTTTCTCTAAAATTTTGGAAAAACACAAGATGTTAAGTATTAATTGCTAATATTAAAAACAATACATTATTTGACAAATATGAATGAGCACCTGTCCTGGGCAGCTGCTATGTTAGGTATCAGAATTGTAACCAAATCGCAGGAAACATTCTCCCTACCCTCCGGGAATTGTACAGGCAAGTGGGATAGAACATACATGAAAGAACAAAATAGTTTAAGGAGTTTTCAGGAAGAATCCAACAAATGCAGTCAGTTAATTACAACAGGTGCCTTTGTTTTTAAATTTCAAATGTTAACAATCAGCCTTTTCCTCTAAACTTTAGTAAAGCAAATAAATTTGTCTTCAAAGAGCCCTAAAAGCCTTAAACCACGAAGGTGTTAACAGAAAATCCTCTGCAACAGGCTTTAACCAAGAATGAGTGTAAAAGAAGGGTGGTCATGTGGTGTGAGTGAGGGGAGTGGATGGGGTCCCTGACTCGAGAGAAGAGCTGGAATGGCCACTGAGTGCAACAAGAGGAGGAGCAGGCAGGGAAACACATGGTCTTTTCCAGGCCAGGTCAGACTGCCCACCCTCCCCAATACAGCCTTCAGTCTCTCTCTCCTCTCTCCTCACATTCCTCAGCAGCCCTCTCCCTCAAAATGAATGCCCCTTCTTCTCTGATGCAGAAGGGTCTCTGACTCCCTCCTCTAATATTACGACTTTCATCTACTCCATGTGAACACATTATGTTATTTATTCAAAGATGTCCCCTTCTTAAGAGGAATCCTGACGCCAATTGTAAAAATAACACAATGTATTCCATATTATTAAATTTGCATATGTGGTTATATTGTTGGGCTTGTCACTATTTTGTAATTAGTAACACTTTATATTATTATAAATGATTAGGCAATGAACTCCTTGAAGGCAGGGTCATCTTAGGTTCCTCCAGCCTACAGCCATACATAGTAGGTTTCAACAAATTACAATGGGACAATATTCCTTCCACAAAGAGGAGGGTCCAGATGCTTACGAATTATCTGACTCTTAGAAGATTATTTTCCATAAGTAATCTTACAACAGCAGATTTTACCTGAAGCGGCTAATTGATTAGGAGATTTTAGCTTCACCTCACCTCACCGCACCGTGGAACACTTAGTCTTTCACTTTCTTTCTACAGAATATTTTATAGTCAAGGAAAAAAGAATTTAACATTTTTCTAAAGATAATGCAAAACATGTAATCATTTATTCATAGTCAGCATGAAAATTTTCACTGCTTACACCTTTGATCTACTTTTAGGTTTACTTGACTCCACACTACACTAATTTCCTCACAGAGTTTCTTCTTCCTTAGAACGGAACAATGAACATTGCAATTGTTGGGGATGATGAGTTAGGTGAAAAATTGACTACGCATCTTCAGTCATTACATTTAACATCATTAGGTTAGATGGCCAACTATTACATTGTAAGAGATGGAAGTACAACACAAATTGATGAGGAAATCATAATCTTAAAATTTTCAACAACAGTCTGCTATTGATTTTGATGTAAAACTAAAAAGCTTACTTAATACATTTTTTGCTCAATTCACTATTGCATGTACACTGGGGAAAAAACGGTTATCTTGCGTTCTACATCAATCCATTAAATCAAAATGAATGAGAGTGCTATCTTTTTTTTTCTTATATTCATTGTAGATAACTCCCAATTCAAGAAGATAACCAGCAACGGGAGTAATTCATCACCAAGATCATTTTGTCACCAAGTTCTGCTTCCATTCCTGATATTAAAAAAAAAAAAAAACTTATTCCTTTTGGCATATGTAAATTTCAAATGGGTGCTACAGATTAAAATTGCTAAGTGATCAGCTATAGTAACATGAGACTGCAAAGGAAAAGCACCCACTCATTGTTCTTTATCGTTATCTAACAATTATGTTAAATTTTAAGCCATGCATTTGAAATGAATAAATGCAGAAGGTCGTCCACCTCAATTTCATTCACGTTGTATCATGTGCCTAGAAACATCACTTCAGCTTTTTTGACCTGTGTATTTCAAGACAGCTGCAACACAGTACCTCAATATATCTCATTTGATTTATTAATATAAAACTGAATCTGATTAGGCTGCAATTTCTTGGTGAAATGATGTTCACCTACTTAAACATGGCACTTGACAGGGAATATTTCCTTTTTCTGTGTCATTTTTTTAAAGTATCATCTTACATCAGTCTGTTTCTCATTAAGACAACAAATGTATCCATAACACCAAGACTTATGAGTAAAAGGTACAAATGCAGTCAATAAGCCAGATGTTTGCCTTCAAGGGCACAAACCTGAGGCATGATAAAGCCTACATGCATGTAACGCTTGGCAGGATATGGGAAAAGTACACATAGTATAGAGGTGACAAAATCCCAAACATGCAAATTAGTAGAGAAAATGCACAATAAAGAATTCAGAATATACAGCACAAGCAAGACATATAATACTTGATGAATGGCTCAAAAATGCTAGGGATAGACAGACTCATCTATCTCTATTTATATATATCTCTAAATTTGTTCATTTTATCTTAGGAAAGAAAACTAGTAATCTTTCCAACCTTTCTCTAACTCTTGAATGGGTTTCCAAAGACAGAGTAAGTAGAAAAGAAAGCTATAAGCTATCTCCACGTAGATGTCCCTGATGATATCTGGAACATAACTAACAATCTATCTAATCATCCATGTATCTAACAAGTGTCGCACACTTACTATGGGTATTATATTAGAGTAGGCAATGTACATACATTATCTCTAATCTTCCCAAGTTCTTGCAAATTAAACATTGTTATCCCAATTTATAAATAAGGAAAGTGAAACTTAGAAAATTTGAGAAACATATCCAGTGTTATTCAGGTACCAGTCAGATTCCAGTCTCTACAACATTCATTTTCCAACCTCCCATCTAGGTGTTGGCCCTAATTCATCTAAGCCAATGGTCCTCAAACTTTATGGATTTAGGACGCCTTGACATTTTAAAAAATCATTAAAGATTCCAAAGAACTTTTCTTTATGTGGATTACATCTATCAATTTATACCATATTAGAAACTAAAATTGACAAATTAAAACATTTATTTTTAAATAATAAAAAACCCATTAAATTTTAACATAAATAACAAACTTTTGTTTAAAATAACTATACTTTTCCCCAAAATAGTTTAAAGACTGGCATTGTTTTACATTTTTGCAAATCTCTTTAATGTCTGGTTTGATAGAAACAACTGGATTCTCATATCTGCCTTTTAGTTGATCTGTTGTGATGTCACATGTCCCATAGTCTCCGCAAAATTGCACTGTACGCTCACAAGAGAATGAAAGTGAGAGGCAAATAAATTGCAAAGGCAAATAAAGCATACGTATGGATATATATGCTTTATAAATAAAGCATATATATTCTTTATAAGGCAAATAAATTCTTAATAATATTATTCAAATAATTTGTCCCCTCATAGACCCTGTAAAAGAGTTTCAGGGATGTATTAGCATTCCCTCCACCATACTTTGAGAAACCTAGGTTCCAAAGTATATTATTGATATTGCATGTGCATTATTTCACAAAATACAAATTCAGATGTGCAAATATAAAATTTTTGTTTTCTACAATAGAACTTATCACCTATTTCTCAAACTCCTATTCCACCTAATGTCAGAAAACATAATCTAGTCATTTCTAGGCAAAATTGGTCATTTCCGTGTTTCCTCAGTAATTTCTGTATATGTGCCAATTCAAGATTTCATGACTCCTCATCTTTCTTCCTCCTGAGGTGAGAGTTACATGGTGAAGGGCAGTTCACACAGCAGCCACACGGCATCAGTGGGAGGCATAAGATCTGCAGTGTCCTACTCTGACATCTGTCAAGTCTCTGGTCAACAGCATTTGTGCAATCCAGTTTTCAGTGAAATATCTGTAGTCCTATTGGCCTCCAATCACAAACTGCATGCTGCCATTCTTGGCTGTATCCCGTCAACATAACTGAGAGGTACTTTCAAAGCACTGGTCTCTCAACCAATTCCCTGCCCTGGAACGCAAGAAGTTTCAACTGCTTCCGCAGGGCCCACAGGAAAGTGGGGATTATTATTATATCATCTTTGTCTCCAGACTCCTCTCATAACCATCTCTACCTTCTAGCCCCATGTCGCTTTAGTGTGGGACATATCCATAAGATTGTTGTTTCATAAAGTTCCAGAAGGGGCAGGGAGATCAGCCATTCCAACACTACTGCTACCACACGATGGTCATACAGGGGCCTTTATGTAAACCTTGCCATCTTTCTGGCTTCCACCTAGAAAGTGAATCACTAATCTCCCCTGCTCAAATCTTCACCTAAAGGGAGTTTCTATCAGCATCCCTCCCAGGGATGAATGAATCAGCCTGAAGGGGTAGAAGGTTAGGTACAGGACCACCATGTCCACTGAATCTTGCTGCCAACACAACTTCTCTTGTAGCCAAGGCAACAGGTTATGTAACACTATGATGAGACTGTCTCACTTTTTAGCTAATTTCATTCCAATCTATTATTTAAATTTTAAAAAATAAATAAATTTACACACTGGTATCCAGAGCTTTACTTTAAAAACTTAAGACCTTTTTCTATCTCATACAGCCCATCTCCTTCAACCCAAACATCTTGGATTTCAAGAGTATGACATCAACTGTAAATTTCAGCAGCCTACTCAGAACTCAGAAAACAAGAATTTGACTCTTGTTTAAAGAGTTAACTATCCTCGGATATAGACTATAATAATAGTCTGATTTAATGGGAAAAGGGCTTTGGGTTTGAAAAACATATACATATACACATATACATATATGCAAACAAAAAAGGATTTGCTAAGAAGGAATTATACATGTTAATATATAAAATGACAATCTTTTCATATTTGTATAATGATAAATTCCATAAACATAAATATAGTCAGTTACATATGATACATTAATTATGAGAAGGAAACTTGGTTTTATCGACAAGTTGATAAATATTTCTTCTCCTCCACTTCTCTCCTCTCCCTTCTCTTCCCTCCCTTCTTCTGAAAACATTTCAAATATCAAAGACTGCTGCCTACACAGAGTCCTCCTGCAGAATCCCAGGTGAAAAGGTGGCACAAGTAGATATATAATTGGAGTGGTGAGAAGAGGTATTATTTAGGGAGAATCTAAAATTAATTAAGAATGGAGCTTTATATTTATGAGTAATGGAGATATGAGGCTAGAATATCTGATACCAAAAATAAATAAATATATCAGAAAAAACCCTACAGATTCTCATTTATAAATATGGAAGCAAAAATTCCAAATAAAATCTTGACAAATCCAGTTGCATGGTCAAAAATATCTACTCATAACCAAATAGGATTTATCCCAAGAATGCAAAAGAGGTACACTTATTTATTTTTTAGAGATTGGCACCCAAGCTAAAATCTATTGCCAATCATCTTTTTTTTTCTTCTTCTTCTTCTCCCCAAAGCCCCCAGTACATAGTTGTATATTCTAGTTGTAGGTCCTTCTGGTTATGCTATGTGGGATGCTCCTCAGCACGGCCTGATGAGCGGCGCCATCTCCCCACCCAGGATCTGAACCAGCGAAACCCTGGGCCACCGAAGCGGAGTGCATGAACTTAACCACTTGGTCACAGGGCCGGTCCCCCAAAGGAGGTGAATTTAAATGTATCTATTTATGTCATATATTCACCATATTAAAAGATAATTACAAAACATATCTACTACTATCTCAGTTGATATCTATTATCCAAGGCTGAAGAACTTAAAATCTAACCTTCACTTTAGGATAATTATTTAACAACCAAAAAAACCAAAAAACATCTTAACCAACTTAGAATAGAGGAAAGGACATGTCTTTAATTCCACATGAGAGCCTAAGGCAAATATTACTTTTAATGGTAAATAGTAGAAAGGTTCCTATGGAAGTCAAGAGGAAGGAGAGTGGAGGTTTTAGTCAACGAAGAAGGAAAGACAAAATGAGAATTGCTTATGGCTAATTAGGAAGACAGACACAATCAACCTGAATAACAACCTTTTTACAACCTAAAAAGGTATTAGAATGAATAAGAACATATAAAAATGTGGCCAGAATCAAGATCAACATTAATGACTTTCCTATACACAGAAATAATTGATTGCAAATTTTACTGGGGAAAAAAAGATCTTTTGAGAGACAGCAATAAAAATATATGGAATAAGTGAGAATAAATCTAACAACAAGTGTTCAAACTTTATATGAAGAAAACTATAAAATTTTCCCAAAGGACATAAAAGAAGTTCCGAAAAATGAAGAGATGCCATTCATTTGACAAAAAATTACATCCCTACCTTATATCAAACCCCAAAACAAATTCCAGACGTCTTAAAGATCTCAATAGAAGAAACAAAACTGTAAAGGTACCAGACAAAACATGAGAGAATAAAGAGAAAGTGAGAAGCTGGGAAGGAGACCACTTTGGGAAACATGCGAACAAATTCAGTTTTCCCGAAGTTCATCGTTAGCACCATCATCAATAGAAAATATTTCATGAATGTTCCATGAATGTATTATATTACATTAAACAGGTTTGGCAAAATGTTTTCTTCTCATAAATTAATTATGAAAATAAGCAATTTATATACTTTGAGTCTTTAACCACTGTGCAAATCAAAGCTCTATTACTCTTTTAAATTTTTCAGTGTGAACTGTATTATTGAGCAGTATTACTTAGTTTATATAACCCATGTACATCCTCTTAATTAGTAATTCAATATTTTTACAAACTTTCTTGTTTTTCTTCAGTTCCCTTCATAACTTTCCCCCAGTGTATCTGAAACCATTTTTTAAAAACTTCTATTCAAAAACAACATGGATGGTCCTTGAGGATATTATGTTAAGCGAAATAAGCCAGACAGAGAAAGATAAATATTACATGATTTCACTCATATGTGGAAGATAAATACACGGATAAGGAGAACAGATTAGTGGTTACCAGAGGGGAAGGGGGCTGGGGGTGGGTGAAAGGGGTAACGGGGTACATATGGTGATAGAGAAAAACTAGACTACAGGTGGTGAACACGACGACGTCTACTCAGAAATTGATAAATAATAATGTACATCTAAAATTACACAATGTTATAAACCATTACGATCTCAATGAAATTGTTGGGGGAAAAAACCTCTACTCCAAAAAGAAAAATAATAAAATACAAAAAACCCTCAAAATTTAAAACCTTCTACTCATTCATAAGATGTACAGAAACATTGTTGATAGTAATCTTTAAATTTTCACCTATACAACAAATGTAATCTGTAATTTGTAATAGAATAGATCACTCTCCTTCTGTGGAATGATCCAAACATTTCCAAAGCAATTTTTTTTAATTAAAGAGAACATACATACACCATAATCCATTTTAACTTTGCTTCAAAGATTCGTGTTTAAGCTTTATTAATAATAATCTTTAGGTTATTTTTCCACCAATAGGCCTTTATATTTATCTGAAAATATCTAATTCTGTTAGAAAATCTTAAAATTCTTAAAATATCTGCTTTCGTGAGTATGTAATGATTATCTGAAAAACAAACTCCAAAGAACCAATAATTAAGCCACATGGGGCTCTACATAGGAAGAATTTAAAGAATTAGATACACCACACTACATACATATATATATATATACACACTACATATACACACACTCATATATATATATACATACATATATATACACATAACAGACACATACACACATATAAAGCTATATATTAAATATAATCAGCTATAAAGTAAATAGACCCAGATTCCTTTTTAGACTAATCTGACTCATTCAACATGTTTAAATATTGCCGTATTTGATATCAAATCCAGAATGTTCACTTTTTAAAGTAGAACTGAAACTTTACAGGAGAATTCTCATATAAACAATACTATTTGAGAAAACTAGTTAACTTTCTAGATTAACTGGGATTACAATCCAGGTTTAAAAAAAGAACAATTTGACATTTTCACCGATATTTTATTTGTAAGATTTCAGATGTACGTACATACAAACCAGAAGATTATTATCAGCTAGTACCGTACTTCATAAACTGCAAATTCATCTTTGCCATCAAATTAGTCACTAACCACTTCAAGAAGGAGATGCAGACACAGACTGGCCCAACATGGTATTTAAAGTTTTTTTGCTAAATACACACATCTCAGTCTTTCTACTCAAAAACTGACAAGATATAAAACACACTTAAAATCTTTTTTTTAAATACCATGCCACAATGATCCCTTAGAGGCAGCAACTTCAGATGGTGCTTAAACAATGAATTTTTTTCCAACAATAACAATTTTCTTTAAATTCATTTACAAAACCTCACCACACAGCATGAGGCATAATTTCCTGGTAAGCAACTATAAAGTAGAATTAACTATCCTCAAATGGCTATGAAATTAAGTCATCCATATCAGATTAAGATGACCATAAATGCAGTTACAAACATGCTAATTTACATAGCCCCCTAACCATGTTTAATTGCCACATTAAAAATCCTAAATGCTTTCCCTTCAGATGCTGGTTTGTGCTTTTACAATTCAGAATAGCATCAACTAAATTATCTTGTTTCGTCTGAATGTTGCACTCAGTTTTTAAATTTATATTACTGGTAACATTCACCAGCTCTAGCTATTACGTCTAAATATTTTATTAAATAAATTAATGTAACTAAATCCATCTAACTGATTTTCGCGAGGTGAGCAATGTGTTAAAAAGAAAACTCTGTTAAGCCTTCAGTAACATGAGTCATCATGAAGAATTTATAGAAAAAATATATATAAATGCTGTTGTCCATTTCTATCTTGGACATGCTCATCTTCCCATGAACCAGAAAACTGAAGGTAAAACAAAGGCACTAGCCAGCGCTGGAATTATTGCAGTACCAGCTACACACACCCACCCATGCCCCATACTCACTGATCCCTGTAAAACATGAAGACCCTAGCTTTTCACCCTAGGGCTATCCGGACCCTTTGGACACCCTACCTGAGCTGTGGAAAGCCAGTCTCCACTGGGCTGTCAACCACTCACTTTTAGATTCAGAGTACAAAACCACCTGGCTTTTTTGCCCCACCCTCTGGGTGCCTCGCTGTCTAGAATGAACCATTTGATTTGTAGACCCCAGTATGCTTGCATTTGGCTTCCTTTCTGAACCACCTTTTCACGTTTCTTTATGTACACCACAGCTTCAGATGCATTACCATACTACCCTCTATCCCCTATCGCTCAAAGACCAGGATACTACCCAGAGTTGAGGATAAATTATTTACTCCACTAGTTACTTAAGCAACCCCCAAGCATTAATGAAAGTTTCTTTTCCCAATATGTATTATATAGAACCTTCAACAGTCAGCAGTGCATAAGAGAGAAAAGTGATTGATTCTGACCTGCCCAGGGAAAAATCACACAGCATAAAGTCATCTTGGTTTCCTCCATAACACAGTACCATTTGGTTACCATAATGCCCAAGCTCAGTTAAGGTAAGAAGCCCAAAAGCACACACACCAGGCAGCAAAGTGGGAATGATCTAGACTGATATTTCAACATACATGTGGTTCCACTGAAAGGCTCACTTAGCCAGTTCAATAGATGATCCTTATTCCCGTGAGAACTATGCAAGGGTGAAATTTCCACAGTTTTCACACTAAAAGTCAAGTCTTCCTGTGGCTGCCAGAAGTGACCAGTTCTAACTGTTTTGGTCTTATGCTCTTGTAGCAACCAGGGGAGATACTTGGGATTGGGAGGAAGGTGAAAGGTCTTTTAAAATGAAGAAGATTTACATAAGTGAGGGCAAAAATCAAGACAGTAAAGTAAGGAGGAGATGCTGTGATTGGATTACCCAGAAATAATCACTGTCAACATTTTAATACATTTCATTTCAGTCTTTTTTTCTCTGCATACAGATTGGTTCCCTCAACTCCATTTCAGTTGCATCCTTTAATGCATGCCAAGCTAGATAGCTAGAAAGCTAAAGTTCATTCCCCAAATTCCCTGACAGCTCAACTTTGGCACATGACCTAGCTCTTGCCAAGCAGATGCACATTCATGACTTCGAGTCAGAGTCAACAGTGAGGCCGGGGCCAGGCTGGCTGCTGTTGCCTCTGCTGTTTTTACTTGCACAATCAGTCAGAGAGAAATGTGATTTTTCTGCAGCATAATGTCAAATCCCTGCTTTCATGAGTGTCAAGAGTCAGGGCCAGCCATCCATTTTACTAGTATGAATCATGGGCAGAGATAATACAGTCCTAGAGCCAGCAGTTGTGAGGTGGCCTCCTAATTCTTCACTTTCCTAACCAGGGCAGAAGCTGCAGTGTCCCCAGCTGGCCACCTCTGCAATGAGCAGCCCCTCCCCCAAACAGAAATACACTCATTGGAGGTAGCAAGAAACAGCTTTATTGTATTAGAACCATTGTACATTTTCATCTCTTTGCCACATAAGCTAGTGCTTACCCTAACTGATAAAGAGCCCAATAAATATTTGTTGACTGAATGTTGAAGAAGAGGATTAAAATGAAAGAGAAAAGAGGGAAGGAGGCTGGAAGGAATTGAGATAGATGGATAGATGGATAAAGATCTAGATTATTTTAAAGGATTTACAGGACAAACATTTTCCCGAAGTTTAAAATTCTTTGATATCATTACAATTCTTTGGTATCATTTGATTAATAATGATACATCTGATTTTCTATTGATTTTTCTGTATGACAGAAATGTATTTTTACACTTCCTATCCTATTGAAACATATTCTAATATACCCCATAATTTTATTTAAATCTTTTCAAGTTCAGATTATAATTTGTCATAAACTTAACTACATATCCAAAAGTTAAGGAAAAAAGTTTTCCATAATACATGAAGGTACAATCAAATGCAGACAACATCAAAATAATGCATATGCAAAAACTATACTATTGTATTATGTGCACATAAATTATAAAAGTGTAATATAACACTTGTGATAATATTTTAAAGCAGTAGTTATTGTGTGGTCCCAAAGACATCTGATGGTCCCCAAGAACCTTTCAGGGGTTCCATAAGGTCTCCCTTCTCCAAGCACATATCTGTGTGAGGGCTGATTTTCTTCATATACTTCAACCAAAACAACATATCACAACAGATTGAATGCAAAAGCAGATATGGGAATCCAGTTGTTTTTATTAAGCCAGACATCAAAGAGATTTATAGTGCCAAGCTTCTCACAAAATTATTTTGTTTTGAAAAATAGTTTATTCATAAAAATATCTAATTTAAATTAACGTGAGTTTATTATTCTGGTTTTTAAATGAATTAAATATATTTTTTCAATTTTCTTAATTTTAATTTCTAATATGCTAAATATTGATAAAACTAACCCACATAACTACAAGCTCTTTGGGGTCCTCAACTTTTAAGAGTTTAAAAAAACAAACAAATTAGCAAAATCCTACAACACTGCCACAATTCCTTTCAGTAAGCAATAAACCATATTTAAATATAACCAGCTTTCTACATGTATAAAATACTAGGCAGCCTTTCTAATTGCTGTAGTGGAAAAAACATAGTATTGAATACATGAGTTTAAATACCAGTTTCACAACTTATTAGCTGTGTGGGCATTTGGTCTTGATTATTCTCACTTATACCAATATGACAAACTGAACAGTAAGCAAATCAAAACGAAAATCATTGCATTTTGCAAGCATTCTTGAACATTTAATTACCCGGGATTATATAGAGTAATTTTTATATAATTATATACATTAACTAATTCAATTATCTGGGAGTGTATTTCACAGCTAACTCACTGCTCAGAGTTATACATTCTATAGTAGCAGCTGCAGCATAACTGAGGATGGCCGAAGCCATCACAAAATTGTTCCTCACCCAAATCATATCTGTCTTGCTTTACGGAATCTCAACAACATACTTACTTGTTCAAATTCCTGCATTGATTCAAAGATCTCTTTCTCAGGAAAACCTTGGTATTGCCCAAAGATGCTCTTCCCGTTCAGTGAAGAAGTGCTCATCGAAGAGAGTTGTCTAGGACACTTATTTGATAGCAGAGGATCAACTTTATCATAACCTGTTTGTCAGGCATCCAAACCCTAGGAATCTCCTCTCTATTACTAACAATATAATAAGCTCTCAATGAGCATGATCTCAATTCTTTTTGTCTTCTAAATTTTCCAAAGGAAAGTTAGGTTCTGAGAAAGGTGCTCTAAAGCAATAGCCGTCATTTTTTTTCCTCCCATACTCCCAAAAGAGTTTTCTCAAAATCTGCAATACTTTTTTTCACTTGATATTGAAAATTTGTGATCATAAGTTTAAATGGCTGCAAAGTATGTAATTTTCAGTAAGTTGTAAATATTGTCCTTTTTAAAACTGTTATATCACTCTTTCAAGGGTACCAAAGGAACCTATATTCCACATCAATTTGATATACATCATCATCTATTTTAAAATACACTTTTAAAGAGTAGGAAATTTTACAGGGTTCACTTTTTTTTTTTTTTAAAGATTTTATTTTTTCCTTTTTCTCCCCAAAGCCCCTCCGGTACATAGTTGTATATTCTTCGTTGTGGGTCCTTCTAGTTGTGGCATGTGGGACGCTGCCTCAGCGTGGTTTGATGAGCTGTGCCATGTCCGCGCCCAGGATTCGAACCAACGAAACACTGGGCCGCCTGCAGCGGAGCGCGCGAACTTAACCACTCGGCCACGGGGCCAGCCCCCAGGGTTCACTTCTTTTGCTTGAACTCTTTTATACTCATTTCTCCATAGAATTTTACTCTAATATATTTTTTGCTTCTGAAACTTTTTATTGATCATCTTATTCATAGTTTTCCACCAAAAAAAAATTTGTCTTAAAATCTTACACCTTTTAAATTTTGTTTTATTTCTTAAGATTATAAAGTTCAAACTGAAAAATATATTGGAAATGTATTTCTTAACGAAATGGATGGAGTTAGTGTTTTTGTTTTTAAAATCATTCATAGGCCTCTGAATGAATATTACTTATTGCTAGTATGAGACAAAGTTTCTCATCAATTTTACTTCTATTCTGCATTTTCTCTTTTTAGGAAAGGATTGAAAAATCTTGTTTCCTTAAATAAGTAGACGAGAAGGAAAAGAGTTTTATTATAGCAATGTTACTAAATTCTTCCATATCACATAGTTATCATACAAATAATTTTAATAATCTATCAGCTGATAGCTACATCTTCCTAGAAGTTTGCTGAAAGCAAAAAAATGGAAACTATCTAAGTTGCAAAAAGATTTGTTACCTAGTGTTTAGGTCATTCACTTTTTCTAGCAATACCAATATTTCTAACTGACATTCCGTTTGATGCAAGCGATATTTTCCACCCTGAAGAAATGCACCATAATAAGATTAGGAATGGTGAGAGGTCTACCTGCCTTTCTTCTTACAACATGAGAGAAGAGCAATTGTGAAAGGGGAGGTATACTTGAGAAATGTTTTCTCAGGTGCACCAATTTTAGGAAAGACTATGGAAATTGAGGACTTAGAAATTGATTCCTTCAAAATCAACTGCTTGCCCCTTGCCAAGTAATCATGTACCAATTTGAAGACCTCAGATCTAAGGGACACACTATCCTTCCACGCCCCCAAGCACCTTAAACTCTCTCTCTCTTCACATGCAAACACACCACACAAAGCCCATACACAGAAAGCAATCATGAGAATCACCTCTGCATTTATAATAAAACTGTTGATGGTGGCATAATCACCACAACACTAAATATACTCTAAACCCCTGCAACTCAAAGTATGGTCCTCAGAACAACAGCACAAGTGTCATCTGTGCTCTTGTTAGAAATGCAGAATTTGGGACCCATCCCAAACCTACTGAATCATAATCTGATTTTAACAAAATCCCTAGGTGATTCATATGTAGATAAGCATATAAGCACTGATCTAAGAAGGGGAGAAATACTTTTGAAAATTTAATATGTAGAAAACATTCATCTCTTGAAGAAATAACGTCTCCTCCTTTCTGATCATAAGAATTAGGTAAGCTTCATGTTCCCATTTTCATCCATCTTAGTAGCACCAGCCAGTTTATTTTCCAAGATGACAGGCTCAAACGAACAAACACATTGGAAGCACATTTCTTCCTCATTACCCTGGACTTCTGGAGTGTTAGTCTAGCTGCCCTGTCCACCTACCGTTCTTCCTCCCTTCAATCCATCCTCTCCACAGCTGCAAGAGTAGAATTTATATAACTAATCTAACCACGACACTCTGCTGTTTAAAACCTTTCAAGTATAAAAATACAAGGATGTGCGGACATGATTACCTGACCCCTACTTACCTCTCTAGCCTCATCTGGCAGTCACTTTCCATTTCCTACTAGAATTATTCTTTTAGCTCTCGCACACACCATGTGGTTCCATGTTTGTGTTAACTGTCCGTCATACTGTCCCTTCCTAGACTAGTCTTGCCGTGTTTGTTGTCTGGGTAATTCTTACCTGTCATTCAAGGCCCAACTCAGGCATCTTCTGTTCCAGGAAGCTTTTGTATATGCCACCATCACCACTCCCCACCACACACACACACACACACACACACACACACACAGTAGGCAAGGTTTATTTTCTTTGTACTCCCATGGCACTTATCATTTTATATTCTAATAATTTCTTTAAATCTCTGTCTCCCTAAAAAGACAATAACCTCCTCCATGAACTACCAAAATAAATGGCATAAAGCAGGCAATGAATATTGAGTCAAATTGAATAAAACCAAATTTAATTTTTAACCATACGAACTATAATAGCTCTTGCAATTAGCATATTTGCTTCTTCCCTGCTCTTATGATTTTGGTGTTTTTATGTCATCTGATAGTTTTTATGTTTTGGTTTTATTTCATTTTTTTAATAATCTACATCAATTCTTTTTTGCAATTAGGCAGGATACAAATATATATATACAGCATGGCTATGTGACATTGGTGAAATTACATAATCTATCTCAGTCGCAGTTTCTTTATATTAATTAAATAGTAATTATAGCATGTTAGGTAGGTAGCATCAAATTAGAGATGCGTGTGAAATGTTTTAAATAAGCTATAAACACTATATAAATAGTAATTATTTTTATTATACCATATCCAATATAGCAAAAATTCTAGTGGTTAGAATATTAACGCAACAGTAAATGCCTTAAGAAATAAGATAAACTTTAAATGAGAAGGTTCTAACCTTTCTGCTACTAAACTTTTAAAATTTAATTCAGTATAATATTAATATCCTGGAGTGGCCTTTGCACAATTCTGTATTTCCTTAGTTTCCTGTACTTTAAAAAAGATGTAGAAAAATAAGTGATTATTTGAAACTGTTCAGCTTCTGAAACACAATCTGCTATCATGAATAAATATTTCATTTATTGAAAATATCTTCATGCTCATCCTGTCAACAATCTCACCTCATAATGCTTTATTGCACCTGCCTGTGACAGATATCGTTACTAATCCCATGGAGCTGCTCATTTCACACCACACTAGAGCAGTTATTGGATGTCCCACAACGTGGCAGCCAATCCTGACACTCATGAAGAATACTCTCACAAATACATAAAGGACTATAAATAAGGGAAAGAGAATTAAAATGCCATAGGTTATGAAGTATGCATTTTAAGTCAGAGAAATTTAATAAATAACCAGGTTGCTTGAGGATAAAAAGAAGAAACAATCACCAACCGGTTTAAAGCTACAGTTTAATCAACTTACAGAGCTAGTAAACCCAGCACGCAGATCTTAGTTTTTAAAGCCATTCGTCACTAAAAAGAACCATGGCTCCTTGGAGAAATGGCTGATTCCAGGGCTGGGCAGAGAACGTACACAATGACCCTGGGGCATCTTATGCCAGAAAGTAAGGAAATGCCCAAAGTATGATAAAACATGTCACAAGGACTCTGAATTATAAATCACTGACGGGGAAAGGGGAGAATGGAGGAATATAGAAAGAAATGGCGGAGAAGGGAAGGTGCGTAGAGAAGGATGCTGAGAGCTGAGTTCTAAAAGAGGAATTGCTGCTGGCACTGGAATATCATCATTTTGCAACCACCACAATAAAGCCTGGTTCAAGCAAGAATTATCAACAGATGCTAAGTCAACAGGAGAAATGTCCATCAGAAGTAGGATATTTGCATGGTCTCAAAATGTCTCCCCACAGATTGCTCACTAGCAACAAGGGGAAAATTAGTAACTGTAAAATGGAGAAACTGGGCAAAACTTTGACCAGGTAGACAGTGAGTCCTTCCAGGTGTGATATCTGGAAAGGAAACATCACTTACATAGTATCCTGTCTGGGAATGTGTAATCTGAATCTAAATCATGAGGAAACATCAGATTTACCTCAACTGACAAGCATTCTATTAAAAAAAAGAGAGAGAGAGAGGGAGAACCTTGTATTCTTCAAATATATCAACGTTATTCCAGACAAACAGGTGAAGAGTTGTTACAGATTAAAAGAGACTAAGAAGATTTGACAACCAAATGCAGTACTTGGTCCTATACTGGATCCTGTACTGGAGGGAAAAAACAAATACTTACCAAGGACATTGTCAGGTACACTGACAAAATTCAAAAATAGATGTTAAATTAGGTAATGGTATTACAGCCACATGAAATTTACTGAAGCTGGAAACTGAACTGTGGTTATGTAAGAAAAATACGTTATTTTTAGGAAATCATACTGAAATATTCAACAGTAAAGGAGGGCAATGATATCAGCAACTTAGTCTCAAAAGGTTCTGAGAAAAAAATGAGTATATATATATATTCATTCTCTCTCTCTGTGCTGCATGAGTGTGTATAAGTATACACAGAAATATATATATAAGTATATGGGTGTCCTTTGTACTGTGCTTGCAAGTTTTATGTAATTTAAAATTATTTCCAAATAAAAAGTTTAAGGAAAAAAGGCAGGGAAATGATAAACACAAAATTCAGCTAACGTGAGAGAGGCAGAAGGATCAGACAGGGGAGGGGCGTATGGATGGAGTCGAGGTGTTAATGTGGTTGGTGACAGATTTATGCTTTATAACTACATATACGTTACAGATATTCTTAAGTGTGTAAAACAGCACATCAGAGAGGAGAATAAAGGAAAAACTAATGCTCTGTAAATTATTTTAATAATTCCTCCAAAACTGTTATAAGAATATGAAAAGTCCTCACAATGCAAGCACAACAGGACATAGATTAATTAGCATCCTTGACATAATAATCATCAATTTGTTCTTATTCCACTGGGTTAAAAGTACAATACTGTTTTTAGGCCCAATTCTTTAGTTTTCTTCCTTCTTCCTCAATTTGGTAGTACCATTTCCCTCAACAAACACTTGTCCTTTTTTTAATGTAACAAGTATACTGTACACTTGTTACCAACTGAATGCTAACTGTATACTAACATCTACTGCTTATTAAGTGCCATGCACCATGCTAATAAGCACTTGATACATATCTTTTGAATTTCAAAATCTCTCTTATGTCATAGACCTTATTATTGTCCCTCTCTTCAGATGAAGAAGAACCAGAAACAGACAGGTTAAGGAACTTGCCCAAGATCACACAGCTAGCAAGTGTCAGAGTCAGAATTTGGACTCAGTGAATCCCACTCTAGACCTCATACTTGTAAACACCATGCTCCACTGTGTTTTTCTTACCTTCCTGAACCTAAGATTCTCACCTCAAATTGTTCTTGCATTGAAAATATAGGTAAAATGCCCACATAGTACTTTAAATGCAGTACTTTAAAGCAGTAGGTAAAAAATAAATTATAGCTATTATTTCTATTCACTGTGAGCAGCAAATGCTATATGTAAGACTTAGAAACCAGCACTATCCTAGATTTGAACTATCCTGTTTCTTCCTTCCTCTGACCACTCACACACACACACACACACACACAAAGGTTTTGTTGAGTAACTAAAATACTAACAGAGACAAAGCAATGGAGAGGAAAACTTAAAATAGTCTTAATCTATATACACCAGATAATCCACATTTTTTGTTTGTTTGTTTTAGAGGAAGATTAGCCCTGAGCTAACTGCTGCCAATCCTCCTCTTTGTGCTGAGGAAGACTGGCCCTGAGCTAACATCCGCACCCATCTTCCTCTACTTTATACGTGGGACGCCTGCCACAGCATGGCTTACCAAGCGGCGCCATGTCCGCAACCGGGATCCGAACCGGCGAACCCCGGGACACCGAAGCAGAACGTGCGCACTTAACCACTGCGCCCCTGGGCCGGCCTGATAATCCACATTTTTAAAATACTTAGTGTGCTATTCAGAAAAGGCTGATTTTCCTGGATACAGAAAAAGAGTTTTCCAGCATAACATGATCATTGATTAAGTGGATATACGTCACTTTGTGGCAGCCCGGCTTCTAGCCCCTTTCCTGACATCAGTTCAGCTCCCTTTTGGGGAACTTTCTTCTCCACTATGTAGTTCTGGTGGAAGCATAAATCCAAATACATGCTCTCCAACTATGGAAACCAAAGGCGTCCCTTGGAAGCTCTTCCAGAGAACTTCTGCTCACTCCCTGGTATAGGCTGGTGAGCACACAGCCCAAGCTTAGTCAACCAGACACAATCTCTTGGGACTTTGGTATATTAAGCAGAGTTAATGCACATACCAAAGACTTGGTTAGAGTCGATTCAGGTCAGCAACAGGGCCTGAGCATTTTTGTTGAGTGTTCCTGTCACCAACACCTTCAGATCTGCCTGGTCCCCCTTTGTTCCAAGCATACCTCTGCAGCATCCTCTCAACCCCGAGAGCTTCTCTCATCCTAGACACTTCTAATAAATTCCGTTTTTGCTTTTAAGCCAGAGTCTGTTTCCTTTGCTGGCAATGACGACAACAAAGGTGATAAATGTATAGAATATAATAAAAAGACATAAGAGGATAAAATTACATTAATTTTATTTAGCATTTCTTTGCATGAATGTTATTCTTTTCCATTAGTTTGATATCTTGGAAGACATGCTGGCCAAAGAATTTGAAGATCTAGAATCTAGACCAGGCTTTTCGTCAACTGTCTTTAACATCTGAAGTGTGAATTCACTCTTGTGCTTGATTTTTTTTCTCATCTGTGAATCAAGGTGGTTTGCACTGCAAGTTTTCTTGCATTCCTAAAACATATTTTGTAGAAAAGATCAGATTCTTAATGACAATATCAGTAATATGGATCTTCTTTCAAGAAATTAGCACATGATGATTGTTGAATTTAGTATTTTTTGTTCTTTTTTAGTAATATTGTTTTTCATACAAATAAGATGTTATGGTAGTTTCTAACATGACAAACAGGAATCAAATACTTTCAGATGGTTTCCCTAAAGGAATAACATCCTAAGTCTCAGAAGATTTAGCTGTAAGAAATAAATAGGTTTGAAATATTACTACTCAGTAAATATCATTATATTTATAAGATCTACAGGCAAAGCAATGCATCTTCTATAAATTTTTATGTTTTCTAAGATCACAATATTCTCCTGAAATGTGCTTTTATTCATGTTTTCAAATGTTTTATAAATACCAGCCTCACATAAAAGTTTCAAGTTCATAAGAATAATTCCTTTTAAAATTCATTGATGATTTGATAGACATGCTTTGCTAAAAATGTATAAAATTGACCTGTGCACTTACTAAGGAATATATCCGTAACAGTACTAGCGGTTCAATTTTCTAAATTTCCTAAGAAATTTTTTTTAAACCAGCATTAACTATGGATTGGTGGAATCTAAAACACAAGTGGGAGGGCAGATCATGAGGCGAGTTTTAGTATTGAAACCATGACATCCATAAAAGAGTACTACGTGAATTCTTTAAAAATTAATAAGTGAAGATATCCTCAAAAAGCCATTCAAACCAAGAAGACTAACAATCATTAAGTCATGTCTCTAAGAATAATGATTATTTAACATTAACATTTATCAAGCATTAACTGTATTTGAAAAGCTATGAGATTTTGTTCCTCTCATGAAAGTGCTATCTCCCTAGTCCTAAGCTTGGGTATACTATTTGTCACTAACTCTCAAGACAATTCAAAACACAGGGAACTTCAACTATCAGTAAGTCACTATGCTAAATTCTGGGGTAACAAAGAGGAATAAGGATTGGTCCCTGGCCTTAAGGCATCACAGCCATGAAAACAAATTGTATATAAAGTGATACATGCTAGAAACGAGAAGGTATCTAGTCCTATCTGTCAAGGAAGCAATTAATTCTGTTTGGGGCAGAGAAAAAGCTATAGAGAAAAGGTGACATATTAAATCTTTATAAAAATATGAATGCTGAAACTCTCACCTAGATAACAAACTTCATAGTCAGTCATATCTGAGTTTAAACCTCAGCTCTATCCCCTGTTGGCCAGGTGAAACTGAGCAGGTTGTTTGCAAACCCAGAATGTAGCCCTCATTCTCCCACTCACTAGTTGTGATGTTAGGAAATTCACTTCACCTCTCTAGGCCTCAACTCCCCAATCTATGAAGGGAGTCATAGAGTCATGCATTCAGCTCTTTCACTTCCGCTCTGATTCTAACATGAGTCTATATTTTATATCAAATTATAGAAAATCCTATCTCTGTTGGATGTCTCCACTTAGTAAACATTTACAGAGTACCAGCTACATGTCAAGCACTGTGCGAGGCATACAGGATATATCAGTGAACAAAATAGGCCAAATTCTCCTGGAAACAGAAAATAGAACATAGAAAATATCTATTGAAAAACTTTTCAAATGCTTAGTGTTCTCTTTGTTCATACATCATTTCCCTGTGAGGTTTACATATGTATTTAAAATATTTAACACTGGGAAATTTGAAATAACTATAAACATTAAAACACAAAGAGAAATTTAGAAGATGAAATATAGTTGGTAACACTGCCATCAAGATGATATGTTTCTCTAAATTCACAGTGAATCAGTGAGCCTTAGCAACTTGACAAGAAAGGCAGTATGTTAATGAGCTCTCTCAAACCAATTTAGCATAAAGCTATCTTTTTTCCTCATTTAAACCATTACACAGTTTCTTGAGCTATAATATAACCAGGTAAGTTTTTCTTAAAGATAGATAAAATCTGTACATGGTAAGAAAATATAAACAAAAAAACCTATAATTTCACTTCTTTTTCAGATATTCCACTTCCATATCTGATATTTTTCAGCCTTGTTTTAGACTATTTTACTATGCAAGTCTTTATTTGAGAGTCATATATTATCACTTTTCAAAAACTGATTTATTATTCAATAAGGAGTTGTGAGACATCAGCAATTATAGGCAGCTCTGGAATAGAAACTCACTTGAACTGTGTCAACAGATGAGGGATTGTTAAAAGGATACAAGATGACGTAAGGAAGAAAAGAATCTACCCACTCTAAGAATACAGAGTGACTTGACGAGTCACATGGCAACTCAGTCTTCCATGCTTGGACTCCTCAGTCTACTGCTCTCCTTTACTCATCTACTAATTTCTCTGCAGGCCCTTTCCCATTATCTCATGAGGTCTTCTTCAAAGCTGCTACAGCCTCCTAGACTCTGCTGTCTGCCTTCTCTCAGAAAGTCTGCACACATCTGCATCATTCTATGAATTGCACCCCACTCCTAAGGAGAGAAGATCTTATTGGGTCTGTGATCACTTTATTGTACCGAGCATCCCTGTGGAACAGAGTTCTCACATCCAGCCCCTTCAATGACTAGGAGCCTTTGCCTGCCTTCCTATAATCAGGAGTCAGGATAATGGGATCACATGATTTAAAAAAAAAAAAAACAACTCTGGTTCTGTATACATAAGGCACCTTCAAAAGAGGACTATGGCATAGCAAGTAGTGCAAGGTTTCTAAGAAAGATGCCCTGTAACTGTCGGGCACTTTCTGTGGACTGTTCAGGACACAAAGACACTATCTTACCATAGAGACTATATGTACAGACTCAACTCACAAGTTATGTCCACAGAGTTAGGCCATTTCTTTAAAGACACAGGAGGCAAATATATATGTTATATATATATGTTATATATGTTTATATATATATATAAAATTCACAAAGGTGTGCAGAGGTGGGTATGTGTTTTAGAACAAGTTCAGCTTGGGAAACTACTCTTTAATGCAAAACAAAACAAACATACATACAAACAAAACACACTGTAAAATCGCTGTTTTTAAAGTTGAGCCAGTCAGCATTAAATATGCACTGCAAAGTGGCACGTCTTAAATTTCGGCTTGTCAACCACAATTGATAGTCTCTAAGCTGTGAAATGCAGAATACATTAACAAATGGCTACAATTCTCGGTGAGAGAGCAATCATCCTGGCAAGTATTTTCCAAGGTTTCAGCATCCCGATTTTACCAGGGAGGGGCAGCCAGCACTGCACAACCGCTAGACTGAGGTTTCTGTCCTGACCTCATGTGTAAAACCTGCAAGCACTGGGGGGCCGGCCCCATAGCTGAATGGTTAAAATTCCACGCGCTCTGCCTCAGCGGCCCAGGTTCGCAAGTTCGGAGCCCAGGGACAGATCTGCTCCACTCACTGGTCATGCTGTGGAGGTGTCCCATGTACAAAGTGGAGGAGGATTGGTATGAATGTTGGCTCAGGGCCAATCTTCCTCAAGCCAAAAAAAAAAAAAAAAACACCGCAAGCAACTACAAAATAGAACACAATGAAGAACACTTTGGAATATAACTTGCTTTATGGTGGATACTTCTATAAAATACTGGGACCACGTGAAAGAAAAAGACACTTCATTTCTTGTTCTCTTTCTTTCTAATGGTGAGCAGGAGAAAAATCATCTGTGAGATGAAATGAGTCACCTTAGAATGAAGCAAATACCAAGGGAGGCAGAGAAGGGATATGGAAGAGGGACTTTTGTCACATGGTCAAGGCACTAGTCAAGCCTCACCTACAGTCTGCCCCAGCTCTGGTCTTTTCACTTATATCTGGCAAAAAAGATCCTTGGAGCTTTCATACTTTGGATGAGACATTATCTCTTCTACTCCTGGACCTCAATCAGCACAAATCAAAGGGAAAGCCCAGGAGCTCCAGACAGGACCACCCCTCCCTGGCGTCCTCCACAGCCATGGACAGAGGTGAAAACTGTGAGCCCATCTCTCCCTGTCCTGCAGCAACACTCACAGTCTTACTATGTTTATCATCCCACAGATTATCAGAACTAATCTTATAATGTCCTTTATTTCCCCTTTTCATCAGCTCTCAGAGAAGCCCTGGACCTCCCATCTCTAATTCCCACACAGCTCTGTGGACAGTGAGGCAACTCCAAAGTCACCAGGGACTCCCCATCCTTCGTATCTGCTTTATTCTTCCTATGACTGCTTGCAAATACCTGATTCACTAAGAACTCTACTTGTTTGTTTCTGCCATTAAAACGTAACTGCATAAGGGCAGAGATTTTTGTCTGTTTTGTTAACTGTTATATCCCCAGCACGTTGAGAGACTTCAAGTATCTGTGCAGTGAAGGAATATCCAAAAGAGCTGGTATTTCTTAGGAAAAAAAACCAGGAGTGAGAGAAGAGTTATTTTTTTCTAGACTTCACAGGTTTTAGTCTTTTGGAAGTGAGAGGGGGCTTAGATCATAATATACAAAATTAAAATATTCAACATGTACAATCACTACCAAAAACTATGTCTATCAATCCTGAAACATTGCTCTGAAAAGAGCTGTTTAGGCCTCTTTTTACTTCTATAATAACTTTTCATACAAAATATAAACATACATTCTCAAGTCAATAATAATTTTCAAAAATTCCTTTCTTAACTACTTCTAAAATGGTTTCCATAGTTCGCAATGTATTTTTCAGAATCAAACACATATAGTCATTCTAATGAGCATGTTTTCTATCTTTTATATGGAATATTTTAAAGCTCTAAAATATTCATAGGCATTCTAATTATCTGAAGTATTAAAAACATATAAACACTCCTAGTATTTACCTAAATGAGTTAAAAACATATGTCCATATAAAATTCTACACACAAATATTCATACGAGTTTTATTCATAACTGCCAAAACTTAGAAGCAACCACATGTTCTTCAATAGGTGAATGGATAAACAAGCTGTGGTACATCCAGACAATGGAATATTATTCAATGATAAAAAGAAATGAACTATCAAGCTATGAAAAAACATGGAGGAGTCTTAAATGCATATTACTAAGTGAAAGAATTCAGTCAGAAAAGGCTACATATTTTATGACCCCAACTATATGACATTCTGGAAAAGGCAAAACTATGGAGAAAGCAAAAAGATCAGTGGTTGCCAGGGGTTTGAAAGGTGAAGGTGTAGGGTGTGAGGGAGGGAGGGATGAATATGTGGAGCACAGGAGACTTTTAAGGGAGTGAGGTATGATACTGTGATGGTGGATATATGACATTATGCATCTGTCAAAATCCATAGAACTCTACAACACAAAGAATGAACCCTAACGTAAAGTATGGACTATACTGGATAATAATGCATCAATATGTCCTCACTATTGTAACAAACCTTCCACACTAATCAAGTTGTTAAAAATAGGAGAAACTCTGTGTGGTGGAGGCATGGGGAAAGATATATGAAATTCTCTGTATTTTCTGCTCAATTTTTATGGACACCCAAAACTGCTCTAAAAAATAAAGTCAATTAACTAAAAAATTAATAAATACAAGTGTAAACAGACTGCCTATGAGCTTTCAAATGATCACTGATACTGTCATCTCTTCTGAGTTATGTTCTTTTTGTTTAATATAAGCAAATTATGTTGCATAAAGAGGCAAATAGTGAGAGTGGGGGCAGAGAAGCAGATAGAGAAGGAAATTTAAGCTAAAATAGCTATATCCTTCCCTCTGAGTCTACCTAAGAGGTCATGAACACAACATATGAACGAGGATGGTAAGAAACACTAGTTTTACACTAACTAAAACAAAATAGAGAAAGAATAGCATGAGCACTCAGAATTCCTCATCAGTTTAATATTCTTGTTTCAAGTGCTGTGAGATCATGGATCATATTCTCACAAACACCCATAAATCAACATACTTCAGGTGAACAACTACTCAGGATAAAAGTGCAAATCAAGTGTTGATTTCACCTACTTTGTTATTTATTGGGGAAGAAGCCTACAAAATTATCCATTTTTCTCATTATAGAGAATTACCACAAAACACTTAAAAAAAGAAAAGAGAGATCACATGCCTCCCACAGAGTAGCTGTTAAATGAGCACTTCTTAAATTTAACCAAAAATATGTGTCAGGGAAAGGAAAAAATCAAATTTTCTATGAAAAAAATACAGATGGTCAAAAAAGTTATTATAACAGAGGTCAAGGGGTGTGGCATGCAGGAATAAAGGCTGGCACCACCCACCCAGCAGTATTGTTTTGAAAACTAGATGAGATAATGTTGGTAAACATACTTGGCAAACATCAAGTAGCAAAAATACTAAAATCGATACATGCTGTTATATATGAACCTCATGGCAACCACAAACCAAAAATCCGTAATAGACACACAAAAAATAATGAGAAAGGAATCTAAACATAACACTATAGAAAGTCATCAAACCACAAGGAAAGAGAGGAAGAGAAGAAGAACTAGAGAAGAACTACGAAAACATAGTTCAAAACAAAAATAACAGTAGGGGACTTTAATACCCCACTTATATCAATGAATAGATCATCCAGACAGAAAATCAACAAGGGAACATTGGCCATAAATGATACATTCGACCAGATGTACTTAATAGATATATATATAAAACATTCCACCAAAGTAGCAGAATACATATTTTCAAGTGCACATGGAACATTCTCCAGGATGGATAACATGCTAGGCCGCAAAACAAGTCTCAATAAATTTAAGAAGATTGAAGTCATATCAAGAATCTTTCCCAACCACAACAGTCTGAAACTAGAAATCAATTATAGTAGAAAACTGGAAAAAAACACAAATATGTGGACACTAAAAAACATGCTACTAAACAACCAATGGACCAATAATAAATCGTGAGGGCAATCAAAAAATACCCTGAGACAAATAAAAATGTAAACATTCCAAAATCTATGGCATGCAGTAAAAGCAGTTCTAAGAGAGAAGTTCATAGTGATACAAGCCTACTTCAAGAAAGAAGAAAAATCTCAAACAAAAATCTCTAGGTGTACACTAAACAAACTAGAAAAAGAAGAACAAATGAAGCCCAAAGTTACTAGAAGAAACAAAATAATGAAGATCATGGTGGAAATAAGTGGAATAGAGACTAAAAAGACAATAGAAAAGATCAATGAAACATAATGCTGGTTCTTTGAAAAGATAAACCAAATTGACAAACCTTCAACCAGACTCATCAGAAAAAAAGAGAGAGGGGGCTGGCCCCATGGCCGAGTGGTTAAGTTTGCATGCTCCGCTGCAGGCGGCCCAGTGTTTTGTTGGTTCGAATCCTGGGCGCGGACATGGCACTGCTCATCAGACCACGCTGAGGCAGCGTCCCACATACCACAACTAGAAGAACCCACAATGAAGAATATACAACTATGTACCGGGGGGCTTTGGGGAGAAAAAGGAAATAATAAAATCTTTTAAAAAAAAAAAAGAGAGAGGGCTCAAATAAATAAAATCAGAAATGAAAGAGAAGTTACAAATGACACCACAGAAATACAAAAGATTATAAGAGGCTACTATAAACAATTATATGCCAAAATATTGGACAACCTAGAAGAAATGGATAAATTCCTAGAAATATAGTCTTCCAAGACTGAACCATAAAGAAAGAGAAAATCTGCAAAGACCAATTACTAGTAATCAGATTGAATTAGGAATCGAAAACCTCCCAACAAACAAAAGTCCAAGACCAGATAGCTTCACTGGTGACATCTACTACACATTCAAAGAAAATCTAATAACTATCCTTCTCAAACTTTTCTAAAAAATTGAGGTGGGAACACTTCCAAACACATTTTACAAAACCAGCATTACCCTGATACCAAAACCAAACAAGGACAACACACACACACACACACACACAAGTTACAGACCAATATTCCTCGTGAACATAAATGCAAAAATCCTCAACAAAACACTAGCAAACCAAATTCAACAACACATTAAAAGGATCATACACCGTGATCAAGTGGGATTTATTCCAGGGATGCAAAGGTGGTTAAACATCTGCAAATCAATCAGTGTGAACATCCACAAATGTGATATACCACTTTAACAAAATGAAGGAAAAAAATCATATGATCATCTCAATAGATGCATAAAAAGCATTTGACAAAATTCAGCATCCATTTATGATAAAAACTCTCAACAACGTAGGTAGGAACATACCTCAAAACAATAAAGGCCATATATGAAAAACCCATAGCTACCATCATACTCAAAGGTGACAAGCTGAAAGCTTTTCCTCTAAGATCAGGAACAAGACAAGGATGCTCATTCTTGCCACTTTTATTCAACATAGTATTAGAAGTCCTAGCCACAGCAATTAGGCAAGAAAAAGAAAGAAAAAGCATTCAAATTGGAAAGGAAGAAGTAAAACTGACACTATTTGCAAATGGCATGATTGCTATATACAGAAAACCCTAAAGACTCCATGAAAAATCTATTCGAATAAATTAATTCAGTAAAGTCACAGGATACAAAATTAATACACAGAAATCTGTTTCATGTCTATATACTAATAATGAACTATCAGTAAGAGAAATTAAGAAAACAACCCCATCCACAATTGCATTAAAAAGAATAAAACACCTAGGAATAAATTTAACCAAGGAAGTGAAGGACTTGTACTCTAAAAACTATAAGACACTGATGAAAGAAAGTGGAGAAAACACAAATAAATGGAAAGATATACTATGCTCATGGATTGGAAGAAGCAATATTGTCAAAATATCCATACTACCCAAAGCAATCTACAGATTCAATGCAATCCCTATAAAAATACCAACGACATTTTTTCACAGAACTAAAGCAACTAATCCTAAAATTCGGAAGCACAAAAGACCCTGAATAGCCAAAGCAATCTTGAGAAAGTAGAACAAAGCTGGAGGTATCAAGCTGCCTGATTTGAAACTATACTGCAAAACTACAGTAATCAAAACAACATGGTGCTGGCACAAAAACAGACACACAGATCAATGGAACAGAATAGAGGGGCCAGAAATAAACCCAAACATATATGGTCAATTAATCTACTATGAAGGAGGCAAGAATATACAACAGGGAAAAGACAGTCTCTTCAATAAATGGTGTTGGGAAAACTGTTGCAAAATAATAAAACTGAACCACTATCTTACACCATACACAAAAATTAACTCAAAATGGATTAAAAACTTGAATGTAAAAGTGAAACCATAAAACTCAGAAGAAAACACAGGCAGTCACCTCCTTGACACCAATGTCAGTGATACTTTTTTGGATCTGATTCCACAGGCAGGAACAATAAAAGAAAATAAACAAATGAGACTATATCACACTAAAAAGCTTCTGCCCAGCAAAAGAAAACATCAACAAAACAAAAAGCCAACCTAATGAATGGGAGAAGATATTCACAAATTATATGTTCAATAAGGAGTTAATATCCAAAATATATAAAGAACTCATACAACTCAATAGCAAAAAACGCCAAACAATCCAATTAAAACATCGGCAGAGGACCTAAACGGACAGTTTTCAAAAGAAGACATACAGATGGCCAACAGGCTGTGAAACATGAAAAGATATTCAACATCACTAATCCTCAGGGAAATGCAAATCAAAACCAGAATGAGATATATCACCCCACACCAGTCAGAATGTCTATCATCAAAAAGACAAGAAATAACAAGTGTTGGAGAAGCCATGGAGAAAAGGCAACCCTTACGCACTGTAAGAATTTAAATTAGTGCTGCCAATATGGAAAATCATATGGGAGTTCCTCAAAAAATTAAAAATAGAACTATCTACTAAAAATAGAACTAAAAATAGAATTAAAAATATGATCTAGCAATTCCACTTCGGGTATTCATCTGAAGAAAACAAAACACTAATTTCAAAAGATATATATGCACCTCTATGTTGATTGCAGCATTATTTACAATAGCCAAGATGTGGAAGAAGCTTAAGTGTCCATTGATAGATAAATAGATAAAGAAGATGTGGTACATATATATATATATTTAATGAAATATTACTCAGGCAAAAAAAGAATGAAATCTTGCCATTTGTGACAACATAGATGGACCTTGAGGGTATTAAGCTAACTGAAATAAGTCAGACAGAAAAAGACAAATATTATATGATTTCACTTATATGTGGAATCTAAAAAACACAACAAACAAACAAAACGAACAAAATCAGACTCATGGATACAAAGAACAGACTGGTAGTTGCCAGAGGGAACGAGGGCTGGGAGGCTGGGTGAAATGGGTGAAGGGGATCAAGAGGTACTAACTTCCAGTTATGAAATAAGCAAGAAGGATGTAACGTACAGCATGCGGGATACAGTTAATAATATTGTATCAACTTTGTAGGGTGACAGATGATAACTAGATCAATGGTGGTGATTATTTCATAATGTATATAAACATCAAATCACTACACTGTATACCTGAAACTAATACAATATTGAATGTCAATTATACTTCAATAAAAAATGAAAAATCAATAAAAATTAGAAACAAAAAAATATGTTAAAATTGAGACAAACACTGAGGAAAGGAGAGAAAACTGCCTTTCAATGTTGTGAAATAAGGTGAAGTAGAAAAGAGGCATGTAGTTGGGATCCTCTTTCTGGGTTCCTTGGAGCTCCAGGCACTGCTATTTGTAAAGCTGCTCTGGGGCAGAGATTTTAATTTTCCCATATTTCTTGACAATTTCAGTTATAAGCTTTGCTAATGCTTATAAGTTCCTACAGGAGACAGATTGGTTAGTGAAGATTATGAAATAAGGAAAATGTCTTCAAGGATCGGGGGTAGGGGTGAATAAATTCTTATACCAAAAAACAAGCTAAGATTTGAATCTACATATTTTGTGCCAAGTTAATTTCTACTCTGCTGAGTACAGTAGCTCATAAATCACCTCCCTCTTGAGCATGAATTGAGAACACGTGGAAATACATCAAGGATTTAAATGAACCTGTTTTTAAGTTAAGGAATTCAGTTATGATGAGAATGGCTTATGCTTTAGAAAGTACTGTTTTGAATCAAATCAAAGTCAACAAACTGCTTTCTTTTTCCTACTTTTTTAATCATGGAGGAAAAAACACCAACCACCTCTTTCTGGATTCCAGGCTTGCTCTGACCCTTCCTACTTTAGTCTTCAGTAAAGACCCCATTCAGTTCCTGAAAAAAGCCAAACCCTCATCAAACTCACTTCAAGTTATTTAATAGGCGCTGCTTTGAACTATCCAAACGCAAAGCAGGTCTTTAAAAATTGCTACATGCTAGCCTTTGACAGCGTCATAAATGCCTATAAATGAATATTGAATAATATAAATGGGTAACCTGTTGACAATGCATTTGCAGAAATCAACTGAATATTCATGTAATAAATTCACATCTGACCTTTTTAACTTTTCCTAGTATTGATAATTCTGTAGCTGATAAGGTCCTGGACTAGGCTGATGACAATAAGAAAATGGAAAGGAAAGAATGGCATCCTAGGAGAATGACTAAGAAAAAGCTATAGAACTTGATGTTAAGAAGCTAGTTCTCAGGGGAAAAAAATCCAACGTTAAAAAAAAAAAATGACAAGACTTAACAATTCTACAAAAATGATCCTTTCCAAGTCCATGCTATCGTCACATTATTATTGTCCTATTATAACCACAATTCATCTGATGCACAACTTATCATCAGGCTCCTTGCATTTTTCACAGTACTAAGGCAAGAAAGCCATCCATACAGTTCTAATCAAGTTAAAACCAAAGAACAGTCAAATCTTGAGAGTCAAACAAGTAAAGACAAAAGGAAAATGGCTTTGAGCATAAATCAAAAGCTAATAGGGCCTGAACACAAGAGTCTGACCCCTTAATAGTATTCTCTCCTAGCTTGGCAACCCAAGTGAGAAAACCAAGTGTAGGGGTTATCACCTGGGCAAAGACACTGGATGCTGCATCTGTTATTAGCTGTAACTATCACAAAACTTCTTACATGAAATCAGGTAAAATTGTTATTACTAAGACCAGACTTTTGTCTTCAGAGAAAAGAAAATACAAAATTTTCATATCAGATCTATTCAAAGATGGTATCGTGATCTATCAAAAAGACGAATATTTTTGGATAATGCTTAAAATTCCTACCAGAGTTTTGCTTCTTTCATAGCAGAGGTGCTGCTATCTCCCACCTATTCAGAAGGTGCCGAGCAAGAGATTCCTAGCTGAATGATTAACTCAGCAGAACTCCCAGGATGGAAACTACAGACTAGAAGTCCCCTCTATCTGCAAATAAGAGTCATATTTGCCAAGCATCAACGGAAATAGACCTATGGAGTGTTGCTACAGAGACTACAGGCAGAGCAAAGGATAAAAGCTACCACGAAACCGATGAAAAAGCATCAAACAAAACCAAGTTTTTGTGAGATAGTGAGATGTCTGCCACCAAAGAAAGGGTTCTCAATTCACTTGCTTAAAATTTTATTTACTAGGGCTGGTACTCAACTGGGTCATCTATGAAATTGGGGGGTGAAGCCCAGAAATATGCAATTTTAACAAAAACTCGCTTGATTCTGATGTAGGTGGAAAATAACATACAATCCTGGCTAAACAAGTAGGCCATAGCGAACACATGAACAGATTTCCTACATTTGGTAAAAGTAACATTTGATGAACTATGAAGTCCCCTTGAAATTTAGGAGTCTTTGTTTCTACGAGACTATGAAAGCAGGTAAACCAAAACAACAACAACAACAACAGAAATAATAATATAGTAAACTTGAGAATACAAATGACTTAAGATGCTTTATAGTGTCAAGTTTAAAAACCAAGCTCTGGATTTAAAATGGCCTGGGTTCAAATCCTATACCACTTAATAACTCTGTGACCTTGAGCAAATTTCTTACCTTCTCTAAGCCCCAATTTTTTTATGGGCATAATACTTACCTCACAGAGAAGTTTTAAGGAGTAACTTTGTGTTAAACATTCACCCAAAATTATAAAGAATGAAGACTAACAGTAAGAAAAAAATGAACAAATCTGACATGTTTTCAGCTAAAAAAAACAAATTATGAAAGTTAAAAAAATTTATAATCTCATTACTTTAAAATATATATATGGCCAATAAACACATAAAAGGATATACGACATCATTAGCCATGAGGTAAATGCAAATTAAAATCACAATGAGATACCACTTCACACTCACTAGGATAGCTATAATCAAAAAGACATTTAAACACGTTGATGAGGATGTGGAGAAACTGAAACCTCCCTTTACTGCTGATTACGATATAAAATATAAAATGGTGCAACCACTTTTGAAAAACAGTTTGGCAGTTCCCCAAATGCTTAAACATAGAGTTACCATATGATCCATCAATTCCACTCTTAACAATATACCCAAGAGAATTGAAAACAGGTATTCAAATAAAAACTTGTACCTGAATATGCATAGCAGCATTATTCTTAATAGCCAAAAGGTGGAAACAATCCAAATGTCCATCAACTGATAAGGGAATAAATAAAATGTGTTATATCCATACAACGGAGTACCATCCAGCCCTAAAACGGAATAAAGTACTGATATATGCTACAACCTGATGAACCTTGGAAACATTATACTAAGTGAAAGAAGCCAGTCACAAATGACCACATACTGTATAATTCCATTTATATGAAACGTTCAGAACGGAGAAATCTACAGAGATGGACAGCAGATTAGTCGTCTCTAGGGACTGAGGATGAGGGGATGGTTTGGGAGTGATGGCTAAGGAATGTGTGGTTTCTTTGTGGGGTAATGAAAATGTTCTAAAATTGATTGTGCTAATGAATACTCAACTCTGTGAATAAACTAAGCCATTGAATTATATACTTCAAATGGGTGAATCATACAGTGTATAGATTAAATCTCAGTAAAGGCATTTTGCAAAACAGATATAAATAAAATAACAAGGAAAACATCGCTCTATCCTTTGAGGCAGGTATGGCAGAGCTCTACGATGTTCTTCATGCCCAGCACTCATTCCTCTGGTGAACTGCCATTCCTCCCATCCTATGGTGTTCTAGGAGGGCTGTCAGTTACAGGAAGTCCCCAAACCCCAATCCAGCCACAGAAACTGCTCGCAAATTTCTGCCACTTAGCTCTCGGTTGTTTCTATTTCTATGCTTTCTGAGGCCTACTTATTCAACTCTGCTTTCAATTCTGTGAAATACCCAGACTTTATCCAATAAATCTCTCCTCTTTTTTTGCTTAATCTCTCAGTTTAGGTTGCTTGCAATCACGAAATCATTTGATATACATTCTAAACTGTTCCAATCCCTTCTCTAGAAGTAATTCTATAAATAATTTGCTATGAATCCTAACAATTTTTTCTATGCATATACAATTACATATCCACATGTATAAATACGTCTTAGCAAAATACTAAATATAATATGACTGCACCATAACTGATTTTATCATTATTCCATGAACAATTAATTGTTTTATTTATCCATTTTTCTTTTAAAATCAAAGAGAGTAGGGAGTACCCAACAAAAGTATATAAAATTAAAATCCAATAAACATTTACTGAATGGACCTTGTGGTTGAAAAAGAATTTTTTTTTCTTAGATATGATGAGAGGAAGCTGAAAAACAATTTCCAACCAATTTTTGTTTACAGTTTAGTGTGGCAGATAATATAGAACAATTACAAAACAACTATATATCAGGAAATAAACAAAACTGCATGACAATCACACCAGTTGAAGCCATGCACATTCAATTCAATTTTATTAAATGTCAACTGTGTAATGTTTGTCAATGTGCTGATTATATTGGCCTTCAAGGCATACCAAAAAAGTTCACATGGTATACTTATCTACTTAATCAACATTTTTTGATTGTCACAAATGCAAAAACGGATACAATTTCTTTCAAAATTAAATATATTTAATAAAAAAAAGTGTTTATGACTTTTATTATGATAACATTAGTCGACATTTTTTAATACTTACTAAGTCCTATTATCTCAATTATTTCTCAAAATACCTTCCTTTGAGACAGGTATTGCTTTTATAATCACCAAGGGCATTGTGGTAGTAGCTGGCATATATGATATCCAAAGTCAGGTCTTTCTATCTCTAAAGCTCCTTTCTTAACCAATACCTCTGTAATATGATAACAATGATTTTATTGACTAGCTGAGAAATTGAACTGAAGAGTTTTTATACTATTCAATTGCATTAAAACATCTATATTTACAAAAATCCTGCAAGCAATAAATCAACTTTCTGAAACAGTACAGAGAGTTATTAAACCTGAGTTCTTTAGTTCTTGGCATAAGAGAAGTTACAATATCAATTCCATTAGCTTTCTGATAAAGGTGAAATCAAATTAACTCAAGTCACTTACTTGATAGACTTGCGATCTTTGCAAACACAAAAAACAGGTTAGCACAGACTCCTAATAGTGTAATTATTCTGCATCAGCAATAGGCCCACAATTCCATAAGAATACAAAACAATATAAAATAAATCCTAATTACTATAGACATTGTTACACAGTAGATCCTTCCATATTTATGCATATCTAATTAAAATGATATTTATCAAAAGGCTAATGATACCATTTGGAATCCCATTTACTGAAAGGCTAATGAGACAGTAGAGTATGAGCTGTTTATTAACTGAAGAACAAGATAGGTGACATCTGTACCCAGTAAGAGAAGACCAGAATTAAAAATAAAATCTCACTGAAAGCTTCTTGTAAACCTTACAGTAAAAAACTCCTATTAGCGATAAGAAAGACCATGTACAATGTCAGCTTCCCATTTAAACTGATGAGTAAATGAAAATTTATATTCTAGTCAAAGAACTTATCCAATGAGAGTATATACATTATAAATCCATTTTTCAGGGTTACAGCTGTTACAGGTATTTAAATACAAGTCATCTTTTAAATTCCAGCATAGCCCATGATGCTTACACAGTGAAATGAAGTTTCATAAGACTGCACCTTAAAACAATTCACATTGGATTGCTGCATCTCAGAAAAATACTTGATATTTCACTGAGCCAAAACATAGCTCCCTTACCATGTGAATACAGTGAAAGGAATCGTGCTGAAGGGCAAGTGGAAATGCCAATCATTTTCGATAATAATAACAATACATATCTGAATGCTTTCAGCTTCAAGAACAGAAAATTCCAAAGATATCAAAATGGCACATACTATCCAACTCTAAAAGACAAAATTACTTAACATGGAATTCCTCATCAAACAAATAGGAATTCATTCCAACATTAAGCAAGAAAAGTAGCAAGTCAGTTCAAGTCTGGAAATTTTTGATGAAATAGCATTCATGAGCAACTTTCTAAGCCAGGAGCTTGGTTCAATTTTTCTAACATTAATTACAGGATTCAAACATAAACAGTTTAGGTAAATAAAATCTATCTATCTATCTATATATATACATAGATTTCAAGCGGCAACTGTTCTCTGCAGATAATTTACTATTGGAAATTATCAGAATAAAAATCAAAAGTGAATTACTAGAAAACAGTAAAAATAGCTCCATCAAAAATTTTTCTGTGTGTACTCCTCAAGATAAATTAATATGAAAGAATTAAACCATCACTAATTTATTTGTCAGGAAAAAAATACTTTATTATTGCACCTAAATAATTTGAAGGCACTTCACAGTAATATGTCTTTTTGTTAACACTTATTCAATGGTATATTTATTAGCTGTCACATTAAGTCCCTGCCAAGAGAATTTTTAAACATTTACTAAAAAACACCTTCTACATTCAAAATGAGATTATACTTAATATCTCCAAAGAATCTGAAATAGCATATTATATATTTATTGACTCCTAGAACATGATCCGGCCAGATAATGATCTTTTGTCAAAATAAGAGCAATCTAGTCATGTAGTCCTCTTCATACAGAATGACAGCAACACTCAGAATGTAATAAAAGCAAAACGATTCACCTAAGTGGAAGTGAAAGGACTAGTTCTGCTTCAATTTCTATTTTTCTTTAAAATTTTAGCCCCTTGAAATTTAACTTCTTGAGTTAATACACAACTACTAAAACTCAGCAGACTCGTAATCAATAGCTTTACTAACAGCTCTTCCCCTGGCTCTCTGAAACATAAGCACCAGAGTTATACAAGATGGAAACACCAACTAGGCTCTCCTGGAGAAATTTAGTTTGTCCAGCCATTAAATATTTTGACAATAAATATATTCACACTTGATTTTGTAAGAGAAAAATCAGCCCCCTAATTAGCAGTAAAACTAGTCTAGAAATGAGCCATCTGTCTTATCTCTGATATACTCTGAGATTGTATCATGTCATCAGAAATTCTTTAAAATACCAGGCATAAATTGCTAACCTCAGAGTACAAACTTAACTTCAGCTTCCTTCACAGAAAGTAACAGAACCTGTTTCTCTCAAGTATTTGAGCTGATTTTAAATGAAAAACATCAAGTTTTTTGTGATGAAAAACACCACTGCTATCCGTTTCGCCAGAATAATAGAACAAATCTGAGCTCCTTATTCAGATATAAGTAGATCTGGGATTAAAGAAAACCATGCCATCACTCAGGTGCTTGTATTCAGTCAGCCAGTGCTGAGACATCACTGACCAACTGTTGTAGCTGATTAACTTGGATGGTTAAGATATTGCCTTTGAACCCATGTGAACAGCTCTTCTGGACTTGAGTCACTCAATAGATACATATTGAGCATGCCTGTTGCACCAGGCATTGGACTTGTCACTAGAACATACAAATTTAAAAAAAAAATGAAGTTTTAGAGTCTGGTGAGGAGATATAAGCAAAAAAAACAAAATTAGTGCAATAGGATAAATGCAATAGTAGACTTATCTACAAGATTGCTGCTAGCATAAACCCATGTTTTTCAAACTATGAATTTTGACATTTTATGAGCCATGGAATCAATATAGTCAGTCACAATCAGCTTTTTTTAATGTAATAGAATAGAATATAAAACACTAAAATGTACTTCATGAAATAAAACGCTATTTTAAACTTTGGTTCCAGTTTTACATAGGTATAGATTTAGAGAGACACAAAGATTTCAGTAGAGCTATAGACAAAAACATAGGAGTATATATATCTATATATGTGTGTACATACATATATCTGGGTCACAAGGTAATATATACTTCTTACTAGGTAAAGTCAAAAAACTTTGAAAGCCACAGTAGGTGAAATTTGCCTGAATGAGTCAAGGCAGGCTTCAGGAAAGAACAGCACTTAGGCTGATACTGTCTGAAAAAGTTTGTTCAGTAGAAGGATAGGTGGCTTACAGACAAAGATAATAGAGTATGTACAAGTTGAGCACATAGAAATGTGATTAGAGCCACTTGTTGAAGTAATATTTTGGATATACTGGGTCAAATAAAATGTGTTATTAACATCAATATCATCTCTATTTTTTAATATAGCTACTAGAATATGTAAAACTGTATATATGGCTTGCATAAAAAATTTCAGTAGGAGAATAATGGTATAGATGATGAACTGGAGGGAGGAAAATACAGCAGTGGGGATGAAGCCAAAGTTCAGCTATTGAAACAGCCAACGTGACAGAAAATCCAGAAAGAAAGAATGGAGAGGAATAGGACAGAAAAGTTCAAGAGAAGAAAGGAAAGTAAAAGGAGACAGGACTTGGTGACTGAGAGGATATAAAAGACGAGGGAGAAGTCATGTGTTCATTCATTCGTTCATCCAAATATATGATGTACCATGACCTGCCAGGTACCATGCTTCTTGCGCTATTGTGAGCTAAATTGAGGTAGGAAATGCTTATCAAAATTTTGGGTTGGGAAACTGAGTGGAGGTTGTTACCATCCACTAAAACAGCAAATAAAGCAGGAGGAACAGTTCTGTTATCATCAAATGTATCAAGAGGGAGATGTCTACAGGATATTTAAATGGAAACAGCCGGGAAGCAATTGGATGTCAGAGCCTGAAGTGGTAGAGGAAGGTCTAAGCCAAAGCTAGAGTTTGGAGTTGTTAGTTTATAACTGGCAGCTGATCCTTAGGAGGGGTTGTGATTGCTCAGGGAGAGGCTGTAAAGTGATAAAGGCCAAGGGTCCAAGGAAGAGTAACACACTACAGGACACTAAAAGGGAGAGCAAGTCCACTAACAGAGGGTAGCCAGATATGAAGGAGGAAAATCCATAAAGGGTACAGTCACAAAAACCATAAGAGTAGAAAGTTTTAAGGAAATAACATTCAACAGAATCAAATAACAGTAATTTCAAAAAAGCACTGAAAAGTGTAGAACATCCGATAAGTTGGAGATCATTAATGACCTTCATGAAGGTGATCCCAGAAAAGTGGTGGGAACAAGCAAGACTGCAGACGGCTGAAGAGCACAGGGAGGCAAGGAAAGAGAGAGGCCAAGTAGAGACGACTGTTTCTAAAACCCTACTTGTGAACAAAAGAGTGATAAAAGTGAGCACGGAGGGGCTGGCCCCGTGGCCGAGTGGTTGGGTTCACGCGCTCCACTGTGGGTGGCCCAGTGTTTCGTTGGTTCCGGTCCTGGGCACGGACATGGCACTGCTCATCGGGCCACGCTGGGGTGGCGTCCCACGTGCCATAGCTAGAAGGACCCACAATGAAGAATATACAACTATGTACTGGGGGGCTTTGAGGAGAAAAAGGAAAAAAAAATAAAATCTTTAAAAAAATAAAATAAATTTTAAAAATTTTAAAAAAAGTGAGCACAGAATCAAGGGAGGGTTTAGGGTAGTTTCATCTTTGTTTTTTGACATGAGAGAGATTTAAACACGTTCAAAAGTTCAGAAAAGCTATCAGGGCAGAGGGGCTGGTTAAAAAGGCAAGAAATGGAATAACTAATAGAGCAAGGGCCTGGGGAGCTGGGGGAAGAGCTGTCTACCTAGAAGACAGGTGGACAGGCAACACTGAAAAGAAGGGACATCTCTTCCTCTAAAGACAGAAGTGAGAGTGGCTGAAGAGACGACAATCAACTTGGATGCAGCTAAAAACTAGTTTCTGTACTAAAATATTACTCAGGTTATACAGTAATCACTGGACTCCTTTGGTTAACAGTAACCGCAAATGTGGTTCCACAGTTCCAAGTATCTGATTAATACTTATGTACAGCAAATGTTCTAAAGCCAAGGGCACAGACTCATCACAGTAAGGATAAGTCAACTTCAGCCTCCTCCGTGGCCAGTGACTTATGACGCTCTAATACAAAAAACCTATGAGAAATGATTGTCATTAGTTCCAAAGAGGAATGGAGGGAGAAAATGTGGGCTAGTGTATCTTGGGGACAGAGAACCTTATGTCCCTCTAGGATTTCAACCCATAGATATCCGGAGTGGAGAGTGTGGGAGAGAGTTTCCCTCCTCTCTGCATAATCCCTCACTGGCTCCTTTCCCAGGGAACAGTCACAGCTACCACACTGAGCCACAGTTTAAACCCTATGGGTAGAGTTACTGTGCCTTAAAGACAGGAACCCTGATTCCCTCCACCTCCACTCTTCCTGTTTCCAGTGTTGGAGTGGGGAGCACACATGCCTAGGCAGAATCTGATCCTCCAAGCAGAGTGGTCATGATCATTTTGTGTGAATGTAAAAGCATCAGAGACCTGGCCTTCTGTATCCGCTTTCTGCTCCAATTTCTTCACCTACAACTGGAGGGGAAGTGGCATTGAGCCTCATTGGAGTAGGAAACACAGGTAAGCCTCCAAATGCAAGCCTCATGGTTCAACATCCCTTCACTGGACATTGAATTGTACCAAGCATTCATCCAGCTATGAAGCAGCACTTGATTTCCCTGTGGATTTCCATACCCTCAGTCCAGAACCCCAGAAGGCAAGAGGGGTAAGTGGAGGATTAAAACATCAAAAATCCCACCTTGAAATTCCTTTATCCAAAAGCCCTCAGTAACAGACAAACTAAAATTTGCATTAAATTTTTCTGCCTGTTTTTCATTTTTCTTTCCCTCAGTCTGACCCACATGAAATCCTCTCTCCTACTTTCATATGTTCAAGTCCATGAATATCTACTTCATATGCATCTTATCAAGGACCTGTCCGTCCAGTTAGATTTAAATATCACTGCTTCATCTATGCTCTCATAGGCTTTATTTATATCATAGGCTTCATCTATGCTCTCATAGGCTTTATTTACACTCCTACTAATTACTTTGTTTTAATTAGTTATATAACTGTATCTCCCCCAGTAAATCGGATAGGGATTGCTAAATTCAGCTTTGTAACCCTGGCCTTGATTATATTGTCAAGGTTGGTGTCTACTCCAAGTCACAATTCATCTCTCCTTCCCTTGAACTCCCACAGCACTTTGTAGGACAGCAACTGGGCTCAGTAGCACTCTATCAGCACTCTCCCTCTTTTTTTGGAAGAACAAAGAAAAAAAGAGACTCAGAGGGATTTTATATCTGGATAAAAAATATGAACTAATCTGACTGCCCAGACCAAAAGAACTCAAGGAGTAATCTTTCGATTCATCAGCCAATCACTGCTCCATTTGGCCTGGAGCTATGGGAAGTCTTAAATCATCAGGCTAGGAGGAAGATCCACTGACAGCGAAAGTGAGTCATGAAGCATTCATGACTGAGGCCAACAAGACAGCCAGCAGTTTGAGTTGCCCCCCTGTCTTTCAGAAGGAGTACTCTACGCACATATTTTTAAATTGGCTAAGTTCAAAAGTATACTGATTGTGCTTAATAAATACTGAATTTATAACTTGATTATTAATAATGGCAAAGCACCTTACAAAGTATATTACAGCACACAAAGTACTTCCAAATACTTTCATTTTATGCTTGAGGAAATGAAGTCTTAGATAAATTGGGTAAAAGTTCTGCAAGGTGTCATTCATTAACAGATATTAAATAAATGTTTTCTATATGCAATGCACTGGGATTGAAGCAGTCCTGTTCCCATGGAGCTTTTTCTTCTTGGGGAGACGGATAGTAAAATAAATTAAAAAGTGTTTAATATGTCAAATGGTGCTAATGAGAAAATAAGGCCAGGTGGGCAGGAGGTAGGAGTTTTGATTAAGATGGCCAAACAAGGCTTCAATGCCAAGATGACACTTGAGCAGAGACCTGAATGGGGAGGAATACGGCCAAGTGGTTGATGTCCCAATCTGAACTGTAATCTAAATCTTGGATTTCCACTGCTTATGCTCTTTCCAATACAGCAATTTGCCTCTAAGAGAGGAAGATGTTGACGTTCAGGAAAGTAGCATAGGAAGCAGTGCCCTGTTCTCAGCATTTCAGGCACATTAGGAAAGTAGTTCAGAAAATCCTGAACAGAGCCCAGAGCCCAGAGCACTATCCCGTGCCCAAGTGAGTCCCCAATCACACATTTAGATCCTCTAAAAGGATGCCAAGTGGTAATTTTCATTGACAGGACTAGCATTCCACTCCAAACAGCAAAATGTTAAAGTTGTAACAAGAGAATATTTGATCTTTTTATTGTTGTTTTTAAAGGCAAATGTCCTGGGTGCTTTGTTATGGTTTCTATCATACAAAAGTCATTTCACTCTACTCTGAGTTACTTGGCTCTCGCAAGACAGAAATGAGCTGCAGTAAGAAGAGCATATCAAGAGGAGGGAAAAGTACAAATATCTGGTCCTGTACCCAGGTCACTGCCTTCATCTAAGGCATGATTTACCTTTTCCAGTGAAGTATTTGTACAGCTCAGTTAATTACCCTCTACCAATCAGAAGTGAAATTTCATTGAGAAAGACTCAACCTAACAATTGTTCCACATGACTGCTCACTACCCTGAGGTAACCATCCCTACAACACACACATCTTCACTGTATAAATGACGCCTCCATGAGACTGACCTTTCCTTTGCCCAGTTTGCTCCAGTCCTTAATATCCTTCTCTTTTGGAGTCATTTAACATACATGACATGAATACCTACAGTAAGCCAAGCACTTTGAGTGGTTTCCTATTTGAAAATGGTGAGTGGGTGTGTGTGTGTGTACACACATACATGTACACATAAACACACACAAACTATATATATTGGCCTTGTGTGACCTTCATTTGGGAACATTTCAAAGCATGTCAACTATTTAAATTCAAGTTTGAATATACATATGTTTGACTATGAATGAATTTGTATTGAGAGAGGCAGAAAAAAGAGAGGGAAAATGGGATAAGAAGCAACTAAAGTTACATTAGACAAGGACAGGAGAAATCATAAAAGAATCATGAAAAAATGAAAACATATTTAAAGAATGAAGTGAGCCGTCACTCACTCCTCTTTCCTATGCAATCATATTCACTGCGCATCGACTGCTTTGCCCATATCCTCCCTGTGTTCCTTACAGGTTATACATAATCAAGATCTACCTTTAAAGCTATTTGCAAACATATCTATGCCATCAACTTTTAGCTGACAGCTAATTATATTTTATCTTCCAAAAGAAAATTGGGCATAAAACAACCCCACAAAAAACAGAACAGGAGAATTAAAACCCCTGCTTCATGAAAGAGGCAAAAGAGAGAGATTTAACTAAGGTAATACCTTAAGTTTCTGTCTCACCACCCATTAATTTTAAATTTGATTATTCTTTTTATAGCACAAAGCACTTATTGAAAAGCATCAGAGGAACCCCTATATCCATACATTGTCCTGCGAAAAGCAGAAAATACTATTATTTGTATTTCTTGTTCAAACACTATAAGAATAAAAGAACTGTTTTCAAAAATGATGAGGTCCCTGCAGATAACATTCACCCATAGGATTTGAGGCTTTTTGTGACATAAAGTACAGAGCACTTTGAGGATGGTTACGGATGCAATGGCACAGAAAAGGCTTTTAACTTTGGCTCATTTCCTCTGACCACCATGCCTCCATTCTAAATTATAACCTCTCAAAGCTACAGATCCTTTAAAACTAGCTTTTAAACTACCTCTCCTTGGTATCATCACAAAATAAGAACACTTTGTTACTTGAAAGTAGAAGCACAAAATTATTGGACTCAATAACTGTTCTCATTATTGCAGACTAATAAACAAGGCTCAATAAAAATTGTTTTTGCTAATAGCCATTGCTTACTGAGCTGCCAAGAAATAAATCCATAAGAAACTAAAGAAAGATCTCCCTTAACAATATAGATGGTTTCTTATTCAGACACTAGCTTTAATATCAAAAATGGCTAGCACATATCCCAGTTCTATTATTATTATACATAATAGTATCTTAAGCTAAACACTAAAATCCTGTCCTTCACATCTTAGAATAGTAATAATTAAAAAAAAAAAATACTAAGATACTGAGAATCCCATTTTTAACTTACAAATTTCTTTTATGATATAACCCATACTGAATGCTACCTGCTTACCTGTGGGATCACTTTTAGAGTCCCTACAGCACTTTATATACAAAGAAAAATAATAATAGGGCTAGGAAATATAAAAAGCATCTGGGCTGCTGCCCCTTGGTGGAGGCTGAGGAATTAGCTGGCAGGGCCAGCCAAGCCAAGACCAAATACTCAACGAGCTGGTTGGGGATAGTAGGGCCAAGCCAAGGAGGTGATGCACCTAGCTAAGAGACTGGCTACAAACAGGGCAAATTGAGCGAACAAGTAAACATACTGAGGATAATGGGAGCCAGATTTTTCAAAGTTGGAGGAGGAAACTACAATTATAAAAAGGGGAAAAGAAAAATAAATCCTGCTATTTTGGGTTGGAATTGGAGATGTCAGTATGAACATAAATTTTTAGATAGATAGATCAATCTGTAGATCAATCCATAAATACATACATACATACATACAGATGTATATGTGTATATGGTGTATAGATATATATGTACATACAAACCTGTATTTCCTAGGTTTATTCACAAAGAAGACCAGAAGCAAAGCTATCCCAATAGCAATGAGCACCTCTAAAACCCAGATCTTGGTATCTAAATGTCATTCTCCACTAAAAGGAACCATTAGTCCTTAGTAGTTCCAAGGCTGGGGCAGGAAAAGTACAAGATAAGCCTGGAGCACCTTTACTTTTAACATGATGAACTGAGGACATAGCACCACTTGTGTGTGGTAATTTTGCCCAAAATACATCATCTGAACCTCTTCATGAGGAAACATCAGATAAACCCAAACAGAGAAGCACAATTTGGCTGCAATCTTCAAAAGTGTTCAGATCTTGAAAAACAAGGCAAGACTATGGAACAATTCCAGACTGAAGGAGACAAAACAGCCAGGACAACTAAATGTAAGAGGCGACCATGGATTCTGGACCTACAAAGAACATCACTGGGACAACTGGTGAGCTAGGATTGGGATCTGTGGATTATGGGGTAATATTATATTAATATGAATTTCCTATTTTGATGGTTATATTGATGTTACGTGGGAGAATGTCCTGATTTTTAAGACATACTCACTGAAGTAGTAAGGGAAAACTGGGCACTATGTTTGCAACTTTTACTCCCAAGCCAAAAAAATCTTCAAAATAATAATAATGTGTGACAGCAAAGGGAGAAGAAGAAAGAGAAAGAACAGGATAAGGCAAGTGTAATAAAATGTTAATAATAGAGGAATCTGAATGAAGAATATACATGAATTCTTTGTCCTATTCCTGGAATGTTTCTATAAGCTTGAAATCATTGTAAAATAAAGTTTAAAAAAGGAAGAAATGTTTGGTCATAAATGTTCATATACTATTAAGAAAAGCCTTAACTTTCCATGAAGGGCCACAATCTGCTATGAATGTTTCAAAAGAAAAAGAATGCTGTGGCTAGAGGCAAAATGCAGCCTACATAATTCTAAAAGCACTTAACTAAAATAACGACACTAAAAGGGCTTTTATCACCAACATGTCAAAAAATGTGAACATTACCTGGTTAAAGGAGATCTATACTGGGAATTATAAATACCATAAAGACAAAACTACAGAAAATTCATGATATTCACAAAAGAAGATCAGTGTAGGCAGAGACGTGTCTCCCAGACTCCCCTTCAAGGATGCACTGGCTTACTGCCACCATGTGGGCAGCGTGGTCCGTAGAGAGCCTCCAGGTCAAATGAGTCAACATTTGCCTCAGCTGCAGACAGCAGTCCCACCTGGGGCATTCCACATCCTGCGACATAGCAAGGGCAACAGGAAACAAGGCTGAGGGCAGTACTGCATCCAGAGCCCCGCGCCAGGTTGGCTGGGGCTTGCTCAGGCCTGCATCATGGTTTGGCTTCTTTCTCTGTCTAATCCGGTATCTTTCCCCTTCCTTTCACAGTGGTTGATCCCTAATACACATCTTGCACCCTAAACTCCATCACAGTGTTTACTTCTGGGGAACCCAACCCACAACAAGGCCCTCCTTTGTTGTTTGATTAAACATAGCTTGACATGGGCACGTTTTATGATTTTGTCTGTGAGTTGGTAACATTAATCCTGACTCATGAGACAGCTGCAAATTTCCTTAAGGTGAATTCTACCTCTAACCCTCTTCCATTTACCTTCTCATGCTGTGAGACAGAAGAATTGTACTTTCCCCTCTTCACGTTAGCCAAACATAAAAGATAATCATTGTTTAAACAACAAATTTCCCTCTTATGGTCCATTAGCTCCTGCTGCTTGTTCCTGTAGTGAAATTGAAATATAACAAAACGATTTCCATGGCAATAGATAATAATCTAGTAAATGTGAATTTCTAACTTAGCAACAGAACAAAACAAGTGGAGATTATGGGACTGCACTGGGACTAAATTTCAACTTCTGTGTGTGTATTTTTAGTATCACATTTTAAAACAAAAAAAAAAGACACAGCCAAATGCATATACACAGAACTTTGAAAAGTAAAACTCTAATTACAGGATAAATTTAAAAAACAGATCTCAATAATCAATTTGTAATTTTACTCCCTACAATTACTACCAAAATACATTTAAAAAAATGTTTCTTATAAATTTGAGAATTCTTACAACTTTTATTTGAAAGTCTATTATCTATTATACTATCAGTTCTAAGTACTAATATATCCCATTATGTTCATTTTTAGTAATAATTACAAACATGGATTATGATTAATACATAAAAGAAAGATTCTCAAAGGACTAAAGAATCTCTAGAAAGCATAGGAATAGAGGAACTGGAGAGTTTGTGAGCATCACAAACACAATAGCAGACCTCTTGTCTGAGACCCAGTTAGCCAATGTTCTGCATCCCCCCATGCATCATGCAGCCTGATGTCCTTGGGCTTCAGTCTGTGTAGGCCACACCACTATGCACATGTTCTTCTGCCCCACCCCCTAAGTTTTACACTCAGCAAGAGTCACCATTTTGCTCCCACACTTACTACAAGTTGTTCTTATTGCTATACTAGTATAATTAAATTAAATTGTTCACAATCTCATGAAATATAAGTACAAAAAGGGAAGAATTATTGCATCTAAGAAAAATAAGTACAATGCTTTGCAAAGATTTGATACAGATGAATAAAAAAATATGAACAAATTGTGTATGAACAAAGCTAGACTGTGGACAATAAGAGAAACAATTATTCACCTCTAGAAGGATTCTACACTCAGACTGCTTTGTGTCTTAAATGTTTCCTCTTTTTAATAAGCCAAACTGTAAATTGTAGATAATGCATTGTATCCGTGCTTTATACAATAACGACTATGCAAAACTCCAAACTTTTTAAAGGAGAAGTCTTCAGGCTTACAACAAAAAATGGAAAATAGAGAAACAGTAAATAAGACAAGAGTATGAGTTTAAGAAAGCCTAGACAGGATGCTTTAATACACAGCCATACAACCACACCACTCTTTCATTCGCCTTCCCTCTCCAGGTGGGATTCCTGTTCTCTGTTCCTAAGGATGGCATTGAGCATTGCCCCTTGTCCTTGACCTGAGATACACACTGCTTCAATCTCAGGCTAATTCCTTCTGGTTGGCAGTGACAGCTCGGGAAGTGTTCCTCCTCAGCTTGCTTCACTGTCCTCTCCTTGCTTTGCACATAGAATTCTTCATTAACAACTTCATTCATTTGTATCCAGCATATCACATCTACAAACTATATTTTCTCTTGGTCATCTGCTACCCAAGGTGGGCCACAGACAACTTATTCTTGGCCCCACAGTCACATGGGCAATTACTTAATTGCACATTTCCAATCCTTTAAGCACCCTTGCCAAGGAAAACATTGACTAACCAGGAAAGGGTTACCCGGATGAGTCAAGCCTCTTTTCTCTATTCTAGCCCCACTTTAGTAGTCAATGTTCTCTGCCTGCTGGAAATGTGCAAGAGCTACCATAAAAAGAATGTTCTGCCATGGGCCCACCATTTGTAGATTTAGATCCTAGAGCATCTGATCTGACTACTTTTTACTCTAATCTATTGTCTTAACTTCCTTAGCTACCACTGACCATCAATATATTATATCCTTACCTCCCTCCTCCAATATTTCAGCCAATTTTTTTACTCAGTACTTCTCCTAATTATGCTTGAGCTGTTTTTACTCACATCAATTCTGACACCAAATGAGAAGTGTTTTTCCTCCTGATACCAACCAGTTCTGCCACCAACTGGGTGCCCTACAATTCAATTCAATTCTGACACTAACTACCCCAGAGTTAGCATTAGATTCCATAGGTTTGAAGGCTCAGTCCCACAAGAAGGCCGTCACTTCAGACATCAGTCATAAGACACTCTGTCCAATCACCTACAAAGGTGAGGGGGTTCACCACAACTGTACACTTTCAGATTCAATACTTCATCAGAATGGCTCAGAAAACTCTGGAAAACACTTTTTATTTTACTTTTATTAAAAAACACTTTTAGCGTAAAGAATACAAATGAATAGCCAGATGAAGAGGTACACGTGGTGAGGTCCAGAAGGGTCTCAAGCACAGGAGTTTCTGTCCCCTTGTACTTGGGGTGTGCCACCCTCCTAGCATATGGATGTGTTCGCCAACTTTTGAGCTCTCTGAACTCTGTTGTTTAGGGGTTTTTATGGAGGTTGCATTATATAGGCATGATCGATTAAGTCACTGACAATTGGTAATTTACTCAATCTCTAGTCCCTCCCCCCTCCTCAGAGGTTGTGGAGTGGGGCTGAAAGTTCCAAGCTTCCAGTCAAGGCTTGGTGTTCTGGCAACCAGCCCCCATCCTGAAGCTATCTAGGAGCCCACCAAGAATCGTCTCATTAGAACAAAAGACACTCATATCACTCAGCAAATTCCAAGGATTTTAGAAGCTCTGTGCCAGGAACTGGGTACAAAAACCAAATATCTCTATATTTTCCTTTTTTGCATTAACTGTTTTTTTTTTCCTTTTTTCTACTTTTCCATAGACCACCTTCCAAGAAATAGCTCTCTACTGTGACCTAGCCCCTGCAACTTCTCCCCTCGCATCACCTCTTGAAAAAAACTTCTCCCATTTTACCTTCCCTTCCCTCTTCCTTCCTCAGTTTGTACCAGATAATAGGTAGAATTTAGGTCATTACATATATTCAGTTAGACTTATACTCTGTTGGCTGCTCTGTTCAGGGAGTATCTGCAGTCTGTAAACTCTGCACGCTAGGAAGTTATTCAACTTCGCTCCTGACGTTTTATGTAGGAGAGAATGGCTTACAGGTCCAGCGTCCCTAGAAAGAACATTCCCCTAGGAAATATCTATTTCCCAATGTTCATTTACTCTTTTACTTTTAAAATCCTCTCCCTCACCACTCCTCACTGCCAAGAGTATAACTTTGCAATCTAATGTCTAAAACTAGAAGAAACTAAAGCTTAGCCCCTGCTTGCACAAAAAGCCATCCTCACCTGAAGATAGGCAGACCCCTCAGAATCCTTTTTTCCGAGTCTCTGTTTACATAAATGGGTTCTATATACATAGCCTTTTCTCAAAAAGGACAGGGCCTGTAGCCAAGAGATACAGGATAGACACTAAACTTCATCTGAATTGAAGCACTCACTGGTTTTTATTGCCATCTTTTCACATTTTCAAAATTTTCTCTTTTCACTGATAACCTTTTTAAGGTTAGGAAGATAAGAAACAGCTATTGATCAGTCTGCTAGTCAATTCTCACATCCACCAAAACATGGCTTGATGAGCAGTGTGTAGGTCCATGCTCAGGATCCAAACTCAGGAGTCCCAGGCTGCCAACAGAGCATGCAAAATTAACCACTACACCACCAGGCCAGCCCTAGGATACAATTTTTTAAATATCTTGTCATCTCTGGAATCAGGATATTTCTTACAGTCAATGATAGCATAGTTTAAGTGACAGTATATTTTTTCTTAGCGGTACATAAAATAAGGATGCATCTTAGATTTGATAAAATATAATAAGTTCCTCTCCCAACAGCCTCTGGTTAACCACCAGAGATAATCCATGCAAAGCACTTAACGTTGGATATAGTATATAGTAAGTGCTCAATAAAATTTGTCTGCTGCCATTGTCAAGATCATCATCATGTTTCTAAACAAGTAACAGAAATTTCAGAAATAAAGATAAATTAAGTTAGAGTTCTGATGCATTCTCCTTATTCTACCTTTTCTCTGAGTGCCTTTTGTTTGTTTGTTTCTGGCCCAAGTTTAAACTTTCCATTTGTCTCCACATGAAAGAACAGTAAAAAATCTGATGGAATTGCTAAAAACTGTGCTAAATGATACAGGTCAGAGTATTCAAGCCCAACCGGCAGGATCTTTTGAAATCATAAGGACTTTAAACATCAGATCCTTTCACCAGCTACCAAATCAAAAAACTAGGAATCTCATTAGATAATAGACTATAAGACAATTCCACGGCTAAGAGTCTGTGAAAAGGGCTCTAATTAATTACCTTTTTATCCCCAACTAAAAGTATCAAATCATTTTTCAAATGACATAAGCTATTTTTGCACATCACTCTTCCTCACTCTACCATTCTTTTGTGTCTCCATAAACAGTGACCCAAAATGTATTTCTGCTTCAACTAGAAAGCAATCAATTAAATGAAAAAACTGTAGCCCAATTTTGTTTGCCTAACCACACATTACTACTTACACTCAGTTTTACTTTATAGTTTATACTTCACACAGTCATTTCAGCAGAATTATTTTACTTCTTGTCAGTAAATGGGCTAGTATGACAAATATCCACATTTTAATGAAAAATATAGTAGAGCTACAATATTTCTAAAGTGAGAAAATAATGCAAACAGCACAGCTTTTTTATATTTTCACATATGAAATTGTTTCTTTATTCTGCTGTAGATGGTTTTTGCCTTTCTCTTATTTAAAATAACTTAACTGAGGGAGCCGGTCCAGTGGCATAGCAGCTAAGTTCGCATGCTGGGCTTAGGCAGCCAGGGGTTCACAGGTTCGGATCCCGGGCACAGATGTGGACACTGTTTATTGTGCCATGCTGTGGCAGGCATCCTATGTATCAAGTAGAGGAAGATGGGCACTACTGTTAGCTTAGGGCCAGTCTTTCTCAGCAAAAAGAGGAGGATTGGAGGCAGATGTTAGCTCAGGGTTAATCTTCCTCGAAAAAAAATAACATAATTGAAAGCATAGTAAAACTTCATTTCTGGTGTACTAAAAAAACACAACTAACTGTAGTAACATTATTCCATAACATTCAAGTGAAAACTATCAGATGTTGATTCAATTTGGAGCCTCGCTTAAACAGTGTTATTCAACACATTTCATTAAACTTAATTCTAATTATTGAATCTTGATATACCATATTACTCTAAGAATAGAGAAGTATAGTTGGCAAATTATTTGTATAAATACAATAGGATTATAACTCAATATATATTGCTAGTCTGTAATTTTTAATTTTCCCTCACTTATTGAAGCTATAGAAAACAAAAAAATTTTAAATTATAAGAAAAATCACATTTAATAGACATATCCACAATATCTATGTAGTATATGTTCCTCTAGTCTTTTTTTTTTTACACAGATTGGGATGATAGCATACATCATTTTGTAAATTTCTTTTTTTAAAATTTGACAATAGCGGCATTTTAATATCCTTATACAGTCTTCAAAAATATGATTTTTCGATGTCTGCAACTATGCAGTGCATCATTTGGATATATCATAGTTTATTTAGTTGACCCAGCCCTGTTGGACATTAGGACATTTACTATCATAATAATGCAACACTTTATTTCTGCTCTGGTCTCTGATTTGTTTCTTAGGAAAAATTTCTAAAAGTTGAAAATTTCAAGTAAAGGCATATAAACATTTTCAAGCCTTTTTATGCCAAGCACCAAACTGCCCTCTCTCCAATAATGCAGAAGAGTACAGATTTACCAAAAACTTAATCAACATTGAGTATTACTAGTATGAGAGATGAAAAAGTGTGTCTCATTTAATTATATATTATTTCAATAACAAATAGGGTTATCACTTTGATGAATTCATTTTCCATTTGTTTTTTTTTCTTTTTTGAACCATCTATTCATGACTTTTACCCATTTTCCTTCAAAGTCATTGCTTTTTCTTATTATTTTGTGGTTTTTCTTCACAATGAATGATATGTTAAATACTGCTAACACATTAAGTTCTCATTTGCTTTTTTTTTTTTTTTTTTTTTAAAGATTTTATTATTTCCTTTTTCTCCCCAAAGCCCCCCGGTACATACTTGTATATTCTTCGTTGTGGGTTCTTCTAGTTGTGGTATGTGGGACGCTGCCTCAGCGTGGTCTGATGAGCAGTGCCATGTCCGCGCCCAGGATTCGAACCAACGAAACACTGGGCCGCCTGCAGCGGAGTGCGCGAACTTAACCACTCGGCCACGGGGCCAGCCCCTAGTTCTCATTTGCTTTTAAATATCATTTCAAGTTTTTTGACAAATAAAAGACTTTCATTTTATATAACTAGATTTATCAAACTTTTCCTTCATTATATCTTCCTTCAGTTTTATATTGAGGAAAGTTTTCCTCATCCTCATATCAAATGATTCACCTGTCCTTTCTTTTAAATATCTTATGGTTTCCATTTTTGGTATTAACTTTTTAACCCATCTACAATGTATTTCACATACAGGATGAATTAGGTAGAGACCTAATTATGCGTTTTAGACAAAATTATTCTAACACATCAAGTTTAAACCATAAACACTTTTTTAGATTAAATGTATTATTAATGGTTCTTTCACACCTTACAAAACTTAAGTTTTCTTTTTCTTAATCTAGTGTATAAATATGTACTAGTATAGCCTATCTTTTGGCTTCTTTCCAGAGTGGAGAATCAAGATTCTCCTTCATTCCCTGTTTCTCATGCTACCAGGACCATAAAATAAGAGAATCAACAGAACACCCTACATTAAAAAGAAAAGTTTGATGTTTTGGCTCAATGTCGAAGACACCAAGTACATCTATAATGTACTACTTTAAAAAGTGGACTCAAGGGCCCAGGCCGGTGGCACAGTGGTTGGGCTTGCACACTCCACTTTGGCGGCCCAGGGCTTGTGAGTTCAGATCGTGGGCACGGACCTACACACAACTCATCAAGCCATGCTGTGGTGGCATCCCACATACAAGATGGAGGAAGATTGGCACACATGTTAGCTCAGGGCCAATCTTCCTTAGAAAAAGAAAAAACAAAAAAAGTGGACTCAATTCCTCTAGCTATTGAAAAGGACTCAAAAGCAGAGCAGGAAATTACATAAGTTCCATTTTAAACTACCATTAAAATGCTTGCACTGTCTGCAGTATAGCAACACAGTATAGATTGGTCTTTGATTCAGTGTCAGCTTGCCCCAGAAGCCTTTCCTGGGTATTAAGCCCCACTCTCCACCTGGATGAAGGACCTCTCCTGCAGGCTGTCCAAGCCACCTGAACATACCTGATCATAGCACTTATCACCTTGCAATTCACTTTCTGACTTACTGGCCAGTCTCCTCACTAACCCATTAGAGTTTCAGAAGTAAGAACTATATCTCGGATGTCTTTGTATCACTATCACGTAGCTAATTGTAAGTAGTTTATAAATTTTTGTTGAATGAATGGGTGCAGGATTACAAGACTTCTAGTCTCCTTCAGGTCTGCCAATGACTAATGATTGCAATAGCAAAGAAGTCATTTAACCTTTATAAGCCATGGTGTCCAATTAAGAAAGGGTAATTTCTTAACAAGATTATCTATTAAGCCTGTTCAAGTTCAAAATTCTATGATGACATGACCTCTATTTCCAGAATCCAACCTTACACCCCTGCTGCTGTATCTCTTCCATGGTGGTATTCCCTGGCCCCCACCAATTTGACCCTTCCAAACTTTCTTGACTATCTTCACCCTATCCCGTTGTCCATTTAAAATGTTCCTTCCCTGTTCTCCTTAGGGTTTTTCTATGTGATCAGCCACCTATATCTACAGTCTGAATGGCAGTACTTTTTAATGTACCTTCATACTAAATTTACATTCAGGTGCACTGCATGGCTTAATGGGAAGATATTAGTGATGGAGGACATTCGGGCAAGGAGGCTGGCGAGGAGCTCCCAGCTTATCCTGCTTATGTCTTTGGAAAAGTATATGGCATGAGGCATGACTGTATTTCTACTCTGAAATAAAATGTCTCCGTAGTAAAGGTTATTAATATCATTTTATAATTTTACAACTCTCATTTCTATAATGGTCACCAACAGAAATGACACGACTTTTTAGAGCCACATCAAAAAAAAAGTATTAGACTAATAAGCCCTTCTCAAATATATTCCGATAAGAAACGGTTTATTTCACTTTCCCTTTTTTTCTTTTTGAGGAAAATTAGCCCTGAGCTAACTCCTGCCAATCCTCCTCTTTTTGCTGAGGAAGACTGGCCCTGAGCCAACATCCGTGCCCATCTTCCTCTACTTTATATGTGGGACACCTACCACATCATGGCTTGCCAAGCAGTGCCATGTCTGCACCCAGGATCTGAACCCCAGGCCGCCAAAGCAGAACATGTGAACTTAACTGCTGAGCCACCAGGACAGCCCCTCATTTTGTTTTTGTGTTTTCTGCTTTTCTTGCCCTAATCTAGATTTTTTAAATAGTCCCATAAACTTGTGGAATAACTTCACCTTTAACTGAACAGATTTGCTTTTATTTTTTTAAGGATTTGATAACATCAAGTGAGATTGTATATCTTTTTGAGATGCCTTAAAAATTTATCCTATTGTTCTAAATGTAATCCAGTAAGTTACAGCACGAGTTAAAATGAAGTCTGTAAAATAAAATACAATTCCAATTTGCTAGTGAAGATTTATATATAAATATTAAGGATAGTATTTTAACTCAACAAATATTTTCTGATTACCAACATGTGCTAAGTGTTATGGGGGAGCAAAAGCAATTAAAACCAATTCTCTGCCTCCAAGGAGTGTACATTCCGATAAGACAGAGAGAGCTATGCTCAGCTAACAATAACACAGGTTGAATAAAATGATCCTTTAAAGAAAAATAAATGAATTCTGTAGTGGCATAAAAGAGTTTTAGCCTTAAAAGAATTTTAGCCTTAAAAGAATACATAGAAAAGTAGACGGGATTAAGACTGTAGCTCTAATACCCTTCCAAATTTCAATGTAATTTTTTAAGCAATAAATACAGGGAAAATTGCCCAACCATGTGCTTTCTAAAGGTACACTGTAGATCATGCTTCCTGTAGCACTTCTGTAAAAATGGGCTCTGACAACTAGTGGACCACTGCTTGCTGTTCAGAAATTCCTCTAATATCCATGAAGACTGAATAAGATAAATGTCAGGCAAGGCATGGTCATACAGAGCAATTCACATGGTAAACCATGGACTAGATAGCTGCATACAGGGTCAGGTGGAAGGAATAACTTAAGATGCTATCGAGCAATATAATTAGGAAGATTACAAGTTTGTTATTAAACCAACATTTATTTAGAGCCTTAATACGAAATGCTGGGTTAGTTAATAAAATCCAAAAAAAATGTTCTCTGGAGATTGTCTCCAAGTTACACACTAATGATTTAAAAAACGGTAATAATAAATTCAGAGACCAATCTTTCATTCATTCACCCTGTAAATGTCCTACGTATTCAAAACAAAACAAAGCAAAAGACTTCTATTCTGAAACTACCTTTCTATAAAACACGTCAGCTGGTATTCCTGGTCCCTGACATCAAACTCACTTGTTCATATCTGTAGATTATCCACATAATGAAATAGAATCCCCCTTTTCCTTCAGATGTTGCCTTTATCACTTTATTTGCCCAAAAACTTAAAAGTCTCCATTTATTACAAAATCAAACTGACACTCCTCAAGGTGGCATTCAAGACCCTCCATCTCTCTACAATATCCAACCTGTCTTATTCCCTTCAACAAGAGGAATTTTCTGTTGCAGCTATAAGGCCCTCGCAGCTCCACAAACACATCATGCATATTTATTTTATGTCTATTTAAATCTGTTCTTTCTGTAGCCATCTTCACACAGCAAATCCTCTCCCTCCTACCCAAACCTTCTCCAGCTCAACTCAAGCACCATTCCCTCCACAAAGTCCTCCCAGATCATACAAATCCACACTACTTTCTTCCTTATTGTACGCTCATTTTCACAATTAATCTTATGCTGTTTTTAAATTACTATCAGCTATTCTCATACCAACTCTGTTAAAATTCTTAAAGTTAAATGGTTTACCTTTTATTTACTTCGTACTTCCTCAGATATTTAGTATGTCACTTGGTGAATAGTAGGCATTCAAAATATATGTGCTGTTTATAAAGATAGTCAACAAAATAATCTATCCTAACAATGTTTCTTACATGTGAAGAAATAGAGGACAAAAAGGTTAAATAACTATTTCAAAATCACATACAATTTGAGAGCCAAGTCCAAAACTCAAAACTCTGTGCTCTTCAAGTTGTAAAGACTCTGGCAGAAGGTCCTGAAAGGGTAGGCACAAGGATCCCTCCCCACATAATACAGCTAAAGTCAGGATCCTTTGATTTAAAAAGTAGCTTGGATTCTGAGTGTGAAATTATCATCCTAGTGAAATGTAAAGTAAAATTTGGGCAAAAGTAGCCATGCTATTATGAAGGCTTTTGAAGGATTTATGTTTGTTTACTTTTTTAAACTGATGTACTATTATAAGAGCCATAACTGGAATAACCTCAAACATATATACTAATTAACTAATGTCAAATGACAGAATAACATACAAGGAGTTTTATCACGAAGGCATGACCCAGCCATCATATTTAACACTGCCCTAGCTCACAACACTTTATCTACTCAGCTAGAACATAAATGGCCATACAAATTCATACTAGTCAATCTATTTTCTAAAATATTTTGGAGGACAAAGTACATAAATTCTTCTGATAAGATAACTAGTATAACAAGGAATCAGGTTCAACATGATACAATTAAAATTGGTTACCACAAAGAACTGCAATGTTGGGAGTGTTAGGAATTATTGAGTCTTTTAGCAAAAAAAGGGTTTGCCCAACCACTATTGTAATGACACTGAAAACATTTATTTCTTAATGATCTCATCTGGAACACATTATATTTGACAGAACATAAATACATTCAAATATAATAGGCACATAAGGATTACCAATTATGACTACCCTCTTCCACAAATAAAAAATGACTTTTGAGCACAACTCTGAAGTGTTTTTAATGCTTTTTAGAACTCTCTTTTACCATTTAGGAAAAATCAACCACATACAATAGCTCATGGAAAATTCATTCAACCATCGTAATGAAAGAAAGCTATAAACTCCACTTCTGATCCATTTGAAAAAATTTAAATTTGGAGAGGACATCACTTCATTCTTAAAATCCCTACACACCAGAAATAAAATTCATTCTAAACTTTCATATTTGACAAATACAATAATATCAAACAGCAGCCCACAATTCCCTAAAGGAATGATGTCAATTGGTATTTCTTAAATTAATTCAGTGACCTACAATAATGTGAGTTCTTTATACATAATGTCTGTCAGTAGGCAGTACAAAATTTCAGAATCACTTCTGGTGTCTGAACTCCAAAAAGCAAATAAAAATATATCTACAGTAGTTCCTTAGTTCCTACTTCACCTTGCATCTATTGCTTACAACAATCTCAGAAAAATTAAAATTACGCCAAGTATAGCTTGCTAGAACTATAATTCTACAAATTAAATACAAGTTTAATCAAGATTTCTGGTAATGTCTAATCAGTCATCTTTCTGGGCTAAGACACTAAAGTCTATGGAATTATTTTTACCAACTATGGTTTAGTGAGTTCACATGTGCTTACACAGCTTGTTTTTTTGTTACTTAACAGGAAGTGTGCAAGCACATTCTCAACTAAGATTTCTAAGGTCTCAAGACGTGGAAATGCTCAAATTTAAAGGATTTATCTGTTATCTCCAAACTCTCTTCCTCTACTTTCACTGCTCCTGAGTAAGGAGGTTCCCCAACATTCAGACTAGCTGAAAATTCGGAAACAAAATCTCCAACTACATCACGTAAGCAAATAACCCCACACATCAGATTATGCCAAAAAAAAAAAAAATTGCAAAAATGCACTAAAACTTTTTTATTAGAAAATGTATGTTACACTCAAATGTCTAAAGATTTCTGAGCATTTACATGATACTATACCATAAATTCTAGAGAATGGCTAATGAAACATAGTATCAGAGAAATAGTATGTATAAGACCAAAGGAGATTAGAATATTACATATTTAGATTTTTGCATGAATTATTCATCTAATTGCAAATTTAAATGAAACGAGGATAAACTTAAATTGTGACCTGAACACATTCTTTGAGTTTTCCTCCTACATCACTAGCTATTCCTTCTCATCTCCCTGGCTCTAAGTGTTAGGCTACCCCAGGATCCAGCTAGGGTTCAGTCCCAAGATCTCTTCTCCTTCTCTATTCACTATCTAGCTCAGAGGTCAGCAAGCTACTTCCTATGTGCCAAATCCAGCCTACAACCTATTTTTATAAGTAAAGATTTATTGGAACACAGACACACCCATTTGTTTAATTATCTGTGGCTCTTTTCACAATACAAGGGCAGAGCTGAGTAGCTGTAAGAAAGACTGCATTGTGTATCTGACCCTTTATAGAAAAGGACTGTCAACCCTTGTCTAGGGGATCTTGCTCAGATCCACAGCTTTAAATCTATACCCTGACCATTCCCAAAATTCTATCTTCAGTTCTGACTCAGACTTCATTCCAACTTCTCAGCCACACATCTAGTCTTGAATTTCTAACATGTACGAAAATTTAACATGTCTAAAACTGAAAATTTGATTTCACTCACCCCTGTCTGCTCCTAAGCCTTTCATGTCTCAGATACACACAATTCCATTCATCAAATTGCTTAGGTCAAAAAGTTTAGAATCATCCTTGATTCCTCTCTTTCTCTCACATTCCATATCCCAAACATCAAAACATTATATCCTCAAATTGTATCCAGAATCTGGCCACTTCTTACTCACACTAATGCTACCACAAAAATTTATCACCTGGACTATTGCAGTAGCCTCCTTACTGGCTCTTTATTTCTGCTCTTGGTGCCTTATATTCTATTTTCACAGAGCATCCAGAATGATCATGGAATCCCACTGCTGAAATACTTCAAAGGCCATGCAGGGTTTGACCATCAAGGCCCCCTGCATGATCTGGCCCCGGTTATATTCTCCCCCTCTCCCTCTTTGGTTCCTCCATGTGGGTCTCCTTACTGTCAAGCATGGTCTTGTCCCGATCTTTGCACTTGCTGTTCTATCTGGAAAATTCTGCACCCCAGATATCTGGTTGGCTTATGTTCTCATTTTATTTGGGTCTCTGCTCAAATATTAATTCAAATTAGAGGCCTTCCTTAATCACTCTCTCTAAATGAGTGACTCCTGTCAGCTCTATATCCCTGCTCCAGTTGGATTCCCTGGGAAACAAGCTCCAAGACTCTGAGATTTTCATGTATTTTGGGGAATGTCTGGAAGGGAGTAAAGGAAGCAGGACAGGTAGAGGGAGAAGCTGAAGTGCAGTGCAGTTGTAACAGAGGCTCCCGCCAATGCCAGAGGAAACTCGAGTAAGAAGTGGTCCCAATTGAGGCAAGAGGCTGAGTCTTTGAGCCCACACACTGATGCTTTATGAGATGCAGCTTACTTCCCAGAGATGGGGCATAACCTTGGGTGAGACACACGAGAATGTGCTTTATGGAAATTAGGGAAATGCAATACTACTTTACACAGCTACAGAATAGCTATAATCAAGAAGACAGAAAGTAACAAACGTTGGCAAAGACGTGGAAAAACTAGAACCCTCATACATCACTGGTGGGAATGTAAAATGGTATACACACTTGCTTTGGAAAACAATTTGATAGCTTCTTAAAAAAAAATTAAAGACAAATTTATCACACAATTCAGCAATTCCACATCTATGAATCTACCCAAAAGAAACTAAAATATATGTCTACAGGAAGACTTGTAAAATAATATTTGTAGGAGCATTATTTATCATACCTAAAAAGTGCAAACAAGCCAAAAGTACATCAAATGATGAATAGTTTTAAAAAATGGTGCACATCCATACAAAGAATACCATCCAGCAATAAAAAGGAATGAAATACTGATACCTGTTACAACACGGGTGAGCCTCAGAAACATTATGCACAATGCAAGGAGCCCAACACAAAAAAGATCATTTATTGTATGATTCCCTTTAAATGAAATGCCTAGAAGGGGCAAATCAGTAGGGACATAAAATAGATTCTTGGTTGTCTGGGGCTGAGGGTAGGAAAGAGGAGGGACTGCAAATAGGAACAAAGTATTTTTGGGATAATGAAAATGTTCTAAAATTAGATCATGGTGATGGCTATGCAACTCTGTAAATTCACTATACATCATTGACTTCTATACTTAGCATGGCTGAATTTTATAGGTAAATTATATGTCAATAAAGAGATAAAAAGGAAAGGAACAAAAAAGATCATTAGCTAAGTGAATCTTAAATTAACTATAATGATGATGACAGCTGATACTCACTGAGTTTGCTGGGGGTGAAGAATTGTTCTAAGAGCTTTACACATATTCTCATTTAATCTTTGCCACAAACCCATGAAATAGGAACTATTTCATCCCAGGTCAGAGATGAGGTAACTAAGGCACAGGGCAATTAACTACCATGCTCAGGATCATAGAAGTAAATATACTCAGAATATATTAATTAGCTTATACTGATAAAAATAAATCATTCTACCTTGAAATGCTAATTAAGAGCATTTACCTACATTACCAGCAAAACCAGAAGATACTATATGTGTATAAACATGGTAAGTTTACCATAAGTAGCATATTTAAGATTTTCCAATAAGTGACCAATTGCAATACTTCTAATCATCTCTACCAGCCATTGAAACCAGTATTAAATATATGCTTATTTATAAGACAGTTTGGTCAGTAACTGGTGCATAATTATTGTAAACAAATACAAAGAATACCCATGACCTAATCTACTCAATGTTTTCATACACATACAGAAATACCACTGTGGTATATGTAAATACAACTTTATTTGGAAAGAGTCATGCATAAACAAATACACAAACACATATACAAAGTCACACACACTCTAAAGATTTTTCTAGTGTAACATATCACACACTGAAAGCATATCATTGCTTCTATAAGTGAAAAGCACAATGGGACAAGATGAGATGACGGTGAGTTTTATCTTTTTCATATGAAAGTTTAGTTATAAATTTCACATGGCAGTAAACCAATATGAATGGAAAACCTGGGGATAATAACTTCTCCTGTATCTTCCAGTAAAACACTCAAATTTAGAGTTAGCTCTAGATAACAGAGCTGATAAATGAACTATCTTGAATGTAGTTAATATTTCTTTAAAAAACTAAGGCACCTCATATAAATGATCAGCAAGCCTATAATATTTGACAACAATATATTTTAAACAGTCAAATAAAACACAACACCCAGCCTGTAGAGGTAACAGGATGTGTAACTAAAACTACATTCACCTTCAATACTTGCAGGCTAAGACTGAAAAACCTACATCAGCATTTTCTATCTAAATGATATATTGATGAAAAGCTAGAATAAAAATGGTGCTAAAATATGTGCCATTTATAACTGAGAATAAATGTTTCTAAGTGCTGACAAGCTTCTGTCAGTTAAATTACTTTTATGTAGAAATATTTTCCCTCAATGTTTCCTCTAGTATTTTTATTAGGAAACTTTGTAATTAATTTATGTTCCAAACTAATAATTAAATAACTTTTTTGTGTGTTGGTTATACAAGTTAGTAATGTGTATATTTAAGGCATTCATTTAAAGTTGAAGAAACCATTCCATAACAGAAAATTAATTCCTACCCTTAATTCTCTCAGAGTATAACATGTCTGCCTAGCAGAAAGCAATGCATCAATAATAAATTTATGATTCAATATGGATATCAGCCCACAGCTAAAAATTCGCAGATCTATATAACCAAGCACACTCAATAGTCCTCCTGGGTAACATATAACCATGAGTAACTCTCACAATTCAACACACACTATGGTAAGAACCATTACAACGGCATGTGTGCATTGTGAGTCCCAACCCATTTTTAAAAGAACCTGTAGAAGTTGTCAATGTAATGAATGAAATCACCAACTTATACCGCCCCCTCAAAAGAAGAAATGACCCAAAGTATATCTTAACATCTGTGAAAAGAAATCTGTCACTTTTTTTTAAAAGATGTTGTTATAACAAATTAAATAATCCTTTTGGTCTCTGAAATCCCTGAAAATAAAAAGAAGCAAGCTTTATGTTACTGTGCATAAAAGTGACCAGATGCAATATTCAGGTTTAGAGCAACTACGTTCACTACAATGAATTTAAGTGGGAAAAATAACTATGCTGAACTACTACAGGATTGCCCTCCCGATCTTGTATGTAACTAGAAACATGGGCAAAATATACAAAGCTATTTGAGATAATGGACCAAAGCCAAGACAGGCCTGTGATTATTAAGAGAAGCAAAACAAATCAGGTGCTTTCTAAGAAAGCCCATATTTCATCCTAGAGACAAAGTCCAGAGTGTGGAATAGGGATGGGGAAATCAAAAAGACTCTCATAAGCTCTCATGAAATAAGCTGAGATACAGCGATTACTGTTTGAGGAGGCTGAGATGGCTGGAACTTGTGGGACGGAGTACTGGTGAAGAGGGAGCTATACAGAGAAAAAGCTTCAGTAACTGCATAGCAATTCCTGCAACGCGTTGAATACCAATCTGTGCCACATAGGGTGAAACTCTAAGAGGCCAAGTGAAGAACAGCTAGAAGGGAAAGGCTAATTTCAGAATTCCCAGAATGGAAAGACCCTGTTGGATCTCCAGGGCATTCTGTAGAGACTCCACAAAGGTCATGCCTAGTACTGAGGCTAAACCAGCTCTGCAGGAAATACTACCCTAGACGTCCTTTAAAAGCATGAAAATGAGCCCCAAAATGTTCTAATCTGTAAGTAACTTAACCGAATACAGGAAAAAGCTTCGACACTAAAGAAAATCATAAAATTCAGCTAAATAACGTAAATCATAATATTCAACACCTAGTAAAAAAAATTAGACACAGGCGAAAAAGGCAGGAAAATGTCACCTGTAACCAGGAGAAAAATAAGTCAATAAAAATAGATCCAGAATTAACAAAAATAATAAAATTAACATAGAAGGACTTTAAAACCGCGATTTAAATATGCTTAATAAGATTAGACACTTAAGGGAAAACATGAACATATTGAGATGAGAAAGTGAAAATGTTAAAAAGAACCAAATTAAATGTCTAAAGATTAAAAAACAATATTTAACCTAAAAATTTCAACAAGTGGGATTATCAGTAGATTAGACACTGCAGAAAAAAATTTTCAGTAAAACTAAAGACATAGTGATATAAATTATCCTAACCAAAGTACAGAGGGGAAAAATATACAAAAAAAATGAACATAACCTTGATAACATGTGAGACAATATCAAATAATTTAACATTGGCGTAATTACAGTCCTAAAAGGAAAGGTAAGAGAATAGGGTCAAAAAAATATTTAAAGAAATCACGCCTAAATTTTCTGAATTTAATAAAAACTACATACCTACAAATCCAAGTAGTTCAACAATGCTCAGGCAGAATAATCATAAAGAAAAACCATGCAAGACATGCTATAATCAAACTACTAAAACAAGTAATAAAAAGAAAATCTCAAAAGCAGCTAGGAAAAAGAAAAGGCACATTATGTACACAGGGACAAAGATGAGAATAGCACAGATGTCTCATCAGGAACTATGCAAACCAGAGGAGATGAAATGATATTTTTAAAATGCTGAAATAAAAAACTGTGAAACTAAAATTCTATACCCAGCCCAAACGTCCTTCAAAAATGAACACAAAATAAAGGTAGAGCTGTTGTTGCCAGCACAGCTGCATTTTAAGAATGTTGAAAGAAGTTCTTCAAGTAAAAGAAAAATAATACCAAGATGAAAACATGCATCTACATAAAGGAATAAAGAACACTGGAAAGAATATATATGTGATAAACACAAGACTTTTTCTTAATTTTTAATCTCTTTAAAAGAATTCACTGTGTATAGACAAAGTAATATTGTGGAGCTTATAAATCTGTAAAAGTAAAATGCATGACCACAACAGCACAAAAGATGGAAGGGAAAACTGGATGTATACTATCGTAAGATGATTATAAGTAAAATGCATAAAATTATTTGAAGGCACACTGTGATGAGTTACTAATACATACTGTAAACTCTAGAGTAACCACCAAAAGACAAAAGAAAGAGGTGTGGCCAATAGTGGAGATAAAATGGTATATAAAATTACTCAATTATTCTAAAAGGTGGCAGAAAAAGAAGAAATTATAAACAAACAAAAAATAGACAAAGAGAAAATGAACAGCAAGATGGCAGATTTAAACCCAACCATATAGATAATAATATTATACATAAATAATCTAAACTAGCCTCTCTACTAAGGCTCCCAGGAAGAAATAAGACCTAATGCCCTAAGGCACTTATTACATGCAAAAACTTAACTTCTCTATGCACCCAGATTGGCACTTGCCTTGTCCCATCCTCAAGAAAATTGGAAAAACATTCATTCAAATCATTTTCTGTAGAGCTTAATTCTCATGCAGAAGCCTAGCTGAGCAAGGATAGTATACATACAATATAAGGACATAGGTTGCCATATTGTAAGTAAAACAAGACCAAATGTATGCTGCATAAATTAAACACAAATTAAACATAAAAACACAGAGATGTTAAAAGTAAAATGATTTTCTAAAAAAGATGTATCATGCAAAACACTAATCATAAGAAAGCTTGAGTAACTACATTAATATCAAAATAGATTTCAGAACAAGGAATATTACCAAGGATAAATATGGGCGTTTCATTATGATAAAGGAGTCAATTCATTAAAAATACATAAGAATCCTAAATATACATGCACCTAATAACAGATCTTCAGAACACATGAAGCCAAAACTAACAGAAGTGAAAAGATAAATAAACAAACCTACAATAATACTTGGAGATTTCAACACTCCCTTCTCAGCAATTGAAAGAACAAAGAGACAAAAAAAATCAATAGGTATATAGAATATTTGAGTAATACCATCAACAAACTTGACCTAAATGACATGCATAGAACGCTCCATCAAACAACCACAGAATACACGTAATTTTCCAGTGCACATGAAAAATTAACCGAGACATCATACACCAGGCTCTGAAAAAAACAAAAAAGAAGGCTCAATAAATTTTAAAGTATTGAAATCACTCAGAATACTTTCTTTAATCAATGGAATTAAACTAGAAATCAATGAAAGAAAAGAAAAGGAGAGAAGCCCCAAAATATTTGGAAATCAAACAGTATACTTCCAAATAACCAATGGAGAAAAGAAATCACAAGAGAAATTTAAAAATACCTTGAAGTGAATGAAAACAAAAACACAACATATCAAAATTTGTGGGAGAAAACTAAAGTAGTGCTCAGAGCAGTGCTTCACAAAATGTGCCACACATTAGAATCACTGAGGAAGTCTTCAAATATCCCATTGTACCCCATACCAATTTAAACAATTAAATCAAAATGTCTGGGGTTGGGAAATAGGCATTAGTATTTTTGAAAGACTCTTAGGTAATTTCAACTTGAAACAAAATGTGGGAGCCACTGGTTTAGAGACAAATTTGTAGCTATAAAAAACATAAATTTCTACCTTAAAAAAGTAGAAAAAGTACAGCAACTTAAAAGACATTCATAGAAAAGCAGAAATAAAAAGTAAATAAACAAGGAAATTGAAAACAGACAAACCAAAAGCTGCTTTTTTTGAAAATATTTTTTAAAGTGATAAACCTCTAGCTAGAATGACCAAGGGAATAAAATAGAGAAGACACAAATTATAAATAGCAGAAATAAAAGAGAAGACATTCTACACACGCTTCAGACAAAATAATAAAGGGATATTATGAAGAATTTTATACCAATATCCTTGCTAACTTAGATTAAATGGATAAATTGCTTGAAAGACACAAATTACAGAATTGACTCAAAAAGAACGCCATCATCAATCTCAAAAATCAAATTTACAACTAAAAGTCTTCTCAGGAAGAAAATTCCAGGACCAGATGGCTTCACTGGTAAATTTTACCAGATATTTAAAAAAGAAATGAGACAAATCCTACACAAGGTTGTTTAGAAAAGGGAGGAAGAAGGAATACTTCCCAACTTATTTTATGAAGCCACCACACTGCCAAAACCAGATGGACATTATAGAAAAAGAAAATAGACCAATATACCTCAAAAATACAAAGATCTTTAACAAAATATTACTAAATCAAATCTAGCAATATATAAAAAAGGATAATACATCATAACCAAGTATAGCTTATCCAGGAATGCAAGATTGGTTTAACATTAAAAATCCAATCAATGTAATTCACCATACCAACAGATTAAAAACAAAGCCATATGACCATCTTGATAGTTGCAGAAAACCATGTGACAATATTCAATACTCATTCTTGATTAGGAAAACAAAACAAAACCTCTTAGCAAAGTAGATAGAGAAAGTGTGCCGTTATCAACTTCTTCCCTGTCAGCTCCACATCTACCCTTCATTGCCCTGTTTTGTGATACTGGAGCTGGACCCTGTATCTTTTCTTCTTTGCCAGGTGCCATGACATTAAGTTTTGTCAGTAGAGGGTGTTAGAGGAACACTGCAGGAGGAAAGGACTTCTCTTTCTGGTCCCAATATGCTTTATTCTCTTCTTGCTCCTGTGGCAGCCAGCAGCATTGGGGTAACCAGTGGCCTTCACCTCCCAGCAGCTTTCAATAGCACCCCCGTGAGCAACTTCCCAGTGAGTTCTACCAGCACCCCAGGTAGTTTCCCAGCAAGTCTCAGAGCTGCCCCAATCAATAGTTTCCCAGAAAGTTTTAGTAGCACCCCATGAGTATCTTCCCAGTAAATTCTGCCCATTCCTCGAGGGTTGGCTTCCTCCACCACTCACCACAGAAGTAAGAGAGAATAAAGCACACTGGAACCAGAAGGAGAAGCCCCTTCCTCCTACCCCTGCAGGAGGTTTCCAACTAAGCTTCTGTGACACCTCCACAGGGAACTTCCCAGCAAGTCTCAACAGGACCCAGACAGTGGCTTCCTGAATAAACGAACCATGGTACATCCATACAATGGGATACTATTCAGCAATAAAAAGAAATGAGCTATCAAGCCAAGAAAAGACATAGAGGAACCTTAAATGCACATTGCTGAGTAAAAGAAGCCAGGTTGAAAGGATACATACTGTATGATCCTAACTATATGATATTCTGGAAAACCGAAACTACAGAGACAGTAAAAAAAAAAAAAAAAGACCAGTGATTGCCAGACATTCAGGGATAGGGAAGGAGAGGTGAGTAGGTAGAACATGGGATTCTTAGGGAAGTGAAACTAGTCCACTTGATATTGTAACGGTAAATACACCTTATTATGCATTTGTCAAAACCCATAGAATTGAACAGTGCAAAGAGTGAACCCTAATGTAAACTACGGACTTGAGTCAACAATATTGTATCAATATTGGTTTATCAATTTTAACAAATGTATTACACTAATGTAAGATGAGAATAATAAGGGAAACTGTGTGGAGAGAGGGGGTATATGGGAACTCTGTACTTTCTGGCCAATTTTCCTGTAAACCTAAAACTTCTCTAAAAAACACAGCCTCTTAATCTTTAACACACACATTTTAAAAATTTTACATAACTTCTGTGGGGTAGGCAGAATTCTAAGATGGCCACCAAGATTCCTGCCCCTGGTGTACACACTCTGCATAATCTCTTCTTCTTGAGGGTGGGAAGGTACATATATGATAGTTTACTCCCTGTATTAGATCACATTATCTGGCAAAGGTAAAGAGATTTTACAAATGTAATTAAGGTCCCAAAGCAGCTGACTTTGAGTTTATTAGAGAAGATTGTTCTGGGCTGATCAAGTGAGCCCTTAAAAATGACTAGGCCTTTCCTGAAGGAAGAGCCTCAAAGCCTGGGAGAGACGCTCCTGTTGGCCTTTAAGAAAAGGGCCTCTTGAGGGGCTGGCCCTGCAGCATAGTGGTTGAGTTCATGCGGCTCTGCTTCAGGGGTCCAGGGTTCGCAGGTTCAGATCCCAGTCAGGGACCTAGCACCACTCGTCAAACCATGCTGTGGCAGCATCCCACATAAAACAGAAGGAGATTGGCACAGATATTAGCTCAGGGACAATCCACCTAGAGCAAAAAGAGGAAGATTGGCAACAGATGTTAGCTCAGGGACAATATTCCTCACCAAAAAAAAAAGAGGGGGGGGATGCCTTTTGAAGAGATCATGGAGCAAGGCCCTATGAGGGCCTCTGGTGACTGACAGCAGTCTCAAGACAGCAGCTTGAAAAAAAATTGGGACTCAATCACACGACCCCAAGAAGCTGAATTATGCCACCAACCACAAGAGCACGGACGAGGACCCCATGAGATCGCAGTCCAGCCAAGACTGATTTTAGACTGTGACAGAATACGGCTATGATGAACCCAGGCTCTTGATCCATGAAAACTGTGAGATAATTAATTGACGCTGTTTTAAGCCACTAAGTTCATGGTAATTTGTTAAGTAGTAATAGAAAACTACTACAGACTGTTACCTTCAAGCCAATAAACCACCAAAGTTAACAAATTAGGCTAAAAGAAGGCATTTGGGGTTTTTGTTTATTCTGAAAAATGAACTGAATTTCATAGTCATAACAAATGTACATTATTTTTCATATAGCTGGCATTTTACATTTTGAAAAGAATAAAATGCAAGAGCAAGTCCACCAGGAAGTAACTATTTAAAATGCTACTTGGGATTTTGCAAATTGTTACCAAGCAATAATTGAAAAAATATATATACATATGCATAAATACAGGTTCTGACCCCACAAAAAGTGTGAAGAGAAAACAGAATTTTTTTTTTATTAATGTTATGATAGATTACAACCTTGTGAGATTTCAGTTGTACATTTTTGTTAGTCATGTTGTGGGTACACCACTTCCCCCTCTGTGCCCTCCCCCCACCCCCCCTTTTCCCTGGTAACCACCGATCAGATCTCCTTATCAATATACTAACTTCCACCTATGAGTGGAGTCATGTAGAGTTCGTCTTTCTCTGACTGGCTTATTTCGATTAACCAGCCTACATGCCCAGAAACTGATGATTGGATAAAGAAGATGTGGTATATATACACAATGGAATACTACTCAGCCATAAAAAAAGGCAAAATTGGCCCATTCACAACAACGTGGATGGACCTCGAGGGTATTATGTTAAGCGAAAACAGAAATTTTAAAGTCTGCAAATAAAACATGTCATGAGTCCTGGATTTCTGAATAGAGATTTCATATAATTTTCATAAACAGAGTCAATGTTCATCTTTTTCTATGTGCCAATCTCTAGAAAAAAGTGAGATCCAGCCTAGTGAAACAAGAGATTAAAAACAAAAAGCCGTTACACCATGATGAAATACATCTTATATTACATAATTTTAAATTCTGCTGAGGCTCACCAGTTTTTTTAAAAAAAAATATATTCTCTGATAGGGAAGAGAATATTGAAAATGTAATATCCATTCATCATCGCTAATCATCAGGGAAATGCAAATCAAAACTACACTAAGATATCACCTTACCCCCGTTAGATTGGCAAAAACATCCAAAACCAAGAACGACAAATGTTGGAGAGGTTGTGGAGAAAGAGGAACCCTCATACACTGTTGGTGGGAATGCAAACTGGTACAGCCACTATGGAAAACAGTATGGAGATTTCTCAAAAAGTTAAAAATAGAAATACCCTATGACCCAGCCATCCCATTACTGGGTATCTATCCTAAGAACCTGATATCAGATATCTCAAGAGTCCGTTGCACCCCTATGTTCATCGCAGCATTATTTACAATAGCCAAGACGTGGAACCAGCCTACATGCCCAGAAACTGATGATTGGATAAAGAAGATGTGGTATATATACACAATGGAATACTACTCAGCCATAAAAAAAGAAGAAATTGGCCCATTCACAACAATGTGGATGGACCTCGAGGGCATTATGTTAAGCGAAATAAGTCAGTCAGAGAAAGACGAACTCTATATGACTCCACTCATAGGTGGAAATTAGTATATTGAGAAGGAGATCTGATCGGTGGTTACCAGGGAAAAGGGGGGGTGGGGGGAGGGTACAGAGGGGGAAGTGGTGTACCCACAACATGACTAACAAAAATGTACAACTGAAATTTCACAAGCTTGTAATCCATCATAACATTAATAATAAAAAAAAAAGAAAAAAAAAAAGAAAATGTAATATCCAAAGATTTTTATGACTTTTCTTCTATAACTCATAGATAAAAAGGGTATTTGATTTTTGTTTGCTTTCTTTTCTTTTCCTATCAAATTACAGTTAAAAAATATCAGTCTCAGAGATAGGAAGTTTTCTTTTTTGTCCAACCTTATCATTGTATGATTCATCCAACTAAATTAAGAGCATGTGTATTAGACTAGCTTATTAACATTAAAAATTAACATTAAAAAATACAGGGAAGTTCATATGTGATGTAGCACACAAAGGGGTATAAAAAGTTAATGAATGGGAATAGGAGTCGGGGGGACTGAAATTTTGGTAATATTTAAGTAAGCTAAACCTGAGGAGTACTGAATAGGTACAAAAATGTTTATGGTCAATCAAGGTTTAGAACTGGTTAGGAAAAATTAGTGAAAGTTATAGTTAAATTGTATTTAAAAGTTATTCTAATGGATAAACAAAAAGTAGTATCTCCATACAATGGAATACTATTTAGCCTTAAAAAAGACATAAAGTACTAATACATGCTACAATGTGGATGAACCTCAAAAACATCACGCTAAGTGAAAGAAGGCAGAAACAAAAGGCCACATGTCATATTATTTCATTTATATGAAATACTCAGAATAGGTGAATCCATTTTGGGTGTGGGGGTCTCCTTTGAAGATGATGAAATGTTTTGGAACTAAACAGAGATGACACAACATTGTAAATGCCAATAAAATATTTACTTTAGTTTATTTTATATTAAGTAAATTTCATCTCAATTGAAAAAAAAGTTAATCTGGTCAGTCTAAATATTACTTACAATTATTACATGTAGATGTACAGAAAACATCTATTCCAAATTTTCTGTCAACATTCAACTGCGCAAATAAAAATCACTAGTACATGAATGGAAAACCATGACCTATCCTATTAAAAGTACACATTGAAACTTTATACACGGTGCTTCAAAGGTTACCTGTCACTGCACTAACAATAATAAAAATTTTCTATCCTGTTCTAGGCATATAGTAAAATTTGTGAAGTTTTTCAGAAAATTATATGTAATGATATGCCATAGTGGCAGTTCACATAACTACTAAACAATATGCATGCTTTCTTTGTTCTGCCAATTAAACATTCATGAATTAATGTCAAACGCCATGTCATAGCAGACCAGATTTAGCTCAAATTTTGGAATCTGGTTTTGACCACTAGGATTAGCAAACTAAGCAGTGAAATGGAATATTAGCATGTCAACCAAAAAATCTGCTTTCATTTTGTTTTTGGAAACACTTTATTAAATTTCTAAGAGAAAAATAAAGCATGGTACTTCATACCAAAGGTTCAAACCTCACTTGGAAAACATACATTTTCACTCATAATTTAAGATATTTCAATGTGATTGGTTCAAGATTATTTTCTAGCAAGACAATCAAAGTATTCCAACCAGAAGAAACACTTTAAAGGTGTTTTTCAGTTTCATATAGAAAGATCTACAAGCATAAATCTTGTCTATAATTATGAGAATTGCCTACTTTGCTCAATAGGCAATAAATATATCACATGTAATATACAAATTTAGGTCACAATTGAGACCTTAATACCTAAATGATATCATAAGTTAAGCATAATATGATATAATACATGGTATCTTTAATAAAATTAAATGACTAATTTTACATAAAAATAGTAATAAAGTAGATGCTAACCTGCACTGTCCAATACAGTAGCCATTACTCACGCATATCTATTTAAATTTAAAGTAATTAAAATTACATAAAATTAAAGATTCATTTCCTCAGTTGCACTAATCACATTTCAAGCATTCAAGAACCCCATGTGTCTAGCAGCTACCATATTGAACAGCACAGATTCCCATCATTGCAGAAATAGCACTGGTTCAACAGAGGTGGATTTACCACAAATTAGCCTCATGAAGCTTAAGCTTCAAGGCTCCTCACTTGAAAAGGTCCCTTCAGGGACCTGGAAGAGGCCTTAGCATTGTTTTCTCATACTTGTGTATTTTTATAAAATTTGCAAAAGTAAGATGTTGTAACTATATAAATATCTTTCTCTTTCCATGCCAACTTCCCCTACACCACCCTTCCTCTTATGTCAGACAATGGGAGTCATAGTGGGCAAAATAGGGGTCCACCAATCAGGAAGGTGAATTGGTGATACATTCAGTTTGGGTCTAGTGGGATATATCTATGTGGTTCTCAGTCATTTCCACATGTAGTTAATGTTTGCTGTCTGTTCCAGTGTCGGAATGGATTCTAGGAATTCACCGTTTTTCCACTGCATCAACTCACCTGGAGTCATGAAATGAAGGTACAAAGTCAGAGGTCTATGAAGACATGAATGTGTCCCATGGCAATGAGAACCAGAGATATATGGTAAGTGCAGGAGAAACCAAATCAGAAGTGCACACAGCTAGAAGCTAGTCTATAGATAGTTCTTAGAACCATGAGATATGAAATAGCATAAGCAGATAATTCAGTTTTCAATCAATGCCTAGTCAAATCAGAAGTTTTCTCATTAGGAATATAGTTGATGATGCACATATAATTATAAATGTATCATACATTTATTTTTTCCTTTTTCATGGGACCCACAGGAAATAGAACTTCTCAGAAACCCTGTGTTTTTTAGAGCATAAACCCATAGTAGTTCCAAAATACTGAGTGTGTCTGTGAGTAAAGCAGTATGTTTTATACACTTCAACCATCAATAATAGAAACAAAAGTTGATTAGCCAGGCTACAGGAAAGACTAACTTATCTTTCTAATCTCTCTGTAGGAAATCATATTATAAAAGCATTGTCATAGGGAGAGACAAAGACTATACATCCTATAGATACAGAAAAAAGTAGTTTAAAAGTGCGATCAGCAGCTTAAAAATGTTATTTTTCTAAATATTGTGATGAGTATGTCACCGGCCAACTTTTTTGAAATCTGTAATCTGTTGTGATTTCTTTTTTCATTTTATATAAATATTGACTATTGTATCTAAATTTGTATTTGTAATTGTAATTCCCCACAAAAGGCCCATATTTCAGGTCCCCAACAAAACCTTGATCTATCCCTGATGCTAGGAAATTATGTCTTGATTAAAATATATACTTACCAATTAGCAATCTTTACACTTTTATTTCTTCATTCCACACATGTTACATACCCCATTCAATACCCTAGTCACAGCACTGTCACTGAATCCCAGGAATTAAAAGGGTTAATCTGAAATACATCCCTTCCACTCACTCTGGACCTTATCTCATATCTCTTCTACCTTCAGTACAAAAAAGCTCACATCTTACTAGCACTAATACAAATACCATTCTTAGTAATTAGGTTCTATTGAGTGCCTTTGAGTTGTGTACCGCTAATGCCAGGAAAGTTCTTAATACAACTACAGTTATAGTTATTCAAATGACCAAGACTTTTCCTTGATTAAATAATATATTGAACCAAATGCTAGCCTGACAATACCAATTCATTTAAGAACATAAAAAACAAAAATTTGGGTCATCTAATTACATTCAGAAAATGTTCTGAATGATACCAACATTTGTAAAACCACCTTGAAGTATTATAAGAATGTACTTGCAATATAAATATAAAAATGCCCAATAGCTAAATGCCATTTATGCAAACATTCCCTGTTACATTTTATTTATATTTCATACACTTTACACTTCATTAAGTCATACTTCAAATAACCTAATTTCTCATTATTGTATTGCAAAGATATTCTCAGTCTGAAATTACATCAAATAAATTGTAAATCAAATTTCTGAAAGCCACAGCCACAGGTAGAAATCAAATGAAATGCCTAATTTCATACAAATGGCTAAAGCTTTAAATGGATTGCATTTATATAACTGCCCAGGCATACTTATTCAGAAGTGTTTTTGTTGCTGCCTCCTGTAGCTGTAGAATAAAGTTATTCTAATATATGAATAATATATTGGTAGTCAAGGCAAAAAGACTTCAACTGAATAAAAAAATTAGAGGTTATGTTTTAAAAATTAACTGAATTTAGACTTGGAATATTCATATTCTAGAAGTTCTGTTTCTCTGATTAACCCTGATTGATAGACTTACTAAAGATAAAATAGAAAAAACTTCTTAACTAAGAGGATTGGAAATAGATAACTTACCACCCTTACCCAAAAAACTTTCTATTCATAGAGACAGAAGGTGGAAGGGTGGTTGCCAGAAGCTGAAGGGAGCTGAGGAATGAGGAGTCACTGAGTTACTGTTTAATTCCCAGACTTTCAGTTTGGGAAAATGAAAATGTTCTGGGGATGGATGGTGGTGATGTTTGCACAACAATGAGAATGCACTTAATGCCACTGAACTGTACACTTAAAATGGCTAAAATGATGCATTTTACATTAGGTACATTTTACCACAATAAAAAAATTTTTGTTTTAAAGTAATTATAAGTATACATTTATACTTATAATTATAAGTAAACATTTTTATGTTTATTTTTTCTTTTCTGAGATCCCACCTTAATTGAAAAGTACTTCATTATAAATAATGGAAACTAAGTACTTAAGTTGGCCAAAGTCACAACCAATAAAATGGAGAAAAGAAAATCAGTTTTCTGACTTCTGGTTCTACGAACTTTGTTTTCCACTAACATACAAATTGAGAGATCACGTAAGAATTTCCCAACCTCTCTGACCAAGAATGGTTATTTTTAAAACAAATAAAAATCTATCTGTAGAAGTAGAGGTACAAGTGCAACTTTTTTAAAGGAAAAGATAGCTAAACATACTTATGATCACACTGAGCATAAACAGTTGATGGGGGGGGCAAGTGGTTGACAGCCACGTAAGTCAGTGTTTCAGTGGTGGACAGAAAGTAGTTAAGTCAACAGTATGAACATTCAATCAACGTCGGAGAATCTGTCTTATATACTGCAACATGTCCTGTCTTCCATAAAACCCATTCCCAAATTCTAGGATGCACGATTTTTTTTTAACTGAGTTCTGATTCATTAGAAGTTAATGTTTACAAATCTAAGTAGCATCTGCAGAAGCTTATTTACAGTAAGGTACTTTCTACTGACCACAGTATCTCCAGCATCTAACACAGTGTTACATAATAGGTAGACAATAAATACTTGTCTAATTAGCATGGAAGGAAGGACCGAGGGAAGGAGAGAATGAAGGAAAAGAAGGAAGAGATGGAAGTGGGTTCTGTAAATTCCAACAACCCATCAACTAGTACTCAGCGTTTGCCTGTACTATGCAGAAAAAGAGAGACAGGCTAGAGACTAGAAGTAGTTGATAAACTGCGAGGGCCAGTGCCCAGACTAAGCTGTGCTACTTCGTAGATTTTACTGGTGAAGTCTTTCTCTATTGCCTAAAGATTAGAATTTAAATATATTAGTGGTATATACAAAGTATCTGAATAACACTTGGGATTTGTTACATCTGTATAACCATACATGATGTATGACTAGACTATTAAAAACTACATTTTCAATACAGAGACTCTTAATACAAGTAATTTTATACATTCCAAGTTATTTCTCTTCATTATGCAATAATTAAAACTTTTTGTGTACTTTCATCAACACTTTATAATAGATCATTTTAAAAAGCCAAATATTAAGCAATTCTATCACAAAAGCAAAACATCTGAAACAACTGCCATATTTTGACTTCTAACCTTAGTAAAATAGGTGCTCATTTGGGTAACAGGATTGTGTCACTTTTGCTGACCACCAAGCAAAAACCTCTGTCAAGTAACTTTCAGGTTTATACAGTCTGAAGCCATTAGCAGCAATTACAAGGCTTAATGGAATGCTAGCTGTGTGTACTCCTGGCATTCCCCTAAATCCATGTCATTAGTCATTTCATGAAGTCATTTTAGCTTTCCTTCAACTGCCCTCTCAGGTTTTCCAGCCATCAATTTTAAGATCATTTCACACAGCAATTCTTCACCTTTGTATGATTTTCACTTAAACATTTACATACTTTGATTCTTTAAGGAAGTCATGTTTTGGTAAAAATTATCTGTAGTGGCGGGGTGGGAATCAGAAAAATGATTGCCTGTGGGGTGTAAGGGCAGAGGTTGACTGACAATGGACATGAGGAGACCTCCTAGGGCAATGGTAATGTTCTCTATCTGGTTAGAAGTTTGGGTTACACAGGTATAACATATGTCAAAACTCAGCAAATGTTCACATAAGATTTATGCATGTCCACTGTATTTAAATTTTACCTCAAGAGGGAAAAAAAAGTGTATACTATTATTGAACTCTAGTTAATGATATGCACGCTGAAGTATTTAGGGGGAAGTGCCTGCAATTTACTTTGAAATGAATCCTAAGTAAATAAGATAGATTGACGGTTGAATAGATGGATAGGTATGTAACAGAAAAATGTTTGCTAAAATGAGTGGTGAGTATACAGATGTTCACTGTAAAATTCACCTTCTCTAGGTTTGAAAATTTCCATAATAGAACATTTTTAAATTTAAAAAGTCATTTCCTCATAATCCTTTCACTTTAAAATTCACCCAGTAAAGAAAGAGGAATCAGCAAGTGTTCCCAAAGATTTTGAACCATGATCTTAGTTACCCCCTTGCTTGAACATTTCATGTATCTATAAAAATTGATCCAAATAGTTAAAACTGAATAAATTCATGTTAAGTTAATTAAATGCATAACTTACTCATCCATTCCACAAACACTCGTCAAACACCTTCTATGTACTAGAAGTCTCTAAGTGCTAAGAAGAACAACTTATTTGTAATACAAGGTGATATATATTATTACAGGAATACGGCTGGCAGGGCATTTTCTGGACCATGAAGGATGAGTAAAAGTTTTCCAGATGGAGTACAAGGAGGAGAAAGTTCATTCTAGAGTGTGGAAAATTGCGTAAGTAAGTATATAATAGAGAAACTTTATTTTACAGGTAAAAATAAATTATATACTTACGGTAGTTGCTTCTTGAATGTATCAAAATATCTAAAATAGATGTACATACATTAGATCCCTCCTTTCACTATCTTACATACTACTTTTCGAAGATTCTTCAATCTTTTCAGTCACCAATACAATCTAAGTGCCTCTTGCTTACCATTGAACCCAAGCTACAAGTATTTTATTTTAAATAATTAAAGGTATGTCTACATTTGATTTTATTACTTCATAAGGATTTTTTCCATAACAAGTTTTACTTAGAACTCACTTTGGGAAATACTGCTTTAAAGTCTTGAAATCCCAAGAGTGAATACTCAAGGATTAGAGAGGCTTCCTAGACCAGGCAGCAAATAAAAATGCAAGTCTCTCACACAGCAACTCAGCTCACTGTAAAATGCACAGAGGACAAATATCAAAGTACTGTCTAAATTGTCTACAATCTACTTAGATATTTTAAATATTTTATATCTTCCTTTTTAAGGCATGTGGATGGTCCCATTTCCTTTAATGAGTAGTTTGCCTCTCTAAATAAGTTAAGCAAAATTCTAGTACATGTGGGTTTACTTCCATATACCTTATCATATGCAAAATGTAGTAACACTATGTATCTCATATGCTTACTATGAAGATTAAACGCAATTTTAAAAAAAAATGAAAAGCAGTTAGTGCTTACTGTTCAATAAATAGTAGTCATTAATAATGAAAATAGTTACCCATACACACATTCATGCAATTGCACAGACATGCTTTTTAATCTGGGTCATGAGCTAAGGTGAGTCAGAAGTCATCTTCTCTTTTGAGTTTAGTTACACAGTCCTAACTCTTCGTCTCTTTGCATTGCTGACCACTTCAATGTCGTGAGCGCTTTTCATTTGCCCCTTTTCAGATCCAAACTCCTTACTTCACTGCTCACCCAAGACTGGCACTCTTTACAGAGTTCACCAGCAAAGACCTTAGAAATCTTCTATCATTTATCTGTTAGTGGCTTGGAATAGAAATATAACTGGACCTTCACCTCAAGTTTTCCTCTAAAAATATTCCAAGTGACTGAGTTGGGCAAGAGGTCAGACTCAAGATGCTGTGTAATTTGTTTGAAACCATTTTCTACAGGTACCTTCAAATGATCCCTAGGCTGAATGAGATGTTTTGTTCTGAGGGACTCTCAGAAAAGTCAGTTAGGAAAGGTAATATTAGGGGAGTTCTTAAGACTGAACACTGCATTAGCAAAGAGGATGAAAAACATTCAGAGATTCTAAGGAAAAGAGATTTCTAGGATGAAAAAAAATAGAGAGCCTGATTTCATTTGTTAGCACATATAGGAATGACTGTTACTATTTAATAGAAAACTACATTATTACTTTGAGAGAGAAAGAAGTGAGAATTTGCAGCTATACTTTGAGATGCAATTAAGTGATCCAAGTCAATAAATCTTAAACAGAAAGGGTTATTTCTGAGCAGAGAGCCATAATAGTCGGTAAATTTGGGAACAACCTTGCAAAATGACCTTTACTATTGATCAGTTTATTAATCTCCATGTTATGTTTCCACTAAGCAAAAGATATTCTTCATGTTTACTATTAAATTATAAATGTAGCCCAACATATCATAAAGACTTAAAAACAGTTAAATCTTCTTTAATGCCATAAGAACAAATACAGAGCCTAAGGCTCAGTTCTATTAGGCAAGTCCATAATACTATTTTCTGCTCATGAAACATGTTGAATTTAAGATACAGGTGTGAATCTTGTTTTGCTGGAATGTTAATTACAGTCCTTTAAAAATCTGAATGCTATTAGTACTGATTTCCACTTTTCATCTCTCATGATATGTTCTTGATACAAATGTAGGCTCTGAGCAGCTGCACTCACACTGTCCTCACTGGCTAAGTCCTGTGAGCAGATTGCATGCATTTCAATCTTCACATTGATTTTTTTTATTTGCAACATTCTAAGAGAGTGATTTTCTTTATTATTCCCTGAATTTCAATCTTAAAGAAAATGACAGGGCAGTTAGGACTTTACTTAGCAAATAAGTCACTCTGCCTTGCTCATCTACAAAAAAATAAATAAGTAAATAGATGCTTGGTTTCTTATCTAAATGAGAAACACATGAGGCAGTAGAAAAATGAATACTGAAAATGTCAAAAGAAACAGATTTCAATAATAATTTTTTAAAGTAATAAGAATAAAGAGAAAAACAATTTTATATACAAAATTTGAATATCTAAAAATACTTAGGTGAGTCCCTAAGGCCTAAAAAAGCTTTACAAAAAGGTTCCTTTATAGTGGCCATAGTGGCCATGTATCATTCTTTCGTTTTCCACAAGTACTTAGGAAAGCAGTAAGTCCCAGATTTTAAAAGGAAAAAATAAAACTTATCAAGTGTTTTGACAAATAGAAAGTATCTGATAAAACATTGATAGATGGGTGAGTGGGTGGATACACAGGTAAATGTATGAATAGACGCTCAGAAGGACAGGTGAATGGATAAATAAGCTGCTTTCTGTAAAAACCATGCAATCTTTCCTTTCTTCTTGCACTAGGTAATACCTGTAGATGAGCTTAATCTGGGGCCTTCAATGAGCTTCAGGTGGGGGTTTATGAATCTCCAGGAACTATAATGGAGGTGGATGCACACTGATATGAGTACACACATGAATGTGTGTGCAAGAGACAGAGGGTGTGAGTGTGTGTAGACATCCACTCATGCACTTATTTCTGAGGTAGGGATTAAGAGCTTCTTAAAGGTATTATGATGTAGAAGAAAGTTAAGGCCCACTATTAGACAGTATTTTACATGTTTAATTAAATGGTAGGGTAACACTAGGTAGTCTTCTCAAAGCTGGGGAGCCATGCTAAGAATTTCAAGAAAACCTTAAGACAGATTCAAACTCCAGGTGCTCATTAACCATAGAGCTCTTAGCTACCCTAAAGAGGTTGGAAATTACCTTAATGTAAGACTCTTTCTTTAAAAATGAAATTAAAATCCTAAATGGGCACTGACAGTTCTCTAAGTTTAGCTTTAATAAGACTGAAGTTAGGACACAAAAATTCTCAGGTATCAGCATTCAGTACCTTTGTGCAGGGAAAATTCTTCACAGCATGGCCTGAGCTCCCACAATATGCCTTAAGATAACATGCAGACATGTAAAATCATCTCGTTCTTTATTAGTATACAAACACAAAAAGGGCTCCTTCTTCCTCTGATCTCCAGAAACAATTAACCTGCTCTTTTTTTTAAAAGTCTACTTTGCCAGAGTCTTTCACCTAAATCAGAAGAAGGAAGGTCTGAGTTTAAGGAAGCTGGCTGGGCAGCTTGAAGAAGCAAACTTTCCACACAGGGATTGGGAAGCTCTGACCTCAGATGGTGCTAGGCATGGTTTCTGAATTGAGAGCAGCAGGATAATATCTATCTAGGACTTAACAAAAGCACTGAAAGTCAGCTAAAAAAAGAAAACCAACATGGCATCCCTGATTTCCTATTTATCAAACATCATCCTTTCACAATAGCCCAGAAGAATTAAGGATTTAAAGATTCACATCTAATTGAACTCCACCCCAGATGAACAGTCTGTATTTTTTAATTTGAAACTCCAGCAGCTAAATTTTGCCTTTCAAAAGCAATAGAACCTTAGAGAAATGATACCTTCCTGGGGATCCCTTTGAGCTTTTCACAAACATTTATCATGGTGCAAATAATTTCATAAGTTTCTTTATTGGATTTATCAGTTCACACTTTCAGAAATGCAGACCCAAGAATCAAATTCATAAGAGGAGAAGGACGACACGGTATTGGGGAAAGTATGCTGGACCAGAATTAAATCAGAAGGCTTAGGGCCTCAGCTCTAAAACTAGTTGGATGGAGGTTGAGTTCCTGGGCAAGAACGACCATAACGCAGTCGTGTTTCAGTAGCTAATGTCACTGCTATACAAAGTAAACATAAAGGAACCCACTATGTCCTTGAATTACTCTACTTCTTGTCTGTCTGGCTTTATCCCATAAATAACGAAGCCCTGCTTAAGACTGATTAGAACATTATAACTGAAAAAAAAATACACACCAAAGTGAAATTAGAGAATACTTAAGATTGGGATACTGGAAATTAATAATAAGGTAAGGAAAATGTATTTGATATTTTCACAAAAGCCTGGTCCAATATTTTTTTGAAATCTAGGTTTCTAACAGATTTATTGTTCGGAGAATTATCTGTTGTGCTAGCCTATAGAAGAGATAAACAATTGGAGATAAAATTCTTATACTTTACACCAAAACTTCCTTAATTTACCAGATATTACATCTCCAAGCCAATATCCTTACTTTAGCAAGCCAAGTAAAATCAATCACTTGGAAAAGTAGTGGGATAACTATTTTATAGTATTTATTTTTAAAAAATAATAAGCTTTGTTTTAAGAGACCTAAGTGGTGTAACCAAGGATTTTCCTGGATGCTGGGTACACAACATAAGGACATTTTAACAGCTCATGAATATTTTTATTGTTTTCTCGTTTACTCCAGGAAGTAAACAGACAATAGAAACTATTAAATTTAAGTATACTGTGCCCTTTTTTACGTCAAGGACAAAAGTGATCCATCCCAGTAATAGTTATTACACATGCAGCACTTCCATGTTGTATGGCCAGGATTTATAGTGCTTTTGTTAGATAACAAACCCAGATAAATCAGAGAGGAAACACAACTCACGGTCTGATAATATCCATCACTAATGCACTTTGGACTTTCTCCAGATTTCACTGGTCAACGGAAAAGGAAATTGTTGTGCACTCGTGAGCGAGTCATTTTGCTCACCGGGTCTCAGTTTTCTCATATAAAATAAAGCATTTTACTTTTACTTATTAGTTTTATTAATCTATAAGCTCTTTGTAGACAAAAACCATGGTAGCTTAACATCCACCCATAATAGGTGGCCAAAAAATAATGCGCAGAATGCAAGACCCTAAAGGTTCTTTCCAGCCTATTTAATCTCCAATTCTACGATTTTTTTTAAGTCTGATCTTTGAGTGAGTAAGTCTATAAAATGTAGTCGAACAAGTAAGAGGGTGGCAGGTCCATAAAAATGTGGTAGAATGAATTAAAGACCATAAGAGAAAGAAACGACTTGCCACAGTTGAAGATCAGCTAAAGAACTACCGGCTTTTATCTTACCTGTTACTACAAAGTTTTCAGAGAATCCCAAAGATGGAAATTGAGATATGAGAAAACAAATAAGATCAGTTAAATCTTAAAGTTGTTTTTTGATAAATATAAGTAGTTCCAAGCTTTGATTACCCACTTTATTAAAAAGTTGTCTCCGTCAGACTTTACCAAAACTCTACCAAAAACTCTAGTTCTAAACTTTATAGAAAAGTTATAGAAGTATAGTTTCTGTTTCAGGTTTTTTTGCTTTTTTTTTTCAGTAAAAACCTTCACAGAATGTCTAATCATAATTTGAAATACTCATAAAATAAAAACTTGCCTCATTTCTATTAAAAAAATGTTTATGCTCTTTGGGCAACAAAGGAATTAGTACTTAGAAATTCACATTTGGACAATCCATCCAAAACATACAAAGAAGCTATAAGCCACAAAAATGTCTATCACAGAATTATTTATAACAGAACAACTCTAGAAATAACCAAATATTATTAAAATAAGAGAATGATAATTGTGGCATACCTACTTGATCTTCTATTTTGAAGTTATTTAAAATGATGGAAATAAAACTCAAGTGGCAACATGGAAGTGCTTAGTTTAAAAAAAAAAAGAAAACATGCTGGAAGGAAATATACTTCCTTTCTTTGGGGCTGGCCCCATGGCATAGTGGTTAAGTACACACACTTTGCTTCTGTAGCCCAGGGTTCACAGGTTAGGATCCCAGGAGTGGACCTACACACTGCTCATCAAGCCATGCTGTGGCAGCTCCCACATACAAAATAGATGAAGATTGCCATAGATGTTAGCTCAGTGACAGTCTTCTTCAAGCAAAAAGAGGAAAACTGGCAACAAATGTTAGCTCGGGGCCAATCTTCCTCACCAAAAAAAAAAGGAACAGCTTTAATCAAACAATGTTAGAACATAAAAACAAAATTGCTCATCATAATATTTCATAAAGACACAGGAAAAGATGCATTTTTAACTAAGAGAGGTCTGAGTTACCTTCCAAGTCTTTTCTTAAGCTTGGATATACATAGCACTGACTACTTTAAAAATAATTTTTCTCATTGTGTAAAAATACAAATAAAGTCACTAAAATTTTTTAAAACCTTGTTTTACTATACTTGGAATCTTGTCACTAAGTTAAACTCAAAGAATTTAACATTAAATCAATACACAAAACTACACTTATTCTTTATTTATGAAAATCAGCCAAAATAGAACTTTTAAAAAACACATCCCACTTATATAGCCATTTGAAAAAAATCCAGAGTGAAAACAAAGAACTGCGCCAGACTCAGTAACCTTAACAACAGAATCATAAAAATGACAATCTTGAAAGATGTATACAAAATAATTTTCATTGTGCCATTTATCAAATATTTTATTTTTAAATTATCATGTCTTGTCATCTTATTATTTCTCCCCGACCACCTAATCTAAACGAGCCATCAGGCCACCATCACATCATATTGTTTTAATTATTTATATAGCACTTATTTTTATCTGATATTTTTCAGATAAATATCTATCTGTTTATTTGTTTGTTATCTATCTGACCCACTAGAATGTAGACTGCTGGAGTAAAGGAGAGTTTCCTATCTTAATCACCCCCAGAGATGCCACATACAAACACGTAAGTTCTACATATATGTGAATAGTGAATCACTACATGCATGCCAGAAAAAACTGTTGTTCCTTAAAGTTTTCAATTCCTAAATTTTCTATAGCATGATTTCACATGAGCAAGTATGAATTTGTACCTTGTTATTCCATGACATTTATAAAAGAAAAATATTCCTGAGGCAGAAACCAATCCAACAGTGTTACCTATTAAAGGCCAATCAGAATGAGTTATGATAGCAGTAAATCCTTTAAAGTATCTTTCAACTAAAAAATACTAAATTTTTTACTGCTGGGTACATATCACTTTTTTAAAATAAATTTCCAATGGTTTCAAAGAATACTGTTATATATATGTTATTTATACCATAGTCTAATCCATTGGAATTTTGAGCATAGAGAGAGATTTTAAACATTAAAAATTATAGAACTACTTTTTTCTTTTAGACTGACATCTCTGTTTTATAAAAGCAGTGTTTAAAAAAAGTGTTTTGAGGGGCCGGCCCCATGGCCGAGTGGTTAAGTTTGTGTGTGTCGCTGCGGCAGCCCAGGGTTTCACCGGTTCGAATCCTGGGCGCGGACAGGGCAGCGTTCATCAGGCCACGCTGAGGCAGCATCCCACATGCCACAACTAGAAGGACCCACAACTAAAAATACACAGCTATGTGCCAGGGGGCTTTGGGAGAAAAAGGAAAAATAAAATCTTAAAAAAAAAAAAGTGTTTTGAGTTTAAATTATTATTATATTCAGGACCCCCTACTTATAGCTTCCAAACATAGTTCTTTTTATAATAATGTCTGACAATCCTCTAGAAAACAAAAATTCCAGTTTTAATTGAAGTTAAGGGCCAGACCTATTTCCTGAGAAATCTAATTCAAGCGTAAACAACTTCTCTTTTACTTGAGATTGTCCTATTTACACAAAACTGTGTGGCCAGAAGAAATGATAATGGAATATAAAACCTTTCTTTTCTAGTCGTTGTTTACAATCTGGATGAAGCTGATAGCCAAAAGAAGGTATACAAAGGCCAATGTGAAAAGAATGTGTAGGACTGGTCATTCATCTTCCTGGAGGACAGATGCTGACCAGTCAGACTATCAGCTACTGAACATTAACCTTCTCATTCCCGCGCCTCCCTTCCCCCAACACGCACATAAAATAGAAATTACAACCCCTATTCGCCACTTAGCAAATATGAACTAAATTCAACAATTTTTTATCTGTCTACTACAAACAGGACAAAGGATGACTAGAAAACACTACTACTTGCTCCCAGAGGAGCTTCACACCCATATGAGGACATTATTCATCAACAAAAAAGCATGAATACAAGGTCAAATCAAGGTGGGGCCCAGAGTTAGAATTGGCCCTTTTATGCCCAAAACCAGGGCAGACTAATTCCAAACCATGCTGACCTGCACCCGTATCCGCTCTTCTTCCGAACTGCTTCCCCCTGGAGCTTATCTCCTTGCCTCGCTATTCCATTCACATACTCCACCAGCTAATCCCCTCCTCTCTGCTTTTCAGAAACGGTTCTTCCCAATCATCCCTTCTAATCCCCACTCTACAACTTGAGGGTCCCCATCTCAGTCACGATCTATGCCTCAAGTCCTCAAAACTGCACTCCTAGACTTGATGACCTGGGGAGGGAAAACCTGTGCCTGCACATTATGTCAGAGAAAGACAAGTACGCAACTCATTGAGAAATGAGGCAGTGTGAAAACACAAGAGAGCTCTGCAGGTAGTGTGATCTGAGCTATTCGTCAAAGGAATGTCCAAAGACATACATTTAAGTGTTCACTGCAGAGTAGAGATCCCTTTTTGGAAGGGAACTGCCATTTTCCACAAATCGGTCCCAAGATAGCCTGAGTGCATTTTTTTGGTAGAGGAAGTTATAGTCAAAAACTATTTCAGGCTTTTGCCTTTTCAAAACTGGTTTCAATCATTGGAAACAGCTTTAGAGACATATACTCGAGAAGTTCATCATTTGCAGTTGACTGATTTTCTACACCTTCCAAATACTGGCTTTTACCCCTTTAATGACCCGCTGCTCCCAATATAAACTTTCATCAGTGCAAGGATATTGGACCAAATAACCTGAAACCAGCTGTCAGATTAAGGATGGCTACAAGGTACATCTCTAACCTTCAGTAATGGCTTGTACTAATGAGAAGGCCCAGGTGTTTGCTGAACTATGTATGGGAGGCTACCTCAAAGGATTGCCAACCAATAAAAAAAACCTGGTGCAAATAAACTAGGACCAGATGCAGCTAATAAAGCACATAAGACTACAATGCTGAATATAAATACTAACAGAATTTTCTAAAATTATATACCAGGAGATCCTTTGTAAACCACAGGAAGATAGGTGTTTTTATCATTAAATTTCCCCATATAGTTAACTGCTGCTGCTCAAGCAAGTCCTGTAAATTGAAAAGCCAAACTGAGCTGGCTTGAAACGAGTTATAATTACCATCTAAATACAACAGATCAAAAGCCACTACGTTGGCAGGAACAACATCGTAGTGGAACACAACCATCTAGAATGTCTCAATTTCACATTTGCTTTGGGAATACCGAGGGCTTTTCACTTCATTTTTTCTTTCCAGAATATCCAACAAACTTTTATTTCAGTTCGTGAAAATATGTACACAAAATAGCATAGTTTTTTTTTTTAAGATGGAGGTTTAAAAACTATTCTATTCAAGCCTCTTCACTTTAAAGATGAGAAAATGAACCCCAGAAAGGGTGATTCAGACAAGATCAAACAATATATTAGATAAGAATTCCTCTATTATTTATACCTATGCCCCATAAAATAACCCATTTTGCAAATGCAATACAATAAGTTATTTTATGAGCCTATCAAAGTACCATGCTACTCTCAAGACAGTCAGAGTATTATGAACACAACCGCAGAGGAGGAAACCTGAGTGAGCTGTTAAAGGACGCACAGGGCCCAATCACGGTCCTCGATTGAAATGAACTTAATTCCCAGAAAACCTGGTAAACTGGAAGTGGCTTGGTGCACCTAAGAATATACAGCTCACACATTTATCAAATCTCCTCTGAACAGTTCTGAATATGGGGACATCGTAGCGTGCTGTTTTACATTCCCTCCCAGTCCAAGTGGCACAGAACAGAACTCTCTTCAAAATATCTAAAAGGGACTTTAGAATCCATTTTTTCAAATGTTCTGACACAACACTGAAACAGTTGAAATTATTAAAATCTCACAAGCTATTATGTGTAATTTATTTTCCCCTCTATTTTTAAATGTGGGGACCACCACAAATATTCTAAAACTTACTGTATTTTCAATTCTTTCATATAAAGCCACAGTGGAAAGAAGTGGGGAGTTAGAAGGGGAGTAACCTGATTTTCTATCCATTATAAAAGGAAGAAAATTTTAAATGGCATATAGATGTGAAAATTGAACTGTAAAGAATATAGTGTGTGATCTTGACAGCATCCAATTTCAAAAGGTAAAAGTTGTTTAGACTTCTAAATTACTTCTCTGTAATTACCATACAACACAATGTATCGCCTTAATTTCTATGAAAGTAATTTTTAAGTGTAGCATTTCTATTTAAAAAATCAGTTCAGGGGGGCTGGCCCCGTGGCCGAGTGGTTAAGTTCGCGCGCTCCGCTGCAGGCGGCCCAGTGTTTCGTTGGTTTGAATCCTGGGCGCGGACATGGCACTGCTCATCAAACCACGCTGAGGCAGCGTCCCACATACCACAACTAGAAGAACCCACAACGAAGAATATACAACTATGTACCGGGGGCTTTGGGGAGAAAAAGGAGAAAATAAAATCTTTAAAAAAAAAAAAAATCAGTTCAGTATCATCAGGGAGAAATAAGTTTGTTACTATTTTTCTACAGTCCCATATTATTGAACTCTTGAATCCATTTGTTTTTCTTCATTAATTACAATGTCCTTTCTCCTATGTTTTAAAATAATCTGCACATTCATATATCTGTTGATATAGACATATATTTATATTCTAGCTCAGCTAGTGCACTGGCAAATATGTATATGAAAAGACACACGCTTATGTATATGTATATGATACATATATACACACACACACACACCAGGAAAGATGGTATACAGTGGTTAAGACTCTAGAGCAAGACTACTTGGTTAAAATTCTGGCTCTACCACTCACAAGTTTAGACAAGTTACTTAACCTCTTTGTGACCTAGTTTTCTTATCTGTAAAATGGGAATGATAATAGTACCTGCTTCTTAGGGTGTACATATGACTAAATAAAGATAAAATATTTGTAAAGTGATTAAAATCGCATCTGGTACTATTAAGCACCTATAAATAGTGTTGAAGTTTTGAAAATTATTTTTAATTTCCTCTTTCTTCCTCGTAATCCTCTTCTCCTTCCTTTTCTTCATCATCATCATTTCCACTGCAACATCTTTCTCAAGTGCTTAACTATCAAACACACCATTATAGATAATATTTATATACTTCTTGCCCTTGGAAAATAAACAACAGGCCACAGTTAACCTGATGATAATGTGCATACCTAACACAAATAAGTAAGCGTATAAATAATAATTAGGGATAGAAAGTACAAGGCACAATGCAGTGGTCTTCAAACTAGGGTACATATACACCTATTATTACAGGAAGATTTTTCTAAGGGGTAGTTAGGCACACAATATTTTGAAAGGAATCAATTTCCAGTTCCTTAACTTCTCTATAAATTCTTTCCTAAAACTGATCTATTTGAGAAGATGCCTCACAAGATCTCCTTTCTCATTACCTTGTCACAACTATCCTTCTGCTTTACAGGAAAAAAGTTCTGCTCCCACAGATCCCTCAGCACACTATAGTACATTGCTCTGAGACAGAAAACCCTTGGGACCCAAAAAAGGTACAACCCCTCATTTATTTTGCACTATCAGCTCTCTCAGCTGGAGTGAGGAGCATCCCCCCAAGTAAGAAAATATTCTACCCTCTCTCCTTCTTCCTACCAATTTGTTCCCCCTCTTTCCTGGAAGAAAGTTGAAAAAAAAGGTATATACATACATACACACATTATTAATTTAAGCTGCTTTAGCCTTCAAAGAAGCAAAACCATACAAAAGTCATGGTGAACAATAAAGAAGCACAAATTTGAAGACTGAGCATAGTGCAACTTGAAAGTACAAATAGAGAATGGGAGTTCAAGCACTTTCTCTAAGACATTATGAGCATTTTCAGATACATTTTAGAGCTCAAATTGGATGATCTTTTTTGTGGAGTGCTGAAAGGGTAGAGGTTGGAAAATAGGATTAACTGAAGAAAAGGGAGGAGCAAGAGAACAAAGTAGGGGAGCAAAGAGAAAGGAGGCAAGGCAAACTGATTTAGTATTAAAGGAAGAAATTCCACCAAACAGACGAATTTTATAAAGGCCACAAATTAATGGAGCATAATCAAGTGATTGAAATGCCATATTATCAAAATAAAATGCCTGAATGCTACTTAGTCAATAAAGAAACCCTACATTTTCTCTGGACATATTAGTAGCATAAGAAAGAAATCAGTAAATTCTTTTTTAAAAGGAAGGCTTAAGCAGAAGATAAGGAAAAACACAGAGGTCACAGAAAATATAAAACTAAAGGTGTCTTTCCATACAGACTTAAAACAATCCTAGTCATTAACGGGTAGTGGGGCTGAGGAAGGGAGATGCCCCTAGGAGTTACTACTCAGTGATATGTGGAATAGTTTAGATTGATCTTTTTCTAGTAACATTTATATATTAATCAAGATGCAGGTTTATAGTCTAATTTTGAGCCTTCCTGTAAGGTTCTCATCATCTCATCTCAGCAACAATTTTGTATAATCTACCACGACTATATATATGCATCAAGTTTAGTAAAGCAATTTATGATACATTCTACATATTTGAAATTGAAAGGCAGAAGCTAACTACTATGTTAACAAGCTGTGAAAATATGCACGGTTTTGCCAAAGAAACATTGTTTACATTGGTCTTTTAAAAAGTAGATAAAACTGAGCATTCCCTAAACAAACCAAAGGTACACAAAATTGTCATAAAATTCCTATAAAGCATATGACTCAAATGCTACCAAAATCCTTCACAAGTAAGATTTCCAATAAATTATCCCTGTTTTTTAACTCTGATAATTTGCTGCCCATTTTCCTATAACACATTTTATTATTTTCTATTGCTGAATAGAAAAGAAAAGACAAAACAGCATCACACGTATTTTATTATTATTAATTATTGAATTTTATTATGATCTTGAAAAATATACCGCTGTTGACTTTCTGTTTCTCTGCCACTAACATCTCTGAGCCGACCTAGCCTCAAGTCTCTGGGGTTGTAAGGGAAGGAGAAGAAATCTAAACAGCAGGCTGCTACAGCTCTCGATTCGAAACCAATTTATTACTTTACTTAACACAGCAACTTGCCACCATCTCCTCCTCCAACACTCCTGATCCTCTTTACACCGATCTTTTCTGTAGCACTGATCTCCCAAAAGACTATATAATTTATACATTTATTGTCATTTTTATCTGTCTCTTCCTATTAGAAATAAAGTAAGCTTCCCAAGGGCAGAGACCTACATCATTTTGTTCACTTACCTATCCTAAGCACCTAGAACTGTGCCTGACATACAGTACGTGCTCAAAAATGTACTGAATGAATGAACTTTCTTTCCTTGCTCTGTCTGTACCAAACTCCCAATATGAGGCAGCACTAACTAAATCACATGTTGCTCCAACTCTAATTACTTAATTTGCATGTGATTTTTCTCACCCTAATGTCATTATCATGGGTAAGAGTCCATTGCTACTACAGTTCGAAGTGATATATGCTCAGTTCAGCTTTTATTAAAACCTTAACAATATTTCTATTCTTGGCTTTCATTTTAAGTCCCCATGAACTCAAAGCACCTCACTGTTTAGCTTGTTTCCTCTCCCTCTTTGGGTAGCATCTTCATGGTCTCCTGTCCTGAATATCTCTCCTATAAATTTACTACCTTGATTCATTTTTGTGTACATTATCCTTCATGCCTTCTCCCCACCCTTACAGTAAATTTACTCCTATGAATTTCCCCTGATCAACACTGTCCCTCAACAACCTCCATGAAAGCCCATTAGTTAAAAAAAAAAAAAAAAAGAGGTAATTAAGATAAAATGTGATCATTAGGGTGGGGCCTAACCCAAAATGACTGGTCTCCTTATAAGAAGAGGAAATTTGGAAAGAACCACGTACACATGCAGAGGAGAGATCATGTGCAGACACAAGAAGTCAGCCATCTACAAGGCAAGGAGCGAGGCCTCAAAAGAAACCAACCCTGCTGATGACACTGTGATCTCAGACCTCTAGTCTCTAGAAATGTGAGAAAATAGATTTTTGTTGTTTAAGGCAAAAAAAAAAGTCCATTAGTAATAGATTTAAATACATATTTGTCAATCTATTTAACACATATAAATAGATGCTGTAACATGCATTATTGTAAAAATATTCATATTAAGTTGTAGCTTTATTTGACGTCAACCTCTTGCCTTAAACAGATCAACTACATGAAGAGGGAGACACAGAGGAGGAAAACTAGAGATCATCTTTACTGTTAATGTGGAACAGCTCTGGGGCTCATCTATCTGCCCTTGAATCAGTGAGTGAAACAAAAAAAAGATGGGACGGGTGCTGCCACTGGTGCACAGGGTGATTTTTGCGCAGTCCATGTATTAATTGACTGGCTACCTCCAACCAATATCTCAAACTACCCCAAAAATCACTCTTTCACGCAGCGAAATCCAATAACTTTTGTTCTTTCAGTTGTGCAAAGAGAAAGCTCCCTAAAATAACATCTATTTATAAGTGATTACTATGTAGTCGGTACTCAATGAACACTTGCTAAATAAAGGAATGAATCAATAAGTACTTCCCTGTGGTTTGGGAAGTTTGGCACAAGTTAAAGGCCAGACTTTTAAATGTAAAAGGTAACGTCTCAAGAATGTTTATTACCAACTGATAAATATAATAACAGTTAAACAAACGTATGTGCATGCTCAAATTCAACACATCATCAAACCAGTATGAGACAACTTTACAACAATAAATTGAATCACTTTTGATTTGAATCAACTAATTCTCGTGACAATGTATGCTTAGATACCAGAAAATGAGAGTAAATACCTATTTCTAAATTTAATGAGTCAAAAAACAGCAAGAAAATTAATTTAATATACTCTCAATTTTGAGGTAATATGTATTTTGTTACAGTAATTTTGATTCTGCTCTCACTAAATACATTTTATTTTCCATTTTCCCATATTTAAGAAGATTAACCACATAAAATAATGGGAACATTTCATTCTCAATTCACTGAATGACATATAAAGTGTATTAAATACAAAGATTCTTTTTCAAATATAGGTAAGTTCATTAAGAATGTCGGTTGTTTATATTATTTCAGCAATGTTCTCCTGAACATTGCTGAGATTCTTTTTTAATTTGTTCAGTTTCATTATTAAGAATTAATTCTTGTGTGGCCGGCCCGGTGGCGCAGCAGTTAAGTTCGCACACTCCGCTTTGGCGGCCCAGGGTTGGCCGGTTCGGATCCCGGGTGCGGACATGGCACCACTTGGCAAGCCATGTTGTGGTAGGTGTCCTACATATAAAGTAGAAGAAGATGGGCACGGGTGCTAGCTCAGGGTCAATTTTCCTCAGCAAAAAAAAAAAAGAGTATGATTGGCAGCAGATGTTAGCTCAGGGCTAATCTTCCTCAAAAAAAAAAAAAAGAATTAATTCTTGGGGTAAAATATAATTTTTTTAATTAGCTGGGCTTTTACAAGGTATGTGATTAATAAGTATTTGTAGGATTCCTTATTTTTTTAAGTTTTTAAAAATTTTTTCTCTACCCCAAAATACAATCTGGACTAAATTCAATTTACTGACCTCAAGATATAAATGAGAAATTCAAAATCAGTAGCACTCTCATACCATTATATGGAGTAATGAGTGATGGAGGAAGAGGCCAGAAGAAAAGTAATGATCTTTCTAGCATGGTCTGAATGCAATCCTCCCTATGAAGTTCAATTTAGCAAAAGGTCTGTTGGGAAACCTTCTAAACTCTAAGATTTGTCAGGAAGTAATGTTAAAGACTTCTAAATATGCAAAAAAATATTAGTGGGTACCTTGTCTAGTGTATTTTTCCAGGTTTTCTGATTCTACAAGGGCTTAAGACTTTTATTGTCTTTCAGCTACTTTATAACTCTGTAATTTGTAAAACACATAGTAATACAAATGATTCTTTTCCATAGAAATGCAAATAAATTTTGTCCAGTGGAAAAAAATCATTGATGATCATGAGCATAATCCTATGGATATTGACCAGTTTTGCATCTGTTGTGCATTCTTTCAACATCCCTAACTGCCTACACATACGTGCTCTTTTAATTCTCCTTTTAAAAAGTTGCAACATCTTACTGGTTCCCTCATTAATTAATGAGCAAAATAAAATCTTTGACACCTGTTCATTTTGTATGTGAATAAGAATCATGATTTTTTAAAAAGTAACCTTTAACAGAGTCTATAACTAAAAACATGACTTTTGAAATGACATTCACTTTCCATGAACACACTTTCTTAAAATTTCCACTAGATCGTAAGTCATCCCACTGAAATTACTCAAGTTAAAATAATACAGTATGCTTCAATGAATACAAAACACCACCATTATACGATGTACCTTTATTGTTTATATGCCACTGAGAAAGGAAAAAAGCTGCCAATTAAACTACAACACAATGCTTTCTTATCATTTAAGCTTTCTTGTATTTTTTTAATCTGTCTTTGTCATTTATTCCACGGCTCTGCTTCTATGCCTTTGTGTATATACAATTTATCTTTCCAAGGCCAAATCATAGGATTTGGCGATTATAGTGGTACCTAAAATACACATAACTCAATTAAAGCATTGACACTATGACCACATTCACACATGCACATACAATGACAACTACATCAAAACCACCACATGGCCAAATGGGAATTTAAGAAGCTATCAATTTAAAGATGCATCTTGATTTCAGATATGTTGAAATATGAAAAAAAAAAGGTACATCTTATAAACCATTAAACACCACAGTTACAAATGCAGAAATATATAACATGATTATAAACGGCAAACAGCTTATAATCAGAAACCCTATCACTAGATGGCCATCATTTGCTCAAACATTGGAGCTGGTAGAGTTCATATCGATTCCTAGAAATATATGAATCTTAAAAGTGAGACCCAAAATCTCAGTGAAGCCAAACAATCCTATAGAAGTAAAAACAAAAGGCGGGGTCCTTGATTGAACCAAGAAAACCTGAAAGACTAGTAATGGCTGTTTAGTTGCTACAGAAGGACAAGAAAGATGTTATAGCATAAAAGGACTGGCTTAGGGGCCAGACCCTGGCCAACTGGTTAAAGTTCTGCATGCTTTTCGACAGCCCAGGTTCACAGGTTCAGATCCTGGGTAAGGAGCTACTCCATTCATCAGCCATGCTGTGGTGGCATCCCACATACAAAGTAGAGGAAGACTGGCATGGAAGTTATCTCAGGGCTAGCCTACCTCACGCAATAAAATAAAAAAGAGGAGGATTGCCAGTGGATGTTAGCTCAGGGTGAATCTTCCACACCACAAAAAAGGGGGCTGGCTGAAAGTAAAACAATAAAAAAAAAAAAAGAACTCACTCCCATACTGCCATTGCCATCCTTCTCAAGGAAATAATCCTCCTCCATTTTGATGTACTGCTGACATTTCTTTCCCATTTTCAATCTAGTATTAATTAACAGCTTTAAAACTGCTGTTACTATAATAGCAATCACAATCAATATATCATAAGGCTTTTTGCTTAATGGATTGTCTCCCCAACTAGTTGTAATCTCCTTGAGGATAAAGGAGACAAAGTTCTGTCTTAAAGACTCAGGTAGTTTTTCCAAATTAAAAACCTAATATTCTTAATACTTATCAATGATATCAATCAAATTTCCTACTAAATTTTAATTTTTGCCTTTCATAATACATTACATAAGCTTTAATTGTCTCTTTATTGCTGAGGTCTGCAATATTTGCCTATATATAGTAGTAGTCATAATGTTGGTAAACTAGACCTTGACTCTTTCTCACAATAGCCTTGATTCTCACAATTAACCTATGAAGTAAGTATGGCAACAAGCACTATTCCCATTTCATACGTGAATAAACTTAAGTTTAGCGAGTTTAGGACTTTGTCCAAAGTCACACAGTTAATAAGTAGCACTGTCAAAGCTGAATCCCAGGCCCAGTCCGGAACATTTTTTACAATCACAGACTTAATCTCTCATGTCTAGGAGCTTTCCTTCCCTCTTTCTTCCCTCACATAACAAATGTACTTGATCCAGGGATCTGGCTTGTTGACTTACAGAAACACTGACATTGTAAAATTAGGTGCAGCAGAGACTACCGGAAATACACACTATCGACAGTCAGGTGGCCAGGTTCTACTGGGGCTAGAACATTTCATTTTCCTATGCCTCAAATTCTTCATTTGCAAAAGCAAGGTGAGATTTAGATGATCTTTAAGGTCTTTTCCTAATTAAAAACCTAATATTCTAAATCCTTATCAATGATATCAGTCAGATCTCCCACTAAATTTTACTTCTTAATATTTAGTCTTTCATAATGTGTTGAAAGAAAAAGAAGACACTGTAGAAAACGAGCTGTTAGATTCTGCAGTGGGACAAGAACATAGAATGCATAAAGAGAAATTTAATATATTCCCACCATACTACCTGACTAAAGCACTGTCTGTACTCATTTAAAACTAGAAGGTTTTGAGGATAAAGGAGGTCTATACAGACACAATTGGCACAGCAGCCCTTCTAGGTATGCAGGATGCTGTTACATTTTACTAGGTATACAGGATGCTGTTACATTTTACTAGCTTATAACACACATTTTTGGACATGGCAAAACTCCATTTTTCTCATTACAAATGACCTAGTTCTTCCTACGAAGTTATTGTAAAGCCTCCAAATGTCACTAATTTGTCCCTTAAAGCAAACATATAAAATACTCTGTGACATATGAAAAAATGTTCACCATGTCCTTTAGTTGCTTCAAGATATAGCATTTAAATCATTGAGTTTCTAATAGAACCAGACTACCCAGATATTTTTGTCTAAAAGATTTAAAACTTAAAGTTCTTTTTTTCTCTTTGCAGCTTTCAGGCCACTTAATCTGCCTCAATTTCCAAGATATCAATTTTTTTTATTTTATTGAGGTCATATTAGTTTATAACATTGTGTAATTTCAGGTGTACATTATTATATTTCAGTTTCTGTATGGACTCGATAATGCTCACCAATAGCCTGGTTTTTATCCAGCATCATAAATATGTGCCCCTTTACTTATTTCACCCTTTCCCTGCCTCCCCTCTGGTAACCACTAATTTGTTTTTGTATCTGTAAATAGAGATGGTCTTCACGTGTATCTTAAAGCTTAAGAGGGTTTGGGCAAAATTTTTTTTTGGAGCATTCCAGAATATTTTTGGAGTGTTCCTTTGAAGAGTGAAGCCTGCCAATCTCACTTTATGATTTTGAATTGAAATCTGACTGCAAGTAAAACTATTTTATTCCCTGCATTTTTAGTTTCTAGTTTTCTATGGTGATCAGCTCTGTGGTTTTTTTAATCAAAAACTTGCCTAATTTATCAGGAGACCTTTTTTATGTGATTCTCTTGTACATCTTTTGTTGACAATAGAATTTTATCCATTTCTTTCATATTGCTTTCCTTTAATCTATACTTTCACTGTTAGATTCCATCTAAGGAATAGTAGTTCCTTAGTAGTTCTTTCCCTTTCTTTCTGTTATGTAGTTAGAATTATTTAGATACATTTTTCATAATGAGAACAATAGAATTCTGGAGAGCTGACAGTCGTAGAAATGACTGAATAGATACTAAAGTGCAAGCATACCATTTTTCAATACGTAAATAGGTAAAATTGGTTTTTTGACTACCAGGTTAGCATAAAGCTTTGCATGAGCAAATTTTCCTTGTGTGAGTACATTTTCTTTGTATTACTAAATTTCTATTAAAATGTAAGTCATTTCCACTTAATCCATCAATTGAGCATTATACAAAAATTAGTTTCTAAATGGACAAAAGACTTGATTTTTAGAATGTTATTATTATTAGCATCAATATCCATGATATGCTTCTTTTTCAACAAATGAGTAACCCAACACTGCACTGCCCTAAGTTACCAAGAAAACTACCCTAAATTACCAATAAAATTATTCCTCCAATCTCTTTCTCCTTTATCTCTCTGCTGTATTTCCCTTCAAAAAATTCTTTCCTCAAAAATTTCCCGAAACACAGAGGATATGAACAGGCATTTTTCCAAAGAAGCTTTACAGATAGATGGCCAATACACACATGAAAAGATGTTCAACATCACTAATCATCAGGGAAATGCAAATCAAAGCTACAATAGGATATCACCTTACACCTGTTAGAATGACTATAATCACCAAGACAAAAAACAGTAAGTGTTGAAGAGGATGTGGAGAAAAGGGAACCCTCCTACACTGCTGGTGGGAGTGCAAACTGGTGCAGCCACTATGGAAAACAGTATGGAGATTTCTCAAAAAATTAAAAATAGAAATACCATATGACCCAGCTATCCCACTACAGGGTACTTATCCAAAGAACTTGAAATCAACAATTCAAAGAGATTTATGCACCCCTATGTTCACTGCAGCATTATTCACAATAGCCAAGACATGGAAGTAACCCAAGAGCCCATAAAGTGCTGAATGGATAAAGAAGGTGTGGTATATATACAACAGAATACTATTCAGCCATAAAAAAAGACAAAATCACGTCATTTGCAGCAACATGGATAGACCTCAAGGGTATTACATTAAGCAACATAAGCCAGACAGAGAAAGACAAACACCTATGATTTCACTCATATGTGGAAGATAAACAAACACATGGACAAAGAAAACAGATTAGTGGTTACCAGAGGGGAAGGGGACTGGGGAGTGGGCATAAGGTGTAAAGGGGCCCATATATATGGTGATCAACAAATAATAATGTACAACAGAAATTTCACAGTTATAAACTATTATGACCTTAATTAAAAAAAATTTTCCCAAAATAGCAAATTTTCCTGATTCTCCAGTCCCTCTGATCTTTCCATCACTTTTAGGATTCTTTTCATCTTTTCTCCCACCACCACTCCCCTGTGATTCTCTGCCCACATTCCACTTCTTCCTAATTCAATCCCTCATAGCTCATCTACTTCCACAAGTTCCACCAACATTTCTATACTGATGAATCCCCAAAGAACACTTTTAACCCTAATCTCCAACCAGTCTCTGATCCTATATTTCCAGTTGCCTTCAGGATATGTCTAATTGAATGACTTGATATCCTACTAGAATTCAAAACTTCCTTTTTCTCTACATCCTCCTAATCTCCCTATACATAAACTCATACTTGGGGGACATCTAATTCTCCTTCGTAATCCTAACAATTTAAAATCCTCACCATCTTGCCAGTCCCCAAGCCCAAAATGAATTACGTTACCTGCTTTATTTCATCACAGGATGCTAAAATGTTGTTGAAAATAGCCACTAAAAATGTGACAACTGTTTTTGATACAAACTGATGAGTTCATAATATTCTTTGAGAAAATGTGTTGTAGTTCGCTGTTTCCCAACTGGACATTTGTCTCTAATTTTTCAATATTACAAAGGAAGTTGCAGTGTTTATCATTACACATAATTTTTTTTGTATTTAAGAATATCTCCTTAGAGCAGCAATCCAGAAGTGGAATTACGGAGCTGAAAGATACAAGAATTGTTAAGACTCTTGATTAATATTATCAAGCTGACTTCCCAAATAGTGCTATCACAAGAATGTTAGCTCCAAGAAAGCCGAAATCATGTCTGTTTTATGCATATTGCAGGTACTGGTAATAAAACAATGAGCAAGCAGTAAGTGCTCAATAAATTTTAGTCCAATAAACAAATGAATCAACCAATCAGACCTATGAACATGCTCACAAATACTAAACAAACATTCCTTTATATCCTTGCTATATTTTTCCACTCACCTTTAAGAGAGACTATATCACTTACTTTAAACAATGAAATAGGAGCAAAAGTGATAAGCGATACTTCTAGGCAAAAGTTTTAAGAGCCATTTGTCACATTCTTTTTCCCTCCATCACAGCAAGCAAAATGACAGGCAAAAGTTTCTATTATTATTGTTGTTGTTGTTTATCACTATTATTTTCATATAGTAAAATGTCGGTTTTTTCCTGAAAACATATCCTTTTTTGGGGCAGAAAGTCACAGGGAACGACCTTAAAATCACTGCAGGGAGGTCCCTTTGATAGGAGGCTTACAGGTGTGTAGTCCCATTCTAAAGAAAGAATCTGGGGCAATAAGTAAATTGCTAAAGTCTACAGAGCATCCCTGGCTCTCTGCTTTGAGATCAAGCTGACTTTGAAAATCAGAAAATAATTCAGAGAATTCTAATGAAGTTTTGCTAGATTTCAGGGAAGTAAAAATGCTTCATAACACAGCTCTAAGATAGTTTTATTGCAGCTCGAGAAGCCCTAAAAAGGCAGCTAGAAAGCAGGCAACATGCTTCATGTTAAAATTCAGCTGTTTGTGCTGAAATGTCACCCAAGCATAAGGGTAGAGGGAACAAAGGAGAGAAGGTAGCCAGAATCTCAGATATAACTCAAATTCACTATGTTTGAATCGCAATAGATATACTAAACAGAACAAGCACACAAAGATCTGGATACAGAAATTTAATTTCTAAAGAAATTTTAACTGTTATTATCTGAATCTTATTAGACAAGGAATATTTCTTCTACAAATAAAACTAAACATATTGGCATTTTAAGAGCTTTAGTGCAAATTCTAAGACCTGAAAGAAATTATAGGAAGCCCAACTGGAAATGAGAAGTAAGTTTAATGCCAATCAATTAACATTTCAGGAAGTTAGAAAGAAGGGCAGGGCATTTTATTATTGTTTTGTTTGTATTACATAAGTAATGGTGTTTGTGGGAGGTTTTTAAAGATTTTACTTTTTTCCTTTTTCTCCCCAAAGCTCCCCGTCACATAGTTGTATATTCTTAGGTGTGGGTCCTTCTAGTTGTGGCATGTGGGATGCCGCCTCAGCGTGGCTTGATGAGCAGTGCCATGTCCGCACCCAGGATTCAAACTGATGAAACACTGGGCCCCCTGCAGTGGAGCTGGAGAACTTAACCACTCGGCCATGGGGCCGGCCGAGGGAGGTTTTTAAATATAACCTCTTGTTTTCTTAAGTGGTAAAAGAAAAGTTAACTAGAGAAAGGAGGAAATGAGAAAGTCAATTGCAAATTTTGCAATTCCAAAGAATCCTATCAATATCCTTCTTTGATGTTATTTCCTCCTATAATTAGTTCCCACAATTACCATAAATGATCAGAGTCAAGTAGTATGATTAAAGCCAACCAAGTGCAAGTTTTCATTACAATTTAAGTTTATTGTATTTTTCCCATCACAAAACTAATTAGTGGTCAATATAGAAGATACGGAATATATAGAACAACACGCAAAACGAAAATAAAATCACCCACAACACTGTGATCCAAGTAAGTCACTATTTCATATTTTGATAGATTTCCTTCTTATATTTTTTCCAAGCCAAGTTTTGCTTGCTCATTTGATTCTTTTTTTGATACCCCTTTTTTACTCTCAATACCCTTTTTTAATTATCTTTTTTAATTACTTAACATAAGTTTTCACTCATGTTGCCTTAAACTCATCACAGGCTTCATTTTAATTTAGCATTCCATCAAGTGAACATTTCACAATTTATATCTTGCCTTACTAATGGGTAGTTGGTTTCAATTTCTCTTACATTATAAATAACTCTGTAAGGAACATATTGGGCATAAAGTTTTCCCAGTATTTCAAATTCTTTTCTTAGAATATAGTCCTCAAAATTGAACTATATAAGAAAAATAATAATCAAAATTAAAAGGCAATATGATGTCTGGGATTTGTAACAAAATAATACAGGGAAGGGAATGGGAGTTACAGAGGAAACAAGATTGTCTATGTTTAAAATTTTCCAGAATAATATGTTCAAACAAAAATAAAAAGAAGAGAGCATCCCAGAAAAAAAATATGTATATTTATTCTACTCAAGATGTATGTTTTTTAAGGCTCTCAATGTATTGCCAAATTGCTTCCCTAAAGGGCTGTAATCATTTTTACTCCCAACATATAGCTTAAGGTTTATTGTGAAGGCTTCTTTAAATCCTCTTTTCTTTGAAGTCTTTGTTTGTACATTGTCTTTGAGACATCTCTCTAACCTACTGCAAATTTTTTCTATTGAGATATGTTTCTGAGTTTTCACTTTATTCTGGTCACTGGCAATTGATTTTATGATGCTCTGTTGTTCATCATTCAAACATGACTTCATGCAAAACAAGAATCGGATAACACAATGATTTACCTACAAGGACGTTTATCAGATTGTTTACAAGGCAAAACTATGTTTATCATAAGGCTGTTTAGCACAAATTGGAAGCAATCGTTACTGTATCACTTTCAGGGGCTGCACAGTATTTTTTCAAACTGTATTTACTGACACAGAAAAAAGCCGAGTTGCCATTACATTGTTGAATTTTAAAAAGTAGGCTACAAAAATGTTTTTATAATTCCATTTTCCATATAGTATACCCATACATATGTACACACATACATACACAAAAAAACTTGGAAGTGCATATACTAATAAAAATAGTATCTTCTTGGGAGTAGGGGTGATATTGCAAATGATTTTTATAAACATTCTTATACGTATTTATATGCTTTATTTTTAACAATAAACATTCTAAATATACAATTTTTTTAAATTATCAACTAAAGTAACTCTCAAAATATAGCCAACTATTTGAACAATTGATTTTGTACACATATCAATTTCCAGCTCAATTATATCAACAGTCTCCCAACCTGATACACTGAATTTATAACCGCTAAACAATGTGATAGAACATGATCATCACTTGAATAACACTGTTTTGCTTCTAAATTTTCAAAACAGAGTTTTGTACCTAAAGATTTTCTAAAGCTACCTGATACTAAGAAAATTTGGGTTCAAATTACAAATTTAAAAAGTTAACAAACACACTAATAAATAATTAAGTAACATGCAATGATTAGGATATTAAAATCTGTAAATTTACAGCAATAAGGCTTTTCTGGACTAAAAATTCAATGATACAATGTATTTATGGGCCTAACTGAAATCCCTGCATGTCCACCTCTATCAATTCCAACACAGTTTGCTGTATGGCCCTAGCTCTGACTCTGCCATTAAAGTTTTGTGACCTCAGGCAAGGAACTCACCTCCAAAATCAAGGTTTCACACTAGCTAATTTCTAAGGTCTTCATGGATCTATGACTCTATATAAACTCAAAAAAGAAACTGAAAGCAAAGCTGGTCAATAAGGAGCTTCATCATGATCTAAGGTGTGTTTGCTTCCTAGGACTGCCGTAACAAAGTACCAAGAACTGGGTGGCTTAGAATGACAGAAATGTATTGTTTTGGTGGTCAAAGGTGTGAATCAAGGAGTCAGCAGAGCCACACTCTCTCTGAAGAGGCTGGGGAAGGATCTGTTCCATGCCTCTGGCCTAGTTTCTAGTAACCAGAGTTGTTCCTTGGCTTTATAAATGTTCTTACAGACCATCTTCTCTCTGTCTCTTCACATTATCTTCCCTCTGTATACATCTATGTCCAAATATCCCCCTTTTTATAAGGACATCAATCATATTGGATTAGGGCCCATCCTAATAACCTCATTTTAACTTGATTACCTCTGTAAAGACCCCATTTCCAAATAAGATTACATTCTGAAGAAGTGAGGTTCAGGACTTCAATACATCTTTTTTGGGGGGAGTCACAATTCAACCCATAATATATGGCATGATGGTTCATCTCTGTTGCCGTCTAGATCCATTCCTTGATCTTTTCTGCCCTCTACCTCAGTAGCTGACTTCTGCAAACTACACCATCCAAGCTTCCTTGATTTCTAGCTTCCGGTTGCATTCAGCAAATGGGAGGCACCTGTAGGAGATCACAAGCTAACAGGAGAAACAAAGTGGGACATTTATCACCACACAAAACCCCCACCATGGGCTGTTTTGGTAGGAACTCCTTCAGCCACCCACTGTCCTGAGCCCCTCTCCCATGATTCCAGCTCTCACCAGTACAGGCAATTCCATTCCCTCTCCTTGCCCCTTCTGGCTTAAGGCTATAATGACTTCCCACTGGTGCTAGTCTCTGGGTGCTTCACTATTTCTTCCTGGTGTACTACTCCCCACCCCTTTTAAACAATCCTTTCATTAAACTCTCTTTATCACCCCCATTAATGTACCATTTGCTTCTCACCAAGACCGTTTCTGGTAGATAGGGACAAGCCAATTCCTTACTTAGAGGATCTACATGATTTGTTTTTCAAAACTCTAAACAGCAGTTTAACCTCAGGCGTGGATGCCTCAAATCAACACTTGACATCATTGGTAGTAAAAGCATCACTCTTCTTGTCACATACACATTTGGTACTCTTGCTCCTTCTCCCTCTCACACCTATAGCTTCATCTAGAGAAGCCGTATGGTAGAGGTTAAGAGCATGGACTGTGGAGGTGGACTGCTTCACTTTGACTCCAGCCTCCACCATGTACTAGACTGTGTAAACTGGGCAAGTTACTCACCTCTCTGTTCACTCATTTGAGATATATGTCAAATTATTTAATTTTATTATAAAAAATCAGTTAATAGACACTAAAGTGCTTAGAACAATACCTGGCCTATAGAAAATGTTCTATGAGCATTAGCCACTATTATTAGTTTTAATTTTTCCTCTGATGTCTTCCCTTAATCTATGCTTTAAATCAATCTAGCCTCAATCTTTTATGCGCACCCTATCTGTTGAAATCAAATGTATGCTAGGAAAATATAAAAATGCAGCCAACCATTTAACTTTTACTATCCAAACTCTGTATTGTTCAAAAGGTCAATGAGACTTGTCACTCCACGCTATACCTGGCCCTCTGACCCCCATTTGGCAGTACATCTTGAATCCTCGGGAGTTTTATTTCCTTACAACTCATTTTGGATGACTTCGCTGTCAGACAAGATTCTGATGTTCATCAATCCCCCACCTAGGGCTCTCCTGGCCACATGTGATTCAGCACACTCCCACCTGCTGCCTCAGGCCTCTCCAGGCTTTTAAAAGACAGTTACCACAGGCCGCTTTCAGGCAGAAAAATGGCCCTTCATCGTGATTTTCATCCCAAACTGAGTATGCTTAGTTTCGTTTACTTGTGGGGGAGAAGAGGTGGTGTTTGAGCCCAGACATTGCTCAAAGAGGACAGGAAAAATCATCAAATTTAGTGGCTTTTTAGGAAAAGGTAAGGAATTGGGGAGAGAACTTGGGAAAACAAATCCTCACGGATCTTTGCAAACTATAAGCCTTCTTTTTAAGTTACAAATAAACAAACAAAACACTTTATAAAAAGAAATCTGCTTACTTGGCTTAGCAGAACATACCTCAGCTGCAATAGCTAAATGAACAAAAAGTAATTATTGTTACTGTATAAAATGGCTTTGACATACATTTACATGTACTATGTTTGGTGTTTATATAAACACATATTTATCAATGCATCAGAAATATCTAGATCTCAAGAAAGGTTCAACTTAGAAATCAAGTACAAGCTATGAGTTAAGAGTAGTAGCTACCGAGTTCACTAATCTAAAACCAAACTGACAGACTGGCCAACTAATGACTAACTGGCAAAAGACCCAAGTGGCCAAGAGCACAACTCTGAGGTGAGAATTCTGTCCCTGGTCTGAATTCTCATTCCAGCATTTATTGGGTGATCTTGGGCAAGTTACGTGTGCCTCAGTTCCCTCATTGTGTAATAACGGTTCTCACCTCACACGGTTATTGGGAAAGTTAAATGAATTAATAAAAACAAAGCACTCAGAGCAACTTCCGACATATAGTAAGCCCTCAAGAACTTTAGTTCTGAAATTTCCCATTGTAGATACAGACCAGAACTACATACAGTTCTATAAAAGATGATATTTAAAGGGAAAATTTTATTGCAGTTACAGCTTTTGGCATTTTTTTCTTCTTCTTATATGAGTCACACTAGTCATATTCACTTAAGCACAAGACAAGTTATTTTAGAGAAAAAATGTTCAATGATGACTGATGTTTGCATTGAACACAATATGCCGGATCCTGAGTTCATGTCTAAGCTTGCCTGGAACTACAGAAATAAGAAGGTTAATTACCATTTTAAATATGATGATTGGCTATTACCTTGTTTTCCTTTCAAGAAAAGGGCAAAATATTCTTACTATATGCAAACATATTCCTGTTGACAATTTATTCATTGCTGTTTATGACCTCTAGTTTTCTTTCAAATCAACCAATTAGATTTTAAACAAACACTCATGAAATAGAAGCAAAAATCACTTCCTCAACACATTTAGTGCTTCTTAAAGGTCTCCCAGAAATAACACCCACCAATTAATATTTATCCTCTTCCTCATATCATCAATGACTACATTGCATAAGGGAAGCCCATTGCCAGCTAAAGCATATGAGGTTGATAATAATCGGATTTGGCTGGTTGAAAAAAATGTGTTGTATTACAAAGAATTAAGATCTCATCCAACTGAAACATGCTGGTAGAATAAAGAGGCCAAGAGACAACCAATTGTAAAAATATTAAGAAATAGGTAACAGTTAAAGTAATTCTTTCTCACCCCAACTAGATCTACTAACTGCCAGAGTTACTTTCCACTTACATCAGTGTTACCTCAGGGGATCTACTGTCTTCCTATAAAAGTCAGCCAAGCTGCACAGCTTAACCAAGATATTTCTCTATATTAGCTACAAACTACAGAAAGCATTTCTGTAAATAAAGCATACATCATTATTACCAGGATATTATTAACTTTTGCTGCTCAGGAACTGAAATATCTATACAGGGATTCTTTTACAGAGAAACAAAGAAGTCTGCGTGTTAACCTAGCAATGGGTATCACATAAGTATACCATATTATTATACTATTATAATATATTATATATATTATTATTATACCTATACTCACTTATTATGAGTATAGGAGTGCTGTCAGGCCACACTATCCACATTTGATGCCTAGTTTCTTCCACTAACCATCAAGAAACCTAAAACTTCATTAATAAAATGATTTTAGGTCTTAAAGGCTTTCAGAGGAGAGGGAAATAGAAATGGGAATGTCTCAAGTTAAAGACAGAAGAGTAGTCTAGGACTTACATGCCACATAAGAGACCAAATGGAATCAGTATAAGTTTTAAACAGGAAAATAATATTATCCAAATTGTGTTGAAAATAACTCTGGTAGTGATATGGAAAATGTATTAGAGGAAACAGAAAGAGAGACTATGTGGAATCTTAGCAAATGGTAAGGAGGACCTGAACTGAAACACTGCAAAAACAGAAAAGAAAAATACTAGGTAGATATTTTCCAGGTAGACCCAAAAAGACTCTGTGTCTAATTGTATGTGGATGACAAGAAAAAGGAAGAAGTTAAAGATGACGGTGAAGACTCTAATTTGACTTGTGACTAAATAAATTCCAAGAACCAAAATAATAACCAGAGGAAGAGAACGAGTTACGGGAGAGAAGGCTAAGTTGGGTCGGAAAAATCCACAGAATATCATCATACAGATCTATCCAGTAGAGAGCTAGACATACAGCCATGATGCTTAGGGAAAGAAGTCAGGTGGGCAAGAAATCAAGTGCAGTGGCCAAAGGGAAAAGAAAAGAGGGCCAAGAAAGGAACCGGCAAAACAGAGAGCTCAAAGGAGAGCCAAGAAAGAGGAGTGTAGTATATGACAAAGAAGTTTCAAGGAGGAAGTATTTACAGTGCCTGATTCTGCTAAGATATCGGGAAGCATTTATATTGTAGCCAGTGGATTTAGCAATGAGAAAGTTTGGGAATTTTTTTCAAGGAGCTTCTATAGAGTATTGAAGATATAAGTCTGATTTCAGTGGACTAAGGGAATAAATGAATTAAGGAATTGGAGAGAATTCACAGACAACTCTTTCTAGAAGTTTGAAAACAAAGGGAAAATGTGCCAATTTGGCTCTAAATCCTGATGGATTCGAGTGAGTGCAAGTCTCTGTTACCACTGGACAGAAGAGGGAGAAAACAGAAGGAATTAAAGACGACTCTGAAGTCTCAAAATTTGGTTCATGGGCAGTGATATGACCTCAGCTTCATGGTCCAATACAGTAGCCATGATTCTGAATGAGGCTACTGAACATTTGAAGAGTGGCTTATCTGAATTGACGTGTGCTCTGTGAAACCCACAACAGATTTTCAAGACTTACTATTTCAAACATTAGTATTTCAAAAAATGTAAACTATCTCATTAATATTTTAATATTAATTACATGTGGAAATAATATTTTGGCTTATTGAGTTAAATATTAAAATTAATTTCACCTGTTGCTTTTTATTTTTTCAATGTGCCAATTAGACAATTTAAGATTACATATACAGTTCACACTATATTTCTATTGGAAAGTCCTGATCTAGCAAATGAATAGTGAACTGGAAGAAAAGCAGGATTCAAAAAGGTTCTGTCAGAGCTGGTCCTTATGTATCACATTAGGGTGAAGTTTATGAAGAGGTCATCAAGGACAACTTCACGATTCTATAGTTTAAGCAACTAAAATCCTAACGGATTAGGTTGTTTACTCACATCATCTGGCTAGTTAGAAGAAAAACCAAGACTAGAACTCACCCCTTGAAGTGTCAATGAAAACGTAAAAGTTTGAATAGAAAAAGATAATAGTAGCTTGACTGTTCTGTACATCACATTCTATGCCACATCCAATAAGATGACTTGCTTATAGCAAAAAACATAACCTCCAAACATATTAAAATCATGACCTCATAGAGTGTCCTATGTTCACCAATCAACCTGTAATACAACTAATGTCTTAAGCTACGTCAACCCATGATCCACTTTGCTTTTGTTTTACTTTGGGCATATATATGCTCTGAATTTATTTCAAACCAATTCCACACCAATTTTAAAAAGTTTCATCCATTCAAGCATATCTCTCTCAAAAAACAGTTGTAAGAACACATATTTGTAAAAGTTCAAAGAATTTACTTCTCAACTCTTGTGTTATTACCAACCATTCAAGAGTGGTAACTCACTAAGACATCATGGCGCTCTTAAGTATAATACTCAGGGTAAGTCAAAAATTAAAAAGTTCAAAGTATGAGGATTGGGGAGGGACCAAGATGGTGGAGTGAGAGGTCTTCTTTGTCTCTCCCCCGTCGAATCTACAACTAATTGGACATTCACCGATTAACAAAGGATATCCAGATAGCATCTCAAGATGCCTAAAAGTCTCGTGCTACTATACGTCGGAACGTGGACAGACTTCCCCCCCGGGAGGAGGTGGAAATAGGTGAAAGCTCTCCGACCCCCGACCCCCAATCCCTAGACAGCCTAGTTCCTGCAGGAGGCTCTCTTCCAACGGACTCCACCACAGCATCACCAGACACCAAGGGCAGGAGTGTACACTCACCAGCGGAGCGACGGTGGAAACAGGTGACAACACCACTACCCAAGCCCCCCCGCAATTGCACCTAGGCCCAGGGGGAAATCCCCAGGGCCCGCACCCACCGGCAGGGAAAGCCTCTGCTCGCCATTAGCAGGGAGGCCACGCCCAGAAGCCAGGAAAAAGGGAGGCTCCCAGAGGGCGGATCCCCTGGGGCGGCTCCAGACTGCAAGCTACCGCTGGGCTCACGGTCACTGGCACAGGGCTTGGTGCAGGGGGTCCCGGACTTCCCGTAGACGTGCTTGGGGACATGCTTGGAGCTCCAGCGCCTGGCTTTGTGGCGCGGGGGAAGGCTCTGGGGTCCCGCATCTCCCCAGCAGGGAAAGCCTCTGCTCACCATTGGCAGGGAGGCCACGCCCAGAATCCAGGAAAAATGAAAGCTCCCGGTGGGCGGATCCCCCAGGGCGGCTCCAGGCCACAAGCTGCTGCTGGGCTCACAGTCTCCTGCGCACAGGTCAGTACAGGGGGTGCCCAGACTTCCCGTGGATGCGCCTGGGGACTGGGTGGAGCTCCAACAACCGGCTCTGCAGCCTGGGGGGTTGCTCCAGGGTCCCACACCCCCCCAGCAGGGAGGGCCTCTGCTCACCATTGGCAGGGAGGCACCGCAAGCATTCGGAACACCAGGAAGCTCCCTAGAGCAGAATTCCCCACAAGGGAGCAGATTACAAGCCACCACCAGGCCTACGGACTCTGGCCATGTCCCAGACGAGGCAAGGGACTCCCAGAGATCCAGTGAGAGTAAAGTGGGGCAGAGTAGAGCTCTGGTGAAATGACTATGTAGCCCACGGGGGAACTCCAGGTTCTTACAGCAGCCTCAGTGAAAGCCTTTGCACAGCACTAGTGGAGAGGTCCCAACTGGCAATCGCAAGGCGGGAAGGCCCTGGGGCAAAAGCAGCACAGCTAAGTAAGCTAATGACAGACTGCAGAAGATACCCATAGCTCTGCTGGGACTTATAGTGGACAGGTGTGATCTGGTGGACTCTGTTAGGGACAAATCGGAGATTATAGGTGATCCTGCTCCTGGCTGATGAGAAAGCCCACAACACTGCTGCAGACCACAAGGAGGGAGCGTGTCTAGGTGGGCTGCAGCAGTAGGCACCAGCAGCCTGAGGCCCCCTTGCGATAGCCCCCACAACCAACAAGGGACCCCACAGGACCACTGTGACTACGAGGAGGGGTCCAGACCCAGTCAGTAACAGCTGACAGGGTTCCAGGTTGGGGCAGTCTAAACAGCTGCCCCCCCACACACCAGTTGCAACAAGTGGAAACAGCGACTAAACTCTATCTCTATGCGGAGGCACAAACCCACACCATAAAGCAGTATGAAAAAATATATTAAATCTCCAGAACAGAAGGAAAATGATAACCATCCAGAAAACAATCACAAAGACAATGAAATCTACAACCTAAATGACGATGATTTCAAAACTGCCATTATGAAAACACTCAATGACCTAAAAGAGAATTCAGATAGGCAACTCAACGAGCTCAGGAGCTATGTCACAAAAGAGCTTGACACCATAAAGAAGAACCAATTAGAAATACTGGAGCTGAAGAACACAATGGAGGAGATTAAGAAAAATCTGGACTCTCTGAAAAGTAGGGTCAATAATATGGAGGACAGAATTAGCAATTTGGAGGATAGGAATATAGAAATGCTGCAGGCAGAGGAGGAGAGAGAATTAAGACTAAAAAGAAATGAAGAAATTCTCCGAGAATTATCCGACTCAATTAGGAGATGCAACATAAGGATTATAGGTATACCAGAGGGAGAAGAGAAGGAGAAGGGGGCAGAAGGCCTGTTCAAAGAAATAATAGCTGAGAACTTTCCAAACTTGGGAAGAGAGATGGAACTTCATGTCACAGAAGCCAATAGATCTCCAAGCTTTATTAACGCAAGAAGACCAACCCCAAGACATATAGTAGTGAAACTAGCAAAAGTCAATGACAAGAGAAATTACTAAGGGCAGCCAGGCAGAAGACAATAACTTACAAAGGAAACCCCATAAGGCTATCAGCAGATTTCTCAGGAGAGACCTTACAGGCTAGAAGAGATTGGAATGAAATATTCAAAACTCTGAAGGATAAAAACTTGCAGCCAAGAATACTCTACCCAGCAAAAATATCCTTCAAATACGATGGAGAAATAAAAACTTTCCCAGATAAACAAAAGTTAAGGGAGTTCATCACCACAAAACCTCCTCTTCAAGAATTGCTCAGGAAGAAACTCATTCCTGAAAAATCAAAAAAAGGAAAGGGGTTACAAAATCTAGAACAAAGGAGATGAGCAGAAGGAATAATACAAAGTAACAGCTCTCCATCAGGACAAAATGCAAAAGAACTGGAAAGCAAGTGATAAAATTGCAACAGTAGGCCCCCACGTTTCAATAATCACACTAAACGTGAATGGATTGAACTCTCCAATCAAAAGGCACAGAGTGGCAAGATGGATCAAACAACAAGATCGAACAATATGCTGCCTCCAGGAAATACACCTCAGCCCCAAAGACAAACACAGACTCAGAGTGAAGGGGTGGAAGACAATACTCCAAGCCAATAATGAACAAAAGAAAGCAGGTGTTGCCATACTTATATCAGACAAAGTAGACTTCAAAACAAAACAGGTAACAAAAGACAAAGAGGGGCAGTATATGATGATAAAAGGGACGCTCCACAAAGATGACATAACAGTCATAAATATATACGCACCTAACACAGGAGCACCAAAATTCGTGAAGAAACTCTTAACAAAACTAAAAGGAGACATCAACAGTAATACAATAGCAGTAGGGGACCTCAACACCCCATTAACACCAATGGACAGATCATCCAGACAGAAAAATCAACAAGGAAATAATAGAATTAAATGAAAAATTAGATCAGATGGACCTAATAGATATATATAGGACACTTCATCCAAAAACAGCAGGTTACACATTCTTCTCAAGCACGCATGGAACATTCTCAAGGATAGACCATATCTTGGGAAGCAAAGCAAGCATCAATAAGTTCAAGAGGGTTGAAATAATATCAAATCGACAAACCCTTAGCCAGACTCACTAAAAAAAAAGAGAGAGAAGTCTCAAATAAATAAAATTAGAAATGAGAGAGGAGAAATCACAACAGATACCGAAGAAATACAAAGGATCATAAGAGAATACTATGAAAAACTATATGCCAACAAATTGAACAACCTAGAAGAAATGGATGAATTCCTAGATTCATACAACCTACCCAAACTGAATCAGGAAGAAATAGAGAATCTGAATAGACCAATCACAAGTAAAGAAATAGAAAAAGTAATCAAAAACCTCCCCAAAAATAAGAGTTCAGGACCAGACGGCTTCTCTGGAGAATTCTAACAAACATTCAAAGAAGATTTAATACCTATCCTTCTCAAACTCTTCCAGAAAATAGACGAAGATGGAGCACTCCCTAATACATTCTATGAAGCCAACATCACCCTGATCCCCAAACCTGACAAGGACAACACACAGAAGAAAAACTACAGGCCAATATCACTGATGAATACAGATGCAAAAATCCTCAACAAAATTTTGGCAAACCGAATACAGCAATATATCAAAAAGATTATACATCATGATCAAGTAGGATTTATACCAGGGACACAGGGATGGTTCAACATCTGCAAGTCAATCAACATGATTCACTACATTAACAATAGGAGAAACAAAAACCACATGATCATCTCAATAGATGCAGAGAAAGCATTCAACAAGATCCAACATCCATTTATGATAAAAACCCTCAATAAAATAGGTATAGAAGGAAAGTACCTCAACACAAGAAAGGCCATATACGACAAACCCACAGCCAACATCATACTCAATGGACAAAAACTGAAACCCATCCCTCTCAGAACAGGAACAAGACAAGGGTGCCCACTTTCACCACTCCTATTCAACATAGTACTGGAGGTGTTGGCCAGAGCTATTCGGCAGGAAAAAGAAATAAAAGGAATCCAAATAGGCAACGAAGAAGTAAAACTCTCGCTGTTTGCAGACAACATGATCTTATATATAGAAAACCCCAAAGAATCCATACAAAAACTATTAGAAACAATCAACAACTACAGCAAAGTTGCAGGGTATAAAATCAACATACATAAATCAGTAGGATTTCTATATGCTAACAATGACCTAACAGAAAAAGATCTCAAGAACTCAATCCCATTCACAATCGCAACAAAAAGATTAAAATACCTTGGGATAAATTTAACCAAGGAAGTGAAAGATCTATACAACGAAAACTACAAGACCTTCTTGAAAGAAATCGACAACGACATAAAGAGATGGAAAGATATTCCACGCACATGGATTGGAAGAATAAACATAGTTAAAATGTCCATACTACCTAAAGCAATATACAGATTCAACACTATCCCAATCAGAATTCCAATGTCATTCTTTACAGAAATCGAACAAAGAATACAAAAATTCATATGGGGCAACAAAAGACCCCAAATTGCTAAAGCAATCCTGAGAAAGAAGAACAAAGCTGGAGGCATCACAATCCCTGACTTCAAAACATACTACAAAGCTACAGTAATCAAAACAGCATGGTACTGGTACAAAAACAGGTGCACAGATCAATGGAACAGAATTGAAAGCCCAGAAATAAAACCACACATCTATGGACAGCTAATCTTTGACAAAGGAGCTGAGGGCCTACAATGGAGGAAAGAAAGTCTCTTTAACAAATGGTGCTGGGAAAACTGGACAGCCACATGTAAAAGAATGAAAATCAACCATTTTCACCACTTACTAAAATAAACTCAAAATGGATCAAAGACCTAAAGATTCGGCCTGAAACAATAAGTCTGCTAGAAGAGAATATCGGCGGCACACTCTTTGACATCAGCTTCAAAAGAATTTTTTTGGACACCATAACCCCTCACATGAGGGAAACAATAGGAAGAATAAACAGATGGGACTTCATCAGGCTAAAGAGCTTCTGCAAGGCAAGGGAAAACAGGCTTGAAACAAAAAAACAGCCCACTAAGTGGGAAAAAATATTCACAAGGTATTTATCCGACAAAGGGTTAATCTCCATAATATACAAAGAACTCACACAACTCAACAAGAAAAAATCAAATAACCCAATTACGAAATGGGCAGGGGACATGAACAGACATTTCTCCAAAGAAGATACATGGATGGCCAATAGACACATGAAAAGGTGCTCATCATCACTAATCATCAGGGAAATGCAAATCAAAACTACACTAAGATATCACCTTACACCTGTTACCATGGCAAAAATATCCAAAACCAAGAGTGACAAATGTTGGAGAGGCTGTGGAGAAAAGGGAACCCTCATACACTGTTGGTGGGAATGCAAACTGGTGCAGCCACTATGGAAAACAGTATGGAGATTCCTCAAAAAGTTAAGAATAGAAATACCTTATGACCCAGCCATCCCACTACTGGGTATATATCCTAAGAACCTGAAATCAGCAATTTCAGAAGCTCTATGCACCCCTATCTTCATTGCAGCATTATTCACAATAGCCAAGTCATGGAACCAACCTAAGTGCCCAGCAACTGATGATTGGATAAAGAAGTTGTGGTATATTTATACAATGGAATACTACTCAGCCATAAAAAAGGACAAAGTTGTCCCATTCACAACAACATGGATAGACCTTGAGAGTATTATGTTGAGTGAAATAAGCCAGACAGAGAAAGACGAACTCGGCATGACTCCACTCATAGGTGGTAGTTAACGTATGGACAAAGAGAACTGATCGGTGGTTGCCAGGGGAAAGGGGGGTGGGGGAAGGGCACTAGGGGTGAAGTGGTGTACCTACAACATGACTAATAATAATGTACAACTGTAATTTCACAAGGATGTTAACTTTTATAAGCTTAATTAAAAAAAAAGGTTCAAAGTATGGCTAGAGGATATGATGACATACCATATTTCAAATGCTGGCAGAATTTCAAGTCCTACTTTTCCCAATGAAAACTTCAAAGCTCAATCAACCACTATGTTACAGGTCAGCCACAGTTTCAGGATCACCAATAATTACAACCAACCAAAATCTTTGGCTGTAATTTCTTCAATACTCTAAGCTACTATAAATCTGTTTATACTTTCCATGTAAGAAAGGGCAATATTTAAAAATAATAACATTTTCCTTTCACGCTAATTTTCCATGTGAGATTGAAAAATACACATCACTTTAAACTGTACATAGCACTTAATTTTGTGAGATAGTGTAAATAAGCTAATAACTGCCAAAATCATGATAGTTATTTTCTGTGTAGAGTTATTGCTTTAAAATACAGTGTTGAAAAATGAAAAAAGATTAATTAGAGTGCATGTTTATTTCATTCTGTATATATACCCTATATTTACGTTAACAAATAAAACTACTACTTGTATTCCAAGTTGACGTTATTCAGAGTAATAGAAATAAAGAATATCAGCTTCCACTTCTTGAATATCTGCTGTTCTCTCAATGTGTCACATGGATAAAAGGCAGGTGCAAAGCTAGCTAACGGAGTTAGGCATGCACTGGGTGATTGTGCTTTCCAAAAAAAGAGTTTTCAGTTTTGATCTACATGTTTTCGTTTCTTCACTGACAAACTTGTTTACCATTTCTTCCATACAACTGATCACTCTTACCTTAAAATTTTTACACAACCATCTCTAAAACTCTGTTGCTTCTCCTCTAGTCAAGAATGTACCACTCCATCTTTAAAATCTAGTTTCAAATTCGCACCTATTTTTCTTCCAGCCCCTCTTCCTTCAGTAATTCATTAGTCTCAGGATCATACCAGTAGTTGCTCATGTGGTTCTATAAACTCATCGCACACCTTTGCCTCATCTCTACTTTGATCAGATGATACATATGGGTAGAAACTACATCTGCCATTTCTATTGTGCCATCTGACAACATTTACCACTAATAGTATGCTGTTAAACCAGATAATTTAATTAAATTGTGTTTGAAAAGCCCTGATATATAGTATTTTCCAAGTTTCATGATATATTCCTACCATGGCTGATTTCAAGCTACCAACATAAAGTCGTTAAACATGAGGTTACAAAGAAATGCGCACACTGACTCTTGGGAGCCAGTAAAGTCACTGTACCATGTTTGGCACACTACTAATCTACTAAATATCAAGCTTCCCTTTTAATATGCCAATCTGCCACATTTTTGACAAGTTTCAAAGATGTCTATTTTCAATTTTGTCTTATTCAAGATACAGCCATGCAGTAGAATAGTAAGTTCAATGAAGGGAGGTGCTTTGTCTGTCTATTTTTTTTTACTATTGTATCACAGTGGCTAATTCTGCGCCCAGAGTAAGCAGTTAGAAAATATTTGCCAAATGAATACATTGTCAATATTTTTTAATATAACAAAATATTAGATAAGTATCCAGCAGAAGCTATGACATGCCTCCCATCATAAAATAAATTTAACCTACAAATGTGGAAAATAAAATAATCATACAGAAAAAGTTAAAGGTTAGCTTAGAAATTATCGGATGCAATCCCTTCATTTTATTAAAAAGGAAAATCTACCCACAGAAGTTAATTGACACACAGTCCCTTAGTGCTAGAGTGAGCCCAGAACCCAGGTCTCTTGGTATCTGGTCCAAATCTTTTTTGACTAGATAATCATGACTGCCCCTTGGGTCATTGCTTATTTGAGCTAATAACCTGTTGGGAAGCTGCTAACATTTTGAAAAGCAGACTTTTTCATTGGTTTGCAACATTAATACACAATGCTGAGCTACATTTGATATAATATCTAAAAAGAGAACAGCCAAGCTAATTATAAGAATATCAGTGACAAAGAAAGACTATAATTATAAAGGAGATTTCTGTATATATCAGATGACCTTTTTCTCAACAGAGCATCATAGAAGCTGGGATTAGCCCAAATTCTATATTCAGACCGTCTTCAAATTTGGAATCCTCTATGAACCTAATTGTCTTGGTTACTATTCTCTCCATCATTAGTAAAAAGGCTATACAAAATTAGACCTTATATTGATTCCAGAGATGATTACCAAGATAGTCCCACAATTAAAAGGCATAAGATATAAACTGTAAAAATGGCCAGGAATCTATCAACACCTTCAGAAGATTATAATAATTACATATAGCATATAAGTTATTGGGTTAGAGAGAAAAAAAATCTTTCCTTAGACAATATTTTGGACTTTTACCTATTTATGTTTTTAATAAGACCTTAATTAAATACAACTGTAAGAATCATAATCTCCTATACTGAATTTCTATGAATGGTTCAATCAGGTTGACAGTCAAAGGTGTTTGTTATGAAGCAGATGAGTAAAGAAGAATCCAAATTTAAAGAATTGATCAATAACAGAAAATTATAGCTAAAATTACAGAATTTTAACAAATTAAAGATGCTAGATATTCTTCTCATGAGAAATTCTTTTCCTCCATTATTTGTTACCATTTTAAAAATCCACAATATAATAACTGTGCTAAAGAATCATACCTCCTTGAAGATAACTAAAAACAATCACTCCCTCCATTTCTAGAGCAAAAGTGAACATTCAAAGATAATTGCAGGAGGTTAAGTTCATTAGCCAATATTCCACTAACACCTAAGGCAGTTTTCTGATTTTTTTTTCAGTATGATCTTATTACTGTCTAATTATCCATATTGCTTTTCTTCCTTTTTGTTAAACTGAAAATCACAGAAGCAGTTTAACCTTTCATTTAGAATCATTAAATACACCCCCCTCCTTCACTGATAATTGGGCTCTTTCTTTATTAACTGATTCCTCCCTTGATTTATTACAAATCTTTTTTGCCAAATTTGGACCCATTCTGTTAATACGTTCTTTCCCTTCTCTCAACTCAATTAACACACTGTCACTTTTACCAAAGCTTTTCTATTATTTCTTCAAGTTCTTATTGCTCTTTAAAGATCCTCTAGTAGAAAAATGAATTTTTAATAAACCTAGAATATTTTAATGATTCTTATTTAATTCTATAGTGAAATTTATGGGACATATTACTCAAGCTGAAATATTTCCCACTGTACTGTCATAATACTCTACAGTAACTTTCCAGCAATCCGAATATACAAATCTCTGCAATGTAACTTATGACCTCTAAAAGCACAGAAAACCATATTATAATTATCATATCCACAGTCAAATCAAACTGAGCCAGCTTCTCCATCAGCAATTTCAACATCCATACAATTTTTAATAAAGTGAAACCTACACTTGTTGTGCCTTCAGTAAATATTTATGTGAGCTCCAAATGTGAGTAAACCTGTCACTAGATTATGCAAGAAGTAACCCTTCATAATATGAAACATTGAGGTTTCTCATGAATAGAAATAAACAATTACCAAAAAAAAAAAAAAGTATTCCTGTTCTCTTCTTGGAAAAAAAGTTTTCCTGAGCTCCAAAGCACTGATAAAGTTTGGTGGCTGTCGCTTTAAGCCTTTTCCCTTTCTTATCAGCCAAAGACACATTTCCCAGAAACTGCCACCTCCACTCACCAAAAACAGTGCCTTTTCTTTGTAAAAGGAAAAGAAAACTAGGAGGATAACTGCTGACCTTGGATCAAATAAAGCAATGTTCAAGATTAATTTTGCGATTTCTTCCATATCTCCAGGACCTGAACTATTAAACAGAATATGGAATCTAACATTATTTTTTATAGAACAAGTGAATGAGTGTTGACTGGTGGGAAATGCATCTTAAGTTGACAAAAGAGATGGAGATAACCAGAACAAGATTAACCATTAGAGTCTTAAAAACTCAACTCCCAGAATAAATTACAAGAAGTAAAGAAATATAAGACCTGTACAGCTTTCTTATTTTGAATAATTTTAAACAAATAGGAGAGGATTTTGCTCTCATCCTTCTGTAAAACGTCTGCCAGCCAACTTTTAATTTTTCAATTTTCAATAATTTCAACTTAAGACACAATCGTAATAAGCAAATATTCATTTGATGCCTTTAACCAAAAAAGCCCTGGTGCTCAGTCTCCTTATCCATTCTAAAATTTGTCTTTAGTGTACCAACATGGCTTCTCGTCTTTAAAAAATTTCAAGTCAGTTTTGACAACAGCTTCAAAAGTACACAACACATTTTTCTGATATTCTGAGAGACTGATTCTTATGTCCAGCTCCCTAACAATTCGACCTTGATCCCTAAAACTACTTTCATGTAATTTTTAAAGTGGAAAAGATCTTAGAGATCAACGAGTTTATACCTCTTATTTTGCAGATGCTAAAACTGACCCAAAGAGTAGTGGTTACTCAGCCAGTTAACAAGTGAAGCAGCTGAAAGAGAAACAAGCTCTCCCAAAGCCTAGCCTTGTATTCTTCCACCAAAGAACTGGCACGTAAAGTCTTATAGATTTGTTTTATGTAAAAGAAAATAATTTTTAATTAGTTAATTACTTGAATAAAATTAGTGTATTTCAAATACTTAAGAGTCTTTTGTAAAAGTTCATTTCCTTACCCATTTTAAGGGTAGTATTAGAACTGTCTGTATTTTTTAATAGGTTAACTCAATTTTCTATTGCCACTATATCAAATTTATAATAAATATCAAATTTAAAATAACACCCATTTATTATCTCACCACTCTCTAGGACAGAAATCTGGCAGGTTCCGCTGGGCACTCTGCTTAGGGTCTCAGAAGACCAAAATCAAGGAGTCAACTGGTCTAGGCCCTTATCTGGAGACTGGGGGAGAATCCATTTCCAGGCTCATTAGGTTGTTGGCAAAATTCAGTTCTGTGTGGTTGTAGGACTGAAGTCATCATTTCTTTGCTGGCCTTTGGCCAGAGCTCATTCTTAGCTTTTAGAGGTAGCCCACTTTCCTCTGCTCATGGCTCCTGAACCTTCAAAACCAGCAATCTTTGAATCTTTCTCGTGCAGCGGATCTCTCTGACATCTTCAGCTACTTCTCCCTCACTTCCTCTTCTGCCTCTGCTTTTAAGGACTCACATGATTGCACTGGGCCCACCTGGATAATCCAGGATAACCTCCCTATTTTCAGGCCAGCTGAAGGGTTAATCTTAGTTACATCTACAAAGTCTCTTGGCAATGCAAGATAACATTCTCATGGGTACGATATTTCATCATATTCACTCTCCTGGGGATTAGGGTATGGAATCTTCTTGGGGACCAAATTCTGCCTAATACACTTAACATACATTTTATTGATGTAACTTAGGGAAATGTGACTTTTTTAACAGATCATATTGTTCAAACTTAACAACTCTAACAAAAATATTACTTTTCATCCCTAACATTTATATATCCACTTCCAGAAAGGGCTCAGATTAGCCCTGTGTAGGTCTGGTACCTTCCCTGTACCAATCACCGAGCCAGCTTCATAGGGATGTGACCAGTGCAGTCACACAAAGGCCTGAGCTGAGAAGGGCCACACACTTGGGGCTTAATTCTACGCACCTGCCATCTTGAAATTCTCCACACTTTGCATTTGTTTGTAATTGAAGTCTGACAGGACAAAGGAGCACCTGCTAGGGGGCTGTTTGTCTGAAAAAGAGTATATTTCTCTTTCATTTTTGAAGGATAGTTCCAATAGGTACAAAATTCTAGGTTGGGAATTTATTTTTCCTTTCGCCCTTTTAAGATGTCATTCACTTGTCTTCTGTCTCCCATTGGTTGAAAAATCAGTTGTATTTTTGCTTCTTTGCAGGTAGTATGTCTTTCTTTTCATTTTAAGATTTTTCTCTTTTTCTTTGGTTTTCAGTGGTTTGACTACCACATGCCCTAAATGTTGTTTTTCACCGTATTTATCCTGCTAGAGTTTGTAGTGCTGCTTGAAGCTGTAGGTTGATGCCTTTCATGAGTTCTGGAAAATTCTTCGTCTTTATCTATATTCAGATATTGCTTCCCTCCTGATTCTCTCTCTCTTCTTCTGGGACTCCAATTAGATGGAGGCTACACTTTTTCACTATGTCCTATAAATCTCTCTTATACTATTCACTGTATACTGCATTCTGTCATCCCTCCGTACTCCAGTCTAGATATTTTCTAATTGGCCTATTACCCACTTCACTAATCCTCTCCACAGGTGTATCTATTTTGCTGTTAAACTCATCTACTGAGTTCTTCAGTTATACTAGTTTTTATTTGTAGAATTCCTTTCAATTCTTTTTACAGATTCTTATTCTCTGCTGAAATTATCCATCATTTCATCAATTTCTTAATGTATTGATTATAATTATTTTATAGCCCATGTCTAATAACTCCAATAAATAGATCACTATACAATTATTTCTATTTTTTATTGTTTTACTTTGTTTTTATCTTGGTCCTGGCTTCTGATATGCATGATAATCTCTTATTGGATGCCAGGCATTGTGTTCAAAAACCAAAGACTCTACATGATGTCTCTTGCTTCTGGCAATGACAGACAGAATAAAGGCAGATCACCTTAAAATCAGGATTGAGTTTAGCAGAGGCTGTATTTCAATTTTTTTAAGTTATGGTCTATTTCTAGTTCTTCCTAACTCCAAGGATATAGCCCTTCAGGAGTCCCAATGAAAACTTCGGAGTGTTTTACCAGGGTCCTGCCTCCTCCTCCCTGAATTCTAGTTCATGACTCCCTAGCACTGTGAAACTACCAAAAATTCTGCACAGCATCTCCTCATCTTAGCTGCCAATGTTTGGCTTCTCAGCTTCATGGCCTGTGCTGCTTACAAAATAACAAATAACCCAAGGAGAAAAGTGTCACCAAATACAGGGTTCACCTCGATGTGTTTGTCATCACTCTGGCATCTTTACCCCTTGGTAGTGCTACAACGCCTTCAGATATTTTTTTAATTCAGCTTTCTCATTTTACTCAGCATGGGCCTTATTTTGAAATGAACTAGTCTATCATAGGTGGAAGTGGAAATCAGATATTGATTGATCTTAGTGGCCTATCTTTATGTACACATCTATATCTTATTGGTTCCAAAAGTATTTCAGATAGATTAACATAACTACATGAGAGTTTATTTTTCTGTATTATATTTCACGCTTAAAACCTAAACTGCTTACTTCTCCAAAATTTTAATTATTTCTCTGTTAGAATTATCATTTAAACTTATATTCAAAATGCTTCTCCTTAACAGTTCAATCTGACTCCTTACCTATAACATACAATGTGTATTTGGGAGCTCCTTTGCAAATGCTGTCATGCACTTTTTTTCTTCAATAAAAGTAACAGTGTTCTCAAATACAGGATTTTTTCACAGTAAAAATAAAAACAGTTACAAACATAAGTATCCACTATTTCATAGAATGTTGTCTGTATAACTTTGTTCTTTGACAACTTCTAGTCATCTCTCAAAGGATATAAAATTTATGAAATGGGATGAGCAGAAGCTATGGATATCGCCTATAGTCATATTATCATAAAAATCTCAATAATTCAAAATTGAAATTTATGATCACTGAAATGTTTCAAAGCTGTAATTTGTCTCCGAACTAAAAAAAAAATGTTTTATTACATAATTAAAATGTATAAAAATTGTGAAGGCAGTTTATCCTCCTCAAGAAATCAAATTGCTATTAAGGACTACCTTAAGGGTACCAACTTTTGGTATGCCTACAAGTAGCATTTACAAAATCAGTGTAATCTATATTAAATAATAGCAATAATACTTAACCTATCCCATTTTTTTAAGTATCAATTGTAAATATACTTAGTAATGAATGCAAATTACTATGGGTAATTGAAAGTGCCAAGAACTAAATCTCTCATCAAAATAAACTGCAACCCAGGATTTCACTCTCCAGCATTTTTAATGTCAATTAATTAAAAACAAAAACAAAAACTAGGCACTTCACCCTGCCTATAGAACCCTTCTTTGAAAATCATGGTCTTTCTAAATTTGTGTTCCTGAAATGTACAATATTAACGACAAATGCAGAAAAATATTTGGCTACAAACAAAAAAATTAGAAATGAGTACAGATAGATGAGTATATACAACTATACTCTCCCAACTCAACAGGTAACTGGCTTTTAATACAATTTTATGTCATTATTCAATATTATCATTGCTCTGGGCATTTGTTTCAAAATATGAATTTTGGTTTTTTAGCACACTCCGATTGATTTCCTTTGGTGGCTCAAGGGAACTTTAAAGATTTACAAGCACTCAAAATACAAAGAAACTAGCACCTTCCATTGTTTTCTAAAGATTCTATTCTATTTCATCTATTTTCCTGGCTCATATCTTCATAACTCTTTGCTCACATTTATTGCTAGAGATGTAGCCCTCATAGTGGCCATCTGTCAGAAAGCAGCAATTGGTCTAGCATGCCAGAAACCAGCTGTGAAACTGTATGCACACTATGTGTTCACAATAAAGTATTATTGCTATTAACAAAGAGACAATGTTTCAGGAACTACTGTATCAGAAATTTCACTACAGAAATGGCAATAATATAATATAGACATACTATGGCCTGCATGACTTCTTTGTTGAGAATGAGTAAGTGTCCTCAACCAAACATCGCCACAATGTATAGAGGCTTTATCGTACGATGGTTAAGAACACAGGATTTGATGTGAGGTCCTCCAAACCTTTGCTCTACCATTTACTAGCTGTATGTTCTTAAGCAAGTTTATTTAATCTCTCTATACCTTAGTGTTTTCATCAACAAAATAAGAACAACAACAGTACCTGCTTTATTTTTTTTAATAAGAATTAAACAAAAATGAATATAGAGGGGCCAGCCCCGTGGCCAAGTGGTTAAGTTTACACACGCTGCTTCAGCAGCCTGAGGTTCGCCAGTTCAGATCCTGGGCGCAGCCCTACACACTGCTCATCAAGCCATCCTATGGTGGCATCCTACATAGAAGAACTAGAATGACCTACAGCTAGGATATACAACTATGTACTGGGGCTTTGGGGAGAAAACGAAGAAGGAAAAAAAGGGGAAGATTGGCAACAGAAGTTAGCTCAGGGCCAATCTTAAAATAAAAAATTTTTAATGAATATAGAACTCTTAGTTCAGTGACTGGAAAATAATAAGCAATCAATAAATATTAAAAACTGTTGTGGAAACCATTTTTCCCTTTGTAGACTTCATGTCTTTTTCTCTTTATTTTTTGACCTGATCACTCAACACTCTCAGCAACACAAAGTATTTACCCATTTTGGGGGTCTGCTTTTGCTTCATAGCAACTACCTTAGTGTTGTCCCACCTCAGACTGTAGGATCTCACCTTAGTTCGCCTTAAACACAGTCCAGGAAAGCAGCAGTGGATAACAGAAAAAGGTTTAGACATAGCATTGTCCAATTGAAATGCAATGTGTGTCACACGTAATTTCAAATTTTCTACTAGCCACATTAAAAAAGGAAAAAGAAATAGTTGAAATTAATTTCAAAACATATTTTATTTGACTGAAGATGTCCAAAATATTATCATTTTAACAAGTGGCAGCAGCCACATTTCAAGCACCCAATAGCCACATATGCCTTCTATATCAGACAGTACAAGTTTAGAGTCAACTGGACCTGGATTCAAATTCTGGCTCTGCTATTTAACTTGCCACTTACTTACTAAGGCTCAGTTTCATCATGTTAAAAATAACTATCTCCAGATACTGTTATGAGAATTGAATTAAAATGACATACACAGGGCACTTAGTACAATGCCTGACATACAGGGGTGCTCCTTACATGAGAATTGCCTCACCCTACCCTTCTCTAGAACTGAACACTAGCTCAACATGGTATAATCCATGACCTATCTTTAGTTCCTTCCCTCCTACCTCTACAATAAACTACAGCCTTTTCCTCTACCTGCACAGCTCTCCCTCCTTGCTTCCCAGCAGCTATAAACTTGACTCTGTGGACTTCTAGAAGCCATGGATCCTCTTAGTCATGATCCAAGTATGTGGTCCAAAAAAACTAAAAAGACTTGTGCCTGAAAACTTCCTTTTCTGGAAGTTCTCATCCATCTCCCCAGCTGTTACCACTGAGGCAGCTTCCTCAGCAACTGCCGTCAACAGCAATGCTCTCCATTTTCAGATCGACTGACCTCATAAATTTAAAAGATGAAGATCATGCTGCAAAATAACTGGCCAGGATCTTTCAAAAGTGTCAAGGTCAAAAAAGACAAAGAATGACTTAGGAACTGTCACAGTTTGGAGGAGACTAGACAGACATGAAAAATAAAAGTAAAATAAAGGATCCTGGGTAAGATCTTGGCCTAGAAAAAGGACAGTAGTGGGAAAACTGGTGAAACTCAAAAAGGTCTGCAGATTAGTTAATAATATTGTATCAATGTCAATTTCCTGGTATCAGTAATTGTACTACGGTTGTATATAATGTTAATATTAGGGGGTATAGATGAATAAAGTCTGAGGATCTAATGGATAACATGGTGACTACAGTTGAAGACACAGTATTGTATGAATGAATTTGCTAAGATAGTAGAACTTAAATGTTCTCACCAAAAAAAAAGGTACATATGTGAGAAAATGGATGTGTTAATTAACTCAATGGGGGGAATCCTTTCACAATGTATACATATTTCAAATAGTCACATTGTACACTTTAAATATCTTACAATTTTATTGTCAATTATACCTAAATAAACGTGATAAAAATTTTAGGGGAGTACTTGGGAACTCTCTATACTATTTTCATAACTTTTCTTTAAGTCTAATGTTATTTCAAAATAAAAAGCTAAAGCACTTTTAAATGTGATTATTTCAAACTTTATTATGAAGGAACCTCTGTCCTAATGGATTTGTTAATTGGTATATCAATGTAAAATAGTGCTACTTATGTTAAGCCTATCGCAATAAGGCCATCACACAGGTTAATGAAAAGTCAATTTCAAGGTATAGAAAATCCACCTTAATCACCACTATTAGTTTGCAAATCCACTAAGAGAAAATGATGTCACCTACATCCGCTCAGTAATACTGAAAGCTTGATAACAGCAAATACTGTTTTGTGTGACCAGTAATGTTGATTTAACATTACTAAATAATATGCTTAAACTACAGCTCCACTGAAACCAACTTTTTACAGAAAGTGACAGAAAAAGTTGAAGAAAAGATGTAAAGAAGCCTGTTCTGACATGCACCCCCTCAGACCTTCCATGCTTTAGGAAACAGCCTTGGTCGATAAGCTGTAAAGAAAACCCGTTGCAATAGAAGGGGCAGTCTGTTCTGCTACAGCATGCGTTTCTGTAACATGAATTAGCTCATGGGCAACTGGCAAATGGAGAAAGGAGTTCAGTATAAAGCAGAAGCTGCACTGGTTCATATGAAATTTTTTTCCAAGATCATTAATGTTTTGCCTCATTAATAATAGCAACTGAAGGCTAAGTACACTAACGGCAGCAAGCCAGGAAAAACTCATTATCATACATTCAACTCTTCTCTTAGAAGTGCTTATTGCAAGATCAAACTTGATCTTTGTTGGAAAAAAAGAAAGAAAGAAAAATTATAAATAAAGCAAAGTAACACAAAACAATACACCTCTGGTATCAGTACATTTTGTACAAAGCTAGCAATCTTTTCGCAACTTCTGATGATAATGTCCCTTTGCCCTTGTATAACAGATAGCCTCAACCCTTCCTTATATCACCTTCCATCAAGCTACCTTCACCTTTAAGTAAAATCCTACATTTACAGCAGTGTTTATTAGAAATTTCATATGTCTTTTAAAGTGTGCTAGCATTTTTATTGGAATTGTTATTGTTTTCATTAGTGCTCTAGTTACAAAGTTGCATAAGTCCTACTAATTTAAGTATGAATTTGCAAACCGCAAAGTTTTCCAGAAATGCATATATTATAGTATAAATGCTGTATTTCCATATTCTGAATACATAAAATGCTGTCCCAGGATTTTTTTAAATATAAATTGTCATACTACCTTGTTTCCAAATATTACTTATGTATCAATGAAATGTGTCATCAATATCAATTTATAAACAAAATAAACTACATTTATATTTAGCTTTAAATTCAACAGTCATGCATTTCTATATTAGTAACACATTTCTTAAATAGATAGGATGGGATGTTCTGATGCAGTAACAATTACCACCTAAGTGAAAACCAGACTGATGTATTTTATAAGAAAAGCAAATATTCAGTGTCGTTTAACATGAATTAAGTGTATATTAATGAATAATAATCAAACCAACATCATTCTGTTCAAATAAAGCAGTCTATAAAATGTATAAAAATATAAGCACGTGTCTAGAATCATTTTTGCTCATGAAACTAAAAAGATAATTTGAACAGTGTCTTTTATATAGTATTACGTCATGCTAAAGAATAATTTAATATGACTTTTTGTTTCTCAAAAAAAGCAACAATTATTCCTTAATGATTATTTGTTGTTAAATATCTAAGCATTCTTTTACGTAAATGGCTCCTGCTAGCCACAAGCATTATGGAAGAAAATTTATGTTATTTGTACATGTCAGAGATATAGCACATAATTAGCTCATTAAAAATACAGTTCAACTGAAGTAGCTATAATTTATTATATCAATACAATCTGAATATACTATTTTTGAATTGATTTATATAATAAATATAAATCACTTTAATATTTAAAAGAATAGTGTTCTCTTTTAGCCCATGGTGTGCTAGTGTACTTTCATGGACACAAGCAACTCTGAATTTCAAGGAGCCTTTTTTTTTCCAATTACCTATTAAAATTCTCTTGCTTAGAGATAGTCAGCATGTTTCTCACGGAAAAAAAAAATACTGCACAATTGTCTGCTTTATAGTGTGACCTCTTTCACTTGGGTGGGTATCCTCTCCATCACAGACTAAGTGAGGATATCACCTTGTCAAACCAAAGGCAAAAGAATAATGAGCACATGATAGGCTAGCCCAGCATGGAAAAGGTCATTAAGGAGGTTGCAAAAACAGTACTCTGAATGACAAAATAAAAGTATACTCCATAGACTAGGCTAATATTAAAGAAAGCACTCAAGAACACAAGAAGCTTCTAAGACCCATCCTTGGATGCCTGCCATACAAAACTCCACTCAGATTTATTTATTTCATTAGTTACTAACCAGATTTAGTTAACATGTTTTCAAATGAATCGTGGTAGAACAAGCTTGACAAAGACACATTTATAAAATTTCTATTTCCACAAAGCACTAGCCACAGATAAGTATGAACTTATATAATGTTTTGCTTTTACCAAATAATTGTAAATTATCATCCAACAAGAAACAATCATTCCAATCCAAGTATCAAAAATATAAATTGGATGTCTTCACCAAACAGTAGGATTTTACCATTGTTAAAACAAATGACAGTAACACTGATACATTAATTGCAACTCCAGTGCACTAACTGGCATAACAGGGAATCATATTAAAACATTTTTATAAGTAGCTGAAACCAGAAGAAATTAAGCAAGCTCTGTTGCAGCTTTCTCAGTGTGAATTTACTTTTAAAACAAAAAAATCTCAAATCTAAACCATTCAAGCATGTACTAGGACTATGTATTATATCATTGTGTCAGTTATGCACGCTTTGACATTCCTTTCTACATTAAAACTGGAATGAAATTTTTGTTCCTGACCAGTCACAATATTTTGACAGAGAAACAGTGCCACCTTTTGGTCCCAAACAAAAGCCTCCAGTCTACTACACTTCCAAACTTCCTTTTTCCAGTCAAAATTCCTGATATATATAAATATCACTGAATTTCATGTCAAAATTATCACCTTCTAGAAATATTTTTCTAGTAGCTCCACAAACTAAGAAAACACAAGAGTAACATAAAAGTTGCTTCCAAGATGCAAAATTTCACAACAATCCAAAATAATACTAAATGCATGTACTCTGGGTCATCGATATAATAATTCCTAATCAACATTTCATTAAACACATTTTATCAAATCCAAGTATGTCAATTAACTGATATACTTTATATATTAAAAAATCCTTTACAGCATTGTTACATTTCAAAATCGATTTTTAAAAATATATTATATTTTACATGTACCTATTAATTTATTAATAGAGAATATGGTATCAACAGTGGATTACCAGTTAAATCCGATAATTATAAATAATTTTATATACAAATATAGTATGTTTCTGAATTACTTACACCAATGACACAATGTCACCACGTTGTACTTCAAAATTCCTCACTTTCCAGTGATTCAAAAGCACCACATCAGATGACTGGCTACCCCCAGGATTCAAAGAAGGCTAAAAACCAAGGAGAAAGAGACACATCTATCATTTATATTTTTCAATCTTCATGGTTCCTTGCACTTCATAGCTCCAGTGCAGGGCAATAAAACATTTCTAATATAGTAGCTTTCAATAAATTGCTGTTCTAAAGTAACTGAAAATGATGAGTTTTCAAAAAGCCTCATCAGGATTCTTCACGGGTGAACCAGAGAAAAAATAAATTACCAATATTTATTTGAAAAGAAAATGTGCTAGATATTCAAATCTTTACTAAACTCCACTAAAGAGGTATGGAAAACTTCAAGAAGGATTAGAAAGCCATTAGAAAGATGTGAGTCAAACCTCCCAACAGAATATTCAGATAGGATCTAATTCCACAGTAGTACACATCATTGTTCCATCCGGAGAAATGAAGAAATAATCTCAAATCAACCAGGAAAATATCCACATGAAGAAGCTAAGGGAATAGAAGAAACACGTGATGGAACAATCAGGGAAAATGTAGGGATTTCCCATCTTGACCTCTCTTGTCTGGAGAGAGCATGCAGCAAGGGTCCTGGTCCCAGTTTAAACCTAGTAAGTGGCTTCACCTTAAAATTCAGACAAGTCAAGATGTGCCTGAGGATTACTGGGGCAAGAACTGAGAAACATTTTGTGTAAGAACTCATCTGAAGGTCAGGAACCATGTAGGCACAAAAATTTGATTGAGGAACCATGAAGCCAGCACACTTGTCACTTGGACAGGGGAGCAGAAAAAGCCAATGGCTAATAAGCCTGAGAACTGAGGGGAGAGTGGAGGGACCAAAGAATAAGAAAAATGAGGAGAGCTTTTTCACCATTCACTCTACTGAGTCTCTAAGAATGTCATAGGGGAAACAGCAATTTCTGTGGTGACAGGAAAGGTGCCCAACCAAAACCAAGGCTCTCCACCTTCAATGATGGTGGCAGCAAGAAGAGACATAACCAAAGTAGCCGGGGCAGGTGTGAGGGAAACAGTGGATGCCAGACAATAGCCAGTCCCCGAGCAGAAGTGATGCACTCTTCTTAAGATTCCTGGAATTACTCGTAGATTCTCTACAAAGGAGATGTGGGCAAAGCTGTGGAAATATGGGGGAGCTATTATCATGACCTCATTTTTGACTGCCCACATTTTTTGTGGCCAAAAATTATTGGTTATCCTTAGAGAGCTCAAACAACCCACAGCTTCTACCAACTCCTTTATATGATAATATCTAAATATCTTTATTTTTAGTTTTGAATTCCCTGCTAATCATTTCACTTGACTATCTGACATAAAAGTCAACATGATTAAATGGAATTTGTCATCCTTTCCTCCCAAAAAAAGTCTTCTTCCTTATTTTCTTACATCCTATTTATCATTTTCCCAGTCAACCAGCCTACACTCTTAGTTATCTTTTTATTTCAACCAGTCACCAAGCTACAGGGTTTTTTTCACTCATAATGTCTTTCATTTATGGCCCATCTTTCTCTTCTCTCTACTATCATCATATTTCAAGCACCAATCTTCACATAACTCACCATGTATCTACACTAGCCAATCTCTCACCTCCAACTCAGAAGAAATGATTCCACTTCCTTCTAGTTATATGATCTTGAGCAGGTTCCTTAATTTTACTATGCTTCACTTTCCTTACTAGTAAAATTATGATAATTAGCAACTGCTACCTAATTAATAATTAAATAACAATAATAGCCAATACTTATCAAGTTCTTACCATGTGCACTGTTCTAATATAACAGCAAGACACACTGAGTGCTACCATGTGCAAGATACTGTTCTAAGGGCTTTACAAATATTAACTTACTTGATGAGATCAATTATTTAAAGTGCTCACAATAGTTCTTGACTCATAGTCAAGCTCTCGATAACTTCTATTATTAATATTACTATATCACAATTTTAATTATGGGGAGTTTTGTACCCTTTCTCCAGGTTTCTCCTCTTACTCTATCCCTAATGAGGAACAGAGTTGATATGGTGGGATAAATCCAAGGGGCTTTGCTGGGCCACAGTGCTAAGGAATGGATTTTTGCTGTCTCATAGTAAGGTAGGACTATAGGCTTCCACAGGGGTTTTTTCTCTCTCATTCATATTTGTCACTCATATTCTCTCTCTACCTCCCCCTTCCTCTCCGTCTTTGAGTTCAGCATCCTGCAAGTCCTTTTCCCTTTATTTCCTTGTGTTTCTCCTCCTATATAACTGATACAGTAAAGGTGCCCTAGGGGAGACCATCTGAACTATAAAGAGAAAACCTTCTTCCTGTTGCACTTGCACTTTCACTGGGTTCATTTTTTTTCCTCGCCATCAAGATAGTGAAGAATAAAAGTGATTTGATTATTTCTGACTACTCTTCTTTAGTCTCTTTGATTTCTGTTTGTCAAAAGTTTCTGACCACAATCCATAACAAAAAATGCATTTTACACTGTATCCAGTACACATATGCATAAACACATACATCTGAAGAAACTTACACACAATAATAATTTTTATTACATATACCCTGATAGTTTCTGTTCTCTCCTAATCCATGATTTTAAAATTCTGTCTATAAACAACCACAATAATTTCATATCTACTATATTGATTTTTCAACCTCCTAATAAGTTTCAATACTTGAATCCCATGAGGCAATCCCATAGGAATTCTTTCCTAACACTCCTCATCTTTCCTTCTCCTCATTCCCCTCATCAGTCTCATTAGGTGATTAAAACTCCCCAATTCTCCATCAGAACTTGTGATTATCTCTATCACAGTATATTTAAAAGTGTATTATAATTATCAACTTGTCTCTCTCTCTCCAAAAGTCTGTAAGAATTTTGAGAACAGATTATTTCTTATATCTGTTTCCTTGATGCCAGGACATGTAAGGTGATTAATAATTTTTAGTGGAAACAAAAAAATCAATTCCCAAAGACTCCCCAAATTAACATGGGCAAAAGAGAGTTTATCCCACCAGCCCATAATTATACTTCTATATTCCCCTCCTTAGTTAACAGTATTGACATTCACCCTGTCTTCCATACTAGAAGACTCTTGATCCTCAATTTCTAACTCTCTCTGTGAGTCTCCCATCATCAGACTTTCCCTCTGCCCAAAATGCCTTTTCCCTACTGGGAAAATTCTACTTATCTTTCAAAGCCCAATTCAGATGGTGACTTCTCTCTGAAGACTTAAAGAAAAAAAAACAAAAACCTGCAGTTCCCTTGTGGAAACTAGGAAATTACATTCTGGTGCTCCATGGTTGGGGAGAGAAGAATCCCCACAGACTCAAATCTTGACCCTCAGATTCATGTTTCCCTTACAGAATCACTCACCTACCCACTTTTCTAACGCTAATTGTTAAAACCAAAAGGTAATGTGTTGTAAACAAAAGATTTATACAGGGAAAAATATCCCAGGAGAAGCATGTCTAATTTCAAATAGTAAAATATTAGAATCATCAGCCAACACCTGGAAGATCTTGTTTGATTTTATAAAGGGAACAAAAGAGTTTTCTTTTAGTTTCCCTTTTCTCCACAAGGTTAAATTAATCATTCCCTCATCTGTGCTCCCCCAGTAATTTAGGTAAACTTCAACAATAGTTCTTAAAACCTTGTTATAAGTATCTGCCTACACATATAACTCTTTCACTCAATTGCAGAAATCAAGTCTTATTCATTTTTGTATGCCCAGAACAGTGGCTGGAAAATAGTATGTCTATACTTTAAAGTTTAAAAGATAACAGGTTTTTAAAAGCTTATTTAAATAAGAGGGTTCCCAAGCAATATACATTATCTAAACAATGTATACATCTTTCAATGAAAACATATTCTGGGTAAGTACGGTAAGAAATTTTTCATGCCACATCAAGTTAGGCAATTTAAGCATTAGAAATAAAGCTGAACAGTGCTTTATTATTATCCATTATGAAATAATGCTAATCACAGCAGAATAAAATTATTTTCTTTACAGTTCATTTATGAATATAAATAACACTGATGAATAACACTCATCATAAAGAAAAACTTTCTTGAATTGGGAAACTGTTCTACAGCACTATAAAAATAGTGCTTTTTGAAGAACACAGCTCTTTGTACTTCAATTAAAAAGTTCATTAAAAAGAAAAAACACTTTACTTCCGGAACTTTCTAAAACGACTTTTGAAAAGAAAATAATGTGCTAACTTCAAAATGAAAAATTTATATGAAAAACGAAGGAAACCTCATTTGAATAATGCTATTTTAGAAAAATTAGCAAACCGTGTTATAACTTGCAAATCTTATATCTTGCTTTCCCTTGTGGGAACAGCAGTTTATGCTTCAGACAGAGCAAGCAATCTTTTCAAATCAAAGAAGTTATACACATGAAATCTAAATTAAAAGTCATAAACTTTAGGATTCTGATGTAACCAAAGAGTGTATATTTTCTTGGCATGTGTTAATACTTTAAATCCCAGATTCCCAGAGACTATATCAAAATTATAAGCAACTTAAAATAATAAAGTTTTTTGAAGTAAGAAACTTCAGAGAATATTTAATCTAGGAGTTTCCACCTGTGTCTCAAAATGTGTGAAATGTGTTGGATGCTCTTGCTATTACTCAAGGAGATTTCCATTATTAAGGGGAGAAACACTGAAAATGATTGGGATTACCAACAAAGAAGAAAAAAGCCTCATAGCTGCTCTGCCCATCTTTTCTTCAATGACTTACATCCTCACACTAGATCTATTCTTTGGCTTCCACCCTAGGGCACTTAGGTTAAAAATCAAACAACCTAGAGTAGTCTTTCGGATAGCCCTTGCTCTAAAGACAGAAGACTGTGTCCAAATCTTAACTCCATTTCCTTACTAGCCAGATTACCTTAAACAAATTATTTAACCTTTCTAAGTTTCATTTCTACATCTATAAAACAAGAGCTGAAGTACCACTTACCTCAGAGGGTTGCTATGAGAAATAAATGAGAGGATCCACAAAACGTTCTTAACACAGAGCATCATAGGGAGTAAAGGGTCAACAAATAAGATGATGATGATGATAATGATGATGATGATGATAGCAACAACAGAGAAAAAGGGAAACAAAATCAAGTACAGCATTCTTTCTACAAGATTCAAGACAAGATTAAGCTTTTACATATTGCCCTGAACGGTTTTCCTTTTAAATACTAAACTGGAAGTCTTCAGGCTGGAAATTCTACTCCTCATTTCTAAATTCTTGGTGGATTGTTTCTTCGTGTCTTTTAAGCAAGTAAAGTACACATACTTTTATTGTGGATCTCAATTGTTCTACCTCTAGGAATTAATCTCCCCCAAATTTAATGTGCATAATTATTTAGTTATAAATATCTTCTATAAAAACATTACACCCAATATGTTTAAAATTTTCTTTTTTAAAACATACATACATATGGATATACATATGAGAAGATATACAGTTAAAATCTAACAGCTTTTAGGTCTGGTTGATAAGATTACAATTTTCCTTTCCTTTCCTTTTTTTTGGAAAATTTCTAAGTTACATTAAAAAGAGGTTATTGTATGTTTTGCTCTAACCTAAGTACTACGTAGTTCACTCTAAGAAAGACAATAAAGTCAGCAGATTTCAACAGATGTTAACAAATTATGCTGAAGGTAGAAAGCACAGATATCAGACCTGTTTTTGAAACAAGTACAACATAACAGTTGGATTTTAATGCTCTCTCTGATCAAAGACTATGCTGAAGGATTTTTGTTCCTCCCACAAACAAATATTGTCAAGGTATCCTAAATTTTCAGCTTGTGTCTAAGTTCAAATCATATGACAGGTTTGGGGGAATTTATGTCTTGGTTTAGGAAAATAAAACTCCCCTAGAGAATTAAAGAGACATGATAGATTTCTTACCTTGTAAGATTTAGCCATAGCCATCAATCAGGAAGTGATATTATTCTGGTTTTGAATTTTTTCTATAAATTTCTTATTCATTTTTTAATTAAAAAGAAGTTCACAGCCTACAACTCACTACCTATAGTCCACCAAAAAAAGCCTGGTTTTAACTTCACTTCTTTGGGAGCAGTGCTTTCAACCTTTTCAAGCCTACAAAGAGTTCCACCGCCTGCCTCTCCCCCCACCTCCACCCCCAACCAGCTATACACAATCTAAAATGTTGAAATATTAAATTTTGTGCTTTCCAATGAGTTGGTCCCCAGCAGCAGCCATGAGGAACCAATGGTAGCCCTCAGACTTCTTTTGAAGAACCATTAATTCAAAGAAATGATCAGAGGGAAACTATTAATTAAAAAGTAAGAGAACAAACTGAAGTAGTACTATTTGTTTTTAACTTCTTAACACTGCAGCACTGCCCAGGAAGCATACAGTATAGCTAAAAGCAATGTATATTCTGACTATAGAATTATTCTTATTATTAGATGCCACACTTTTGAAAGAATGTGGATAAATGGTCCAAAATGCTAGCTAACCTCTCTCACTATTCAGGAGTCTCTATTGTTTACATGGCTTCTAGAATCCTTGGATTTATCTCAGTAGGTATGCATAATAAAATGGCCTAGTAACTGTACCCATGTCTGCACAAAGCTTTAAGTTAGAAATGGAGCATTCCTTTCAGGTAAAGGGTACTTATTACCTATACCTCTTAATATTTGACCTCCTACAATGACCATCCATCTAATTAAAAAATTATTCAAACTTTTGACCTTAGGGCCCTTAATCCGGAAAGGTGATTAAAACCTAGAGTTACACATACACTATACTCGAGTGGTAAAAGGAAGAAATGCAAATCATAAAGCATCTCAGAAAATTCATACTTATTAAATCCCAGTTACATCTGACACTTATATTAACAATATAGAATAATGGGCTTTTCGTGTCTGCTCCAGCTTCCAGAGGCTCCCCAACAGGAGCATCTGGTGATATCATGAAGTTCCCATTAGAAACACCTCTTCAGAGTCACTTTAGAGCTCTGGCCTAGACTGGTCACTCCACCTTGACCAGACAGTCCTGGCAGCCTCTCTCTGCTCACTGGTGTAGACGTTGAACAGGTTCCACACAAGCTGGAGCAGACATATATTCTTCACATGTCCAACTTAAAGGACAACAGAAAAAAAGGATGCCTCCATTAAGGATGTGAAGCTACAAAAATTCATTCACGCTTTCTTTCACTCATTCATTCCTTCATTGCAAAACTACTCAGTTCCAACTCTGCCTGGCATTGTGCTATACAATGGGATTCTTTACCCTTGAAAATTACAGATCTATTCACATTTTATTCAGAGATTTAAGAGCCTTTTTAAAAAATAACTTTGTTCTAATCTCATCCCCTTGTTTACAGACTTATGGTTCTTCAGCACTCCCCACTTAAAATTGAGGTGAATATTTTCCTCTTCCTTTTGATATTTCTCCATGAAATTTTATTCACATAAAAATAACTTGTATTTCTGTAAATACCAAATTTCTTAATTTTTCTTTAAAAAGCAAGCTTTGAAAGCTACATTAATAAAGTTTAAAAATGGACATAAACCATATTAATTTAACTTGGAAGTATATTGAGTTGCTAATTTTTCATTCACCTAATCTTTAATTGTATTTCCTATGTACTACAGAGTGACACATGAAGGTTTTATGGGCACTCTCATATATTGCTTGTACAAATAAAAATCTTTACAAACTATCTGAAAGGTAATTTGCCAAAATGTATCTAAAGTCTTTAAAGTGGTCTTATCCTTACACCCAGAAATGTCATATTTAAAAAGTTATCCTAAGGAAACAGTCAAAAATATGTACAAAGATGTTCATCATATATTATTTATAATAGGTGAATAATTGAGCCAAGCTAAATATCAATAATAGGAAGCTGATTAAACTAGCAATGGTTAAACCATATGGTATATGGATACTACAAGTCACTAAAAATCACATTGCAGAAAAATATTTAAGGATATTTGCATATGTTTGGCAAAATAAATCAGGTAAACCTGTGATAGATGAAAAAGCAAATTGGTGTGATCCAATTTAGAGAAGGAAGAAAAGAAGGGAGGGGAAAAGGGAGAGAGAGGGAGAAGGAGAAAAGGAAGAGAGAGAGGAAAGAAGAAAAATGGTGCAGAAAAGGATGAGAAGAATTTATAATGGTTTAGAAGTGCAAACTTTAAAGTCAAAAGCCTGGGCTTGAATCTGTGTAATCTTCAACAAATGAATCTCTCTGCTCCTGTTTCTTCATCTATAAAATGGGTGACTAATAAATAATACCTTCATCACAGGGTTGTGGGAGATACTAACTAAATTATTGTATTTAAACTGAATACAATACTATAATGCCTAGAACAGAGTGATCATTCAATATTAGTGATATATAATAACATCTTAAAAATAATTCTGGAAGGTGGTGTAGATTATTTTCTATATTTTTCTACATTTTCCAAGTTTTCTCCAATAATATGCAATGCTTTAGAGTTAGGACAAAGCAATAAATTTTTTTTCAAAAGAGAAAGGCATCTGATTTTTATATCCTTTTATTACAGATACTTTTGAACTTTGTTTTCTTCTTTAACAAGTTCTTTAGTGTTTAAGCATCCCCTTAATTCAGATCACTATAACTGGAAAAAGATCATATATAATTAATGAAATATAAAATTTATAAAAATAAACCTTTCTCCATATTAACAAGATGACAGATTGCTATATGTAATATAAGCCAGCTACATGAATGTATCTACATACTGACAAATCTCTAAGTTCCTTAGAAAACTGAACTGAATAAAGCTTTCACATTCACTGATAAGTCATTCTCCATTGCCCAGAAGAAACCACTTTTCTCTCTGATGTGTCTCTTGATCAAAAAAAAAAAAAAGCAAGGCAAGAGAAAGGAAGTGGCTCAACAAATATAAAGAGGTTTTTAGGAGGCTTCTTGGATGATTTCCTCAGATGTACATAACTCCAAAGAGGCCAAATACCCCAAGAGGTACAAGAGTGTAGCAATCTATTCACTTTGCTTGTACAATATCTGTGAACAAATCTGTGAAGACGAGGCCACGGATTTTAGATCCTTTAGCTCCTCATTGTTGACCTAGATGTTACATCCTATTTAAAAAAAAAAAAAAACCCCTTCCAGCAGTATGAATCAACTTAAATTTAGGTCCATGGGATACCTGAATTACATGGATCAAAGCTATTAGAATTAAGGGGTTCAAATGTATAGGAAACGGTCTATCAAAAAAAATTGAAAAGCACTATGGCAGATGCAAAGGGACAAAAACATATAGTCCTTGTATTACTTACCTACAGATACAAAAAAAAAAAAAATCACTCCAAAACTTAAAACAAAAATCATTTACTTGCTCTTGATTGTACAATTTAGGCTATGCTTGACTAGGTGGTTAGTCAGCTAGTCTGGCCTGAGACCGCTCAGGCAGCTGCAGTCATGGAGGGAGCCATGGTCCCAAAGGACAAGCTCCACTGTGCAAACTTCCAACAAGCCTCGTTTGCCTGATGTTTGCTGATATTCCACTAGCCAAAGGGAGTCATATGGACAAGCCAAGAGTGAGCGTAAGAGGGGACTACATAAGCACTTGGGAACCAAGAGGCTTGACTCTTGGGGTTTGGGGTGGAAAGAGGGGATATTAATGTAACAATCTACCAAAGTCCTGCCCTCTGGATCCAATAAATTATATTCCTCCTATGTGGAAAATATACACCACCCTTCCCAAGAACTCCAAAATCTCCTCCAACTTTTGCAAATGGATCAAAGTCTGGTACCTCACCATATGGGTCAGGTCCAAGTGTGGCTGAGCATCCTAGGATGCAACCTGAATGCAGCTTATCTTGAATCAGAGGCTTATAAACTAAAAAGACAAATTATCTGTCCCCCAAACATCCAACGGAAAGACGGGGACAAGATAACCACAATAATTTTGAAAAGTACTAGGAGAAACAAAGTCGTCACTTGTCCATAGCAAGTCTAAATTGCAACAGCAGTTGTTGTCAGGGCCTCCTACCCAAGGGACAGGAATGCTCTTTTATTAGGGCCTAATTCTGTTCTTTGGAATGGTTTCCTAATCTATTGCTCTCCATGGCTCTTCGCTCTGTTCTCTGGGCTTTGGGCTCCTAGATCATTTCTTTTTAAAAAGAAATGTTCCTGTTCATAGCAAGTTGGGGCCCAGAAGCCTCTTTTTAAAATCACCATCCCTTTTAGTATAAGCCAATTCAACACCCTTAAAACTTTGTAGACTTCCTATTGATCTAACCGGGTTTCATTCCATTCCCCCTAAAACTCTACCCATAACTCTTTTCAAACTAGCTCTTTCTCACTTTGGAAGTGTCAGTCTAATGTGTCACAAAGCCCTTAAGATTCTTATAATCTCTTTTTTCTAGCTAACAGAATTAAGTAACATCTCAAATCTTTCTGAGGTCTTAACAAAGAGTCTTCCAGTCAAGATTTGATCTTCACTCCAGGCCATATCTTACCTTAAGAATATTTTTGCCTGCTACAAACTGGGAATGAGAAACTCTTATTTGCCAACACAGAAAGTCCTGGGCACCCTGAATTTCCTCTGATTTCTGCTTTCAATTCTTTTCCCTCTTCCCAAACCTTATACAAAGCTATAAGAAGTTAATCGATGATTTCAATATTCTGCCTGGAAATCTCCTTAGCCAGATCCATAAATTCATTAGGTACATCTTCATATTCCAAGTTCCTACAGGTAACAGTTTTTTAAACTGTTTCAGTACCATAAAGCAGGAGTCACCATCATTCCAGTCTCCAATAGCCGTTTCCTCACCAGCTTTCATTAACAGTAGTTTGTCATCTGTCTAGCCTCTTCCAACAATCCCCTCACCATTTTTCCAGCCCCTAACTGCCACCTAGTCCCAAAACCAATGCCACATATTTTAGGATTTTGTTATGGCATCACCTCACTAATAATATCAATTTTTGTTCCAGTTACCTATCACTTCAAAACAAATCAAAACTATATGTCTTAAAAGAACAACTATTTGCTTGTGATTCAGCAATTTGGGCTCAATTCAGCTGGGCAGATCCTCTGGTCTCTCCTGAGGTCACACATGTGGCTGCAGTCATCTGGGGCTCAAATAGGGTTCGAAAGTTCAAAACGGCCTTACATGTCAGGCATTTAATTGGGCCTTGCTGGCCAAGACGCTTCATTTGTCCTTCAATGTCTCCTCCAAGAGGACAGCCTGAGTTCCTTGCATGTTCTTCACAAGTGTCTACCAAACTTCTACTTGAGTAACATTTGCTGATGTCCCATTGGCTAAAGCAAGTCACATGGCCAGAGTCAAGTGGGGAGGAAACTATACAAGCCAATGAGAGGTGTGATTTATTAAAGAGCCATTACTGTAAAAAGCTATAAGTCTCCCATCATAAGTGAACGGGCCATTCACTCAGCTGACACTCTTGTGCCTCCTTTTGGTCATTTTTAAAACTATAGTAATAGAAGTTGTTTTATATCGTAAAAAAAGAAAGAAAGAAAATTAGCTGGCAAAAAAATTAACCCAAAAAGAATTTACAGATAACTAAACACTCACTAATGGAAGCAATAAGCTACAAAGTTGAGAAGAGACATTTAAAAATTAAAAATAAAGTAGAAAGACGGGCTGGCCCAGCGGTGCAGCAGCTAAGTTCGCACGTTTCACTTCAGCAGCCCCGGGTTCGTCAGTTCAGATCCTGGGTGCAGACCTATGCACCGCTTGTCAAACCATGCTGTGGTAGGCATCCCACATATGAAGTATAGGAAGATGGGCACAGATGTTAGCTCAGGGCCAGTCTTCCTCAGCAAAAAGAGGGGGATTGGCAGCAGAGGTTAGCTCAGGGCTAACCTTCCTCCAAAAAAAAAGAAAGTAGAAAGATAATACAAACAAAAATAGGAAAAAGAAATAAAAACAACTAGTAAGAAAAATCAAAAGTGACAAATACCACAAATTGATAAAACCATTAGTATAAGATATTAAAAATAATAAAATAAGCTAAAACTAGCACAAATGTATGATAAATGATTTGACAGACAAAAGGATGGGGAACAAAAAATATATTTTTTATTAAAAAATAAAAATATACTTTTTTAAAAAGTACTAAGAGTTAGAATTCAAAAGCCTAACAAAACAAGGCGATCAGGATTTTTCAATCAAAACAGTTCCTCTCTCTGGCAAACACCCCAACAATTTGCCCTCATCCAAGAGTTGGGGCTCTCTGTAAGGAAACACTTCTCAAATTGTAGTATTTAGAAAGCTTGTCACAATGCAGATTCTAAGGTCCTAGTTAGTGATTCTAATTTTATAGATCTAGAATGGGACACAGGAATCTTCACGCATAAACACCCCAGGTGCTTTTAATAAAAAAAAAGGCCCAACTACCACGCTAACTGCAAAAGGGCTTTCTCAGACCATGGGCCTCCTTATCTTTTGTGTTGGACTTCTTGCTTGAAGCCCTTATGGCAAGCCCACATTCAAAATTTCAGAATCAAGCTAACATGCTCCACTCCCTTACTTATAGCTCAATTTGAGCAGCTTCACCCTTTCAAGCCTCCCTCCAGCAATAAAGCAGCATTTTTCAAATTACAGGTCACGACCAATGAGTGAGTCATAGAATCAGTTTAATGGGTTGCGACCAGAATAGAAAATATCAGAGGGCATTGCACATAATGATGGTAATTACGGTTTAAGTATTGTTAATGAAACTTTTGTTTCAGCTGTGAGTATGTGTACAATAAAAAACTGTATTACTTAACATGAGTCATGGGCAAAAAGGTTTGAAAATCTCTGCCATAAAGATTATGATGGATTCATCAAGAGGCTAAAAAGTTTTCAGGTGAATAGTGCAAAAACACTCTCAAAGTCAAAGAAAAAAATTTTTTAATGATGATAATTTCATTTTATCATATTTCTGTAGAGTTTAATTATTCAGGCACTTCAATGCTTCAAAGAACAAATTTAATATGCATTTATTCAGCATCCCTCTAAACGAGTAGGTGAGAGAAATATGGTCCCTTTCTTTTAGAAGCTTACAAAATAGAGTTAGTATTAACCCATGAAGTAACCAGAGAAGTAAAGGACAATACAAAAGAATTTATAATCATGAGTTAAATTTACTGTATTTCAAATAAGTGAATGATGGAATTAGGGAAGTTGTGTGAAGAAGACAGGATTTGAGTTTAGCCTTAAAGAGAGTGTAGGATAAGAAAAAGCAGAGAGGAAAAGGTATAGTAATGAGTCTCATTATACTGTCAAAGTAGGCTAACTGCCCGTAAAAAGAATCCCAAAAGTTCAGTGTACAACACAATATGGATTTACTACACCCATTCATTCAGAAATCCAGGTTCTTTCTATCTTGTAGATCCCCCATCTCTTGTGGCCTCAGAGTCCTCAGCCAGCCCTCTGCATCTAGCCAGCAGACAGGAGAAGAGAGAGCATGGATCATAAAGAAGTCTTTTCTGGGCCAGGCCTGGAAATGGCGCCTCGCTTTTCATCCTTTTTCCATTGGCCAGAACTCAGTCACATTTAAGTACTTTTTGTTGTTAGTGTCCTCATCTTCCAGCGCTATAGCAGACAATGCTCTCCTGCTACTCATAGGACTTTTTTTCACAGCCAAGTTTTTCAGAAGTGCGTGGCCATGTCCTTCTTCCTAGTCTGTCTTAGTCTGGAAGCTCCACTGAAACCTGTCTACAATGGGTGACACTGTTGGTATTTGAAATACCGGTGGCATAGCTTTCAGCATCATAGCAACACAAAGCTGCCACAGTATGACAACCAAGAGACAGGAGATGTGGTCCCCTGACCTAGAAGTGAACGCAGGCCACAGGGGTCAGAGAGCCAAATCTTAAAGACTAGACAACCAGGGCAACATACTGGATTACTAGGCAAGGTAAAAAATATCGCCTAGGGCCAAAATGGCGTACCTCCATTCATCTCTATATTTATCTCATGTCTCTTATAATTAAAACACCCCAGACATGATACAATGAACCTATACAGGAAGACTCTGAAAGATGGAAAGAAGACAGAGTGGAGGCTAGGACATTAGGACTTAAGAAACGACATGGTGGTGAGTTCCCTGGGTTTTCTTTTTGTTTCCCACATAACCTAGATGGAGTGCTGGAGAAGGCTGCAACCTGGAACCACCAAACGCAGGAAAAGAAACCTAAAGAAAAGTCCACTCTCTCTAGCCAAAGACTAGGAAAAGAATGGCCTAGCAGAATAGAAAACATTTTTTATAATACCTGCCCTAATGCAGCCAAACATTAAAGACAAAACTGCCCCAACACCATGGTGTCAGTGGGCTGAGCAGGAAGCTGGACTTCCAGCCCCACCCTGCAGCAGTGAGACCAGGTAGGACCTCTTCGCTTCCCCCAATGCGACAACAAAGAAGTAGAATGAGAGTGTAGGCAGTGCTAGTCAGCCCACTTTCCCACCCAGGTGTTAGTTTGGCAATTTCCTAAAAAGTTAAACATAAATGTACCATACAGCTTAGCAACTTAGCAAGTATCTGCCCAAGAGAAAGGAAAACATGTCTACATAGACACCAGTACATGAATGCACACAGCATCATTATTCACAATAAGGAAAATGTGGAAACAACCTAAGTCTTCACCAACTGGTGAACAGAGAAACAAAATGTGATATATCCCTACAATGGAATACTATTCAGCAATAAAAAGGAATGAACTACTGATGTATGGTACAACATGGATAAACCTCAAAACACATTACAGTAAGTAAAAGAAGCCAAACACAAAAGATCACATACTGTATGGTTCTATTTACAGGAAATATCCAGAAAAGGCAAATCTATAAAGCAGATGAGTGGTTGCATAAGGCAAGGGTAGGAACGAGGATTAACTTCAAATAGACATGAGGGATCTTTTTGGGGTGATGGAAATGTTCTAAAAGGTGATGATTATACAACTCCATAAATTTATTGAAAATCTTTAAATCACCTCACAATGGGTAAATTCAATGGTATATAAATTATACCTCAGTAGACATGTTTTTTAAGAAGTAGACAGAAAACAGTATACTGAACTATCATGTTACCTACCACCTAGATTCAACAATTATGAACTTGCAGCCAATCTTATTTCATCTAGAACCCCATTCTACTTTTCCTCTTCCCATATTACTTTGAAGTAAATCTCAGCTAGTACATATTTCATTCCAAATTTTCTAAGATTCATACTAAAGAAATAAGGATTCTTTAACCTAAACATCTTTAGCTAACATCTTTGCCAATCTTCCTCTATTTCGTATGTGGGTTGCCGCCACAGCATGGCCGGTGATGAGTGGTGTAGGTCTGCACTTGAGATCCAAACCTGTGAACCCAGCCCACTGAAATGGAGCGTGCTGAACTCAACCACTAGGCCACAGGGCCAGTCCCTCTTTTATTTCTTTAAACATACTACATTTAATATAGTAATTTAAGATAGTTCTAATCTCTAAAGGCTTAAAGGTCTAATTCTGCTAAAGGTTGTTAGTGACTCTCACAGTGCTCATTTCATCATGTGAGATCATGGTCATCAAACTTTGCATGTGCCCAGAAGGACTGGTGATGGCTTGTTCCAGGTGCCTGAGGCTGCTCTAAACCCAGGTCCACTATAAATTAATTTCTCAGTTTAGGGTTTTTCTGTTGCAGTGAATGTGAATTCAAACCTCAATCCCACATTAGGGTTTTTTCCTCTATTCAGACCTAGACAATTTTTCTTGCAGAACTGATTTTGGTTCTAGTTTATCCGTTCTCTAAAGGCATGTCTCTTCCAAGATTCTGACTTTACTCAGAATTTCTGTTCCAACTTCCTACCTTATTTGAGCCCAGAGGTTTGTCTTCTGATCCCCATGTGGCCATTAAAACCACAAACCGTGGGGCTGGCCCTGTGGTGTAGTAGTTGAGTTTGCACGCACTACTTTGGTCACCCAGGTTCGTGAGTTCAGATGCTGGGCACAGACCTACACCACTCATCATCCACACTGTGGCTGCAACCCATATACAAAATATAGGAAGACTGGCACAGATATTAGCTCAGAGCTAATCTTCCTCAAGCAAAAAAAAAAGAAGACTGGCAAGGGATATTAGCTCAGGGCGAATCTTCCTCAGGAAAAACAAAACAAAGCAAAAACTCTAGGTTACCAGGAATTGACAAATGTCCAAAGGACAGCTGAGTGCTTTAATGAATACTTTTTTAATGATGGCTTCAATGAATAATGGAAAGGTATTCCCCCTTATTTGTGGTCTCTGGTCATTCAAAGTGACCCTGAAAGGTCAGTATGCATTTTTAAAGATTTCTAATGTTCTATTTCTAATTTTTTATGAGTGTTGCATTGGAAATATTTTCAAGATATCTAATATGCTGTATTTCCATAAATTGAAGTCTAATTCCTTCTTATAAGGTCTATAATTTTCAGTTTAGAATAGGGTATCTTCCATCAACCTGAGCTTCAAAGTTTAAAATCTTTCATATCCCACTATAACATAAACAATTTCTTTCTTTGTTTAAATCCCAAATGTACTACAAAACAATCCCAAAATTAAATTACTTAGTAATTAGATCATTCCATAAACCAAAATAAAATGGAGCAAAATATCTCTGTGAGCAGCAATAGTATAGGGAGGCATTACAGCATACTGATAAAGCATAACTTTTATTAGTTATTATTTAATAAAATGGAAAGCATTATCAGAGTTGGCTCAAGCCAGTTCTAATACTTAATGGCTATGTTAGCGTAGGTAAATTATCTCAAATGTCTGGCCTCAGTTTTTTCAAACATTAAGTTTATATTAGAACTTCAGTCAATATCCCTTAATGTATCTAAAGTTCTATGCATATGAATCTGAAGAATATTAAGTTTAAAAATCTGTAAATGAAAAGCATTAGGATATCAGTCATCAAGCAGCATGACTCAGAACTGTATATAGAAGTATTAAATGTTAAAGGAGCATGATGTATGCAAGCTAGTCTCAAATGCTTCAATAACAACGTTTGTGTGTGTGTGTATATACATACATACATAGTTGCGTGTGCCTACATACATAGATACATATATGTATGTGTGTGTATACACGTATGGGAGAAAGCTGAGAAAGGAAAGGAGAGGGAGGGAAAGAGGAAGAGAATAAAACAAACGTGGCAAAATATTGAATCCTGGTGAATCTGAGCAAAGAACACCTGGGAGTTCTCTGCACTACTCCTACAACTTTCCTGTATGTCTAAATTTACTTCAACATTAAAAAAAGAGAGAGTGTTATGAAGTCAGTGTTTAAATACCAGATATAATCCTGGCTATATAAAACAGGAGCATAGTGTTATTCCATCATGAGAGGAGAAGAAAATCCATGTAGGGACATTATGAAGTTATCATTCACCAACTGTATCAGTATCACATATGTTTGTTTCTATAAATACAAACTGATCTATTTGAATTCTCTTTTAATGACAGGTTGCAGAACTACATAAAAACGCATAACATCCTAAGGGGTAAAAACCTCAGGTGAGATTTTTGAGCCAAAGATAATTTGGAATAAAGCTCACATGTAAGCCAATAAAGCATTCCAACATTAACTCCTGGCTTCCTTCTAAGAGAGCCCCAGACCACCAAGGGGAGTAGGAATACAGAGAAGTCAGCATCAGAGGAAATGTGTGCCCGGTGGTTGCCAGCATCTTGGAAGTGCAAATTCAGCAGGTAACATAAAACTCCCTAACTCCATGTTAAATTCTGGTGCATAAATGACAATATATTTCTTTGCTTGAGAGTCTATTTGTATCCAGCTTCTCAGAATGTCAAAATAATTAGAAATAATTAAAAATAGTTACAACCAACAATAATTGTTGAAGATTAAGTCCACTGTAGGTTTAATTTTTTTTTTTTTAATTTAGGAAGATTAGCCCTGAGCTAACTACTGCCAATCCTCCTCTTTTTGCTGAGGAAGACTGGCCCTGAGCTAACATCCATGCCCATCTTCCTCTACTCTATACGTGGGACGCCTACTACAGCATGGCTTTTGCCAAGCAGTGCCACGTCCACACCCAGGATCTGAACCGGCGAACCCCGGGCCGCCAAGAAGCTGAACGTGCAAACTCAACCGCTGCGCCACCGGGCCGGCCCCAGTAGGTTTAAATTTTTAAAAAATAAAATAAAATAAATAAATGTGACAGAGAGAGAGAAAGAGAGAATGTGAACATTTTTGCTTGCTTTTTTGACGGAACTTTTAATTTTAAACTCAGCAGGAAACAAGAGAATGACTACAAAGAGCCAGGTAGGAGTATAAGAGGTTTATTACAAACCAAATGATCTTTAGGATCATTTGCAAGTAGCTCAAAGTCAAGACAATTTTGAACCAATGAATGTACATTATTGATGAATTCCTCAATGCTAATTAAACTCTACTTTCTCTCACATTCTCTAATTTTCTAATATATTCTGCATAAATCTTTCTCTGAAGTCTGAGCTAGAGAGACAGTATTGTGTAGTAACGTTTTCAAGTATTCTCCCCTCTGGCTATGCAAAACAGAAAGAGGAAAACGGTACACTATATAAAAATTATGTAGTAATTGCAACAAAAACAGGACAGTAACACTTGAAATTACTTCTTTCACTTACTTTTTAAAATCTGAAATCTTAATTTTAAATGTAGAAGGCATACACCTTTTATAAGAACCAGTGACCCCTGCTGCAGGCATTCTCACCCAAATAAAATCTAAAACTTTGGTGTGAGGTCATTAAACTATTCCTAGGGCACCCTTTTACTCTAAAAGCTTCTGTAAGCGATTGAACTTCTAATTTGAATAATTGCATTCCACTGACATAAATTCCCTCTGTAGTTTCAACTGTATGCAATATCAGTCTTCATTTCCTGAGTTAAATTAATGTTGAGTAATATGGTGCTTCTTTAAAAAAAAAAAAGGTGCATCTACTTTCATAGCAACCTTTCAACAATGAGTAGAAGTGATTCATGTGCACTAAAGGGGAATAGGTCAGTATGAATAATCATTAACCAGCAATTTCTGCCACATTCACTGTGTGCAGAGCATTTCAAAAGGCACATATCATCCAATAAGGAGGATATACTTACATAACTTTATAAAAAAATCAAATGTTTCATAAACTGAATCCTATTTTTCATTGAATTATATCATTATATCATTAAAAACCATTGTCATTTTTATGACTTACCTTCAGCTAGCTGCAACTCCCCATGTTTGATCCCCTCTATCCTTCTAGTCAGATACTTAATGAATTGTAAATTAATATTGGAAAACCTAACCTAAAAAAAGAACCACTGAGGAGTGTTTATAAAGTAAAGAATTATTTCTTATAAGAGGAAATCCTGAAAACGAGCTTCATCTATTAAATCTCAAGCCAATAGAATTTTTAAAAGACATAAAAACAGCTCTTACACAAAATTTGTTACTCAAAGTGAATTTCCAGTGTTGCTATGATAGTGTTTATTGAATAAACTTCAGAGGACTAGTATTATATGTTCCTTGAATGAGATTTGATCTTTCAATCCATGGATTTTCTTAAATAACACGTCTACAAGTTGCAGAGTGACCTTTAAGAAAAGCCACTCTAAAGCGATGATCCAATTGGCCCTGAGCTATTTCCAAGCTAAAGACATCTAAAATGGATCAATCTGTTCCAGAATTCAGTGACTCGGAATTTCAATCTATTCCGATTTTGTCAGTCTTGGCCTACAAAGGCTAAGGTCATTGTAGGTAGACTCAAAGACAAATATAACTGTTTAGGTTACCTCTGAAATCAACTATATGTCCTCGGAGACACAGTGGCTGTGGTAGACATACCTACCTACTCACAATTTTTCCTTCCTACTCCACCTTTTCCATGACTTCCCTGTGGGTGGAATATACTTCCCCATCTCATTGACTTTGGATTTCACCCTATGACTTGCTTTGACCGTTGGAATGTGGACAGAGGAGTGCAAGTTCTGAACTGGGGCATTAAGGGGTTTTGAGTGTTTCCACTTATCCTCTTGTGTCCTACTATTACCCATGAGAAGAGTACACCACAGGAAGCCACTGCTCCTTCAGCCTAGGACCCACAATGAGAGACACACAAAGCAGACTGAACCAAATCCATAGTCTAGAGTGACTACAGTCAATCCACAGACCCATGAGCAAGAAATAAAGATCTGTATGTGAGCCACTCAAATCTTAGGGTTGTTTATTGCCATAGTAAAAGTTAATACAGTGGGCAACAATAACAAGGCTCAAGGTATTATTTTCTGATACCACTCTGTTCCAAATTAAAATTTCCAGGTCCATTCTCCAAAACAGTATGCTAAACAGAAGAAGTTTTCATTTCTGAATGTACCAGGCACTAGCCAAACATCTGTCTGACAGCTTGATATATTCTATATTAATCTCATCTGAAGATGTATCCATCATTCAGGATTAATAATTCTTGAACCTCCTCAACTAAACTACAGGTACCTTGAAGACAGAATCTGTTATTTGATTCACCATCCCCCATAGTACCTAAAATGGTGTTTTGCATTTACTAGCCATTTGATAAATGACTCCCTATGCTACCTCAGTTACCAGTGCTTTTCGTTATTGTCCACATCCCAAAGTGACATCTTGAGTCACAAAATTACTCCTATATTTGAATTGACAGAAATGACTAGATATGCTCTTTCTACCTGAATACACAGGAGAACTAAATTGCCATCCAACAAATGATGCTCAAGGCTGATAACCTACACTAATACGAATTCCTTCAAAATGGCACACAGATTCCTTCCATGAATATTGAGATGCAGTTTGGATAGCTAGATGACACATCCCATGGTGCTACATACAAACATGCAGCCGAGATGTGTCAGCATTCAAGGGTCCAATTCCAATAGAGATCCCACGAAGAGGCCTAGCAACCCCTCCACTGGAGCACTTTTCTGTCTTCAGTCTCTTTATAATCAGTTCTCTGTGCCACTGTCTTCTGCTCACTGGCCCAGCTGTCTAATTTTCTCCATCATCCTCTGTCACCTAACTAATCCATGTTATTTTCTTTTCCTCTTCTTTATGCTTTTCTTCTTTCTTGCCTTGCTTTTTTGGCCTTCCTTTCATATTTCTAAGCCTAGGTACAAGATACCACCACGCATCTGAACTACTTCTTCCATTCACAACAAATCAACCAACTGCCATACACCAGATATAATTTTCAGGCCTCAGAGTCAATAAAAGCAGGTGTGTTCCTTGCAGGATGCTCAGGGACTTCCAGAGATCTCCACACACCCTGCCAGCTATTTTAGTACTTGCATCATTACAGAAATTTAAAGACAAGAATTTTTTTCAAATTTTTTGTGAGAAATTTCGCTGAACCACATGGTCTAAACATGTTCAGTTCATCAAAGCTGTGAAGTAGCAAAGATGTCTTCAAATATGCAGAATTAATTCATCACCATATTTCATTATTCCAATTTCTGCTCCTAAATAATTTTAAGTATGATTTAGTGATATCTAATGAAATTGTAAATAAATTATCTGTTAGAAGTAGTCTAAAATTCCTAAAATATAGACCCAACTATAATAAACATGCATTTTTCCTTTCTTCCCAGAATATCCTTTCCCCTTTTATTCTGAAAACCACACACCTCTTCTTGGAAATGTCACCCCGACCTCACCCTGAAAGCCCATGGAACAATGTGGTTCAAATACATGCTGCCATTTTCTTATTCAGCCTAGCCGCAGGCTAGGGGTGTGCACCTGTGCAAAGCTGGGCCACTCAAGGAACCCTAAACTTCTGGCCAAAGTTAATCTATATTTATATAGATAAGGGCATGTGACCTAAGCTGAATCAATCACAGTCCTTCCCCAAGATTTTTCAAACCAAAATTAAGGCAAGAGAAGAAATCTCTCTCAGAAGTTAATGAAATTGGGCATCTTAAGGCATGAGAGCTGCCAGCAGCCATGTGCCCTGCATTGTGGGGAAAGCTGGTCTGAGAGAAACTAAGCCAAGATGCAGACAGAAGCAGACGTTAGAAACAGAGAAGACTGAGCACCCTGGCAGCGACCAAGTCCCTGGTTCCAGTTGTCCTTGACGATTGCCACACTCCTGCCTTCCTCCTGGGTTCATTATAAGCCTTCCAATAAATTTCCCTCTATACCTAAGTCAATTCAAGCTGTTTTTTCTATGGCCAGTAGCCAAGGAAATTCTACATAATACACCAAACAAACTCCAAGGTAACAAATTCGACTTCTTGGGGGTAAGGTCCAGGAATACTGTAAGCAATTCTAACGTATCTCTAGCGAATTTAGCATTAGTCAACAGACTGGCATTTAAGAATGATACTATTTAACACTTTCTTCACTGCCTTCTTTACTGGGAATAAGCCCTGTCTTTTCATAAGACAGTAAATTTCTTGTTTTCTTAGTGAATTTCCTTGGCTCTTAGCATAAGCCATGAACACAGATGTGCAGTGGGTATATACTGAACTAAAAACACGAAGACTGGGATACATGATCTTCTAGAATATCACTGATGCAAGCAACGGACGCTTTGTATTCTGGAAAAATCCATCTCAGGATAGTGATGGTTGTGCAGCAAGACAGCACAAACAAAATTGGAGAAAATTATTATTAATGTGATTATTTTTTACCAAAAGATACATACCTGTGGATATATTCAAAGGGATCCAAGGGACCAAAAAGGGATTTGGGTAGCTGTGGAGAAGCCAGATTTAATCTCAAATGAAGAATCTGACTCAAAAACTCAGCAAAGAAAGTCTAGCTTTCCCTAAGGATTAGGTCTAAGAAGAGGCTGCCAGGAAGTTAAAATTAAAGAGGCAGGAAATGTAAAATCCCATCTGTGTTAAATGTTTTAAACTGCATTTGGAAATAAAGCCATATACCTGTAAATCCCTCTTTCTATGTTTACTGTACCCCTGTAACAAAATATTTTAGAGGCGCCGGCCCCGTGGCCAAGTGGTTAAGCTCGCACGCTCTGCTTTGGTAGCCCAGGGTTTCACTGGTTTGGATCCTGGTCGTGGACATGCCACCACTCATGAGGCCGCACTGAGGCAGCGTCCCACATGCCACAAGTAGAAGGACCCACAACTAAAATACACAACTATGTACTGTGGGGACTTGGGGAGAAAAAGCAGGGGGGAAAAAAAAAACGACTGGCAACAGTTGTTAGCTCAGGTGACAACCTTTAAAAATAAATAAATAAATGTATTTTCGAATTTAAATGACCAGTTTGCTTGGGAGTGGTGACCCACCTCTATGGAGGGAACCTGAGGGACGAGGGTTGAGTTCAGAGTCTCGTAGCCAAGAGAAGGCCCTAACCACCCTCAAATGATAGAAGTAGAGGTAAAAAATCAGACAGCCCTGCTTTAGGCCTTTAGCTTCACCCATACAGCACACACTCCAAGAATCTCACTGAATACCAGAGCTCAGGAAGAGACTCATTTCCCATATAATAACTACAGTAAAAAAAAAAAAGCGAATCCATTCTACCTCCTTAAAGCTATGACCTTAACTAGTTCTAACTGAAACAAACAGAAAAAAAAACGAAGCTGGTTAATCCCTGTATAATTTTAAACTCTTAGAAGCTTATATATTCATTTTATTTATTTGTTTTACACAGCTATTTAGCACAATGCATGAACTTAAGAAACGCTAATAATGGAGGAAAACGAATCATACTACAAAATGCAAATTATGAATTGTATTAACTACTTAAATAGATAGGTTCTAGACATCAACTTTAGAATAACTCTAAGTTATTCCAGAAGACTATTTGCATATAACTTCTTGAAATCTCCACTCAAAACTTCTTTCAGTGTAAACTGTACATAATCTTTTAATCACCAACAAGCTTAAAGAACATACTAAAATATCTGGGATCAGTGCTCTAGACTTTTCTACCTACTAAAAGTGTATATATATATAAACAGTAAAGTAACTGAATTTGACTAAAACCATCATGCAACTGTGCTAATAATTTGGTCTTAAAAGGATATTCAAATATGGATAATTAACATTTCTTAAAATCCCAGGTCACATCCACAAAAAATAGTGTCATTAAGTAAAATTTGTTTAGGATCTCCACTTATGATTCTCAGAAAAAAAAACCACTACAGATGCAGATAACTATCTGACAATTATCTTTATTCACCTCTACTCTGCTTATAATATGACTGCATTAGAAGACCACATAAAGAAATTTAGTAAAGCTACATTTCAGTTCAAGGCCTTTTTAAAACTTTTCCATTCCCAGCGTAGAAATAATACATAGAAATCTCATTTCTAGCGCTTGAGAAACAATGAAGCATGTGCTCTAAAGAATGAAGTCGTTATTAGTTTTCACCTGCATTGATGCTCCTTCCACTCTTGCCACACAGGCGACCCGATCCAGGAAAGTCACTGCCACAGGCACTGCCACAAAAAAGCCTTTACAAAAGGCTCTGAAGTATCTTTTCACCCAGCCTTGTGACTGTGCCATACCTAAAAACACAAAGAAAACAAGTATGAAAATAACCTCAAAAAAGGTGAAAAAGAAAGACACAAACACAGCACAAGAAAAATAAGAGTTAAGGAAGAAAAACCTCGTCTCTTAACATATTTCATACTCATCCCTGTAACCACTATAATAAATTTAACTTAAATTCAAAAGCAACTACATTAACTCAGGTTTACTCTTCTCAGTAGCTCAAGTCCACTTGATAACTTCAGGGGAAAACTTCTCTCCACAAAACAATGTTATAAAAAAATACATAAGCATGCTAAAAGTAAATCTTCTTCTGTTGCTGACTATTATGGTGGAGACACCCCTTATACCCCTAATATCTGTTCTCCTTCTACAGTAGTAGTTTTAATGGGACGTGTGGCTGCCCAGCCTCCCTTGGAGCTAAGAATGACCATGTGACTAGGGTCAAATGAATGGCATACGAGCAGAAATGATACACTTCCACATTGTGCCCTTTAAAGGAATATGTCCTCCCCTTTCAGTTCCCCCATTTTATGATAACTGTGATAACGAGGTGATGGTAGGAGCAGGAGTAGCCATTTCAAACCGTGAGATAAAGCTTCAGTTAAAGATGGCAAAGTAACAAAATAGAAGGGTTCTAGGTCCCCAGCACCATGGAGGCACCACAACTGCCCTGCATAGTTTACACTCGAACAGCTTAATGAGAGATAAGTCACTTTCTATCATGTTTAAACCACTGATATATTGGCTTTTGTTATAGCAGCCAAACCGATCCTAACTAATACAAAAATGAAATCAATGCTAGATCAAGAAAAAAAAAATCACTGCATGTGAATTTGATACAGACAATTACTGACCCTCACTTAGCTCTGTAAGCACGTGATTAATTCCCAGATTTTCTAGGGATAAGAAGATCTCTTAATTATCTCATGCAATAAAAAACAAAACAATGAGAGATCAAGATGTGCTATCCTACTGACCAAATGGAGCCAAACGCAGTCCAACAGATGAAGAACTCTCCTGGCTGGGAAAGACAAATGACCAGTTTGATCACGGTCTTACTTAGTCAAGCTCCACGTGCTGTCCAAGACTGGAAGGAGAAGGTGAAGGGAGGGAGAGGAAGATAGAGGTCTTTTTACCTCTCCTTCCTTAGAGTGTGAGACTAGATCAGAGCAACTGAAAAGTTCCCTGACACAATCATGAGGCTTGTTCAACCCTAAACCCACAGCCCAGTTTGCTTCCAAGATGATCTAAGGTTTCTTGTCCTCTTGAGAATAAGTCCAAAAGGGTCCACAAATGCAATTCAAACTAAGTATATGCCAGAAAAGCATACACCAGGACATTATTTAGGCATTTCTCTTTTTTTCTTATAATTCAATTTTTATTTACCTGTAGTGTTTTTTTTTGGGGGGGGGGGTTGTGGGTTTTTTTTTTTTTGGATAAGCCCTCAGCTAACATCTGCTGCCAATCCTCCTCTTTTTACTCAGGAAGACTGGCCCTGAGCTAACATCCATGCCCATCTTCCTTTACTTTATATATGGAATGCCTACCACAGCATGGCTTGCCAAGTGGTGCCATGTCTGCACCTGGGATCCAAACTGGCAAACCCCAGGCTGCCAAAGCAGAATGCACACACTTAACCACTGTGCCACTGGGCCAGCCCTGGCTTCTCTTTTTTTAAGTTCCCAAAAGTCATCCTACCAATGAGAGCATTGTTGTGACAATATTAATATTATAGAGAGGAAAAGAAGCCAAAAATAGATAAGAACATAAAAAGGAAACAAAAAAGACTAAGAAATACATTCATGAAGAAAAAGGAGAGGGAGAGAGAAAATAAGTAAATATAAAGAAAAAGAAAGGAACAGAGAAGAACTATTAAAACACTGAGAAAATGTAACAAAATGGCAATAAGTACATGTTTATCAACAGATATTCTAAATGTCAATGGACTAAATGCTCCAATCAAAAGGCATAGGGTGACAAACTGGGTAAAAAAAACAAGACCCATGTATATGCTGCATACAAGAGAGATACTTCAGACCTAAAGACACTCACAAACTGAAAGTGATGGGATGGAAAAAGATACTCCATGCAAATGGCAATGAAAAGAAAGCTGGAGTAGCAATACTTATATCAGGCAAAATAGACTTTAAAACAAAAACTGTAACAAGCAATGAAGAAGGCCATTATATAATGATAAAGGGAACAATCCAACAATAGGATAAAACACTTGGAAATATCTATGAACCCAATACAGGAGCACCTAAATATATAAAGCAATTGTTAAACGACATAAAAGGAGTAATAGACAGCAACACAATAATAGTAGGGGACTTTAACACTTCACTTACACCAATGGATAGATCATCCAAACAGAAAATCAATAAGGAAACATTGGCCTTAAATGACACATTAGACCAGATGGACTTAGTAGATACATACCAGAACATTCCATCCAAAAACCACAGAATACACATTCTTTCCAAATGCACATGGAACATTCTTCAGGACAGATCACACATTAGGCTGCAAAACAAGTCTCAATAAATTTAAGAAGACTAAAATAGGGGCCAGGCCTGTGGCTGAGTGGTTAAGTTCACATGCTCTGCTTCGGTGCCCCAGGGTTTCACTGGTTCGGATCCTAGGCACAGACATGGCACCGCTCATCAGGCCACACTGAGGCAGTGTCCCACAGGCCACAACCAGGACATACAACTAAAAAAATACACAACTATGTACTGGAGGGATTTGGGGAGAAAAAGCAGGAAAAAAAAAAAAAAGAAGATTGGCAACAACTGTTAGCTAAGCTGCCAATCTTCAAAAAAAAAAAGTGAAGATTCAAATAATACCAAGCATCATTTCTGACCACAACGGTATGAAACTAGAAATCAACTACAGGAAGAAAATCAGAAAAGCCACATATATGTAGAGATTAAACAAAACACTACTGAACAACAATTGAGTCAATGAAGAAATCAAAGAAGAAACCAAAAAATACCAGAAGACAAATGAAAATGAAAATACAACATGTCAAAATTTATGGGATACGGCAAAAGCCATTCTAAGAAAGAAGTTTATAGAAATACAGGCCTACCTCAACAAACAAGAAAAACCTCAAATAAGCAATCTAACAATGCACCTAAAGGAACTGGAAAAAGAAGAACAAAGCCCAAAATCAGTACAAGGAAGAAAATAATAAAAATCAGAGCAGAAATAAATGAAACAGAGACTAAAAACACAATTGAACAATCAATGAAACCAAGAGCTGGTTCTTTGAAAAGATAAACAAAATTGACAAACCTTTAGCTAGACTCACCCAGAAAAAAAGAGAGAAGGCTCAAATAATAAGATTAGAAATGAAAGAGAAGAAATTACAACAGACACCTCAGAAATACAAAAGCCTTATAAGAGAATACTACGAAAAGCTATACACCAACAAATTGGATAATCTAGAAGAAATGGATAAATTCTTAAAGTCATACAACCTTCCAAAACTGAATCAAGAAGAAATAGAGAATTTGAATAGACAAATCACCAGTAAGGAAATCAAAACAGTAATCAAAAACCTCCCCAAAAATAAAAGTCCAGGACCAGACAGCTTCCCTGGTGAATTTCTACCAAACATTCAAAAAAGACTTAATACCTATCCTTCCCAAACTCTTCCAAAAAACTGAAGAGGAGGGGAAGCTTCCTAACTCATTCCATGAAGCCAGTGTTACCCTGATACCAAAACCAGACAAGGACAAAACAAAAAAAGACAATTATAGGCCAATATCACTGATGAACATCAACGCAAAAATCCTCAACAAAATACTAGCAAATCGAACACAACAATACATTAAAAAGATTATACACCATGATCAAGTGGGATTTATTCCAGGAATGTAGGCATGGTTCAACATATGCAAATCAATCAATGTGATACACCACATTAACAAAATGAAGAATAAAAAACACATGATCACCTCAATAGATGCAGAGAAAGCATTTGACAAGGTACACATCCATTTATGGTAAAACTCTGAATAAAATGGGTACAGAAGGAAAGTACCTAAATATAATAAAGGCCACCTAGGACACACACACAGCTAGTATCATTCTCACTGGAGAAAAACTGAAAGCTATCCCTGTAAGAACAGGAACCAGACAAGGATGCTCACTTTCACCACCCTGATTTAACATAGCATTGGAATTCCTAGCCAGAGCAATCAGGCAAGAAAAAGAAATGAAAGGGATGAAAATTGGAAAAGAAGAAGTGAAACTGTCACTATTTGCAGATGACATGATTTTATATATAGAAAACCCTAAAGAATCCACTAAAAACCTTTTAGAAATAATAAATGAATACAGTCAAGTCGCAGGATACAAAATCAACATACAAAAATCATTTGCTTTTCTATACACTAACAATGAAGTAGCAGAAAGAGAAATCAAGAATACAATCCCACTTACAATTGCAACAAAGAGAATAAAATACCTTGGAATAAACTTAACCAAAGAGGTGAAAGACCTGTACACTGAAAACTATAAAACATTGTTGAAAGAAATTAAAGAAGACACAAAGAAATGGAAAGATACTCTGTGTTCTTGGATTGGAAGACTTAACACAGTTAAAACGTCCATACTTCCTGAAGCAATCTATGGAGTCAATGCATTCCTCACCAAGGTTCCAACGACATTTTTCACAGAAATAGAACAAAAGATCCTAAAATTTATATGGAACAAGATCCCGAACAGCGAAAGGAATCCTGAGAAAAAAGAACAAACCTGGAGGTATCACATTCCCCGATTTCAAAATATACTACAAAGCTATAGTAATTAAAACAGCATGGTACTGGCACAAAAATAGACATACAAATCAATGGAACAGAATCGAGAGCCCAGAAACAAACCCATACATTTATGGATAGTAATTTTTGACAAGGGAATCAAGAATATACAATGGAGAAAGGAAAGTCTCTTCAATAAATGGTGCTGGGAAAACTGGACAGCCACATGCAAAAGAAAGTAGACCATTATCTTACACCATACACAAAAATTGACTCAAAATGGATTAAAGACTCGAATTTAAGATCTGAAACCATGAAACTTCTAGAAGAAAACATAGGCAGTATGCTCTTCAACATCGATCTTAGCAGCATATTTTCAAGTACCATACCTGACTAGGCAAGGGAAACAATAGAAAAAAATAAACAAATGGGACTACATCAAACTAAAAAACTTCTGCAGAGCAAAGGAAATGATCAACAAAATGAAAACACAACCTAAAAATTGGGAGAAGGTATTTGCAAACCATATATCTGATAAGGAGTTAATATCCAAAATATGTAAGGAACTCATATATCTCAACAACAAAAAAAAACAAACAAGCAAATTACAAAATGGGCAAAAGATCTGAACAGACATTTTTCCAAAAATATACAGATGGCCAACAGGTACATGAAAAGATGTTCATCATCACTAATTATCAAGGAAATGAAAATCAAAACTACAATGAGATATCACCTCACGCCTGTCAGAATGGCTATAATTAACAAGACAAGAAATAACATGCATTGGAGAGGATGCAGAGAAAACGGAACTCATACACTGCTGGTGAGAGTGCAAACTGTTGCAGCCACTATGGAGAACAGTACGGAGATTCCTTAAAAGATTAAGAATAGAACTACCCTACCATCCAGCTACTCCCCTGCTGGGTATTTATCCAAAGACCATGAAAACAAAAATGCGTAAAGATATATGCACCCCAATGTTTACTGCAGCATTATTCACAATAGCCAAGTCTTGGAAGCAACCCAGGTGCCCATCAAGAGACAAATAGATAAAGAAGATGTGGTACATATACACAATGAACTACTACTCAGCCATAAAAATGATGAAATAGTGCCATGTGTGACAACATGGATGGACCTTGAGAAATTATGCTAATCGAAATAAGTCAGAGGGAGAAAGCCAAATAACATATGGTCTCACTCATAAATAGAAGATAAAAACAAAAAAAACAAACACAAAGAGACAGAGGGGAAAAGGGGTAGGGAGGAAGGCAAAAGGGGCAATTAGGCATATGTGTATGGTGATGGACTGTAATTAGTCTTTGGTTGGTGAACATGACGTAATCTACACAGAAATCAAAATATAATGATGTACACCTGAAATTTACATAATGTCATAAACTAATGTTACCACAATAAAAATAAAATAATTTTTTTTTAAAAATTAAAAACTATAGTCAAATTCTATCCAGATACTCATTTCTGAAGATTTTACCCAGTGAAGTTAAACTTGAAATGAGAGACAAGAGGAATATGTGAAGAAAGGTGTTAGTATCTATATGACACAAATCGTTATAGTTATGGGATCCAAGACTCCACTTCTCTTTTTTTTTGAAGGAATTTCTCCTTTTGAAGACACATACAACAGAAGGTCACATGGTTGGGTTACTTATTAACACATAGTCTTCCGACCAAGACAAAGCAAAAGAATTCTCCAGAGTTAGTAACCTGGAACAATGGCTTTCAAATTTTTCTGACCATGTTTCACATTAAGAAATATCTTTTATGGGGCTGGCCCCGTGGCCGAGTGGTTAAGTTCGCGTGCTCTGCTGCAGGCAGCCCAGTGTTTCGTCGGTTCGAATCCTGGGCGCTGACATGGCACTGCTCATCAAACCACGCTGAGTCAGCGTCCCACATTCCACAACGAAGAATATACAACTATGTACCAGGGGGCTTTGGGGAGAAAAAGGAAAAAATAAAATAAAATCTTTCAAAAAAAAAAAAAGAAATATCTCTTATGTAGCAACCAAGTACTCATTCACTCATACAGACACACACTTACACATAGACACTCACATCACAGTCAACATGGATTGAAAAGTTTCACAAAACAATACTAATCGTTTCTATATAATAGGTTATAATTTTAGTCTATTCATTGGATGGGACAAGATAGATACAGGGAGACTAGATTATTCCAGTGGTCTAGGGCAAGAGATGATGGTAGGGTGGACTAGGGTGGTGGTGGAAGAGATGAATTAAAATGGCCAGACTTAAGATAGTGCACATTTTGGAGGTTAAACTGAGTGGATTGGAAATGGATGAGCAGCGGTAGGAGAGAAGAAAAGATAAAAAAAAGAAGCGTCAAGAGGCAGTAGTGACCTATCAAAGCCCTATTATTTTGTCATTTCCTTGAATTACATTCCAAAGTACTAAAAACACTCAAAATTCAATTCTTCAAACATTTATTCAGTCCTACTAAGTACAAGACCACAGGTAAGGTGCTGGGGATACAAGGGTGAAAAAGCAGATATGGTCCTTGCTCTCAAGGCGTTACAATGTACCATGAAAGACTACCCTAAACAAATATTCCCAGTGAAGATGAGCATTAAAAAGAACCAATGTCCCTGGAGCATGACAACATGGAACAAGGAAGTTTATCTGTGGTACTGTGATTTATAATTAAAAATAAACACATATTTGGTCTTGGCCCAAAGACACAGAGCTCCCAAAACTCTTAGAATTTCCTAAGTAATAAGAGGTACAAACGTGCCTTTTGTTATGTTAATGAGATTACTTGGAAAGCCCCTAGGTTCTCTAAGGATGGGAGCTGGTAACTAGAAGAACCAACCCTGAGATTAGAGTTAGAACTTTCAGTACCACCCTCAATCTCTCGGCAGGAGAAAGGGGCTGGAGGTTGAATCAATTGCCAGTGGCCACTGATGAATCAATCATGCCTATGTAATGAAGCCTCCATAAAAACTCAAAAGGATGCGGTTTGGAGAAATTCTGGGTTGGTGAACACAACAAGATTCAGGAAGAATGGTGTGCTGAGAGACAGCATGGAAGCTCCTCGTCCTTTCCCCATACCATACCCTATGCATCTCTTCCATCTGGCTGTTCCTGAGTTAGATCCTTTCATAATAAAATGGTAATCTAATAAGTAAAATGTTTCTCTGAGTTCTGTGAGATGCTCCAACAAATGAATGGAACCCAAGGAGGGATTCGTGGGAACCTTTGATCTATAGCCAGTCAGTCACAAGGACAGGTAACAACCTGGACTTCCGATCGGCATCTGAAAGTGAAGGAGGTCTTCTGAGCCTGAGTCCTTAACCTGTGGGATCTGATGCTATCTCCAGGGAGACAGTGTCAGAATTGACTTGAATTGTAGGATACCCAGATGGTGTCAGGGAATTGCTTGGTGGGAGAAGACCTCCACACATCTGGTGCGAAAGGTGTGTGGTAGTAGTGTGAGAGTAAAGGAGAACGAGAGGTGGAGGACTGAGTTTTTCCTTTATACTGTCCATCAGAAAATGATTGGGGAAGGTCTTACAATGGAAATGGCATTTGAGGTGAGACTTGGGCATTTCAGGCAAAAACAGCAGCATTTTCGAAAGCTTAGGAGCAAAATAAAATGTGGCTATTCAAAAAATTACAAGTTCAATTTGATCGCAGTATATATAAAATGTATTACATTAATTTTTAATCCAGTAAACATTTATTTACTGACTGCCAAACACCAATGCTAAGTGCAAAGGATATAAAGATGGCTAAGCATGCATTATAATACTATTTAAAAACTCTCACTAAACAATACTTTACATTTTCTATGTAAATTTATATATGCACTTAAAAGTATTTAAAATAGAGTAGTATTTGTATTATTGTTTTAATTACTTAATAAACACTCATGTGACTTATGTAATTATTCAAGTAGAGAGAGAAAAATAAACAGGCTTATCCCAAGGCTAACAGTGGTTAATTCTAGATGCTGAAACTGAAAATTATAACTATTTTCTTCTTTGAATTTTTGTTGGTTTCTAACATTTAAAAAAGAAAAAAGGATGGTCCTAAGAAGTCAATTTAATATATAGATACTATGGGGTAACACTAATCTTGATCTCTTTCCCATCACAATAAACAAACTGCACTTTCTCAGTCTAGTTTCTCTGCGGCTCTAAGCAGAACAAAAAACACTGAGTAAGATTCTTCCCTATTTATGCAGCAGTCAACGTATTTAACTAACTGCAATTCTTTTATGTAGCCAGTGCAGACCATGATGGAATTCTGCATGCTTTTGAAAACTTCTTCAGAGTTTGAAAAGCCTTAGAAATTCTTACCTTTGCACTTAACCAGAGTAAGCACTTGAGTTCAAACAGGGAAAACATGCTGACAGTTCATATTACAACCGACATGACTACTTGACTATTTTAAGTAATTAAGAAACTGGCTTTAAACACGCAAACCTATGCTTGCTGAAATATTAAGCAAAAATCTATCTTAGTGATCAGGTCAAATAGGCTTACAACCAGAGGATTTAGACTAAAAAAATGGACAGGAGGGGCTGGCCCCGTGGCCGAGTGGTTAAGTTCGCGCGCTCCGCTGCAGGCGGCCCAGTGTTTCGTTGGTTCGAATCCTGGGCGCGGACATGGCACTGCTCATCAAGCCACGCTGAGGCAGCGTCCCACATGCCACAACTAGAAGGACCCACAACGAAGAATATACAACTATGTACCGGGGGGCTTTGGGGAGAAAAAGGAAAAAATAAAATCTTAAAAAAAAAAAAAAAAAATGGACAGGAGACAAATGCAAATAGAAAAACATGCTTTAAACATCTGTGGCTCTTAGAACAGAAGTAGCAAACATATGACAGAACGAAAATATAGTAAGCGTTCTCCTTGCTGTCCACTGTGCCCTGCAAGCGTGGACCTTCACTAAGTAACTAGGGATTCCTGCAGCACAGAAATGAGGAAAGCTTTCAAATATGATGATGCCACAGCTATCCCAGTTATAAGATTGCATGCATGACTGCAACATAAATTAAGGGAAAACAAGACATTAACATAAGTTGCATTAAATTCAGATTCCCAAAATTTTGAGCCTGCCCTCTTCTTTCCAATATATACTTTCCAATATATTGCTACCCTGTTGAGGCACTGAAGCATCCAGGCAGGAGCAGGGCAATGAGAGTCAGAGGCCCTGAGGTGGCATCCTCTCTCAGTCTGTAACTAGCTGCAGGTCTTGGATCAACTCAATTCTGGGCCTCAGTTTCCTCATCTGTAAAAAGAAAGGGGTTAGATTCAACTTCTAAGACCCTTTCTAGGTCCAACATTCCGTATCCCTATAAATTTTTTAACTGTTTCTCAAGGACTTCAGCAGATGCTAAAATAAAGAAAGGCCCTCAGGTTCCTAAGTCTAAGAAGAGATATGAAGTTGCCTTTTAGGTTTGAGACTTTTTTAAGTGTGGAAAAGAAAAACAGGCTTCGCTTTTATTAAACAACGAGTTAAAAAGGGGAAGCAAAGAGGCAGCTGGAGCGAGTGCAAATTATGAAAAAAAACATTTCAGGTAAAGACCTAAAACCTGCTGGTCTTTCACGTCTCATTTTCACTACTCTGCTGACCAGGGCACTGCCGCCATCTCCTGCACACCAAAGACAGGACAAGTACTCTTCTATTGAAAGATTCTCAAGGAGCATGTGGGAGGTATGCCAATCTTCCAGTGTGCAGATTCTGCTCCAAGCCAAGGGAACAAATAAAAGTTACCTTGCAAATAAGTGGTCACTGTTTTCAGAGGCTCAAAAGAAACGCACAGTCCTGTTGTACCTGAATTGTGAAAGACACTTATACCTCATAATAATAAAACACTTTTAAAAGCTTCTAACTATCAGGGCTGGCCCCGTGGCCAAGTGATTAAGTTCACGCGCTCCGCTGCTAGCGGCCCAGTGTTTCGTTGGTTCGAATCCTGGGCGCAGACATGGCACTGCTCATCAAACCACGCTGAGGCAGCGTCCCACATGCCACAACTAGAAGGACCCACAACGAAGAATATACAACTATGTACCGGGTGGCTTTGGGGAGAAAAAGGAAAAAAATAAAATCTTTAAAAAAATTAAATAAAAATTTTTAAAAAAAAGCTTCTAACTATCATTAAAATACTAAAGAAGCCATACATAAATGAAGAAATGGACATTACATTTCTATGTCAAGTCCTATCAAATAGAATGTTCAAAGTTCTATGGCATTCACATTTTGGTAAAGTTAATGCATTTTCTTTTCTATAAAGAATCATTGGGATGATCTGGTCTTTTGTTCACACCTTAAATGTTTAAAGCTACCAACTAATAAGCACATAAAGTCCGCTGCCTCTGAGAAAATTTCCTTTAAGCAATAACAATGTGCAACTAAAACCACCCCTGCAAAAAGGCAATAATTTTTATCAGTAACTTCCTCCTTTTAGTAACTATACAAGTCATTTAAGTTCAAAACATTGCTCCTGAAAAATCATTGCTTAAGTAGTAGGCACACCTAGTTCATTGCTGAAGTACTTAAACTGAGAATATTTTTAAATAAGCTTTTGGAGTCAGTTGAAATCATATTTACCACCTGGCATATATCCCCTGCAAAGGAAAGTTTCTAGATGAGGTTGACCTCAACCACATAATGACCTGTACAGTTAATGCTTCTCTTTCTTCTCACGACTACTTATAGTTTGATCATGTACGAATTCATCTGAAATCATTCTTAAACTTGCTCATATTTCAGCTTGTACAAAGTCACTAATCACTCATCCATAGCAACCAGGTGGATAAGTACACCTCGAGTCATCCTAATTATAAAAACTATTTAAAAATTGTGTGGGAGGTTTGAAGGTAAGAGGGAAATAATAAATTGCAGAGCAGTATCTTACATAAAATGCAACTTTTCAATCATAGTAGTAAGCCTGCACATTTGGATAACCAAATCAAGATTTTACTTATAAACTCAAACTATATATCAAACTATGAATATCAGAGAATATAAGAACAGGGATCCAAGCAAATCTGACATCCAGTTCCTGACTCACTCAATATAAATATACATTTATTGATCACCAGCTATATATCTGAGAACTGTGCTAAGGGTTGAGGACGTAATGCAGAACAAGGCAGGCGTGATCCTTGGCCATGTGAAGCTTGCATTTTCATTCTTTCTACATTAAATGCCTGCTTTGTGCTAGACACTATGCTAAAACACCAAAAGTAAAAAGACCAAGTCATAGTTCCTACCCAGAAGGACTTGCAACAAGATCACAAGAAATGAGTAGATGACCACATAAGATCAGGCCTGCTCCACAGATCTCTCCAGGAGCTCCTGGTACCAATAACCTCACTCTGCAAACAGAGTCTAAGCATGTGTGAAACCAGGAGGCATTAGGACACAATTGGACTAAATCAGGAGAAAAATAATACCTAATAAACTATAACAATTTTGATTCCACTGGAAGCAGATCTGGGAAAGTAATCTATAGAAACCAATTCAAAAAAAATTTCAGGGCTACCTTAGTTCTTTCACATTATAAATAAATAATATATTGTAAAAATAGACAATTGGTAATCTTTAGAATGTGAACACCAGCATCAAATTCTTCACTGTTTAACTTGTGTGACTTAACAGTTCTCACTCGAAAATTCACAGAAAGGACAAAATGGCAAGAAAAAATTAAAATGAAGAAAAACCAGCCAAAAAAATAAAGGAAGAAATGTAATGGGTTAGACATAAGATGAATCATGTTCTGGCAAAGATACCAAAAAACAGTCCACACTGGTAGATCGATGAAAATAAGGGTCCTCTATCTTGACCTAAAACTACTTCTTTGACAGAGATAATTGTAACTCTCTGTTGGTGTACTGATGAGTATCTGGACACTAAGAGAAGACAGGTTAAAACTCACAGATTCACTTTTAAGTCAAGAACATTTAAAAGCAAATGAATTCCAAGGGCACGTTCTACAACTGGTATAGACAGAAAACACCACCAGAAAACAGCTAGGATATGCAAATTCACAAAGGCTTCCTCAGTTTTTGGTAAGGACTCCTTGAACTTGCAAATGTCATGTGGTTATGCCCACCTTTCCCTCTGCCTCAGTGAAAGAGGAGCACTCCCCCTGTCTGAGCTGAAGCTGGCGGTGCTCTGCAGGCTCAGCAGTGTAAAGAGAGGAAGTCAGTGGGAAGTTGGTGGCTCTGAATCTAACACCTCAGTTCAAATTACAGGTAACGTGTTAGAGAACAATGGCTAGATCATCAAATAAAAGATATTTCTTCAGATAAAAGCATGTCTAAAGAAGAAGGCTAGCAATAACAAATCAAAATAGGACAATAGACTTAAGGATGTCCATTACATACAATAAAACTGATAAAGCTATCTTGTAGGTAATAGGACACCTAATATACAGAGTGCTGGCTGTTCTGCTTTGAACCTAATCTTGTTCTTAGCTTTGACTGGTTAGATACTATCATATTTCCTGTTGTTGGCCAATTAACAAGAATCATAGAGTGCCAACACCAGCACTGTTTTAGGTGTTTTGAGAAGTTTTTTTAAAAAAGCAGAATAAAAGAAAAATATAGCTTAGTGCCAGAACTGGACCACAGGAATAAACTACATAATAGTCATTGAGAAAAAAAAAAGAAAGATAAGAGTGGAATTACAAGAAAAAATTTCATGAGAAAAGTTGAAAAGAAAACAATAAATTAGAATGTAGGTGGTGAGTTTAATAAGGTTCACTATAAAATTATTACAACTTTTCTGTATGTTTAAAAATTTTATTAAAATGTTGGAAATAAAAGAAGGATAAATTACATTTGGTAAATTTCTCAGACAAGAGGAAAATAAGATTATAAGAGTAAAGGTACATATGGCCTATTTGAGACAGTGAGAATGCTGGCCAGACCAGGGAACAGGATATATATTAAGAGAAGTCAGGAATAAGACTAGCTTCAATACTTTTTATTTTGCTTTGTTTTGTTCCTTAGCAACATAGAAGTCTTCAGGACTCCAATATTTTTGGAAACCATATAAAATAAAACCCATAATACTACACTAGGCCTCTCCAAGAGCTGCCTTAGGCCACCCTAGTCCTATAAATTATCCTTATCTTTTAACTCCATACAGACATCATTTGACTGCATTTACAATTAAGGCCCAATCTCAAATTTCAGTTATTAAAATGACATAAATTCTGCAAAAACAGTTTACCATAAAAATCAACAGGACAGTGAATAGCTTTTTACAAAATGAGAAAAATCCTATTAAATGATAACCATTAGCAAGGAGAAGCTTGGTAAGCTTTAAACTCTAATAACCACAAAATTCAGATTTCAACACTGCACTCCATATTTTTTTCCAATTTAGTAGACAAGCATAACTGCTATCATTAAGGAAAACCTAAAGGCAATGTGGATTTTAAGCTAACAATGTGGCAACTTAAATATATGTGTAAATGAAACAGACCGGGTACTCATCCACAACCCAAACTAATTAGAGGACTTTGCACTATTTCACCATAAGCATATTTATTCCTGAAGCAATAATATTTTGAATTAGCAAAAGAACATATTTCCAGTATCAGAATACTTACCAAAGAGCTAAAAAGAAAATACCGCATTATTTAGCATTCTGTCTGTGTGTGAAATTGGTTTTAAAAAATTAAGAGAGCCCACAAACAGAAAGAGCATCCCTCTCAAAAATAAAAAATCTCACACCCTTCAAAAATCAAAACTATGAAACAGGAGTGAGACAGGGGAAATAAGGAAAGACGACAACATTGAGAACCTGAAAAAAGAAGAGTGCCAAATAAACAAGAATATTAGAAAGTGAGCATCAGGCAATAACATGAGCAATGGGAAAATGTCCCTGGAAACGCCATGTGACACACAGAGCCCGGAGCACAGGCATCCGAGGTATGAGCTCTGCTGCTCCTGACCTACCTTGCTACCTCATATTTTGGCCTACTGTCCAACACTGTTTCATATTTGTTCTCTTGGTTACTTTTCACAGCAACCCTATTTCTGCCCTATTTTCAAATGGCACAAGGGTCTCTAGCAGGCTCGACAGTAAGTGGAAGAGGACATTTTTTAAAAGAACCTGACTATAAGGTCTCATGAAAATCCTATTCTAACCTCCTACGCTTCAAGCCTCAAATACACTGCTTTCTCTACCAGACTACCAATGCCTGTAAGTGAATATAACACATCAATTCAATTAACATCAAGAGATAAGGAGCAAAAACATGGCTTTTCCTTTAATCAGGGTTGGGAATAGGAAGTAGGAAGGTTTCTCAAAATAACCAAGGCCACCAGACTCTAAAGAGGCTAAGATGGGAAGGTAAGGTCACGAAAAGGTGGGACTGGGAAATACAACGTAGCCGGCAAACTTATGGCCAGCCCAGGGACTATTATCACTCTTTACAGAACAATAAAATTAAAATTAGAAACACAGGCTCCCCCCAGCAGGAAAGCATGTTAAGGCTCTGATTAGTCTGTCAAAAATAAAACCTGTCCAAACTATGGTTGGAAGTTTGGGAAGGCTGCCCACAGCCCATCTACGGCAGCTGAAGTCCACAGGGAGCTATGCAGCAGCAGTGCAAACGGAGTACTGGATAAAGATGCAAGCCAGAGAACAGATATGCAATTTAAGGTGACAGCAACAATAGCCAATGGCTTTGGAATGAGTGGCTGTGGTCCTTTAAACTCATAAGTGCAAGCACAAGCGTGCGCACGCACACATTGAAACGCCAATAAAGGCCAGGCTGGCAACATAAGTTAAAAAAAAAAAAAAGCAGCCAAGAGGTCAGAGTACAAAGAGGCTCATCCTGTGCAGCCTGGAGACTAAGGCAGATGGAGCACAGCACTCTCTGGACTCAAGTGTCTGTTGCACAGAAAGTCCAGGGACCATAATGAGGCCCTGGTGAGTACTACAGCATATGGAGCTGAGATGTTATTTAGATTGCTCCCCACACATAAACGCCTAATTTTGATTTTTCATACTTGCCTGTATATTAGGAGATATTGTTTAAGATACTTGTGAAATTTCACCAACATGCAATTCCCTGAAGTTAGAATGAATCTGCCAATCAAAGCACTTAAAATTACTCATGGAAGTATGAAACAGTGTAAAACAATTTTTAAAAATGCCATAGGCAGGCATCTGCAATGAAATACAACGACCCTCTTATGTATTGTTTAATATGATTTCAAGCCCACTTGTTTATGACTTAAGTGAAGTTATTGTTTTCTTTTTTTCCACCTGCTCATGGTTTAAAGCAGGTTGTCCGAATCTAAGAGTGCAGTTAGCTGTGTCAGGAGGTCGTCATTTGACTTCTGTTGTTGTTGAGAAACACTCAGCAGCTCAGCTGATGACAGACACTGCTAGGGACTTATGATAAGATGTGGAGAAGCAACTGTGGCTAGGGGACATTTAGCCTTTAAATACCAAGAGTTTGTGAGGACTTATTCAAGAGGTGCAGTCTGGGCAAGCCGCCTCCTTACTGACCCAACTCTGAAGACCCGTGGGGCACTAGCTCCTGCTGTGGCCGGGCATTCTTGGTCAGTATGGTGAAAACCATGCAGCCGCCCTGCAAAGGCGGTCAGACTGCCCATCAACACCAGTGCCTTCATTCCCTAGCAACCTGCTCTAGCAACAAGGGACTTTTATTTTGTGCTGGCAGCTGGATGTCAGCTCTCGGTTGGCAAAGCCATCTCTCCCACAAACCAACCTTGTAGAAAAGGTACACTTCAACTGAAATTGGACTTTATTCCTGTCATCTCCTCTTGCCTGGAACAATAGTGTGATTAATCTATCATTGGTTTGGAGTATGGTATTTCTTTACTGGCTTATTAAGAGACAGTATCCTGTATGTTATTGGCTTGTGAAATTATTATAATTCCCTCAGTGAACCTGTGTTAAATAAACTGCTGGTAAAGACAAGCTCAGTCTCTGAGCATGAATTTGCCCCCTAAAACAAAACAGACCCCTACTGTATAATTCCAAAGAAACATGAGAAGTTGGGAAATAAAGCAACATAAAATGTCACCAGATTATTATGAATGTTATTTTGTATATCTATTTTTACATACTTGACCAGTAAAAGCCAATGGCTGTCGAATACAATAGAATATAGTATTATGCAACCTTCCATCAGTTTGATATAAGACTTTAAATGAATTAATGTATTAAAAGCTGTGATATTCATGCAGAAGTAGTCAATATATGAATGGAACAAACGGCAGCCATGGTGGTTTAAAAATATTCCTGCAAATTCCTTGACAGGGCTCCCTTCAAAATGATGAGCCTAATTCCCATCTTCTTAAGGGTGGGGTAGGCTTTGTAACTTGCTTCTAACAAACAGAATGTGACATAAATCATGCTCTGTGAATTCTGAGCCTTGTCGTAAAGAGGATAGCTTCCTCCTGGTACTCTCTCCCAGATCTCTACTTCCAGGCAAGCCAACACCATGTCATGAGGACAACTAGCCCTGGCAGAGGCCCAATTAGAGAGGAATGGAGGCCTCCCTACCCCCAGGAGTCAGCACCCACTTGGCCAGCCATGTGAATGAGCGGCCTACAAGGGAGATCCTCCCACCTCAGTTAAGCCTTCAGATGACTGTGGCTTGGTTGAAATCTTAATTTCAACCTTAAGACAGACTCTGAACCAGAACTGCAAAGCTGAGCTGCTCCTAAATTCCTGACCCATGGAAACTGTGTGAAATAATAAATGTTTTAAGCCACTGAGTTTTGGAGTAATTTGTTTTGCAAAAATAACAAATAGTAAGCTGGAAATAGATCCAAGGACACAAAGAAATTTGGTATATGATAAAGATACTCACAAGGGGGATGGGGGGAGGCTTTATTTAACAACTGTTCAAATAACTAGCCACAATTTGAAAAAGAAAAAAAATTAAAGGTGGATATTTGTTTAACTCATTATAGAAAAATAAAGACAAGAAAACTCAAAGATTAAATGTAAAAAATAAAAACATAAAAGTAATAAAAGAAAATAAAGGCAAACAGTCTTTTATGGGTAGAAAGAGGCATTTCTGAACATTTTACAAAACCCAGAAAACATAAAAGAAAAATACTGATAGACTTTACTACATAATAATCAAAAAATACCATAAATAAGGTTAAAAGATAATCAACCTGATATAAAAAATTGCAACACATACTAATCTCAAAAGTTTAATATCTCTAAAATTATACAATTCTTATAAATTATAAGAAAAAAGACAGCTGTTCTAAAAGTAAGTAAAATACGTGAAAGGCATTTCATTGAAAGCAAAATATGGATAGTATATAAAGACATAAAAACATATTCAACCACACTAATAGGGGCCGCCCGGTGGCGTAACAGTTAAGTTCGCACATACTGCTCATCAAGCTATGCTGAGGCAGCATCCCACATACAAAATAAAGGAAGACTGGCACAGATGTAGCTCAGAGACAATCTTCCTCAAACAAAAAGAGGAAGATTGGCAACAGATGTTAGCTCAGGGCCAATCTTCCTCACCAAAAAATAATAATAAAACAGTAAAAATGTTAAAATTACAATTAAAAAAATTTTTTAATATATCCAACCACACTAGTAATAAAATAAAGACAAATAAAAATAAAATATCACCTTTTTTAGCTTATCAGTCTGTCAAAGATTTAGAAAACTAAAAGTACTCAGTGTGGGAAAATAGAACCTCTCATGCTCTCCTGGCGGTGTAAATAGGTACAACCTTTCTTAAATGTAATATGGCAATACGTACCAAAATGTTACATGAACACACCTCTGATGCAGAGACACCACTTCTAGGGTGTAAAGAGATGATCACAGATTTTCAGTACACCACTATTTATAACAGCGAAAAACTGAAAACAACCTAAATGTCCACAAAAAAATAAACTATGACATGCATACAGTGCAATAATTTGCAATCATTCAACAGGACATTGTGTAGCTATATTGCTTGAATTCTGTTTTGAAAAAGAGCTGGAAAACTAGAAGTGTAATATGAACTCATTTACGTGAAATTTTATATATACACACAACATCCATCATCAAAAATGGTGAGGTGAGGACCAATATGAACTCAAATGATGGCAGTAGTATTTATTGGCAGCAGTCAAGGGATTTTTACTTTCTTCTTTATACTTTTCCATATTATTTAAATTCTCAATAATGGGTACATATTATCTTTATATACTAAAGCAAATTAACATTAGTCTTTTCTGCTACAACAGATATTTCTTGAATGTAAATTTGCTCATATGCATGAAAATGGAAAGTCTCCTTTAGGGGCTTCAAGACTTTCCTCTACAGTAAACTATCTGAGGAAGCTGAGAGTACAGATGAAGAAATACAAAATATTTTCCCCTGTGTTTAAAATAGAATTGATAAGTCAACACCCCGGATCAGATTTTCACCTTTGATGAAATTAGTTTCTAACGAAGTGGGTGACTTTAAGGACCTACAACTCAAGGGAGGAAAACCAGGGTTTAAGGTCTAAGACAGACTGTGATGCTGGGTATAAATGCCAGTTGAGATTTAACCACGTTGTTTTTCTTACAACTGTCATTTCTTTTGTGTTAGTTCTATTTACAAAATTCCACTAGTTTTAAATCATCTGTTCCTGATCCTATTTTCCCTATAAGCCCTATCACTTATAGCACATGATTTTACAGAAGTAAAGATTTTTCAGGACTGCAAACGTGGCATTAACAGAGAAATGCCTATACTATTCTTAGTAAAATGCAAAGAGGTAGAGAAACATTCCATAATAAAAAAAGAAAAAGAAAAGAAACCTTAAATTTCTTTTGCTTTAGTGATACTTTTCAATGAAACATAGGGCAAAACAATCTCAATGGTCCTGATTTACCTCACACATTTTTATTATATATTATAAATACAAAGAGAAAGAAATGGTTCCTGCCCCATGAAACACAAAATCTAAACAAGACAGAGAATTAAACAGACTAGACTGTGGTGGGGGAGGAGGAACTACTCCAAGTAACTCCCCCCTACCAATGGCAGGAACAAGAGGGAGAGTAAAAGAATTTCTTTCTCATGTAAAAGAATTCAGGAGGCAGCAGTTCCTAATGACCCTGCACTACCCACCATGGCGGTTCACCCTTCACGTGTCTTTTCTTTTTTTAAACCACTGTATTGAAGTATGACTGACATACAAAGAGCTGTACATATTCAATACATACAAATTGATGAGTTTGGAGATAAGTATACACCCATGAAACCGGTACCACAATACATTCCATAAACATATCCAAAACATATTCCATAAACACTTGCAAAAGTTTCCTCCCACCCTCTTTTAATCCCATTAACTTTTGAAGGTAGTATTGAATTATAGACCCTCAGTTGGAGTACAGGGGAGGGGAAATGCAAACAATGAGAGAAGCAGTTCTGAAACTATTTTAGATACACTGTAGCATTGAGCAAATGGGTAAGGGTGTTATCTGGGAGCCAGGGTGCTCTTGGTGGAAAAAAGGAGACATAAATACACAGGGAAAAGTCAAGGAAGAACGCTCTCGAGACCTAAAACCAAACATACGCCAGCAGTGATAAGTATATCTACTACCCAGATCTTAAGTTCCAATACCATTCCTCACTAGAAGGAATCAGGGCTCTTCAGAGAAAGGCCTGATTCCAGGGCTGAATCTAGGGCTGGGGCAGGGAAGGTATAAGATGAGTCTGGAACATCTTGTTATGCCACCAAGTAAAGAAGTGCTCAGAAAAATGACAGAAGGACATCAAAAGGACATAGGGCCTGCTTAAAGGTGTTCCTACTGGCTAAATATGGGAAAATTTGATCACCTAAATAATTAAGGTCAATAATGATTATAAACCATTGAAAAATACCTTTGGATTTGCTTATTTTCTGAAATTGGGCAATACTAAAGAACTGGGTATTTAGCCTCAAAAGGTAAATTAGAAATGCTAATTTAATTTAGTATAAGTAATTAATACCATGAAAGTATTTTATATACTGTTAAGTTTAATAAAATGCAAATTGTACTTAAAAATGTTTCCTTTGTGATCATTCTCAGACATATGTTATAAATGAAGTCCCCTTGCAGGTACAAAAACATTTTCAATTCATAAATTATCCTTCTACATAATTTCCAAAGTATAATTGTTGAGCTGAGTAAATAAAGTTTTCCACTGTTCTTTGATTATTATATCTGCATACTCAACAGTTAAATGAATTTGAGACCTAATAGCAAAATGGAAAGTTTGTGAATTTGAACTATTTAAAATACACAATGTTTCATTAATTATCATTAGTACTAGTATACAGTAGTTGGACCCTTGTGCATTTAAGAAACAGCTGATGTTGAAATTATCGAAGACTAAATCAGAGAAATGATTACCAAAAAGAGAGAATTGAGTTGGCCTCTCTTCCTTCAGTACTTACTCTTTTCACATCAACATTTATTGAGTACCTGCTATGTGCCGGGCATCATATCAGTTTCAATACTGAAAGAATGAAGATGTACCTGTGGATCTATAGATATTGAACATAAGCATTGCTCTTTTGAATTACTCCACCCTTGTGATAAGCCTAAAAGGGCCATAAAAATAAAATGAATAGATTTTATAAAAAAGAAAGGCAACTGGGGATGTTATGGAAAGACATCAACACAGTATTCCATAGTCTCTGGTCCTTCTACTGTCAGAGAGTGACTCTATCATCCAAACAGCTGCCCGAAGGTCAACAGGATAGTTAGCCAAAGTTCCCTCTCTCGAAAAAGTATAAATCATAACTTCCTCTTGCTTGAAACCCTGCAATAACTCTCCACTTCCTACAGCATAATAGATTCAGCATACACAGCTTCTTATGATTAAGTCCCTGGTCTCATCACTCTTTCATCAGCATATCATGCTCCAGCCAAACCCAGCCACATGCAATTTCTAGAATGCATCATGCTTTTACTTGTTTCTGGGCCCTTATACATGTTCTCCTCCTGTCTTTATTACTGTTCCCATCTTTCTGTGTCTTGGTCAACTCTTTTTCTCCCTTCAGTTTTGCTTAGATGTCAGTCCATAAGGAAGTCCACCCTGACTCTCACCCTGAGTCTGAATTAGATGCCCCTCCTGTGTGTTCCCATAAAAACCTGGGCTTCCCCTACCACAGCATTTATCACAGCTGATTTTCTCATCCTTACCTCCAATTGGCTGTGAGTTCTGTGAGGGCAGGGACTCTTGTTCACTGCCATGCGTCACTGCCTTGCACTGAAGTGTTCAATGTTCAATACAGTTTTATTGAGGAAATTAATAAATTACTTCCAATAACATTACTAAAATTAATCTTTTAATTATTTTCATAAGCTAACCTCATAAGTTCTGGTCCATGTAGACTATCTGCATTATATTCAGAATATGATGGACTTTGTGGAGGTTTCGATTGAGAGAAAGGCATTACCCAACCACATGCAAAAAATTGTGTTTGTGTGATGTGTGTATGTGCACACACATAAGCATGTGTATGTGTCTATCTGACCATCCCCATCTCTCATCTGATAGCTTTACTTGGGAGTTGAAGATACTTATGGAGAAAGAGGTTTTTGAAAAGAATTATATATATTATATATATATGCATATATTGTATATATATGTATACTGAACTTCAAGAGATTGATATTTTGGGTGCTTTTTTCTTCAGTAAGTCATAATACAGCACTCATGTCTAAAGGCAGTAAAGATGGGTAACAAGGATCAAGTAATTTTTCATCACCCATTCAACTATAAGGCATAAAAAAAAAATTTACAGATTAAAAGCTTACTTTTAGGAAATGTTTAGCTTGTTTTTCCTTAAAAGTGGTATTTTTGAACTCGTGTTCCATGATGTTCTAAGGATCCCCTAGAGGCTCAGGGCCAAAAGGAGCAGACACCAAATGAGCAGAGCTCTAAGCCCTGACTCCTTGCTTCAATCAGAGCCACTCTGTTTTTATCTGTTGTTGTTGTTGTTGTTAATAATAGGATCCAAAAAAGGTTTTCTTTGAATAAAAGGTTCACCACATTAAAATAAGAAGAAAAGAAAAAGGTTAAAAACCACTGCCTTACAGGATCAGCAGTGGATTGAGGCTCACACTATATAATTCCAGCCCTTATGTCTTTCATATTTCTTGTTTAGAGTAAATTTAGCTCTGTCAGGTTTACAGGCCCTTACTTGTGCTAAAATGAGAAATACCATTTGAATGCAGAAATATCCAGGAAGAGAGAAAACAACACGGGTTTTGAGAAGTATACTTATTCTCTGATGCAGCTGTTTCTAAATGTATTTATCTTACAATGTTTAAAGACATTCTTTATGTATCAATCTTCAAGTTAACGATTCATAACACAGAATACCAAAATAATCTAACTGAACAACAGAAAAGCCCACTGTAAATGCAAGCCGTTGTTATGTTTTATGTACTGTAGACAAATATCCCGTCACACCTTAATTTCTTGGTAAAAAGATCACCTTAAATGGAAAAATTCACCAAACTCAAATTTAACCCACAATTTTAGCTGTTTTGCCAATAAAGAAACAAAAAGGGAAGAGGGTAACTGAAACGTGGAGGTGCTCCCTCATCAACATTCAGAAGACCAGCGGGGAGAATTCGATCTGCTGGTGAACATTCTCAGGACTGATAGCAGAAATGGGATTCTCTCACACAGAAACCTTCTGCCGTCCTACACACAACAGTGCTGGAACTGTGGAATGGCGCTCAACCAAAAGTCAGATAAACACCTGAAAACAACTCCCAGCTCTATAACTTAATAAGTTAGGCGAATCCAAAACTTTTAGAGTTGAACACATATAATTACTCCTAAGATCTAGTGAGGTGAAAAACAACCAACCTAATTTTCATCTCTTCCAGGAAACCTGTTGTGAGCACTCTAACTCACAGTGCCATCTTCCACCTCCAAACTCATCCGGTGTGTACTAGCCACACCCTCATTTGGCATTCAGTGTTGTTAGGGTTTTTCTAGAGATATATCTGTCCTTCCCAACTAGATTGTAAGCCCCTAAAGGGTAAGTACCATGTCTCACCCCTCTCCAGAGTCCTCAGTGGTCTTGGAATTCTGCTAAGCATTTGCAGGTGCGACATCAATGTTTCTTGACTGCTTGTTTAATTTTAGATATGTTTTCTATTACCACCCACTTACAATGCTGATGGAAACAGTTTGGTATGCTTGTATCAGACACTTCATTCCTTTAAATGCCAGTCAGGAGCATAAGGGAGAAACTAGGTGGCCAGAGCAGCCTGTTTTGAGAGCCACCCAATCCATCTGACAATACCTCCATGCCTGTGTCACTCCCAAAGAACTACGTGCCCATACTCTTCTGTGGGTTAACCTTTTCTCCTCTTCCTACGCTCAGTACCAAATTAGAAATCAGAAAACAGATTCAAGGCCTAGCTATGCTAATGACGAGGCAATTCATTTTATCTATCTGAGTAGAGTATCTCCAAGATTCTTTGCTCCAACTATCTATAATTCTATGAGTCTAACTTCAGGCCTTTACCTTCCATATCAGAAATCCACGGAATGGTTCCCTCCTCCCAGTACTAAAATTAACTGTCTTCAATGATATATCCCATTTTCATCATCATTGCACCTGTGCTCCAAGACCATTTCTGACTTCTGCTGCTCATGACGTGTTCACTTCTAATGATAACACTGTTAAATTTCTTGTCTGATCTTTACTTCACACCTGTGCTCAATTAACAAACACATTGAGTGGCTGGTTGGATAGTTTAGGTTAACACACACACTTGGGGAAACTTCTAATATATTCCTCCTTTGAGCAGCGAAGATAAGTATGACCCCATTTGCAAATAAACACCAGTAATAATAAATAAAATTAAATTATTTTCATACTGGTCACCAAATAGGTTGTTTACAACTTAATCAACAGCTCAACAGCCCTGAGAATAATTCCCTGATCTTTCCAATTTTGTAAAAAACTTATTTATATTGCTTCATCAACATCAAATGATATTAGGGAACATCACAATGGTTGTTATATTAAATGGCTTAGAAAGAAAATCCAGTAACAATATTGATAGATGTTAGGGAATACATGAGCTAGACAAAAATATATGAGCCATATAGAAATTCAAAGCAATTTAAATTAATATCTATCAGTTTTGAATAATGAAGAAGTTTTTCAGAACCTAATGTAGCCTTGTTCTGCAAAAAGACTAGGCATATCTCCCAACGACCTCTCCCTAGGCAAGTAATTTGTTATACAATTAATTAAAAAGAAAAGTAGCAATTTCACCTCTTCAAATGTGGCTAGCAAAAAGAGCCATAATAAAATCACAAATGAAAGGTCAGTTTTAGAAGTGAAATGTGCCTAACAGAACCCTCTAGGAAATATTTACAATGTTATGTTTCCTTAGCCAAAATTATACCAACATTCTGCTACATTTTGGGTGTCAACTTCAGTACAAATATTAAAGAGCTACATAAAAATCTTTGACTAACACTACAATGAGGTTTTGTTTCATTTTTAATAGAGATAGAGTGATTGGCCACTGACAAAATCACTCAAAAGAACTCTTCCGCAAATTATCAAATCTATAATCTCTGAAAAAAACATTAATTGGAAAAAGAAAGAAAAACTGTAAAAAACTATTTTATTGTGAAACCAATGAAATAAAAATTTCAGTCTAATAAAGAATACTCATTTTGTGTTGTCTACAATATTGTATCACTATATCAATGACATTACAATAAAAATTTTTGTTACTCTAACTCACTAAATTAATCCCTATGTTAACCCTATTTATATCTCATTTTAAAAGGTATAAACTCATGCTCAGAATATTTGAGTAATCTTCCTAAAGTCACACAGTTAGTAAGTAGCAGAGCTGAGTCCAGGTTATTTGACCCCGTGGCCTGTGCACTTAAGCACTATGCTCCACTGCCTCTCAGTTACTCGCCACTCCCAGTAAATATTCACCACTCCCAATGAACACAGAGCAGGATGAGTTATTGATTTCATAACTGATGTTACAGCATTCAGACGCAATTTATATGAAGAGCGTTCTGAATACACAATTAGTTCAATCCACCATACAAAAGGTATATGCTCATCTCATTAATGTCTAATAAATTTTGAAGTGGGGAAGGGGTACAAAAGGAATAAAAGTACAAATCTATATACAATATCAATTAATAGAAAAATACAATAGAGTTGTCTTTGAATTTAACAAGTACTGAAAACCCTTGTTATCCTGCTGTCCTTTCAGCCATCTGAATTGCCTCTTAAAATTTGAAATTCCACTGCTGAAACAAGAGAAAGCTGGAAGATATGTGCATCCCAAAACATTGTGCCCTTCTGCAAATTCCCTTCTACATTTATTACCCGGATCTTTAAACACTCAACTAGGAGCTAAACCAATTCAACTGTATGTATAAAATGTAAAATTGGAAATGCCACAAAATCAACGTGACCTTTAAAGTGTAACACTCTCCACAACCGTTTAGATAATACTAGAAAAACATTTTACAGTGTTTAAAGCATAATCTTCATGTGTAACATTTTCAGCAAACATAAAAGCAAATACAGAACAGAGTACTTAAAAATCAACCACATTTTTTAAACAAAAACTGCAATTAATTTTAAAGTACCACTTTTTATGCAGTAGTTACATTGTCTATTAAACATTCAAAATCATATAAGCATGTTCTACTTTTCAAATACAAAGCTGATGTAACTACCATCACCGTACCCTAGTCACCTCCTGCAACTAGTAAGGCCTACTAGTATGACTAATTCTCCCCAATTTACCCATATTGGTTTGCTTGAGAACGAAAACATGTGTCAGGCAAAGGGTCAAGACAAGCCCTCTGTATGAGCGAACAAGACTACCCTTGATTAATCCTAAGGCACCCGTCTCCACAGCATGTTTTCTAACTAATCAGACTCCTCAGTTAAAGACATTTTCTGAGCAAAGATAATAATTAGGCAGTCGATAGTACCATAAAATCAAATTTTGTATGAGAGCAAATATAGCCTTCTATCTTCAGATCCAATCATATATTCGTTAAAAGTAAAAGATATGCAAATATGTGCTAATAGGACGGCAAACTTTCCCCAAGAGAGAATCACACTTCAGATAAATCATCACTCACAATTTTTTTTTTCATAATCAAGTAGCAATCCTTGAGAATATCTTTCCCCTTTGACTACTTTGATTAAGTCTTTTCAATAGAAGCTGATCAGAAAATACTTTTTCTCAGACATTTTTTTTTTCTGCACCACTCCTAGCAGGGGAGAAAATTTAGCAAGACAAAGGAATTCAGAATCCATCCCATCCCTCTTTACTAAATGGTGTGGATGTGTATATCCTATTGCCTTTGACACCTGAGAATTAGGAAGAAAAAGAAATCAAGGAAGCAAACTGAGCAATTTCTAATACCTGGCTAAAGGACAAATTCTATCTTTAAAATTGAGTATGGTCTCTACCAACTCTATGAATTCAGTTCATATTTCTTTAATGCAAAGAGGGAAAGAACAAGGTTACAGCATGAAGAGACAAAACAATGAAACATCAACAAAGCAACTAAATTAGATACCTCATCTGTCACAGAGAAAATCAATAAGGCCACAGAATTTATATGGTACACTGATTTACTTAGGGAAAAACTTTGGAATATAAAGTCTCTAGCCTTTTGTGTACTAAACATATTCTGCTCCACCAGCTGGAAGAAATTTAAAAAAAGATGGCCTCTGTGGCAGAGGACAAACAGGACTCGGGCTTACTCTAACAGAAAAGCAAAACAAGATGAGAAGAAAGCATTTTTGGGAGGAGGGTTTACATTCAACACAGATAAAAATAATATACATTGGCTTTTTACAGAGAAAGGAATGTAACTGGTTACTCTGAAAGAAAGAGGCAGAGTCAACAAGGCAAGAAACAAGGCAGCAGGAGGATAAAGGAACCCTGAGAGGGGTTTACACCCCAAACAAGACAAGAGTGAGACAAACTCAAGCAGGAGGAAGACAAAAAGCCCAACCCTCTCTCTTATTCTGAGAGAGGCAGTCTAGGATACAACACTAAGAACAAAGATGTCTGCACCCAGAAGTCAGGTGCTCCCACACACAGTCACACTCTCAGAGGAAAAGGACAACATATTTTACAATATTAAGAGAAAACCAAGAAAAAAACCCAGCTATGCCTGCTTGGTCAGCTCAGCCCATAGAAACTTCCAACAAACTCCCTAAGACTTCTTTTGACCACATCTTAACATTCCAGGCTCAAGCCTGAGCAAAAACGGCATATTCAGACAGAATTCATCCCGTCTGGTTTGACAAGCAAGGGATTCGTGGCCACTGTAGTAAAGCAAAGGCACAACGCTGCAAAAGGACTCCATTTAAGGAATCTCAACAGGCTCTTAAGTAATCTCCTAAACTCCCATACTACCTAAATCCTTCCTAAAAATACAGATTTCTAAAATGTGACCACGATACTGCTACTCAGTTCAAAAACTTTTGATGATTAGTCATTGACAAAGTCCCAATTCTGTGGTCCAACATTCAGACATCAAGACACTACGCTGCCCTAATTCTATTCCAGCATCATCTGTTGTGTTCTGTGATCTTACCCTTCCCCTTCCCTCTCTAAGCCTTTACTTGTGCTTCAGCCCAGAATTTCTTTCCACCCTTCTCCACCCCATAAATATTGCATTCTAATGCCAGCTCATAATATCACCTCCTATTTTGTGAAGTCATAGGCAATCTCCCTTATATACACCCCATCCTGTGCCACCCCAAATCTTTGTTTATAACTCATTTGGACACTTATATTCTAAATCATAGCCACTTATTTACATATTTATCTCCCCTACCTCTATACCACAGGGTTGTTTTCTTTTTTTTGAGGGAGAATTATATTAACTTTTTTTTAATTGTGGTAGAATACACATGATATAAAACTCACCATCTTAACCATTTTTCAGATACAGTTCAGTAGTGATAAGTATAGTCACACTGTTGTGCTACCAATCTCCAGAACTCTTCATCTTGCAAAATTGAAACTCTATACCCATTAAACCACATCTCCTCCCATTTCCTCCTACCCCTAGCCCCTGGCACCCATCCTTCTTCTTTCTGTCTCTATGAATTTGACTACTATACGTATTTCAAATACATGGAATCACACAGTATTTGTCTTCTTGTGACCGGTTTATTTCACTTAGCATAATGTCCTCAAGATTCACCCACCTTGTAGCATGTGTCAGAATTTCCTTCCTTTTTAAGGCTGAATAATATTCCACTTCATGCATATACTACATTTTGTTTATCCATTCTTCCATCCATGGATACTTGAGTTGCTCCCATATTTTGACTATCGTGAATAATACTGCTATGAACATGGGTTTTAGAGAGCCTGCTTTCAATTCTTTGGGGTATATACCCAGAAGCAGAATTGCTGGATCATATGGTAATTCTATTTTCAATTTTTTGAGGAACTGCCATACTGTTTTCCATAGCAGCTACACCATTTTACATTCTAAGAGTGCACAAGGGTTGCAATTTCTCCACAGCCTCTCCAACACTTGTTACTTTTTTTTTCCTTAAAGATTGGCACCTGAGCTAACAACTCTTGCCAATCTTCTTTTTTTTTTTTTCCTTCTTCTTCCCCTAAAGCCCCCCAGTACATAGTTGTATATTCTAGTTGTGAGCACCTCTGGTTGTGCTATGTGGGACACCACCTCAGCATGGCCTGATGAGCAGTGCCATGTCCACGCCCAAGATGTGAACCAGCGGGCCGCTGAAGCGGAGCACGAGAACTTAACCACTCAGCCAAGGGGACATCTCCTTGATTTTGTTAATAATAGCTATCCTAATGAGTGTGAAGTAGTAGTATATCACTATGCTTTTGATTTGCATTTCCCTAATGATTAATGATTTTGAGCCTTTCATGCACTTATCAGTCATTTGCATATCTTCTTTGGAAAATGTCTATTCAAGTCCTTTGCTCTTTTTTTAATTGGATTGTTTGTTTTTATTGTTGAGTTATAGGAGTTTTTCTATACTCTGGATATTAACCTCTTATCAGATATATGAACGACAGAATTCTTTTTCAATTCAATTCATTTTTCTATTCCCTAATTTATCAGAGTTGACTATATGTAATGCAGAATTTCATTTGGAGCTGAACATGTTTCTTCCTTTTAAAATTTTCTTTGTATAATACAAAATTTAAAATATCCAAAAAGTAGTATACAATGGAAAATGCAATTCCCTCCCATCCCTGTTCTGCAGCCATCAAGTTCCAATCCTCAGAAGCATTTTCCATTTTCTTATAATTCTCTCCAGAGAGATTCTGGGCATACACAAGAAAATACGTATCTTAATCTCGTCTCCTCCAAAATAGTAACCTACTAATACTGCTCACTGCACCTTACCTTTTTGACTTAATAATTATTCCAGTTCAGTATATATAAGCTGCCTAAATATTTCACTATATACACCATAATTTATTTATCCAGTCCCCTACAGATAAGCATCTAAGTTGTTTCCCATTGCTGCCAAGAATGTTCTTAAATATCTATTATTTCACAAAAGTACAAGATCAAATGATATGTGTATCTTAAGTTTTGATAACTATTTCCAAATTGGTCTCAATAAAAATTCGAAGTCGTACTTCCATTAGCAACGATACACTGCCTATTTCCCTATACCCTCAATAACACACTATGTTTTCAAACTTTGTTTCTTTGTCAATTTGATAGGTTAAAAAAAAGGGTATCTCATTGAAGTTTTATTTTGCATCTCTCTTACATTAACTATTTATATCCTTTGTGTCTTTGTCTATTTTTCTATTTGATTGTCAGTCTTTTTCCCATTGAATTGTTATGCTTTATATATTTATGAAATTTGCCCTTTTCCTATTGTATGAATTGCAAATCTTTTTCCTAATTTGTCTTTGCTTTTTGCTATAGTTTTTTAAAATTTTGTTCTGTTTTTGGCAATGCAGAATTTTCATATCATTCTTTTCTTTGATGCTTTCTGGGCATCTCCTCCTTCCTATTCCCACAATTACAGTAAAAATCTTCACTATCTTGCAAATAAATTACAGTTTCCTAATTGGTCTACTTTGCATTACTCCCTCTACCTTCCAACTGATCCTAAATGCTTGTCAGATTAACCCTCTTAAAACACCATAACTTTAAATTAGTAGAGCTACAAAAAGTTGAGACTGCAATATAATAAAGATGTCAACTGTACTAACAGAGCATGACTATTACAGTTTTGCCTTGAACTAAGCACCATCAAGCACTCTCAAAAACAGAATTATAAAGTTTTCTATAATTTTCATTCATTAATATGTCACTGACCACACATCTAAGTATTTTAAACTAGAGGGACATTTTGATTGAAACCAGAATTATATTTAATATATCACCTGCCTCAGGACTTCAACTTCACAAGACTATTTTTATTCTCTTCCCCCAGAATCTTTCTACCTAACCCTACCTTGCCCTAGTGGCTTCAGCCACACAGGGACCAGTCATAAGAGCTTTAGAATCTAGACTTTTCTCACCATAAACAGGAAATAATGTGTCTCTGACTCTATACAGAATGTGGCAATATAATTCATGCTTCTGGAAGGAGGACTAACATCTCAAGCTGACAACTAGGTAATAAATATGATTAGGAGCCAAGCACACAAACCAGAATATCCCGAAGTGTATACCTTTCATAAGAAGACACAAGCAGGCTTAATCAACAAGACACATTCAGATAAAAAATGCAGTCATTTTTTCCTCAAGCATAGCTAAATAACTATCGTTCCAGCAATATTGCCTTCTTAACCTCAAATTATTATTGCACTTGATTACTTTTCTGCAAAACTGAAAAAATTGTTTAAAGTGAAGACAGTGATCAAGTATGACTCATTAACAAAATAATTCCTCACATTTCTTTGTAATGAGTTAAAATTTACACAGAATTATTCCAAACAGCTCACACAGTCCTCAAAAATAACCTACGCAGTACATGTTATCTCCATTTTCCCAAAAGGAAAATGAAGTTCAGAGACCAAAAGTTCATGTTCACATAGCTGAAAGCAGAGCCAGCACTTGAATAAAAGTCTTCATAATCCCATTCCACATACTTTTCCCTTTACAGTACCACTTTAATGTCTAGAAATTTATATTTAATGCCAATTTTTTAAGTTTTAAAATAAAGGTTTTAATGAAATGTTTAGAGTACTAACATGCAGTCATACATACCAGACATGTCTCAAACTATTACTCTTCTGTGTTGTCACAACCCATTTGTGCAGACCACAATACTTCTCTTACACATGACAAATAGTGAGACATAAAAAACACAGGCTAATCAGTTTATAAAGTACTTCAAACTACCCTTACATAATAACAGTACTATATAGTTACTATTTAACAAAACTAAGTAATAACTATTTACTATTTTAATCTGACACTAATAAAACTCTTATTAAAGCAACTATTAAACAAATAAGCTCTTGGAAAAATACCAAAATGCTTTGTAAATAATCTGCTACACCAGGCATACTAAAAATTAAGGCAAAAGGCTACACACTGGATGATTCCAACTATATGACATTCTGGAAAAGGCAAAACTATGGGGACAGTTAAAAGATCTGTGGTTGTCAGAGGGGAGGGAGAGATGAAAAGGCGGGGCACAGTAGAGTTTTAGGACAGTGAAACTACTCTATACTACCTATAATGGTAGACACGTCACTATACATTTGTCCAAACCCATAGAATGTACAACACCCAGAGTGAATCCTAATGTAAACTATGAACTTTGGGTGATAACGATGTGTCAATGTAGGTTCACCAATTGTAATAAACGTGCCATTCTGGTAAGTGATATGGATAATGGAGGAAACTATGCATGTGGGGTTAGGGTGTATACGGGAAATCTCTGTACCTTCCACTCAATTTTGCTGTGAACCTAAAACTGCTCTAAAAAATAAAGTCTATCGAAAAAACTAAGGTAAATTATCTGTGGCAACTCTAATCTTTTCCTACCAATCGCTGTTTCATAGGTCCACTATTACCTATTTAGTAAAGAACACCTTGTCCATTAACCGTAACCTTCAGGGGAACTCTGCTCTACCCAGTGCTCCTCGCAACTGCTGTTCTGCCCCTTGTAGCCGGCTCATCCTCTAACATGACGTCTGTAGACTAAGCCCACACACAGGGAGGAAGTTAAGTACAGACAACAGAGGGAGTAGACAGATAGTGGCTAAGGAGATAAAGAATTCCTAAAGAGGGAAATCTGCAGGAAAATCCACAAGAGAGAGCAGAAAGGAGAAAACAATCCTGAGATGCTCTGAATTTACTGGTCTACATAATGTGAAATCATATGAAATTAAATTATCCTAAAATATAAAACATATTACAAACATTTCCCTTCTTTAAAAAATGTCTTCGCTATACATGGTTCCAAAACTAGAACTTGATAATGTGTTTACAATGTGTCCTCCAGCTACAAGCAAGATAATTTTTCAAAAATTGACTGTAAATGCTACAAACATTTTTCAACAGAAAGATATATAAAAGTGTGTCAAAGTGTCACTACAAAGACCTAGCTCTCAGAATAAAGTTTTGAGTAAAATTGCAAAGATTAAACTTTTATGATTTATTACATGAAAGAAACACACACTTTTATATTCTGGCTATTCTTTACTTTTTTTTGGTGAGGAAGATTAGCCCTGAGCCAACATCTGTTGCTAAGCCTCCTCCTTTTCCTTTTTTTTTTTTTTTTTGCTTGAGGAAGATTAGCCCTAAGCTAACATCTGTGCCAAGCTTCCTCTATTTTGTATGTGGGATTCCTCCACAGCATGGCTGACTAATTGAGTAGGTCCACACCCAGGATTCAAACCCTCGAATCTGGGCCGCCAAGCAAAGTGTGTGGAACTTTAACCACTCGGCCATGGGGCCAGCCCCCTTCTGGGTATTCCTAATCTAAGAAGTCAACAATATGCTACAAGTTACCAAGCTGAGCAGGAGGTCAATGAGATTTTGAAATAGTCACACAGAATGACTGTAGGGTGTGAGTGCTTGTTTACTGGCTTGCTTTGGTCATCATTGAGGAGGGCAGGTGAAGCACCTGACAGATTCAAGCATCTGAGTCATTTAGGAAAAACTGAGGGACCACTGGCAAATTAGGAACTCAGAATCCCTATGATGGTAGGTGATGGTAGGGAGCCACCACCATCACCTGAGCAAAAAACGACATTATGCATCTGAAATTTCAGGGGAGGCACAAAGGCTGGAGTTCCACCAGCGATCCCATTCAGTTCAGCAACATGGATTAAGCACCAATGAATTACCAAGCACTAGGTTCGAGGTGCGAGGGGACACTGAAAAGAGTAAGACATAGCCCCTATCTTAAGAAGTTTCCAGTCTAACACAGGGTAAGACAAGTTCACAAACAACTATAATCCAGGCGAGGCAGAGCAAGTGCCAAGAGAGAGGTACAAAGAACAGACATTCAGAGATTTCATGAAGGAGATAGATGGCTAGGATGAAACCTAAGGTTATTACTCAGGTGACCAACAGGTTCTTGCTGCTGTTACTATTCTTGTTTATAATATCCTCCCTTTAGTTGTACTACGTCTACAGCAGAAGGGATGAAAACCTTGAAAAATATGTATGCTGCTTTAATGTTTACAAAGGATGTTCACAAAAATTCTTAATTGAAACTCAAAGCTCTCCTATGTCAGGTAGATGTTGTTATCCTCTCTGGTAGCCAACCCCCCTGAGATGGTCCCCAAGGATCTTTGCCTCATATCCTTGGGTAGTCCCCTCCTTCAGCAAATCAGGGCTGGCCTGTGAGACCAATAGAAGACATTGAAAATGATGGTGTGTTGTGCCCAACGATAGGTCATAAAAGGCGCTCCAGTTTCCACCTGGGTCTCTTGTATCTCACTCTGGGCAAGCCAGAATGAGGACAGCCCCAGGGAAAGCTGCTCATGGAGAGCAACCAACTTGCCAGTACCAACTTGCCAGCATGTGAGTAGGCCATTTTGGAAGTGAATCGTTTAGCCCCAGGCATACCCTCTAATAACTGCATCTCCAGCTGGCATCTGACAGCAACCTCATGAGACCCTGAGCCAGGATCACCTAAATTTGTGACCCACAGCAACCATGAGATAATAAACAATTATTGTTGTTTTTAGCCACTAAATTTTTAATATGTTGCAAAGCAACAGAGAACTAAGGCTCCTACTATCATATAGGAATGGGTAGATAAACCAGGTCTGGAATCCAGTCTCTGGCCTTAAGGTTCATTTTCCTTGTCACTAAACAATACCACTTCTCAAGTAAAATAAGTTATAATACCATCAGGAAGAACCTTTCCATATGACTACATGACCAGCACTAACACACCAGGCTTGCCACAGTAGCGAGACACAGGACATGTCCCTGCATACTTAACAGACATAATGGGACCTGCAACATAATTGAATTCATGGTGCTTCATGGTACTTTGTAGAGTTTTTACTATTCACTGGAAAATTTCTGTTTTTTTAATGTACAGATTTTAAAAATAAAAACCTAACATATTTATAGCATTTTAATGCTAAACAATTACATTATTGATATTAAGCATATTTATATACTTTACAATCTTAATCACAATAAACATTTCTACAATTTTAAACAGAATTAATATGTCAGACTAAAAATGCTCAACTGCTGATTATTTCTTTAAGGATTTGCTTTTTTGTCTTAAGTCTTCAACTTTCTAGCATTACGCAAATGTAGTAAAATACATTATGAAGATGCTCATGATGGTGAAATCTTAAAACCCCATCCATAAAATGGTTACTATCTTGTACAGCAAGGTGCCTGGCTCCTAGCCTGTCTACTCCTGGAGAAGGTCAACAGAACATTTCATTGTTACAACCACATGTACTGTTCCTTCCCACAATCACCTCTTCAGACCCACACAATCTTACAAGATAGGTAGGACAGGTATACTACCATCCCCATTTTCCAAAAGATGCTGGGGCTTACAGAAGTCTAGGTAATTTAACCAGGGGCACGTAGCTATTAAAAAGAATCACAAGAATCCAACCTACAATTTTTTAGTTCCAAATTCCAGACTTTTCTTCTACATCATGTTTCAGCCCAGTGGTTCTCTACCCTGAATGCCATTAGAACACCTAGGGTGCTTTGAAAACTGTCTGTACCTGGACATCATCCTCTAGAAATTCTGATTTAATGGTTCTGGTCTGTTTCAGCCATCTAATATATAATAAACCAGTGATGTTAAATTCACAGGAAGTTTATACCACAAAGGGAGAAACTATGGATATGTAAGGTGAAACATCCTTATCCCCTAAGAGCTCCTCCAGAGACAAAGATACTTTGCAATAAACCAAGCAGAACAAGAAGGAAGAGGAGATGGGAAACTCAAACCCACTCTGCTGCTATCACAGGGCCACCAAGGAATAATTTATTGCTCTGATTCCACTCCTTGAACCTCACGACGCCATACCTTAACTCCACTGCAAGCTTTAACTCAAGCATCACCTCCTCTGTAAAGCCTTCAGGATCACACAAAATAATAAAGTCCATTTTTTTGCATCCATCTTTTCTTGATCTCTACCTCTGTAACAGCACATATTGCACAAGGCATTTATTTACACACCCATTTCTCTCACTGGCCCGAGGGCTTCTTAAAGGCAGGATCCCTATCTTATTCATCCTTCTCATCTGATATATCTTTGTATTCAGGGCCTTGAAGACAGCAGATATTAAAAAGTGTTTGCTAAATAGAATGATTTTTTTTATGTTTCATATGGTTATTTCCCTCTTAGCCTCCTAGCAGACACTCCTTTGAAATTTTTCAACTTCTAATAAAAGAAAGGAGACTTTTTTCCCACTACTGGATTAGGTTTGAGAACAATGTATGCAAAAAGGCCAGATGTGATGAGAGCAAGACATCAGTGGAAAGGAGGCCAGAGGCCAGGAAAGAGTAGTATGAATGGAAAAAAAAAAATGGGATAATCAAGGATGGGGTCAGGTAAGAATTTTTTAAAAAGGAGAATTAGGCAAACAATGTGATTTTCATCCCCAAGACAATATGAATCAAAGAGCAGAGATTACAGGCAATTGCATTTTCAACATCTCCCTTTCTACAGGGCTCCTTCCTCTTGGCATAAAGACATATCGTCTCTCCCCTCAAAAAAAGAAGTCTGCAGCACTGTTTCTCATCCTCAGGCACATAGTAGAATCCCTTAGAGAGCTTTTAAATTTCTAGACTGAAGACTAACGAAGGCCACATGTCTGAAGAGGGACCCAAACACATCTACTCTGTCCTCACTTCCTCATCTCCTAGTCACTCCTTCACTCCAAGCAGTTGAGTTTAGCTCCCACCACTCCAATGAAACCTTCAAAGAGGCACTTTACAAGCTTGATCATACCTGATGATTCATAGCATTAAATTTTAAACGTAAACTTCTATTTCTTGAAATTCTGCCATTGGCATGAAAAGTTTCATTTTCTCTTTTCTCCCAGCCACTCTGGCCACTCCCCTTCAGCATCCTTTCATCATTCTTTTTCTTGGTTTGTCCCTTTAACTGCAATATTCTCTAAGACTTACTTTTAGCCCTTTTCTCTTCTTTTTCTATGCAGTTCCTCCAAGCACTTTGATCCTCATCCATACCTTCAACTACTCTTCATAAGGTAAGCACTCAGAAATCTGGATCAACAGGCTACACAACTCTTGTGATGCTCCAGGATCCTATATCCAACTGCCTTCTAGATGCCTCCATCTTGCCAATGATACACCCCACAAGCACATTAAACACATGTCCAACCTGAACGTGTCATCTTCCCCCTCAGACCTGCTTCCTCTTCTCTTTTCCCTCTCACTAACCAGAAACCTGGGAGTCATTCTAGTGCCCTCGCTCTCTCATTCCTTTCATATTCAAGTAGTCACAAAAATCAACCAATTCTCCTTCCTCCTAAATATTTTTCCTAAACATTCTCATTTTTCTATACCCACTACTTCCACCCTTGTCTGATCTCAAACTTCCTTTATGCATACTAATCGCACTGTCCACTCTGACCTCCAATCTTGCTACATCCCCACTCCCCACCCCACATCACCCCCAATCTACCAAACACACTGCTGTCACAATGATCTTTCACATCACTCACAATTCTTCAGTAGCTCACTACCACAAACAGGTTAGGAAGCATGCCCTGACTTAGCTATCCAGTTTCATCTCTTTTTACTCTTGACTTTGCCCTTCACACTGTAACATAACAGACCTACGTTTAGTTTCCAGAACACACTGTGCTCTCATAACGCCATATAAATACTCATGCTATTAGCTCCATCTGGAAATCTTCTCTGCTACTTACCAAACTCCCCACTCCTACTCAGTTTTCAAGTCTCAGCTCAAACACAACCACTGCTAAAACCCTTCCCTGGCATTCCCGTCATGGATCAACAGCTTCTGCTAAGCTTCCTTTGCACCCATACATATCTCCATTACAACAAACAGCACACAATATTTGAACTGTTGGTCAAGATGTCTACTGTCCTGCTAGACTATAAGCTCCTTGCTCAAGGACAGTGATTTTTAATCTTTATATCTTCAGCACTAGTTCAACGAACATAGCATATGGTAAAAAAAATTTTTTAATTAATGAACTGTAGGCCAACTACAGGGCAAGAAGATCAACTAGACTTTGAGCATAGAAAAAATCCAGATCTTAAGGAAGTGCAGATATCTATTACTAAGTCCCACCCATTAAAAAAAACAGAAATATATGGTTATTCAAGTATCAAGGTGACAAAGAAAAAAACTTACTGGACTAAGCAGGCAATACGGAGATAAGAGTCTCCAATGGAGCAACTGACAAAAGATCGACAGAAAGCCCAGAGATAAAGGTGGTTCATTCTATGAGTCAAGTAATTCATGGACCGAAGTCCATGGACTGAGCAAAAGATGGCACTTTCTTCTCTCAGTTCACCACTCCTCCCCTTTGCCCTTATTCTCCATACTATTTTCCCAGTTCCATTACCAAGTCCCAGATCCCATGGGGAATTCTCCCTGGTTGGAGTCACCAGTCCTGGCCAGTGAGTTAGTCTGGGGTGTAAGAAAAACAGGGAGTCTTTATTCTTGTGGCCAGGACGTAGACGAAAGAAAATAAAAATATTTACTGAGGACCTATTTTGTATTAGATATTGTGCTACTTTACAAACACTCACTAAATCTCACAGTAATCATGAGTAATTACCCCATTTTGCATGAGGAATCTGTGTCCAAGGCCACACAGCTAGGCAATGAGAAAGCCTGCCCCAGAACCCGGGAATGACAGCCTCCTATTTCTACACCCTTCACCACCTCAAAATGGAGATGAATGTGGCCCAGCCATTCCAGGTTGGAACTTAGAATACATTAGTCTCTAAAACACTATTATAAATGTTGGTTAGAATCTACAGTACCAGTAATCCATAATAAGCAGACGATGGGTTATAAAAGCTTTGGGGTCCTGACCTGGAAATCTAAACGCTATTTATTTTATTCCTATAAGCACATTGTTCAACATTACAAACAAAAATGAACTTGAAAATGAATTTTTGGAATACAGTGGGTTCTTAAGTGAGGCTTTTCTTTAAGAATATTTTCTTCCACAAAAAATCACCAAGAATAGAAACAATTCTGCTTTATTAAGTTGTAAGAACAATGACACTAGAAGACACCTGTGGGAAATGTGCTTATCTGACCAGGCACTCATTTACAGTATGCCACCCTTAGAATAAATCATACTAAACCCTACAGACCAGAGCTTAAGATAGAAATGCCACAAACTACAGCAGCACAGCTGATATGCTTATAATCTACTGACAAAACATACTCCTTAGCAAAGTAAAACCAGATGTCTGGTGTGAAATCAGATGTCTGTGAACTTGTCTTTCTTGGCTTCCAGAGCAGTATTAAGATACACTAAATACACAGCTTAGCTGCATATTAAACCTACAACTTGGCAAAATCATGACAGTTTGGACATGAAGCATCAGCATTTTTATTGTAATTCTTATAAACCACAGATATTTCTGAAATAGAAATCCTAAGTTTAAGCACCCTGCTAAATGTGGTAATATGTCTTTCTCACTTTGGGAACAGTATCAGAGCTTTTTAAACACATTATAAAAACTCTTTCCCCTCACTTTTCAGGCTGACACTCTTTAGGCAGGGCTGTGGAATAATCTGACGGGGAATTCAAGCCACATCAGGTGTGAGCCCTTGCCCCTAGAAATTCTAGGATCAGATATAACAGGTGATGAGTGTGAAAATGCCAATACCCAAGAGGCTTAGCACCTTTACGAAAGTTTAGTAGTAAATTGCTCTCCACAATCACAAGGAAGATCAAAAGAAAGTGATGGGTGACCAGACAGATGAACAGGAGGGACATTAACAGTATCTATATGCCAAACAGTTCTTTACACATTCTTTTAATATACTCATTGTTCTATTTTGACAGATAAGAAGTTAAGGAGCAGAGTTTTAACTGGCCCGAAGTGGAAGAGCTAATAAAATAAGAGCCAGGATCAAGCCCACGTCTAAAACAGCATAAAAGGCATGCTACTTCTACATGAGGATTTGGGGTGCAAATGAGGAGTGGGGGTAAATAGCCAAGAATACGGAAGTAAAAGTCAGAAATTTACAATTTTACCAAACAGTAACATACACACATACAACAAAAAGTTGAAGAAATGAACACAAATTGTTGACAGTGGTCATCTGAGAATGACTTCATTGAGACTCACTTTCTACCTTTTAAATCCTTGCAAATTTTAATTTTAAATAACTTTTTTTCACTTTATATAACCTTTATAACCAGAAAAAGACACCCTTTTTCACTTTGATTAAAAAATGAGGTTAAACGTACAGAAACCCATGAACGGCCTACTTTAGTATTTATTTTCCTGAACGCATCATCCCCAATATTCTCCATGCTTTCTAACCTTAGGTCATTTTTATGAAACAATTCAAAAAATTATCCTCATCTAATTATTACACTGGTACAATACACGTGTTACACTGGAAAATGACTCTAACACTATTCATTACAGGACACAAATCACCATGGTCAATCATCCTTGAAAGCTTGTTACTGAAAGTACCAGGAAGGCAGAAAAACAACACTGTTCTCCCACAACACCATAGAGACTTGCAAACCACTAAGAGCAGTAATACAGGGAAGGTCTTGTACATTAACACTTAACTATTCAGAAAATCCGCAGAAAACTGGTAAAAGGCCTGCCCCAAAATGGCCATCTCCAACAAAGTCTCATCATTCTCACCATCCTACTTATATCAAGGTGCTCAGCACTTTGGTAGGAAAAGATAAAAATCCATTGAATCAGTGAATGAACCCATCATCAATAAACAACTATTTTCTGGTTTTTCACAAAGTAAATTATGTGATCATCTGCCACTTGAGCACAAACTAGTAAGAAAGAGGGTTCAGGGCACAGGCGGCCAACGTCAAGATGCCATGGAGGGCAATTCTAGTTTTCCATCCAAGAATGAAGTTTACCACGTTCTTGCTTGTGGCTAACCTGAATTTTAATAATAAAAAAAAAGTTTGTTTATATGTGCCATACAGGATGCATAAGGAATTCCCAACCTTCTGAGAGGAGCTGTGCTTCACGTCACCAAGATGAGGGGAGGGAGAAGCGGTGTTTTTGTGGAGTGATGGCAAAGTCTCAGAGAAGATCCATTAAAAGAGACCACAATGAAAACCACAACAAACCTCCAAGGACTTCAAAGTGCTATTTGGTAACTTTTTTCAGAAGTGGATACAATGCTGGTGAGGGGGTATCCAATCGAAAGTCAAGAGAGAAAGGCCCAGCCTGGTAATTTCTCCCCCTCAAAACACCCTCCTCTATAAACTTGAAAAAAGATCCCAAAATAACTTCAATTCAACACTTGTGATACTGCTGTTAACTTTATGCTTTGGGGTCCTAAAGGATTTTTACAAGAGTCCCCTTTTAAAATATAAAGATTCTTGAGAGGGATTCCCGTAAATTATCAAGCAGGATTATCAAACAGGATCAGGCTTCTCCCATACTACAGCCTCAGGGATTAGTCAAAGCCAGCTAAGAGCTATGGGCCTGAGGCAGACAACTACCGGACCAAAGGGTAACTACAGTTTCCTGTCAGGTCAAGTGGCCAAAAGGGATCTAAGCCATGCTTTCAAACTCCCAGCCAACTCTAGACTCTGTAAACCTGAAAAAACTCTTGGGTTTGGAGCCTGTGACCCTTGAAGGAGGGCCTCAGGTTCCTGATGAAAAGGTACAACTTGGCCCCGAGATCCCCCAGGGGCAGCTCTGGATCTAGACGTTCTCTCCCTTACTCTCTCTCAGGACAGTCCTAGATCCTTCCACCCCTGATCATTCCTTACTTACCCTTTCTCCCGTTCTTCCTCGGTGAGAAGGGGTAAGTGGTTATTTTGTGCCCTCGCCCAATTTGGCCAAAGCCCTAAAAGTAAAAATGATAGAGACAGACACGTGCTTTAAAATCCTGATATTCAAGCCTTATGCACTCCCACCACCTGCCCAAGGCTTCCAGGCGGAAGGCGGCGCGTCCCCACAGCGCTCCCTCACGGCCAGGGCTGGGGGTCGGAGTGGTCCCCTTTGTGGGGGACGAGGAGAGGGCGCGATCTGGGGGTGCCTGCTCGGCGGGGATGAGTGGGTCGCTCCGGGCTAGGCGTCGCTGTCGCTAGGCGCCGCTTTCCAACCCGAGTTAGCCCAAGGAAGAGGCAGGGGCGCCGCACGGGGCCTCAGATAAACACGCGCACGCACACATGCCGGCGATCACCACGGCACTCGCGACCGAGCAGCCCTCCGCCTCCCGGCAACACCCGCCCCGCCAGGGGCCAATTCCCGGGGAAGGGGCCCGAGCCCCGAGGACCTCCAGGTGTCGGCGCCGCGCGCCAGCCCACCCTCTCAGAGCCCCCCACCCGCCGCCCAGCGCCCGCCCTCCGCACCCGCTGCGCAGCTCAGCCCAGGGGAAGTCCCCGCCAGGGCCCCGCCCTCTGTCGGCGGCACGCTCCGCCCCCGCGCCCCCCACCGCGCGGGAGCCGCGCGAAGCTCCGCCTCCTCGCTCGCCCCGCGGGCCCCCCCCACCCCGAGTCCCCGACCGGGTTGGATCCAAAATCTGGCTCGGATTTGCAACGAATCAAAAATAACGCTCTTTCAGCGAGCAGTCATTCATTGAGCACTTACTCAAGCACAGGACCGTACTAATAGCTGAGAGGGCAGCAAAGAGCTGAAAATCTATGAAGCTGTGTCTTCAGCCCCTCCCCTTGTTTTACAGGTCAGGAAACGAGACTCAGCAGTTACTTTCAGGCACACCTATAGTGTCAAAGAGCCTTACTAGCTCTCTCCCCTCTGGACTCCTCCTCACTGAGCTTTTTCTACTAAGGTGCCCAAAGGAAAACTATTCAACTTTTCTGCCTCTAGGCAAGCCAAAAGGAATAATCCAGAACAGATGGTTTACTTTGGAGAAACTGGAATTTGATACCTAAGCTTTTGCCTTCAAATGGTATAAACTCTTAACGGGGTTATTACAGCCTACGAAGAAAGTGGAACCTAGAACTACCGAACATATATTAAATACTCTTCTCTCTCTTCTTTTTTTTTACCCTTCCCTCAATTATATCCCTTATTATGTCTGTCTTTATTGTCCTTCTGGATACTGACAAACTACTCAGTGCATTTTCAAATCATTTAATACAAATGTAAATTCCAGATGCTCTGGTGCTTTCGGTTCAAAATTAATTCTAAAGTTTTAAGAATCTACTCAGAGACTTAAATGACCTGATAACTAGAACTCCTCGAGTCTTCTAAGGAGAATAAAATTGCTCTCCTGTGAAAGGGATAAGTGCCAGTTTTATACTTTTTTTTATTTGTCACTGAAATAATTACCGTAGGGTAAGCTTTTTTCTGCCAATGCTTAAGGATTTAAATCCAAGAGCACTTAGCTGAGAGGACCACTCTCATCAAATAGCAGTGGAGACCTATGTGTAAATTGGACTGAGCTCTATTGGCACTGTGACCCCCACGTTAAATAGATGGAGTTCCTGGCCACTTGTAGCTGACAGTCTAGAATGGAATGTTCAAAGATAAACAACAAAGACAGGTGTGTGTGGATTTTATTATAATGGAAAGTGAATAAACACACAAAAAGAGTTATTAAGTCTGACCTGACTTTGTCACTAAGATTCATCAAATGTACTTAAAAAAAAAAAAGCTGAGGTCATCTGAAAAGGCTAAATACTGTATGATTCCAACTATATTACATGCTGGAAAAGACAAAAGAATGGAGACAGTAAAAAGATCTCTGGTTGCCAGGAGTTAGGGAGGAGGGAGAGAATAGGAGGAGCACAGAGGATTTTTAGGGCAGTGAAAATATTCTGTATGATACTGTCAGGGCAATACATGTCATTATACCTTTGTCAAACTTCGTACAATGTACAACACCAGGAGTAAACCCTGATGTAAACTACAGACTATGGGTGATAATGATGGTCAATGCAGGTTCATCAGCTGTTACAAATGTACCTCTTTCCTGCTGGGATACTTGGAGAAGCCATTCAAGTTTGGGGTCAGGGGATGTATGAGAACTCTGTACTTTCTGCTCAGTTTTCTGTAAACCTAAAACTGCTCTAAAACAAGTAGTATGTTAAAAAAAGAAGCTGGGGTAAAGCCTCTGAATGTCTCATTTTCTTCCAATCCTCAATTAAATTCTAAATTGCATATTTGGCTTTATGTGTGGAGTTGAAATATGATGAGTAGTATCCTTATATTGGAGGAGCCCTTTATGTGGCATTGACGTCACAGAGAGAAAATGAGTCATATATGCCTAAGGTAAAAATTAAATTATGGTTATACTTCATGTCTAATATTCAGGGAGATATTTAAGCAAAGTTAACTTGAAATAATTGTGTACAAATTCTGTACACATATATTTATATTTCAAATCTATTCCCATACATACATACTTACAATTAGTAAACAGTGCAAGGTATCATAGAGGTTTTCAGACTTTCTGGTCTCAAGATCTCTTTACATTCTTAAAAATGATTGAAGACTTTTTTTTTAGAGATTGGCACCTGAGCTAACTGTTGCCAATCTTTTTTTTTTTTCTCTTCTCCCCAAAACCCCCCAGTACATAGCTATATATTCTAGTTGTGAGTGCCTCTGGCTGTGGCATGTGGGATGCCGCCTCAACGTGGCCTGCCAAGCAGTGCCATGTCCGCACCTGTGACCCAAACCAGCGAAACCCCGGGCCACACAAGCAGAGCGCTCGAACTTAACCGCTCGGCCAGGGGCGGCCCCAATGATTGAAGACTTTAAAGAGCTTTTGTTTGTATGGGTTATATATGACCCTATTTACTGTGTTAAAAATTAAAACTGAGAAAAACTCTAGACATGTGTTTATTAAGTCATTTTTAAAATAATAAACCCTGTTACCTGTTACTATAAAGAACATTTTTTGAATAATGACTGTTTTTTAAAAAATTTGTGGGAAAAGTGGCCTTTTTTTACATTTTTGCAAATCTCTTTAATATCAGGCTTTACAGAGACAGCTGGATTCTCATATTCTGCTTCTGCATTTACTCTGTTGCGACGTGTTGTTACAGCTAAGATTTGATGATTTGAAGAAAATCAGTCCTCGTACAAATTCAGTTGAAAAAGGGAAGATCTTGCGAACTCCCTAAAAAAGTCTTAGTAACCTCGAGGATCCTCAGACCTCACTTTGAGAATTGCTGCCAAATAGCATTTTGCATTTCTTTTATTTGAATATCATGCATTCCCACAGCAGAGTCTGCCAACACCTGAAATTACAGCCCTTCACTTGTTCCAAGCTACAACTCAAATCTGACAGCTCGTATCAAACCATCTCAATTCTGAAAGTTTTTTCAAAGCTTTTACTATAGCAACTCCGATGAAATTGATATTCTTATTTGAATATACATGAAAACATTTGAGATTTCATTTATATCCCTCATTTCAAACTTTCTGGGAAATTTTGAATATAAATTGTGCCATCTGGAAAAATGAAACATTGGTATATAGTTATTAACCCAATTTTAAGTGTACTTATAATGAATGCGTGTGTCTCCTTTTATATAAATAATTTTAAAATGAGTTTAAAATAAAAGTAAAACAAGCAATTATAGTTTTATTTATTGAGTAAATAAATACCAGGTTCTAAAGCGACTGCCTTGAAATGAAATTTTAGATATATAAGCTTTCATTTTTACTACAAATAAAATAATGTAAGTCATACATTTTAGATTTTTAAATACAATTTCCAACTAAAAGAAACCACGGCTGCTCAAGGAACGTCTGATTTCAGGTCTGGGGCAGGATAAATACACGATGAGCATGGGATAGCTTGTGCCACAAAGCAAGAAATCCATTCACAACAAATGAGTATGTCAAAAGGTCACAGAAACCAAAACCAAAGGGTCTTTTGGCCAAAGATGGGACAATCTGAGCATCAGCAAATTAATGAATGCAGTTGTTTGAAACATATTGAATCTATAAAAATCCATGCTCCAAAGACATGATGCTCCAAAGGGAGGAAGCTAAAAACAAAAGCAAAAAAAAATAGAACAATTCATTGGACACTTGCAAATAAATGGGGCACTAACTCCTTATTCTAAAATTTTCAATTAAAAGAAAAGAATTAGAACTTACATTGCCTTTCCTGTTTGAACTGTAGCTCAGAAAACCAAATACTTGTTGAGGGGAAGTTGTTTTTATAATAAATATGAAAGAAATAATAGACTTGGAAAAATCGCCATTTAGCAATCCTTCGTTAAATAAATGATTTAGGCAACAATCATCAGTGGATGAAACCATTAGATGAAAAGTCCATAAGGTACCACGGGGGAGATCAGGGTGTCACTACCTCAACCTAATGATCTAAGTATTGCTACAAATGAGACTCCAGACATGTGTGCCTCTTGATCTACGGTCATTTGAAGCCCTTAGCACACCTATGAAAGTGTTGCCAAAACAAAACGAAAACAAAACCAGAATCTAATCAAGCCTTAGAATTGACTTCCCACTCAGAGGCTTACAGGAAACATGAGGGTTGGAGGAACAAGTTAAGTGACACCACAGAGAAGGAAATAGACAAATTTAGAATGTGAGACACTCTCTAAAACAACTGACAGTCTCTGCATCAAGTTAGTAACAGGACAAAAAGGAGAGGGAGGAGGTGAGAAGAAGCTCTAGACTAAAGAGGTACAGCAACCAAATGAAAGGTAAGAACCTTGTTTGGGTTCTGATTCAAACATCACAGTAGTAAAAAGACTTTTAAGACAATCACAGATATTTCACTATGGACTAGTAGTAGACAATGCCAAAGAAATATTATTTTATTAAGTGTTGTAATTACGTTGTGTTTATTTAAGAAAATGTCCATCATCTTTGCAGAGATATTCTGAAGTATGTTGAAGTTAAATGATGTACTGAGATTTGCTTTAAAATACTTGAACTGAAAATAAAAAGGAAAAAAGGGATAGATTACATAAATGTGACAAAAGTGGATAATTATTGAATCTAAGTGATGAGTGTATGAGGGTTCATTGTACTTTTCCCTCTGCTTTTGTATATGTTTGAAATTTTTCATAATAAAAATTTTTAAATAAATATAAGTGACTGCTTTAGCCCCAATTTTCTAGAAAACAGTGCTTAAGAGAAAGTGCATGAGCTAAAATTGTATTGGGGTAGGGAGTGGCAGGTGCAGTCCTAGAAGAGCGAGAGTGAGGGGAGAGAGGGAGTGAGGTAGGGACAGAGGGAAGGAAAATACAGATGGTTTGTCACAAGCTGGCTAAGGCTTCACAGGATGTACAGTTGGCTGCTTGGTCCCAGGGGACGTCTCAAGAAGGCTAGATGAAACCACCACATAACAGAGCCGTCCTTCAGGAGGGGAACAGGCAAGCAATCTTTTCTCCTGGCTTCTTCCTGCCTTCTGTCTCTCATTCATCTATGTTTGTTTCACAAAGCAGGGCAAGTGTGTGGACAGAAAAGCTGGGGGGCAGGAGTGTGGAAATGGGGAGGCAGATAACTGGCTTGATTTATTCTGTCGAAGAAAATAATCCATAACCAATCTATAAATGAAAATTTGGGTGAGTTTATTCTGAGCTGAAATCTGAGGACCATGGCCCAGGGCCTTTCTTCCCGAAGGAAGACAGGGCACCAAAGAAGTGAGGTATACAGAGTAGTTATATACCCCCATACAGGACGTTTCACATGTGATTGACATGTCCCTCCCACAATAGTCACAATATTGCCCTGTCAGCACAGCGCTTGATGGACACAGCAGGTAGTGGGTCGGCTCTCTTGGAGGGCATAGCAGGAGGCAAGTCTATTGTCTTGAGCTGGGTGGTCACAGGTGAGCGCAGCAATCAGTTTCTAGCCTAAGGAAAGATGCTTAATCCTTAAAGAAATGCCAACGTTGTGAGGGAGAGGGATGTTGCACCTTTATCTCAAGGGCCTTTGCTCTTGCCACAGGGAATTTCTAAAGCAGATATACAATGCATGCTCAACGGCACTGAGGAGGAGGAGGAGGAGGAGGAGCAAGAGGAGGAGGAGGATAAAGCAGATATACAATGCATGCTCAACGGCCTCCGTCAGGCCCTTTTGGAAAGACAAGGTCAGGCCAAATTAGGTTTACACAAAATGGCTTCCTCATATACTCCAATATATCCTATTACTTGGCATTTTTATATGTCAATTCTAACAATTTAGAATTTGAACCAAGCAATGACTTTTTGATTTAGTGAAGACTTACCTTTTAGTTTAAGCTCATTTTTAGTGGAATAATCATTCTGATTGATCTTCCTTTTACCTGAAGGAAAAATTTATTCAGTCCAGAGTCAGTTTTTTTTTGGTTAACAAAATCACAAGCACACAAATGGCTGCAGAAACTCAATGTAAGGGAACGACTCTACCACGGCCACATTCCCCACACAGGCCAGGCAAGCAAGGCCTAACCGTGGCTGATCTCAGTCTTGGTAGAACACCCTTTGATCCTCCCATAACCCAAAATCCTGGCAGCTTGTGAGGAGCTGCTGCCAGGCGTTTCTCTTTTACTTCCCTATCTCTCAGGAGGGCTGTCATAAGACAGTTTCTCTTTGCCTGCTGGTTCTGATGAGGTGTGAAACTTTCTACTACACCCTCCTTAGGGTGTAACTGCAGGCTATAAATCAGCTAACCTGAAGCACAGCGTTGGCTCTCAGCAAGAGTGTCCTATCATCCATGTTGCAGTAATCTGTGCCCTTTTGTCTCGGTGTCACCCTGTGTAAGAGATATGGGGAGCTGGCACCTTCGGTTAGTCTTGCTTTTGCTGTCTAAGTAATAAGCTGTTTGAATCTAAAAACATGGCTAATTTTCTCTTTACTGTCCAAATCTCAGCCTTGCCTTGCCAAATTCTAAGCAGGAAATTTTGACTTTGTTTAACCTTAAAGAGAGTCTTTACTCTGTTTCTTAGTCAACCTACAGTGTGGAGAGTCAGCACCTATACAAAAAATGACCAGAAGATATGACTAACTTAGATTCACATTTTCAGAAAGAGTGTTTATTTATTCTCTCAGTGTTGTAGGATAATTTTTGACCAACAATCAAAGAATCCTTCCTTCTCTTTGCCTTTCCTCTAAATCAATTAATAGAATATTTGTACAAGTCAGGTAAAGATTCAGACCTCCTAAAATATAAAAATCAAGTAGAAGAGTTTTCCCAAAAGTCCCTATATTTTCTACTCATGGTTTGACATCATCCACGTTGGGTTTCAAAGGTCTGGTAACCACTAGAATAAGAGAGAAGCATCAAAAATCAAGCTCCATGGATATGCCCTACTCACTCATTCACAGGTAGATGACCTGCCTCCCTTTTTTATACAGAAGATGATTGACAATGATGCCATCCAGTTAAGACTTTGTCTTTCTTATCTGGTACACTGAGAGGCTGGGTTCCTCTGTTCTCTTAGAGACGTATAATAAGCAGCAAACAGAAAAACGACAGGTGACAGTACAAAATATAAAGACTAAAGAATAGCTCATCTTTTTCATTTTTTTCCCTTACCATACCTTATATGAATCATCTCTTGGGAATGGAACTGCCTAAAGCTTACTAAATGATTATCTCCTATCCACAGTTGACCAAATCCTTCGATTCATGAAGAAGGAAACAGTTACATGGAGGACCCTGGCCTGCCTCATATTTTGTCTAAAGATTTCCTGGAACTCTAAAATAGTAAAATTCGCAGTTCTTTTCATTGGCTTTTGATTGACAATCCTGCCATATCTGAAGGAATTGCTTAAATTCTCTCATGATTTAGCCAGATAATAATTACAAACCTCAATCCATAATAACTACTTGTGGGAGAAACAACTCAAAATAAAACTGCACATAGTAAAAAAGTGTTAAAATGAAAAAAAAACAAGATTCATATCTTGTAGATAACTCTGAAACCTGAAAACACTGAATTCATAGATTTAGCAGGAAAAATCGATACAAAATTCTGCGGTAATGGCTAAAACTGCACATGATTAAAATGTATAATTAAGAAATTCTCTGCTTTCCTTCATCTGAGAATGTCTTTATTTCCCTCCCCCCCCCATTCCAGAAGGATATTTTCACCAGATGTAGGATTGACAATTCTTTTCTTTCAGTATTTGAAAAATCTTATGCCACTTCCTTCTGGCCTCCATTGTTGCCCGACGAGAAATCTGCTCTCGTTCAAATTGTTCTAGTCCTTTATAAGTAATGTGGTGTTTCTCGCTGGCTGCTTTCAAAACTTTTTTTTTTTGTCTTTAGTTTTCTGAAGTATTGAGATATCTTATTGTTTTATTATTTTTTTGTTGCTGTTTCCTACTTAGGGTTTGCTCAACCTCTTAAATCTGTATGGTTATGTCTTTCACCATGTTTGGGAAGTTAACTATTATTTCTTCAAATACTTTCTAAGTCTCACATTCTTTCTCCTCTCCTGCTGGGACTCCAATGATACAAATGTAAGCTCTTTTGTTATTGTCCACAGGTTCCTAAGACTCTGTTCATTTTTTTGGTCCAGTCTATTTTCTCCTGTTGTTCAGGTTGGATCAAGTCTATTGCTCTGTCCTCAAGTTCACCAACTCTATTGGTAGTGTTCTCTACCCTACAGTTGAATCCATTCAGCCAGTTTTTTATTTTGTTATTGTCTTTTTTAGTTCTACAATTTCCATTTAGTTCTTTCTTATAACTTTTCTTTGCTGAGATTTTCTACTTTTTTTATTTGTATCAAGAGAATTCATAATTGTTAGTTGAAGCATTTTTATGATATCTGCTTTAAAATCCATGTCAGATCATTCCAACATCAGATTCATCTTGGTTTTGGCATCTGGTGATTTTCTTTTCTCATTAAAGTTGTGATTTCCCTAGCTCTTTGTGTGATGGGTAATGTTCAATTATATCCTGGCATTGTGGCTATTATATTATAAGACTCTGGATCTCATTTAATCTTCTTTTTTAAACAGGCAGTCCCCCTGTTGAGACATAGCAGGAGGGCCAGGGGATTTTGTTTGTTCAGCCTCCCACTGAGCCCCACCAACACCACCCAGGCAAAAGTGGACAATTCACTCACTCACACTGCCCAGATGTCAGCAGGTGAGGTTGATACCTTCCCAGTGGAAGTAAGGCACTCACACCACCTTGATGCCTCTGAGTGGGGGTGCCACCAGGGAGGGGAGAAGCAGACAGCTGATATGCACCATTTCATTGCTGTAGGATTGGGGTGGAATTTCAGCTCTTAATTCTGCACTGGGCCTCCCTGACACCAGGGGAAGGGAGGGAAGTAAACAGTGTCAACTGGCCCTTCCTCTAGGAGTAGAGGCTTAGCAACCCACTGGGCCCTGCTAGCATGGGGTGTGGGGGCTGGGGGAGGAAGTGGAGTGCTGACTAGACTTTAGTCGTACCTCCTTGTTCAGTCTTGTTGATGCTGGGCAGGGATGGAGGCTTAGCTCCCTGCTGGGCCCCAAGGACCATGGAGGTGGGGTGGGGGATGGGTGGGAACTGAGGCATACTTGTGACAAATCCACATCTTACTGCCTCATTAAGTCTAGTTGCTGCCAATTGTGGATGTACAGCTCATTGGACCCTGCTGACACTATCCTGGTGGGGAATTGAGGAAGACCTGCTTCTGCCAGACAGGGGATGGAAGAGCAGCAACCCCCTCAACCAGTCAACACCAACCTGGGTGGAATCAAAGTGCTGCTGTCTGTTTCCAGTGAGTGGGGTGGAAAAACAGCTCCCTGCTTGGCCCCAGTGAAATGTCAAGGGAGGGAGTGGTACAGTTTTTCCACTGGTGTTTGCTAGAGTAGGGCAGGTACTACCAAAAAGTTTTGGCTAAATAGGGTTTTCTTAGAGCTTTTTTTGCATGTCTGTTGGTGCTTCCAGGTTGGAAGCTTCTACAGGGTCCTGTCCAGGATGCATGGGAGGTAACAAGGAAACCCAGGGAACCCTTGCAGTGTTGGTCCTCGAGTCCCAAGGTACCTGAGGAGTCACCTTCTTTTGAACTTCAGAGTCTTTCCATGCATGTTTGTTGAACTATGCCCAGGGTTTTTAATTCTAAGAAGGAGGACCTGGGAGGAATGAGGCAACTTCAATTTGGTCTTCACCAAAAGTCCTCTTTGTAAATACCTTAGAAAAAGAAATGCCAGGAAGATATGAATTGTTGTGGAATATTCCAACATGAAATCAAAAATTGATCTAAAATCGGAAGTATCGAAAGCAATATCAATTTCCAAAATCAAGGTAAGCAGATGAAATAAAACAAATAAATGTGCTTATATGAAGCTATGCATGCTATAATATTCAACTTCAAGATGCTTTTGCACACACTCTTAACAATTCAACAAATGTCAACACAAAATAAAAGAAAATTTTCTACATCTAGAATATTTGTTACAAAACACAGATCAGGACTATCAGATAGGGCAATTTATGCATTGTATATTTAAAATGTTTTTTTTTAAGAATGATAACTTTTACATATTTTGTTGCTACCTTTCAAGTTTTTTAATCCGTTTTACTTGATATTTATTTAGTGTTAACTTTCTTTTCTTTTAATTTTTTCTATTATCAGAGATCATTTTTACATGTTATTGAAATACATGCTCTTGTAACTTACATTTATTGTTTTGTATTCACTTTTATAGAAAAACTTCTAAAAACTTTTAGTATAACCCTATCATCAAAAAATGATACACTGCTTACTATTATGGTCACTCATTTTATTTAAAAACACATAAGTACAACAAAAAATACATAATAACTTATGATTTGCGAATTCCTGGGAATTCCTTTTTTTTTCCTGAATCATGAAGATATCTGTTGGGAATTTGAAAACACTATAAAAATGCAAATGCTGTGACTGATTGCCTTATTAGCAAAGTCTATTCTTTTTTCTTTTTCAATGATGAAGCCTTAATCAAAATTTTTTCTCTCTCCAACTCTCTTCAAACTTAGTTGGTCATTCTAGGCACTCTGACGCAGGGAAATCACAATGTAGGGTTAAACAACCTGAGAACGTTCAGCCTATGGAAGAAACGCCTTAGGTGAGCATTTGGTAACTATCTTCATAACCTTCAAGGGCAGTCCTGAACAAGAGGGATTGCATTTATTCTGTGTGACCCAAGAGGATAGAATTAGGATAAATGAGATGGAGTTACAGGGAAGAAAATTTTGATTTCATATATATATCCATTTTCTAGCAAGGCGAGAACCCTGAAAAGAGATCAGATTGCCTCAAGAAATAGTGATTTCCTGTCAAGGAAAAAAGCTGGACAGCCTCTTATTGGGAATGTTATCAAGGCGGCCCTTAAGAATTTATGATTCTTGGGGGCTGGCCCCGTGGCCGAGTGGTTAAGTTCGCGCGCTCCGCTGCAGGCGGCCCAGTGTTTCGTTGGTTCGAATCCTGGGCGCGGACATGGCACTGCTCATCAAGCCACGCTGAGGCGGCATCCCACATGCCACAACTAGGTGGACCCACAACGAAGAATATACAACTATGTACCGGGGGGCTTTGCGGAGAAAAAGGAAAAAAATTAAATCTTTAAAAAAAAAAAGAATTTATGATTCTTTCTATCTCTATTATCTCATTTTATTCTCCTAGTGAGATACATAGAACAAGTATTAAAATTGCCATTTATGGATGAGAATAATGAAATTCAGAGAGGGTATTGGTTGGGATATTTCTAAATTATAAAAGCAACTTGAGCTAGCCTAAGCAAAAATGAAAGACAATATAAGATTAAGTGGTATTTCACAGAACCTAAGGCTACTGCAAGCAGCTGGGCTCCAAAATGGGACAGAAGCCATCAGATCTCTCTCCAGATCGTGACTCTGCTTCTCTCTATAAATTGCTTTGTTCTTTATCTCTACAGATGTATTTTCTGTACTTCCCAGCCACATGATAGGTGGAAGATATTTACGCCAAAGCTCCCTAATTTACATCTCTATCATTCAAAAGACCAGCCCCAAATGATGGGCTGCCTCAATTATTTTGGGCTTTATGGTGCCAATTCATCATATCATTCTCCCTTCTGATTCCTAAGTCAATTGATAAATAACCACAGTAAAAGTGGATTGGAGAATGTGACTTGGACTTGGGGCAAAAATGGAATTTTCTACAACTTTTTGCTTGAATTGAACTCACTCAGTCACAGGCAGATTATCAAGCAATGGCATTTCTTCCATCTCAGGAGCAGGCCTGACCTGGTGAGCGTATCATATGGGAAAGGCATCCAGAAAGTGAGCACACTCCACTTGCACACATACAAGAAGAGAAAAAAAAGCCTGGTCAGAACATGTGCAATGACCCTTTTCCCAAACTCACCAATTACATAAGTCACTCCACCAAATTTCACGGGGGTGAGAGGTTGAAGGGTGGAGAGAAGGGCAGAAATTTTTTCCATAATATTTCCAAGAGAATAAGAATTTCATATGATGAACTAAGGCAGGGATGTGGAGATGGGAAGAGAATAGCCTTCCTGCAATTACCAATTTCTATGTCTGGACATAGAATAACTAATTGGCCCCTTTGAACCAGGTGTTCATCTAGATCCAATCAATTATGGCTCTAGCAGAGTCACTCAAGGGAAAATCATGGCTGCCAGGGGATCACCATTATGGATGGGAGAAGCAATTCCTAGAAAAAGATGGCTAGATAGGTATCCCAAAAAGTGTACTCAGAAAACACACTTCTATCCCTATATTACAAAGATATTCTTTTTTTTCTTTTTCTTTTTTTTAGGAAGATTATCCCTGAGCTAACATGTGCTGCCAATCCTCCTCTTTTTTCTGAGGAAGACTGGCCCTGAACTAACATCCGTGCCCATCTTCCTCCACTTTATATGTGGGATGCCTACTACAGTATGGCTTGCCAAGCAGTGCCATGTCTGCAACCAGGATCCGGACTGGCGAACCCAGGGCCGCCGAAGTGAAATGTGCACACTTAACCATTGCACCACTGGGCCAAACCCTACAAAGATATTCTTGATATTAAGGTCCAACTACCCCATGTTCAAATGCAAATACACATACATACCCACTCATATATGCTGTGCAGTGAAGGGATTACCCAAAGTAATGGATGGATGATCCATTACACCCAAAAGCAATGTCTTGGAGCCACTGCTCTTCTTGTATACAATTTCCAGGTGACGTCCACTTCCTCGTCTAATCCAGTTTTAATTTAGTCCTCATATTCTTATGATTTATGGATTACATTACAAATTTAACCACTCCTGGTATATCTAGTATACAGTGCTGGAGGGAAATACCCATGTAGAGAGGTAACAAAAGGAGAAAAAACACACAACGGTCACTCATTCAGAACATATGGTTTATTCTGCTAGGCAGTGACTTGTATGGGCATAATTTTGACTTAATCCTTTGGAAAATTTCTCAGGGATCCAATAGTGAACTTCCAGTTGGTGTTACTATCTTTTGGATTGAATCTGAAGATTTCCTAAGAGCTGAGTCTCCATTCCCTTCTGGTTTGAGTAAAAGGCGTGGACCCCTTTTACCAGGTTTAGTTTTTTTACTGGTGCTTCAACTCCTATAAAGCCTCATTGGCTGGCTATCACATTCATTTTGGACTCCCTTCGCTAAAATCCAACATCACAAATCTTGTTAGGTCATGCTCTGAAAATTTTCAACCTTCTGAACTGAATAGCCTAGATTTAGCCACTCCACTCAGGCCTCTGTTTTTGAAGCAACTTTGAAGGTTCTACCATCCCTACAGCCCTCCAGAACATGGCCTGAGGTGAGGCAGCCAGAAGAGCAGAATCTCCTTTTTCTAAGCAGCTATGGTATGTTGTCCTTATTCTCCTATTTTATCTAGTGAGAGGTACTTTGGAAGGATAGGGGTGAGGAGGTGGGGATATGGTCACTGTTCCCCAGCTTTTCTGTTTCCTCCAGGATATCTCCATTCTTCTTTCCAGGGTACTGTACTTTCCCAGTTAGGACGTTTATCTTATCCACAAAAAAGGCAGTCAGGTCAGGACTTGACTACTGCAATTCACTCCTTCCTGATTTACTTCCTCATCTGAACCTCAGCAATCTATTTGGAAGCTCAGATTTTCTCTATGTACTTCCAGTCATGCAAATTCAACTTGATTGTTTTCTTTTGCTGCACTGTTCACTGACAGCTGAAAAAGAGGGAGACGTATACTAATATTTTCTACTAAGGCCCCTGATGGCTTGGTGGACAATGGTCTGAGTTGTAGGACACAATAAACAAATTTAACTCATTTCTCAACACTGCACAAAGATTGATAAATTTCTATGCTCAAATTGGGAGGTGAGCTTTCTCCCTGCCCCTCACCCTGCCTTGACTTCACCAATTCCACTTTTCCTAATTAAGAATCGCTTATTCAAAACCCTGCCTCTGACACCAATTTTGCATTACAGAGGAGTCTTTGTTGTCCCTAATCATATGTAACAAAAAAAAACTATCTTGAGCCAGCCTAAGCAAGAAAATGATTTAAGAAGATAACAGAGCAGTCAAGCTTAAGGAAGGAGCTGAACCCAGTCTTTCTTTATCTCTCCTATCTTCTTCTTTTGCATATTTGCTTTATTTTTCTTTCCCTGAAGACAGGCTTTCAGGCCCGCCCGGTGGCATAGCAGTTAGTTCACGTGCTCTGCTTTGGCAGCCTGGAGTTTGCAGGCTCGGATCCTCACACACACACACACACACACACACACACACACACACACAAGACAGTCTTTCTCTGCTTCTCAGTCCACGTACCAGGTAAATCATGGCCACTCAGCAGCTCCCAAGTTTATACTGCCTTTATTTGAGAGACCAAGAATGGTCTGCTAAAATCAAGTTTCCATTCAGGTGTATCCAGGGAGAAAATCTGACTGGCCCAGGTTGTCCTTCTAGTGAACCTTGATCAGTGGAGTCTGCCCAACATCCAAACATCTTTCTAATTATAGAGAATCTCAAGTTAGGTGAGCGGATATTCCCACTCCCAGGTCTTTGGCTCCTGGAACAAAGACATGTGACCTAAGCTCAGCCAATCTCCTGCTTTTGTCTGGAACTTGGAATCAGGAGTAAGTGATAGAAACAATTTGGATTTTTCTTTCTATAGCTGTGGCACCGATAGCCTTGGCATCTAGTTCCCATGGCAGTTGTGCCAGTGGCAACTTCCAGTGTGTGGCGATGCAGTGATGACTGCTTGGCAACGACAGCAGTCACATCCTAACCAGATTCTTTCTGCAGCATGACTTTGGCTGGCCTGTGTCATGGTCTCCCTTGGTCATTGCTCTTTTTTGTGTGTGTGTGAGGAATATTGGCCCTGAGCGAACATCTGTAGCCAATCTTCCTCTGTTGTATGTGACAGGCCACCACAGCTTGGCTTGACAAGCGCTGCTAGGTCCACATCCAGGATCTGAACCTGTGAACCCCAGGCGACCAAAGTGGAGCACACAAACTTCACCACTACGTCACCAAGCCAGCCCTCATTGCTCATTTTTTTCCATGCCCAGTTCTTCAGGTCTTCTCACGGATTCTGTGAGCACTCCTAAATTCTTGCAATATTATTCTTTCTTCTTAAATATTCCAGAGTTATTTTTTGTTGGCTACAACTAAGACCTTACCTGTCTTGCAATCAGCAGTGCCGGTTGGACAGGCCCTTGTAGAGGCAAACTGATTGTCAGAGATCCATCACTACAAATAGAAAGAGCAATTCCAGGGGAAGAGAGGATGGACAAATAACCCCAAACAAATGTCTTTTTGCATAGATATTCAGCGAGTTGCCCAAGACCATAGACAAGATTAATATCAGAACTTTAAAAAGAACCTAGGGACCGGATCCGTGGCCAAGAGTTTAAGTTCGCGCACTCCATTTTGGCAGCTCAGGGTTTCACTGGTTCAGATCCTGGGTACGGACATGGCACCGCTCATCAAGCCATGCTGAGGTGGCATCCCACGCAGCACAACCAGAAGGACTTACAACTAGAATCTACAACTATGTATGCGGGGCTTTGGGGAGAAGAAGAAGAAAAGGAAAAAAAAGAAGATGGGCAAGAGATGTTAGCTCAGGTGCCAATCTTTAAAAAAAGAAAGAAGCTATCTGTCTTAGCAATCAACACTGGGATTATTCTTTTGTCTTCAGGATTAATTTTAACTTGTGAATTAATAATTAATGGAGAGACCTAAGGTTATGAATGGAAAGGCCAACATAAGCATTTCAGAAAGTTGACAATTTGCTATTCCACCAGATGTACAAATCAATTTAGACAAAAAAGCTGAATTCAGTTAAACAACTTCGTTCTTTCAAAATAACTGGTTACTTAGTTAAACTTTACTACAGTTGTCCCTCATTATCTGGTGGTGGGTGGTGATTCTAGGACCCCCCTCCCCCTTGCATACCAGGAACCCTCATGGATACCAAAATCCACAGATGCTCAAGTCCCTTATATAAAATGGCATAGTATTTGCATATAACCTGTGCACATCTTCCCAAATACTTTAAATCATCTCTAGATTACTTATAAGACCTAATAAAATGTAAATGCTATGTAAATAGTTGTTATACTGTATTGTTTAGGGAATAATGACAAGAAAAAAACATCTGTACATGTTCATTACAGACACAGCCATCGTAGACCTTTCTGTCCACAGCTGGTTGACTCCACAGATGCAGAACCCATGGGTATGGTGGGCCGACTATATTTCTTTAGACTTTATAGATATATCCTAAACACCACTATGCTACCTTGAGACAGAGGAATGAATTACTGATAAAATTCATAGTTAATTGAAAATTATATTTAAAATATTTTAATACTTTCCACAAAGCAATATGAAATAAAACTATGTGATTTGAGTTTATCTCCTTTTATTGGCCTGTTTAATTCTGTAAAGGAGATAATTGTGGAAATTAAGGAAAATAAAAAAGAAAGGGAAAAAATTATTTAGATAATTAGCCCCAAATAAATAAGAGTTACATTTGTATTTTATTTGTACACAGCTAAGATTAGATTCAAAAATTCAAAGTAAACTGGGTATGATGCACAGAGATTATCCTTGAGCATGCGTACCTAAAATTAACTAGAATTTTAAATAAACTGAGGACTCCTAGACTCCTGAAGAAATGAATGAGACAATTAAGACTCCACGAAGGTTTCTCCTACTCTTCCATTAGCAATGGCAGGAACAGATGGCAAGGGATTAATGTTTAAATCCGTAAGAATATATGTTGCAATATTTTTGGAAACACTACGCAGTTCCTTTTAAATAAATTGACAAGTCGTTGTGTACTTGCAATACATACTCTGACTTCTTTGAAGTAATACACCAGACAATATCTATCCTTCTGATAGTTAGGTTGTGAGACATTTGTAAAAAAAAAATGCAAAACCCAGTGGCTTAAAACAACAAACAGTTGTTTCTGCTCACATCTGTTGTGGTTGTGATCTAGGGGTTGGCTGATCTAGGCTGGGCTCAGGGGAACTTACTCTGTTCCACGTGTTCCTCCTTCTTCTTGGACCACAAACAAAAAAATAATACTACTAGTATTTTTAAAAGTTGCCACTTGTGGAAGGCTTACTATGTGCCAGATTCTGTGCTAAAAACACTTAAAAATATTCTCTCCTTTACGCCTCGTTATCTTAATTTTACAAATTAGTACACTAAGAAGAAGCTTTCCCAAAGTCATGAAGTTAGTATGACAGACCTGAACCCACAAACACAAGTCTGCCTGACATCAAACTTTGTGTTCTAAACCTCTCTGCTATATTCTGCCTTGTGAACTGTTGGCTTCCATTTTCAGAGAGCTCTAACTACTAAAAAGTAGCTTTTATACTCAGTGAAATTATCTTCCCTGTAACTTTCAGTCACCAATCTTACTTTGGCCCTCAAGCACACACAGGATAAATACAATATTTCATAAATTAGATAATACAGTAAAAAGTTCCTGACAAACAGCATGTGGTCAACAAAGATTAATCTAAATCACCCCCACAATGAGTATAATAGTCATTGATATAATATTCAGTCAGGCAGGCCAGCACTAATTGCAGTCTCACCCAGTTTGTACTTCTCCATTTTATACAGAAACTATTAGAAAAGGTTAACTACAAGGTTTAAGTCCAAATATACAGATATACTGTGTCTATAACATTTTCTTTTTTAAAGACAGTATTTTTTTTTTAAAGATTGGCACCTGAGCTAACACCTGTTGTCAATCTTCTTCTTTTTTTTTTTTTTTCCTTCTCCCCGAAGCCCTCCAGTACATAGTCAGTCATACATTCTAGTTGTGAGTGCCCCTGGTTATACTATAACATTTTCTTAATCTACTAGCTGAGTGACCTTGTCAGAAAAGGAAATGACTCCTAGACTGGATAAGCAACAGACTACTAGAATCTTTTTTGAGATGGGGAGAAGAGAGGACATTAAATCATGCTTTTTAAAATTAATAAGCATATATTTTATTAATAGGAAAATAGGCAAAACCTAGTAAATGTTGACTTTCTTTATAAGTGGAAAAAATTGAATTTGTTCAGAGGTAAAATGTTGCTTATATTGAAGATTTACCTAACACACTGAGAGAACAAAGTCCATAATCACTATTGAGAATGATAAGATTGTTAAAAGATGATTTTCAAAATGGTAAAATGCAAATATCAAATGAACATATGTTAAAGATTTTATTTAACTCATTAATTAATGAGGGAATCAACAAGATATTACAACCAATTCAAAAAAGAATCAGAAGAGCTGGTTTTTTGAGAAGATAAATAAAATTGACAAACCACTAGCCAGACTTACAAAGAAAAAAAGGGAGAAAGCTCAAATAAACAAAATCAGAAATGAGCGAGGAGAAATAACAACAGACTCTGCAGAAATACAACAGATTATAAGAGAATACTACAAAAAACTATATGCCAACAGAATGGATAACCTAGAGGAAATGGATAAATTCCTGGACTCCTACAATCTCCCAAAGCTCACTCAAGAAGAGGCAGACAATTTGAACAGACCAATCACAAGGAAAGAGATTGAAACAGCAATCAAAAGCATCCCAAAGAATAAAACCCCAGGACCAGATGGCTTTCCTGGGGAATTCTACCAAACTTTCAGAGAGGATTTAATACCTATCCTTTTCAAGCTATTCCAAAAAATTAGGGAAGATGGAACACTTCCTAACACATTCTATGAGGCCAACATCACGCTGATACCAAAACCTGACAAGGACACCACGGAAAAAGAGAACTACAGGCCAATATCACTGATGAACATAGATGCAAAAATTCTAAACAAAATTTTGGCAACCAGAATTCAGCAATTCATCAAAAGAATCATACATCAGGATCAGGTGGGATTCATACCAGGGACACAGGGATGGTTCAACATCCGCAAATCAATCAACGTGATACACCACATCAACAAACTGAGGAATAAAAACCACATGATCATCTCAATAGATGCAGAGAAGGCATTTGACAAGATCCAACAGCCATTTATGATAAAAACTCTGAACAAAATGGGCATAGAAGGAAACTACCTCAACATAATAAAGGCCATATATGACAAATCCTTAGCCAACATCATACTCAACGGGCAAAAACTGAACCCCATCCCCCTGAAAACAGGAACGAGACAAGGATGCCCTCTATCACCACTCTTATTTAACATAGTGCTGGAGGTCCTGGCCAGAGCAATCAGGCAAGAAAAAGGAATAAAAGGAATCCAAATAGGGAGGGAAGAAGTGAAACTCTTGCTGTTTGCAGACGACATGATCTTATATATAGAAAACCCCAAAGAATCCATTGGAAAACTGTTAGAAGTAATCAACAACTACAGCAAAGTTGCAGGGTATAAAATCAATTTGCATAAATCAGTAGCATTTCTATACTCCAGTAATGAACCAACAGAAAAAGAACTCAAGAATACAATACCATTCACAATTGCAACAAAAAGAATAAAATACCTTGGGGTAAATTTAACTAAGGAAGTGAAGGACCTATATAATGAAAATTACAAGGCCTTTCTGAGAGAATTGGATGACGACATAAGGAGATGGAAAGACATTCCTTGTACATGGATTGGAAGAATAAACATAGTTAAAATGTCCATTCTACCTAAAGCAATCTACAGATTCAATGCCGTCCCAATCAGTATCCCAATGACATTCTTTACAGAATTAGAACAAAGAATCCTAAAGTTCATATGGGGCAGCAAAAGACCCCGAATTTCTAAAGCAATCCTGAGAAAAAAGAACAAAATGGGAGGCATCACAATCCCTGACTTCAAAACATACTACAAAGCTACAGTAATCAAAACAGCATGGTACTGGTACAAAAACAGGTGCACAGATCAATGGAACAGAATTGAAAGCCCAGAAATAAAACCACACATCTATGGACAGCTTATCTTTGACAAAGGAGCTGAGGGCATACAATGGAGAAAAGAAAGTCTTTTCAACAAATGGTGCTGGGAAAACTGGAAAGCCACATGTAAAAGAATGAAAATTGACCATTCTTTTTCACCATTCACCAAAATAAACTCAAAATGGATTAAAGACCTAAAGGTGAGACCTGAAACCATAAGGCTTCTGGAAGAAAACACAGGCAGTACACTCTTTGACATCAGTATTAAAAGGATCTTTTCGGACACCATGTCTTCTCAGAGAAGGGAAACAATAGAAAGAATAAACAAATGGGACTTCATCAGATTAAAGAGCTTCTTCAAGGCAAATGAAAACAGGATTGAAACAAAAAAACAACCCACTAACTGGGAAAAAATATTTGCAAGTCATATATCTGACAAAGGCTTAATATCCATAATATATAAAGAACTCTCGCAACTCAACCACAAAACATCAAACAACCCAATCAAAAAATGGGCTGGAGACATGAACAGACATTCCTCCAAAGAAGATATACTGATGGCCAATAGGCACATGAAAAGATGCTCATCATCGCTGATCATCAGGGAAATGCAAATCAAAACTCCACTAAGATATCACCTTACACCCGTTAGAATGACAAAAATATCTAAAACTAATAGCAACAAATGTTGGAGAGGTTGCGGAGAAAAAGGAACCCTCATACACTGCTGGTGGGAATGCAAACTGGTGCAGCCACTATGGAAAACAGTATGGAGATTCCTCAAAAAACTAAAAATAGAACTACCATACGATCCAGCCATCCCACTACTGGGTATTTATCCAAAGAGCCTGAAGTCAGCAATCCCAAAAGTCCTGTGCACCCCAATGTTTATTGCAGCACTGTTTACAATAGCCAAGACGTGGAAGCAACCTAAGTGTCCAGCAACAGACGAATGGATAAAGAAGATGTGGTACATATATACAATGGAATACTACTCAGCTGCAAAACAGAACAAAATCATTCCATTTGCAATAACATGGATGGCCCTTGAGAGAATTATGTTAAGTGAAATAAGCCAGCGAGAGAAAGATAATCTGTGTATGACTCCACTCATATGAGGAATTTAAAACTATGGACCAAGAACAGTTTAGTGGATACCAGGGGAAAGGTGGGGTGGGGGGTGGGCACAAAGGGTGAAGTGGTGCACCTACAACATGACTGACAAACATTAATGTACAATTGAAATTTCACAAGATTGTAACCTATCAATAACTCAATAAAAAAAAAATTAAAAAAAAAAAAAAAGAATCAGAAGAGGGGCTGGCCCCGTGGCCAAGTGGTTAAGTTCGCTCACTCCGGTTCAGGCGGCCCGGTGTTCTGTTGGTTCGAATCCTGGGCGCGGACATGGCACTGCTCATCAAACCACGCTGAGGCAGCATCCCACATGCCACAACTAGAAGGACCCACAACGAAGAATATACAACTATGTACCAGAGTCCCACATGCCACAACTAGAAGGACCCACAACGAAGAATATACAACTATGTACTGGGGGGCTTTGGGGAGAAAAAGGAAAAAAAAATTTTTTTTAAATCATTAAAAAAAAAAGTTTAATAATATTAAAAAAAATGAATCAGAAGAACAGACATACCTAAAGTAGTCGGGAATCATGAAGTAAAGTGACACAAGACAGATAGACAAGATAAAAACATACAAATTTTATTTAATATTTTTACATGTACGTGGGAATCTTCAAAAGGAAAAATGAAGACTCAAGAAACCCATAGGTCCAAAAGCTTATACACTTTTTTAAGCAAAGAATGATAAATTGTGGGGATGTGACAAGACAAAGGGGTTTGGGTTAGGGGCAATAAATTGTGGGACAGTGACTAGGAAATATATAGGGGAAACGAATGGAAAATAAGGGTTATTTTAGTAGGTTTGTTTGTATAGACCCACTTCAGCGTAGGTTTCCAGACCCCAGTGATAAGAATGTTCTTCTCTTCCTGGTACAGAAAGGGTACCTCTCTCATGGGAAATTTTATTATCTGCTTTGAAGTTGAAAGGAGGAGGTCAGAGAGCCCTTTTTGCATCTGTTGTTTCTCAAGTACCTTCAGCTCAAAATAGTCAATATGCCCAAGTGGCATGTTGTGGGATGGCATGTTCTGAACCCCTTTAGTATATAGATACAATGGAATATTATTCAGCCTTAAAAAGGAATGGAATTCTGACACATGCAACAACACAGATGAACCTTGAAAACATTATGCTAAGTGAAATGTCAGACACAAAAGGACAAATATTGTATGATTCCACTTATATGAGGTACCTAGAACAGGCAAATGCATAGAGACAAAAGGAATAGAGGTTTCCAGAGGCTGAAGGGAGTAAAGAATGGGGTTACGGTTTAATAGTGATGGGATTCAGTACACAGTACTCCAAAATATGGCACCTTGGCATATTGAATATCTCAAGCTGAAGGAATTCGAACAATGACATGTTCAGGAAGGAATTTCTGACCTTCCCGTGAAGCAGGTCACAAAGCCCTCACATGAGAGGTGCCTTCCCTATACCTGGAGAAAAGGAGCATCCTCATCACCAAGAAGAATCTGAACTAACAGGCCTTGCCAGCTTCCCCCAGTTTACTACGCTTAGCTCACCTTTGTTCTGTTACATCTTTCCACGACTGTCCGCTCTTCATCAAAGTAAGCACAAAAACATTCAGGTTTAATTGTTTCTTCAGGTCTTCATTTCCTTATGAAGGCTCCTGTGTCATGGAAAACTTACCTTGAATAAATTTGTATGCTCTTCTCCTGTTAATCTGTCTTTGTCAGCTTAATTTTCAGACCAGCCAGGTACCCTAAGAGAGTTGAGGAAAACTTTTTTCCTTCCCTACAATAGGTAGAGAGTTTCTGTTTAGGATGATGAAAAAGTCCTGGAGGCAGATAGTGGTGATAATTGCACAACAATGTGAGTGTACTTAAGGCCACTGAATTGTGCACTTAAAAAAGTTAGGGAGCCAGCTGCGTGGCCTAGTGGTTAAGTTCAGTGCCCTGTGCTTCAGGGGTCTGGGTTTGGTTCCTGGGTGTGGACCTACACCACTCGTCTGTGGCCATGCTATGGTAGCATCCCACATACAAAATAGAGGAAGATTGACACAGATGTTATCTCAGGGTGAATCTTCCTCAAGCAAAAAGAGAAAGATTGGCAACAGATGGTAGCTCAGGATGAATCTTCTTCAGAAAAAAAAAAAGGTAAAATGGTAAATTTTATGTTATGTATAGTTTACCACAATAAAAATTATATATGTCATTTGTTGGAAGTCTAGTAGGTTTAAAAGCCCTTTCAGAGCCCCAAACACTCCAAACTATGTTCCCTTTTTCTTTCATTAATTAAGTTAATTAATTAATAAGAATTTATTGGGGGCTGGCCCCATTGCCTAGTGGTTAAGTTCACGCACTCTGCTTTGGCAGTCCAGGGTTTCACCAGTTCGAATCCTGGGCACGAACATGGCACCACTCATAAGGCCATGATGAGGTGGCGTCCCACATGCCACAACTAGAAGGACCCACAACTAAAATATGCAACTATGTACTGGGGAGATTTGGGGAGAAAAAGCAGAAGGAAAAAAAAAAAGAATTTATTGAGAGCTTTTGTACTAAACATTGTACTAGGTACAACATAAAATTCAAAATAATAAGGCGTCTTTCTTTGCCTGGAATCCATCGTTTCACTCTTCCTAAATTGAGATTAAGGGAAAGCAGTTTAATTTTTTGTATGGCTTTGTTGTCTTTTGCTGGGAAAGGATTGTTAATATATGTGCTGAGGTAAAAAAATTTTCCCTCTTTATGAATAAATCATTAAACAAAGTTAAATGGATTTGTTTTTGACTGTCGGACCTCTTTAATATGCTAATGTGTATTTTGAATCTCCAAGATAGGACTTAGTAAACGGCATTCCTAAACTTATTTGATCAAAAATTCTTTGTTCTCTTGGAGCAGTTAATTAACACCTCCCTGTGTACTGTGTCTACAGAAGTTGAGCTAGAGACATACTCACCATGTGGGAGATTCTCTTTATACAGGGCTAAATGTATTACGCAATCTTTAATTATGGCATGAATGTGTAGTTTATCTTACCCCTAAGTGTTCTAGAATGTGTACATGATTATTTTCAACAGTTTTAAAAACTTAAAAGGGTAGACTAAACATTGGAGACAATAAAAATAATTTTCTAAAATAATTTCTTCACTCAATTTACAGTTCTCTATCTCCTTCAAATAGTGCTTATTATTCTCTAAAAAAATGTTAATTCTGTTTTGGGGAGACGGACTTGTTATTGGAGATTTTGCAGAAAACTGCAGAAAATGCTGACTTTGTAGTATGTAACTTCTAAACATTGTTAATTAAAAAAAAGTGGAGTACCAATCTTTATTCTTTTCTTGATAAAAGCATTCCTAACATTTAGTTGTGTCCTAAGGCCTGTGATTTTTCTCTGTCTTTAGATAATTGCAATGTATTTTGCAGCTGATTTTTAATCCATAATTTTAAATATGTCTCCATTTCTCCCATTACTCGACTTGGACTTTATCACAAGCTTCAACGATATACTCTCATATTTTCCACATATTCTCTAATTTTGTACCATTTCTTTGCAATTAAACATGGTGGGCCAATTTAAGTATGATGAGTATCTGATTAAAGCTAAAGATACAGCAAATTTGAATCCCCGTCATGATTTTAATGTTAGTCTCCATTATATTTTCGTTAGTATTATCACTTTCATGTTTATAAAATATTGAGTCAAATGCATTAGGATATTTAAATAATTGCACAAGCATTACGAAGGGATGGAGAAAATGAAGCTGTCAAGATCAAACCTTTAGCTGTCAGGCAGAAGCACCTTGTGATAGCGTGAAATGTTTGTCAGTGAAGGATGAAAGTCTGCATTCAGCATGGGAAAGAGGATTTAGATGTGTGGATGTACACTGGATGGGGCTACAAGTTATCTGAAAGTCAAGCAGTCTAAAACCAAGGACTCCTGAAAAAAGAGGAACTAACAACATGCCATGTGAGTTCAAGGATTAATTCCTACTGATGACCATGGAGGACTTCATGGAGAAAGACATGTTTGGGCTGGGTTCTAAGGATAAGTAGGATTCCCAAAAATTAATCCAGACTGAAGAGAGAGGCTGAAATGTGAAAATAGTAGTGTGTCTAGGGAAGTAATTTGGTAGTGCAAAGTATGGAGTGCATGAGGGATGGAATAAATGAGACTAGAACACAATAGATTGAGGCCAAATCATTAGTGTAACAAGTTTAGACTTTATTCTCTAAGTAATTGGGAGCTGAGGAAAGTTTTTGAGCAGAGGGCATATCTGTGTTTCAGAACAATTACTCTGGTGGGCCCACAGGGAATAGATGAGACTGGAATGAGGCAGGGAAGCTGGGAGGATAATTAGGATGTTATAATTGTCTAGTGAGAAATGATGAAGACTTGATTGAATGGAAAGGAAGCAATAAATAGGAGAGACATTTCAAACAGAAAATTAACCGAGCTTGGTGAGTAAATCAATTAGAAATGCATTTGGATCCAAGAAATAGAATTTCTCTGAACAGAGCTTAACGTAGGGGCTTATTTTACACAAGACGATGCAGGTAGGTGGCTTTTGGTGTTAGTGCAGAAGCTTGACAATATCGGGGCTATTTCTCAGTTCTCTTGGTTTTCGCTTCATGCTGTCCAACAACCTTCTCCTCCACAGCTGACTTTAGGTGTTATTGGCCAGAACTAGGTCACCTGGCAGTCTCTAGCTGGAGGTTGGGAAAGTGGGGAACAGGACTGTCTTGTCTGCTTGAGACTGACTGTGGTCTGTAGGTAAGGGCTGATCACATTGTCCTTTTGAAAAAAATTATTACATGGAACAAATAGGCATTGGATATTAGGCGGACAATTGATAGAGTTTGCCACAATGACTGATTGGATGTACGGGGTGCAGTGAGTTGAATAGTGTCCCCCTAAAATTTCTGTCCACCTGTAACCTCAGAATATGACTTTATTTAAAAATAGGGTCTGTGCACATGTAAATAAGGTAAGGATCATGATGAGATCGTACTGGATTAGGATGAGCCATTTCCAATGAGAGTGTTCTTATAAGTGTCAAAAATAAAGCCAGACACTAGGTTTTAATCAATAATAAATTATCACAGTAGGGAAGAGGCTCCCACATGAACTTAATTCAACCTCAATATGTGCAGAGGTAACTGGGTGTTTTAAAGGAAGAATGAAGGAGTAAGGAGGGAGAAAGGTGGGAGTTTGAACAGTCCCAGGGAAGTGGAAATTTACAAAAAGTGAGAGGGAGGAGGAGGGTTGGTCCATGTGAAACCCATCTGAGTTTGCCAACTGGCACTTATAAGGTTAGGCTCCTCCTCTCACAGAACCTGGGTGACAAGGGCCCTATCTTCAGGTGTTGGCTGGAACAAACAGTAAATTCTTTTGGCAGCTTTGAGTTTTTCCAGGCAGGAACTTAAAAGGGCTGGGCTTATCATCATAAGGCTTCAGCCTTGAGCTGTTAGAAACTGTGCTCGTGTTTGTTCAAGTCTTTTAATGTGTGTAGGTAGGGGGAGGGGAGGATGAACTAAACCATTTGTGCAGAGTCTGCAGTTTTGATAGACCAAGGTTGAGGCCTAGTCAAGAAAAGGGCTTAGAGGAGCCTGACTAGAGTTCAGTCAAGTAGAGAATAAGAGGCAAAATGAAGAAGGCCATGTGAAGATGGAAGCAGAGATTGGAGCTATGCTGCCGAAAACCAAGGAACACCAGGAATCATCAAAAGCTGGAGGAGGCCAGGCAGGATCCCGCCCTAGAAGCTTTGGAAAGTGTGTGGCTCTTCTGATACTTTGATTTCCAATTTCTGGCCTCCTGAACTGTGAGAAAATTCATTTCTGCTATTTTAGGCCACTCAGTTTGTGGCAGTTTGTTACAGGAGCCCTGGGAAAGTGATACACAGGGTGAAGGACAGGGAAGCTTCAAAGCACAGGAGCCTGGGAAGATATCAATACCAGGGGTTGAACATGCTGACTCTGGGACGTTTGGGAAATATTCATATGGAGATGTCAGGCAGGGATTGGGATTGTGGATTTTGGCTTGAGGAGTGAAATAAAGAATGAAGAGACTACCGGGGAAAGAAAAGTAAACTTCATTAAGCAATAGTTTATAACTTAAAATTGAATATAATCATAGTGCTTAATTGCCCACTTCAACACAATTATTTCCTTCCGATTTCTAAATTTTATTTCTGTTTGGCAGGGATAGAAGAGAAAGCTAGCATCATTGAGGGCTAATGAATTTGGCTTGTAAAGACCAATGAATTTCCACAAACTAAGTTTGGAATGAGTCGTTAGTAGCACTTTGATTTCCCATTTGCATTAGTAGCAACTTTAGCAGCACTTTCTAAAACTTCACGGTGGATTGCTGTCTCTATTAGTTTTTTTTTCAAATAAGAAACCAATAAACACTAAGCATAGTGTTGCTATATCCTCAGTGCTCCTAATGTAATTTGTTCATATATCTAATATTGCTTTTATCCCACTGCATTGTGATTATCATTTTATCTCCCCCTCTAGATTGTGAGTTTCTTAAGGACAATGCACCATTTCTATTCATATTTGTGCCTCAATTACCTATCACAATATTCAGCACAGTAAGTAATTTATGTAATAATTGTTGGATGAATTGCAATAACAGTAGTTAAGGGCTCAGGCTCTGGAGCTAGATCCTGGCTCTGCTGCATATTATCTTTGGGACCTTGGGCAAATTACCAAACCTCTCTGTGCCTCGGTTTTTTCATCATAACATGGAATAATAATAAAACCCTCCTCATAAAAATGTTGTGATAATTAAATAAATTGATACAGTTAAAGCACTTAGAAGAGTACTAAGCATAGAGTAAATGCTCAATACATGATCAGTATCCACAATACGTTATTGAATTATTTTTTCCTTCATGACCTTATCATAATCTGTAGATTAATTTACTTGTCTACTGACAAATAAGTCCCATGACTTGCCCATGGAGGCAAGAACCTTGTCTGTTTAGTTTTCCACCCGTTCCATGTTTAACATCTCATCTGCATACAGTAAAGATTAGTAACAGTTTGTTAAAGGAACAGATTGATGAATGATCCATTTCCTTCAATGGTCATTGAATGATCATTGATGAAAGATCTGTAGAGTCTAATTGAAATCTTTCTCATATTGAACAACATTGATCAACATTGATGGTCCTTCTAGTTCAAAGTCATAAAAAAAAAAAAGCAACGTGTCATAACAAACTTTCAGGCAGATCTAGGAAAAAAAGACTTCTTATTATTTCTAGAACTAACTACCTGAAAATAGGATAATACCTTGTATCACTACGTTAATATACTCATTTTTATTCCCTGTTTCTGCTTTTCAGGCAGTTTTGACACTGGAACAACGAACAATAATATATTCTCAGAGAAAGACTCATCCACTTGCTGGTGACAGTGTTCAGAACAGGCTACCCCAAAATATGGCACCCTGGCACATTAAATATTTTAAGCTGAAGGAATTTGAGCAAAGTCATGTACAGGAAGGACCTTCTGACCTTCCCCTGAAGCAGGTCATAAAACCCTCCCACACCTGGAGGAAAGGAGTATCCTTATCTCCAAAGATAAAGGGACACACAAAGGAATCCGAATGAACAGGCCTTGCTAAGTCCCCTCTCCCCTTTATTAAATTTAGCTCATGCTCTTTATCTTGTCATGTCTTTCCACGACTTTCCACTCTTCATCAAACCTAGCATACAAACACTCAGGTTTAACAATTTCTTCAAGTCTTCATTTCCTTGTGAAGGCTCCCAAGTCGCATAAAACTTACATTAAATAAATTTCTATGCTTTTCTCTTGTTAATCCGTCTTTTGTTACGGGGTTCCCAACAGAGAACTTAGACAGGTAGAGGAAAAAGATACTTTTCCTCCCCTATACTGGAATACAGTTAAAGGTTATTTCACGTGAATTTTCTTTTTTTAATATGATCCATATAGAGGGAGAGTCAATGATGAAGAATCAGCTATTTTTAAAATCAATCCCTCTATTGGGATACTAAAGAAATTTGTGAAAAGAAAACTAACAGAATCGTTACAGCATTAAAAGTTTCCAAACCAAAATTCGAAATACCCTTATTTAACATAAAGCCTTTCACAATTGCTTGGTTCTGCCATTCTTCTATAGATTTGTCCAGAGAGGACAGCAACAAAGGAAGAATATGTAAACATTTTAATCATTTCCCACTTGCCACCTGTGACAGTTCACGGTGCTGAAATCAGAAAGGATGGGATCACTTTTCCATTTCTTTAAGGTCACCAAGGACAGACAAGCTCAGGACATACTGTATTTGTCAGAAGCAAAAGAGATGACTGGTGAGGTGGCAGTGACAAATCTGTTCCAGGCTTAGCTCATTTTACTGAAGAATGTGTGTCCCCTTCTGACATTTATCAAAAGAAATTCAATTTTATAAAAAGAAGGATGTCAAATAATAGTACATAGCTAACACTCATTCTGCTGCTGTCGGAAGGCCAGATGGGGGCAAAAAAAGGAAAAGGGTAGATGAAAGAGAAAGTCATGCTGGCAAGAAGCAGAAAACCAAACAGGGTGGAAGGTCAGGCCTAATATACTTATAGGCTTGAATACATTTCTAATTAAATCACCTATTTTTGAGATCCATATTAGTGCCTGGTTCACACATTGGAATATCATCTTTCATTCTCTCCAAATATAAAGAATGATGCAAAGTGGGGTGGGTTTTTTTTTGTTTGTTCTGCATCAAGAAAGAAAATTAATAAACCCAATAAAACCCCACAGCACCAGGTACAATGAAATGCACCCCGTGGGCAAGCAATCAGTATTTCTTCTGGTGATGATGATGACTTTTCTCTGGCAGAAAAGGATATTCTGGGTCAAAAAAATAAAACTAAAAGTTGTGACAGAGGCAGCAGAAAAACAGAAGTCAGTTTAAGATCAAAGGAAGAGATTCTATCAAGAGACTAATGAGGAAGCTGACAAAATACTGTAACAAGTAATAGTGTTTTACCATGCTGCATAAAAATATTGGATTAAGGTACAAATTAAATCTCTTTCTCGGTGAGGGGTTTCTGCAGGACATAAGCAATTAGGCTGCTGTCTAGAGAAGGCAGGAAACTTGATTAACAGATCCAAAAAGACAGCGTAGGGAAGATGGGTTTAACACCAGGAGGTGAAACACCAACTGTTACGCAAATTGACTTTTCCCAAAATGTTCGATAATTTCAAGCAAGGACTGAAATACATGTGTTTTTTTTCAACGTCACTGTTCTCTGGCCTTAAACTAGTCAAAGGAGGTTCTTATTAAGTAAATGCTACTGATGCATGTGTCCCAGTCGGTCTCCTGAGATGAGTACCGAAGACACTACGGAAGATTTAACCATGAAACAGGTTTTTGCTTCTCTTCTCAAAATTTTCAAATATTTCAGGTGTCCTAGCTAAGGGTGGTTGAGCAGGCAGCTTGTGGGACCTGGTGAAGGGTCCCGGAGATGCTAGCTGTAAAGTGTCTGTATACGACCTCTTTGAGTCCTGTTCCCCCTGTGTGGTGCCTATTGATGCAATCCAAGGCAGTCTTATTTAGAATAGGGACCCTAGAAGCTGCTAAAATTAGGCATTGACAAAATACTTTGTGTATTTCTCCCACAAATAAGGCGTTGTGCTAAGACCAGAGGCTTTAAACCAGGAATCTAGTAAAAATCATAACTATTATACTTACCATACTTATTAAACTTGCACTTACTGTTGTTGAGATTTTCAAACTCAAGGTCCTAAAAGTTATGCAGAATATTCAAAAATGTATCTGTTATCAAGTATCTGTCCTTGAACAAAAATAAATCAAACTCTGTAGCATATATACCCGATTCTTCTGCTCCTTCTTGGACGACATTGAGAAGAATTCATGTCATGTAAATGATCTTCCACAGTCATCTTCAGAAGTATTATTACCAGCACAGCATTCAAGGTTTGAAAATTTGCACTGGGCTGGCCACAAACATTTGCACAAATCCTTTTGCATTGTTAAAAAGAAACAACAGACTCAAAATGGAGTCACTGTGCTAAGCTCCATGTCAGCAAACCAAGGCTTAATAACAGTTTCAACCTCTCCCAGGAACGTGACCTTTAACCAGTGAATCTGCAATTACCTGGTCAGCACTAGGAAGGTCATCCGCCCGTAGACCTCTTCCACCTTCCCCTAAAGGAAGGTGACCTTGCCTGAAACCACAGTAGCGTCCTTGTCCCGTCCTCTTCTGCCTATACAAAAGCCTTCCATTTTGTACACCTTCTCAGAGCTCCTTTCCGTTTGCTAGAAGGGGCGCTGCCCAATTCATGAATCGTTGAATAAAGTCAATTAGATCTTCAAATTTACTTGGGTGGATTTTGCAGTTTTTAACAAATTATAGAGAATAAATAATAAATGATCAAATAAACAAAATAAGTTAATATATAAATTTTTAGCTCTTCATATCAGGGCTTGGCAAACTTTTTCTCTTCAGGGCCAGATAGTAAATATGTTCGCCTTTGTGTCTCATACAGCCTCTCGTGACTCCTCAATTCTGCTGTTGTGACACAGACAATACATAAACAAATGGGCATGGCTGTGTTCCAATAAAGTGTTATTTACAATAACAGGCAGCGGACTTTGGCCTGCAAGCCATAGTTTGCTGCCCCTGTTTCATATCATCATTTTTTTCCCCTGCATTTCTTTGTATTCATCCTCTGTCACAAAGTCACAGCCTTGCATTCAAAATGCAGCAAAGCTGTAGCTACAGACCAAACATCGTAAACAAAGATTGCAGGGGGGACCTGAGAATCAGTTAAAAGTCTGTGCTAAATCATTAATGAAATATACATTGAGAAACATTCAGGTTAACAATCCATCTCCCCTGCCGCTTGAGTGATCTTTCTAAAATGTGAGTCTGATCCTGGAACTCCCTAGCTTAAAATGCATCACCTGCAGCAGACAGCCCTGACTCTTTAGCTTGTCACAAGGGGCTGGTCAGTGGCTGACCCTGCATTCCTCTTACCTCATCTCTTGCCATTCCTTCTCTCTCACATTCTACACTCCAGCTACACGGAAGGACTTGTAATTTCCAGAATGATACCTGCTCTTTTGTTTTCCAACCCATGTACTTATTACTCACTCTGCCTGAAACCTTCTTCTGTAAACATTCCTGACCTTGCTAAGTCCTTGAAGACTGAGCTTAGGTCTTTTAGGTGGCTTTGACTCCCACACTATGCTCCCAAGACACCCTTTGCACACCTGCAGTATAACATTCTCACCACTATCTAGAAATAACTATTTCCTTGCCTACTGCCTGAGATAAATTTAAAATTCTTGAAAGCTGAAACTGCATTTTCTTAAAGCGTGGTGCCTGGCACCTGGAGAACAATCCATATGATTATAGGCTCAATTAATCAATTAATTAAATGAGCTTTGGGCCTCTCTACTTCAGCGTGTAACTTCAAAGTTCCCAACTGTAAGCAATTCATTTTATTTTGCATATTATCCTAAATGATGCTCAAACAACTAATAGAGAAATGAAAAAAAATCAGTTAAACCAGTAACTCCATTTCATAAAAGGGGAAAAGTATTAATAAAGCCATTTTGCATTTATCACATAAGTAGGAATCTTTTCTCAACTGCTAGTCATATTGAGATCCAGGTTTTATTTGAAGAGCAATTAAACATTTATGGGGTCTACAGGAGACATGAACAGATGCTGTATAAAGAAGTCCAGAAGAACAGACTGTAGAAAAAATAAATTTGTGTTTCAGTGGAAAACTATGCATTATCTACATACATATCCTTCTGGGTTATTAGATTCCTTCTGGGAATATTAGATTTCTTCTGGGTTATTAGATTTTAGACCTTGATAATCTTTGAACTATTTTATGACTCTTTGTAAGTTGATAGACATGCACATTCTGTCTGGTCTGGAAGAGTTTCAACTGACTTCCCATCTACCTGAGGAAAAGAACAGTTTTGCCTCCATTTCCAATTCCCTTACTCCATAGAAATTCGTGCCTTTTGACTTTTCTTTAAACCGATTATAACATCCACATGGTTCCCTCATTGAATGAGTAAAATAAAATATTGAACACATGCTCATTTTTATATCCATATGAGAGTCATGATTTTACCTTTTCCAGAAAATTATCTTTTAACAGTTTTGGAGGTTCCTCTGAGACACTCAATGGATTCACCTGCCAGAGCCAGGAAAGCTTCATGAGCAGAGAAGTGCACTTCATGGGCAGTTTACACCCAAGCTGGTCTTTTCTTGGCTCCCAAAAATGAATCTAAAATGGCAATAAAACTTTGCTCGTTCTCTGCTTTTCTAGTTTTCAATTTCCTGTCTACCAATTTTATGTTTTGTGTTTTGGTTTTGGATTGTTTGTGTCCAATAAGTTATTTCCCAGTAACTGTTAGGAATTTGATTTTACAACCTGATTATTTGGTGATCTCTGTAAATGGATTAATAGTTAATAGAGAGTTCTGCTGGGTGAGAGATGGCCGAGAATGTGGTGTGTTAGTCTTTTCTGTTTGTCTATTTTGAGATCAAATCAATTAAGAATTTTGTGCCCACTGGGTAGGTGATGTTTAGACTGGCGAGTTTTATATCTGTGTGTTTACTCTTGACCCATGGCTGAAATTTTAGAATGGAAGCTCTAAGATTTCTCCTTCTCTCTGTGTCTATATGTATGTGACTATGATTCAGAAAAGCCTTAACTTCTCATCAGGCGAGTGTGTAATATTTTCTACTTTCAAATAGTATTAATAAATTAGATTATAATATCTCTTTAAAATTTTTATTCTGATTGGCTTACGGAGATAAGTACTTACATGATTAGAATATTTCTAAAATTCTCAGAAAATAAGGAAATTAAACTTCTCATACTTTCAATGTGCTAGATTAAAAAAGTAATCAGCCCAGACATGTTTTAAAACTTCACTTTCACATAATGCAGTAAATGAGACAAATTTAATATTATTGGTTTTATTAAAAAACAGCTATATCTTCTCTGATTTGTCACTATTAAGAATAATACATATGTAGAGTTTTATTTTACTTTGACATGTTTTTTCTAATCTTAGAGATTCATTGATTGAATAAACTTACATTACTTCTACTTAATGTTTAAGATTATGAAAAATGTAAATTTGTGTTCACCCAGATTAAAACATTATTCTGATAAATTTTATTTCAACAGTAAGTACATTTTGTCATATGTCAGTTTGAAGACAATTTCCAAGATCTATAGGTAACTTAAAACCTCAGGCTGACACTAAGTTGAGTTAATTCAATGTATATTCGTTAGATAATTAGTATGATAGCGAGATAGTAAGATAGAATATTGAAATATTGATTACTAATCGTAATTTTAAGTTTATATCCATTTGCTTCTCATTTTTATGAGGCTATCTCTTGGGTCTGTAATGAATGTGCTCATTGCTGCCACTTTGAGAAGTGTATATAAGTGATGCATTTGAGTGTAGAAAGCTGTGGTATGTGTATTCATGAGCTCTGCTAGTGTGCTACAAAATGTTGGTGTGCAACAGACACAAATTATCCACTCCCCAGTTTCCTCTGTGAGATAGAAATTAGTTACTTCGGTTAAAAGTTATAATTACTGTGTGGTTTAGACTATACTTAGGAGCCATAGGAAATACAGTTGTGTATGTACTTCCATTTTTTGGGAAAAAGAATATTTTTGTCCTAAAGGAGTGGGGTATATTTGGTTTCCAAATCCCTCTGTGCTCTTCAAGCTTGTTGAGGATCCCAAAGAAGTAAAACTGTCTGAGATTTCCCAGAGGACTCCTTTAAAACTACAAAGATTTGTTTTTTCACCTTATGAAAAGAGTGATTCAGGGCCAACCCAGTGGCATAGTGGTTAAGTTTGTGCTCTCAGCTCTGGCAGCCCGGGATTCTGGGGTTCGGATCCCAGGCGCAGACCTACAGACCATTCGTCAAGTCATGCTGTGGTGGCATCCCACATACAACATAGAGAAAGACTGGCCCAGATGTTAGCTCCTCGACAACGTTCCTCAAGCAAAAAGAGGAAGATTGGCAACAGATATTAGCTCAGGGCCAATCTTCCTCACCTAAAAAAAGAAAGAGGTGCTAGAAAAGATTAGGTTTATTTGATACGTTATCATTGTTGAGTTGTGTAGAAAGAGTCGTCAAATCAGAAGAGATATTTTGCCTAAACTAGGTTAAATTTGTAGGACTAAAATCATGTTAATACAAATATTTCAGAAATTGAAGTCTGGATGTAAAGTTTCTAGAGATTTGTTAATGCCCTCACTGTCCATGACTTGTTTCTATTTATTGGGATCCTGGTGCTGCTTTGCAGGATATCAAGCAACAACAGTATAGTGTTATCAGTCATAACTGCAGTTTTTATTATTTATATGCCAGTTTTATTGAGATATAATTCACATACCATACAATTCAACCATTTAAAGTATACAATTCAATATTCTTGGTATTTTATGCAACTGTCACCACAATCAATTTTAGAACAGTTTTATCACCTCATAAACCCTGTGCCTATTGGCACTAACTTCCCATGTCCCCAAAAGCCCACCAACCCAGATTTGCCTATTCCGTACATTTCATACAAATGGAATCATACAATATGTGATCTTTTGTGATTGTCTTCTTTCCCTGAGCATAACATTTCAAGATTCATCCATGTTGTAGTATGTACCAGTACTTCATTCTTTGTTATTGTCAAATATTATTCCATTGTATGGATAGAACATATTTTATTTATCCACTCAACAGTTGATGGGTATTTGGGGTTGTTTTCCACTTTTTGGAATGCTGCTATAAGCATTCATGTACAAGTTTTTGTGTGGAAATGTATTTTCATTTCTCTTGAGTATGTATCTAGAAGTAGCTTTGCTGGGTCATATGATAACTCTGTGTTTACCTGTTTTTATGGTAAATATATGTTTAACTGCCAGACTGTTTTCCAAAGTGGCCGCACTACTTGACATTCCCACCAGCAGTGTATGAGGCTTCCAATTTCTCTACATCTTTGTCAACACTTGTTATTATCTGTCTTTTGATTATAGACATCCTAATGGGTGTGAATTGGTATCACCTTGTGATTTTGATTTACATTTTCCTGATGGGTAATGACATTGAGCATCTTTTCATGTGTTTCTTGGCCATTTGTATATCTTTTGTGGAAATATATTTATACAAGTCCTTTGCCCATTTTTAAAATTGCATTATCTGTCTTTTTATTATTGAGTTGTAAGACTATATTTATTCTAGATACAAGTCCTTCATCAGATATATACTTGCAAATATTTCCTCCCATTCTGTGAGCTTTTCATTTTCTTAAAGTTGTCCTTTGAAGCACAATTGCAATGAAGTCCAATTCATCTAATTTTTCTTTTGTCACTTACGTTTCTGGTGTCACATCTAAGAAGGCTTTGCCTAATGCAGGGTCACAAAAATGTACCTCCTATATTTTGCTCTGAGTTTTATTGTTCTAGCTGCTATATTTAGATCTATGATTGACTTTTAGCTAATTTTGTGTATGATGTGAGGAAAGGGTCCAACTTTATTCTTTTGTTTGTGGATATCCAGTTGTTATATTTGAGAACGATGCTCATTTAATCAAATATGACCATGTACTTTTAAGAAAGTAAGGTTTTAGACTTCATGAACTACTGCTTACAAAGCCCTGTTAGTTAAACTGACCTGGTTTACAGGGTTCCAGCCTTCGAGGTGATTACGGAAAGTCAGATCCTGGTAGGCTCAAGAATCTTAGAAATTTTCGGGAACTGGAAAAGAGAAGAATTTGCCCAAATTTATAGGTAGTGCAGGTGAAATCTGGTGGTGAGTTCTTACCTTGGTTTCCTAGCCTCAGAATAGCACATAACAAGAGGATTTTAAAAGTCCTTTCTGAGATTCCTCATAAAGACTTCCAGCAAAGCAAACGTAAGGCCTATATGGTAAAGTAGTATTCTTGCTGCACCTATGTAAATAACTGGGCCAAGTACACTAACACCAATCTTATTTAATAATCAAGAATAACCTTTTGAGATTTTTTTTTTATCAAAAGGAGACTGTAGAAAAGAATTGTGTTTAGTAGAAAATTATGCATTATCTATATATACCATATCCTTCTGTGTTATCAGAGTCTAGTTTTTCATAGTCTTTGAGCTATTTTACAACTCTTTAAAAATTGATAGACAGCTACATTCTGTCTTGTCTGGTGCAGTTTCAATTGACTTCCTTCCTCCCTCAGGAAGAAACCACTTTTGCCTCCATTTGCATTTCTATTCGTTTCCTCCATATAGATTTGTGCCATTTGACTTTTTTTTGAACTAGTATAACATCTGCCTCCTACCCTCATCGAATGAGTAAAGTAAAATCTTTAACACATGTTCACTTTTATAACTGCATGAGAATCAGGATTTTACCTTTTTTTAAAAAAAATTATCTTTCAACAGTATTTCAAAATGGGATGGAGATGAAATCAGGCAACAGAGAAAGGGACAAACCAAATGCACAGGTTTTGGATGTGTCTCATTTGGACAATGCATAGACAATGAACAAAGCCTCTGAGAGATTGACTTGCCCAAAGTGGTAGAACCAGAAAATAGCGATGAGATGAAAATGAAGGATAAATGATAATTAATGGAAAAAGAAATCAAAATAATCAAAATCATGCGAATGAATACTCAATCCCATAATGGTCTCAAATCCCCAAATGAAGAAACAAGAACTGTCTTTTCTTATCTAAGAGAGTGGCAAAGACATAAAAGAACGATACTGTCCAGTGCAAGCAAGGGGGTGGCAGGAATAGGCATGCTACTGCTTTGTGAGTGAGTGTGTAAGTTATAAACGCTTTAGGAGGTTATTTAGTAATATTTATTAAGATTTAAGTGCAAGTACTCTTTAACTCCACAGCTCTACTTTTACATATTTAATCAGTGAAAGACTTGCACAAGTATATGATGACATATGTTCAAGGATGTTTCTTTCCAGTGTTGTTATAATACAAAAGTTTGAGAACACCCTAAATTTCCATCAATAAGGGGAAGCTTCCAAAGAAACTATATAGAATAACACATTTTTTGTTTAAAAATCATATATATAAAGTAGTTATCTTTAGAGGGATGGGATAATGAAAGTCCTCCACTATACATTTTTTGTTTTACATGTTTGTATTACTTTTGTAACATGCAAAAATAATATTGTGAAGATAGAGAATCCAATCTTTTAAATTTGACGTGTAGCATCTTTTCCATTATTCCATGAAGGACCATATCATACAAATTAACTCATCTTTTCAGTGCACCAATGGAAACTTCTCAGCAGGAGTGGGGAGAGATGTAGAACAGCACTCTGCGTTTGACCTACATGGAGTGGAGAAAGGTCATTACTCTCTGAGAAGATTTTCTGTGGATGTGCACAATATCCAGACGAGGATTTCATAAAGAACCACACACTCCACCCAAACCAATCATGCCCTTCACCCAACCAACTAACTAATGAAGATCTTTGGGTAATTCATGAGAATTTTACCTAAACGATTTTGAACAACTTACGCACTATGGAATATGTGTGTGTGTGTGTGTGTGTGTACACATGTGTGTATATACGTATACATATTTTTCACATTGGATATGACTAGATGTCTTTTGACTATAGCACCCATTGAAGAGTTAAGTTGCTAGATGATGACTCAATGCTAAATAATCTAAACAACCATTATGTAAATAATCACTTATGAATTAATATAATTCAAATGGAATTAATATACTTTAAAAAGTCATTTGTGGACTTAATTGATTTTGATATGCATATACTTCCAATTTCAAAATAGGCTAATTTGAAGTAGACCCTTTAGTAGGTGCATAGCATATTATCATTTTAAGAATTTAGGTCATAAATTACACTAAAATGCTATAGGAAATAGATTTGATCAGGCAACCAAACCAATGTCACACTTCACTATCTACAAATAGCATGGCAAATAATAGTAATTAACATTTACCACAGGCTTAGCACATTGAAATTACTTCTGTCAGTTGTACCTCCAAGCAACCAAGTAAGGCAGGTTATTATTATCTTGGTCTAACAGAGGGTAACATGGGCCACAAAGCGAGAAAATGATTGATTCCAGATAACCCAGGAAGTTAAATCCAGTATGCAGACCGAAGTCCTAGAGGACAGCTCCATAACATTTTTAGTATTAGCAAAGCCACATTTTGGAGTCCTTTACTTTTTGTGAACAATTCTGGAGAAATAAATCGCACAAATACACATACAAATCCCTCAACAAGCCCGGGTATAAAGGCTGGATAACTTAATGGTCTTCAACGGTTTCCAGCCCAAATTTATTTGCTGTTCAATATACATAGTTTCCAATGGTTTCCTATTTACACTAAAGCTAAAACAAGAGGAAATATGTACATCATGGAACAAAAAGCACACGGGGAAGCTGTTTAAACTTCTTGGCAGGGGTGGTGTTTTGCTTTGTTATCCATGGTCTAATTCTCCTCGCATAGCTCAAGACTGGGCTCCAAGCTCAGTAAACAACCAGTGGATGGCACTGATAGAACGACAAGATGGAATAGATCACAAAGGGATATCGGAGACTCTGTTTCCCAGTAGGTCCGCAACAAATATTTATCTGTCTAGAGTGAATTATTGGTGTGGAGGCCATTGAGGCTAGACCACTAATAGATGGCACTTTCAAGACTATAATTCTTGAGAAAATATATTTTTCCCCTTCATGGTTGGCTATCTAAATGGTTAAATATAGCCTCTTCTGATACCATACTTGTCTGCCACCCTCCCCTCTAGAGAAAGTGATTTCTGAATAATCTCTCTTGTACGTGCATTTTAAAGGTGTGTAATTAACTGGTAACAGGTTGTTAGGTAGCTGATGAGGTGTGAACCAGCCACTAATTTGTTTTCTTTATTTACAACTTTCCTTGCTCTTGAAGATGACAGCATGGTGTTTTTCATTCCCTGCTTACTTCACCAGATTAAAAAGTGATTTGTGAAGCCATTTTTAATTCCTCAAATTCCATTAAAAAGGAATATCCAGGGGAGTCTTAATCAAGACATAATAGGCACTAAAATGTGATCACACAACAGCACTTCTAACATGGCCCTATTTCAGCTATAATGTTAAGGGGTGGCCTCCAGTTAACTGAACTCAGCCCTAACACTGACCTACAACTTCTGAAATAACCTCCACGCAGTTGCAAACATTTGCAGCTAACATACTGTATTGCTTTAGAATTTATCATATAACCCACAGGGATAATCTGTTACAAAATTATTATTATTGTATTATCCCCAAAATAGTTTGCTCTCCCTTCAAATTGCTTTGCCTCCTATTTAATAATACATTTTTAAAAAATCGGTTTCAGAAGAAATTAAAATAGAAACATAATGGAATGAGAATTGCTGAAAACACAAGACTAAAATACTGAAAGTGCAGCTGAAACAGAAATGGCTAAAGGTAGAATCAGTATGTAACCAAAAGGGGTAATTTGGAACCAGGGAGCATATTGAGTTATTGGTTGAATTTGAAAAGATAAATAGGAATAAAAATTGCGTCCTTGCATTTAAAAAAATATATAACCAGGGGCTGGCCCGGTGGTGCAGTGGCTAAGTGCGCACATTTCTCTTCAGCAGCCCAGGGTTCGCCAGTCCGGATCCTGGGTGCGGACCCAGCACCGCTTGTCAAGCCATCCTGTGGCAGGCATCCCACATATAAAGTAGAGGAAGATGGGCATCGATGTTAGATCAGGGCCAGTCTTCCTCAGCAAAAAGAGGAGGATTGGCGGCAGATGTTAGCTCAGGGCTGATCTTCCTTAAAAATATATATATATATATATATATATTTATATATATAACACCAAAAGTTAAGCTATACGATACATGAAAACATATGTCCAGAACTGCCCATATCCAACTGTCTGGGATAGATAGTTAAGAAACATGCAACAAAGCACAGACATTAAGCAAATGGCAACATTCTCCTTTCTATCTGTTAAAGCCTACATCAGAATCTCCATCTAGAACATTGTGGCCTCCAGGATACTGTTTTTAATTGCAGATATGTCTTGGAGCATCAACTCCTGAAGCTGCTACGGTGATCATTTTTGTATGCTATTAATAACCAATGCTTATTGAGTTCCTGATTTGCAGTAGGCACTGTTTTTTTCCTTGAAATTGTAATAAGATTATATTTAACTAAATATATCCAAAATATTATCAGTTTAACATATGATTAATATAAAAATTATTAATGAGATATTTTACATTCCGTTTTTGTCCATACTAAATCTTCAAAATCCATTGTTTGCATTACATCACATCTCAGTTTGGACTGGCCACATTTCAAGTGCTCAACAGCCACGTGTTGGCTAGTGGCTGCTCCTCAGGGACCTTCCCCCGCCAACCACCAAAAGCAGCTTAGCCTCTCACCTTCTACCACATGACCTACTTTATCTTCTTGGCAACACTTATCAGCACCTCAACTTATCTTTGCTTCTGTGTTTTTTTGTCCCTCAAGGCAAGAACTCACTTTGAATGGTGTCTGGCACAGAGTGGATGCTCAATAAATACTGTCCCCGCCTGATCCGTATCTAGGGGTGTAGGGCAAGCCCTGGGGCCCTCCTTTCACCCACTTCTGGAACTGCCCCCCGACCCACATGGGCAGCCCCTTGCCTTCCCTTCTCCAGGCTTATCCTTGGGATGTTAGTTTGCAATCGTGGACGTGACTGGGAGGACTCTGCTCCACCTCGGATTTCTGTGCTCCACCCACAGGGACTCCAGCAATGGACCATGGGGGACCCCACGGTGTGCTCCTTCCTCACCAAAGTGCTGTGTGCCAAGGAGGCCGCATGCTGCTCCAGGACCTTCAGGTCAAGGTGGAGCTCTTAGTGGTCAGTGGCCAAGCTCCAGACATGCTGCGGAAGGTCAGCTTACTGCTTCCCAGCAGGCACTGTTTTAAGTTGAAATCTCCACCACAACCCTAGAAGGAGGACTATTAGGGTTCTTATTTAATAGACAAGGGAACTGAGGCACACTTTTACGGTTAAAAGTAAGTTCCATAAGGTTACAGTGTTGGGGAAGTATATTTAAAAACAAAATCTGCCAACCCAGAAATCTCTCCACAAAGGTTAGAAAAGAAAGAAAACATGTTTTCTGTTTGTTTGTTTGTTTATCAAAGAAGCATTGAACCGGAATGTGATGGGCATCACAGGCAATGCGCTAAGAGATTGCAAAGACAGGAAGAAATCTCACCTTTTTTTAATAGCCAAGCAGATACCTGTTACATACATGTTCTCAAGATAAACAACAACTAGTCCTCAAGTGAGAGAACTGGACGACACCTTTTGTCACACATTATTCGTCCTAACTTTACCTGGTAATTGGGGTGACCATCCATGTTAGCTACTTGACTTTATTCAGAGGAAAAACAAACTTCTCATACCTCTGTGACAGAAGGGTTTTGCAATGTGGAGCAAGGTGCCCACGAAAGTTAGGCTCCTGCCCTTCCACAGAAACTAGGGAACAGGGGTGCTATCTCCTATAACCTTTACAGTTCAAAAAGATGGCTCCCAGGTCCTTCAGAAAGGCACCCCTGGGTCATAAAGCTGCCAAAAAGCCTATCTAGTTTTCAATAGAATTTATATATATTTCAAAGAGAGGAGAAAGTACGATGAACAGTTTTCTAAAGTAAATACTTTAAGAAAAAAGAAGGGAGGGAAATCTCTTCCCTTATTTTAACGGGGAAGATTAAGCCTCCTATTTTTAATTTATATTTGTCCTCACAATAGCTAATACATGGTGGAATTAGAATTCAAGCCCAGATATCATTCTGCCTCTGTAGGCTTCCTGCTTGGAAGCCAACGGAGGGAGGAGATGCACTGAGGGAATTCACACATTCACTCACTGGATATCTATTAAGCATCTGCTATGTACCAGGCTAGAGATTCAGGGTACAATTATGAATAAAACAGACAAGAGTTTTGCCCTTATGAAACTTAGGGTCTAGGTGGAGAGACTTATATGAAATAAGTAGTTTTCCAAATTAAACAAAATTAATGGAAATTGAGAATGAAAAGGACAGGATGTTTTGAGAGCATATTACAGAGGGAATTTGACCTAGTGTAGGTGGTCTGGAAGGCTATTTAAGTTGAAAACAGAAAGATTGATGCAGAGGAAGGGAAGACTACAAACAGATGATTTGAAATTTGGAATATTAAATAGTTTGGGAAGAATAAGATGAAAGAATTAGCATGTCACAATCTTTGAACGCTTATTCCGCCAGAGTGAAATGATAACTTTTGATATAAAATATTGTATCTTTGTCTTTGATTGACTTTGTCTTATATTTACTACCTATACCTAAAGCAGTTAAATTGTAGAAAACAGATAACAATGCAAATGTTTCTTGTCCTTAGTAATGCTAATAAATCTTTTTCATAAACATCCAAATAAATTTTGTCTGGTAGAGTTACAACTGATTTCCACCTTTTAAAAGAGATGATCCCTGGGACTGGCCCAGTGGTGCAGTAGTTAAGTTCACACGTTCCCCATCTTGGCAGCCCAGGGTTCGCCAGTTGGGATCCCGGGTGAGGACATGGCACCGCTTGGCAAAAGCCATGCTGTGGTAGGCATCCCACGTATAAAATAGAGAAAGATGGACATGGATGTTAGCTCGGGGCCAGTCTTCCTCAGCAAAAAGTGGAAGATTCGCAGTAGTTAGCTCAGGGCTAATCTTCCTCAAAAAAAAAAAGAGATGATCCCAAAATATTACATTTTACTGCCTTATAGAAGATTAACCAATTTGCATCTATTAATTTTATTTTAGCATTTCTGGTAGCCTATATGTATGTCTGTTCTTCAAATTTTTCTTGGAACTGTTTTTAACATCTTACTAGTTCCTTTATCAATTAGTGAGTTAAAGAAAATATTTGAGATGTTCATTTTGTGTTTGTGTAAGAGTTGTAGTTATACCTTTTTTTGAAAATTATAATTTAGCAAGTGTGGTATAAGGTCTGATATCATATGTCCAGGCAGAGGCTCTTCCTGGTTTGACAGTAATTAAAACAAATCTGTGAGCATCTTCTCATTATAGTCCTCTGTATAGATGTCACATGAAATGCTCATCAATCCTTTAAACTCTCTCTAAAAATCCTACTCCAAGAACTGTTACTACAAGCTTATTTTAATCCTAGGGAAACTCTAAATTTAACATGATCCAAGGGAAAAAAAATAAAAAACATAAACCAAAAATCAAAAATAAACTTTACCAAAAAATGGGGCAGGCATAAAGAGAGTGCTTTAAACTTCCATAAATCCCAATCCAATTTTAGCCAACACTGAGAAAAATTACTATTTGGCTCACATCCCTTATTTTCTTTTACTCTCCAAGCACCTTCCCTCTTAAAATTTTAATGCGAGTCAGTGCACTGCCTGCCCTCCCCATCTCCTCTTAGCTAATTCTTCCACTCCTACCCCTCATGCTTTGCTTTTTCTTGCTTTTCATGGGTCACACTGCATTCCAGAGTTTGCTCCATCAGCATTTAAACCAAACAAAAGAGAACTCTGAAATTCCAGCCATCTCCTCCAGTGCTAACTCAGGGTCCCTTCCTTGGAAAAGAAGTAATCTCAGTTTGTTGGTTTTACTGCTCAGTCAGTAGTGCTCATTCTCTGAATAACATCGGTATTTAAGATACAAATAAAGCCATATGAATATTTTGAATATTTGCAATCACACTGAAGTTGAAAAGTGGAATAGACAAAAAATAAGATAAAGTGTATCACTATGAACTACTTGTGTAAATAAGAAATGAAATAAAGTATTAAAGAATAAAATAGAAAAATACTATGAATAAAAATTTAAAATTTTAATCAGCAGTGCCCACTCTAACAGGATTTTAATTTAGTAGTGGAATGTTAAATAGCTTATTCTAAAATGATTTTTCTCTAAAATCTGAATTTGATATCATCTCTGTTTAAAATCCTTCAAATAGCTTCCCATGATATTTTAGATAAATAACAAAACTTTTAATAGAGTCATCCTATTTGTCTAGCTTCATCTTGCATGCATTATGCTTGCTCATGAATGAGGAGTGGAAGGAGGTGGAAGGATGGGAGGAGCAGGGCAAAAGATGTGTCAATAGCAAATTGCATCACTTCACCACCCCATCCCATAGTTATACCAGGCTAGTGTCTAAGACAGGTAAATAGCAATGTATTGTCTGGACGTCTCCAAATTCTACCTCTACTCCTTCTAAGAAGAGACATTCTCAGCCCTATAATCTGGAGCTTATGGTTGTGCCGGTTGTGGCAGGGTGTTCTGTTTCCTTTTGTCTCTTTAGGAGAGCCTCATCCGTCGTGTGAGTGCATATTCAATGGGTCATTCCACAGACCCAGGCTTATGTGAGTGAGCAGGCCTTTGCCTCTTACTAAATGGAAAGAGTGCCTCAGGATGTTGCCCTGTCCAAGCCAGCCTAATTCCTAGCATTGAAATCACCTGTACTTTTAAAAAGTAATCCTCTTTTAAATAAAATGGATTTCACTTGGACACACTTTAGTATCACTTCGTTGATTAATGAATAAGCCCCAGTTGTTTTCTCAAGGCCACGAGGCCTTGTTTCTGCCTCCACGCAGTTCCCACACACAAGGCAATCCTCACAACTCTCATTCCGCTCACGAATTTTCAGTGGAGACCAGGAGCCAAGGATACCTCTCGTCCACCACTCCCACAGAGACACAGCTTTATGGGTGAGTGTGTGACATATGTGATTAAAAAACTGCTGTCCCCCTAATCTGATATGCTTTGCTGGAAAATGAATCCTACTCTTAAGAAGTTTTAATCTATGGGAATAAAACCTAAGAGAAACGCATCGTAAATTGGGGATAGGGGATGGGGGGTGAGGTCGGTGAGACCAGAGGGAAAGGGCTTAAAGACGGACTGTTGCTTAGCGACTTAAGCCTGGACAGGATGTCAAAACAAGGGGGCTTGAGAGGAGCTAGAACCTGGGAGAGGGGAGGTAGGCAGAGAGGGAGTTGCATGCAGGAAGGGAAGGCCTGTGGAGTACCCAAAACAGACTTATCCTACTTCACGCTTTCCACCAGAGCCAGTGCTATCCACTCACAGGAGAGCGCTTCTGTGAACTTAGGTGGGAAAGGAATCTGTATCTTCCTGTATTTGAAAGTGTTACTGAAAAGGGGGGGGGGGGCCGGGGGGGCAAAGCCTTCACCAGGCTGCCAAAGGGATCAGTGGCTCCAAAAATAGTTTAAGAACCTGAGTCTCAGCCGTTTTCTCATTATTATGTTCTTCCAATGCCATTTTTCCCTCCATCAACCTCCTCTTTAAAAACTTTTCCAATTTACTCTTTTGAGAAAACTTTATATCCTCGCGAATCTCTGATACTGTTCTTAGAGGCACTTCTCCCTACAAACTCTGTCCTAGTTTGCAGGGACTTTGAAAGAATGGGCTATCTGGAGAAAAATATCCACAGACTGAGGTACAGCTAAGGACAAGAGCCCTACTTCAGTTTAGAACATAGTGGTGGACTCGTCGAGGGCATTTATGGTGCATTTAAAATCAGCAAAATATTTTACCAACTCACCCAACGACTTTTGCCCAGATGCCAAAGAATAAAGAAAAAACAGATGAAGGCATTCTAAACAGGATGGTGTACGGCCCTCCTGCCATTTATCTCGGGCTGCTCAACGCTAACCTCAATTCCTCTTCTCCCGGGAAGGAGTGTTTGTAAATTGCATCAAAATGATTCTAGACTATCTGGCAGGCTGGTCAGGCTGGACTCCTGGAAACAGAGAAGCTCTCATTTGTAATGTCATGTTGGTTTCTTATTATTTAATATGTCAGCCAAGGGAGAAAATGCCCAGATATCACAGCAGTACGTGATCAACTCTCTTCTTGTATGAAGGATTTCAAGAGGGAGATGATTACCTTGAGGTGCTTGATTATAAGAAAGAGGTGCATATCTGTCATCAGTAGCTCATAAGTATATTTTTGGTTCACTTCCTGCTGCAGATGTTTTTAAGCATTCTACTCCATATTATCGCAGTTGCATAGTTTCAGATCTTAGTGGTAACACCGTTCAAAACACGTTCAAAATATTTTAGTGATTAGAGAGCAACTTTAAATTCTGTTTACCTATGCATTTTAGAAATGCTAGAAAAAAATATTTATTTTCTGCTACACTCCATCAAGAATGTTCAAGAAGAAAGAACACAGTTTCTTTCCATTTGTTTCTAGACAATCAAATAATGACTGTTCACTTATTTTATCTAACACACACACACACACACATATATATATACTGGGCTAAAAAATGTCAATGCAAAATGCTTTTAGATACATCTACCATTTTTCGTATTTTCTTAAACTTTTTCATATTTAATGAACAATACTTATCCTAAGATGTGAATCTTACCTGAGAATATAACAAATCTCCGTGATTCAGGTACTTTAGTCTGTTGCTATCTTTGCTTTTATTGGCAGGTTTCTAAAATTTGAAGAATGTTTAAGAATTTAAGATGCTTGTTGATGAGAGATGATTAAGTTTCTCTTCTCTAGTGTCGCGTTAACTCTTTCAGACTAAGAGAATCCTATTTTCTAGATTACGTTTTCTAATAGACTTCCCCAGTACCCTAGAACTGAGGTTAATGACATTTCAGGGAGTGAATGGGAACATTGAAGAGCTTTGTTAGAAGTCTAAAAATCGATCAAGAAATCACTCACTTATGAGTTGTCAGGTTCAGAAGACATTTGAATTCAGCCCAAGCTTACTGGTGAGAAGCTAGTAGGTTGCTCTCTTTTGAGAAGGGTATGATTTTTTTCCAGGACAACTTGATATGGTGTATTAAATTACTAACAAAAGTAGTACTCCTCAGCTCATGTTCCTTTGAGTAACATTCTAAAAGTGAAGGTATGCTTTGTATCAGGCAATATTCTTATTAAAAAGAGTGATATAGGGGCCGGCCCCATGGCCATGTGGTTAAGTTCACATGCTCCGCTTCCGTGGCCTAGGGTTTCGCTGGTTCAGATCCTGGGCATGGACGTGGCACTGCTCGTCAGGCCACACTGAGGCGGCATCATACATAGCACAACCAGAGGCACTCACAACTACAATATACAACTATGTACTGGGGGGCTTTGGTGAGGAAGAAGAAGAAGAAAAAAAGAAGATTGGCAACAGATGTTAGGTCAGGTGCCAATCTTTAAAAAATAAATAAATAAATAAAAAGAGTGATATGAATATTATATTCCAGAGTTTTAAGGTTGTTGGGGTTGGGACGGAGAATGGGCCCCAGATGTGGTGGTAGTTGCTGCTTACACAGTCCAGGCTGGGCTTGGTGATTCTCTGGAGGATTCTGTTTTACATATTTTCAGGTAACAGAAATTAAAATTTGAGGAGGAGGAGATAGAGGAGAAGAAGCTAGGAGACTATCAGTGGACAGGCCCAGCTACATAGCTTACCACACAAACTAATTAGAGTTGTGAAACCTAGCTGACCTCTCCAGCCCATGCTCTGTCTGAAAAACATTAAGATCTTCCCTCCACCCACCCTCAAGAAAATGATTTGTCACCTGGGGAAGCTTTCACCACCTATGAGAATCCCCTAAGTGAAGAAGAGAAAGTATTTTCTTTGAATCCTTCCAGAGAAGAGGACTTCGTTGGGCTTGTTTTTCTATAGGTTACATTTAAAAAACAATGAGGGGGGCCGGCCGGGTGGCGCAGCAGTTAAGTGCGCACCTTCCGCTTCGTTGGCCTGGGGTTCGCTGGTTCGGATCCCGGGTACGGACATGGCACCACTTGGCAAACCATGCTGTGGGATGCGTCCCACATATAAAGTAGAAGAAGATGGGCACGGATGTTAGCTCAGGGCCAGTCTTCCTCAGCAAAAAGAGGAGGACTGGCAGTAGTTAGCTCAGGCCTAATCTTCCTCAAAAAAAAAAAAAACCTATGAAAAATGATGGGGTTTTTTTGTTAGTATTTTAAATGTAAAATTATAATGTTGAATATAAAATATGTATTTTCAAAATCCCCTCCCACCAGAAAAATCAACACAAAAAACAGGTATTTCTCTACCAACTGACTTTAGAGTCAGAAATTTCCACATTAGTTCAATCTTTGGATTAAGACAACAAAGGGATTCCGTTAACGATGTAATTCAGCTACTGATACTTTTATGGACCTAGTGTATCAAATTGGTCCAAATCCCTGGTAGAGTTAACATTTGATGAGGAAACGAAGATGCATCCCAGGTAGGGCTGCTTATTGAGGGCAGCCTCGCACAAGGCACCACTAAACAGGATCCCAGGTAGCTGTGGAAAGAAGGTTGGCAAGCCCTGAAAAAGGGGTGGCTTGTGCCCTTTTTCCTTTACAGCTATGACATACGTGTGATGCCTGGAAGGCTTAACGGGGTTGTATGTGGCAGGCTTTTCTGCTTGTCCCTGAGGCTCCAGAATATGTCATCAGAGGCGGAGTAATCGGAACTCATTAATCAGGATTTATGACTCGCTACAAATCTGGCTGGCTCTTTTTTTTGTGCTGTTGGCTGTGTTTTGCTAAGTCAGTTTTCTGGCAGATGTGTAGCATGAGAGGCTGACTACCGTATTTGCCGGGACATTTACTGTCTTCTTTTTGACCACAGGGCTTACAAACGTCCTTTAGGCGAGAGAAAGGGCAAACATAGTGTGAATCATAAAGCAGAGAACTGACTGCAGGGCCTCCCCATGTTCTTGTGTGTCCTACTTTACGGAATAATACATTCTGAAAGTTTGAAGAAAACCACACTCTTGTAAATCAAATCATATTCTGCCATTGACTTTTCGCTTTTTTAAGATTTTTATTCCCACGGAACATAAATCTTGACTTCAAAACATCATAAAAATTCATATATTTAACAGGAAAATAAAACTTTATAATAAAATAGTAGCATCAAATCGTTAATGTGATTTTAAATACAATTTCTGTACGCAATGAAAAAGTGGCTATTGTCATTGAAGAATAGGACAGAACACTAAGCGTTTTTTAAACATTCTCAAAGAACAATTGTTCTCAGAGTACAATTTCTTGTCTCAGTTTATTTAAATGATTAGTTTCCTTCCAGGAATTTTTAAACTAAAAGTAATGGCAACAACAATAACAAAAACCCAAACCCAAACCAAACAACCGATAGCCTCCGACCTCCATTCACATTTGCTGCATGCAAAGCACTGTACTAAGAGATCTACATGGATTATCAAATTTTATCCTCACAACAACTTACTATTATTATTATCGCTGGTGAAGATGTCCTAGACATGCAGAGGTATGAATTTGAAGTGTCAATTAGTTGCTCTGTAGTATTTCTCAAAGTAGTATTTCTCAGATCACCTGTATCAGAACTACCTGACACCCTTGCTAAAAATTCATCTTAAGTGCCCTGAGCTCCCCACATGTAGAAATTCTAATTCAGAGTTTGAGGTAGTAATTTGGAATTTGCTTTTTAAGAAGCACTTCAGGTTAGTTTGGTATACAACAAAGTTTGAGAATCACTTGAGAATATTCATTTTTAATATACATTTTATACATATTTTTAAAATAGAAAAGAATAAGAAAGTAAAAATGGCACATAATTCTACTCTTGTCATAAAAATTAAAATGTACAGGGGCTGGTGGCCTCATCGTTAACTTAGCACACTCCACTTTAGCAGGCCCGGTTCATGGGTTCAGATCCTAGGCACGGACCCACACCACTTGTCAGCCATGCTATGGTGGCGCCCCACATATAAAATAGAGGAAGATTGGCACAGATGTTAGCTCAGGGCCAATCTTCCTCAAGCAAAAAAAGAGGAAGATTTGCAGCAGATGTTAGCTCAGGGATAATCTTCCTCAGGAAAAAAAAAAAAATTAAAATGTACATTAAACAATTCAAGGAAAACAAAAAAGAGATAAAACTTCTCTCCTTGCCACACTCCTCATCACCAACACACACACACACACACCCACATCTACACACACATGTGAAAATTCCCTCTCCTGTAAATAACCACTATTAAGTTTCTGGTTATCCACCAGAAAAATGTTAGCATGTATACACATATACTTTGTATTATGCACAGAAAGTGAATCATACTATGTTTACTGTTCTCCATCTTTTTAACTTACAACTCAATCTCTCTACAGAGCATATAGAGCCCTACCTCATTCTTTTAACCTGCTGCATAGCTGCATAGTACTTCATTAAATATAGGCACTAAAGTTTAGTACATTTCTTATTTATCCAGTTTTTTACTATTACAAACAATATTGCCATGAATGTTATAATGTAATACATATATGTTGACTATGCTACCTCTTTCCGACTATAAATCAGGTATTAAAGTTACTATGTAGAGACGGCTATGTTTTTGAGAGCCTTGAGATTCTTCTCATTTCTGCTAGACTGAAAGGAAAGATTCTTAGCAAGAATAGTTCACATTAAAGCCGTAGTTAGTGCTTTATTTGAGTTAAACTTAATTGTAGAAACACACACTCCAATCATTTGTTACCTTAACAGGACCATAAATGCAAAAAAAGGAATCTACTAAATTGGAATATGGCAAAATGGAAGACAACAGCAAACTTAGCAAAACTGTAAGAAGGTAGGATTAGAAAAGACCCAGAAAGTAAAATTTAACTGAGTAACAGAGTTATTAGAAGGAAGATTATTCAGGCAGCAGTGATTATTTCAAAAATACATAGTAAGTTATTTCAGTGAAAGTTAAATGTATTCATTTGTTCATTCATTCATCTATTCAATAAACATTTAATGTCAGGCACTGTGCTGTGTTTGAGGATATATGGAGGGAAAGACATAGTTCCTGCCCTCAATCAGCTTACTGTCTATGGAAATACAGAAACAAAAATAATCAGTTTCTTTAAAAAAAAAAAACAAAGATGAAAAAAAGTGTTCCTTAGGAAGTCAGGGATGTTTTTGGAGAAGAGGTTTCCAGGTGGCATAGAGGAAGTAACACGTGCAGTCATTGAGGGTTATAGGAGCAGAGCGGGTTAGAAATCAAAGTGTAGTTCATGTTGCTGGAGTGGAAAGTGCAAGGTAAGAACTGTGGGAACGAGAAATGAGACTAGATAGGAGATGATTCTAGATAAGGATGTGGGGCCAGATCATGAAAGATCTTATTTGCCATGCTAAGGAGCTGAATATTCTGTGTGCAATAGGGAGCAGTCAAGAATTTTGAATGAGAATATAACACAATAAGATTTACAGGTTTAAAAAAAATCCTTGGGAAACTGGGTGGAGTTGAAGTAATTTAGCTCATAGATAATAAGAGCCTGATGAGCTGCAGCAGTTGCGTTGGTAGGCCTGGAGATGACAGGAGTCTTCATAGGTGGAACCAATAAGTCTTAGCAATTGATTGGTTGGAGAGAGGAGGAGGAAGGAGGAATTTATGATGTTGCTAAAATTTCTGGCTTGGGCAAACGGGTGTCTTGGTGGTATCATTCTTTGAAACAGAAATTAATGAAAGGAGAACAGATCTTTCTAGAATCTCTTTCAGATCTTCTCAACCCTATCGGACCCAACACACTCTTCTTTAAAAAATTGGTAACATCTCCTGAATACTCCCAAAATTTATAGATAATATAAACTATTTATATATATATAATTTTAGAACTTTAACACAGTGGCCCAACAGTAAGATAAAATATAAATAAAAGGAAAGTAATTGAGGAAAAATATCTATATCAATATGTACATGTTCAGGCATGACTACATAAAAGCAGAATGAAGTAGTCAGATATTTGGAGCTATATGTGACGTCACTGTCAGGGACCCAGCCTCCCCTGTGGAACAACATACCACTCTACTGCTGTGTCCCAAGGTTGGAAGAGAGCTCATCTTGGTTGCAGTATTGGAGAAGGCTTCATAACGCTGGTGACATTTCAGTTTGGCTTTTAAAGGAAGAACAGAATTTTGAAAGGTAGAACTAGAGGAGGAAGAAAAGATAGTTCCCAATATAGAGAAGGGTACAAATAGGGCATAAGGAAGGAAAATGCAAGGTGATCTTTGGCTTTAACTATGGAGCTGGTGTATAAAGCTGGAGAAGTCCATCTGGCTAGTTCAGAGAGGGCCTTGAAATTCTACCAAAGAATTTAGACTTTAACCATCTCAGTTGAATTTTTAGCCTGCTTCGGGAAGTTATTTGCAGTAATCATCAGCATGAATAATTTTATTTTCACACAAATATTGAACAGATCATCTTTAGGCTAGCCCTGCCCAAATTATCTCCAATTCCAAAGTAATGAAGTACAGATGAATGAGATTTTATTGTCCAAATTGATAAAGCTGCATTAAAGAGAGTTTGAAGGTAATGAGTGGATATAAAAATAGATTTCATATCTTTTCATATAATGTCAGGCTTGAAAGGATCAAATGAAGTATTTTGTGCTTTTTCTTCTGGGTAACAATCTGAGAAGAGGACATTGATAATCTCTGCTGGCAGTGATGTCAGGAGAAGAGTAAAAAGCACGTAGATTGTAAGTGCCAGCCTGAGAGAAGAGAATGAATTCCATTAACAACTTCCCAAAGAAGATGCCATGTTCACATCCTATCATTTAAATCACAAAAGTTTTCTTTTTAAAATATAAAACTGTATTACATAACCATATTTAACAGTCCTGAGGTTTGTTAATTGTCCTTGCTAAAAGATAATGAGATAAGTTTCATTCAAGCAATATTCTTCTGAGAAAAATTAATCTCTCTTATTTTATTTTATTCCATTTTATTTTTTGCTTGAAATGTCATATAGATTTTCAAAGCCTTGTCTATCTCTCTTCAATTGTCCATTTGGCTAAGGAATTAGCCCCCATGAAGCAGGAATAGAACAGCTTAAACTACTTCCACATATTTTAAATCTCTTAAATAATTAAGATATAACTGATGGTGGCCAGGCTGCAGTCAAATTCCATTTCATCCTATCCCACTATAATGTAGTTTAAGTTTGTTTGGTGGTTGTTTTTTGCTTCTTTTTTGATCCTACAGGGAAAAGCTTTTGGTGATTGAACTGCTGTATCTAATAGTACCTATTCTAAGGCAATGACTTTGAGATATTTCATGTCATTTTTTTCGTATGTTTGAAAAAAGAGAATATATAGAATTCCCATGCTAGCCTCACCACTGACAAAATTAAAAAGAATGAAAATGAGTAGGGCTTAAAACTTGCTCTCCTTGGTCCCAAAGTGACTTTTAATTTCAAGACACTCAGAGCAGAGGGCCCAAAACTAAGCTAAATCGGTTCCTTACATGGAAATCAACAGGTGAATAGAGTCAACACTGAAGTATTGTAGCATCTTGTACTTCAGCTCAGGAACACCAGGTAGCTTCCATCTTCCTATGGCAAATCTAATTGGTGGCAGGAATTTAGAGCAGGGATCTGCAAAGTACAGCCAGTAAACTACAGACTACTGCCCATAGGCCAAATCCAGCCAGCCATCTGTTTTTGTAAATAATGTTTTGTTGGAATGCAGCCATGCTCATTCATTCCATATTGTCTATGGTTGTTTTCACCCTAGAATAGCAGAGCTGAGTAGTTGCAACAAAAACTGTGTGGTCCACAAAGCCTAAAATATTTACTGTCTGGTCTTTTACAGAAAATGTTTGCTGATCCCTGGAAGACTGCTGAGGCCTCAGCTAGTCTCAGAAGGAAAGAGTGCTATGATTGATTTTTCTTATGTCTGCTAGGTTCATGGAGGAGGAGTGCCGTATATTTGCCAGCCCTGCTCGCTCCCCTTCCCAGAAGTAAGAACAGCATGATGTGAAATACGAGATGTAAAAGAGTAGATTTAGCACCAAACCCAAAGCCTGATTACCTCTACCAGAAATGGGAGGACACTGAATAGTATGCCAAAAACGGTAGCAACAAGGCAGAACGTGATGTCAGGGAAAGGAGACGGCTTGTCACCAGGGATGATAGAAAACTTATGAAACCAGATTTACCTTTCAAAATGTAAGTGCCTTAAGTTTAGTTTTCTATGGATCAAATTATGCTCATTGGCAATATAGAAAATTTGGAGGTAAACTCTGAGCTTATTTAAGAGAAGGAAACAGGGCATAGTGGTAGGAAATAATTCACTTTTCCTTGAAAAAGCGTGGCTCTTTCTTCTGCACCATCCTTCATATGCATACACATATACTCACAGCCTCAGTCCTCCCCATCTCACAAAGTTGGCTGATTGCCTATGAATAATGATAATAATCATAATAATAACATACTGAGATGTGGCAGCCAGAGCTGGAATATAAAGACAATCCTTATCTAGTGGCCAGTAGTATTTGTTTGAAGTGAGCTTAAATACAGTAATTGTAAGTGAACAAAGGGTATATATATATACATATATATATATATTTTTTTTTTTCCCACTACTCCTTGGATCCTAAGGGTTTATTCCTATACCTCATAGAGTCAGAATAGAATCCAACGAAAGACAATCTAGAAGTGTCTGAAGATTTTTAGAATGTGCTGTTAGGGATGCTTGTCATTTGAAATTCAAAAACCTCAATTTAGGACAAGATACAAACAATCAATTGATTGGCAAATTCACAAAATAAGAGATGTTTGGTAGTCATCAGCATATCTTTAGGAAGAAAACAGCCAAGTAGGTATAATTTATTTCTTTGACACACCGACAAAGAAGCAGCAATAAATATAGTATATCCAGACTTCAGTAAGACTTTTGATACCATTTCACATGACACTGCTTTTCAACAAGCTGGTAATACATAGTTTGGATCACAGTGCTGTCAAGTGGTTGAAGAGTTGCGATCAAAGAGTAGCTATCAGTGACTCCTTGTCATCCCAAGGACATTTATCAAGTGGTGTCCATCCGTAAGGGCTGGTTGCGGGCCAGTTATCCGCAGGGTGATGGAAGTGAGTGTAAGTTCAATAAATTTGCTGATAGCACCAATCTGGAGCAGCTTCTTACACCTGGCAAGACGGGAATGGCTTTCAATGACCTTGATTAAGTTGGGTTGGTAGAGCGGGACAATCTCAAAGCCAGGATGCCAGGCCAAGACACAGCGGGCAGATTTTCTATGCAGGAGGGCTTATGGCATGTTGCAGTAAAATTCGGCAGTGTTTTATTTCCAAAATTTTCTGAGGCACTATAATTAATTAACAACTCCCCATGACACCACATGGTTTAGAGCTACTTTTATTACACTAGTTTCTTAGTTTGCAAAATGGAGACTCAAAGACTTGTATTGCAATATTCTTTTAAAATTTAAATAACCATTGGTAAGTTCCTGACAGATACTGGATGCTCCATGTGAGTTTTCTTCTTCCTCCCAGTTTTCCCACCCTTGTTATAGTGGGACCAGCACTGAGAGGGAATAGCCTTGATTATATTACAGAAATTTGAAAGGAAAAAAGGATCTCCCATGACACAAAAATATTGCCATTGAACCTTAAACTACCCTCTAGCATATCAAAATATTATCCCTTAATAATATTTTAACCATCAAGTAGAATACTTTTGCAAGAATGTTTCAAAATTTTCCTAGTGGTTTTAAGAGTTTTAAGAAATTTTACCTTTAGCAATTATGGGGAGCAGAGAATATTGCTTCCTTTACTTTGTGGATCTTACAAAAGATTAGCCCCGTGTGCATGGTGGGCACTCAAAGGATGCTTGTTTTATTTGCGTTTTACACGGTCAGAAGGAATGAGTTTTAAAAAAATCAATGCTTTATAATAACTCTAAAGCAGGTGTTCTTAACTCCTTTGGGATTAGACATTCCTTTGAAAACAACGAAGGAGTAACAAGAGCCAATGAAACATCTAGAACACAGTTTTACTTATAAATTCTTATCTAAGCCTAGGTAGAGAAAGTCGAGATAAGTCTTATGTTGTATTTCCATTAGTAATGTAGCTGGACAGACTCTGGTACCTGGAGCAGTCGAGTGGCAGGTTAAGCAAGGAGAAGGCTGGTGGGTATCCTGGGTCAATCTCTTTCAAAAATAAACTCAAAGATGTCCTCAATTGTAAATGTTTTCTGCTTGTAAAGGATAAGATAGAAAGGTTCCTTCTCCCAATTCCTTAAATTCAACTGGGGGAAATAAAGAACCACTGTCAGAAAAGAAAGTTTCTGACATTTAACATTCCTTCCCCTATCCTTACTCTTGGCTTAATTGCTTTTATTTCATTGAAATAAATTGGCCAGTCAAAAGAGAGCTTCCCCAGATTCCCCCCACCAAATCGACCAACCTATTTACATTTATACTCAAAACTTCACCTTCTTTCCTATCTAATTCCAACTTTACGCACTGATTCTATTCCCTCTCATCCTGCCTAATCTGTTGCCCCCTCCCCTTTTGGATCATTCCCATCAGGTCACATGCATATCATTAAGTCTCTCACCCTAAAAATACAAAAAACCCAAAAAACACTTAGAAGAATCCTCCTTAGATTCCTCTTCTGCTAACGTTGCCACAACTCTATTCTTTGCTCCCTTTTACCTAAAACTTTGAAAAGAGTTGCCTATATCTTTGCCTACACTTCCTCTCTTAAAGTCACTGTTGAGTAGACTCTAATTAGGCTTTTGTTCCCTCTACTGCACTCAAACTCCTATTAGGTTTTAGGTATTAGGTCCTAAAATCTCCACATTGATAAATCAGTGATTAATTTCCAGTCTTCATTTTACTTGACCTATCTGTTGATCACTCCCCCCCTTATGTGAAACATTTTCTTCACTTGTCCTCCAAGCTCCAACTTTCTCTGGGTTTTTTTCTACCTCACTGACGTCTCTTCCTCAGTCTCTTTGGCTTGATGCAACTTCTCTTCTGACCTCTAAACGTTGGAGTGTCCCAAGACTTTGTCCTCAGACTTCTCTTCAATTTCTATATTTACCCTCTGGGAGATTTTATCCAATCTCATGACTTTATAAACCACCTAAACACTGACAATTCCCAAAAACGTTTTTAGCTGAGAACTTGCCCCTAATTCCATACTCATATATCTAACTGCCTTCTAGACATTTCTGCTTAGATGTCTAATTGGCATTTCAAATGCAACACCTCCCAAACAAGATCCTTGCTCCACTCCCCTCTCCCACTAATTGCTCCTCTCCCAGACTTTTCCACCTCGATAAAGTCAATTCCATTCTTGTAGTTGCTCATGTCAAAAAACAGGCAGTCATCCTTGACTCCTTTTTGTCAGTTTTCTCAGCTCTGCCTTTGAAATATATCCAACTCTACTGTTCCCACTATCATCGTTTCCTGGTAGAATTATTGCGGTAGTCTCCAACTGGTCTCCCTCTTCCACCCCTTTCTCTCTCTAACCCTTGCACATTTTCTACATACACTCATACTCTAGTCTCCAGAGTAGCCTAAGGGAGTCTACTAAAGCTTGGGTTCAGTTATGTAAGGCTTCTACTCAAAACACTCCATTTGGTTTCCATCTCATTCTGAATAAAGTCTTCACTCCTTTCCGTGACCCACAAGGCTCTACACAGTCAATTCCTCGGAACTTTTCTGGCTTCAGCTCCTACCACTCTCCCTTGCTCACTCCTTTCTAGACACACTGCCCTTCTTGTGTTTCTCTGATACCCTGAATACATTTCTGCTCCACAGCCCTTGCCGCTCTCAGTGCCTAGAACTCTTCCCACTCATAAATCTGCATCACTCTCTCTTTCACTTCTTTAGGTTTCTACTGAAATGTCGCTTACTCCAAATACCCTATATAAAATCACATACACTCACCTTATCCCATCACTCTCCATCCTAAAGCAGGGTAACTGCTGTAGTTTAATTCTTCCCACTTATCGCTATCTGACTAATATAAGTATGCTGTCATATCTTTCCTTCCATTAGGATATAGATTCCATGAATGCAGGAATTTTTGTCTCTTTTATTGCTTTATCCTCAGCACTTAGAACAGTGCTTTGCACAGAATAGGTACCCCCAAAATATTTGCTACATAAGCACTGTCTATTGCAATTGCTCAGGAGAGCAACCTTTGCTTCATGAGATTGAGCTGAAACTAAGATTACTTGGAATTCTTTAAAAATCAATCTACAACACTCACAATTTTCTCTAGAATAATCCTATAAAATAAGTGTGAATTCTTATTATTTTTTTTTTTTTGAGGAAGATCATCCCTGAGCTAACATCTTCCAATCCTCCTCTTTTTGCTGAGGAAGACTGGCCCTGAGCTAACAGCCGTGCCCATCTTCCTCAATTTTACATGTCGGATTCCTATCACCACATGGCTCGATGAGTGGTGCCGTGTCTGCACCTGGAATCCAAACCGGAGAACCCAGGCTACCGAAGAAGAACATGCGACCTTAACCGCTGCGCCACCGGGCCGGCCCCAGTGTGAATTCTCATCAAGACTTTTTGTTGTGGATGTTATTTCTACTAAAACACAAAAATGGCTTTGGTAATATATTAGTTAGGGTTAGGGTTCTTCAAAGAAACCGAACCAACAGGATGTATATAGAGAGAGAGAGTGACTTATTTTAAAGAATTGGATCACGTGATTGTGGAGGCTTGGCAAGTCCAAAATCTGATGGGGGAGGTTGGCAGTCTGGTGACCCAGGGAAGAATTTAGTTCAAGTCCCAAGGCAGTCTGCTGGCAGAATTCCTTCTTGTTCAAAGGATGTCGGTGTCTGTTCTCTTAAGGCCTTCAACTGATTGGATGAGGCCCTCCCACATTATGGAGAGTAATCTATTTTACTCAAAATATGCCAGTTTAAATGTTAATCTCATCCAAAAAACACCTTCATAGAAACATCCAGAATAATGTTTGACCAAATATCTAGGCACTGTGGCCCAGGTAAGTTGATACATAAAATTAGCCACCATAGGTAGGTTATTCCAAATAGACATATTTTGGATTTGCCTGCTTTGTGTCTGCTTCACTTACCCATGAGCTCCCTAGGCACACTGGTTTTCGGGAGAGTAGGTGATTGATAAATGTGAGGTGACTTTCATACAATGAGGCCAAAGGAATATGATGAATGACAATCAAAAATTTACTTTCACCATTAAAGGGTCTCCATCATGTTGGGGAAGCTCTTCAGCTAAATTGTCCGATCAGTTGCTGTAGTAAACAAGGTCATACTTGATTATTTATACCTTTTAAACAAACTAAGAGGTGAGTATGGAAAGTCTTCCAATATCAACACTTCCGCTCAAGGCAGCCCAACAGAATCCAGGATCTTTGATTGATGATGGCCTAGAACATCAATCTTATATACAGCTTTTCTGGACTGGGAGGAAAGTGTGAAGCCATAAGCATCGGGAGAAAGTCTTAAGCCCCACAAAATGTCCACAAAAGAGGCTTGTGGTCATTATAAACTGTAAAAGTTTAGTAACTGTTGTAATCTGTACAAACTACTTGGGTTTGGAGATCATTGTAAATACGTAGACTCCCAAATAAGAGGGTGTGTGTGCGTGTATGGTGGGCATATGCCTTTCTATTTTATTGGAAACAGTGCTCTTGAATAGTGAGCACTGGTGCCATGTGTTATTTTGTAGTTAACCCCTAAAAGGTGAGATGTCACAGGATGAGGCAATGGTTTGTAGTCATTTAATGTGCCAACATAGATTTGAAAGTCAATAAACGCTTGACAGTAAACGACTAACTGAATAAATCGTTTTAAAGTCTGCCCGTGGATGAATCTAATCTCATGAACTGCATTTCCCAGCAGTTGATACAGTGTTTTAAATGGCTGTCTTTTGTCAAGGAAACAATTTGAGTAACCTTTTAATAGACTTGAAGCTCTCCGTCTGTTTTTTGTATAGATTCAGCAAGAACTATCCAAATACGGGGTCAAGAAAATGTTAGTAGTAAGAATACAGCTATCCTAATAGATTGACACTAGTAACTCTAATTTCATATTTCTAGTTTTTCACTTGGATCTGGGATAAATTGTAATGCAGATATCAGCTGAGGTCATCCTGCCCTTACGGATTTAAATAAAATTGGCTCAAGTTTCTTTGTTCTCTGTCCTGTGGGAAGTCTAACGCTCTCCCTATTGTCACAAAGGTCTTAGAGCTCAAGTTTCTATGGACGTATTTGCTCCGAGTTCCCACTTCTTCTGGCCTCAGTGTCACTTTTGCCTGACCCCCACGCCACCCCGACTCCTCTTTTCTCTGCCGTGTACTGACCCAGATGTGGCCTACAGCCCCACTTCCTTCTTGAGAAAAATCACACAGATGAAGCACGTGAGTGTGTCGTGGGCTTTATCAAAGAATTGGAGAAACAGAGTGGTTAAGTCACAGCAGGGCAAACAACCTAAAATATATTCAGCTCTAGCCACCCAGGATGGCTTTTTCCTCTTGTATCTCCCACACACACCTTTGTTCCTTCCATTCTCCGCATTCCCTCACCGCTCAATTTCTGTTATTTCTTATTCAGAGCAGTTCAGTCTTCTTATAGATCATACCCTCAGGGCCTCATCTTCCCTCTGAAAGTATCTTTCAGAGAATAGCCTTAAACCGACAACAGCACCACTGCCTAAAGAGCCATGCCAGCCATTAAAATAGTTTTTTCATCCGTATCTGAAAAGGTGACACAGGAAGTTCCAATTCTAAATCTCTCTCTCTCTCAATTTGGATCTTCATGAACTGAAGGACTTCCTATAGTTTTTTGCACTTTCATCCTTTTCCTAACTCCATGGTAAGCATGACCTTTTAAAAGTTGAATGTCCTCTTAAAAATTCTACATTTATATTCTTATACCGGTAAGTAGATCATGGTGTAAACTCTTTGTAAGATGAGAAGCAGTTAGTGCATCTGAGCTGATTTATAGACAGAGTTTTATTTCCTAAATATTACCTATCCTACCATAACAGTTCTCTGCTTACATTATTTAAATCATTCTATGTCCAGAAAACTAGAAAGCAGAATCTCAGTGTCATACTGGAAAATTCCAGAAACATCAAATTCTAAAGTAAAGATGCTTGAATTTGAACATCCCGTAGTACGTGATGGCTGTTTGGAGCCCTTCAGCAGCATCACTAACAATTAGTTATTGGTAAATTCAAAGACCTTAGTTGCTAATAGTTCCTCAAAATAACTCTTTTTCACTGGAGCATAAAGTACATTTTAAGAAATGACTTGGTGGAACATTTGGATCCAGATGGAACTTTTAGTTCCTCAGAGAATTCATTTCCTTTATTTTGGCAAAAATACATTTATGTGTTCTCTGTGTGCCAAACTCTGTGTTAAGTTAAGCTGTACATAAATTAAATAATTTAGTTGTCACCACCGCCCCATGCGGTAGCTATTTTTATCTCCATTTCACATATGAGAAAATTGAGATTTGAGAAGGTGCAGTACCTTGTCCAAGATCACAAGATACTAGGACAGGGACTGGCAAGAGACAGCTGGCACACAGAAACGAGATAACTGAGGAGAGTTTAATGAAGGAAGTGTTTGTCAAGGTGTGGGCAGGTACAAGCAGGATCAGCAAGGGATGGTGAAGCACACAAGAGCTAGCAACAGTGGAAGCCTTTACAACCCCTAGGCCTCCAGGGCCCAGGGGAGGAAGCACTCATTGGAACCTGGAGAGACCCGTAGCCATGAGGGAGGAGATACTCAATAGAAGCTATAATCTCAGGTAGAGGAAAGCAGATACTGCCAAACTCTGGCCCAAAGGGGTGGGAATGGACAGAATAAATTTCTCGACTCTCATCACACCCTCTGATCTGCTAGTGCCTTCTATTGGCCAAACTCAATCTTAAGGCAGAAGGCAAAGGCACCTGTGTGATACAGTCCATAAAGGTGAGCCTCCTTTAAGAGTAGAAACTTAATGAATGTAAACCTCTCTTCCTCTCATATTGTGCATCATGACCTCCCCAACACATGATCTAAAAATCCCCAAGTTGTAATGTTGAAAAAAGGGCCACAGCCTTGTCATCAAACCAACAGGGCTTTCATCAGGCTGTGCATGATTTGGAATGTAAATCTCTAAAGAGTAACAGCTGATGAAAGTAGACTTCAGTAATCCTATAAACTCTTAATTTTCTGTGTTTTGATAAAACAGGAGCACTAGCAGGTCATACTATGATAGTATGGACTGAATGTTTGTGTCCCTCAAAATTCATATGTTGAGGGGCCAGCCCCATGGTCGAGCAGTTAAAGTTCCACGCACTCTGCTTTGGCAGGCCGGGTTCACGGGTTCAGATCCTGGGTGCAGACCTACTCCACTCATCAGCCATGCTGTGGAGGCATCCCACATACAAAGTAGAGGAAGATTGGCACGGATGTTAGCTCAGGGCAAATCTTCCTCATAGACACAAAAAAGTCATATGTTGAAATCCTAACCACCAATATGATGGTGTTAAGAGGTGGGGCCTTTGGGAGGCAGTTAGGTCACGAGGGTGGAGGCTTCATGAATGGAAAGACATGAGAGAGCTTGCTTCCTCTCTCTCTGCCCTCCACCATGTGTAGATACAAGAAATCAGTAGTCTAGAACTTGGAAGAGGGTCCTCACTAGAATGTGACCAGGCCAGCACCATTATCTCAGACTTCCAGCCTCCAGAACTATGAGAAATAGATTTCTATTGTTTATAAGCCACCCAGTCTATGGTACTTTGTTATAGCTGCCTGAACTAAGACATACAGTACATACCATGAGCCTGGCATACTTTTGTATAGAGGCCTGTGGTATGCAGAGTAATGACCTAAAGGGGCCCACATCCTAATCCCCAGAACCTGTGAATATATCTTACATAGCAATAGGGACTTTGCAGATATGGTTAAAGTTAAGGACCTTGAGGTGGAGAGTAATCTGGATTATCCAGGTGTATCCAGTCTACTCACATGAGTCTTTAGAGCAGAGAACCAGTCTCAGCTGCAGAAAAGCAGAGACACAGCAGCATGAGAGGGACTTGAACTCCTCTTGCTGGTTTTGAAGGTGGAGGAATGAGGTCAAAAGCTGAGGAATGTGGGAAGCCTCTGGAAGCGGGAAAAGGTAAGCAAACAGATTCTGCCCTGGAGCCTCCAGAAAGCCCTGCCAACACCTTGATTTTAGCCCAGTGACACCTGTATCGGATTTCTGCCCTACAGAACTGTAAGATAATAAATTTCTCTTTTTTTAAGCTGCTGAAGTTGTTTTTTAGGGCAGCAATAGAAAACTAATACAAGGCCCTTCTTTTTGTTTCAGGGTCAAAAGAAAGCCTCTCAATATATAAGTTTCTGGATGTATGATGACAGACACCAAAGGTTCAACAGGCCCCAAACATCAATCTTTAAGCACTGGATCTATTTAAGGTTTAGGTAGAAGCTATGTGGTTGCATACCAGTGTTACTTGAGAGTGGATTGATGCTTCACACAGTTGTTTTTTAAATATCTCTGCCCCATCACTGAAAAAGTTTTGTTTTGGGTAGCAGTGAAACAGGGGAGAACAGGCTTTGAAAAATGGTCCCACAGAGCTAGTAGCCTAACTCCTGGATGTGTAAGTAGAAGAATAAAACTCTTTAAAAAACCACCAAGTCAACCTTCAGTATACAGTACCCCATTCTGCACCGTCATTCTCTGCGGGATTCCCGATCACTCTGTATTCACCATGGAGGTAATCAAACACTGCTCCTCAAACACCAGATGACTCTAATCGCTGTCTGTAGCCACACATGAAGTAGAAATGGAGGTGTTTAAGCTTAAGCCACCTGTGCCCGAGGGGTTACCATAATAAGGATAAGAGCGGTTTAGGGAAGACCCAGTTATCCAGGTACTAACCCTAATTCTCCTCTCCTTTATGCACATGTGAATGGAGCCCTCGGGCCTCAGTGCACTGAGAGGTAACAGCCGCAAGGACATTTTGGTGCTTTGGCAACTGCAGAACCTTCAAAGCACAATTCACTCCACAGATGGAAACTCATTTCCAGATCCTTTCCTTTGGCAAGTGGCACCACCTGAGGAGGATGAGAATCTGCCTTTATATTAAGCTTCCTTTGTTATTTTTGCTTCAGACACGATTTCTGAGTTTGAAGTTCCAGGAGTTTAGATGAAAAGAATTTTGGAGTTAGTTAAGTGGGGGGGCTGGTCACCACGTGAGAATGCCTGTTTCCAATCTCACAGAGTGCCCACATGCTGAGTGGCTGAACAGGCAAAGGCCACAGAAAGAAAACAAGAGAATCAGCTGCGTCGGGATGGGGGCTTGGAGTCCCACTGATATTGACGCCTATTTGGTTTTTATTTGTAATCAGTTTCCCAAGGGAGAAAGGGGAAATGTGTCACCCCTACCCCAACGTTGTAGCATTCCCAGCAGGGCAAAGTGCAGGAGCATCCTGCAGAGAAACAGAACAGTGAAACCTATAGATTGTTGCTGGTTTCCTCTGCAAAGGATATTGTGTTTAAATCTCATTTCTGCATCCTTTCAAAAACCTTTGGTAATGAGCATCCCTTTTGCAACTATGGCAGGCAAACTGGAGACCAGTTCCGGTATGCTAATGCTTATGCCAGGTATTTTTGTTACATCTCCAAAAATAGCTTTTGTTAACATTTCTCAAAAAGTTTCTCTACACAGGTCCACACCTGTTGATGATTTTCTCACACTTTTTTGGTAAATATTGGAAATGAGCTTGTGCTTCTGCATGTTTGCGTAGATGGAGTAGAAATAACATGTCACGTCTCTGGTCTTTAAAATAATTTTTGCATTTGTGGACAGATCAAGTGTACTTAAAAAATTCTGAAATAGTTATAGAAGACTCACAGGAAGTAGTAAAAATACTACCACTATACAGAGTATTTGTATACCCTTCTCCCGGCTTCTCCCAATGGTGACATCTTGCATAGCTGCAGTATATTGTCAAAGCTAGGAAATTGACATTAGTGGAACTCTCTCAACTAGACTATAGATGATAAATATATATCCTGGTCTCTGTCCCCAGTTTCTAACACAGAGCTTCTAAAACACTTGTAATCTTCTGAGTAAAAGAGGTGCTAGGAGCATCTTTCATTCTAATATTTGGTCTTTGACTCTGGTTCCTAGCACAGAGCTTATCTTTCATTTTAATGAAGTGACTTTTGGTGGGTTCCTGGTTGAGGGCTGGTCACCAGAAAGACAAAACCATGATTAGAAGCTTGGAACTTTAATCACCAATCCCCATCCTCTGGATTGGGGAAAGGAGCTAGAGATTTAGTTAATAATTAATTGTAACTACATGGTGAAGCCCACATAAAAATCCATGGACTACAGGGTTTGGAGATTCTAGGTTGTTGAACACATCCGCTTGCTGGGAGGGCAGCACATCCCAGCTCCGTGGGCACAGCAGCTCGTGCACTTGGGACCCTCCTAGATCTCACGCTTTGTACATCTTCATCTGGTTGTTCATCTGTATCCTTTATAATAAACCAGTAAACATACGTGTTTCCCTGAGTTCTGTGAGCCATTGTACCAAATTATTGAACCTGGGGAGGGGTCGTGGGAACCACCAGTTTGTAGCAAAGTTGAACAGAAGTGTGGGCAACCTGAGGACTGCCTGTTTGCCATTGGCATCCAAAGTAGGGCAGTCTTATGGAACTGAGACCTTAACCTGTGGGGTCTGTGCTAACTACAGGTAGCTGGCATCATGACTGAATTGTAGGACACCCAGTTGGTGTGCAGAGAGTTGGAAAATTGGCTGGTGTGGGGAAAATCCCCACACATTTTCTGTCAGAGTGTTGGTGAGACTGCAGGAAAGGAAAGGAATTTCCCTTTACTTTCTTTTAACCTGCATTCTTTTCTGACTGTGTGTATAGTTCTAGGTAGTTTTATCCCATGTATAGATTCCTGTAATCATTACCAAAATCAAGATACAGAAATTTTCATGATCACAGAAGAACTCTCTTGCTATCTCTGTATATTTGGACCCAATCCCAACCCCACCTCTGTCCCTGTCTCCATTACCTGACAAGAACACTAATCTGTTCTCCATCTTTATCTCTTTTTGAGAATGTTATATAAATGGAATCAGAATGTAACCTTTTAAGATTGGCTTTTTTTTCACTCAGCAAAATGACCATGAGGTCCAGCCAGGTTTTTGCATATATCAGTAGCTCATTCCTTTTTATTGCTGAGTAGAATCCCATTGTATGGATGTACTATAGCTTGTCTCACTGTCCACCTGCTAAAGACCATCTCAGTTGTTCTCAGTCTGGAACTATTAAGAGAAGAGCTGCTATGAATAATTGTGTACAGGTTTTTGCATGAACTTAAGTTTTCATTACTCTGGGATAAATCCCAAGAGTGCTATGGCTATCAAATGTTCTTTTTGATTCAATCTAACATTTAATATTTCAAAATGCCAAAGCTTAAAAAAGACTTCAGTTTCTGCAAAAGGAATAATTTTTTTTTCAAAGAAAGGAAACTTTAGGGCCAGCCCCGATGACCTAGTGGTTAAGTTCAGTTCATTCTGCTTGGTGGCAGGGTTCAGTCCCTGGGCACAGATCTATACCACTCGTCTGTCAGTGGCCAGGCTATGGTGGCAGCTCACATGCAAAAAGAGGAAGATTAGTAGCAGGTGTTAGCTCAGGGTGAATCTTCCTCAGCAAAAAAAGACGGAAAGAAAGAAAGAAAACTTTATTTTTTTCCAGCTTTATTGAGGTATACTTCACAAATAAAATTGTAATGTGATAACGTGATATATGTATACAGTACATTGTGAAAGGATTCCCCCACTGAGTTAATTAGCGCATCTATCAACTCATACGTTTACTTTTTATTTTTTGGCTAGAACATTTAAGTTCTACTTTCTTAGCAAATTTCAAATATATAATATAGTCGTGCCCAAATGTACAACTTCTTACAAAGGTGACTCATTAGCCTAGTGTTTTGGAGCCCCAACTCTGGACTCAGACTTTCTGCATTCACACCCGATTTCTCTTATATATTAGCTATGTGACCTTGGGCAAGACATTTAGTCTCCCTAACTACCGGTGCCATCTGTTAGAACAGAGATAAGAACAATAATACCTATATCAAAGGGGGGTAGAAAATACGATGATGAACGCAGGTGCTTAGCGCAGCATTTGACCTGGACTAACTGTTTAATACATGGTATCTATTAAATGTGCAGATGGACCCAGTATAATTTTTTTACCCCTCAAATACTTTTATTGCTGCTAGATCTTTACTGATTATCTCCTGATCAATATTTAGGTCTCTTCTTAAAGTGTCAGTTCCGTACACGTATCGCTATCTGAAATTATGCTGTTTGTTCACTTGGTTATTGTCTGTCTTTCTCACTGACTGTTGACTCCACGAGGCAGGGCTATGTCTCGCTCTTCCCTATTGCCTAGTGCCCAAGTCCTGAGTGTTGGTTTATTTAAGTGATTGTGTTTTCAAAGTTTCTAAATAAGATACTTGTTCATGTAGATTTTATCTAAACTACATACAATCAAATTAATTAAAAGCAACCATGTTGACTTATTTTTCATACATCAAAGTAGTGATATAGGAAGTTAGAGTTAAATTGAACAATCTAAGGTAGTAAATTATTAGTGACTTTAGGAAAAGCTAAGAGCCAGTACCCAAGTAAATCTTTCCGCTGACGACTTGTTAATTCTGAAAATTATATACAGCACTGAAAAATTGAATGGAGTTACCAAAATTTCCTGAAACTACTTGCCATTATGCCTATGGAATAATGAGTAGAATTGGGCTTTAGGTGTTTTAATGCACATTCCTTCTGAAAGGAATTCAGCACCATGTGGAAACTTTTATGTTCTAAACCAGTGCTATCCAATAAAACTTTCTGCAAGGATGGAAATATTCTGTATCTGCACTGTCTAATATATTATCCACCAAGCATATGTGGCTATTGGTCACTTGGAATATGGCTAGTATTTCTGAGAAACTGAAATCTTAGTATTTAATTTTAGGAGCCACCTGTGCCTGGTGGCTACCATATTGGATAGTGATGTTTTAGACACTGTTTTTCAGCAGATGAGCAAAATGTATGGTAACAGATTCTTAGAGCTTTAAATTTTGAAAATGGATTTCTCCACCATCCGTTATTTCCTAGGACTCCAACTTCCCCCTTTCATTTTTATCCCACAGTCAGTGAACTGCTTATCTCCTGGCTCCAAACCTTCACTGCTCCAAGAGTGATGCAAAGAAGTATCATAATAGAGGCAGTAAGAACATTAATACATTGGAGAAATAGTCTCTGCCCTGGAAATTAATTCTGAGAAATGCAAGAGAAGACAAAAAGGGCAGGACTAAAAGGCAAGAGATTTCCTTGATGTGTTCCCCTGTGATTTAAGACCAGCGTTTTATTTATTAATTCAGCAAGTAAATTGAGTAAGTGCTAGATGCCATAGGCAAAAGGATGGGAAAGATAGAGATGGGTAAATTAACAATCACAGTATGGGGTGATATACACGGTAAGTGCAGCATCCTATAGGGATGCACAGGAGGGCAACTACCTCAGTCTTACGGGGCAGGGGAGTGGTGGGTAGCAGGAAAAGAATAAGTAATATCTGAGCTGAAACCTTGAAGAGTGATGTGAGGCTGGGGGACAGAACTTGGTGTCTTCAGTGAACTGCAAATAGTGTGAGTGAAGGTTAATGCAGAAGAGGGGAGAGGAGGAGCAGCGAGGTTGGAGGCAGAAACACTGGCCAGATTGTGGAAGGCCAGGAAAGCAAATTTAGCAGTTTAGACTTATTCTGAGGGCAGTAGATCAGAATATAGGACATTTCAACTCACAAATACCCAGAAATGTGTAAAGATGAAAGTAAATATTAAAGGAAATATTCAAAGAGGATTTTTTTTCTTCACTGAAACACAATAAGTAGAAATTTAATCTACCCTAAGGCGTTATTTTTAAATGATTATTAAATGAGAGGGAAAAAATATAGCAATCTGTCCTAAAACTTGTGAGATCATCATGAAACTGGTACTCTCAAACCTAGCTGGTGAGAATGTCAACTAGAACAGCCTCTTTGGGAAACAATTTGGAAATTTATATCATCTACATATAAAGATGCCCATATTCATTGATCCATTTCTGGATCTTATATTTTAAGGAAATAATCCAAAACATGAAAAAGGCTATCTGCCTGAAATTGTCTATTACAGCATTAATGTATCTGCATTATATTATAGATGAAATATGAAATAGTTATGAAAGAGTTAAATTGAAAGGTATTAAGGTTGCTGCAACATGAAAGCATACTTATTATATTGGAACGTTTACAGCTATGTGAAAAATAAGCTATCAATCATGGGGAAACATCAGACTCAAATTGAGGGACATTTTACAAGATAGCTGGCTTTAATCTTCAAAAATATCAATGCCGTGAAAGGTAAAGAAAGGCAAAGGGACAGTTTCACACCGAAGGAGACTAAATAGCTGTCACCATTAAATGCAATACATGATCCTGGACTGGAAACAAAGTTGCTATAAGGGACAATATTGAGACAATTGGGGGAACTAGAATATAGAATATAGATTGGATAATGGATTTGTATCTGTGTTAATCTTAAATTTGATAATTATGCTGTGGTTATACAAGAGAATATCCCGGTTATTAGGAAATAAAGTATTTAATGATAAAGGACATGATGAATGAAACCCACTCATAAAAATGTTAGAGAGAGGGAGAGAATGAGTTATAAAGCAAATATATAGCAAAATATTAACAATTGGTCGATCTGGTAAGGAGTATACCAGAGTTCTTTGTACTCACCTTGCAACTTTTCAGTAAGTTTGAGGTTATATTTAAAAGTTGCATGCATGCACAAACACACAACACTGGAATGAAATATATCGACATCGTAACAGTGATGGTGTTAAAGTGCTAGGATTATGGGCAATTTTTCTCCTTTCTCTCGGCCAAATTTTCTGAAGGTAGTTATATTTATTCCTTTATTTCATTTTGACATTTTAATTTCTTTTCAGTGTACACGTTTTACATGAAAATGTAATCTAAATCAATCTACTTTCTAGTGATTACTCAGGCTCTACCTCATCTTTATAGTAGATTTACATGATATAAATCGACATCATAATCATCCAATCTTAGTTTTTGTTGAAATAATCAAGTAAGGAGGTCAGCTAAAAATTTACTACCTAATGGCATGATGTGGATATATCAACTGAGGACAAAATGACCAAATTATAAATTGGCCATATAGGTATGAAGCAGATAAAGTTTTCCCAACTTACTCAACTGAACAGCTGTTTACCTTTAGAAAACCTATTTTGAGGTTTTAAAAAACTCCTACTTGCAATGTGAGTACTAAAAGCAACTGAAAATTATTACAGATAATAACCCAAATGGTTAAATATGACACTTCTAAGGGCTTCCACTTGAAAAGTTAGAGATAGGTGTGTGTGATAAATCTAAGACGCATCTAAATTTAGTGTTAATTACTTAATTTTTGAAAATTAGGCACAATGCTTTTTACATTTGCCCTAAGATCAAGTTCACAATGAGATCTGTTTTAAAAAACATGTTCGCTTCTAAAAATGGTGGTGCTGGAATAATTTTCAGCTAAAGTAATATATTCCCTTCACAGCTTTTGCTATATATGTGCACTACCTGTGCTATTAGCTCTCTAAATCAACTCACATTTTCTTAAGTGTAATTTATGAAGAAGCTCTGAATCACTACTGCAAACTGGAAAACATTATTGCTTGTCATGAATAAAAGATAACACATAAATAAATACAGACACAAACTGTATTCTTAAATTCCAGCTGGTTACCATTATTCCCTAAATTTTGTTAAAATGAGATATCACTACCAGAAAGATGTTAAAGACTAGCTAACACCAACCTGAGACTTTACCTTGGTACAGTCAGAAGGTAAAATTTAAAAAGAATTTTAAATATTTAAAAAAATTAAAAATTAAAGAATAGAAAAATCGCTCTCTTCTTGTGATTCAACATATACGTAGTACAGTTTCCGTGGTACCACTTAAAACCATCAGGGGCATCAAACGTAGCTGTGAGGCACAACTTCCCTTTCTTCCCACACAATTAGTACTACATATCTTCCTCCATTAAGATCCATGTGGAATATATGTCTTAACAAAAGATTTAGCCAAGGGATAGGAATGAAAACAAAATGCCTTACTCTATTAAATGCTAACCTAGGTAACATCTTTGGGATCATCTCAGCTGACCTGTTTTGCAATATTTCTGCAAACTGTATTTATAGTGTGTGTTCCTTGACCCATTGGCCTATAAATTTGCATAGCATCTCCCTTCTGCTCTTCAAAGCTAAGTTCATTATCCTCTGCAATACTTCTTTGGCTCAACAAGGGCTGTAGGCGCCCCAGCCTGGAATGTCACCACGGAAGTGGCCAGCAAAGCCTGAGATGAGCACCAGGCAATGCACCAAGGATAACATCCCAGCAGGAGCACCCACTGACATCGAAGGTGGGAACAGGCTCAGCCCAGGTGGTCCCTCCCTACCACTGGCCAATGTTTCAAGCCAGCAACCACACACTTGCAACGTGAGAAAGATGGAAATCATAAAAGGCAATATGACAAGTGCAAAGACCTTATATAAGGTTTCAGCAGAGGATTTTTCTGAGAACTGGAGGTCACATAGCCATTATCCTACAGAAAAGGCTTAGCTGCCTCACCTGACTCCTGGAAAGCTGTACAGCGGCTCCCCAAGGGGCCTTAACCAGGGCCGCAGGTAGCCATCACCCGGGGGTATTTAAAATACCCACAGCCGGCCTCATTCCCAGAGACCATATTTGAATTGGTGTGGGGTAGCTGCAAAAGTACTTTTAAATAGCTCCCCAAGTGGTTAGGAGGTGCAGTCAGGGTTGAGAGGCAAGGAGGCATCGTACTTAGCAGACAGTGTCCACCAAGGGAGCTTTAACAGCAGTCAAGGGGCCCCAGCCTGGATGGGGGTAAGGAAGGTGAAGCAGGCCAGGCCCCTCCAGGGTTAGATGCCAGGACAGTGCTGGTGGCTTGATTAGGCCAGCTGTGTGGTCAGTATGCTGGGAAACAGGCAGCCTATATGCTGGGCCAGAAGTGACCCCTGAATAATTTATAAAATAATAGTTTGAAGAAAGTAACTATAAAAGAAACTTCCATGTATGTTAGCTTAACAGACCAAGGATCTATTTATCTAACCTCAAGCAACTCAGTCTCTCCAGTTCACATCGCATTGCTGGAGAAGAGGAGGCAGTTTACCCAGTGAGTTCCTTTGCCTCTGCATTTCTCTATTTGCCTGTTGTTCCTAAGCTGAGGTTACATATGTACATTTAAAGGTGGGACGAGATCCATGTGTGTCTAGCAGCAGACATTTCTCCAAGTGTGTTCTGTATAGTTTCTTGTTTTCCAATGATTAGCTAGATAAAGTTTAAAGCTATGCTACTAAAACAGTATTTATGAATAGACCAGGAAAGATAGAATATTGAATTTAAGCTGATTTCAAAACACCAGTTTAATAGGAAAAATCAGATCAGTTATTCAGAATCACAGATAAAAATAAATATCTTTATAAGAGTTAAATTACTTGACAGGAAAAGTCACCCCGTCTTCCTTTGTTAGAGCAAGCAGAGGTATCGTGGTGTCATTTGTAATTCTGGCAGAATCAGCACATCCTCTCTTCCCATGGGTTAGTGCTCTGTGTGCTGATTCTGAGCGACAGGAACAAATGTCGTTTCAACCACCGTCTCAGCACGAGGAGGACTCCTGGGTGTGATGCTGGTCTTCTCCCTTGCTGGGGTATTACAAAGCTTAATTAATGTTTACAAAACACTTGGAGGACCTTATATAGAAATTGCTATGTAGTTGGAAAAGATTACTGTGAGGAGAAATGCTAGTAAAATTTACTGGGAGAGGAGGAGTGTTTAATGGGTAAATCTTATGCTTTACTTTGAAAATTACATCAGACAGAAGCGAATTGACTTTATAAGCACCCAAAAATAAAGGGAGATATCTTAAGAATAATGGTCTATATATCCAAGGTACTATTAAATTTCATGGCCCAATTTAATTTTGTTTAAATTCAGAATATTCGTACAAACCTAACCACCTACATTAAAACCATTTGTTACAGAGATTAAGATTTGCTGTTTATATGATATTTGTCTCCTAAAAAAGCCTTAGCGTATAGGGATCCTTAAGTTTTCTATGAAGTTCAACCAGAAAACACACCCCAGCCACCAAGATGGTAAATGGATTTACTTTGAGGTTTTTCCATCTCCACATAGCTTTTGGATACGTGTCGGAGCTCCATATTATATTTGTTGGGTTACTTCTTTCAAAACTTGAGCAACAGCAGTAAAGTCTTAGATTCTATTAGCTTTGTTATTTTCTGAAGCAGAACATCTGAGCTGAACTTGTTTGTCCGATAACACAATTTCATAACCATGTAACTGGTAACGGTCTCCCCCTCCATCTTATGGTACAGTGTTAACCTTATCCATCAATTTTCATTTTGGGGTCAATGGATTAAGAAGAATCGTTATTCTATCTAATTTGTAGGAGCCAAGGTTTGCAAACCCCAATTACTGTGTGGCTCAGGGCTTGAATGGCTGGGAATTGAGCTCAGTTCAGGACTGAGCTTGCTCATGGGTCCAAAGCAGCTTCTGCCTACACGCCCAACCTGCTGCAGCTGGAGTCTAAATCACGAGGGCCAGCCTTTGCCCAGGCTGTAGGACAACAGCCTGACTGTAGGGAGAATGGCTGGGTTGCTGCAGTAATCCAGGGTTTGCCAGTAACTTTCTTTGCCCAGGAAGGGCTGTTTATCTAAGACATTCCCAGGATGGTTTAGGGGCTGTGCCCAGGTGTGAGAACTAAGGAGTCTGCTGGAGGGGAGCAGAGACAGAAGGTTCTCCAAGAAAATGGGCCAAAATATGCTGTCAGTTTTGTTAGAAATTGCAGTCTTGGGTATGTCCATGGCTCAGGTCAAGGGGTAGGAGCGAGAGACCCCTGGTCATCAAACTAAGACACATTTAGCATGAGATCCAGAGAACCCAGGGATAGTGTCAAAGACGAAAGTAAGGAACAGGGGCACATGAGAGGCCAGAAGCAAGATCATTTGAGGAGAGCAAGTGCTGGCAGCTGGTTTGTGTGTACTGTTACTCTACAGCACGCATCTGGTTCAGTCTCACTCCTGCTCATAAGCCTCGAGTACCTTGAATATCCTCTTTGGTATGTCCAGGACAAAGTGTGACACTGTTGAACTTTATCTGAGTCCCGGGCTACGGAGGCAGCAGAACCCACCCTCCTCCTTCTGTAATCCTTTTGTGTTCTGAGAAAAGGCTCCCTGTGGAGGAGCAGCCTGCCCTTGCACATTGCCTACCTACCTCCTCAATCACTTGCTTGTTTTCTAAAACCTTGAGTTTTCTCCCTCTCTTTGAGACAGTCCTCACTGACGAACATTCTCCCTAGTGCAGTCGCCTGAATGAAATCATCTCCTTGATTGTCTGATGCATTTTGTCTTTCACAGGGCCAAACTTGTTAGCATTTCGCAGAAGGCCCTTCATGGTCTAACTCCAGACTCCCCTCTTGCCACTCCAACAAAGCCTGGGCTCCAGCCTCAAAGTCTACTTGCATTTTACCATTAGCACCACATTCTCTTGGGTCTCCCTGCCTGTGCATAAGCTACCCTAACTGGGCAAACCTCCTTGCCCTCTTCATCTTTCCAGCTAGCCCTGAATCATCCTTCAAGACTAAACTGAGCTATTTCCTCTCTTTGGAAGCTTTCCTCAACCCCCTCCACAACTCGTAGTATTTTGTTTACCTCTGTCAGAGTGCTCACCATGCTAGTTTGGGCATACGTCCTGTATTTTAACTGCCCCATTTACTTACCTTAAAACAGATAAAACCCTAGTAGACTCTGAGCTACAGAGTGCCTGGTGAGAAGTTACTTAGGTTTGCTGGAAAAAAAAATCTGCCTGATTAATGTTCATAGGTTTAGTGCGGTCCGTCTATGGTAATAACCACCTTTATGCTGTTTGTGTGGAAATGAGCATTGCTGCTGTTCTGATTTGATTGATAGCGCTCACCCTTTACAGATTGGAAGCCCTAATTAAATGTCAAAAGAGAGTAAATTGCAAAGCATGAATTGTCTCCTAATTAAAGGGAGAAAGCAATTGAATTAAATGATCTCGTAATTGCTTAAAGTGACCATGCTGAATCCTTAGCATCATCCTCCATTTCTTTCCTGCCCAGGTTCCCGAGTAGAGCTGAGGGCAGGGGTTACAGTGTCAGAAGCACTGCCTGGAGAAGGAAACCTTGGGCTCCCTAAATGAGACGATCTCTCTTTATGATCTCTCCTTATGTTACCCTTCTCTTTCCTTTTTTTTCTCTTTCCCACTTTAGTTCACTCTTTCCCAACTTTTAGTCGTTACTACACAAGATATTTTTTATGATTCCTGCCACATCTATGTCCTATTAATATTTTTATGTGGCTCATGTTTTATTTTCTTTATGCATACTAAAGGCAAACTTGATATGACTACCTTAAACAGTAACCGGTATTACTTGTCATGACCAAAGGTCACCTTAAAAATACATAACAAGAAATTCTTGGCTTCTGGCCTGCCCGGAAATCATCTCCACACTGATGGAGCAGAAGAATTCAAAAAGGGCCGCTCTCTTGGATCCTGTGGAGGTTTTCCCCCTTGATTCTTTGCTCTGTATAATAGGCTTTGTATGAGCTGAAAAGCTGTGTTTGAAATTATAATTCAGGTCCTATCTAAAGCCAAGCTAATTAAGTTTCCAGTGCTGAACAACAGATACCACCACTAGTAACTGTACTGTACTTTGGGTGATATTGTTGGAGTTTCCAGTCTCTAACGAGGTAAAACTTCATTACTATCTTGATCACTCTGTGTCAGGTGGGAAGTCCTGATTTTCCCTGACACCCCACAAACAATTTTGATGACTTCAACATCTTTCCTGTTTTACTTGTCAGGCCTTGTAACCACTTCGACATGTTGCTCTAGGACCCTGGTCATGTCCCTTTAAAAATCATGCACCTAGAATTTGGAACTGACATTTAGTGAGCAACTATTTTAAGGTAATTTACGTGGTCCATCTCTATTAATCTTCGTAAGAACCTTGAGCAATAGGTATCATGATCCCTATTTTACAGATGTGAAAACTTTGCTGAACATCACAGAGCTAGAGATGTAAATGGCCCATTGTTCACCCCTACTGCATTCCACCTCAGTGAATGTGCTGGAGTTTTTCAGTAGTCACGTCCTGGCTGAGTATCACGGCAGCATTGTCTCGAGATTACTACTTGCTGTATTTCTAGTGATAAAATCAAATCAGCTATGCCTGTGACTCATTTTCATTTTGGCATCACTATGACCATTTCATCCAGAGATGGCAGATAGGTTTCATCTGAATGTCAATGCCAAACAACAGGCAGAAGCTGCCTGGAGCTCTGCATTGGGAGATGTTTCAGGACTTGGCAAGAAAGGAGGATTAATTAGAAATGTCTCCCATGGGCTCTGGAGCAGGAAATGGCAGCCTGGGTACCACACATTCGCCATGCTTGATGTAATCTTTCCTGGAAGACGTGTGTGCTCAGTCATTTCCCAGTTAGCGTACTATTTTCTCCTTTTGTTTATGGCATAGCAGTGGTCTTTTGGGCTTCACATTACATCTTTGGCTGCCCAAGATTTAAAGTTTAAATCCAAATTGGTGAAGGTGCTGGGGAACTTCGTTATTTCTCTTCTTTATGTAACCTAATATGATCTACCTACCTGAGGTAGTATCAAATAAATGAATACAGGTACTTAGCGGAAACAGCCACCAGGACGATAGCCTCCATGAGATTTTCATAATCTGTTAAAAATAAATTTCACAGGGGCCGGTCTGGTGGTGCAGTGGTTAAGTGCACACATTCTGCTTCGGCGGACTGCGGTTCTCAGATTCGGATCCCGGGTGCGGACATGGCACTGCTTGGCACACCATGCTGTGGTAGGCGTCCCACATATAAAGTGGAGGAAGATGGGCACGGATGTTAGCTCAGGGCCAGTCTTCCTCAGCAAAAAGAGGAGGATAGGCAGATTTTAGCTTAGGGCTAATCTTCCTCAGAAAAAATATAAATAAATAAGTAAATTTCACAAAATATGCAATAGGTTTGGCAATTTTTGTGCTTGTGAGTCCTAAATCCAAAATCATTTGCCTCTGATTGAACAAGTCCAATATTAAATGGATTACAGAACTATTTGCAGTTTCATAGATTAAGTTTTTCCAAGTTTGAAGACCAGCTTAAGGGTTCAAAAACAACTTTGGTTGTTTGTCTTAAGAATTTCACTGTTTAATTTGTTGGCTAGAATTCAATAAAAGTGATTTTTAAAATTTGTTTTTTGAAGTACCAAATAACTATTTTTCTTCCCTCTTAAACTGAAGTAGGCCCAAGATATCAGTTTGACGTCTAACCAATGTCTCAGGACATATTTTCGGTTTTTTTTTTCCGAGGAAGATTAGCCTTGAGCTAACTGCTGCCAATCCTCCTCTTTTCGCTGAGGAAGACTGGCCCTGAGCTAACATCTGTGCCCATTTTCCTCCACTTTCTATGTGGGACGCCGACCGCAGCAGGGTGTGCCAAGCGGTGCCATGTCTGCACCCAGGATCAGAACCGGCAAAGCCCAGGCCGCCAAAGCAGAACCTGTGAACTTAACCGCTGCGCCACGGGGCCAGCCCCTCAGGACATATTTTCTAATATCCATACAAAAAAACTAAAATTCTTCCCCCTGGAATGATTTTTTTTACTATAAGTATGGAATGTTTGGCAGGAAGGGAGAGAAAACACGCACATAGAAAACTACAACTAAAATTCTCAACTTGTGTTCTAAAGTAGGGAGAGCACGGTAATTTTTTTCCTCCAAAAACTGTCTTACACATAGTTTAAAAGGATGAAGTTCTACGAACTATTTCATCTTTGTGAGTCATTCATAATTAGAATATTCTATGCTTAGTATTTGCATACTTATTCTTGGTTAAAAAAAAAAATGTTGGTTCTGAAAACTAAAATTATCTGTTCCAGATTATAGTGTTTTCTTTGAGAGTTTTGATTTTCTCAAGTACCCCAACCAAAGGCAAATGAATTAAGAGCACAAGTCATATGGCATCCTCAAGAGAAAATTCATTTTAATTGCATTGATCTTACTTCATAAGGTTAAATACAATTGTTCCCCAAGTTATATATCATTTTTATTGAGGTTAATGTTGAGTCAAGATCTAATTTCAGCAGCTTCTTAAAGTTATTTGAATTGTTTCCCTCAGCTACATGATGATACTTATTGTTCATTTGAAATTCCAATTCACAATGTCTTATCCCACTCATATGTAGTTGGATATGCTTTTAATAAATTGCGGTTCAAAATAGGAGTAGATGCTAGTTAGGTAAAGAAACTTCAGAAGACTTCTATTTCTGAACTATGGCAAACTTGATAACATAAAAAAAAAGCTCGTGGTTGTGTTGAAAGTTTTTGAAACGTGGCCTCACCTTCTTTGCCATTTCTCCCTTCAAGAGGCGAAGTCTGTACCCCTCCCACTGAATTTGGGCAGGTTTTGAAAGTTCAACAATAGAGCTCAGCAGAAGAGACACTAAATAATCCATGATGCTGGGACACAAAGGACTATGAAGCTTGTTTACTGGAAAACTCGATCTTGGCGTCCTAAGCCACATGTAAGAAGTTCAGCTATCTGGAGGGTGCCATGCTGGAGAGGCCTCATATAAGTTTTCTAGCTGATAGTTCTACTTGAATCCAGCCTGCTTGTCATCCCCACAAAGGTGCCAGACATGAGTGAAGAAGCCTCCAGATGATTCTAGCCCCCGGTTCTTTGAGTCATCTCCAGCTATTCATCATGGAACAGAGACAAGCCATTCTCCCTGAGTCCTGTCTGAATTTCTCACTAACAGAATCCATGACCACAATAAAGTCATGTTGGTTTTATGCCTCTAAGTTTTAGAGTTGTTAGTCAGCAATAGATAACTGCAATGTAATTTGGTACCTGTAAAAGGGACACAGTCATAATAAAACCTAAAATGTGTGGTGTTAGTTTGGGAGCCAGACAGCAGATGGAAGCCTGATGAGCTTTAAGGAACATGAGGTGAAATATTGAAGGAAATTGAGAAACTTTATGGAAAGTTGGGTGAAAGAGGATCCTTGTTAGTGTTAGTGGAAAGTTTGGTAACACTGTCATTGTGATGACATGGAAAATAGGAAATATACCTAATGAACCCAGTGATCTAAAGAGATTTCTGTGCAAAATATCAAAGAGCTCTCCTGACTTATCTATCTGCCTATAATAAAGTGTGAGAGAAGAGCAATGCATTGAAGAGTGGTGTTTGGAAAAAATGGAAAAGATACAAGTGAGTTTTCCTAGCTAATAAAGGGTTCTGAAAGTAAGAAAAAAGACCTCAGAGAACGAATCAAATCCTAGCTGCTGTCGGGAAAATGTGGTCTCAGGGAGAAGACGAAGCTCACAGAGAGACTTGCAAACCTGTATTTAGCCCTCGCAAAAATTTAAGGTGGGGCCTCACAGACCCTTTTCAACCAAACAAAAGTCTTCTAAGGATCTTAAGGGTGTGCCTGGCAGACACTCTCAATTAAACATAGACGTTCTAGGAGAGACAGATCAACATAACTTCATGTAACAGACAAATCTAAGAACCTCAAGGGGACTGTTCCTCTGTAGGCTCAAAAGAGGCCCAAGGTAGAGAAAGATTTGTGGATTTCTAGATTTGTCTAGTGAAACATATAAATGGATAAATAAAAAACATAATTTTTAAAGAAATTATACCAGCTTGGAATGAAAGGGACAGAAATACCATAAAATGAAGGGGGGGGGGGTCTTTGGACCCCTGAACTTCTACGGGCAGGAAGCAAACTGAGAATACTTATCAAATACAAAAATGGGCTATTTATTTTAATAAAGGAAGGATGACACGGAAGGTGAAACCAAGAACCCAGAGTGGGGAGCCTGGAGTCATGGTGAACCACTTCTGGGAAGGCCCTGATCAAGGAACTAGCAACGTGGGCCTGACTGATTTCAGAATTGCTACAGACTAGTGATTTCTGTGTGCCTTCTGGGTCCCTCCTTTTTGATCAGGAGTATCTATTGCAGTAATCCTATGCCTGTCCTGCCCCTGTGTGTTGGACATATAAGGGTCAGATAACTTGTCTCTTTAGTTCACAGGTTTTTAAATCAAGAGAAATCATATCTGAGGAGCTATACCCCAGGTGTCTCATCCACATCTAGACCTGATTTAGATAACAAGATCCTGGACCGCAAACCTGAACTTGATGTTGTAGAGGATGGGACTTTTATGGGTTCTTGACAGCAAGTATACTTGGTATGTGGGAGGAATGTAAATATTTGTGGCTATTAGGCCAATTATGGCAGTTTTAAAACTTGGCCACAAATACTTGGACATTTTCCCATCTAGAGGTGAGGTGCTATATAGACTTTCAGTCCATGAACATGGATATTCTTTCCATTTATTTGTGTCTTCCTCAATTTCTTTTATCACTGTCTTATAGTTTTTAGTATACAGATCTTTTACCTCCTTGGTTAAATTTAATCCTAAGTATTTCATTGTTTTTGATGCCATTGTAAATGCATGTTTCCTTTATTTCTTTTTCAGATTATTTGTTGTTAGTGTATAAACACACAACCAATTTTTATATATTGATTTTATATCCTGCAACTTTACTGAATTCATTGATTAGCTCCAACAGTTGTTTAGTGGAGTCTTTAGGATTTTCTATATATAAGATCATGTCATCTGCAGAAACAATTTACTTCTTCCTTTCTGATTTGGATGCCTTTTATTTCTTTTTCTCATTTGATTGCTCTGGCTAGGGCTTCCAGGACTATGCTGAATAGGAGTGGTGAGAGTGGGCACCCTTCTCTTATTTCTGCTCTTAGAGGAAAAGCTTTCAACCTTTCACCATTTAGTATGATGTTAGCTACGGGCTTGTCACATATGGCCTTTATTATGTAGAGATACGTTCCTTGTATACCTAATTTGTTGAGAGTTTTTATCGTAAATGATGTTGAATTTTTTCAAATGCTTTTTCTGTATCTATTGAGATGCTCATGTGATTTTTATCTTTCATTCTATTAATGTGATGTATCACATTTATTGATCTGCACGTGCCAAACCATCCTTGTATCCCAGGGATGAATCCTACTTGATCATGGTGTATGATCCTTTTAATGTGCTATTGAATTTGGTTTGCTAGTACTTTGTCGAGAATTTTTGCATCTATATTCATCAGACATATTAGCCTGCAGTTTTCTTTTCCCGTAGTGTCCTTATATGGCTTTGCCATCAGGGTAATACCAGCATCATAAAATGAACTATAGAGTGTTCCCTCCTCTTCAGTTTTTTAGAAGAGTTTGAGAAGGATTGGAGTTGATTCTTCTATAAATGTTTGGTAGAATTCACCAGTGAAACAATCTGATCCTGAGTGTCCTCCTATGACTGGCGTATTTCATTTAGTGTAATGTCCTCAAGGTTCATCCATGTTGTAGCATATGACTAGATTTTCTTCTTTTTGATGGCTGAGCAATATTTCATTGTGTATATATACCACATGATTCCACCTATATGAGGTATCTAAAATAGTTGAACTCAGAGAAACAGAAAGTAGAGCGGTGGTTGCAAGGAGCTGTGGAGAGGGGGAAATGAGAAGTTGCTGTTAATGGGTATAGTGTCAGTCATACAAGGTGAAGAAGTTCTAGAGATCTGCTGTGCAACAATGCGGTTATATTTAATAATACTGTACATATACTATATTTAATAGTACTGTATACTTAAAAATTTGTTAAGAGGGCAGAGCTCATGCTACGTATTTTTTTACCACAATAAAAATAAATACATTACTAACCAAAATCAGTACATTAAAAAAAAAATGCTTAAGGCACTCTAAGCTTCATACACATCTGGAGTTCAGATTATTGTAAATAATAGTCTCTCCCTTAAAATGTGCTCAACTAGGGGCCAGCCCAGTGGTGTAGCAGTTAACTTTATGTGCTCTGCTTTGGTGGCCTGGAGTTTGCTGGTTCAGATCCTGGGCGCGGAGCTACACACCGCTCATCAAGCCATGTCGTGGAAGCATCCGACATAGAAGAACTAAAATGACTTACAACTAGGATATATTACTATGTACTGGGGCTTTGGGGAGAAAAAAAAAGGAAGATTGGCAACAGATGTTAGCTCAGGACCAATCTTCCTCACCAAAAAGATGTTAGCAATGAAAAAAAAATGTGCTCAACTGTATATGACACTCTGGATCCTCTTAGGGCACACTGGAAATTCACTCTGGTATTCAACACACTGAGGAGGAGAACGACCGCTAAAGCTTGTCTCAGAGTAGTAAGGCATCCTGAATCCGTGGTACACAGAATGTTTGAAGGAATGCACAGTCTGGCACAGAGCAGACTAAACTGTATTCAAACATGTGAAGAGTTGTCCTTGGGCGGAGAGAGACTAGTTTTCCCAAGAGGTAGGCTTTAAAGGGCTCATATTGCAGCCAGAAAGGCTTTGGCTCTGTCAAAGTGCCTCAGAGCTCCTCAGCAAGAGAATACAATGTCTCATGATGGGTGAGATGGATCAGATAGTGGCTGGTGACCATCTGCTAAGGAAGTCATAGGAAAATTCCTTCCAGCTCTGGAACTCATTGACTCATTGACAACCCTTATCAATTAAATTAACAAATTAATCTATGTTAAGCACTGAAGTTTCAACAAGTACTCCCTCTACTCATTCTCTGCTCCGTGATGAATATTAGCTGTGATGCATAACTTGGAAAAAATGTTTAAGCCTTCTTTAGAGACCTCTGCGTGAGCATTGACATGGTGCCCTGACACTCTGACTCTCTGGCCTCCGCAGCTGGGGCCATGTAACCTCCTGCTTGGAGAATCAGGCTCTTGAGTCTGTGAATAACAGAAATCTACTCCAAACCAGCAGAGGAAAAATGTGGAATTTATCTTAAGTTTTAACAGAGCTACTTCACGAAATCCAAGACAGGAAGTATAATCAAGTCTGATGGAATACAGACTAGGAAAGCCATCAGGCAGCCACTCTGTTTCTCTCCCCATCTTTGTCTCTCTCTCTGTATCTCTCAATCTCTGTAGCTGCCTGGTCTTTTTATACTTTAAATAAGCCCATCAGTTTCATTCTTCTTTTTGCAGATGAACTTTCTTGGCTTTTCCACAGGCATTGTTGCCTCGCAGGTCGACATGCAAGCTTAGAGCCATTTCCAATTTTCTAAATTCCTAGCAGAGAGTCTTGATTAGCTGAGCTTGGACCAGGTGTCCACACCTGCTCTGGACAGTCAGTGGTGTGTGGCAGGTGGTAGAAATATGGTCTCTGGGTTTGTCTTTATAGACAGAAGGTAGATCTCAGGCAAAGGGAGCAGTTAATGAACAGAGCACATACCTAAGTAATAGAAAGTTTTATCATGGTACCTGGTACAGAGTAATAGCTAAGTAAGTGTAAGATTTAGATTAATTACAATTATAGAGAACAAAAAAGTTGACCTGAGATATGAGTTCTACATAGGGGTGAACTGTAGGTTCATGTGTGAGCTAGGTGATTTGAATCTTGTGGAATTCAAACGTATGTCTTAGGGCTGGCCCATGGCCGAGTGATTAAGTTCGCAGGCTCAGCTCCTATGGCCCAGGGTCGCTGGTTTGGATCCTGGGCGTGGACATGGCAACGCTCATGAGGCCATGCCGAGGCGGTGTCCCACATGGCACAAACAGAGGTACTCACAACTAGGACAACTATGTACTGGGGGGCTTTGGGAAGAAGACAGGGCAAAAAAAAAAAAAAAAAAGATTGGCAACCGTTGTTAGCTCAGGTGCCAATCTTTAAAAAAATTTTTTTAAAAAAGTGTGTCTTAGCAAAGTTCCAATTTATAATACCACAAACTTCCAAGATCACTGTTAAGTCAAGATTGTGATTTTTAAACTCGGTAATGTCAGAGATCTATTATAATTGTAATATTTCTCTCCTAAAAATCCCACTTATAAAAAAATAAACAGAAAATTAAAATTCCAAGAGTTCAATATGTAGTTCCTAAGATATAACATTGGTTTGTGGTCAAATAAGATATATAGCTAAGCCACTTACTTCGACATTTCAAATTGCTCCTACATAACGACAAAAAAATAATTTAAAAGCAAACAGGAAGAATTGTTGAATCTATTACATCTTTGAAGTCCTTTTTGGAAATTATTAGGTAAACTTTGATATTTTACTTAAAATCATTCGTCACTTCTCAGTGAAGCTTTCACTGGGAATATCAAAACCATCCCAGTGGGTTTATAACAGGCCCAGAGGCTGAGAAATTTGCTTTACGAGAAAATATAATCTATGGAGCTCTAAGGTCTGAGTTGGTATGATTTTATATGACAAAGCCAATTATAAGCATATCCACTCTCTACTTACTGAGAGCTAATTTAAGCTAACATCATTTCATATAATATTCCTTAGGAACTAAATCCTTTGCTTCTTAGGTAACTAAAACTCTTTTTGACTTCAAAGGGAGTTTTACCTACCTTAGAAACAGGATCATGTTTCTAGGCATGATCTCCCTTTTCTCTTTACTTCTTTTTAGTTCCTTGATGTCTGAAAATACTGATGGACTATGTATTAACGGATAGATGCAACTTCCATGCTAGTTTGCATTAATGTCTCTCTCCTTTGCCTCAACTGCTTAAGTAGTTTTTAAGAAAAATTGTTGGCATACTCCCAAGAAATTGCACATTGTAATAGATATGATAACTTAAAAATATATCAGTATGTATTTAAAATACCAGGGAATTTGTTATGTAAAAAAAATATATAGTCCACAGCATTGGCCAAATGAACAAATATTCCGTTCCTGCTTATTGCACTAGTAAAGTGCTTGGAAACACATTTATAGGTCATATAAGAAGTTGAAGAAGTTATACCAGAGTTGAATTTCACCAATTATTTGATATTTTAAAAAATTGTTGAAATATAGCCCATTGGCTCTTCCAGTTCTTTTCAAATGAAAATGCATGGTCAGTCTTCCTTACCTCTCTGAAGAGAGCAAGAATCAAGCTTTCTTTCTTGGCAAGTCAAGGCTAATTTCATTCAACAGATTTATGCAAATAGATATTTCAGATGAAGATGTCTCAAGTAAAGGTCAAGACAATGCCCCAAACTGAATTTGGTTTCAAAGGGCAAATGGCAACTCCAGACTCATTTGTTTTCGTCAATATTTTGCTGCACTCACAATACACGTGCCATAATCAAATTCAGTCCGAGAAGCCAAGCCTGCCCATAGCTCCCTGACTTGTAATGGTACCTGGCTCTAGAGTCGAGATATATTCACATGGCAGACATGCCCTGTTCCCCTCCTTGCCATCAGTTATCAGTTCATTTCAGTTTGGGAAAGTAATGCCAAGCTCAGTTGTTTGAGTTGTTTTCTTAATTAATTGAGATTATGTGATCATAACTAAGATTTTAGCAGCTGTGGCTAGAACAGACTTATTAATGATGATCAATTATGACCAGGTGGACTTTTTGACAGCTGATTTTTACTTGACAGTATGTGTAAAGCCTTTAATTAGATAAATATAGCTAACAAGCTGACCTCACCATCTGCCGTCATTTCTCTTCCTGGGTAGAACATTTCATTCATTGCATATGAAATTTTAATCCTCTTCAGTGCAAGACCCTTCAGTCAGCCCCGCACAGAACTTTGTTCTTCCATCAGCATAGCCAGTGGTTGAGTAGGTCTCAACTTATTTATAGCCCCATGACCAGAAAACAATTTTCCAAAACCAGTTGGTGGGGAGCTAAACAATTTCATTCTTGCTCCAAACCAAAGGAATTAAATGAGGCCTCTTTCTCTTTTGTTCAGTCAATACACAGCTTCATATCAAAGAATTCTGAGTCTTGAAGTGCTTGCTTTGCTGTGATGGCTGGTGACAGGTATAGTGACATGGTATAATAATGACAGTGATACAATTGATAGGGAGAAGAGTGGAGCCACTGTACCTAACTGAGGTCCTCTTCAGGACCGAGGTGTTCATTTCCCCAGCTGCTGGAAGTATGGGCAGGAATGGCTCACAGATGTGTTCTCCTCCCACTCTCCCAGGAATTGCCCTTGGCCAAGGGAACTGACTCACTCTCAGTTACGTGACCTCTGCTCCAGAGCTGCTTATGGGATCAGCTGAGGCTCTTTGGTAAGGGCATCTCAGTTCAGCTTTTCCCTCTGCCTATTCTTGCTTCCCTCACCCCTCACCATGTTGTTCCTGAGTTCCCCAATAAAAATCCTGCACTAAATCTCTTTCCCAGAGTCTATTTCCTGGATCCCTGAGCTATAACATACAGTTATCTCACAAGAGCTTGTTTGCAGATACATATTAGACATTGTCCAGGCTGATTTTTGTGCCTTAAAACTTACTCCATATTTCTTTGTGTCTTCCCTAGGAATAAGAGAGAGATTGTGGCTTTATTCACTTCATTATAGATACAGTATGGTGAGGGCAACACCTTATCTAGAACATTCACACGTACTTTTTCAATGCATATGGTCATATCAGATGAAACTAAAGCACTCATGCGTTCAGTAAAGGATTTCAAGGGCACAAAGTGACCTTGGAATGCCTCCTGTCCACATCTTGTCTATTTCTATGGAGTACCCTTCTATTTCCTTCCTTCCTGATGGTCATCTATTCTAACTCCTAGCTGCAACCTTAAGCTATAGTCTTGCTCCCAGCATAGCTTGTATACTTTGTGTGCTTCAACAGTTTGGTTTTGGACAAGACAGCTGGTTGACATCTCAACCAGAGATGTCAAGTAGGCTTTTTAACAGAGCAATCTTGAACTCAGAGAAGAAACGTGAATGTCAGCATAAAACTGCTATATGAATCCATGGGCATGGGATGAGCCTAAGGAGAGAGGAAAGAGAGAAGATGGCTCAGGATAAGCTTGGAAATGCATTCTAGAGCCTGCCAGAGGACATAGGGCCTGCACAGGAAACTGAGAAAGAGTGGCCAGAGAAAAAGAGAACTAGGAGAGTGTGGTTTTCTGGGAGCCAGCGTGCTTCAAGAGGGACAAGGTGGTCAACTGTGGGTTTTTTAAATAACAGCTTTGTTGAGATATAATTCACATATCATAAAGTTCACTCTTAAAAGTATACAGTTCAGAGGCTTGTGCATCCATTACTACTATCTAATTCTAGAATATTTTCATCCCTTCAAAATAGAAATTCCATATCCATTATCAGTCACTCCTCGTTCTCCCTTCTCCCCAACCTCTGGCAACCAGTAGTCTACTTTCTGTCTGCATGAATTTGCCTGTTCTGGACATTTTATATAAATGGACTCATACAATATGTGGTCCTTTGTTAGTGGTTTCTTTCATTTATGGTGTCAAGATTCATCATGTTGTAGCATTATCAATACTTTATTTCTGTTTATTACTGAATAATATTCTGCCACATAGACATACTACATTTTGCTTATCTGTTTTTCATCAGTTGATAAACATGTGGTTTTTTCACTTTTTGGCTATTATGAATAGTGCTGCTATGAACATTGATACGTAAGTTTTTGTGTGGATCTGTGTTTTCAGTTCTCTTGGGTATAGATCTGGGAGTGGAATTGCTGGCTCACACAGTAACTCTGCATTTAACTGTTTGAGGAACTGCCAGACTATTTTCCAAAATGGCTTCACTATTTTACATTCCCCCCAGCAGCAGAGAATGAGAGTTCCAATTTTTCCACATCCTCATCAACACTTATTATTGTCTTCTTTTTGATTATGGCTATCCTAGTCAGTGTTAAGTGATATTTCATTGTGGTTTTTTGATTTACATTTCTCTGAGGACTAATGATGTTGGGTATCTTTTCATGTGCTTATTGGCCACTTGTATATCTTCTTTGTAGAAATGTCTATTTGAATCATTTGCCAGATTTTTAATTGTGTTGTCTTTTTTTGTATTTTGTATTATGTATGTATTTGTCTTTTTTTTCTTTATGTATTCTTTTCTGTGTGTATTCTGGATACAAGCCCCTTACCAGATATATGATTTGCAAATATTTTCTCTCATTCCGTGCGTTGTCCTTTCACTTCCTAGGTACTACCCTTTGAAGCAAAAAGTTTTTAATTTTGGTGAAGTCCAACTTTGTTTTTAATTTGGTGTCATGGTCAACTTTGCTTTGAGTGTTGGGAGAGATTGGCTAAAGTGAAGACAGAAATAACTATGGGTTTGGCAGCAAGGAAGTCATTTGTGACCATGGAAGAAGGTTTGCAAAATGTTGGTGTTGGACTCTTGCTACGACAAATTGTGCAGGGCTAACGAGAGCACCTCAGCCAATTCCTGGTCCTGAGGTACACGGGGTATGAGAGAAAACAGCCACCATTTGAGAGGGCTGCAACTTGCAAGGGAACTGTCCTCAGAGATGTGATTTTAGTGAAGACAAGGGAGTCAAGGGAATGTTCAGGAAACAAGAAAGGACAGTTTGTTGATCAGTGTTTGGAAGTTAGAGAAGGTACAGAGAAGGGTTAAGGGCTTGTGTATGGTTGGTAGTTTGGGCCATTTTGAGGGGAAGCCTGGAACGAGTTCTAATTGACCCTTTGTCTTCATATCACTAGAACAAGACTCAAAATCCTGAGGTGACGTATCCAGTTAGAGACCTCTGGCTGCCAGGGAGCAGAGAGAAATAGTCTAGCATTCTCAGCCTATATAGTGGGAGACCGAGTACTACCTCTAACCAATACTACCCACAATAGAGGCTTCCCTCAATTTGGAATGGGGATTAGATTCTGAGTTATTATTTCTCCCAAAACGCAACAGTCTGCTACATAGACTATTTGTTAAATTTTTGTGTCTACTTTAAATGAATGTTTTAGATAAAATCCTCTGGGCTAGGTGACAGAGATTCAATATCAAGTCAAGTTCATATATAAATATCTGATTTGCTGTCACTTTTAAGTGTATGTTTGGTCTAGATGGTTTGAGGTATGAATTAGATCAGCCTACATTTTTGGGGAGAGTATAATCTTTATAAGTATTAAGGCGTCATATATTCCTAGAGTTAAAGGATTTTCAACACATGCACACACACAAAGAAGACTCATCGAAAATAATCTTTCCTGTATAGATAAAAATATACTAAGTGTCTGCTTTGATTTATTCCATTCTACTTCTGGCTGCTTACGCAGTACAAAAGTTCAACATGAAGCCCTTGGCAAACATGGTTTAATTTTATTGACACACTTGCATCAATTCTCTAATTTAAATTCGACATATGTTGGTTAGGGTTCAGTCTAATCCGCTTAAGTTTTATGGATTAAATTTGATAGTTTTTTTTCTCCCCACATAATAATCTAAATATGCTAGGATGGGTAAATGGCTCTGATCCATGACCAGTAATCTTAGCTTTAAATGTGTGGTTTCCATCTCTAGGCCCAAGGCCACTGATACAATTCTTCCCATTTCCAACTGGCGGGAAAAGGGAAAGGCTATGGTCCAGGGCAAGCAGCTTGTCTTTACATTAGAATTGCCTCAGAATTTGCATACATCATTTATGCTCACATCTCATTGGCCTGAATTTAGTCACATGGCCACTTCTAGCTAAAAAGGATGCTGGGAAATGTCTTTGCCATGAGCCCACATAAAATAAATGAGTTCTATCACTAAAGGAAGAAGGAGAAAATGGATACTAGCATTTCAGCAATCGCCACCAAATCAGGGAACAGCTGATGTGTGAAAGTTTACCAATTTTTCCACGGTTACCTCCATCCTTACTGTAAAGAAATGCAAAGAGGAATGTCCTATTTAGTAAGGAGCCTCTTCCTGTCTGCTCCTTACAGAGGGAAAGGGCAGTAGACATTAGAGGTCAGAGTGTGGGAAGTTTCTGGGTTAATAACTCAAGCTTTGCTATGTACTGGCTCTGTGACTTTGAGTCAATGACTTAACTGTCCTGTACTTTACTTTCTTCATAAGGAGGATGGAGATGAAAAGTGCTTGGAACAGTGCCTGGGTTATAGCAAGCACTCAGTTATGTTAGTTCAGATTCTAGAGGCCACTGAGGGTAATTAACTGCTTTTTGGCTAATATTTTTAGTTATTAAAATATCCTGAAATTGTGGTTTGTATTCTAATGTAGGTTTACTTTTCAAAGAGCAACCATAACCCTATTTAATTGGCTCCACTTCTCATCTTCTATAACTTTTCCAACTTCATCTCTTCTTACTTCTCCCCAAAGTTTTCCTCCATTCCCAACACCTTGCTGCTTCCTGTTTTGGCTCATTCTGTTTCCTCCTTCCAAACCCCTTCCAGACAATTCATGTTCAGAACTTCCTTAAACTTTCATCTCAGATCCCCACCCAAGCAGCCCCGGTCCACTCCCACTGCTCCTGCACTGTAAGCTCTATACATTTATAGGTGCTTGTTTCATCATCCTCTCTCGTACCAGTTGATGTGGCGCTCTGGTCTCTCTGGCAGACACTGTTAATTGTCTCTCAACTATCCATTGCCCCTTTTGCTTGCTATTAGAGATCCAGTTTTATTCAAGGCAGCAATATGTTCAGCTCCAGGTAAAGAGTTTACTCTCCCAACCTTCCTTGTAGCTAGGGATAGCCATGCAATACAGTTCTGGCCAATGAGATATACTGGGGGGTCTGTTTAGGCTTCAGGAAAGCTTTTTCTTTTACTAGCAAAATAGGAAGATATGTAATTACCCCTTATTCTTCCTTTTTTTTCTTTCTTATAATCTGTATATGTGATATCTGAAACTACAACAGCCACCTTGCGCCCATGAGGCAACACTCAGGAAGAAGAAACCAAATCCACTAAGGATGGTGTAATAGAAATACAGAAAGAGCCAGCCTGTTAGTATCATTAGGCGGCTGAACCATTGTCAGCAACCACCTAACTTCGTTTCTCTTGCCTTTGCCTTCTCCAGCTACACACTGATAAATTCATTAATTCCACACATTTCCTGTGCCCCTCCCACCTCAAGTAAAAGCTGTGCCCTCTTCAGTTCCAGAGGTAATAATATTGGAAGCGGAAAATGCTCATATAAAATTTACATCTGCTCCACATCCCACCTGCAGACTCCAGCACTGACTTACTCTACCGACTAACCCAACCTGTTATGGGGTTGCCCAGCGCTCTGCATGAAGCTCTGGAATTGTGTCCTCCATATACTAGCTTCATATCTCATCTACACATGATACCCCAGAGATTGCTGAGGCCTTCTGAATGGCTCTCTGATATAGATCACTTCCCCTCCTACCTGTTCTCTTATGGTAAAGGGTGTCTGAGTCTTTGTTTGAGCCCATGTCTTCCATGTAAATGTCAGTTTATAGAAGTGGGCTTCTCTCTGCTTCCCACACTGACTCCTAGTTGGCACTCTGCTGGACGTTTGCTGCCCCTGGCCCCAGTCTAGAGGTCAACAATCTGTTGTCCTTGAGAAGACCTCATAGATACCAATGGAACCACCTGCAAGGTTCCTGATCATCTACTGCCCTCTGCTTTCCTTGTAGAGTTCCCTTACCTACCTATAGTGACCCCCTGCCTGCTCACCCTGAGCTTGCAGTATGGAAAAATCATGCCAAAGTCCTGATTGGAGATGCCTGTAAGATTTGGGCCTTGGGCTTTTCTCTGTCTAACCATGTTCAGCTCTTAGCCCCTATAGCTGATCAGCAACCCCAGCAGCAGGTCTGACCTGGCACATGGGTCTAGTGCTATGCCAGTCCCACTTGCCTGGTCTCATTACCAGAAAACTGTCACACCTCAGCCACAAATCCTTTTGTACCTTGATAGCAATTCTAGTTACTTGAGGTCTGTGATTTGTCCGTTTAACAGTATGCTTGAAGCCCTGAGGGTTGGTGAGTTCTTTTTAATTTTTAAAAAATGAACTCTGAGAGTGTATTTATGAATGTATAATACACTCATCGTAATTGTTGAATGAATGGATAATAAGTCACTAAGGCCCTGGAAACCCATAGGTCAGAATAACAATACTGCTTTCTTTTCAGAGTCTGTCTTCTGAACGGCTTCAGGAAGTTTGGCCTGGTTGTAATTGATAAGGAAAATGGGAGTCTTTAATTCTTTCCAGTGCTGTCTTGTCTGATTAACACTATGATTTATGGCCAATGGTTACATGAAAAAAAATGTTATCTTGGCATTTAAGCTGGTAATTCCAAATGTGACACAAATGGCCTGGACACAACTCATAGTAGAAAATATGAAAGGGGCTTAATGTAAAATTCAAACTTTGAGGCATTTTGTGGCCACCTCAGCTGCTCAGGATCCACTCATGCTTGACCGGCACCACAAGCTGGTTTTAATCCTTGTGTCTGGTTCACCAGCTGTTTCTTGGCTCGTTACATTTGACAGGGTTCCCAAGGCTGAGACTAAGCCTCTTTGGATTTTTTTTTTAAACTAGGGACAGGAAACAAACATTTCCATCCTCTCATTGCTGTTTTTAATGGAACGTCAATATTTTTCGGGTCATATTTGAAGTGATGACTAGTCAGTGAAAAGTGCTGGAGCATGAAGAAAAGCATGCGAAAAGATGGTACAAAGAAATGGCAAGCTGCCATCTGGAGACTAAAAATATAAATGGAGAGGCTCTCTTAGGACCAGTTTGTGAAGAAAGATATCTCAGAGGTTGTCCCTCTATGGGCTTGAACCAATAATTGTTCATCTGATTCATTGTCAGTTCTTTGGAGATAGAAATGTTTGAAAACTTGGCTCTTTTCTATTGAAGAAGAGTTTTTGAGCAGTATCAAAGAAAGATTTTGGAGTCCAAAGCTTCCTGTGATGAAATCTATGAAGGCATTAAACTGAAGCCTCCCAAATGTAGGCTAAGGGCTGAAGAAGTCTACTTTACAGTGTGGGTCGGTGCGTCAGCCAGAAAACTCCGACTCAACCTTTTGTTTCCCCTATAGATTCTGACTCTACAGAAAAGGAGAAATAATTGAGTACTTTGACTAATGGAATATCAAAGGTCTCTAAAGACATAAGCAATAGTATATTTTAGTGTAGAAAATTGATTTAGTCTACAACTAGTAATAAAACAGCTAAAATAATAAATATATGTATTCCAAAGAAGAATGAATCAAGAGCCAATACAGCAATCTACATTACAGCAAGCACTATGGTTATATTCTGCCCCATGTTCTGATTTCTGACTCTCACTTCCCCTCAACATGATCCACTTACTTCCACTGCACCCTCTGCACTGCTGATCCCCTAGAACTGCTCTGAAGTGGTAGTCACCAATACCCCACTGTTGGCCCACCGCTTCCTCTCCTTCCAGCTCTCACTCCTCTCACATCCCCTCTTTGGTTTTATCCAAACTTCCAGTCACATACCCCCAAATGTCTCAGAGCCCCACAAGTTTTGCTTTCTTCACTGCCTGGCCTAGCCAATGGCCATGGCTTTGAATACGTCTTTGGGCCCAAATTTTGTTTGACTTCCTGGGAGCTGGACCTTGTCCACTGAATGCTCTTGGAGAAAGCAGCAAAATTGCACCAATTGGTGCCATGACAAATTCATGATCTCTGATCGTAGCTGCTCCTTTACACTGCTCATTAATTCTTGCATGTGTTTAGATATTACTAGCTCCAACAAATTTAGCCAAAACTTCACAACTCTCCTCAGGCTTAGTTTACCAGCTTACTACCTTTACTTTCGGCGAATGGTTCTCCTCCTGCTACATGGATAAAAGACAGCCAATAGGAGTGAAAGGTTTAAACTCTCACTGCATCCCTAAAAAATGTTGGTCTGTATTCAGCACCAAGAGCCCCAGAGGAAGCCGCATCCCTCCTCCTGCTCAAGAACACTCCATTTTCTGTCTTCTGCATCCCATTCCCATCCTCAGGAACATCTTCACTCGCCCTAAGGCCACTTATTTCTCTCCCAGATGCATCCTATTTCTACTGCAGACTGATCTCTTATATTTGTCCTTCCGGCTTCTCTCAACTCTGCCTTTAGTCAAACTGCCCTAACTGCAAACCCCTAGGAGCCCTTACTAGTCTGCCTCCTCCATTCTTTGCGTCTTCTAGTCCATCCTCCTCACTACTTGTGAGTAATCTTGCACAGCAATCTTTCTAACGCATAAGTCTGAGCATGCCTTCCCCCTGCTGAAAATCATTCAGAGGCTCCTTACCACCACAGGAAAAAAGTAAAAACTCCCTGGCATGGCAAAACATGGCTTTCATAACCTGGTCCTTGCCTGCCTCTTTAGCTCTGTCTTTCTACTCTCTGAGTTTGCCAACCAGATGCTTCTGCAATCAGAGCTTGTGCAGGTCTCTACCTGGAATGTCATTTCCCTGTCTTGTCAGTCTTGGTTGTTCAAGTCTTTGATCAAGGGCTACCGCCTCTGTGATGCCTTCTCTACCCCACTTCACTCCATTACCCCCTACTCTAGGTTAAATGCCTCAGCACTACTGTAGCATCCTCTTCATGATTCTTTTATAGTCCTTATCATGCCTTACCATTTATTCATCTATTTAGCTATTTCTTTCTTTATTTACAGAAATAAATTAATCATAGGAAAATTGAAAATATGCGTAAGCAAAAAGAGGAAAAAACACAAACCTGTAATTCCTCTACCCAGATTTAATCAATAGTAAATTTTTGGCATATATTCTAGTATATATTTCTAAGTATGTACATATAAATATATAATTATTTGATAATGGCTTTACACTACACATACTGTTTTATATAAAAAATTTTCACTTATCAGTGTGATAAATATCTTTCCGTGTCAATAAATATACATACACATCATAATTTTTAATAGCTGCTGAGAATTACATTGAATGGATATTTTATTGAAGCCATTCCCTACACTAGCCATTTAAAATATTTAAAATTTTTCATGATTATAATCAATGTTGCAATGATTATTCATAGATATTTATGCACATTTCTGATAAGGATATTTTCTTAAAATAAATTTTTAGAAGTGCAATCTCTGGGTCAAGGAGAGTTTTAGAGAGTGTTGGTAGATATTTTGCCCAATAGCAGAATCGCCCTGTGTTTAAGTGCTGGTCTGTTTCTCTTGCTTCCCATTAGACTGGAGCCTCCTCCAAGGTGGAAACATTGTCTTGTTAGTTTCTGTGTCCCCAGGACCACACTTGGACTATCAGTACATGACATCAGAGTTAAACATGTCAGAGATTCATGCTATCTGGCTGACTGCCCTTTTCTAAGAACAGGAAACACAAAACAGGCCTTCAGGATCATTAGCCCCAGACAAACTTAGTTCCAGTATTTTCAAGAAAATAAATCCACTTGGCATGATAAGCAGGATATTTGACCCTGTGTGTTGAATGGGATATGTATTAGATGAAGTCAGCATTTATGGGCTGTGCACTCATTTGGTGATTAATCACTCGTTAATGCCCATAGTGATTTTCTTGTGATGTTATTCACTAGTAAATATACATATCTCCATTTTTCTCAATTAAGAATAAATTCTTGGAAATTGGGGGCAATTATACTTCTTTGTATACCTATAAATTTGTTTTTAGTAGGCCCTCAAAAATTTTTTTAATCACACAAATAAATCTAATCTTGATCATAAAACTACTAGGAGAAGGGACGGGGCCTCATTCTGCTAATGTGTTCAGCCCCTGATAAAGGGTTAGATAAGAGAATTAACCGCCTTCCACAGTGAGCCCTCAGCGCCCTCGTTAAATATAGTTGAAGGTGACTTTCTCTGCTCAGCGTCACTCACAGGTGGCAGTGAGTGCATAGTCTTGGCTGAGACAGCTGGTGGCATTGCCAGGAGGCATGCGAGAGGTCAAGGACCATTTCAGCACCTCAAGTAAACGCACGTTTGCTGTTGGCACCCAGCCCCCACGCTTCAACCCATCAGTTCCTTTCATCCTTATGTCCCTAATATTTTAATTTATTCAATTTATGACTTTATTCAAATTATTAATAATTTATTCAAATTATGACTTGAATAAATTTTCTGAAAGACATACAGCCTTCCATCAACTTAAAGAATGTAGGAATGTTCTTTAAAAGCTAGTAACAGGAATATAGGAGCAAAGGAAATTAGTCTTTGGGAGCCATTACCCACTTACCAGGTTGCTAAAGTACCTTTTTTTTTTTGCTGAGGAAGAGTCACCCTGAGCTAACATCTGTGCCAATCTTCCTCTATTTTGTATGTGGGTCGCTGCCACAGCATGGCCAGTGATGAGTGGTGTAAGTTCGTGCCAGGGAATCGAACCCAGGCTGCCAAAGCAGAGCACTCTGAACTTAACCTCAAGGCCAGGGGCCTGGCCTCTGCTCATGTACTTTTGACTTGAAGTCTACAGCAATCAAGTACTCAAGGTTCAAGGTTCAAAATGAACCCCAAGCTCTTAGCATAAAAAGTCTTTGAAATCACAGCTGAGCATGATGAGGTGGAGAGAAAGGAGTAAAACAGGGGGGAACTGACTAAATGACGTAAAATTGCTAAGAAAACATATCCCACTACACACTCGAGGCAAAGGTGATAACTAAACAGCTCATTTCTATAAAATGTTTTGACTCTTGCATAGAAAAGATACTAAAAATAGTTTCTGTAATTGTCCCATCTTAAAGTAATGGCTTCCCTGGGCCCTAGTCCCCCACTCACCCCATGCTCCATTCCAATTTGGGCTTCTACCTCCATGTTTCCTACCCTGCTTCCCAGCCTGTGGGATTTCATAGAGTAGTGTAATGAAAAAAAATGGGGGACCGTTGTAAGGTTATTACCTTTTAATTGTGCAAGTAAAGATCCTGGGAAAAACCTTCTCATCTACCATCACTAATAGTTCAAAAACATAGAACACTGTAACACCCTAAAGGAAGAGAGAAGAAAGAAAAGTTCTTCCCAGTTAGAACCATTGGAAATTTCAACCAGCATATATGTTAATAACGTACTTTTCTTTTTTCATTAAAAATGTGTGGAAACTTCGTAAGGGAGCAACATTGGCATTTGGGAAACTCCTTTAGTCCACGCAAGCACGTTTTCCACTTTCCCCAACCACAAACCTCAAATTACTTTCCTTCGATTTCCAGTCTGTTGTTCTGGGCCACACCGCTCCTCCTGCTGCCCTCTCCACGCACTTCTCCTTCCCTGCTTACTCTCATCCTTTTCTTTCTCCAGTTATTCCTCCTGCTATCCTGTTTCTTTGACCCCACAGAGCTCTGATTCCATTGTGGGCCAACACTCCTTTTTTCTGCTTCTTACCTCTATTTCTCCCCAGTCCTCTCCGTTAAATTGCACACCAGATGTCCTGATTATACTCTGTTCCCGGGGGCCCCAGTGTTACCGAGTGGTAGGGATCAGTCCGTCCCTCAGGGAGTGGAATCAGTCCACCCCATTCACTTCCCAGGAGATTGATGAAGTTCACCCGGTCCCCGCCTGAGGTCATTCTTGCTTCTCTTTGCCGAGGATTTTCCTGCTTCTAGAAAATGCTCTGAGTTGGCTGTTCCTTGGCCTTTTTGTCTCTCCACTTTCATCAAAACTTTTTTTCTTTTCTGTAAATTATGGCTATTTGGCTGAAAATTCAAAATAAGACAAATTCTATCACCCATGATTTCCCTATTTAAAACAACTATTATCAGTTTGGTACATAATTTTTAAAGTATGCAATTTAAGAAATATTGCTATAATCATAGTGTGCATATTGTTTAAATCTTGCATGTTTTCATTTTACACACTATTAGTGTTACAGGGCCTTAAGGGACTGGTGACCCATAAGTGGGTCCTTTTGCCTGGAGCCACTCCTGCGAGACAATGTTCAGAATAGTAGAGCAGAAACTTTATTCACTGATCAACAACTAGAGGAGGCAGAGCTCGTGCTCTAAAGCACCTTCCCATCTGAAGGGGAGATGAGCAGGGTTTTTATGGGATGTGAAGGGGGAGGGGTCTCCGTGTCATTGCTCTGGGCCGGGGCAGCTGGGGCATGTGCAGATCTTCCCTTCCTGCACAGGGCACCTCTTGCCCATGGCACCCCATTGCCATCTTGGACCTTTCTGGTTTGGATGGGTTCTACACTTTGGCTGTCCGGCATTGTTCCGCCATGGTTCCTATAAGCAAGCACCATTTAAAAACAAAGCGTGAGACACGGAAAATGTTTTAGGGACTTCCCTGGGTGACATTAATTCTTCTTCCTTGTTATGAGTCTTCAAAAACAGTCTTAAAAATAGCATATACCATTCCATTGATTGAATGTGTTCTGTTTTATGTAACCATGTCTATACTAATATTTCCATGACTTGAAATTTTTGCCTGTTGTTTCTCCTTATAATGTTCTATTTTGAAATATTTTCTTGGCGTAGATGTCCAGTCATGGAGTTTTGGCTCAAAGCACATGACCATTTTTTAGATACTTGATTCATATCACCAAATTGAATTAAAAAAAAAGGTTATCCTAATTCAGTGCCACCAGCCATATCAAAGAGTACAACTTTCAGCATATTCTTCTCAGAATTAGGTGTTATCATTGATATTTCATAAGTAACAAATGTTACTTCATTGTTGTTTTCATTTTTCTTTGATCAGTAGTTTGGTTAATTATTTTACTACGTTCGTTTATGGTTCATGTTTTGTAAATTATCTATTTGCCTATTAATATATTTTATCTCTTTTTTTCCAATACTTATGCCTCTTAATAGTGTTAAGATTAATCATTATAAGATTAATTAATTAATCATATTAATTATATAATTATATATTTTAATAATTATATATAAATTACATTATATATAATTTATAATATATTAATCAATAACTAATTATAGTAATAAGATTATTATTTAATCAATTTGGGTGAATTCTTTATAAAGCTATTAACATTATCATTTTGGTGCAAATGATTTTTAGTCTGTTGTTTGCTTTTTTATCTTGGCTATATTTTTCTCTGATGTGTAAATTTGGAAATTCAATGCAGTGAATTCTGCCAACTTATTACAAATTCTTAGGCTCAGAAAGTTTATCCTGCTGTCTGAGGTTGGTATTGAGTTATATTTGTTCTTGTCTTCAGGCCCAACATCAGATCAGTAGGATAAATGGGGTCAAAGGTCACAGCTGGATTCCCCACTTCCTCACTGGTAAGGAAAGATTCAGAGAGGGGAGATGAGATGGCATCAATTCCTGGATGGAGAACAATCCTGATGTGGGGAGCCCCTCTTCCTCTGAGTTTGGAGCAAGGATTAGGGTAACCTGTGGGTGGTGAGGCAAGAGGTCAAGATACAGTGAGGGGGAGGGACAATGTGTACACCAGGAGACCCTCTGCCAAATTTCTTCATTATAGGCCTGAAGTCCACTTAACACTCACCGTGTATTTACTAGTCTTTCCACTCTTGGAGGGAAATAACCTGGGACTGTTAACTATTGTGTCCAAGTAAGTCACCCCAGGACCTGTGTGCTTCTATCAAAATGAGAAAATTCATACGATTGACACAAAAGGAACTTGTAAACTGGTGATACTTGCACAGTTCTTTTCAGAACTCTCTGTCTAAAAATTATTTCCATTGTGTGCTTAGTGCTGCCACTAAAGAACAAAGAGGAGGGGCTGGCCCCATGGCATGGTGGTTAAGTTTGGTGTGCTCTGCTTCAGCAGCCTGGGTTTGAGGGTTCGGATCCCAGGCATGGACGTCCACCCCTCATCAGCCATGATGTGGTGATGACCCACATACAAAATAGAGGAAGATTGGCACAGATGTTAGCTGAGGGCTAATCTTCCTTAGCAAAAGAAAAGAAAAGAACAAAGAGGAGCCTGCCCCTTAAACCTATTGAAAATGACTTAATAGGATTAGAATTTGGCTTGTATCACTGCCAAGCACTCCTGCTTCAGGAGGAATTTCATTTGGTCCAGAAATTCCTTCCCTTCACTCCCTGCTACCTGCAACAGCTATTCCTGTAAGTAGACACCTGGTTGCAAACTCCGTATGGGTTTCTCAAAGAGGTCCCAATCCAGATCTGCAATGCCATAAAGGAGGGAAAAAAATAAGAGGAGGTGAAACCATTGTGGTAGTATCTAAATGTTTTGGAATTCATTTTCTTCAATTTCTTAAAATGTATCACAGTCATACATGCATATAGTTCTATAAACTCATTGTGAAATACAGGTGTCCCTTGCAACGTCTCTCTACCCCAGCCATTTTCACTCCTCAGAGACAATTATTTTCAATGTTTAAGTTAGTTCTTAATGTTTACCCTTTTATCACTAAGTAAAAATGTATTGTGAATTGCTACTTTTTGATTGTCTTTAAATTTTAGGCATTATCTATTGACAATCCTATATGGAAGATGAGAATTTATTCTCCACACACGAATTCCGTCCTTACCCTCATCCTCCCAATACGATTATATTATAATTTTGGGTTAGATCAATATATAAGTTTCACATTTCCATGACTATGTAAATATTATATGTTGCTGACCCAAATAGTATATTATAATTACATTTAATTTCTTACATAAAATTTTTTGTTCTCAAGGCCAGCCCGCTGGCACAGCAGTTAAGTTTGCATGTTCCACTTTGGTGGCCTGGGGTTTGCTGGTTCGGATCCTGGGTGCGGACCTACGCACCGCTTGTCAAGCCATGCTGCGGCAGGAGTCCCACAAAAAAGTAGAGGGAGATGGGCACAAATGTTAGCTCAGGCCAGTCTTCCTCAGCAAAAAGAGGAGGATTGGTGGCAGATGTTAGCTCGGGGCTAATCTTCCCCCTACCAAAAAAATTTTTTTGTTCTCTCTGGAGTTAACTTTTTTTTCACTTGGATAGCTTTCTAGGAACCTATCTCATCCATCCCTCAACTTCCTTACAGTGTAATCGCTCTTCAGTAGTTCAAACACATCAGGCATTCATCAGCTTTGTCTTCTTGGGGACAGTTCACTCAGCAGACTGTGGCATTTATTATGGCTGTTCAGGTCATTGTCCTTCTAGGTTTTCGGTTCCTTCACTGTTTGTGAATGACGGGTAAATTCTGGATAAGTGAAGTGGTACTTGTGTTCAGAATGTTGGGGATTTTCTAGTATTCTATACAAACAGAGGATCTAAAATGCCTTCCTAGCAATCTCTCCTCTGAGATGAAGTATTTTCAGGTGGTGCCACACTAAATATTAATGCCTCTTTTCTGTCTTCTCATTTTTCATTGCCTTTATAAGGATATCAATTTCCTTAGCACAAGATTCTGTAAAATACTTAATTGACTTAACATTTTCTCAAATTTTGGGTACGGCAGCAATATTTTCTTCCCATGTAGCAAAAAACACTACATCAATATCCAATCTTGGAAAAATATTGCTGGTGGCACTAAAATTGGTGCAACACTTTTGGGAAATAATTTGCCAATATGCAAAAGAACATCATTCCTTTGCCTTTCCAATTTCAGTCTTGGAATCCATTTTAAAGAAATAATCCAAAACATGGAAAAATCTGTAAGAATGTGTAAGAATAGTCACAGTGGTGTTATTTGTAGAAGCGAAAAAATGGAAACGATATAATGTCCATTAACAGAGTAATAGCTAAATAAATTGTGGGATATATATTTTGCTTTTTACATACATGTAATAATATGAAAATAAATACTTGCTATAATGTTAAACAAAAAATAAGGCTAGTATGTCCAGGTACACGGTGATTACAACTATGTAAAACATACATGCTGAGAACTGAAACCATCTACCCTATTCAACTTATGCCTCCATGAATATGACTTCACTATTCCCATGTTCATTAGCATAACTTTACTCTTCCAGGAGTCTCTTGGCCAGGAAATAAATTTATTGTTCATAACAGGAATTTCTCTATAGATCCATCAAATCATCAATAGGAAGTATCAACTGAGTTTATGATGTCCTAAGACTCTTTGAACCCCTCAACTCAAAATCCTTGCCTTACTGTTTCCACCAAATCTGAACAATTATATCATGATCTTTACTCAATCTTAAATAATGCCTGCTCATTGAAAGACCCAGTTTAACAAAACTCCAAGATTTCAATAAAATCTGGTCTTGCCCTCCCCTGCTCTGAGACACCACCCAAGCTCTGCTGAGATGGAGCTCTCCCTTAGGGCAATGAGCGGTAAACGCAGCCCTGTCTTATTAGCATATCGTGTTGGTGATACTTGGAAAACCAGCATCCAACAATACAGAAAAACTATGCAATATATACAGCTAGAAAAAGACAAAAGGAATATGTAAAAATAAGAACAGTTCTGTTAGGGGATTGGTATTCTGTCAACTTTTCAAGCCTTTTTAAAGGTATTCTTATGTAATGAGGGCAAGGCTTATTTCAATCAATGTCTAAAAACTCATTTTGGTACAAGCCACCTTTTAATGTGTAAAGATCAAAGAAAGGCAAAGCTATGCAACTTGTTATTCTCTTTGTTGTGCTTTGTACAACAATCAATAACAGTCCAAAGAGAAGACTGCTTAGGTAGGAAGCAGAGCTGTTCATATTGTAATTATGCTTGTAGAATCAAAATACTTATGGGCTCTGTTGTAATGAAAATGATCCAAAAATGCTCTAAAATCACTTAATGTTGAGAAACAATCATAAGGACACTGACTATGGCCTTTAAATGGGTTTTGGGTCTTTAATGGGACAGAGGCTTTAGACAATGGCTTGCTTAGCACTGAGTTACATAAATGTTGTCGACCTAACATAGCATAGATGCGTCTCACAAAATTAAAAGCCAGGCTTTACTGACAGAAATTTTGTAGTCAATGGGTTTGGCAGAGTTTGTCAAATATATTTCCTATCATTTTATGAAAATCAGAGAGAAAAGCTGGCATGTGGATAGTTTGTCACAGCTGACAAAGGCGACACTCAGGTACACCTTCATACCCCTGGCAGTTAGCTGTTTTGTGTCAAGTTTTCTAATGCAAACAAACTTTGATGGCTTGACTTGTTAAAATGGGCTCTGGTTAGGCCAATTAAAAGCCACTCAGGTAAATGTTACCTTCTCAACTTTTTTTCTCTAGGGCATCAATAAACTTTGTAGGGAGAAGTACATCAATCAAGGCATAACACCAAAAAACAGCATCTATCAACAAAGAAGTCTGGAAATTTCAGTATGACACAACCAGGAGATTTACACAGCTTCTGCTCCAGGTAAAGACACACCGATGACAGGAATAAAGACAGAAACGCTAAGATTAATCAGGTAATTTTATTTAATATTTACCATTCAGCAGCAACCAATATGAACATCTGAGCTAACAGAATCTCTTGAAGTTGTCTGCTATGTAGCTGCTTCAGAAATACAAGCACATGATAAATTTAACTGTTCATTGCCAAAATTTTTTTAAAAAATGGCTTCAAGAGCAAATAACACTGATTTATATTGTGCCCAAGCACTAGTCAACAAATCTATTAAATTACAGAGGAAAAGGAAATCAAAGAAGCTTTGTTATCTTATGCATGTCACCTTATTTAAATGGAAGGCTTCATCTCTTTAAAGCAACAGGAATATGGAGCTTCCTATATATATTTATATATATACTTTTTTTTAAAGGATGTGATTACAAACACAAAGTGTTATCATCAAAAGCAAAAGCTAGTTCAAGAAATTTCCAACTGCAAAACTTGCAAGATACAAAGCTAAAATTCATATGTTCCTTTTCTCAATTATGAATACTTTCACTAAACATAAATATTTTAACATATATTAATTTTTCTGACATTCAAAATTGTAGTCAATATGGCAGAATTATTGTTAAAAGCACATATGTACAAATATTCTTTTTCCATACATAAAGTATTTGGCATAATTATAATAACAATCATACTGCATCCACAACTGTTTGCTTTTATTTTTACTTTTTTTTTACACATAATGGTATCTCTTATTAAAATTAACCAGTTATGTACAAAAATACTTGAACATTTATTATAGAAAACCTCTATAACCAGCCTCAACAGCGTATACCTGCTGAATGGTTTCATAAGGGAATATAAAAAAGTGGTCACTGCCTTCCAGGTAAGCTATCAACAAAACAAACACAGTTAAACTACAATGAGCTTCCCAACAAAAGAGGGAAAATATTTAACAGTATGATTTAAAATACAGTTCATATCTATTGTCAATTGAGTGTTATAAACAGTCAGTAAAAGAAAAAACAAAGATACAAAATACATTACTACATACAAGGTGCTTTTTTTCACACTCCTACAACTGTGGCATTCGCATCCCTATCTAGATCTAAGATGCTATGTTGCAATATTTAAGCCAGAGCCGTCCACAGCCATCATCCTTCAACAAAAGGACAACAGGATCAGCTAAGAAGACAAGCTCCACTGGTAAGAATGGAGAGTTGTGAGGAATTTTTTATTTTGTGCAGGACTGAAAGTTAATGCCCTTGGCTTTTTAAAGTCCTTTTGCCATTTAATCATGCCAATATATTTTCTCAAAGGTTTTTATCTTCATTTACACTATTGATTTAATACTGTCCTGTATTGATTCCTGAATTCTTGTTAATGGGACACATTAATTTGTGCCTGTTTAATACATGAACATCTGCTCTTCTTCAATGACAAATGTGGTAGAGGAAACTATCAAGTAAGGAAGCACAAGATTCAAGTAAACATTTCTGGGGTCGTTTGCTTAATCTACCCGATTGGAACTCTGAAAGTAAATTGCACCTTAAAAAGAAATACAGTAGATACTATCGTGTCAGAGTACTAAAGGATTTACCAACCAATTCACAAAGTAGAGTTTTAAGAATGTAGACAGCTGTCAAATGTCAAAAGCAACCTTAAGAAGTATTCTGTTTCAAGAACAAAACAACTTCCAGTCTCAATCCTTGCAACCCCTTAACTATTTTGTCTAACTAGCCTGCTTCAACTTTTAATTCTGATGATGTGCATTGATCAGTCTGCTCATGGAAAGAGCCAGAAATCTCACCTTATTTACAGATGTCTTCTGCAGTAAAGACCGTTATGTTAGGATGTGCAATGACTTAATAAGCTTTCTCAGAGTATCAAGTATTCAGTAAAAAGTATACAACATTATCACGCATCGTATTGTTTGACAATATTGTTTTTAAGATTAAACTATGTAAAAAAAGGGAACATAAAAAGATACAAAAGGAGTCTTCATCATTATTTACCACTTTCAAATGAGAAACGTTTTAATGAAACTCAGCCATACTTCATATAACATCTGGCGCTTTAGATCAGTAACTTAATATTGTGCAACATTATATTAATAAGCAAATTTTAATTCCATTTAAAGACAAATCTGAGTACGTTATTAAAGTGCCTACACTAAATATCTTATCATACTTCTTATTCTCCTGTAAACGGCAAAGAATTCATCGCAGGTGAACAGAAAAGTGACTCATAACTGCGAGACCTTCCGTGGCAGGGGCCTGGGCCGCGGCGCGGGGTCAGTCCTCCGGGTCCCATTCTCCAGGTGGCTCGATCGCGCCGCCAGCGGCTTGGGGGGCAAGGCGGGCGGCTCGGCGGTGGGGGGGACGGGAATGGACAGGCTGTGAGGTAGCGGGACCGGGCGCCGCAGAGTCCGCTCGTAGACGCTGTAGGGTGGCGGCGTCTTGCTCTCCTTGCGCACCGGCTCCTCCGGCCCGCTGTAGCACGGCCCCGGCCCTGGCGCTGACGGGTCATTCACCTGATTTTCAAAGCCTGAGGTTTCCGACGTGCTACACCGGCTGAGAGAAGAAATCCCACTGCTGTAGCTGCCCGACAGGACCGGGGAGTTGGAGCTCAGTCCTGGGGAGTGATACTCCACGGGAGATGGGGTGAAGGACTGCACAGAGCCCTGCGCAAGCGGAAAAAGGGAGACAGCAGAGTCAGGAACACTGTGATGGGCTGAACCGCATCCCCCCAAATTCATACATTGAAGCCCCAACCCCTAGTACCTCAGAACGTGACTGTATTTGGAGGCAGGGCTTTTACAGAGGTGGTTATGTGAAAATGAGGCTTTTTGGGTGGACCCTAATCTGATATGATTGATGTCCTTAGAAGAAAAGGAAATTTGCATACAGAGATACCAAAGATGCCTGCACACAGAGATAAGACCCCCTGAAGACAGAAGGAGAATGTGGCCTTCTATAAGCCAAGGAGAGAGGCCTCCGGAGAAACTAAGCCCAGCGGACATCTTGGTCTTGGACTTGTAGCCTCCACAACTGTGAAAAGATAAATTTCTGTTGTTTAAGCTGCCCAGTCTGGGGTGTTTTGTTACGGCAGCCATGAGGGACCAACACAAACACCCAGACTCAAATTTGAGTGTTGTCATTCTCAGCACTGAACATACACGTCAGGCATTTATCTGCCAGGCCCACCATTCAGTCACTCCACCTCACTGCCTCCTTCTTATTTTCAGGATAGAAGATAAAAGTAATCAGAAAGGAAATTCAGAGGCATAGAATTAGTCTCATAGTTTGAAAGATAGGGAACTGGCAAAAAGAAAAAAAAAAAAGAAAAACTCTGAGCGTGCCATTTCCCCTTTCTAGCTCATCAGGGCATGAGCTCAGAACGGCAGGACAGGATGGCAGAACACAGGGCAGCTTGACAAGCAGGCCGGACTCCCACCAGAGAGCTCAGGAGGAATGAGAGGCACCGCGGGCCTGCATTTGATTACTCTGTCCCAGCGCCGACTCCTGAGCTGACGCTGCACACTGGCGGCCCTCAGGCTCTAGCTTGAGATATGAGCTGCTTCATCTGCAGCGTTTTTAAAAACTTAGTTGCTAAGTCAGGTTTAAACAGGAAGATTTCCCCAAAAACTCCAGATTTCTAGCATTTCGTAAAGAACTGGCAGTTCTAGCAACAATGGCTCACATTCTCTTAATGGAAATAATCTTTTGAAGCTGTGCAGGGGCTGTTCCCTTTAGAGGGAGCATGAATTCCTCCCCACCTGTCCATATAGTATTCTGCCTACCTCCTTCACTCATTTATGTTAGCTCGCTGGCATCTGAATTTGCTACTTCCCCACTGGTTTCCTAAAGAAAACAAGTCCTAAGAGATGTTCTGAGAAAAGAGGGTTCTGCTGGGAAATGCTGCATACTACATACTCCTTGAGTATATTCAAAGCATATTCACATGTAAAAGTCTTACAGTAAAGAAACCTAAATGACTTCGTTCAGCCCAGTGTTTTCTAAACTTACTTGACCGTAGACCATTTTCCTGTTTATCACATAACGGCCTATCAAACTTTAATGTTCTATGGAACACACTTTGAGAAATGTTGTCCTAGATGAACTTTACCTTGATCTCTTTTTCAACAAATTAATACTGGTAGACACAAATCCTTTCATTTAGCAAGAGCCTAAAATTAAGCATGGCCAGTTAAGAGATCTAAGGGCTGGCCCTGTGGCCAAGTGGGTAAGTTCGTGCGCTCTGCTATGGCAGCCCAGGGTTTCTCTGGTTCGGATCCTGGGCTTGGACATGGCACTGCTCATCAGGCCACGTTGAGGTGGTGTCCCACGTACTACAACTAAAAGGACCCACAACTAAAATACACAACTATATACTGGGGGGGATTTGGGGAGAAAAAGCAGATAGAAAAAAAAAAAGAAGATTGGCAACAGTTGTTAGCTCAGGGGCCACTCTTTAAAAAAAAAAAAAGAAAAGAAAATCTAAATTCCCTGCTGTTTTTGTCAAAAATGAGACTCCAAGTTCAAAATCAGGCATGTAGCTCAGTCTTCTCCACAGGGTTAACTCCATCATGTAATTGCTGACAAAACTCTCAGTTAAGGCAGCAACGCTGCATTCTAATCACAGCAAAGTCAGTAACTTGGTAGCAGTGTGCCCTCTAATGAAACCCAGGAGTTACAACACCGATGTTCCATCCACTTTCTCTTCAAATTCTGTTTGTAAAGCTGTAGCTACAAGGCTGCATCTGGCCAGTAAGAACATACGCAGGTCTGCAGGGAGATGGTATACACCACCTTGCTAACTAGGACTATTTTGTAGCTACTTGAACATTTTCATCCCTTCAGTTCTTTTTATTTTTAAAGAATCAATCTCCAAGACTCTTATCGTTGTATTACTACTCTGCAAAATCAAGTTGAAAAATGCAGATATTAATTCCATAGAAAGATGCGGGGGCTCTTTGCGAGTACAGGTAAATGTAAAGCTGCAGAAACACCACGTTGCCTTCCTTCCCATCACATCAAGATGACAGCCCGTGGCCACCACAGCGAATGCGGTCGCGCATACTTTATGTTTAACGGCTGCACTGCAGAATGACAACAAAACTAGCAAGTAATTTGCACTCACCAGCAAATTTCTACATCAGAAATGTTGGCAATGCAAATGAAATCACACTTCTTTGCATATTTCTCCATCTTTTTGGCTTTGTTTTCCAGATTCTCAATTTCTATCAGCAACTATCCTTAGCACCACAGATGTATCAGATCACGACCTGCCCCTCTTGTGTTTGTAGAAGGTAATTTGTCTTTTTCTTTCACATTAGCTGGAAATATCTCATCAACCAAAGGACATGGAGCATGTAAATCCTAAGTCACTTGGGTACAAAATCATTCTTTCAATGCTCACTTCAACCTCATCTTTGCCTCTGGTGCGGTAGCTCTGAACACCAACATCTATAGGTATGACAATCCTTGCGGCCAGTCTGATTCAATTTGGATAGAGACTAAATATTATTCTTTACCTTCATGAGGAAGTTTGTATGTTTACAGATGTTAACTAGCCTACGTCTACACACTAATTCAAATGTCTCACCTTTAAAGCTTTCCAGTTTGTTCCCCAGAATTTTTTAATTCATTTTACTGCTTTGTTTTTTATTATCAGGTATGGTTTTGTTTTTTTGGTGAGGAAGATTTGTCCTGAGCTAACACCAGTGCCAATCTTCCTCTATTTTTTGTATGCAGGATGCTTCCACAGCATGTCCAGTGAGTGGAGTAGGTCCGCGCCCAGGTCCGAACCTGCGAACCCGGGCAGCCGAAGCAGAGCACATGGAACTTTAACCACTTGGCCATGGGGCCCGCCCCATGAAGCATGTATTTTGAATATAAATGAAAGCTTTACTTATTCTCTAAAATATTCAAAGAGAAAAAGTTGGGTTCAGCTTTGTCAAAACGAGTGAGGCTTACCATAAAGGCAAAAAGGCACAGGAGAATGCTAAGTAGATCTTGATTATTGATGTTTTTCAATTGAAGTGATTTGTTTTTGGATGTCTCTTAAACCAAAAGACCAGGCCGAAAACGTCCTGGGAGATACTCTGGGGCCATATTTCTTTCCTAATTTCTGGTCTGTACATTCTCATTGCCACCATTTGGAGAATGGGGCTAATAATCTTAGAACAAATGGCTACATTCCCTAAAGGGAAAGCCTAGTGTTGTTTGCTCCCCATCCTCTTCTACCCCTTCTTCATGTGCTCTTTGCCTGGTCTGTGCAAATGAAAGCCCCTCACTGACGCACCGGGGATGAGTCTTGGAAAAAAGGAACGTGGGGCCAGTACATTTAGCCTCAGTCTAAAGAAAGGCCTGTACCTTCAATGGAGATCGCCCGGCAGGTGAGGGGGATACTGGTGTCGTGTGTCTTGCTGGTGAAGCTGTAAACAAAGAGAGATCATTTCAATTAGGAAAAACCAGATGGTTGACTATCTGCAGATACCCTCTGTGTGTATAAACCCATACAGATGATGCAGTGCATAAGGATCTCCTAGGCAAGGGGGTGAGGTGGAGAATCTAAATGATGCCTGTCCAAAACAGATTCCTCTCAAAGGATGGCAGCACCCAGACATGGGATAATCAGGGAAAAGTCACCAGAGCATACATGATGCTTTAACCAATGTGACAGGGCCCCAAACTAGTCCAGTGTCCCTTCCATCTCCCCAAAGTTCAGATGCTTCTGCACTGCTTGATCTATTTCAAAAGGTGCTTTTAGGTGGGAGGTGCCGGGAGCAGTCCTCAGAAAACAGCCTAGGCAACTTTGGCCTGAGCAATGGGAAGATCAAGGTCACCTAGTCAGCTTAGAATAGATCCATGGGAATACATTTCTACCAGCCTCCCTTTCACATCCCCAATATTCCCCAAACAGACAGAAAACCCTTGGCCATATCCATACGAGAGGTGAGAAGTTTTCCATCTCTCCCCCTAATGCCTGTACTCAGGTGTTCCCTTGTCCTCGGGGCTGGTACTCCATGGATTTCATCATCATGGCAAAGAAGAGCTCTCTCTCTGTTTCCCCCACTAGATTTTCAAGCCCTACACCTGGGACACAGCATATGTGATGGCCCTGTTTTGTGTGTCTGCTTGTGGAACAAATCCAGCTCTCTGAAGCATCGCCACGCACTCTAAGAGCCTGCTGTGACACAGTCAACACTGAAGCGTCAGCCAGATTTCCCAATTCCACCTACACAGGTTTCAGTGAGTTCAGGGTTTATTGCTCTGTGATGAGCTGCCATTCTCCCAGCTGTCACAGTGAGGTTTGTAACTCTTAAGAAAACTACAGAAAGGCTGAAAGACAGACAGTTACAGATCCCCCCAACAGTGACCACAGACGATGACATGAGGACAGACCATGAAAGCAATCAGTGCAGAAGGGAAGGCAGCCCTGCCACGTTAACTTGGGAGAGGTGAGGTCATCTGCATGCTCTGGGTCTTAAGGGATCAGGGAGAAGGGTCCAGTATCACACTGTGGGGTTGTGCAGTCTCCCTCTTGCATGCTAGGGCATGCTGTCAGTGTGTGTCATGTTCCAACACCGGTGTTAGTTCTATCCCATCAGTCGTGGGTGTTGATTATGGAGGGAAATCACATATGTATAGAGAAGCCTATCCTGATTGGGAACTGTAAGATTTACTGTTGCTTGGGCCCTCCCCTCTTCCTCTTGACTTAGGCGTTCACTGACACCACCACTGTGAACTCCACAGCGGCCCCTGCACCCACTGTGTGTTCACAGAGATGTTTCTCTAGAAAGGCATTCTCCCCCAGAGACCTAAAATAATTCTATCAGTATCCTTGTCTACAAGTTTGACTTGGCCTAGGAACCGAACCACCAATATTACTGTTCCTTAGAAAATGCTTTTCAAGTTCCCAACTTTAGGGATACAACTAGGTTTAACTAGAGAGTGCCTGAATATATGTACATCATGAATAAAATACACATTCTTGGTTGATGAGTCTTCATCTTCCATGGTCACACTAATGCAGACTATCAATTAAGCCTAAAGTTATTTCCTGTTTTGTTTAAAGATTTCACATGCCTTTCAAAACCTGTTGGTGACTTTTAGCTTTGGTAAGTATGGAACAAACTGGGTAACATAGTTTACTTTAAAAAGAGGGAAAGTCAGTTTACTTTTCTTAGTTTAAGGGAAAAAAAAAAAGATGAGATACTAAAACACAGCCAATGAAACATGATCAACCCAGAAAAAATCCATGAAGGAATAGTGTCATCTTATCTCTTGCCTAAGGCCAGTTATATTTGTGAAGCTTCAAAGCTACTCTAGACATAGGTAAGTGTTGAAAAGACTCTCCCCACCACCAGGATAGGTAGAGTCAGTAAAGTAGGTCAGGTTCCTCTTAAAGACTGTACCCTACTTAGGTCACCAAGCAAATAGCTTGTTCAGGAGGAAGGGGCCTGTTATTGCTAAAACTCACAAAGGAAGTTTCTTAAGAATAATTTTCAGTGGCTCTCAAAATCTAGAAAGGGTTGGTAAAATACAGATTCTAAGGTCTTACCCCAGAAATACTGAAATTCTGATTCAGTAGTCTGAGATTAGGCCCAAGAATTTGCTTCTTAAACCACTCCCCCAGGGGAGGCAATGCCCTGAACCAACCCTTTGAGAAACAGGGGTCTTGAAAACAGATCTCTCTAAGCAACAGATAGCTATGGATACAACGCTAGTTGGCCCCCACAAGCCTATTAAAGTTACAGTTAGTCAATTCCTATTTAGGGGCAACCTTAAACCCTTGCATGAGCCCCAAATAAGACTGAACAAAGTGGCTGAGTTAGCATAAGAATGAGGTGGGTAAAGCGAAGCACAGAGAAAATGCTAGTGGCTTAGCAAGGTTAGGATACCTCCCCACATTTTGAGATGGTGCCTTGGAGGAGAACATTCTACAAAATCTGTCTGAGGGGTTTTTTAGGAACGGAGGACTGTTTGACTTCGTGTACCAGAAGCTCAGGAAAAAGGGACAACACTGGAAATGAATTATGCAGTTACTAAGGTTTTTACCTCAAACACCAAAATGCCTACCTTTCTCTGAGGAATTCACGACAAACTGAAGTAGTCAATAAAAGTTATCTGATAAAAGTGATTGTTCAAATGCTTCAAATACCCACCAGTCTGTGTGGGTCTTGGAGGGACAGGGGGAGAGATAAGCTTCCCACTATCCGACATGTTCTTGGCTTCTTTCCCACTGTCCAGGCTCCAGCTGCTAGGGGTGGGATTCACAGCTGGAAGGGAATAACACAGCTAAAAACACATGGTCCACTCTGCCCTTCAAACGCTTGAGATCTTAAAGAATTATCCGGAATAAAAAAAAATAATAACTGGATTTAAAAAAAAGCCAGGAAACCTAACTACTAAAGCTTTATTTAATTGCCTACCTCACAGTTATAGTTGACATTTAACTGGGTGACAGCACGTCTCTTTATTTCCCTCGAGCAGTGAAGCAGAACTACAGATCTCTACACTAGACTAGAAATGTTGAGAATGACAAATGCATCTAGATGCTGGGTAACAGATGGAGATATAGTCATTATTTTAAAACTTGTTTTTTAGTGGAAATTTCTGGACAAGGGGCACCCAGAAAGGAGGAAGGCAATGACATGCTAATATTTCAACTGTTTGGCAGAATTATTGGGATGGACTAGCCACTCTACACTGTGCTGTTGATCAACTCTTTGAGGAAAAGACCCTTGTTCCTGAAATCATTGGATTATACTGAAATACGTCCTAAAAGAAAAATTTGGAATACTGACAGTATTATTCCTTTTCTGTAATTTGCCTGTTCCATGCTTCAGTAAGATGCAGAAACATGGAACAACCCTGTTAGGAACAAGGGCAAGACACACAAGGTTATAAATAGCCACTATGCAATGAGTTTTACAAGAGCAAGTGTTGCAGGTGGCCGTGGCCTGCTCCCTGTACAGACACTGCCACCTGATGGACATGTCTAGGATTTCAACATTTTACCATTCTTTAAAGCATGGCATTCATTTAATGGGATGGAATTACCACTCTTAGAATCCTTTTTCTCTGTTCCTCTTAAATGTGCCTTGTGGTTTTCTTTGGTAGAGGGGTGATAAAAATACCCCATTCTTAAGTTCTCTGCACAAAGATCAGTATTTGACTTGTAACATTAAAGCAGAATTTGTGTTTTAAAATAATTTTGGCCAGGGTCTTGCTAATTTTGATCTCCCAAGGAAAGTTTTAATGTTAACTTATTGGTGTACTCAAATGACAATACAGTCTAGTTCTAAATGAGGGCAATTAAAGCGCACTTTATGGGGACATTTCGTTAGTGACTCTTGATTCATTGGCTCGTGGGACGGCTCCGAATTTTGAGGCTTGACCCCGAGAGAGGCAAACGGGTGACTTGCTGCAAGCCCCCCACCCCCAGCTGAGGAAGTCACATTTAGTCTGCTCTGCATCTTTTGCTGTGTTGCACAGACTGATGCTAACTGGCTATTAACAGCTATGCGCGTGTTTGTTTCTCATTTTTTGTGTGACCTTGCAGCAGGGCACACTCCATTATGCACTGGATTGCAACTCTTAAGTAGTATTTGAGTCACCACAAACAACAGATGAGCTGGCAGAATGAGCTTTGTAAGGGAGATGAAGGGTGGGACCAGGGAATCAATCTGGGAAGGTGCTGTTTCCACGGTGCTGAACAAGTAGCCTAATTGGCAAATTTGCTTCAGGAAGCGCGGGAATTGCCTCAGTGACTCGCTGAATGACACCCATAGCCAGTGAACAGAGGAGTGCCTAACTTGCTCAGATTCTGCTGTTAAATCCTACAAGAAAACAGTTTTTAAAGAATGCATCATGAATGACTGTCTTCATTAATCCCTTAAAGAGCAAATTAGTCCTGATCATTAAAGATCTGGAGACCTGCCTTCCACAAAGACACATGGAAGACTGGAGAAAATGAGAACAAAACAACCCCTGACACATTCCAGGACTGATGAAGGGGCTGGGTTTACACCCACCTTTCTCAGGCGCAGAAAGATTTGGGTCGCTGCGTGGCAAGGCCCCGTCTCCAATGTGGTTAAACAGCAGCCTCTGGAAGGGACAACAGCCTATTTTTATGATGCGATATGCTGACATGGGAAACCTTTTAGAAAACGAGATGATTATCTCATTACTGAAACTTTTTGTTCAAAATAATTTTTATATGGTGTATGATGAACCTAGGAACAAAAAATTTAATTATATTTAAGGAAAAAAGGGGAGAAGAGCCTTGGATTTTGAGAAAGAGAACACAGTGTTTAGAAAGTTTGTGTTAGATTTTAAATATAAATGGTAAGTAAGTTTTCATAATAGAATGTAGGGAAAAATAAATAATAACTAGCAGTGAAGCTCTGGTGCTCTTTATAAAGATAAAGCCTAGACTGGCAATATGAAATGCAAATAAATAAGAATTAAAGGAGAAATATTAGCAAAAAAATCTCTAGTGAATGGACTTCACATTTTAAATCCAAATTAGGTTAAAATGTATGAAATGGTCAACAATATTCTACAATTTTTAACCCACAAAATTGCCAGTTTTACATGGTTCTACCTAATATATTAAAAGAAAAAGCATGAGTCCTTAAAAGTAGGTGCGCCATGGCAATGTGTATTATTGAAGTTTTGGCAACATACACACTGCTTCAAATTTTACCAAAAGTGGGACACTTGGGAGGCTAATCATGGAAGGCTCTCAGAGCCCCGATGCTGGCAACATGCTCTCCAAGAGCAGATGGGACAAACTGTGAAATTCCCTTGCAACATCAAGTGGCAAAGGGAAATGAAACTGGTGAGCTGGTTCAGCCAAACGCACTCAGCTATAATTTCTGCGAGACACCAGTGCTGTGCAGATGAGGTATCCTGGGACTTCCTGGAAGATCACACAATCAGCAAAGACAAAGCAATCAAGCCAATTCCCACTCACTCTCATCCATTTCCAGATGCAGCTACAGACTTCTGCCAGGATGGTGTAGAAAAACAGAGAAATTAGCTGGAGTATAAATAGCTACTGTTCTCTGCTCCTGAGTTATTCCCCAATAATCGGTACAACTCAGGGATACTCTTGAATCTTCAACTTTGAAACCACTCTTCAAAGCCCTTGAAGTGCCCAGAGGGCCAGGCCCTTGCTCAGACTAAAAGGGATCACTTCAAAACGAAGTCCAGGCCGGAGGCGACGGCCGTGTTCCCTTACTCCTGAGGAGCGCAGGGAACGGCGAGGACTCAAATGCTTCTCCCTCCATGCGTTAGAGAAGAATGGCAAAGGCAAACGGAAATGGCCCCTGCACCCTTGGGGACCTCACAAAGGAATCAACTGCAGCTCTCTCAAACTAGGCAGAGGCCAAAAGGAAGACTGCCGGGCAGACCTTGCTTCTCCTCAAGGGTCTTTTGCTAATGTAAGAAGTTTCTCCAAATTTCTACTACACACACAGACACACACCCCAGCTCATTCGCCCCATTAGCCCCGGTAATGTTTAAAGTAAAGTAGCAACATGAAATGCAGAGTCAGATCCAGGAGGGTAAAATCATTTCCCAATTTTCCTCTCAGCTTTACCGCCCAGGCAACAACCCCTGTATCTGCATCAGAAATAGGGCTCAAACAAATTCCTAACAAGAGGCACAGAACAGAGGTTCACTCTTCACCCAGCTGGAGCTGTTGTCTCCCAGGACCTGCTGTCACAGCTGGGTGCCTCTGGCAGCTACAGTGTGTTTCTGCGGAGATATGTAAGCAATTCCAGACTTTTCCTTGTTTTCTAGTATCGCCATCCCGCAAGGACTACCTGAGAAGGCTCCACAGGTGTTGGATAGATGGCACTGCATGGTCTCTCTCTTGGGGACAGGCAAGAGTTTTCTCTGGAATGTTTGTGTTTGTCAGACAACAAAGGAGAAGCTGGGAAGAGAAGGAAAGAAAGCATCAGTGAGATGGTGGTGCTGGACCTGTTGGCGGGAGAGGGATTGAGTGTTGTGACAGCGGCCACAGTTTAGGAAATTGAAGCCACAGCTCCTGGGGGCTGGAAGGCTCTCTAAGCACCCTTAGTCTACCCCACACCCTGGCACTGACCTCTGGCACTCGATGGAGCAGAACTTGTCACATTAGGCGAAGCTGAGTGAGTAGAGCTCAAGCTTGAGGTAGATGGACTTGGCTGGAAATACATGGGAGCTGTTATCACACACTGCTCAGAGGCTCCAGACAACACTGAGGCGTTTGAAACAAGATCACTGACATTTTTTTTTCAAATTAGCAATAAATAAACAAACAAACAAACAAAAAGAAAGCAAAAGGCCATTTAGAAATACAGAAAAATCTCACTGACTCAGAGTGATAAGGAGGCCTGTCTGAATTAATCAAGAATCCAAGATTTGGACTCCTGCCAAAGGAATGCATTCGTGTTGGTTTCAGCTACATACTGTGACTTGGGACCAGGAAGCAGTGCACCTCTTTCTAAAGTCCAAGCAGAAAGACTCCCAGCCGAGGGCATGTAAACAGGTGAGTGCTTCTCAAAGGCAGGGAATACACCTTCTCATGTTCTCCAAAAATGTGTTCAAAGCATGAATTTGGTAATATGGCTTATGCCCCTTCTCCAAAGATAGTGGTGAGGAAGATTTCAGCTTAGTCTTACTGAATTCTTATAAATTCTTTATTAGTGGTGTCTAACATTTTTTTGTTGCAAGAGTTACAACTCTTTTTTTTTTTTTACTGACTCTAAAATCCCTAAAAACTATATGTTCTACTTTCATAAAAAACTTCATATTATGGAAATTTCCCAATATGTACAAAAGTAGAGAGATTTTTAGAATGGACCCCTAAACCCTGTATTCTTAAGGAAAAAAAGCCACTTAGAAATGCTAAGAGGCAGGTAGGATGTGGCGACATGCTCCAGGAGTCCTGGACTGAAGAACCACATCCGAGGTAGGTCTCAAAACTAACCCCTGCACCGCTCGCCTGGGCTTTCCCATTGCTGGCTCATGTCTTCTTAGAGTGGATAGGACAGTTCTGAGAGGAGCATCTTTGTAGACTCCAGAGACCAAGATAGCCATGAGAGTGTTTAAAGGTCTGTCCTTAAGTCAAGTTCTTGCTCGTAGGTCTGTTCCTTAGCACGGCAGACTGAACAGAAACTCTCATGATCGAGACAGAAAAGGAATCAACACGACCAGACAAAAAGCTAATCAAGTACCTGCATGTTAAAGACTTCATCAGAGCTTTCTGATTGCCCTGTAATATTGCTTACTTCAGCAGAAGCTTGTGAGGACAGTGAGGAGGAAGAGTATCGGTTGACAGCTGGGTAACTTAATGGGCTGTTTCGGGGAAAAAAACATGGTCATTAACTCAGTCTCTGAATTATACTTTCTCACATGCTGGCATGGTATAAAGCCTGAGGAAAAAATATACATCCCATTTTGTTGTCTCCTGTTTGCCTCAATATAATCAAATGTTTGAGTTTATTTATTTATTTCTCATGCTGTTGCTGTTTTACCAGTGGCAGATGTCTGCAGCTGCCTTGCGGGTTAATTATTTCATTACGAAATAGCATGTTTGACAAATTGTGCCATAAAGAATGAGAGAATCATTCCAGATCATCTTGTGGGGATGCCAGAGTGTAAGGTAATTCAGAATATGACTTACCTGCGTCTAGGAATTACCCTGGTACCATCTGGGCTCATAGAGGCAGGTGCTGAGTTTCTACACACGCGAGGGCTTCCATTAGGAAAATGGACTGGACTGGCTTGTATACAAGCAGAGAACTCCTAAAGATGCAGTAAAGAAAATATTTTAGAAGAGGAATTATATGGGCAAAGTAACTCGTGAGATATTTTAGTATATTAGATACACATTCTAATCGTCATGAAATCTTCACATAGGGCTATTAAGATAAGTTTCAGTATTATTACGGTTTCTCTCTTTTGTTTTCATAGAAGTTGAGCATGGAAAATAGAAGATAATGCAATTTTAACATTTGAGGGCTCCCTGATAAAAAGGTGCAGTTTGGTAGAAAAACCAAAAGATGTCAGTATTGGATACTTCATCATCATCCTTTTAAGAAAAAGCAAGTGGCAGTGGTCAGACTGCCCCCTATGGACACTGTACGTACCTGTATCCCCAAGCTCGACTTCATCACAAAGAACTGGTCGACCAGCTTTTTGTGAAGGGGCCTCATATCTTGAGGCACAAACTTCTCATGCACGGCCAAACCAAATTCCAAAATCTGTGCCTTGATAATAACATAAGGAAAAAATCCACATCAGTGAGTAACTCCCTAAGTGCCTGCTAGAGATCAAGCACTGTACCATACATTTTGCATGCATTATTGCTAATCCTCTCAATCTGACAAGATAGGAACAACCCTTAACTTACAGGTAGGACACTGAGGGTCAGAAAAATCCTGCATGTAGTAAAAGACCAATAGGGATTGGAATTTAGGGCTGATTCCGAAGACTTGATTTTCCCACTACCCTAAGTTTCCTTGCCATGTATTTTAGATCTGTAACAACAATCCTTTTAAACAGTTATGTGGCCGTTGGCCCCTCTTGAGTTTCCCAGGATGGGGCAGGGAATGGGGGCAGGAGCTGTTCCCCAACGGATCTCTTTTCTGGATGGCACCCCCTTTTCCACATTACTTGTCTTTCTTCCATCAGTTTCTTGGGTACCCATCCCTACTTCCCCCAGATTTTTCAAATCTGTCAAGGAAGAAGTAAAAAATGAACAGGAATTCTATAATAGTTGCTATACTTCTTGTTTTTGTTAGAAAATATTATTCTTGTTCACTTATTATAACACAACATAGAGCAGCTCCTACTTTAAAAAAAAAAAAGGTTTCCTGCCATGAGGACCCCGAAAGAGAGGAACATAAACATTCACGTTTCCTTTCTTCAACTCTCAGTAGTGCTGAATTCCTTCGATTGGAGTAGCAGCTGTCTCACATTTTTTAAAATGCCCCATGCTAAAGTGGTCAAAAGAACAAATTTCATAGACTAGGAGGAAAGCAAATCAGAAATCACAACTTTTATCTTTACAGTTTGTGAAGATTCAAGACTGAAAGCCCCGTCAAATAGGACTGACCTCAGGGGGTTAGAGCATCTAGCACCTTCCCTAAGGGGACAGGACTGTGCCACTCCCACCTACTGCCAGCACATTTGCATAAAGATAAAAATATCTTGAAATAAACGTCAAGGACACCTTTGAAAGGAATAGTTTGAGGGAGTGTGTGTTTGAGGCATAAAGGGAGCGTCTGATTTCTGTGATGTGAGAGTGGAAGGGACGCAGGAGCTGAACCTACATGTAGGAGCCTCCAGTCTTCTCGATTTTAAACACTTGTTTGATGACCTCCCTTTTGCCCAAATAATGTTGTAGGTTGGGTTCTCCCAGAAGGAGACTCTGACATGGAGATTAGGACATTTATGGGGGAATACCCTTGGGATCACTGCCTGTTCAGGGGAGGGACAGAAGGAGGATTTGACAAAAAATGTTGAGCTGCGTGGCAGTCCTGTCAGCCTCTGCCAACACCAGGGGAGCTCTGGACCTTTTAATGGTCTGTCAGAGTTGGGCTGTGTTGGGTCCAAGTGGTCAGGCTTTATATCTCCTCCTCAGTCACTGACTGTGGGCCAGCCAGGAAGGTGTTGATCTCGGGTCAGGTGGCTCTTTGTGGCTGAGGCAATCCCTGAAGGACCTGAGAGCCAAAGCTGTCTGTTGAGGGCCACCACTCCCAGCAGCTGGGGCAACAAGTCCTTTTTGACTTCTGCATCTCTGTGTCTACTAGGTAAGGTTATCTGAATCACCTCAAGAAGTCCAGATGAGGATGGTGCCCTCGCTAGCCCAAGTGTCTACTACAAAGGTCCCACAAAAATGATGTGACTTGCCCAGGGTCACATGGCAGTCACTTGTACCGCTTGTCCTATGATAGAGAGCCAACATTTCCTAGGCCATGGCTCTTTCCACAAGGCCCCAGGAACACAGGCAGGCTGTGGAGGAAACAAAGTTTCCCTGATTTTATTTTTCTTGAGAGGTTTCTTGGCCTTTTTAATTTTAATTCTGGAGAAAGAATTCAGTCAGACTGAATATAGCAGGTAAGAGCCCTGGGGTGAGGCAAAAAACTCACAAGGGACTGTGCTTGGGTTAAATACAGATTTTTAAAAATCAACAAAGGCTAACATCATTCCATAATCTTAAGCATTAGATAACCTAAACGGCTCACTTCTAGTATCTACATCACTCCCAGGGCCACACTGAGAACTTAACTTATTCTCTATTTCCTTGCAGGTCAACTCAAGCAACTCCTTTCTCTTTTCCAGAAGCTGTACAACTGACCCCCTTCCAGCCATGGCCCTTGTCCATGGCCACGTATTAAGTTCTGTGGACTGAGCCTACAGAGCATAAAATATGAACTAAAATCAGATACAACCTCATCATTTTCTAATCCAAAGGGGCAAGCTTTATGTGTTTATTAACTTTGGTATTATCAAGTGGGAAGAGATGCTTCTATCACATTTTATCACCCATATTCTATTTCTCACGGGTATAAAATGTCTCTATTTCCTATTTAACCCAGACTTCCAACCATAATGTCTCCTACTTCAGAGGTTTTCAAACAATTTGCAGGCCACGAGCTATCAATAGGAAACAGCAGGCAACAGATTACTCACTCCAGTTCTTCATACTTGATGGAACCAAATAAATAAAAATAAACTATGCTTCTTTGGAATAGAAAATGATTAGATTGTATGATTAGATTGTATCTAGTTTTGTCCATATCACATCATCTATAGGCTTAGTCTGCAAAACAATTCTGTTTTAAAGCAGAATTGATTGATTGCCCACTTCCTTCTTACAACATTTAAGTAAGAATCTTATTCATTCATCCACTCATTCATTTATCTGGAGTTGGCCTGAACTTATTTGAGCTCAAAATTTTGAGTGAAAAGTCGGCATCAAGCAAGTCTCCTGGGAGAGAATGTTCAAAGAACATTCCAGGAGACTACACGAAGTTATTTGTTACAAGGGGCGGCCATAGTCTACTCATTGTTAAATTTATTTTTGCAGCCAAGTGGCAACAAAAAGTGGAAATCAGCAAGTTGGGATACATTACTGGTGAATCTGTCACCCTTCACTTCCACCAGCTTCACTTCTACACCAATGTAGATCACCATGTAGCTGGGGCTCTGGACAGGCAAGCACATGGCTGGGCGGGAGACAGACCCTTACCTGCTCAAGCATCAGCTCTCTTAACCGTGCAATCTTGTCTCCATCTTCAGGGTGGCTTAAGATATATTCTTTGACAAAGAATGCCTAGTAAGAGAAGGGATAGTCAGTTTACTTCAAGAGAGTCACAAAGGAAGTGAAATAGTTGTTTTTAATGACCTGGTATGTTTAAACAAATGACACCATTATAAACAACGTTTAGGGGGCAGATGGAGTAATTCGTAGTGTGGGCAGCTGATCAAATGGGAATATAAGGAATAGATTGTTAAAGGGAGACCATAAATTGTATAATAAGTATTTTTTGAAAAACAAACAGCAAATCTAAATCAATAAGCTTTATGGCATTATATCCTAAAAATGCCTTAAGATTCAGTGTGGCCAAGATGGTGGCCTCACCTTCCAACCTATTGTGCCTTTTTGTTTAAAACTCAGAGGGCAGATGAAAAGTCCACTTAAAGTATCTTCTATACAAGATCAGACTTTTCCATGCCCATGAACCTCTTAGCTCAGGGAAATGATTTCAGGTAAGACGTTTGTTAAACAGTCCTGATACCCTTACTGCTTTTATTCATCCAAGAACAGACACTCACACATTTTTATCCTCAAAAAAATCACATATTGGGAAATGGTGTAAGTATGCATCACAAATGACTACGTTTGCTCTATTTAACAAAAAGAACTGTGTCAGCTGTAGCCCTATGTCAGCATGGTAACATGTTTATGTATTAACATAACATTTTATATTAATAAAATACGATGTGAGTTTTTTTTGAAAAAAAGATTTCTAAGACCCTAAGAAATCACATCTGAAAACTTTCAAACAATGCCTAATCCTTACCTCCTGATACCTGGAAACTCCACCATTAACTGCAGCATCTATAACTCCATTCAGGCACATGGTCAGGGGATTAATATTCTGCATCTGTCTTGTCTGACACTGACTAATCAGAGTCTTCAGCTGCTGATTTTTATTTTCCAGCACTTCGATTGCATTTTCCAGAGGACTCATCTCTACCTGAGAAGCAAATGAGCATAAGTATATATTGGATTTTGTGACATTCGAGAAGAAAGATAAAGTAGATTACCCTGTTCTGAATTATCTTTGCTCCCCTTTGGCTCCCATCAATATCTCTACCTAGGGCCATCAGTAGAATAGACAGGGATGTGGAAGACAAATTACCTCTTCGTTAATGAGGTCTGGAAAGGGAAAGTGATTATATCCATTGGTTGAAATGTGGTTTAGATAATCAGCAGTCATCAATTATATATTAGCACTGCAACAATCAATTTAATCCTTAAAAGAAAATCCAAGCATCTCACGTCTTTTAAAACTTGTTTTTCTTTTCTTTTGAAGGGCTAAATACTCAGGGACCCTGCATATTATTATCACTTTCTAGACGCTTTCTTAATGTAAGCATCTTAACGGGAGATACGAAGATGCATTTACAGATCTGATGTCAAGGAGCTTTCAGCCCAGTTGGGAAGATGGGACGTATGCCCATATGGACCCCATATGCATATATAACAGCACCATAAGGTGGCACAGGATGGCACACAGTTGGGAGTTATAGAAAATAAGATAATCATATACGCCACAGGATCTATTTGTTGAAGGAGAGCCAAACAGAATCATAATGACTTAAAAATTCTGGGTTGCATGGGGCACCTAATGGTGGAAATGATGAAAGTGCTCTTCAGATGTACAGCACTGTGACTGTTACTGTCATTGACATTCTATTCTAGACAAGGTCTGCCAAGCTCTCAGCTGTGCAGTAATTCAAGCTTACCATAAGCACATTTAAATATTGGTTCTTTCAGTTAAGGAAACAAATTAAGAGTTTTTAAAGGTCACTTAGATCATCTTAAGGCAACACTGAAAAGTATTAGAATAATGTGACTATGTCAAAATTAGGAATACACATTCATCAAAAGACACTATAAAGGAAAGAGAAGCCAGAAAGTAGGAGAAGAAATTTGTAACATGTAAAACCATCAAAAAGCCTATGTCAAGAATATATAAAGAACTCTTACAAACCAATAAAAAAGGCAAACAACCCAATAAAAAAATGGGCAAAAGACTTAAATGGCCATTTTACAAAGGAAGAAACCCAAATGGCCAGTAAACATGTGAAAAAGTGTTGAACCTCATTTGTGATCAAAGAAGTAGAAAATAATACCACAGTAACATACTATTAAGCACTCACCAGAATGGCATAAATAAATATGGCAATAGCAAATGAGGGTGAGAATGTGAGCAACAGAATCTCTCAGTTCCTGCTACTGGAAGTTCAAATTGGTTCAATCACTAGGGAAAACAGTTTGGCATTATTTACTAAAGTTGAAGATATACATATAAATATATATAAGTATATGTGTGTGTGTGTGTATATACATATATATATTATATTTTACAGTCTAACAATTCTATCCCTAGGCATATATCTGAGGAAAAATGAAGTAAGAGATATGTGTACATGTGTACCAGGAAACATGTACAAAAATGTTCACAATCACCTCCAAAATCCATATGTCCATCAATAACAGAATGCATAAAAATATTGTGGCATGTTGATTCAATGGAATAGTATACAGCAATGAAACAAACTTCAGTCATATGTAATAATATGGACTAATATTATAAATAATACTGAGTGACAGAAGCAAGTTACAATAGAATATACACAGTATGACACTGTGACATAAAGTTCAAAACTAGGCAAAACTAAATAGATTTGTTTAGAGAGGCATATACGAGAATGGATACCATAAACGTCAGGATAAGGGAGGGAGCTGTACTTGAGAAAGGCTGCATGGGAGGCCTCCAGGCTACTAATGACAATGTTCTGTTTTTCTTTACCTGAGTGGTGGTAAACAGGTACTTACTTTCTAATTATTTGTGACATTAAACCTTTGTTTTATGATGACAAAAGCTAAATAATAAAGGAAAAGTCTGAGAGCTCTGATTAACTGAATGTTGCAAAAGTAAACAAAACGTCTCAGAAAGAGAAAGCAGAACAGTGGTTGCCAGGGGCTAGGGGGAGGGGGAACAGGGGAATTGTTGTTCAATGGATACAGGGTTTCAGTTTTGCAAGATGAAAATGATTATTTGTCACACAACAATGTGCATATAGTTAACATTACTGTACTATACACTTAAAAATGGTAAGACGGTAACTTGTATGTGTTTTTGACCACAATTTAAAAAAAAAGAAATTCACGCTCACCTTTACACATTCAAATGCTATTAATATGAAAATTTACAAAGTAAACAAAACACAATGCAATAAACACAGGCAAAAGACAACAACTTGGGAAGATATTTCCAACATATATTACAGAGGAAGTATTAATATTTCTCAAACACCAAAGAAAATGAGACAAAAGATATGATTGATGCATTCACAAAAGAAATAGAGTAAATACATGAAAACATATCTTTTCTAGCATTCAACAAATGCCAAAAAAACAAAAATCCACTCTAGTATGATCATTTTTGGTCTATTATTTCAAAAAATTAAAATAATATACAACACCCAGTGTTGGAGAAGGTGATGGGAAAATGGGTATTTCTAAGAACACTTATCCACCCAGACACAGCAAAAACTGATACATGTCATCGTTGATCCATGAATCAGAGGTTAAACTGCAGACCCTTTGATAGATCAATTCACTTGTAGGGAAGTTATCTAAGACAGTCAAAGAAGCGTGCAAAGAATAATGTGTATAAAAAATGTTCATCGAAGAATTATTTTCCTCCGGCTCCCTAAAAAGAATCAGGAGTCATTGGAGAAATGGTTGCTTTCAGGTCTGGGCAAGGAGATGTACAAGTGAGCCAGGATACCTCATCATACCAATAAGCTAGGAAGGCAGCTGGGAGCAAGGCATTACAGCAGCTGGGCGGGGTCCACTCACTCTCTTTACTGGGGGAATGTCCTTGGGGAACAGAAAAGAAGGCAGGTGACCTGGTCTTACCTCCCTGTCAATTGAACCTTCAAGTAAACAGATTAACACTAATTGCTAGAAGGAAGAAATGTTATCTACAGAATGCCCTTAACAGGAAGTCTCCAGCTAAAGGATTGCATACAGTAAATCAACCAAGAATCCATGAAACGTGATTCCCTAAAGAATGTCTCTGAGAAGCTTCATAACTCTTTAGAGTACAAAATGGAAAGTTGCATAATTTAACTGTGCCCCACATATGAGGAACCCTGTGACTTTCACTCAGAAACTCCATCTAGGAGGCTGGTCCGTTGGCGCAGTGGCTAAGTTTGCATGTTCTGCTTCTCGGTGGCCCAGGGTTCACTGATTCAGATCCCAGGTGTGGACATGGCACAGCTTGGCAAAAGCCATACTGTGGTAGGCGTCCCTCAGATAAAGTAGAGGAAGATGGGCATGGATGTTAGCTCAGGACCAGTCTTCCTCAGCAAAAAGAGGAGGATTGGCAGTAGTTAGCTCAGGGCTAATCTTCCTCAAAAAAACAATAAAAAAAAAACTCCATCTATTATTCTGAAGTATTATTATTACTGATGTGGGAAAGAAGGGTCTGGAGGACAAGGCTTGAGGTCTCCCATGTCTTTCAGCTTCAACCTAGCCTCTTGATTGCCTTGAGGTTATTAGTAGAGCTTGTTTGCTGGGGAAGATCACAGATTCCTACATCTGACTTGACAATGGGTCTGTGTGTTAGCTCAGCAACAAAGACAACTTGGATACTGTCAAAAGCCTCATGAGTCAATTTGAAGAGGCTCCCATTGGGCAAAATGGAACAATCTGAGGGGCGGCCTGGTGGCACAGGGGTAAAGTTCGCATGCTCTGCTTCAGCAGCCCAGGGTTTGCTGGTTCAGATCCTGGGTGTGGACCTACGTACTGCTTATCAAGCCATGCTGTGGCAGGTGTCCCACATATAAAATAGAGGAAGATGGGCATGGATGTTAGCTCAAGGCCAATCTTCCTCGAAAACAATAAAAAAGGAAACAATTTGAAAATTAATAAGAGTAATGGATTGAAACAAATATATTTAAATCCATGAGTTACTAATGATATTAAAAACAAAACCAGGGCCAGCCAGGTGGTGCAGCAGTTAAGTTTGCACGTTCTGCTTCAGCGGCCTGGTGGTTTGCTGGTTCGGATCCTGTGCAGACATGGTACCATTTGGTGAGCCACACTGTGGCAGGGGTACCACATATAAAGCAGAGGAAGATGAGCACAGCTGTTAGCTCAGGGCCAGTCTTCCTCAGCAAAAAGAGGAAGATTGGCCCCAGATGTTAGCTCAGGGCTAATCTTCCTCAAAATCCCCCAAAAACCAAAACAACTAAACAAAAGACTCTCTGTCCATTTTTGTAGGGTGTAAGGGAACCAAATTACTATTTTGAAAACTGGTAAATAAAGGGAAAGAATAGAGCATTATCCTTCCTTTCCTATACTTCAGGGTAATCAAATAGTTGACGTGAGTACACTCTTTATAGAACTCTTTATAGAACTATCCAATGAATAAATAAAGGAATGATTAAGTATCACCATTTTGTAACCCCTAAGAGATTAATGGACTGGGGCAATGATCATCAGTGGCTGCCAACATCACAAGAAAAGAGACAACCAGAGCATATAACATCGCCTATGAAGTAGTCTTGCAAAAAAAACAAAACAAGGGGCTGACCCTGAGTAGTGGTTAAGTTCAGTGGGCTCTGCTTCAGCGGCCCAGGCTCTTGGGTCCGGATCCTGGGCGCAGACCTACACCATGCTATGGCAGTGACCCACATACAAAATAGAGGAAGACTGGCAATAGATGTTAGCTCAGGGCCAATCGTCCTCAGCAAAAAAACCCCAAACAACCCCCACCCCAAATAAAACAAAAATAAAAACAAAATAACACCATATCAAGCCTCTAGATCTAACGGCCAATTTACAAAATATAGGAACAAAGAGACATGTTAAGTGACCTCACTGGTTTGCAATTTGCAAAATCCAGACTCAAGGAAATAATCCAAGATGAACAAACTGGTCCCTTCAACAAAAAAATTACAAGGAAATAAAGAGTGATTTGGGGGAACCTATAGATCAAAAGAGACTTAGGGGACATTTCAGCCAATTGCAGCGTATGGCCCTTATTTGGATCTGGATTCAAACAAACAAACAAAAACCCCTAAAATAAATAGACTCTTGGTGCAGTGTGAATGAACACTGACTGGATATTTTATGATCAAGGAATTATTGTTAATTTTTTTAGATGGAGTACTGTATGGTATTGTGGTTATTCTTTAAAAATATACCTACTGAAATAACTATAGACGAAATAATATGATGTCTGAGATTTACTTCAAAATAATTCAGCATGAAAGAGAATGAGTAGAGGTGCAGATGAAACAAAATTCGCCTTTTTGATAGTTGTTGAAGTAAAATAATGGGTAAATCATCTTTGTTCTATATTTTCTTTACTTTTGTCTGATACAACTTAAGTTTCTAAAGGACACTGGCTACCGTGTACAGAAATGACTGCAGGAGGGGAGGGTCAAAGCAGGTGACCTCTTGGAGATGACTGCAGAAATCAGGCACTAGATGGCGCTGTCAGTGGGGCCGTTGAGGACTGGCGGATTCTGGATAATTTTGAAAGTAGAGTCACAGGACTTTCTGATGGATATGATGCGAGGTGTAATAATAGTCTCATTACCTTTGGTTGGAGCTTAAAACAATCACTATTTACACATTCTATTTGATAGTTTTTTTAATCTTATTTAAAATTTTTAAAAGCTTACTTTTTAGTCAGAAAAAACTAGATATTTTTTTCTGAAAACAAGTAAAAACAATTACCAAGAAAACAGCAGTTCAAAGCCATCGTTGCCTTTGAAAGAATGGGATAATATATTCTGGGGCTATGATTTAGAGAATAAAGACCCACAATCTCATTTGAAACCTTTGGTGCCAGATGTTTCAGAGTTCAGAATTTTTCAGATTCTAAAAAAGTAATATAGGGCACATAGAGTATATTATATAATCCTCAAGCAGGGTCTGCAGAAGTTCCCTTTAATCAAATGCATTAACATTTCTGCAGTAAAACTTGTGAATATTTTTCATATTAAGTGAGCTAAAGATCATATAGGTCTTACATTAGATCAGATCAGGTTTATCACCAGTTGAGTTTTGGAGTCAAACTTAGGAACACGTCTTTTGATTTTCAGAATCTTTTAGATTTTGACATCGTACATAATGAATTTCAATTCAGTTAGGTACATACTTACTAACTACCTACTATGTGCCCCTGATCTGGAGGACCTCATACACTAGGAATTAAGGCAGTAAACTAGCAACTTTAATAGAAGGTGGGGACATTCCAGGCAGCGGGAACAAGAGAAAGACACAAGGTTGTTAGGAGTGGGCTGTGTTCAGAGAACAAAGTACTCAGTTTGATTTGTTCTGTTTGACAGAACATAAGATTGCCTATTCTAATAAAGTAGGCAGCTGAGGTTTGAAAGGCTGTGTTTAGTAATGCTCCTTCAATCATTATCAGCATGCTGCTTTTTATGAGCATTGTGTCCATGTGTGTGTGCACATGTGCGTGTGTGAAATATTTCGAAGGTTAGGACCATTGCTGAGACTTCACAGAATTTAACACTCTGGGCACTAAGGAGCTGAAAAGGTCCTCTGAATCATTAATGCAGCATGGATGACTCAGAACATTTCTGCTGGTTGGGCCCGTGCCACCGAGCAGGAAGCACAACAATACGATTTTCTGAGCACCGTGTTCAGCAGCCTCTCCTCTTCCATGAAAGGCACTGGGGTACACCATGTAAGCAACCAGCTTTGAGGACCTTTGACTCAGACCCTAGAGAAATACAACTGCACTGAGGAAATCTAATGAATTGAATTCAATTTGTTTAGGGAACTATATGAATTCTTTAACACAGCAAAATGAAAATGCCATTAAATCCTTGTCTTAATTGAACACGATAATGGGTAGAGAGATTTCAGGTAGGACAAGCCTTTCTTGGAAGACAATTTGGGCAGGAGCTGCTCTCACCTATTCATTGACAGAGCGGACTTGTTACCTAAATAAGGAAGGGGTTAAGTTATATTTGCACAATTGGCATATTTTCCATGAGCTAGAGAACTGTGGCAATCAAAGGGCTGGCTTCAGCCATAAGGGATGTACTCAGGGAGGGAGAAGGGAGGCTGCAAGATTGTAGGGCTGACATCAGGGTGCTGGCAGTCTGAAGAGCAGCCAGGGAGCAGGGTGGGGTCTCACCCCAGACGTGGTTGCCTTCAGCAACTGCTCTCCCTGTTCACCACAACTGGGGCCTGGAGCTGGGAGTATATTTTACAACTCAAAGGGTTCTTGGGTGCTGTGGTTTCTAGGTTCTGTAATGACACCCATTGGTCTCTAGCTGGTGTTCATCCAGGACTGCTTAGTGAGACCAACGCACCAGCATCCCTTCTACTGTGAAGTATAACAGTGACCTTAATGTGTGTCAGTCTGTCCTGAGCTTTCCACTAGCCTCACACTGACCATCAGGAAACGAAGGCTAAAAGAGATGAACATAACTGGCTTCGGAGTCAGAAAAATCTGGGTTTGAGCCTATCCTTTTCCAACATCTTGCAATGGGGCTTCTGGCAAAGGCTTTTAACCTCTTGTCACAACTAGTGAAAATAGGGATGAGAATACATACCTCATGGCTTTGATATGGTGATTAAATAAGATAATGCAGATAACCTTCTTGCACTGGCCTGGCACACAGTGAGCATAGACTGTCACAGAGCTATAGTAATTAGGAGAGCTGGAATCCAGTCCTTCTAACTCAAGGGCCCAAGTTGTTGACATGCTGCAGTCATAGTTTTGAGGAATCCCTCTGGCTGGCTAAATGAGGACAACAGTAATCTTCCCCTTCAAGCCTTGGTCTAGTGGTCAATATCATAAATATTCACTAACTTACTAGGATGCTTCTAGGAACTTTGAGTCAAAAGCAGAAGCAATTAATAAATGGCATGACTTCAGGTGAGCGGCTGTGATGAGAAGGAACTTGAGAATAAGCTCAGATCCTTACCACTTCACGCTTCTCCACTTCAAACCAGCGGGAAATTCCAGGCAAACTCTGCACCAAGTATAATGACGTTCTCTCCACCCAGAGACTCTAGGAAACACAAAACAAATTAAGTCCCCAGGTTGTCCTGCTTTCTAGTTACTGAGCTATGACTAATGTTTGCCATTCCATTTTATCAAATTTTCCTTATTTCTGTCAGCTTTTTTTTTTAGTATCCATGCCGGACTTCAGCAATCCCTTTGCACTCCTGAAGTGATCACAGGAAGACATTGCTGGAGCTTACGTTAATAATTCCATTGTATATTGTCTGAAACTTTTTTCTGTGTAGAATAAATGATCTACTTCAGACAGCAAGCTTAAATATATAAAAACAAGCCATCACATTATTTTCTTCACTATCTCTCTAAAATTCTAATTTAAACTCTCTTCATTCAAGGGGTCTAGCTATTTTTTTCTAGAAGGGGTAGCAGTATCAGCTGGTTAACACAGGATTAGAATAACAGAATCCTAAAGGAGGAAAGGCTTTAGGAATCATGTAGCCTGATCTTTCTGTTTTAAAGATGAAGACACTAAGCCTCAAACAGGCAACGTGACCTGTTCAGAGCTCTCTTCTAATTATGTGTAGAGCCAGCACTAGAACCAGCCACAAGAACTTCTGATTTTTTGTTGCCAGATCCCCTGCGCCACACTGTCTCGTGCCCGTCTGAACTGCTGTAAAGCAGGAGGATCTGTATGTAAAAGCTGGGGCTCCCTCTGGCCAGGACAAGCACCCTCACGACACGTGAATCCACAGCTGCCTTTGGTAAGCGCTGCTGTGGATGGAGGGTTTCTCTTTTGTCAACCAGGTTTCTGTATCTATGCCTCGTTTTTCTTATTAAACAAAATGCATTCCCAAAAGGATAATAAACTTTGCAAAATTCCTAAAATAGTGCCATTTATTCAACAACAACAGAAAGTGGAAGGATTTCTTTGTGCCAGCCAAGATACACTGAAATGATTATGCCAGAGACCCTGTGACAGGAACTCCAAGTGTTCTGGTGGCAGGTAGGGAAGCGAGTCAATAGGGACTCGAGGTGAAACGACAGGAATGCTGAGAAGGCAGAGGAGGAGGCAGGCACGCCATGCCACCCTGTGGGAGGAGGACAGCACTTCTCGGAGGAGGTGACACGTGAGCGGAATCTTGAAGAGTGAGTAGGAGTTTGCCAGGCGGAGAGTGGGGGAAGCACTGCAGACAGCAGGAAGCAGCAGCGCAGAGACGCGGGGCGGCTTGTGAAAGGGCATGGCAAGAGATGGGGAGAGAAATTCGGAGTTGCTGGAGCTGAGGGGAGCAGGGGGATGAGTGGGCTGGAGCCAGATGCCGAGGGCTGTAAGCACAGGAATAAGGAGCCAGGTTTATTATTTTTTTAGAGGGACTGCTATACCATTGATCACTATTTAAAGTGACGGCCACGAGGAAATGTGGTGCAGTGGAAAACGTCCTAGAGAAGGAGGTATCAGAAGGCACAGGTTCTAGTGCAGGGTCTATGGGTAATTAGAACGTGACTGAGCATGTCAATTGACTGACTTCCTATTCACTGGAATCGATTGCAATGAAAATTATATCATAAACTAATGATCTTTAATTGGTGTTGGAGGGAAAAAAAGAAAAATATAAGTATCCAAAAGGAGTAGAAAATAATCAGAGATCTTTTCAAGAACATCACAGTGCTGTTTTCCAATGGTTTCCTTGCCTTGGTATTTAACCCATCAAACTTCCTTGCACAAAGGCCTGCTCTTTGTTTCAGTCCCATCACAACACTATGCAACTATCACAGCTTCCCCTTCTGATCACTTGTCTGTGAATAATTTCTAGAGTTACCGCTGGGAGCACTGGGAATTGACACTTAGGCAGAGGTGACAAGGTGAGTTAACATGAGACAATCATTACTGACAGTGTTAGGAGAACATTTCCCAGCCTAAATAGAAACTAACTATGGTGAAAGAAGCTAAGCCAATTAACCCATAGCAGTAAGTTTGCTTTGCATTCTTTATTTAGGAGGAGAAAATACTGACTACCTGGGGCTCTATCTGGTCTTGCTATGTCACTGTTGTCAAGGAAAGAGCAGATTATAATTTATCTGTGGAACAACCTTGCTCTTTTCCCCACAGTCGGGCTGTAAGAAGCGGCATTCCTTTCTGGCTGAAGGAGCTCTTAATTAGCAAGGCACATTGAAACTACTCACACCAGAGAACTCAAAACATGCAAGGAGTCTTTGGTTTGCTTTTACTCTGTGTCATCTAGGAAGTCCTAATCACACACCATTCTCAGATGAAGCAGCAGCAGAAGATGGCATAGAACCTTCCCATTGTACCAGAAGTCTACCCAACCATTCTCTTTCTCAGAAATCCTCTTTCCCGATTCATTATGTATTTTTTACTCATTGCACTCTACTGAATCTGAAAATACATATCCTGAGGGTCCCACAAGTGGTTCCACAGGAATGAATAGAGGACTGAGCTCAGCGATGAAATCTCAAAGACTGGTCCTAGAACCACTGGCATTGGAATTGTCACAAAGAAGCCAATTTCAGGGCCTTTTCTCAGACCTACTGAGTTAGAATTTCCAGGCTGGGGCCAGAAATCTGCTCGGTTAGAAAGCACCCCATGTCACCCGAATACACAGCAGAGTTCGAGAACCACTAGACTACGATTTCCGGTCCCTTCTGGTTCTGTCACTTGACTCTAACCTGAGTAAATATTTAGCCAGTCTTACCCCAAGCAGCTCACAGTCTAAGTGGGGAAACGGCATGTAATAAGAACTGCACAGTACCTTGAATTCATTCTCTTTATCTTTAGTGCCTTTGTGAAATGGTCTGTCATAACGGAATTTCCAGATATGATTCACTTTATAGAAACTTTTGATGTTGTCTGGAACACCCTCTCTCTGCAGCACCTCCTGGCTCTCCGGAATGGGAGTCACAGCATAGATCTGCAAATCTAGAATTAAAGAGTCAAGGAGGGAACCCAACTTGGCAAACTCCATGGAAATCTGGCTTGAGCTGAGCTGTGGCAGAGAGAAAAGGATGGTAACTATCTGGTGTCTCCATTTGGGTTGAAGTAATTTAAAAAACTGCCAAGAAGGTCCCCAGAACTCAGTTCATAGCAAATCACTTCTCAAACAACAGGCCTTGAATTAGTTTTAGGTAGGTGACTCTGAAAAAGTATTGGTTTAAAATTTCTATGACCTGTGAATTTATTTATCGCTGCTTTTCTTTTTTCTTTTTTTTTTTTTTGGTGAGGGTGGGTGGGAATGGTTTAGATCTCAGGTACTCAGAGTTGTATTAATTCTAATCCTTGTTATCTTTAGTTCATGCATGAGATACTCTTTAGTCCATGCATGGCCATTCTTTATTTGTTTTTTAAATAATGTATAAATACCCACACAACCATGACCAAAGACACAACAGTGACTTGTATTTACCTGTGTGATGCTGTATCTGCAGCCTTCCCACATTTGTGGTATCCACTCTCCCATATCTTGTATTGATAAGCAGAATGTTTAGTTGTAGCTGATATTTTAAAAAATTACCTATATTGTATTGTATATTTACCTCCTTCTCATTCAAACAAGGATAGCATAATATTTTCCTTTGTGTAATTACTTGCTTCTGTTGCATTTTAGTTTCTGCTTTGAAATGGGATCCATAATTATCAGTGGGAGTTTCTGGTCTTCTTTAAGATCATCAATTTCAGGAAGAGACAGAAGGATTCAGAGAGTCATGCTGGGGTGAATTCCCTCTGTCTCTAAGGCCTATGTAATTTCAGTTGAGTTGTTCATGTTTAGACAATAGGAGTGTCAATTATATAGCAATTATAAAAGACTGTCCCAGATGCCTTGGCTAAAAGCCCTCAAAAGATACTGGGGTACCTCTTTCTCTTCCCTTCCTCATTTCACAATAAAAATGTCAGGGGAAAAGGGGGTGAATGAAATGTGTCAGTAAACATAATGCTATTATTTCCTTGAACTAAAGTAGTTTCCATATGATACGCAAATTGTTCTAAAGGAAATCACTAAGAGAGCTTTAAAAGCAGGGTTGAGATACAGAAAAGGAAAAAAATTCTTTAACAGAATCTTGAAGGAATTTCTTTTCAACCGACATCATGATAATAAATAGAACAATTCTGTTTAGAAGGAGCTAAGCTAAAATTAAGATGATGAGAAAGAGGGAGAGTAAGAACATGGCAACTGAAAAGGGGCCAGGGACTGAATAACCTTACATGAAAATTCCTGTTGTCAGTGCCATGGAGTTGATTCCAACTCCTTGCAATCCTGTGTACAGCAGAGCGGAACCCTGCCCAGTCTTTTCGCATCACCCTCTCATCTCGCGGTGCTAAATCAAACAGTGCTCCACTGCTATTCATAGGGTTTTCATGGCCAATTATTTTGGAAGTGAGTGGCCAGGTCCTTTTTCCTAGTCTGTCTTAGTCTGGAAGCTCTGCTGAAACCTGTCCACCATGGGTGACCCTGCTGGTATTTGAAGCACCATGAAATAGCATGAAAACGCTCTGCACCTAATGGCCAGTTCACTCTAACTGGAATCCAGCTTTTCTAGGTGTGGATACACTGAGCTTCCGCCTGGAAGATGGTCTCATCGGGCTGGTTGGCATGTTGCATGGCGATGGCGTGGGGGAACTCGTTCAGCATTCTCTGTTGGAAGGCCTCCAGTCTCTCATAGTCATGCCCTCGGCACACAAACTCCTTATTCTGGAGGCGAAATCAAAAAAGAAATTAAGACTATGCCAAAAAAATATGACACTGGCAGTAACTGAGCACATGCCCCACATCAATAGACTATAACAACAAAAAAATGCACTGGAACAGTCTGAAAAATTTGCCCAAATATTAAAATGCAGGGCAAAGATCATGAGTTTCACTCTCTGTTGCTTTTAATAAGACCCAGTAGCCTGCCTTACTCTTCCCAGTTCACTTGCATGAGGTGCAAAGAGGCATCTGATTCTCAGAGCACGAAACACAAAGCAATCGTGCTTCCTCTAAATCTTAACAAGCACGTGTTAAAGATTATTTTTATAAACTGGATATCAAACTTACATAGATAAACTAACAATTTGGAGGAAAAGAAAATAAACGCAATCTCTAAAAATGCATTTTATTGCATTCTTTTTAAAAAGACCACAGAGATCAGCCTTAACACTTTCATTAACTAGATCCCTCTGCAGAAAGGAAGGCTGAGCAGGTGTGTATTCCGGGTCTCAATACGGCGGGCGTGGGAATTTTCCTTGCCCTCATCAACCCAGCTCAGCCTCCTGTAGCCAGGAATCCTATTAACTGGCAGAAGCTAAGACTTAGGAGTTTTAGGGGCTCGATAAATGTTGACCATATTTTTGTCTGTTTTTTGTTTTGTTTTACAATAGATACGAGTACTCTGTGGGTCAGGACTCCCTCTCATTAGGTAGGAATGGTGGAGGTTATCCCTGAGGTAGGGCAGAGAGCTGGAAAGATGGGCAGGTTTCCAAAAAGTACCTTAATGACTGGGTTAGACATGAGGGAAGTCTTTCTGACAGTTTAGTGATAATGAAATTACAATTGGTGAGCACAGTCATTGACTGGGCACGTTGCACATTATCTTATTTAACCCAAAAAAGCTTGAGAGGCAGTTACCTGCCCATCCTGCCCAATTTTATAATCAGAGAACTAAGGCTCAAGATCACTATGTACTTTGTCCAGGGGAACTACATTCAAACTCGAGTCTCAGTCCAAGGCCTGAGGTCATTGTGTTCTGAACATGTACATCCAGAAAATACTCCTAAGAGCTACCAAGACCAAGAAAGGTTGCAGGAGAGCATGTCCTGACGGTCTTTATGAAAAAGAGTGGTTTGTGGTCTGGTTTCTCAGCTCCATGAAGTTCCCATGATAGTGTAACATGCCCTAAGGAAGAACTAGGAGCAAAACTGAGGAAGCTAAAAATCACCAGTGGGCAGGGGGCTCAGGGGTGCAGCTGAGAAAAAGCAGCTGCAGGCAAGTAGAGGAAATAGGAGTGGGGACTGGGCTGTGAGAACCTGCCACAGTTCCCCACAAACTCCTGAACAAATCAAGATCCTTTGGAAAACACAAGCTAAGACAGATGACCTAGGAATCAGGACCCCAAAAGAATCCTATATTTAAAACTTTCTAGCTAGAAGTTATATTTTCTGATGCTTTATTTTTTTTTATTCTACTCAAAAGATAATAAATTGGGGCCAGCCCTTTGGCAGAGTGGTCAAACTTTCACACAATCTGCCTTGGCGGCCCGGGGTTTGCAAGTTTGGATCCCGGGTGCAGACCTATTCCCTTCATCAGGTCATGCTGTGGAGGCATCCCACATACAAAGTAGAGGAAGACTGGCACAGATATTAGCTCAGGGCTCATCTTCCTCAAAGAAAAAGTGAGGAGCACTGATAATGGATGTGAGCTCAGGGCCAATCCTTCTCACCCAAAAAAAAAAAAAAAAAAAAAAAAAACGATAAATTTGTTTGATAAAACAAGACAGTACATACCTTCCTGCATATTACAGAAGTCCCAAAATAAATATCTGAATACTCTAATAACCGAAACATTTTTAAAGCAATGCTTATATGTAACAAGAGTTTGTGAAATCAGCGGAGTTACTTCTAGCATATGGTTGTTCAATGGTATTAAGAAGTCGTTTCTAGATAAAAATAAATTTGGGGTCTGATATTTGAGTTGCCAACAAATAAAAAGGAATTAAACATTCCCCCATCAATGCTTTTTTTTAAATCACAGATTTATCGAGATATAGTTCACATACCATAAAATTCACCCTTTAAAGTGTACAATTCAGTTGTTTTTAGTATATTCACGGAGTTGTGCAACTATCAACGCTATCTAATTTCAGAATATTTTCACTACCCCCAAAAGAAACCCATACCCATTAGCAGTCACTGCCTATTTCCCCCTTCCCCCAGGCCCTGGCAACCACTAATCTACCTTCTGTTTCTGTGGATACGCCTATTCTGGACATTTCACATAAATGGAATTATACAACTTGTGGACTTTTGTGACTGGCTTCTTTCACCTAACATAATATTCTCAAAGTTCTTCCATTTTGTAGCATATATGAGTACTTCATTCCTTTTTTATTGCTGAATATTCCATTGTATAGATATACCATATTTTGTTTATCCATTCATCAGTTGATGGACATTTGGGCTGCTTCCACTTTTTGGCTATTATGAATAATGCTGCTATGAACATTTGTGTATAGGTCTTTTGTGGATGTATGTTTTCAACTCTCTGGAGTATATAGCTAGGAGTAGAATTGCTTGGTCAAATTTTTAATACTTAAGATTTTTTATTGTCTTTCTTTTGAAAAAGAAATATATACTTAGGGTAAAAACAAAAACCTAAATAGTACAGAGCATACAATGAAAAGTCTATCTTTTCCCATCCTTGACCTCAGTCTGTCTCCCCAGAGGAATCATTAGCCAGAGATACCCTATGCAGATAAAACATTGTCAATAAAGAACCCATTTTCCATGAGGGTAAAAAAGCTACTTAGAGCATACAATTATATAAATGTATTGTACTTGAGCTTTAAAAATTATCTTGAAATTGATCAATAGAAAGGAAATTTTTAATATTAATATTTGCTTGTTTTAAAATCGAAGAAGTGACTAGAATCTGGTTTTCTAAGAAGTCTAGGCTCATGATTCTGAAGGATGCAATGCCCTCTAGAAACCAATAGAGGGTGACCCTTCGCTTTCATTTTGAAGGAAATGTCATTTATAGTTAGAAAAGCTGTTTTTAAAAGACTGATGATATAGAGATTGATTTATTCTAATTGACTTTTTAACAAAATTTATTTGCTAAATTTCCTTTAAAATTATGGCTCCTAAACTACCACTTATTTTTTAACTTCATACTTTAATTAACATTAATTGCATAAGCTGGACAGATGTCTAGGGTACTTCACAGTACACTGGCTAGCTGAACTCAGAATTTGATTAGGGCTACATTAGGACTTTTGTGGGCCCCTTCCTTCAAAAAACATTAAAAATCATATTGTATGACTGATTTGGTATAAAGACAAGTATATCAATATTATCTGATGTATAATATACAATATAATATACATTGTAACATTTTTTTCAACCTGAAAATTCCCTTTTTCCTTCTGATTTTTAAAATAAATTACAACAGTTTTGTGGGCCATCTAAAACTATTATGGTCTCTAACCACTGTACCTACTGTGTATAATGGGTCAGTTAGCCTTGAGTATGATATGGAAGAAACATAATCTTTTACTTTGCATGATTTTGAGCCAACAGAGGAAGTGGGTCTGCTGTAGCAGGGTCACATCTGGACCCTCCTGTGGGGTCTCTTATGGGGTCTATGGCCCTCTGTGCTGCTCACAACTCTAGAATGCCTCTCACTCCACTCGGAACCTGGATCCAGGCCATGTGCCCTCCGCAGGGGGTTGATGATGTCAGCTCAGGCCTAGCATCGTCCACTTTTAAAATTTAGTCTTTCAAATTCAGCAAGTGTTCTGAATTTGTCATTGTTTTTGATTCAGGATCAAGCTCCTCTCTGTCTTTAGGCAGACCCATCTTCAGAGTGAGTTTTGTGACTACGCACAACATTGTTTGGATTCTCTTTTAACCCAAAAAGGAGATTTTACTTATGTCTGTGTGGCACCCAAAAACACAGTCATTTCAATCAATTAAAAATGATATCAACCTGTCATTTCAATGTTTGTTCCATGTGATACTAAAATGAATCTTTGCCTATGGTGTTTGGATATTTTGGAATATATATATGACTATATATAAATATATGAATAAATAAATATACGTATAAAACTTTCATTCTGAAAGGCAGATCAATTATTATTAAACAAACAATGAAGCCAAATCTTTTTCCTCTCCCTTCTCCTTCAAGTACCCCTAACCTATATCTACTCATAAGTACTGATAGTTAAAGCAAGATTAAGGGCAACACAAATACCAAAATATTTGTATATCGAGATTTAAAGTTTGTAATGAATTCACTCAATTTTACAAATTACCACAGACACTTCTCCTTAGCTGCTTGGGGAGCTCCATTTCCTCTCCCCACCAATAAGTTTTCATATAAGTAAGATGTTACACACATTCTGAAGTGTTCAGTAAATATCAGGCATATAAGATATTACTTGGCATGAGGTGAAAAATCACAAGAATGGAGTCAAATGTTTTATTATCCAGGAGGTACCTTAGAATGTCTGGAAAATTTTCCTTTGTAGAAAGAATTTGTACTAGCAATAAACTGGATCTCTTTGCTGGGTGACATTTACCTTTTCACAAAGTCATCAACTAGGCCAAACAACATGCTTCACATGATTCTGGAGGTAGGGTTTCCACATGATGTGAATCGGCAATGTTTTCTATAGTCTACAACTCCCAGCCTCCACCATGATCTGCTATTTTTCTCTAACTCTCCAGAAACTGCAGACCGAATAGGATAGTGACTATCCATCACACAAAGGAAACAACTACAATCACCAAGGATTGCTCATGAAGTATAGTAAACTTAGAAACTTTGGAAGAAAAATCAAAAGATTGTTTGCCATCTTGAGAAATCATTCGGAACAAAGCATTCTAGATTAGTACGATGTTTGCAAAGGAAAAGGTTAAAAGAAATCTCATGATGTTATTACCTGTCTAAAAAGGATAAAATGTCATTAGTATCTTAGTTTTCTTGATTTGGATATCTATATTGGGAATATAAAGGCAAATTAAGTAGCATATTACTTACTCTTAAGAAAAATGGAAATTTTTTTCCATAAAATCCAACTCTAAAGAACTCTGGTTCAAGACGTTGCTGGTCCATAATTTTGTCATACAAAGAGGCTTCCATCATCTAGGAAAGCACAGGAGAAATTCTAATCATCTTATCTCATCTTTCAGCCCCACCAATTTTTGGAAGAGGATATTTCTTCTATACAAAGGAGAACTCCATTTTAATTCAGTTTGTGAAACAGAAGGTTTGACTCCCTTTCTATGCTTTAAGGCAGGGATCAGCAAACTTATTCCGTGAATGGTCAGAGAATGAGTATTTTAGGCTTTGCAGGCCATATGGTCCCTGTCACAACTACTCATTCTGTGAGGCCCACAGGCTGTAGTCTGCTGACCTCTGCTTTAAAAAAGGATCAAGTATATTATTACATGTCCTTACCAGAGAAAATGATTTCTATGCACATTCTATTGAGGAAATATTTTCTCAACATGAACTATTAGCAGCAAAACCTTTCTGGAGAATCCTAGTGCCAGATGCACTCACCTGTGGCTGTGTTTCTCCTTGGACGTGGTGATTCAGGATACCTGGAAGGGGCAACCTTGCACAGGTTGGACAGGGATAAACCGACAAAGCAAACCAAAGGAAGCCCACAGTGTAAAGTGCTGTCTGGGCTGAAAGCTCTTAGTGTGTCTTTGACATTGTTGGAACTATGAAGCTCATAAAGCTTATGGTTTCCCATTTGTGGCATTATCATCCCCAGGGTTTCCAGAGAAAGACTAATATTGCACTTAAAAACTTTCCCCCTTCCCCCCACCCCCAGTAACAGCCCCCGAAAGAGTAATTGGCATGAAGTGTAATGCTTTGGGTTTATAAAAATCTTAGTGACTACGGCACCCAAGGGCACTCACGGGTAAACACTGTAACCTCGCTTCTGTTACAGGGACAGGATGCCAAGAGAAGCACGGCAACGTTTTTATACAAAACTGCAGGGCCTCCCAGAGTCAGCATGATGGACTGAAGCTAAAACAAGGTTTTTTCTCTTTGGTTTTCATGTTAGGAGAAATGTCGATGAACCGCTGACATTAAATACTGTGCCAAAAAGACAGGGCTGGCTCCTGCCAGTTAAATAAGTTACTTATGGTGTAAAGGATTTTACGAGCTGTTAGAGGTTTACGATATCATCTCTTATAGTGCTACCTCAGAATTCAAAGACAACATCATAATCTTTTTTTAAAAATACATAAAAGCTGATCCTATTTTAGAAACCCTGAAGAGCTTAAGTGTTACAAGATGACACAAAACATTCATGACTCTGAAGAAGAAGGACTTGGAAGACAAGAAGGACTTGTCTGAACCTGAAAGAAAAGAAGGTATAACACATCTGGTTCAGGGACACAGAACATTAAACTCCTTGACCTTAGGTACTAAGACCTTGGTTTAGATTTAACAAATAAAAACATAGTTCTGAAGCTAAAGAGAGTTGACGCCTATGGAATTTAGCCCCAAAATATTTAAAAATGGGTCAGTTAGCCATTTCTACTATTTAGTGTACAGATTATGGGACTAAGAATGGGATCTTATTACAGAGATTTGTGTACAAGTGAGAAGCTCTTCAAGCAGTGTGGAGATTTCCCTCAATAAACTAAAAGTATTAATCCTGGAGCAGACTGTGAAGTTCAGACGCGGCGTCTAGAACAGATCAAGGGCTCACTTTTTGTATCTTAATCAAAAGCATCGTGCAGATCAACTTGCTATTTCTCTGTATAAATAGCTGAGTATGCCTCAGAGGAAAGACATATCTTAAAAAAGCTTTCTACCAGACACATCAAGATGATCACAAAGTTAATTTCATAGAACAGTACTGGAAAACTAATCAAAAAAGGATGCCACAGCCTGATCAGCATGCATCCAGGTACCTTACCCTCATCTTGCTCAGGTTTCTGTAGTCATAATAACTCTCGTACTGCTCTGCAATCTTCCGGCACAAGATGATGCCATTCTCCCAACACTGTGGACAAATGAATAATGTAAACATTAATGATCCCAGAACATTTACTTACTTCCACCCAGAGGTCAGGATACGACTGCTTCAGATCATCAAGTCTTACTTCTTTTCTTTCTTTTTTTTGTGAGGAAGATTAGCCCTGAGCTAACATCCATTGCCAATCCTCCTCTTCTTTTGCTTGAGGAAGATTAGCCCTGAGCTAACATCTGTGCCAATCTTCCTCTCCTTTGTATGTGGGATGCCTCTCTACAGCATGGCTGATGAGTGGAGTAGGTCTGTACCAGGATCTGAACCTGCAAACCCGGCATGCCAAGGCGGAGCGTGCAGAACTTTAACCACTTGGCCACGGGCTGGCCCCAAGTCTTACTTCTTAATCTGTATAACCTACTTTTAATAGTATCAGTGCAACATCAAGCAGGAAAACAGCACATAATTAACATGTAAACTATTAAAAATCTTTAGGAAGTTGGAAATGATAATCTATCACAACAGGCATTAACATATGGTGCAGAAACATTTTCTGGTGTCATTTCAGCAGCATCATCTTGAAATAACTACAGTTCCACAACAGCCCAGTAAATGAATAAACAGGCCCTCGGTGCTGAGGGGGAATTACCACCGACTCCTAAGGCCTAATTATCCACAACTGACACACTAGATTCCTCGCTTGGCTCCAATGCGCATGTAAATTGTGAGGGTCTAATCCAGCAGGTTACCCTTAGCAGAAATACAAAAATTCTTCAATCTAGCCCAGGTATTGGGCAAACCTTTTCTGCTAAGAGCCAGACACCAATACTTTAGTTTCTGTGGGCCATATAACCTTTGTCACAACTACTCAACTCTGCCATTAAAGCACGAAAGCAGCCATAGATACGAATAAACTTGGCTGTGTTCCACTAAATCTGTAATCTATGGACACTGAAATGTGAATTTCATGTAATTTTCACATGTCAGATATTCTTCTTCTTTGGATTTCTTTCAATCATTTAAAAATGGAAAAGCAATTCTTAGATTGCAGACTGAACAGAAACAGGTGGTGAGCCATTGGACCCAAGGGCCATAGTTTGCAACCTCTCATGGAGCACAAACTCCTGGGAATGGGCCAATATACGCAGCCAGAGATTGTGTAACAGCTTATCGTACAGGTGGAAACTTTACTGCAGGAGGGCACAAAGGCATTTCCTTGCTATTAACCTAAGGGACGAGAGGCCAGTGTAGTTAGACAAATAATAAGAGGACAGGAAGGAAGCAATTCCCTTGCATCACATTTTTTGGTGTACAATTATGTTTTGTAAAAGAATGACAGCCACTGGTTTTATTTTAATTGTCTGTTTAACCTTGGCAATTTGGAAGATACATTTAAATCTAAGACACATATCACCAAAGCATCCAAGTCTTCAACTCAACTGTGGTCAAATTCACAACTTTTCTTTAAAGAGTGTTGCAACCCTTGCAGAAAGAGGCAGGTGGAGTGAGGTGATGTGCTGAATTGTGTTAGCTCAGTGTGGTTTTCTGACGCCCCAGGGCACCTCTAAGTGTATGATGAGATACCATAAAATTCTTTAAACAAACTTAGTTTCATTTATTTTGCCTTAAAAAAAAGTGGACTGCAACAGAATACATACCAATTGGGGGTGGTGAGGGGAGAGTGATAATGGTTTTTCACCCTTATAAAATGCCTGGGTGTCAAAACCTCTAGATCAGCATTTCTCAAAGTGTGGTCCAAAGTTCACACACACTGGAATCTCCTGGAGTCTTCATTAAAATCACAGAATCCGTGCCCCACACCAGACCTACTTCATCAGAATGTCTAGGAGCGGGGACTGGGAATCTGCCTTTCAACAAACTCTTGGGTGTTTGGATGCCCATTAAAATTTGAAGGCCCCTGCTTCAGGAGGTGGGCATCAGTGACCTAGAAATAAAGGAAATGTGACACCAACACAATCACCTTGGGAGAGGTCATGGGTGGGCAGGGCTACTTACTTTGCCTCTGTCAAAGTTCTGGATGATGGCGAGGTGCAGGTGCTCTTTGCGCTGCCATTCTGTTTGCATGGGGTAGGTCAGGAACTCCCGGAGGGGCCGATCAGACCATTCCAGCAGCTCATCGTATAACAGGAGAGTATATGCAGCCTCTGAAAGTCAATGGGCAGACAGTGATTGAGAGAGGACCCCAACAACCTCCCTGCAAATGGGGCTGGTTTGGAACAAATTAGAGAAAATACTATTTTCTGAATTTCATGATACTGAAGAAAAATGTCCAGAAAATATGCAACAGCAGGATAATGAATGATGACTTTGCCTGGAAGATGGAGTTATCTGAGATTTTTATTAAATCTTTTGGCTCCCTGTATCCACACACTCTCTCTTTCTCCCCTACCCTTCCCTTCTTTCTACAAGGCCTGCATGCTCCTGGGATAATACAAATGTTTACGGATATCAGTTGTAGCTGGTTCAAAGACACAGGAGATACGCCTTTGTTTGCTAGAAAAGCTCACTGGTAAATCCCCACAGGTGGAACTATGGGTATCTTCAAAAGGGTATGCTTAGGAACCAAAAAAATGGTAGCTAAATTCTTCTGGATAATAAAAGGCTGAAAAACTTGAAACTGGTGTGTGTGTGTGTTTGGGGGTGTCATGGTACAGGCAGCATTTAGGAGGGGCAAAGAAGCCAGAGAGGAGCTGAGGACAGAAAAGGAAAATTTAAAAATCTAGCAACAGAGGAGGAATTAGAAATGGTAGAAGTGTTGGATAAGAACTGTGTGTGTGTGTGTGTGTGTGTGTGTGAGACAGAGAAAGAGAGAGAGAAAGAGAGAGAATATACACGTGGTAATGTTGACCTGTAGGCTTAAGCACAGTGGACAGATAGTGTACTTAAAAGAATACTTGCCATTCTGCAGGTCTCTTCTTTTCCCAAACCACAAATATGGCCAAACAGATCAAGAATAGGCACCAGAATTCATTGTCACTGATGAAGGACTATAATAATTTTTTTCCTTTAACATGATGATAGCCAACTCATTTACTAAATTGAATAAAATGGACAAACTCTTATGCTATTAATCCATTTAACTACCATCCCTATATGTCCTTCAAAAGATGTAACAGTAGCTTTTAACACAATATCACCAAATGGTAATTCTTTTTCTTCATTTATTTGCCTTCAGGGTAACTACACATAAAGCCCTGAACAGCATGTTAAGTTCTAGTCCTATGATCTGGCCATCTCAATGCACAAAGTATAGTTGTAATAAGAAAAGCCTGTGTCCCTATCACTGTTCTCTTACCTCTTAAGTGTAGAAGTCCCATGAGGCAAAGGCTCTGGACTTTCTTCCCTTTAGTTACCTTTGGTGAGCTCAACCTCCTGGCTTCAGTGGTTGTTGAGCAAAAGCTTTCATAACCCACCAGCATTCTCTTCCCCCCTCTATTCAGTTTGCACGCTGTAACCAATACGATCTTTCTTCAATGCAAATAATCATGTCGCTCCCCTAATTAAAACCAGCCAATGGCTCCCAGCAGCTAACAGGATAAATTTAGGTTTCCTAAAGTGATAGAGAAGGTGCCTATGATCTGGTCTCTCCACTCACATTTTCCCATTGTCCCACCACGTAGTAGGATAAGAAGGAGCCCTCCACTGTCTCTCCACACTCCATAGTTGGAGCTCCTTGACCCCATTATCAGCTTTGGCTGAATGAGACAAGATGCAGCCCGATCCAGAGGCAGCCAGCTATAAGACAGCTGCCCAACAGGGACAGAGGTGCTTTCTATTGCAATGGGCACTAGGTGAACTCTTTCTCGTGCAGATTAAATGTGAGGTGGACAGAGAGAGTATTGCTAAAGGGGGTCAGTTAATTGGTGGATGCAGAAAGTCAGCTGAATCACCACAACGTAGGTGGCCACGGAAGACAGCTTCTGATAGGACAAAAAAAGATAATAACAACCAGATCATCAGATCTGAGCTGTATGTGAATAGCCTTCTGGTTTTCTCTGAGGCCTCCTGAGATGATTTCCTGCTCTTTAATTCCCCACATGTCCTTATCATAAATGCCAGGTGTCTAAGAAAACCTCATGCATGCATTTGTTCTTCCGTCCACACTCTTTGCTCCTGCCATCTGAACAAACCATAGTTCCCCTCACTGACCATGCAGACTCATGCCTACAAGCCCTCACATCCTGTTCTTTCAAGTCTTTCCCCCTTAAATGCCGAATAACTCCTATTTTCCCTTAACGGTACAGCTCAGGAATTATCATCTTTGTCTCTCAAAATTTCTTTTGTGTTTCCCCCAGCACCTGAGCACTTGAAAACTATCCTTGAGACTAACAATTGCACAGTGAACAGGATGAGGAGGACGGAGGGAAGCCCTTTCACAGCTGAAGCTGGCAGCTGCCCACACAGAGTGACTTAGGGGACAGTGAAAGTCAAATTCACAGACACAGAAAGCAGAAAGGTGGTTGACAGGGACTGAGAGAAGGGAAAATGGGAAGTTATTGTTTAATGGGTACACGGCAGATGAAAAAGTTCTGGGGACAGATGGTGGTGATGGTTGCACAACAATGTGAATGTACTTAATGCCACTGAACTGTACACTTAAAAATGATTAAGATGGTAAATTTTATGTTACATATATTTTTCCAGAATAAAAAATATGGAGGAAAAAAGGGGGGCAGTGAAGGGTTTCTAGGCCTTAAACTGCTTTCCAAATTACACTTGCCCTGGGAAGGACCAGGGGATGACTGGAAGGTCAGGTGTGAGTCAGTTGCCTCTGGGAAGTCTGGGAAAACAAGGCACTGGCAGGCCATCAGAGGAAGCTGACAAATGACCAAATGGTGACATGAGAAAGGTGTGAAAACAAATTACACCTGTTTCAGAATTTGATTCAGAAAAATGATGATGTCTATCTGCAGTAAATGGTGTATGTAAAGGAAGCTGTAGAAAATTTTCATTAAAGAAAACCTATATACCTTTGAGATGTGAACAACATAGCAGAGTACTGATGCTGATTTTTGAACATACTAGCAAACTGTAGATTGTTATTGCAATATGCTGTAAATTTATTTTTCTGCATCTTTAGAGGACAATATTATGTATCAAAAAGGGAAGAATGAATCACATCCAAAATTTCCAACAGTCTTTTAAAAAGTATTTACAATTCTGAACAAAAGGCATTACCACATAACTAAACATGGGCCATCTCATTCCACCATTTTGAGAAGTATACAGTGAGGACAACAACATGCAAAAGAAATAACATAGGAGAAGAGTGGAGATGAATTAGGAATGGAGGCACTGTCACAAAAGGCTGGAAAGAGTTAACTCATTTAAACAGAATTCTATAAAGATAGAAAAGTTCTTCCATCAATTTCATTTTCTTCAAGGACAGACAAAAATGAGGACAGGAGAGAGATGAATAAAATGTTATATGGGAAAAGGACTTATTTCTTATGACTTGGGGGGACATAAAAACTGCAAGTTGAATAAACAAATCAAAGAAAAAAGATTTACCCATTTCCAAAATATAATCAGACAGATTTGGACTTTGTTTCAGAGAACCAAAATATATCTGTTACATATTTGGAAGAGCTTGTCCTCAGTTCGTTCTCTCCTTTCTTACTTCATGGCCTTTAAAATAAAACAAGTCTACTAGGTTGTTTTCACAGATATAAAAACTAGTTTCACTATTTCTCTCAAAATTTGGCTACTAATCACTTAAAAATTACCATTTAAACTCTCAGACAACATCATCAGCTCCAAAATCTTAGTCTACTTAATCAAAACTATCAGCACATCTGTGTGAAGAGACACGAGACACGGGGGCCTCCTTAGTTATGCAGAAATTACCAACATTGAAGGAGAAAAATCTGCTCTCCAGGTGTTAAAATTTAACGGACTATATTTATTAGTGATGCATTTATTCAAATCTCACATTACCAGGTGCTATTGTAAGAACCCAGAAGACTAAGAAGAAAACATTATCTCTGTCCTCAAGGAATTCACCCTTTAACTGCAGATGGATAACTCAATTGATCAATCAGTCGATCTATCTACCTACCTACCTACGTACACAAACACACACCTTATATAACTATAAATAAAAATAATGTGATATGTGTTTTAATAGAAATCCAAAAAAAATGCAATGGGAAACAAGTTGGAAACATCACTCGGCCCCTGGGAGAGAGGTGGGGGGCATGGAGTTGGTGAGGGAAAGAAAAAGAGAACCCCAGGAAGATGAAGACTTCATGGAAAAGATGATAAAGAAGCAGTGTAATGATGGATGAAAAGAAGGAGTGTAGTACAAGTGGTAAGATGAGTCTGAATAGATACGTGTTGGTTCAATTATGATGGACCTCAAATTAAGAGTTTGAGCTTTATTTTGTAAAGACGTGAATTGACAACAGAGTTATACCTAGAGAAGGGGTTGGCAAATTTTCTTAAAAGGCCAGACAGTAAACAATTTAGGCTTGCAGGTCATATGGTCTTTATTGCAACTACTCAATTCTGCCATTGCACAACAAAAGCAGCCATAGACAATATGTAAATAGTGGGTGTGGCTGAGTTCTAATAAAACTTTCTTTACAAAATCAGGTGGCCGGTCTGCAGCTTGCAGTCTGCTGACCCCTGCTCTCGAGAATAACTCTGGTGATAGTTAGGAAGCAGTCCAGGTGAGAGATGCTGAAGACCTGAGGCAGTGAAAGTGGGAACAATGAAAAGGAAAGGGTTTTGAGAGACTTTTAAGAAGTAAACTCAATAGAACCTCCTGAAGAGAACACCTGAGGGAGGGGAAGAAGAGAGACATCAAAGAAAACATCAAGGTCTCCAGGCTGAGTAAACAGTGATGCTGTTAATTGATAAAGTGGAACCGCAGCTAGAGGCATATTTAAATGCTGGGAACATAAGCGCTACTTCAGAAGAATTCCGTTAGTCTTTGGGGGCTATGATTCAATTCCTTGGAAGAAGAGTGTGTTAAAAGACTAAGATTTGCGGTTCCTAAATCCAGTTAAAGGGTTCTTGTTCTGGTTAAGATGTCGTAAGAACATTCTATAGTATCTTTCCCAGTGATTACAAGTAAAAACTCTAGACAGAATACATAATGCAACTGTTGTAGGATTCTGAAAAGTAAGAAAGAAAAGGCAGACAGAGTAGGAAAATCAATACTCAAAGGATGACCACACAGTGGAGAGTTCCCTGTTTTTCTTTTTTGCCTCTCATATCTCCTGAGTTAGCCTACCCTGTCTCCTGGAACTACAGATGGGAACAGAAAGAAAAAGCTCCAAGAGAAGCTCCTCTAGTCAGGGAAGAGGCCCTCCTGTGAGATGGAGTGCTTTCAATGCTTCTGGTCCACTCTGAGCCCCAGGAACATAACTGCAAACCTGTCGTGGTGACACTGGGGGCAATCACAGTGGCGGCAGCAGCTTCCGCAGGCTTTTTACTTTCACTGCTTGGGCCCCAGGAAGACTAAGTGTAGGGAGTGCATCATAGTGTGGAGAGGACCAAGCCTTGGCTTTGAGTACTTTCACTCTGATCAAGCAAGAGGGCTAGAAAAAGGAGCCCCCGGGAGATGGGAAGAGTGAGGAAGATCACAGAGAGGAGGGAGATGGAGAAAGGGATTTTAAAATTCTGTGTATGATGTCCTGAGCTCACTTCCAAGCTGTACATGTATAGAACAAACCAGAATCAACATAACAAAGGTTTTGAGAAATGAACTATGGTATAGATCACTGTCTAGGTCTCAGACTCTCCCTGGGTGACACACATGCAGAAAAGACCAAAATAGTAGTGCAAAGGCTTTGAAAACTAAACTGACATTAGAATCACAACCTTCAGAAGGTGGTTCAGGACTTGAGGTTTGAATTTAACTGGACTGACTGTTGCTAAAATTAAAAAGTCAACATTGTGCAAAAATTTTAATAGAACTCAGAGTCTCATAATACAATATTCAGAATGTCCAGCATACAACCCAAAATTACTTGACCTTCAAAGAACCAGGAAAACTAAATAAATCTCAAAGGGACAAAGCAATGAGCAGACGTCAACCCCAAGACGATTCAGATGTTGGAATTATAGGCAAATACTATGAAGCAGCCATTATAACCATGCTCCTTGAAGTAAAAGTGAACACTCTTGAACAGAAAGAGAGAAGTTCCCTACAAAGAAATTGAAGCTATAAAAAAAAAGGCCAAATGAAAATGTTACAACTGAATAATACAATAACAAAAATAAAAATTTCACTGGAGGAACTCAATAGCTGAATATAAATGATGGAGTAGAGTCAATGGACTTGAAAACAGATCAATAGAAATTATCCAGTCTGAACAACAGAAAGAAGAAAAACTGAAAAATGAAAAATGAACCGAGCTGCAGGAGTTTATGGAACAATACCAAAAGGCCTAACGTTTACATCACTGGAGTCCCAAAAGTAGGATTGGTGCAGAAAGTATATTTAAGAAAATAATGCCTGAAAACTTCCCAAATTTGGTGAAGGAAACAAATTTAAAGATTCAAGTAGCTCAGTGAACCTACACAGAATAAACTTAAAGAAAACCATGCCCATAAATATCATAATCAAACTGCTGAAAATCAAAGATAAGGTCTTAAAAGCAACCAGAGAAAATTACGCATTACATACAGGTGAACAATTTAAATGACTGTGGATCTCCCATCAGAAACCACGGAGCTGGGGCTGGCTCCGTGGCCGAGTGGTTAAGTTCACCCACTCCGCTGCGGTGGCCCAGGGTTTGGATCCTGGCGCAGACATGGCACCGCTCGTCAGGCCATGTTGAGGTGGCGTCCCACATCCCACAACTAGAAGGACGTGCAACTAAGATATACAACTGTGTACAGGGGGGGTTTGGGGAGATAAAGCAGAAAAAAAAAGAAAAAGATTGGCAACACTTGTTAGCCCAGGTGCCAGTCTTAAAAAAAAAAAAAAGAAAGAAACCACGGAGGCCGGAAGACCATAAAAGAACATTTTTAAAGTACTGAAGCAAAAGAACTGTCCACCTAGAATTCTATATCCAACGAACATATCCTTCAGGGAGGAAGGTAAAATCAAGACATTCTCAGATGAAGCAAAACTAAGAGAATTCTTCAACCATTTGATCTGCTTTAAAAGAAATACTAAAGTTTTTTAGGTTGAATGAAAATGATAATAGAGGGAAATTGAGAACTTCGTGAATGAAGAAAGAGCAATAGAAATGGTAAATATCTGAGTAAATATAAGACTATTTTTATCCTCTTTAAAATAGGTATGACTGTTAAAATTAAAAAAATATGATATTATCCGATGGGGTTTTCAATGTATGAAGATGTAATACACACGACAACTAACATAAAGTGGGGAGGACAAAGGGGCTAACTTGTATATAACTCCTATATTTAACTTGAAGTGGTAAGATACTAACTCTAAGCAGACTGAAAAGTTAGGTATGTATTTTATAACCCCAAAAGCAATCTCTAAAAAACCATGCAAAGAGATGAAGTACAAAAGCCAATACATAAGTGAAAATGGAATACTTGGAAACATAAATCCAACTAAAAATAAATTTCCAGTTTAAAGTAAAAATGCTTGAGTCCTCAGCTCTAATCATAAAAAGCAAAGGAGTTACCATGTTTAATACACCAGTGTCCAGCCCACGTCCCCCAACCTGAGCCCAAAGACAAAGTCACCTGTGAAGTTCTGTGCTTTGAGGTGTAGATCGTACAGTTTGTGGATGTAGCGTATATACATCTCTTCCTTGTTCAATTCAGTCTTGTAGAAGTTCTGTAAAAAAAAAAGGACAGTATGGATAGTTCCTCAACAGTCAGGCCTGCAAATAGCTGCCTTTTACCCTGCTGAAATTTCATGTCTTGAACCAAGAGAACAAATGCATTTTTCCATATAAATGTCTTTAAAAAATTAAGTAAGGAGGCCCAGTGACATTTTTTTTTGAGGAAGATTAGCCCTGAGCTAACCACTGCCAGTCCTCCTCTTTTTTGCTGAGGAAGCCTGGCCCTGAGCTAACATCCGTGCCCATCTTCCTCTACTTTCTATGTGGGACGCCTACCACAGCATGGTGTGCCAAGCGGTGCCATGTCCGCACCCGGGATCCGAACCAGCGAACCCCGAGCTGCCGAGAAGCAGAACGTGTGAACTTAACCGCTGAGCCACCGGGCCAGCCCCGCCCAGTGACATATTTTTAATTCAACATTGTCTGTGTTAAACATTACCTAGCAATTATTGGATAAGCTGGTAACTCTTGGGGCGTTATTACCACTGATTCACATTTCTTTTGTTACTCTCTATTATTTTTTGTTAGTTTTACTGCCAATAGACAATCAGCCTTTTCCACTAAAAAATATTAAAACTACATAAGAGATTACCCTGTTTACTAAGTTTGATCAATGATATTCAAAGGATAGTTTCTTTAATTTCAAACTTCAAACATGTTTTGCTCTAAAGAAAAAAAGTCTCCATGATATATAATAAGGATGAGTAAAAATAATGCAAAAGCATTTTTTTCCCTGAAGAATCACATGAAAGAGGGTAAACAAAAATGTGTCTTATTGTTAAGGTGACATTCTGAGTTTCTTACTTGTGTTGGAGTTTAAAGGTTTCCAGTTTATGTCCAAAACATAAAAGGATTAATAACAAGAGATTTATCTCAAATTATTGTTATGGAGGCATGCTTATTAAAAATATTTTATTTGTTTATTTAAAAAAAGTATCTGGATCTTACTAACCTTCTCTAAAATGTTTTAACATTAGTTATCAAAATCTCAGCTTCGACTTACCTGGACACATTATGTGGGCATTTTAAGGTACACTTATAAGCATCCCCACCTACTCCTTCACCACATTAGAAAGTACATTAGTCCTTAGCGAACTTAGTAAACGTAAGAGCAAATGTATATGAAGTCGGTTTACAGCAAAAGCATGATGCTGTGAGACTCTAAATGAGGTACTTTCAGCGAGCAGATCATTGTCCATTATGAAATCTCTGCTTAAGCCACCAAAACTATCATTATTGTTGCTATTGTTGTTTTCACTGATGCTACCTGGTATGCAGAGAAGGGATGAGAGGGGATAAATATGCTGATCTGAAGGAGGGCTAGGTTTTTCTAAGGGGGAACGGCCAGGAACTCCAAAAATTTCTGAAACTGAGTAGTAGACAAGGATTTGGTAAGGGACTAAACTCGTCAATGTGGCTGCTTAAATTGCACTTGGGCTTCAAGACTGAGGGCCTTCTGTTAAATGTACTTTTTGCTCACTACCTAACAGGTGTCCACTCATCAATATGAGGACTCTTCTAACCTTGAAACACTGACATTTAGTTCAAAGCATCATAAAAAATATTTTTTTCCAATTTATGCCATTATCCCCTCCCTTCCCCTCTTGCCTCCTGAAGAACTTGGAGTTCTTTTAAAAGCTAAGTAAATAATGCTAGTCACATCTCTCTTATTATAACCAAAATCATTTTAATTAGCAAGAATTGTTGTACCATAAACACAAGTCTAACAAGCCCACAGCAGGTTTTTACATTATTAAAGGATGATTTGCTCTAATAGGTTTCTTGTAAGATGCAGCTTTCTTTGACAACAAAATAAAGAATCACTCTATAAATGAATAATCCTCCTCAAAAAAAAGATCTCTTCAGTTGTCACATGAGAATCTTTCTCATATGTCTGGCAAGACTTGTGACACAAAGGACAAAACAATAATTACATTTCCTACTGTGAATCATGTCAACGATTATGCATTTTTACCAATTTGACACTACGGTTAACTCCAATCTTGTAAAGAAAGCCAGAGCTCTCCTGAAGACAATCTGGAATTGATCTTTCCAAAGAGAAGAAAAATCTCTAAGAGGAAGTGAATATAGATGAAGAGAACTATTTTGCTGCCAGAAAATATCAAGAACTTTCCGTATGGAGTAGAAGCTAAAAAGATGAGTTTCAAAGTTTTATATTTGGTTCTTTAATAATAAATATTCTCGTGCTAGTTTGAAACTAGAACAGCTTTCAAACATTAACATTTTCTGTAAGGACTATTCTTGGTCACTGCAAAGCTAGCGGGATACATTCTGTGTCTCAAGTGAATACTGATGGGGCCACCGATCTTATTAAGTCTCTGGCTTCTTCTTACTGGGAGACTAGAGTAAACACATGTAGGGCAGAGTATTAATTCTTTCATGCAAGGAAATGATCTCTTCTGTTGTACCAACTGAGGAAATGAACCTGGGGTCTACATTTATTTATTTACCTCCAAACAGAGGGTACTGTGAAACAAGATGGAGACAATGGAAGAAGATTCTTCTGGAAAAAGGTGAAGGCTTTCCTTTGAAGTTATTTATGAGACTTTGTGCCTGGAGCTGGGGTAGAGCCAGGATTAAGGAGACAAACTGAGAGGATCTAAAGCTTCTAGAGCCGTTGGTTTTTCTCCCGAAACACTGATATATAAGAGAGGTGGAAGAAGCTCAGGCTGAGGATCCTGACCATGGTGAAAGGTTGGCAAAAAACTGGGGAAATACAGATAGGAAATATAAAAGTAGGAATGTCTACGCTCAAGATTAGAAATGTATGCTAAAAGGAAAGGTAAGTGGGCTGACCCAGTGAGTTTGGCCTGTTGGCCTAGAAGTTACTGTTGGGTTTGGTGACAAAAATTAAGGAAGAAAGTGCACAATAAGATGTGGCCTTACAGAAGATGCTCAGGTCTCACTATTTCTAGTGACTGGTATTGGAGGTGGAGATGTAACAAATTCAAAATGTGGAAGAAGTGGTGGGTGTGGTAAAGAAGGAGATAGTCATATACTCAGACATGAAGAACAGTGCAGTGAGAAAATGAATTAGGAAAAGAGATAAAAAGACGGTCCTAAGAAAGCAGAAGTCCTGATCTTTGAAGGAATAAACAAAACAAAACAAAACAAAACAAAGAGACTGAAACCAAGGAGCTAAGACAAGACAGAATCAGAGCGGGGGCAAACAAAACTTCAAGGTGCAAATAGAGAACAATAAGGCATGTGAGAAATTCAAACGCTCAGAGTAAGAACAAGAATATCTGTATAAGGGCCTACAATAGATGGTGAGGTTTCATCTATTCTGCAAAACAAGAAAAAGAAAGCATGATATTTACAAACTTAGAACTAGAAGCAGTCACGTAGTCCTGTATTTCAAATCTGATTAAGGTAAATTATCAACAGCAACAATTTACCCTATACTAAACTATGAAAAATGAATGTCCAGACGTATGGTCATTCTTTTGCTCTGTAGTGAGAATATCATTCTATTTAATAGTTAGTTATGAGACATTTTAATTTGGTTTTCCTAGGACAGTTCTGGTTTAGCCTAATATCCTCACATAATATTTAATCTTACTCTCAAGAATGTCCTGTTTGAGTGATAAGTTATATGGTCATCCTAGTTATAATCCAAGCTTTAAGAATAGTGGTGTACTGGATTTATTTTGTAAAGAAGATGGAAAGTAAAAATTAGTGTGTTAGACAGCTGTCATTTGTTCACAAAAGAAGAGATCACTAATATTTATTAGAATGTAGAATGAATATAAGAAGGACAGAAAGAGACTGTCTACACAGAAGTAAAAAGATCCGGGGACATCATGCTTTTTCCTAGGAGAGCAATAGACTCCAGGAGGGTAAAGCGATGCAAGAGGAGAAGGGAGGGCATCACTCTGGATCTTACAGAGGTCCGCCATCAGAGCTGCGGGAACGCAACGGGTGCATTCTGCAGTGTTCGGAGCCGAGCATTTTCTGGCATTTAATTCAACCTGAAGCTCTCTATGCTTCTTCTAAAAACACTTCTAACCTCTTCCATGAAACATCCAGGTAAAAAAAAAAGACACCGTGGATTAAAAGCAAACAAAACATAGTACTTCTGTGAAAACAAACAAATGTTAGGATACAAGGAGGCAAAGGGGAGTAGTTTACTAACCAGGAGGCTAACTGTGCAGCCAATCTTTTTGCCATCTACCTCTCCCATTTTCATGCAGTCCCTAAAAACAAAAAGCAACAGTCAGAACTCAGAACTTCGTTCCTAGGGGCAAACACAGTTTGTCCAAAAAGTACTGTCAGGGTACAAGAGGCAATTTGCAAGCTGCTGTTCAGATAAAGACTCAGCAGACTAGAGGAACTGCCCCAGGCTGCATAATCTCATGATCTCAGGTGAGGTTGGGAGGTCAGACACTCCTGAGCACCAGTTTCTGCTGAGAATTTCACTTCCAGGTGGATTGTGCTTCCTCTCAATAGACAGAAGGCTCAGGAGAAAGAGGACTGAAGGTGTGTTATTGTATACCTCCTACAGTGGGGTGAGAAGTAGCTAGTAAGCTTGGCCATCAACAATGAGAATGAGGGTTTCATTCTTAAAATAAAACAAACACCATGCATTTAAGTGGGGCGAACTGTTTTAACAGTTTAGATAAGTAAAAAATTTTAAAAAATTATGTCTCTGAAAGGTAACAGTGTATCAGTCTCCTCCCCTTTTATAAGAAAGCAGCATGGTTGTACAATTTTCTGTTACACTGTCTTCACCCTAAAATCGATGGATCTACTGGTTCTAGTGGGTGAGTATAAACACCAAAAAAAGATTCCTTTCATAATGGGACTCTGAGAACCCTCCCAATTCACTAAGACTTTAGAAGAACTGTCAACCAAAACAAAACAGGAAAAAAAAAAGGGAAAAAAATCCTCTGAACCAACTAGTTAGAAGTCCATTCTCTTATTGCACAAGGTTCCATGGTCTGATGATCAGTTCTTTAGGGATTAACTCAAGTGGAAGGGTGATTCTATTCTAAGTCCGATTTTCTAAGTGGAGCACAGCATATCTGGAAAATGTGGGACTCAGCTTACCTGTAATCTAACAATCTCTCCATTAGTCGAGTTACAGTGGCAATTAATGAAACGCCACTTTCCCTCCATGTTTCCCGCTCAATTTTCTTCAGTAGACTGGAAAAGAAAGAACCCAGGGCATTTTCAACATTTATTTTTATCAGTCACCATGACAACCATTATACTTTCATCAGTACCTTAAATGCCTTAGCAACCACTGCAACATCTCACAAGTAGCACAATTTGCAAACAATGTCTTACCTAGGATAGGGACCAAATAGTGGAATTCTAATCCAGGAAGCATTGACAAAGCAAATTGATTTTCAGATTATCCAAGTCATAAAACATGAACACATGCATAGAATCATACTTTCAAAATATACAAGCACCTCTCAGCTCAAAGACATTTTTTCCTAGCTTCTCTCTTACACTAACAGAAGCTTGTGCCTTACCACATCAAATAACACTGCAAAAAGCAAAAACAGGAGTGCCTCTAAGTTTACTTTTAAGTAAGATCTTGCTTTATTCACATAAAATATTTTCCTACCTCTCAGTGGAGTGCATCTTCATCCAAGCAATTTTACTGCAATGCAACTGCTACAGGAAAATCCTGGTACAGACGGTATGACGTTTTGCGTTTTTTCCTTTCACTTAACATTTGCCCACTCAATACATATTGTACTATCTGTGCACTCGCTCAACAGTTTCATTCATTTTGTCATTAATCACAGAGCATTTTCTATGTGGTTGTTACAGCAGATTGATAACAAGTACTGAACCACATCTCTCCTCCTACATTTCCCCTAGTCTTATGCACCTTAGAGCAGAGGTACTATGTAAACACAAAATAATAACAATCAGAATAATTAGGATCTGTTTTACTTTCACTCCCACCTCTCAGCAAATTAACGATATACTTGGCAAAGCTTTTATGACTGACCTTTCCCGAAAAGATAAAAGTAAGAACACGAGCATGGCAATATGAGGGTACTTCCCTACCCCTCCAAGTCGAATGATCATCACTTCTGTCTCAAATCTTGTTTCCCTTTCATCTTGGTTTCAGGAATAACAGAGAGAGAAAATATTTCTTACAAGTACAATCTAAGCCTACCATATATTTTCCCTAGTGGAAAAAGAAACACTAAAGAAAAAAGCTATTTTGTCACAGCTTTGTTTTGGTCTGTGGCTATGTCCTCTCCCAATTTTTCTCCCTTCTTCTTCTTGCTTTGCCATTCCAGTGCCCAGCCTTCTGTCTTGTCTCCTCATCTGTTGCCCATCCATCCCTGATCATTTACTTTTCTGGTTTATTCTGAACCGTTTCCTTGATTGGGGGTGGGAGGAGAAGTAGCATATGAAGGGATGGAGCTTTCCCTGATCAATCCCCCAGGGAAAGGTCTCCTAGTTTGTTTAAAATGTGTTTTCTTTTTCAAAACCTCCGAATAACACCTGTTTCAAGCTGAAATGCCAAATTGGTATTGAACCAAGTACTCAAATGAAAATCTGCCTGCCAAAGCAATGCAGGATGATGTAAAAATTTCCCCATGTGACAGCCCACTCATACCTCATACACTTTAGAGGCTGAAAAACAAAGAACTCAAGCAATAATTCTAAAAATATATGGAGACTTCTTTTATGGGCATGAGTTTCATTAATTTGCACAGCCTCCTGATGCAGTAAGAAATCAGCTACATAATCCTCCGGTAAGAAGACGCAAAGCTCTGCAGGGCCTATTTCCTTGACTAACTCAAGACCCAAATGTTAGGACCAAGTCTAGAACCTGATTCATCTGCTTTCTCAGCCAGGCTTCTTCTTTCTGTTGGGAAGCTTGCTTTCGCAGTTTACCTGATACAATCTGAGAAGGGGAGGCATCAGCAAAAACAGGAGTCTTTCTAGATAACTTGTTTGATTTAGGTGGTTGGATGTTTGGACATTTTCATTTGGCCTATAATCATGCCCAGGTGCCCACATTGAGTATACAGGGAACTAATTTAATAACAGTAAAAGGTGATTTCTTATTGCTAATTGATAGGCAATGGGACTCCCTAACATCAGGGAGCAGGATAAACAATGGCTCTGCAGGACGACGTATTGTTCATCAGGCTTTTAGTCTATGAAAGAAAATGGAGGGGTGGGATTTGACCCCCAATCTACCTTTCTCTGTATCATAACAGGATTGTGTTGAGGCTATCACTCTTATATAAAACACCTGTGTCTGTGCATGCTCTTCTTAAACAACCCAAAGAGTTAGATACCTAAAGTAGGTGTCACATAGTTAATCCTCTGTCTCCAAACTATAATTAAATGTAATCACTAAATAAAGATCTTTGAAATGATTTGGAGTCTTATACCTAAAGTAGGTGTCACATAGTTAATCCTCTGTCTCCAAACTATAATTAAATGTAATCACTAAATAAAGATCTTTGAAATGATTTGGAGTCTTATTGAATTATTTAGAGCAACACATGAGGAAGCAGAGTAAAGGACTAGGGAAAGAACTGAACTGGATGTTACCTCTTCTGGAAAGCCCCTTCAAAGCCCCCAAGGCTGTAGATACCCCTACTGTGTGCTCCTACAGCACAGTCTCTACAGCATCCTCAGCTCTGGAAGAGTCCCTGGCACAGAGAGGTGCTCAATAAATAAAGCCAAATCAGTAAATCAAGCGGAGCCGGGGACGCAGAATTCAGTCCTGAGGCTCTATTCTGGATATGTCACATTGGCGTCCATGGTACACAATTCCAGCATTATCAAAAATAATAAATCCTGACTCCTACTTATTTCAAAAAGATGTAGTATGGGTAAACGAAGACAATGTTAGGGGTTAGGGAAAGAAGTTCTTAGAAAGGAAGGTACTATACAAATTTGAAGTCTCATTCTAAGGAGACCATTTTGGCAAAGAACCACATTTTCGGCAAGCAACGAGGTACTTTCAACCTCTGAACAAATTTTAAGTTTTAGACATGAATTACAGAGGACAAATGAGAATCTGTACCATAACAGCATGTGTTCCGAATTCATAACGTGCACAGTGACTCACTGTGATTACACTAATTCACTGGGATTTCCATTGCCAAAAAAGCATTTTATTGTTTCCTGAAATATAGTTAGGTTTTTATTTTCTTTTCTGAGCCCAGGTAGTAATGATATTTAATTATTACTTTAGATTTTACTTATTCCCAATATGCTGCTCATAAAAGCATGAAAGAAAAATATTTATAGTAACATTTCTAGTAATACGCTAAAAAATCAACAAAAGAATAAAAATTTCCATTGATGAATCAGGCACCTTAAAATAGTCCTAAGGACAGAGGCTTAATCATTGGTTTGATTCTAACGTCAAGGTACATCTTCTATTTCAATGTCATATTTATATACAAGCAATCCAAATTCATGCTATAAGGCCTTTATTAAAGTAGATAAGAGGCACTATAGAACTATGTGAGTATTTATTAATCTTGTGAATTTATTATAAATAATTAATCACAACTCTCAAGAGATTCATTTCACTGAGTGCTTTCTCATTTTAGTTCTTTGTTCAAACCAAGAACTAGTCACTGAAATGAGAGCAGTCTTCAAAAGCAATTTATTATATTGGATGAGGTTTTAATCAGAATTCTTGCTAAACTCCAGCTGTCATGAAAGACAGACGCTTTGCATGCTAGAATGAATGAGGGCTTGGTGAATAATTATTAAAAGTTCCAATTTAATTACAGTATCAGAAGAAAATGGTGTTTTTCAGGATTCAATACAAAGAATGTATTTCATCACCCACGACCACAAGAAATCTGTATACCCCTCTTGGCTTTTCCTTTCAATATAATTTTCTTAAAAGCTTGCAGAATGATTTTGAATCAGGCAGGTTGAAATCTATCAGCCACTAATAACATTTTTCAAACTTATATGGTAATGTATCTACTTTTTAAAATTAATGATCATAAAATGAATTACAGAATTTTGCATTGGCTATCAGTTCAACAGCATTAATATTTAGCTTTAGGTGATACTTGGGCATAAATACAAGTAAAAGTATATTTTGTAACAGAAAAATGTATTGCTGAATTATTTTTGCACTTCTGAAAGAAATGCAAACATTTCCAAGCACACTGAGCTAGCTCTTCCTTAAAAAAAAACACTTATAAATATTAGGTTTCAAACAAACATTTCCAAGCACACTGAGCTAGCTCTTCCTTAAAAAAAACACTTATAAATATTAGGTTTGAAAATGACTAAGATCCATAGAAAGCTGTAGAGAAAACAAGTGTTAGAATTAAAATCCTGAGCACTAAAACATTCTCACATGTCCTCTCTGGCCATTTCACACAGTGGCTGAATACTTGGTACAGGCAATTCATCCTGTGACTGTGATCACATTCTATTGGTAAGGACAACCTCAAAGTCCCTTTACAGCATTCCAGTATTTCTATATCCTCCATACAAATCCAAATCACAGAAGTTACTACAAATGATTTGCTTCTGTGATGTTCTAATAAGAAACATTTAGAAAGCAATTAATAATAGAGTGAGTGATCAGTATTGATGAATTAAATCAAGTGTTGAAGAACAGATGCAAACTAGGTTACTTTTCCCAACAAATCAGCCAAGGATATCTTACTTAGGAAAGCACTGCACACCTCTTTTTCTTCTTCCACTCATAACCTTCCTTAAAATCATTATCTTGCAGCCCCAGTTTTAAAATTCTTAGGCATGAAAAGAGCAGGATTTGTTACGTAACACATGTGACCTGTCCTAATCAGAGATTAAAATAAGGAGACATGCCTAACCATCAAAACAATAAGATCCATTCACCAGAGTTAGGCAATTATCCTTTATTTCACACTCCACAAAGACAAAGCACTCCTGTGAGACCCAAGCTGGCTTTGTAGCTCTCAGCTGCTAAGCAATGACACCAAATCCCCTGAATAGAATTGACCTGAGATAAACATATTACTCACATACTGTTGAAGAGCTCGCGGTATGTTTCATCACCTTTGCCTTCTGACATCAGGCTATCCAGTTTGTCAATTAGCTTGGCTTCCACCTGAAACATGCCCAAATATTACTCTTTCCTCCCCTTCACAAGTAGGATTTCTAGGCAAACTGAAACATATTTATATCTGCAAGGGGAAAAGCCACAGTAAATTTTGTGAAAGTGACATTATCAGCTGTGGTTAATAGTAGACACCCCCTTGGAATTGTAGGGGGCTAATTTAGATGGAGCAACATGACTTCAAACTCCCAGCAGGGTGGCACTTGCTGCTGCCAAAGACATCTATCTATTTGTTGATTCAAACACAAATGCTTGCAGCCCAGCTTAAACGTTTGAATTCTCTTTTAGGAGCTATAAAAACTGGCAAGTCCTATTTCTTTTTTTTTTTTAATCCCTATATAAGAACATCCACAAACATTAATTTAAATCTTTGATGTGTTTTATATCTATTTTCTTTCTCAAAACAATTTTAAGGTTGCACTAAATCTCTGCTAAAGTTGAGAACTTGTCCTATCCATGTACAGATGGTAGATCCATAGAAATATTCTAAGGTAGCAATAAACAGTATGAGAGAGAAAGGACATATTTCCTGTAAACTGTAGTCAAAACATTTATATTTTCAAGAACATAAATCCTTTAGGACTTGACTATCAGGAAGGCAGAAATATCCCTTCATCTACCTGAGGCAGCGGAATACAGAAAATGAAAAACCTCTGCATGGCCAGAGAGAGTTAAACAACTAGGAGTTGGGGGGATATTTGATTTTGTCAACGGACTAAGCCCAATTATTCCTTTGAATCAAATTTCAATAAAAGGATAAAGACAAAAGGGAAGGAAAGTGGATCCCCTTCCAATATAATTTTAAAATAGCCTTTCATTCACCTACTAGCTTTCTTGAAAAGAAATGTCCATATTGGTACAGGTGAAATGCCACGCTTTTGGCAATAGGAGGGTTCGCTGTATGATTCAGCTTGCTCACACAGTTGACACCACTCCTAAGAGTTGAGAAAGGCTTTATCTGGTGAAACATGAAGGAGGGCCAAACCCTTCACACAGGTTAGGTTAGTGCAGTGACTGTGAACAGACAGTAGGACTACTACCTCCATCATGAGTGACTTGGCATAGCAAAAGCAGCTGATATCTTAGGAGATCTGGTTGTGTGATAAGAACATCTGTCTCTCCAAGACTAGTGTAGAGTTATTAGAACCTATGTTAATGAGAAATGATAGGCTCATCTTCTCAGACTTTCCTTTCCAAGAATTTCTACTGCTTTCCCTTTAAATGAATTCTTGATGCTTCAAGCAAAGAACAATAAAACATACTGTGCATCAAATGCTCAAAGCTAAGCCATTCACCAAATATAATGTGCAGACCACTGAGAGCTCAATGATTGCAAGAATCATTAACCTGATTCCTCTGTGTTGTGTCCAACTGGAAGCAAAATACATCTCTGCCAGTTCTTAAACACAGACCTGGGAAATCACAGAATTTTTTAGCTGAAAGGGAATAAAATGGTTTTTCAGGGCTTCCCCAGAAGCTCAGGGGAACATCGGACTAGAGAGGTATCCAAGGCCACATGGCTTGGGAGTGGGCAGGCCAGGCTGGAATCTGGGTCTCTTGACGGCTGGTTCGGTGCTCATTTCCCAACTCAGAGTTGAATCTGATATGCTTGAGGAGAACTGAAACTCTTCCAGCTGCTCTGAGGAGCACATCCACCTACCTGTTTAAAATTTCCGCTCCGCCTCTGCTCCCAGTCCATCATATCATGAAAAATAGGAATCATGACATTCCGGAGATCCGGCTGGGGTATCAAGGTCACTTCTAGGAAGGGACCAATCAGGGCAGGGATGAAGTGAAGCTTGTGTTCTCCTAAATGGAATAAAATATTTGTGTTTCAGTATATTTAGTCTTAATAAGATTTTAGAAAATTAATATTATAAAATTTATTTAAAACTATTGCTACAAGTATATTCAGTTACAGTTGTCTTCCAAAGTAAAAAAATTTTTCCCTAAGCAGATACATAAACAGTAAATTTCCATGTGTTAATTAACATTTCTCCATCATTTTTTATTAAAACACTAGAGATTTACTTTTTTAACAGTTAAAAAAAGCCATATGATACAAGTAAAAATTTCTTAAATCATCAGGAATTGGTTATGTATACCATTGTACATTCACACGTTAAAACTCTTATGCAGCCATTAAAAATGAGGTTGAAGAAGGATAACAGGCAAAGTTTTCAATATAATTAACTGAAAAAGCGAGATACGATACAGTATTTAAAGGCACAACATCTTCCATTTAAAACATCTATATAGACAAATATGATAGTCTAGAAGATTATATCTGCTAATGTTAACCACAGTGGTTATCTCTGGGTAGAGGATCACAGGTGATTTTTATACATAAAAAAGATGGTTCCTATCTGTATTTTATAATTTTCCTAGCGTGTTTTTACATAATAAACACACGGCCTAAATAAAAATGTAAATGGTGGTCCAAAAAACATATAACAATTTTCTGAAAAGACTACAATGTAATAACAGTGAACTCAAAATGGTATATTAGCAAGTACTCAAAGGTATGGCGCTGATAATTCAGAGGAAAGGATGGTAGAGGGTGAGGTGGGCACAGATGATTTCATCCAGCAGATGAGTGTTGAGTTTAGTCCACTACCTTCATCATCTATGTTAAATCTCAAAGAGTTTCTCTTTTTATGGTGAGAATACTGTATGCTACGGAAAATGCACTATTTCTCAAGAACTAACCTTCAACATCATGGATGAAAGCATATGATACTGAAACTATCTATTTAAAACCCACAGAGGGGCCGGCTCCTTGGCCGAGTGGTTAAGTTCACGTGCTCCGATGTGGCGGCCCAGGGTTCACATCCTGGGCACGGACATGGCACCACTCATCAGGCCACGTTGAGGCGGCGTCCCACATCCCACAACTAGAAGGACATGCAACTCAGATACGCAACCGTGTACACAGGGGGTTTGGGGAGATAAAGCAGGAAAAAAAAAAAACAAAGACTGGCAACAGTTGTTAGCCCAGGTGCCAATCTTTGGGAAAAAAATAAAAAATAAAAAAATAAATAAATAAAACCCACAGCACAAGTTGGAAAGCTGAGCAGAAGATGGCTGGCTTCATGGAAGAGGATAATTTCCCCCTTGTCCTCTTTTCTACCTTTGATCTTTTGTAGTAAGGGGTGAATATGAACAAAATCATACTGTTCAGGCTTACTTGCCAATTTCAGAGTTATATACCTTCACATTAATTATCATTTTCTCTATTTCATTTTTTGTACTCGAAGGCATTAAGGTAGCCACAGAGCTTGGACATATATAAATCCAGGGTGCAAACAGACAGTTTAAATTTCTATTGACTTTAGAGGGATTTTTAAAGAAAAAAGAATATGAAAGAAAGAATTTGGAAAGAGGAAAAAAATGATGGATGAGTCAGCGATGGGCAAACCAGCGATGGGTGTTTGTGAAGTCACTGGTTTTTGTGACTGGAAGTGCCGTGGGATATTTCCGCCGTTCTTCAGAAGGTGGCCCCACCCCTTTTTCTCAATGCCATGGGAGCTTAGCAGGACACGCTCGCAGGCCCCTGCCCAGCTGAAAGTCCCTTTATATCACTGAAGTCACACAGTCCTTTCCTCTCTGAGGATTCATCAGAAGTAATTTGTTTCTCATCCTCTCTAAATTACTTATCCACACTCATGTATGTGAGGAATAACTTGACTTTTTCTTTCCTATCTTTACTTTTTTTTTTTTTAAAGATTGGCACCTGAGCTAACAACTGTTGCCAACCTTTTTTTCTTTTTCTTCTTCTTCTTCTCCCCAAAGTCCCCCCAGCACATAGTCGTATAGCCTACTTGTGAGTGGCCCTGGTTGTTCTGTGTGGGATGCGGCCTCAGCACGGCCTACCGAGCAGTGCCATGTCCGCACCCGGGATCCGAACTGGCAAAACCCCGGGCTGCCAAAGCGAAGTGCATGAACTTAACCACTCGGCCATGGGGCTGGCCCCTCCTATTTTCATTTTTGACCCAGGTAATATTTAATCTTTCCCAAGGGACTGCTTAGTTTTCCTCATCAGAGCAAGAACATCTCCTTCTTATTCATCAAAAGAAACTTCCTTATGAATCTAACCTTGGATATTTTCCTCCAAAAGAATGAATAATTTCAAGATCAACAAAGTCACTGTAGCACAATACACAGAACCATCAACTCATGGTCTTCTCCCTGTATTCCCCTATTCTCCCAACATACATATATCAAGCAGGTAACTAGCAGCCAGCATTGGCAATTCCTTTCTTCAGTTACTTTCGTCAGGGCAGAAAGGAGAAGCAATGTGAACTCAATCACTCTTACTATCATTTGTAAAAGCCTAAACCCACTCAATCCTTATTCAAGATGTCGTGGCAAGGGAGAGGAAGAAAGGGAAAAGGGAGAAGGAGATTCTTGTAGAGATGAAGGCTGGCAAGTCCTGAGATTAGCCAGCCTTACACCTGTTCTGTGACCCTGCCTTGGGAGATGGCGTAGGGCTTCAGAGTCTAGCCACAGATGCTGTGCCCCAGCAGAGCCATGGACTGAAGGGACCACGCACACAGGAAAAAGGCCATCTTGGCATGTGGCTAATAACCAGGAGGGCCTCCCTGCCACCTTGACACTGTGTGAAGTCACCAAACTTTTGCAGAGCTTTTGGTACGTGGGGTAAAGGGGGATGGGAGAGGCAAGGAGCACAAAATACAATGGAATTTCCTGCCAGCCCGGATAGTTTTCCCATGGCTGCCTTGGTGGAATGAGATTCAAGGCAGCTACATTACGATCTTTGTTTTTAATCTTTCCTGAGCCTGACATCTTTTGGCCTCTCTAACAAAGAACATCATCAACATGCACTTATTTTATTTACCACCATTTGCTTGAGTATTTTTGAATCTCTTTTTTCAAAATCTTTTCCATTTATAGACATTTTACAACCCTATTTTCTTCTCTTAAAAATTTTTTCTATGAAAAATCTCACATGTATACAAAACTATAAAGAATACTAAAACAGATCCCCACGTACCCATCATCTAGCTTCAATAATTACCAACAATTTTGCCGATCCTGTTTCACCTATTGCCCCAACTATTTTTTTCTCTAGCGTATTTTAAGGCAAATCTGAGATATCATATTGTTTTACTTGTACACACACCAGTAAGCATCTTTCACAGGTAGGACATTTCATAAATACAGAATCACAATGCCTTTATCATGCCTAACAAGGCAAACAATAATTCCTTAAATTAATCTAAAATCCAGCCTATATTGAAATTTCTGATTGTCCTAAAACATGTCATTTCCAGTTGCTTTCTTTCAATCACAACCCCAACAAAGTCCATACATGACATTTTGTAGCCTGATTTTCTATTGGCAGTAAAGAAGCCACACCTACATTTATATCATCATGCAGGAATGTATGAGGATAGCCTCACTTGCTGAAAACACACTGAAAACACAGAATCTGTGCAAATCTGAACAGGCTCTCCACCATAGAAAATTTAATTCCTCCCCAATCGGCAAAGCAAAATCTTGAAGCGTGTATGGCAACAGCAAACCAAACTTCATTTAAATGATTTCTCTTTCAACTGCAGATTTAGTATACTTTCCCCATCTCTAATTGTCAGCCACATGGTCTTGTTTTGAAGTATTTAGGACACCTGCTTCTTGGGTTGCTGGAGTTTTATATTTATGCACACAGAACAGCCTGCTAGGGAAGTATTGATTTTTCTGCAGCAGTTACAAGATGCTGTGTTTGCAAATGTGGAAGAAAGAGCCCACTGTATATTTAGTAAGAATGTTAGTTCAACTAAAAATAGAAAGAAAAAACTTAACCCTGCATGATGAATGCCAAAGGTGGGACACAGTAGTAAAGACTAACCTCTTTCTTTGCAGACTATTCTTGTAAGTGTAGGTACAAATGTATACAATTTTAGGGGAAGATTCATGCCTTCCCCCCACTCTCGACATAATATTTTTGGTTCTTCTACTCAGAAAATGAAAATACTGAGGAACATTTGAGAAAAGGTGTTCACTTCTCACTACTAGGTCTTTATTTTTTTTTTTGGTGAGGGAGATTGGCCCTGAGCTAACATCTGTGCCAGTCTTCCTCTATTTTAGTTTTTGGATGTGGGGTGCCACCACAGAACAGCTTGATGAGTAGTGTGTAGGTCCGTGCCCGGGAACAAACCTGTGAACTCCGGGCTGCTGAAGTGGAGCCAAACATAACCACCATGCCACTGGCTGACCCCAGTCCTTACTCTTTAAATATAAACTATTTTATCAAAACCACAATTAGATACTACTTCATATCCTTTAGGATGGCTACTATCCACACTTCTGAGTTAAACATAAATTACCAAAATCTGATTTAAAAATATTGTCCAGTAAAATTTGTGTTTTCAAATTAGACCAACTGAACAGCTTCAAGTGGCAAAAAGTGTTTTCAGTGACTGTGGGCATTTCCTCTCTTCTATATTCTAAAAGTTAGTGTTTTTTGTATCTACTAAAAACTACTGAAAATCTTGGTTTATGAAATCATAAAAGCTTATTTGCTTTACTAAAACTTGGCGAATTTGTCTTTATCAAGCTTTTTCCTGTTCCACAAAAAGAGGACAAAAAGTTTAAAATATAAACTTTAAAAACTAAGCTCTTAACAGGTATGGATCATTTTTTTTGTATCCCCCCCAAAATAACTTGTACATAGCCAGTGTTTTATGAACTATGCTAAATTGAATTTGTCGGTCTGTTCCATTAAAAATTACAAATCTATCATTATCTAAATAAATTCTCCTTTAGGATTTAAAATACTCAATATGACATATTTATAGGTAAACCAAATTATAACTAACATATTTTGATATTCCTAAGTAACAAGCTGACTTGTTATTTAGGTCTAGATGAGGTGTTAAAATAGTACCCTGAATACTTAATTTTTCTTATCATTTTTCAAAAATATATGTTGGAAGAGATGCTTTAACATTTCTGAACATTTTCCAATTCTAGTTGTTGTACAACTAGATCTTTAAAATTCACCTTATGTTTTGGAAGTCTCAAAAAAGTCAAGACACAACTCTAGGGAAATAATGCAGAAACCAAGGAATGAAGTGAAAATTTACACTCGTCAGACACTTGAACTAGTCATGCTGAGCATCCCTAGTCGAGTAAAATGAGCTTTTCTAACAGAGTCCTAGACCTGTGCTAGAGCTAGTCTTTAGGGCTGGAAAAACAAAGAAAGGGGCCATTGTCTAGAGCATTGCTTTTCAATCTTTAGCCAAGTGCATAAGAATCACCTGGAGAACTTGTTAAAACTAAGATTGTTGTGCCCCTGTCTCAGAGATTCTGTTCCAGTAGGTCTGGGGTGGAGCCACAGAATGTGCATTTCTTACAAGCTTCCAGGTGATGCAGATGCTGCTGGTCTGTTGAGAGCCACTGTCCTAAAGACTACTGACATAGCAATGTGTTACGGGGATCAGTATGCTCCAGAAATTTTTCACATTCTCTAGATTTCTGACGAAAATAAAGAAGTAATTTAACATAAAACCCAGAAGGATAGAAATATTTCTGTTTTAAAGACAAAACAGAGGAGAAAAGTTTATAGAGGATACAGTGACATCTTTAGGGGGACTAAAGGTGCCAGCTTTATTCAGCAAGCCAAGGGTCATGGGCCTACATGCATAGCTAACCTTGGCTTGGATAAAGATTTATGTGGAAATAACCATACTTGGCAATGCTAAGATTTATCTAGAAGAGGAAATCTGCCATGTTTTCTAAAATTCTAGCAACACAAACGAATCTGCCCTAGTCCTATCATTTTAGCTCTGACAAGAGCCTAAACAACCACAATAGCACTCCAATGCAGCATTCTTTGGAAAACACCTTGCTAAATTTATGCCAAATGCAATATGGACACTCCAAGGGCCTTGATCTGCTTTTGAAAACCAAGGACACAAAGAATCAAGGAAACAGGAAGACTGAGAGGAGTTCTCTTCAAATAAGACAATCTGATGCTATTTTTGAGCCTAATCTAAAGACACATCATGGACTTCTGGCTGGCCTTAGATAGTTGGAAGTTGCTTTCAAGATGCTAACTCACCTTTTTTTCTGAAAGTACTAGCAAGCATTGAACCCTGGGTTCAATCATATATAACAAGGCTATCTCAAATTGCAATGCATTTTTGAGAGATATACATATCCTGGTCAAAAATCACTCTGTAACATGAATTGAAGTAAAAACGGTAATGGTTCTACTTTCGCTTAAAGAAAACATATCCTGCCATCTCTAAGTTGTGCCTGAATGAACCCAAGAGAAAAGATACTTTCAGGTCATTACATATTCAATTAAAATAATTCCATCACTTTAATAAATCGCAAGGAGGAATTACAATGCAATAATAGTAAATTAATACTATAAACTTGCATAGTTAACATACCAAATTAAGGAAGTTATGAATCTCTAGGAAAAACCCCTATGCCAATAAGATTTTAAAATAATTTATTTTCTTAATATTCTTTTTTATGCAACCAAGTCTGTGTTATCAATTTGTTGAAATAGTAGGCTCTATCTGATGTGGCAGATTAACAAAATTGGATCTAATTATTTCTTAGCAACCGTAGATCCTTTTAAATCCTTTGGCTATACTCTTTATGATATAGGTCAATGTTGTCAAGTTTTTTAAGAGAAGCGATGCGTGAGTCAATGTTTCATGAAGTTTAATCTTAATTTTTTTATGATTCACAGCCTCAATCCAGAGTTCCAAAAATTTTGAGTTGTTATATTTCCAAATTCTGAAAGGTTAGCTCATTGCTAGAATTGCATGTATTACTGGAGCAATGCTAAATTATAAAATTTGTCATTCAATAATAATGAAACACACAAAGGTAAAGTGATTTTTTCAGACAGATGCCAATTTAAAGAATTAGTTGTAACTCTATTCGATGCCAAAGTGTCAATTACTTTCTATAGATATCTTTATTGATTTAGACATTTGGTTTCAAATGCTGTCATTGGTAACTTGCCCTTCTTCATTTGTACACTTAAAAGTACAGTGATGAACTATAAAATGGAAGTGGCGTCTCTTTTCATCACTTACCTAGGTTTTGCCACATGCTGAAAATTTCACAACCCATTGTTACCCGCATGTCACCATACCTAAAATAGAACAAAAATCAAACCTGACACAAAAGCTCCAGAACAAAGAAGTATTTGTGTCTCTTAGGATACCATCTACCATTCTGAATCAAAAGGCAGTATGTTTCTAATTAAAGATATTTAATGTACATCTTTTTTTATTGAGGTATAATTGACATGACATTATACTAGTTTCAGTTGTACAATATAATGACTTGATATTTGTCTATATTGCAAAACAATCATCACAATAAGTCCAGTTAATGTCCATCACCATGCACAGTTACAATTTTTTTCTTGTGACGAGAACTTTCAAGATCCACTCTCCCAGCTACTTTCAAATGTGCAATACAGTATTATCAACTATAGTCACCATGCTCTACATGACATTTCTATGATTCATTCATTTTATAACTGGAAATTTGTACAATGTACATGTCTTGATGCCTCTAATTAAAATTCTCATATAAATCCTTCAGTAAAATAGATTTGTCTCATAATTTTTCGCTTCTATATTAATTTTGAATCCTGAAAGATTGAGGACAAAAATGTGCGAATAAGTTCGAAATATGGAAATTTCCAGAAAAGACTGCTTATTGTCCTCTTGGTTATTGCCTCTCCACTGTGATTTCCAGTTACAGAAATCTGATTTATGAATCACTTGAACTAAGCACCCTTTAAAAGGCACAACACTTGTGCCTTATAGTCCCACCCGATTACGCACTGGTACTTACTTTTCTAACACCTTTTTCTTTTTGGAAGGTGTGAACATCTCTAATTGCAGACACAACTGGTTTATAAAAATGACTGCAAGGTAAAAGTAGGAATCCCAGATCTAAAATGAGAACAAGATATTTAAATACTATGGTGTTACAAAAATATTTACAGGTGAAGTGACACTATATCTTGGATTTTCTTGAAAAGCGATAAGTGGATGGGGATATAGTTGCAATAAGATTGGTCATGAGTTGATAATAGTCAGAGCTGGAGATGAGTACATGGGATTGATTACACTATTCTCTCTATTTTTATATATGCTTGAAATTTTCTATAACAAAGAAGTAAACTAACACCATCTACTTATTTATTACTTCAGTGATCTATCACAGGTTTCCTGAGCTCTCTTGTATATGTTAAATGGTAGATATTTTGATTCTCCTATAACATGTCTGTGTATCTCCAGGGAGGGTGAGGTATAAGATGGTTTACTTTATTCCTATGAGAATTCATTTTTTGGAACTTTTAATGTAGAAGTAAAATAAAAATACATATACTTCTTTGTATACGCTAATTGCCTTAAATTCAGAAAGTATATAAAAATTCCCTGCCCAGACAAATTTTTTGAGTCTAAGGTTTCTTACACCAAAAACAGCATCAGAAAGAGATCAGAATAAAATTCCCAGCAATAAACTTAACCAAAAACATTTAGGACATAACGGAAGGAAACAGCTCTACTGACACCATGTAAAATTAAAGATAAACAGCAGGAAAATATTACAAAGAATTAATATCTTTTATACATAAAGAGCTCTTACAAATAAAGAGAATATGATAAAACCCTGAGCAAAACAATGAATGAGGTCAAGAACAGACAACTGAAAAGATATGAATTTTAGCCAATAGTCAATAATTAATAACTATAAACTAATCAATAATTAGTAACTAATAAATAGTAAGAAATGCTAATTCAAGCAAAAAAGATTTTTTCCCCTAGGAAATTGTCAAAAAAAAGTCTTATTTTCTCATGTTGGTATAGATACAGGAAAACAGGCCAGCAAATATAAATGATACAACCTTTAACTCAACAATTCCACCTATAAATATTTATCCAAAGAAATAATTAGGGATATATACCAAGTTTTATTTTGTGAGGAGTACATAAAAAGGATAAAATTTATAAGAATGAAATAGAAACAACTTAAATATTAAAAAGTAGAGTTCTGATTATCAAATTCTGATATACTAATTATTACAAGGTCTGATATAAAGAAATATTGAGCAATCATTAAAATTCTCTTTTTTTTGTATATGTGCTTTTTTGTATTTTTTACTTATCACATAAGGAAATTTTATTAAATGTTTAATATGAAAAATGTTATTTAAAAAATAAGAAATAAAGATGCCAAAAAACATATGACACCACTAAGAAGGGAAGCCAACATGGGTACTGCCCACCTTTGTTTATCATTTATCATTTGCCATTTAAAAAATGTGTATATCAAGAATTCTTAGGCACCCAGACATATCACATTATATTATAGATGTATGGAGAGTTCTGCCTTAAAGAATCTTATTAATCTTCCAGTTTTTTTCTTTTGATTAATTCATTCTAAAAAATGGGAAGATGGAGAAGTAAAGGAAGTAAAGGGTTCGCTTTGTAAATATGTTCCTCATATAAGCTCTATTGTAAAACATGTCTAAAAACATTAGCTCTAAGTTCCCTTTGTCACGCATGGAGATCATACAGAAAAAAATGAGAATTAAAATTTATAGTAATCATAAAGAACTCTCTCCTCTAAAGCACTATGATTTCCACCAGGATGAGAAGCATGATTATAGCTCTAATTTGTTCACAGATATAACGAAATCTCTTTTCATTTTATTCATAGTTAAAACTAATATGGCCCAAGATTAATTGAGGTAGCTGGAATAAACTTATTTTCCTATTATTAAGAGAAAGAAAATATATTAGGTCATTTCTTGAAGTACAATGTGAAACTTTTCAGCCCAAGCAGGAGAGTCATCTACATGGATACTTACCTTATAATCAAAGTTTTCATTTAAGAAGTTCTTGCGAAGTGCATCTGATAGGTATAGAACTGTTGTAATAATTACGCTAGTGACAAAAAAAGTACATATTAAGTTGCAGCCTTCATATTAGTGGAAATCATTTATTAGATAAGAATAAAGAGCAACTAAGACAAAAGAAAACCTTCTTCAGTAAGCATGTGGAACAAGATTAGATAATTCATATTTGAAATAAAAAAAGAGATACCAGGCAAAAAAAAAAAGGAAAAAATTTATCACTAGGGTCTGGTTCTTTGTAAAATGATACACAGAAAGATCTATGAATTCATATGACTCGGTCAGAAATACATTAATCTCTTGATGTTTCCTAATGATTTTATTAATTTCTGAATAAAGCAAAAATATTTAACACAAATATAATATTCCATATTTGATTAACATAGAAGAAAGCCACACTTTTTAAAAATACAGAAAAAGAAATGGAACTCAAGGAGGGAATGGACAGGATAAAATGATAGAATATAGTTTTGAGTATTTATTAGATGTGTTCTCTCTCCCCTGTTTAAAATGTTAGGGGGCATGAAAGAGCCATAGAAGGCAGATTCCCTCTCTCATGCCGACAAGCCTGTCACTAAAGGAACAATTACAGACAGTGAGATTGTCTATAAAATAGTACTAAGCTGCGTGAAACTAACAGTGAGTGTTACAGCAATTCAGAGAATGTAGTATCTCAGAGCTGGAGAAATTAGGAGGAAAGCTTGACAGAGGGGACATACATAGCCATGTGTTCTTGCTGGGGAGATTAAAAAAGAAGGGTTTGGTGAGCATTCTTGGTTAATTCTAGACTTATGTAATTTGTCAAAATTTGTTCCTTTTTGCAGCTATAAAAGTATACATACCAAAACTGAATACATTCCCAATTGGTTCATTTAATGTTAGATACAGCATTATATTGAAATAAGACAGGCCACTCTCCAAGCTACTCTAAACTAAGCACCAATGTATAAATGGTTGATACTTAAAACTCTTTGGCCTTTTCTGGGATGCATGCGAAAGACAGTGCTTGTGATGTAATGAGGCGCCAGTCCTCACCATAGGATTTGGAATTGAAGGATATAGTTGCATGACTCTAGGTAAAACAAAATGAAATAAAACAAAACACCCAACCAACTTCATACCTTGGTTATCTTACTTGTAAAATATAGATTAGAAGGATATTTACTAATTAGAAGCATATTTATAGTCCTTGAAGGACATAAATGTTCATTACTGTTATCTGCTGGAAAACTCACTATTATAGCCTTCTTGTGGGGAAAGGGAACACTAACCAGATTAAGGGGTTGGATGGTTTAATGTGAAAGCTCATGGTAAAGAAAGAAAAAGAGAAGAAAACCACTACTTCTTGGGCACCTGCTCTATCCTGAGCAAGTACTGTGGTAATGCATGCACATTTTACATATGTCATTTACATCTCTCAGTGAATCTTACTATCAAAGTTAGGTATAAGTAACGCCTATGAAATTGAGAAGTCCTGTGACGTCTTCAGCCCCCCAAATGGCAGACACCATCAGTGAATTTCATATCAAAGAGAGAAATCACCTACAAATAACAGTATAAAGTGGCAGTTTTCTACAGACGCTGGCAAATTCAATGATGATAACTAAAGAAATCATTAAAGTTCCCAAAGTAGTTTATTCAGACCTTATTATATGAAACTAAAGCATGATTATCAGAAAATGGAATGCTATGAGGCAAGGAAGCAGTTCTTGGCCCAGCATCTAGAAGATTGTTAGACTGCTTTTTGTTTCATTTTGCTGAGGAAGATTGGCCCTGAGCTAACATCTGTTGCCAATCTTCCTCTGTTTTGTATGTGGGATGCTGTCACAGCATGACCTGACGAGTGGTGTGTAGGTCTGTGCCCGGGATCCAAAACCATGAACCCCACACCACCGAAGCAGAGCACATGAACCTAACCACTATGCCACAGGACCAGACCCCTAGGCTTTTAAGTTTAAAGAAGAAAATTTTGCGTCCTTAACATGTGGTTCTAAGCACAGACATTCTACTTTGACATGCAATGGAGAAATACACACAGTCCCTCTATACCTGAGTTTTACATTAAAAAAAACACCTTCTGGCCCACAACTCTAGCTTGGATTGTTGCTCAGAAACAATAACCTCTGGTGTTAGTGAAACATGACATATCTGGGATTTAGACTATTGGGCTTAACATCCTGGAAAGGAGCCAACCAATTCAATCTTCCAAATGAGAAGCTATTCCGAGGTAAAGATTACTCATTTGTTATTTATATGCTGGGTCCCAAACACAACCAATAAAATTCAGAGCTTGTTCAACTGTACTTACTAGTAAACAATGTGGAGCCTCTGTGGCCTTATTATGGACCAGTGAGTCTCAATTTGGCTGCTTATTGGAAGCACCTGGGAACTTTAAAATACAGATGTCTGGGTCACATCCCCAGGGATTCTAACGATCAGATTGCAGTGCAACCTGGACTTCAGGATTGTTACAACTCCCAGGTGATTCTTTTGTACACCCAGAGCTAAGAACTCTCTACCAAGAGCAGTGCTTTTCAAATGTAATGGGTACCTCGCCATCTAGTTCAAATGCAGATTATGATTCAGTAGGCCTGGGGTGGGGCCTGAGACTGCATTTCGGACAAGCTCCAGGGGATGCTCATGCTGTTGATCCACAGCTCACTCTCTGAAGAGCAAGGCTCTAGAGAGGCCTGAGTCAGAAAAACATTCCAACAAACTCTGCTTCACATTTTCCCGGCTTCCAGAACTTTAGGCCAATGACTGTTCTTATGGTTCTTTAATGGGGCACGCAATCCTTGCTCTAGATGGAACACCTCATCTTCTCATCAAGGCTGCTTTATCATGAGGCACAAGAGGCACAGGGCAAGGGTCTAGGAGCTTCTCAGGGCCTTCGGAAAATACTGAGACCTGAAAAAACGTGATGGGATTAAAAATTAAAACTGCAAAATAAAAACTAAAAAAAGTTAATTACATGTCCACCGAATGCAACATGATCAATTTCAGTAACTGTCCAATTTAATATTTGTGCAATTTCTATTATATTAAAAAATTGTAGGTTGCTTTTTATAACTTTCCAAGAATTCCTAAACATATAAAAATGCTGAGAAATCACAGCCAATTGGAATGAAATGATTTTACTCATAGGCCAATAATTTAAAAAGCAAAAGGTAAAAATTGCTTTTCACTTTTTCTTTAGTAAAATATATCTAATGTGGCATGTGAGTCTCTTTAATACAGTTCATATGATAAGGAGTAAACCTACAAAAATAAGACTTCCTAGGGCTAGAAAGATCTTGAAATGACTCTACCTCAACTGCTTTCCATTTATGCTTATAATGTTCAGCCCAAGTCACAGAGGCAACTCCCAGAGCTTTTTATGGTAACTCAGTACTGAGTCAGTTTCCTGGCACACAGGTCCCCAAGCCAGCTAAAGGCATTTATACATTATTGCTTCTTCATTGTAGCGGATACCTGTGGTGGTTAGGGATCTCTCTTTACTTGTTCCTATTTATCCAAAACCATGTGGCTCCCTTGGTTTTATTCTGTTACTCATGACTCAGTCTCTGAATACGGGGACATTTCAAATCTCAGTGCTCCAACTCAATAGCCAAGAAAGGTTTGCAATCTGTTACTGCAAATGGTCAAATTACTGATATCTGCTATAGAAATGCAGGCACAAGGATCACTTTTGACAACCATAATCTACGGGCACAGCATGATAAAATTTACACATAAAAGAGGAACTGATGCATAGGAAATAAATGTTACTGCTTCAGGTTTTCCAGTTGCCACCTCATTCTGGCCTTTAGGAAGTATCTTTAAGCAATGCTATCTCCCTGAGAGAGAAACCTCATCTCCTATAATGTGTCCTTTTGAAAACTAACGTGATAAGGAGTGATTTTGTTTTCAGTCAAGGAAGCATGCAGTGTGGGTGAGGTAAAAAGAATGAACAAGGATTGAAACAGAAGCATTTTAAAAATGCCCTTGACCTACTCCACTGGGCACTACTGGCATAAAATCACTCATGTGGCAGCAGCCTCAGTTTTGACCTATTAGGCTCGGAGCCTAAGGAAGTCTTTCCTTCTTGTATTCATTCTCACTACCAACTCCTGAAACTCACCAGGAGATGCAGTGCACAAGCAATTCCTATGTAAATATTTGCTGTAACTTTATTTAAGTTTGGCATATTCATCTTATAATATATGGTTTTGATAAAAATCAGTATCTTATCTCTCCCTGGACAGTAAAATAGTTTAAGGATAATTACCCTTAACAGAAAAACAACAAAAAACAGTAACAGCTGTGTCAATGAGTGCTTGATAGATTAGCTACTCTCCTACCCAACTTTTCATGGTCAGAATCACATACTCTGTCTTCCTTCCTGTTACCATGGATAAACTGTCAACTCTTAGCTAAGGCCAAGCTTCCTTTGTGTGCACGAGGTCAGTGTTACTCTAAGAGTGGTAAGCTTCCTTCATTGAGAAGGACTTCCTACAAAAAATAATGTCACTTGAACTAAGCTGCATGCTTACACAGCTGATTTAATTTCTAGTGCAAGCTGATTGTGAACAGGTAACAGACAGTTCTCGAACAGGCACACTGAGCAATACTACACTCAAACCCCTCCCCACTTGCCTGCCTAAGGACATTGTTCCTTCACTTATCTCTGTGTTCTTTAGCATCATCAATACTTCTGTCTTTATCGGACCATTCCTATTAGTAGACCAACAGGCTATAATATTTCATATTTTAAAAAGAATCCTAGTCCCCACATCTCCTTCCAGTTATAGCCCCATTTCTCTGCTCTCTTTTACAGGAAAACTCTTCTGAAGAGCTGCCTATAATTACTGTTTTCACTTTCTCAATTCCCATCTGTTCTTGAATGCACTCTAATAAGGCTTTCATCTCCACCATGCCACTGAAACAGCACTTGTCAAGGTCACCAATATCCGTACCATGTTGCCAAATCTCAGGGGCAACTGTCAGTCTTCATCATCCTCAACCTCCCAGCAGCTCTGATACTCCTTCCATCATGAAATACTTTCTTCACAGGATGTTATACTTTGCTGGTTCTCACTGTGCATCATGGGCTGCCTGCTCCTTTTCAGCCTCCCTTTGCTGGATGCTTCTCCACATCCTGACCTTTAAAATGTTGGCAAGCTCCAGGGCCCAGTCCTAAGTACTTTTCTCTTTTCAATCTACACTTTCTTCCTGGGTGCTCTCATTCCGTTCTATGGCTTCAAATACTATCCACAGGCTGATGACCCTCACATGCCATCTCTAGCCCTGACCTCTTCCCTGAGCTCCATACCAGCTTGTCTAGCTTCCCCTTGTACATCGCCACTTGGATACCTAACAGCATCTCAAACTTCTGTTCAACTTAGGATTCATCACCTCTCCCACCCCCAAAGCTGGTCCTCTCTCAGTATTTTCTACCTAAGAGAATGGCACCACCGTCCTTCTGTTCACGCCAAAATTTTAAAGGCCAGTTTCAATTTTTTCTCTCCTATCCACATCCAGTCATCTGCAAGTCTTGTCATCTCTATCTCCAAAATTGATCTTCTTGCTACCTTCATTGCTATCTACCTGTTCACACCATCATCATCTCTTACCTGGATTGCTGTATTAAGCTCCTAACTGGTCCTTCCTGGTTTCTCTTTTGTCTCTCTACCCACAGATATGTGGGCCCTGTCTTTCTCTTCCAATCTCATCTTTATGGGTTCCTTCCCTCCTCGTATTTCAGCCACACTAACAGTCTTTCAGTTCCTTAAATGTGCCATATTCACTCTGACCACAGGGCCTTTGTATATGATATTCCTGTTGACAAGAACATTCTTCCTTTGCTGTTTATCTATTAACTCCTGGTTTAGCTTTCAGCTCAAGTTTTACTCCCTCATGAAAGACCCCTCCTATGCCAGTCCAGAACAAATTTCCTTTCATAAACACCTTCATAGAATTGTGCTCTTTAGCTTTATGGAATTTACTTTACACATTAGGCACTAAAAAATATTTGCTGAATGGATGGGTCCGTGAATGAACGGAATCTTCGATTCTACAAATCATTTATTTGCTATATAGATCTCATTTGAAAGCTAAGTTGGTTAAAGGGAATAGTCAACTAAATAATTCAGTGTTTGGTGGGAAAAAACACAAAAGAAAATGTAGGATATATTTGAAGCCAACAGGCACACAAGGTATACAGAATAAGGGCCTGAAATGTCAAGCACAGGCCCAGGGAGCTTTTACTTTCCTCAATAAGCTAGTCTGTTATAAGATTTATTTCCTTGAAAATATGTATAAAGCTGTAACTTTATTTTTGTACCTTAATGTGTATGGGAAGGGGGTGGAGAGAAGCTTGTCTCAAAGTGTCCTGTATTTTTGGTACTTAATTTTCATCTCCCTTATGTTCCTTCTTTCTCAGATTGAGCAGTTGTCCTCATCAGAAACATTTACCAAGAACTTACAGTGGGCACAATATAGCTTCGCAAGCAAGCAAGAGAAGTCACGTTTCTCGTCCTTGGGAAATTCAGCCTGGACACACTTACTATGTTACACAATATTAGAGATTCAGGTGGAAATAAACAAAAGACCATCCTAATCACCACGTGTCCAGTCACAGCTTTTGGCAGGACTTCGCATAAAGTACGGAAGCTATAGGATTCTGGACCACCCAGTTTATAGATGAAAGTTAAAGGCATTTAACTTACCTGAAAACACAGGAAGAAAGGACCAACACATAGAAGAATACATATTTTGAGGGATGAGCTATTCACTTGAGTTCAAGGGCAGGACAATGGTGACTTCTCAGCTAGTTACTAACAATTCAACATGTATTAAGTACACGAGTGGGTAGTAAAAGTGGGACTTTGGGTTAAAATGCCTCTTTGAGGGGCCCTAATTAAACATTTGTCTAAGAAAGTTAGTATCTTGGAAGAAGAGGTGGCCAATCTCCGAGGCACAGACCTGCCTCCTGCAACTTGCTTCTATGCACTTCAGCAAAGTGGGAACTTTTCTTTCCAGTATATGCTCTTTAACATATTTAAAATATCTTTAACATCCTTCAGAAATTTATTTTCCTACCAATATTATAGAGGTTAACATTTTTTACAGATAAAGCACACATAGGTGAAACCTTATATGTGGACTATATTGCATTTATAAAGCAAGAAAAATCTCCTATGCTTTCATAATTTGAATGTGAAATGACTATGACAACTAAAAAAGAAGAAGAGAGGAAAAGAGAAGCAAGTAGAACAGAATAGAGTAGGTGGTCTGTTCCAAGTTGGCAGGTGCTGCACCGGGCCCTGGAGTCCTGTCTATGAATTAGGTTGGACTTGCCGCTGCCAGCCATTGCCAGTGGAAAAGCAGTGCCAGATTCCTATTGGCACTGACTTGGGTGGCAATGGAATGATATTATTGCATTTAGCAAAGGCTGATGGCCTTTTTCTTGGGTTTGCTATGGGAGTAATCTTCTGTTTAAATGTGTTACAAAGAGTTTATCTCTAACAAAACCATGCTCCTACTTGGTTAACACTATAGATAGAAATCTTGAACATCATGGGTTTCCTCAAAAGCAGAATCTATGCTGTCAACCACTTGTGTGACCATGAAGTCTTCATAAATAAAGTAGAGATTTTTAGGTGGGGTAGAGAGAGATGGCATTTAATATCAAAAAGCCACATGGTTGTCATGGTTTTCAGAAGCTCAAGAACAGCCTGTGTACGTAAGGAACAAAATGTCAAGTTTACTTTCAGTTTGAATTTCTGCCACTGAAAATTCTAATTCAAATCAAAATACCCCCTTGCACACAGGGCAGGCAGAATGACCTAACGATGACACTGTGTGATGATGATGTCAGTAGCCTGAACCCCTTCCCATCTGGCTCCCTGGATCACTTCATAGCCCTCTCTAGGTGCCCAGAATGTTTGATGTTTGGTAATAGGGCCAGATATGTGACCAATAGCTCCCACTTAAATCTGCAGCATCAGGACATCCAGATGAAGAGATATTTGATTCTACTCACAGATATCAAACTAAATATGCTAAATTCTAGAGAGAGCTATTTCAGTAATTCAATTAGTCTTCAAAATGGAAAAGCTGCTTCTGTACTTATGTAAAATATAATATGCCATATTATACTATTTGTTACTTCACAAAGTTTTTAACACATCATTTTAACACCTCCACATCTATAAATGTATACTGCAGCATAAGCCATATTTGGTATATCTAATAAAAATCAAATCCTGTATTCCTAGGTCTCTACTATCATCATACCTGGGCATCTGGGGAGGACATATGGCATCTTCGGGCTATGGAGGATACCTAGAGAATCCAACCTTCACCCTAAGCATGAGGGTGTTGGGGACTGAAGAAGAGGAGGAAGGAGAAACAAGCAAATGTGGGCTTAAAAGTAAGAATGCTTATGAAACAGGGTAAATTACAAGTGTGGGAGTAAAGATCAGGCCAGTTTCCTAAAGAACTTCATCTCCATTCTGTATCCTGAGACGACAGAGATAAGAAGTGAGAGAGCAGATAAATCTATGACGCTTACTCTCTGGGAATGGCTTCTGCCTCCTTGTCTCCATTTCTGGCTCCGACTCCTTCCAGCACTGACCTCATATCATTTTATTTTTTTGCTGGATATGCTTAACATGAGCTAATCTTATCAACTCCCAGAGATTCAACTTTACATCAATAGCTTCCCAAATGTCTGTATCTAGTTCTGAACTCTTCTCAGAACACTATTTTCAACTCTCTACTGGCCAAATCACCTAGCTTTGGAAAGGGAACTTCAATCTTCACGTGTCCAACTCAGGGTTGTATCTTATTCCCAGTGCTCAGCACACAGTAGATGCTCAATGTATTTTGTTGCATTAAAATGAATTAAGAAACATCAGAAATGACTCAGGTGTCCAGCACCAGGGCTAGTTACATAAACTATGGTACATCCATTCAATGGAATACTAAATATCTGTAAAAGAAAAAAACCAGAAAAGAATGAGCAGCTTTCTATGTACTAATGTGGGAACATTGCCAGGATTTTGAAGGGAAAGAGCAATGTGCAGAAGAGTATATATTATGCTTCCTGCTAGGCTCTGCATATAGGAACAGTGGAAGGATATGCAAAAAACTAATAAAAGTGGTTACTATAGGATAGGGGTAGGGGACAAAGAAGGTAGGAGGGAGTGTGACTTCTAAATGCATAATTTTTTTTAAAAAGAGTGAGAGAAGTTAATTCAGAGGCAAAGAAAAAGAACCCCAGGACTTGGAGATTTCAAACTTGAAATCAAACTAAAAAGATCATTTTGTACTCTCCTCTTCCCCTACACAATGCATTGAAATTATCATCAATTTAAATGTCTTACTTGTTAGCCACCAAGCGCATAACAGTCCAGTCCTTTGGAAACATCTCTGGGCGTATCAATATTCGGAACACAGTAAATATCTGCAGCAGGAAATCCTTGGATAAGGAGGAGAAAGACCATTTCACTTAGTTATTATAACTGTCAACACACACACACACAACACTGCTGTTACCATTTCCAAGGCAATTACAGAGAAGAAGGGAGCCATACTTGAACAGTGCACCCAGGAGAAGGAATCTTTACCTTCCCCTTCTCAACACCCAACTGGTTTGCTACTCCTTCCCAAATGTTCCCTTTTCTGTCTCTCTTTCGCATGCACGGTGGAAATGACTTGTCATTTCTCTTCAAAAGCTCTAAAAATTCAGGTTTAGAAATAAAATGGAAAACTACTCATAGAAGATTGGCCGGCAAAAATATTCTTTGTTTTATTATAGGGTTCTAAACATCAGAACTTTCCAACTCAAAACAATGATAAACAGTCCTGGCTCAGCTCTGCTTTCTTTTAAGTGGGTTAACACCATTAATACTGCATCTTCAGAATGCCTTCTAAGAAACATGGGTTTTTGCTTAAGATGCTTTTTAACGAATATAACTTTCTAAATTTTATAGAATCTGAGTGTGCTATGCAGAATAAATTTAAATAAGGATGTGTGCTAAGCTAAGCCCAGTGACGAGTACTTAGAAGCTAAGAGTGTCAAAGCATTCTTCACAGAGATGCCACGCCAGAGGGCAGTGGTATTTACTGAGATGTTATCTTTAAACCGATCACCCAGAAACATTCTTGACAAGAAGCTCTTGTCAGACATGAAAATATCTCTTCTTAAAACATTACAAGAGATAGGACACAAAACACTGTAGCACATTACACTTAAAGGGGAATCTAGCAGATAATGTACCACATCTAATAATGAAGTGGAGCTCGCCCTACTCAAAACAAGATGGGTGCAATCTAGCTTTGATTTAGTCTATTAACTGGAAAACTTACAGACTTTTTTGTAACCTTCAGTGCTGCTGGGAAAATATATCTCACTAACAATCTGATTGAAGGCAACAGCATGGTGTTGCTTAAAAAATTTTTAAAAAAACCAAAACAGCAGAGTTTTACTTATCAAACCCAACAACACATTATGTTAAACATGTAAGCTGCCTGAACATAAGATAATGGTTGTCACTCATACCATCAGAAGAGAGAAAGAATCTAAAAAAAACTAAGACACATGTCGTAGCTTTGTGTATGTGTGTGTGTGTGTGTGTGTGTTACATACTCTAACAGTTTTGATCAAGCCCATAAATATTTTGACAAGAATTTATTTTAGCTTCTTTGGCATCAACACATATGTTGATATGCAGTATGCGCCATGTGGAAATGTGCCCACTAGGTCATCTGTCTTTAAATGGCCAGACAGACCCTGTCTGTGTCTGCAGAATCACCAGAGACAGAGTTTCCCAAATGTATTCCACTGCAGGTCAAATAATTTTGGAAAACACGTCACATTCTAGCCTTCCCTTGGAAGAGGAGGTCATTAGCATACTATAACTGTGAGAAGCGCTTTTTAATGCATTTCTAAAACTTATTCTAAACAGTTTTTCGGTTATTTCTTTTGGGTCTCTCAGATATGAATACATATAAACCCTGCAAAAATTGATGTTTGCATTTACCTTTCAAAGGTTATACCCCACTTTAATTTCCTGTCTTGTTGCATTTGCTTAGATATTAAAGAAAAACCATGAAAGTGGGGAGTCATTTGTTTTTCATAGTCTCTAATTAGTTAGGTATAGTTTAAATAAGTTCTGAAATAGTGAAGTTTCATCTTCTCTCCTCAAAACTTTTAACAGAATTGGAAATTGGAGGCAGCACCCTTAGGGATGGTGTGTGTGTGTGTGTATAGGCAGGGGGATGGTGATGTCAGTTGCACAGAGAAAAAAACTAGCTGAAAGAACTGACTGAACTGACTACAGGAGGCAAGACATTTATCTTATGTGCTAGCAACTCTGGTGGTTCTTTTGTAGTGCTGGGGACAAAGGGAAAGTTATTTGAGGTGTAGGGGTTTTCCTAGTCCCATTTATCTCACAAAGTAAAATGTGTGGCAGCTTGTGACACCGTGCCAATGCCTATGTATTGACAGAAATCTTTATTTCTCCTAAGAAAACTTTTCAGCATCTCAAGTAGCTTTTCAGGTATTCATTCAGGCTTTATTCACCTTTATAGATCCAAACACATTCATTCGTAGAAACCTTATAATGAAAATAAAGGAACATTATACTGAAAATCAGGAAACCTAGATTTTAATCCTGGCTCTGCAATTAACTAGCTCAATGACCTTGGCAACTTATTTAACTCTTGGAACTGAGCCCTCTTACTTGGAAAACGTGGGAGCTTTAAGGTCTCTTGCCGTTAAAATCTTGGAGATTTAAAAAAGTTAATATGATCGTTTATTTATTCATGTAGTGCACAAAATTTTTCTTATTTCTAAACTGTAGACTAATGTTTCATCAGATAGTAACACAAACACCTTCCATCATAGTACTTACATGTAATTTAGTTCAGCAAGTATTTCTTGTCAACTACCATGCAACACGCTTCATTTCAAACTCAGTTCTAATATTTTAAAACCCTAAAACCTGAATGCTGGATTCTTCAACATCCCTCTCCTTTCTTCCCCAAATACAGTGGTATTTCCTTGTCTGCCCTCATAAGCAATTTTCAGCTCTGATCATTTCACTAAATACGTGCTTTTGCATAGATTTGTGAAATTATTTTGCACACATAACAATAACTAAGTAACAGATTCTTTTCATAATTTAAAAAAAGAACACTGCTATAATAATATCCCTGTTTGCATAGCAAGAAATAAGCATTTCAAATGCCACCATTTTAAAATTGGCAGCCTGGCAAGCAGTTTCTTTTTTTGTTTGTTTACTTCAAATAGCACAACATGGTAACTTAAATGCTACTGATTTTTGCTCAAATAAGGGTTCAAAATAAAGAAAGAAACAAAGAAGTGCTACTTTATAGAAACACTTTTCCTACAGTGCAAGAGGTGCAAGTAAAAAAGTTCATACGAAACCCTTCCAAAACAATAAAAAGTCCCATATTCAAGTAAAAAACAGGAGCAATTGTTATGATTTTAGAAATTATTACTAATGTTTATTCATCCATAAATATTGGCTGCTTCACTATGTACCAGGCACTGTGTAGGATACTGGGGATACCTAGTGGGGTAAGCTATATCCTTTCATTTATTCGTGCAAGAGAATCTATGGAGGGCCTGTCACACGGCACACCACAGTAAGTAACTGAACGTAATCTTTGCCTTCACGAAGCTCACAGTTTGGTGGGAGAGATGAATGTTAATCTAAAAACCATACAGATCTATGCCTGCACTACAATCTAGGATAAGACTGAGGGCCGGGTATTCCACAAAGAGCGAAGAGCACCTAGCTCAGAGGCAAGAGAGAGCACAGGGTTGCCCAACTGCAAGGGGAGCAGCAAGAAATGGGGCTGAAAGATAAACAGGGACAAATGAAAGATGGATGGATGGAAGGATGGATAGATATACAGACAGACAGAGAGATGATAAATAAACAGGCACCAAAGATAAATAAATAAATGAAAGATAAATAAATAGGGATCAATCAAAGATAAATAAATAAGTGAAAGAGAAATAAAAGATAAATCTCATACCTTTCCCATGGCAAGCAGTTTGGAAATGTACCCTGAGGGCAAACTGGAGACACTGAGGGGTTTTATGCAGATGTGTGAGAGGATCAAATTTGTGTTTTACAAAGATTATCTGACTATAATACATAAAGAATTGTTTTGTGTTTACACACGATACTATGGTATCAGAACAGCACAAAATAGAAATTAGGTGTATGAAACAAAATTGGTCAGACACAGAAGGAGGAATTCTGAGATCATGAAACTTGAGTTAAGACATTCAAAAAAGAAAGCACCATGAGGTGGGTAAACAGACTAGGACATTGTCTGCTTATGTCAAGAGCAATGAATGGGACAGAGTTTTCTAGGAACACCTTTCCTTTACTTACCATTTAGATGATAGTCAAATCTATTTTAAAAATTTGCATAAACTTCAAATGTGTAACACCCTTGATAAGGGGTTTGAATTCAATTAAAGGGTGTTAATAATCATTATCACATTGAACTTTGTATCCTTAAAATTGAATATTTAAGTACATTATGCAAAGATAACTCCCAAATGGTCTTCAATCTTCAAGAGCTATAGAACTATTTTTCTATAATAAAAGACTCTAAGTTAAAATAATCGTATGGAAAAAGATGGCTTGTGAAGCAGGCAGACATTTATCAAGAGGGTTGATTCATTCAACAAAGATTTAAATATTCCAGGCTCTGTGCTTAGGACACAAAGACATGGTACCTACTCTCAAAGTCCATAGTCATCAAGAAGACAAGGACACAACACATCATTACGATGTATTGTTTCATGTTATCATTGGCGGGGGGGGGGGGGGGGGGGGGGGGGGGGGGGCGGTGAACTACAGTCTGTGAAGGCTTCATAAAGAAGGTGATACACGAGTTGGATTTATAGCATGAGTTGAAATCAGGGAAGGGATTAACAGGGGTACAAATTATGCAATGGAAGCGAGGTGGTGGTGGAATAGGCATTTTAGGTAAACAAAAAAAATTCAGAAAAACAAAACCTTATATACATGTTACAAATATACAAATTTTAAGTGGCTGGAGTGAAAGGTGTTTGGAAAAGGGTGCAGGACAATGAAGATGGAAGGTAGACTGAGGATAGAGAAGACTTGACAGAGATTGGATTTTTCCTGTAAGTAACATGAAGTTGTCCGAGTTTTAAAGTTGGATTGAGACTTAATCAGATAGGATTTTTGAAAGCTGGTGGGCCAGTATATGGGAGACAATGAAAGGTTATAATAATGCTGTACTTAACTTCCAGAACACATATAATCTCTTGCTTAAAGAAAGATCCCCACAGCTCTATATGAAAAGCCATGATCAACAAAGAACAGGAGGCTCACTGCTCTCTAAATATATGAAATACCAGGGATATGGACAAAACTTTAGTCCCCCATAGAAGGTGGGTGTATAATAAAATATTATTGACTACAGAAGGAGGAAAAAACCCAATCACTTCCTAGTTTTTGATTTGGTTCATTTCTAAAATAATGCCATGTTTTAGAGAAGAAAAGCATTAAACAATGCAGAAGAGCAGCCCTCAGGTGCTGGCTCCTACACACTTCTGTTGACACTGTGACTCACACCACTCATGCACAAGTACCTGAGGACCAAGGAGAAGAAATGGCGTACTGTTCAAAATGCCAGAAGCCACTCCAATAGTAACCCTGGAGACATCCAGGTTCTTAAAGCAAGAATGGAGTTAAAACACCATTAGTCTTAGCAGATACTTGAGAAGTACATACTTTCAAAATTCATTTTGACTTTAGAGAACCATTGGGAAATGCTAGCCCAAATCTTTCCTTGAATTGATAAGAAAGAAAAAAGGAGTGATGCCAGGAATAAAGAACAACAAAAATATTAATTTGAAGATTTCTATATATAATTTTCAGTATCAATTAGATTTAAAATATGTATATCCCATGATGCAGCAATTCTACATCCAGGAAATTCATTCTACAGCAATAAGGGCACAAGTCCATAGAGATAAATGTATCAAAGTGTTTACTGTAGTATCCTGTGTAATGGCAAAAATCAGAAATATCCTGAATGCCCATCACAAGGGGAATGATTAAATTATTAGCATCCATATAATGAGATTCAGAAGAATAAATGATATAGTGAGCTATATAATATCCATGACAGATTGTGTGAAAAAAAGAACCACCAATATGAATAGTATGATTCCTTTAAAAAATTTGTGTGTGCGCATATAGCTTAGAAAATAGTCTATGAGGATACACTCCTGTGTGTTAACAGTAGCTACCTCTGGGGATTAGAATACATGTGTGTGTGGGAGAGGGGGACATATACTTTATTATTTTAAATCAGTAGGGTTATGGGGATTTTTAGTGTCCAATTCCAATATGAGTTAGAATCTTCCATTCACATCACTCTATTAAGCTGTACCTTTCCTTACTGATAGTTGCCTTATTTATTCAATTTCTAACCTATGTAGATATTAAAAAAAAACTCCAAGTAACTCTCCCTTTACTAATTTGGCCTTTCTCAGACATCCCCACTTTGTGACTAGAACCATCTTACTACTTTTAAAGAGTTGGCAAATGAAATTTTATGCAATTTGATAGCAAAGACTTCAGCTTAGGAAAGTTTAATAAAGTTTAAGAAAAAGCTGAGTGTTTAGCTGCCTGAGCAAAGGGCTCAGATGTTAAGAGAATTCCTAGCCCTCCTAATTACCTGGGGTTTATAATAACACCAATATTCAAGGGGGTGGTGGTATGTGAAATGAGATGCTGTAAGAGAAGAGTTTAGCTCCACATCTGGCTCATGGCTGGGGGTTGGGGTGAGCAGGTATTCCCTAACTGAGCCATGATCGCTGTTGCTGTTTATACATATCACACGCATTTATAACTTAATGACTTAGATGCCCTTGATAACATTAAGGAATTAATAGAGATTGTTTTATTAGTCTTGATATCCCTAGTGTCTACCCAAGCTGCTCAACCAATGTTTGTTGAATCAAATAATTGACACTTGTAATAAAATAATAGCAGTGCCTACCTCTGGGGTTCTTCTGAGGATTAAATGAGTTAATATTAATCAGCCTCTTAGAACAGTGCCTTGCATGTGCTAAGTTCTATATAAATGTTTGCTCTTAGAGGTCTTCAGGTCCTTTACCACCACACCCAAATCCCAAAGTCCTCTAAGATTTTTGGTTTTACAATTCATTTGGCAGTAAAATCTAACCTGGACTATTTATAGTCTTTATTTATCCTACATGGAGTGACTATTTTCTTTAACTGCAGAAACGTTAAGATGTTTGATTATAGTTGCTACCCCAAAGTCTGTTGGAGATGCTATAAAATATACAGTACCTGCATCACATTATCTTTTTGAAATCTCAAAAATTCTGATTTCTGGAATACATTTTGTATTAAGAACTTGGGATACGGGACTATGGACCAGTGCTGTTATCTTTGAAAAATCTTGTAATAAAGGTTTCAGTGGCACAGATAGGAATATTTGACTTTGAAGAAAATTGGGAGCAGGAAAAATTTATTTGTTAAAAGATGGCATCTGAACTTTTAAAATACAGATTAAAACCAGATGACTAATTAGTCTTTAGAAAAATAGATGACCTCTAGCCTGCCTTCACTGTAGTTCTCCCCTTCCATTCTTATACTGGGGAAGATGATCTTCCTCCCAGTCAAGGCTAATTCTGGCTCCTCCTGCTGCCTTCTCAGGGATCTCACCCTGTGAGTTAGCACCTCTTTCTTATATCTTCAGCTTCTCCCTCTCCACCAGCTCTGATCCTTAATATCTAAACATGCGTAAGTCTCCTCCATCATAAATATTCCTCTGACATCCAAAGTTGTCCTCTCTTCCTCTTCTTGAAACACTGTATACATCCACTATACATTTTTCTTTTTTTCATTCCTCAATCCATGACAACTAGGATTCCACCCTCACCACTGCAATGAAACTGCTCATTAAGTTCACCAACAACGTTAATGGACCCTTTTATGATCTTACTTGACATGTTCACAGTAGCAGACACGGTTCTTATTCCTCCTTAATGCTTAGGATTCTATTTAGGTCCCATTAACTTCATACTCTATATTCTCCTTTGATGTTCACATTTACTCTCATGATGTCAATTCACTGGCTGATAATTTCCAAATCTACATTTGTAACCCAGTTTAGTCTCCTGAGCTTCAGATACTGTCTATAAGACATCTCTGATTCGATGTCCCTCAGGTGACCCAACGCAGGCTGAAACGGAATTAACTTTGCTCCCAAACCTGTACACCCATAACTCCTGGGTTTCCCATGCAGTGAATGGCACCAACATCTAGCCAGTTGTCAAAGAGCCTGAAAGTCATTTTCAACTCCTCTCTCTCCTTCACCTTTTCTATATAATCAGTCATCGGGTCCTGCCAATTCAACTTCCTAAATGTCCCTACAATCTCTCATCACGATCATCTCAATTTCAGGCCACAGTTATCACTAGCTTAAATTACTGCATCAGATACTTTACAGGGTTCTTCTTCTCATCTTGACCTCAGCTAATCCAATTTCAATAGTGCAGCCAGATAGGTCTTTCTTAACTCAAATGTGATCATGTCTCTCCCTTCTTAAAATTCTCCATAGTTTCCAAACGTCCTCAAAACAAAGTCCATACACAGGAGGAATGATGTCAGCATCATGGCAGAGTGAGCTCTTCGCTTGGACTCTGCCCACAAGATACAACAAAAAGGACATTCAAAAACCAACGGAGGACACTCACACAACATAAAAGATGTCTGACAGACCCACGCAGAGACATATGTCTAAAGGTGGAGGTGCCGGACCCCTCAGTGGAAGTGGAAGGAGGTAAAGGGATCTCCTTTTCCTCCCTGAATGGTAGCAACCCAGGGTACAGGACTGTGTGCAGCTCTGAGTGGAGATGGGGGAGGGGTGGCTCTCCATGGGAACACCTTTGCTCTCTAAGTTCCCTCACAGGCCATGGGAAAGCCCCACACAGACATGGCTAACCTATTGCAGGGATGTTTTTATCAAGCCAGCATCCTGGGAGAACAAATAGCAAGAGCAGAGCAAGAACGCCCTGGGGATTCTGCACATGAAAGTAATGCCCCTCCCCCTGCGTGGTGCACCAACTCAGCCATTCAGTTAGGGTGCTGCCATATGTTAGAAAAGCAGCAGCTGTGAGAGAGCAAGGTGGGGATCACGGCAGACTCAGGATACAAAGCTCTTGACCCTCACCCAGCGGTGGCAGGTAGAAGCTGTGATAAGATACTATCTCTATGCAGAGGCACAAATCTACGCTATCAAACAGTATGAAGAAATATACTAATACTCCAGACAGGAAGGAAAATGACAAGCACTGAGAAATCTGTCCTGAAGGTACAGCAATTTATAATCTAAATGACAGAGACTTCAAAATAGCTATCATTAAAAAAACTCAATGAGTTACAAGAAAATGCACATAGACACTTCAGAGAAATCAGGAACAAAACTAATAAACAGAGAATTAGTCACAAAAGAGATTGAAACTATAAAGAAAATTCAATCAGAAATGTTGGAGATGAAAAACACCATGGAGGAGATAAAAAGAAAAATCTGGACTCACTGATTAACAGAGCTGATATTATGGAAGAGAGAATTAGCAGTCTGGAGGGCAGGAATATAGAAATATTTCAGATGGAGGAGGAGAGAGAACTAAGACTAAAAAGAAATGAAAAAATTCTCCCAGAAATCTCCAACACAATAAGGAAATGCAACATAAGGATTATGGGTATTCCAGAGGACAAAGAGGAGGAGAATGGAGCAGAAAGCTTGTTCAAAGAAACAATAGCTGAGAACTTCCCAAACCTGGAGAAGAAATGAAAGAAGCTAATCAAACTCCTAATTATATCAATGTAAAAAGACCTTCTCCAAGGAATATAGGAGTAAAGCTGGCAAAAGTCAATGGCAAAGAAAAAAACAGTAAGAGCAGTAAGGCACAAGATAATAACTTATAAAGGAACACCTATCAGGCTTTCAGTGTATTTCTCAGCAGAAACCTTACAGGCTAGGAGAGAGTGGAATTATATATTCAAAATTCTGAAAGACAAAAACTTTCAGCCAGGAATATTCTATCCAGTGAAAATATCCTTCAAATATGATGGAGAAATAAAAACTTTCCTAGATAAACAAAAGCTAAGGGAGTTCATTACCACAAACCACCCCCCCACAAGAAATGCTCAAAAAGGCCCCATATCTGAAAAAGAAAGGGCGGGGCTTAAAAAGCCATCAGCAAGGAGATAAATAGGTAGACAAAAATCAGAAAATTGCAGCTATCAGAACAGGTTACCAAATGCTTAATTATAACAGTGAAGATAAAGGGAAGGAAAACATCAAAAATAAACATAATCTCCTCATTTAAACCACAAATCACAACACAAGATGAAATAAATTGTGACAATAACAACTTAGAAGGGGAAAAGGAAAAGGATGGAATGGGCTTAGTCTAAGGAAATAAAAGACTATCAGAAAATGGATTATCTCATCTCCAAGATTTTTTATACAAACCTCACAGTAACCACTAAACAAATAAACAGAACAGAGATAAATCATAAATAAAGAGAAAACTGAGCAAACCAACATAGAAAACTATCAAATTGAATCAGTAGTCTAAAATACAGGGGAGGAGAAACAAGGGAAATGCAGAGGAACTGGAAAATGAGTGATAAAATGGCAGCATTAAGCCCTCATTTATCAATAATCACTCTAAATGTAAAAGGATTGAATATTCCAATCAAAAGCACAGAGTGGTGGGACGGATTAAAAAACAAGACACAACAATATCCTGCCTCCAGGAAACACATCTCAGTTCTGAAGACAAACACAGGCTCAGAGTGAATGGAAGACAATACTCTAAGCTAATGGCGAAGAAAAGAAAGCACGTGTTGCCATAGTTATATCAGACAAAGCAGACTTCAAGATAAAACAGGTAATGAAAGACAAAGAGGGGCAGCATATAATGATAAAAGGGAGACTCCACCAAAAAGGCTTAAAACTTATAAATATACATGCACCCAACTCAGGAGCACCAAAATACATAAAGCAAGTATTAACAAACCTAAAAGGAGATATTCAAAACAACACAATAATAGGGGACCTTAAACACCACACTTACATCAATGGATAGATCATCCAGACAGAAAGTCAACAAGGAAATAGTGGAATTAAATGAAAAACTAGACCAGATGGACTTAATAAATATATATAGAACACTCCATCCAAAAACAGCAGAATATACATTCTTCTCAAGTGAGCATGGAACATTCTCAAGGATAGCTCATATCTTGGGAAACGAGGTAAGCCTCAATAGATTTAAGAAGACTGAAATCATATCAAGCATCTTTTGTGACCATAATGCTATTAAACTAGAAGTGAACCACAAGAAAAAAGCTGGGAAAGTGACATATATGTAGAGACTAAGCAACATGCTACTGAACAACCAATGGATCACTGAAGAAATTAAATGATAAATAAAAAAATATCTGGAGATAAGTGAAAATGAAACTACACCATTCTACTCATATGGGATGCAGCAAAAGCAGTCCTAAGAGGGAAATTCAAAGCAATACAAGGCCCTTTAACAAAAAAGAAAAATCTCAAATAAGCAATCTTAAACTACACCTAACAGGATTAGAAAAAGAAGAACAAACAAAGACCAAAGTCAGTCAAAGGAAAGAAATGATAAAAATTAGAGCAAAAATAAACGAAATTGAAATAACAACAACAAAAAACAGTAGGAAGGATCAAGGAGGGAAGGGGCTGGTTCTTTGAGAAGATAAACAAAATTGCCAAACCTTTAGCCAGACTCATGATGAAAAAAAGAGAGAAGGTTCAGGTAAATAAAATAAGAAATGAGGAGAAATTACAATGGATACCACAGAAACACAGAGGATTATAACAGAATACTATGAAAAACTATATGCCAACAAATTGGACAACCTAGAAGAAATGGATAAATTCTTAGACTCATACAACCTCCAAAAACTGAATCAAGAAGAAATAGAGAATGTGAACAGACCAATCATAAGTAAAGAGATAGAAACAGTAATCAAAAACCTCACAAAAATAAAAGTCCAGATGGCTTACCCAGAGAATTCTACCTAACATTCAAAGAAGACTTAATACCCATCCTTCTCAAAGTATTCCAAAAATTGAAGAAGCCAGAACACTTCTTAACACATTTTATGAGGTCAACCTTGCACTGATCCCTAAGCCAGACAAGGACAACACAAAGAAGGAAAATAACAGGCCAATATCACTGATGAACATAGATGCAACAATCCTCAGAAAATATTGGCAAACTGAATACAGCAATACATTAAAGAGATGATACACCACGATCAAGTGGGATTTATACCAGGGATGCAGGGATGGTTCAACATCCACAAATCAATCAATGCGATAAACCACATTCACAAAATGAGGCATAAAAACCCCGATCATCTCAATAGAAGCAGAGAAAGCATTTGACAAGATTCAACATCCATTTATGATAAAAACTCTCAATAAAATGGGTATAGAAGGAAAGTACCTCACCATAAGAAAGGCCATATATGACAAACCCATGGCCAACATCATACTCAACAAGGAAAAACTGAAAGTCATCTCTCTGAGAACAGGAACAAGAGAAGTGTGCCCACTCTTGCCACTCTTATTCGACATAGTATTGGAGGCTTTGGCCAAAGCAATTGGGCAAGAAAAATAAATAAAAGAAATCCAAATAGGCAATGAAGAAGTGAAACTCTCGCTGTTTGCAGATGACATGATTTTATACATAGAAAACCCTAAAGAATCCATCAGAAAACACTTAGAAATAATCAACAATTACAGCAAAGTTTCAGGGTACAAAATCAATTTAAAAACTCAGTTGCATTTCTATGCTCTAATAATGAACTAACAGAAAGAGAACTCAAGAATACAAACCCATTTACAACTGCAACAAAAAGAATAAAATATCTGGGAATAAATTTAACCAAGGAGGTGAAAGACCTATACAATGAAAAGTGTAAGACATTATTGAAAGAAATTGATGATGCCATAAAGAAATGGAAAAATATTCCATGCACATGAATTGGAAGAATAAATGTAGTTAAAATGCCCATACTATCTAATGCAGACTACAGATTCAATGCAATCCTAATCAGAATCCCAATGACATTCTTCATGGAAATAGAACAAAGAATCCTAAAATTCATATGGGGCAACAAAAGACCCTGAATAGCTAAAGCAATCCTGAGAAACAAGAACAAAGCTGGAGGCATCACAATCCCTGACTTCAAAATGTACTACAAAGTTATCATAATCAAAACAGCATGGTACTGGTACAAAAACACACAGATCAATGGAACAGAACTGAAAACCCAGAAATAAAACCACACATCTATGGACAGCTAATCTTCAACAAAGGAGCTAAGAACATACAATGGAGAAAGGAAAGTCTCTTCAATAAATGGTGCTCAGAAAACTGGACAGCCACATGCAAAAGAATGAAAGTAGACCATTATCTTATGCCACACACAAAAATTAGCTTAAAATGGATCAAAGACTTGAAGGTAAGACCTGAAACCATAAAACTCCTAGAAGAAAATATAGGCAGTACATTCTTTGACAATGGTCTTAGAAGGATCTTTTCAAATACCATGTCTACTCAGACAAGGGAAACAAAAGAAAAATACACAAATGGGACTGCATTAGATTAAAGAGCTTCTTCAAGGCAAAGGAAACCAGGAACAAAATGAAAAGAAAACCCATCAAGTGGGAAAACATATTTGCAAGTCATATATCCAACAAGGGGTTAACCTTCAAAATATATAAAGAACTCACACAATTCAACAACAACAAAACAAACTACCTGATTAAAAAATAGGAGAGGATATGAACAGACAGTTTTCCAAAGAAGATATACAGATGGCCAATGAGCACATGAAAAGATGTTCAACATCACTAATCATCAGGGAAATGCAAATCAAAACTATGCTAAAGTATCACCTTACACCCATTACAATGGGTATAATCATGAAGACAAAAAAATAACAAATGTTGAGAGGATGTGGAGAAAAGGGGCCCTCATACACTGCTGGTGGGAATATAAACTGTGCAGCCACTATAGAAAGCAGTATGGAGATTTCTGAAAAAATTAAAAACAGAAACACCATATGACCCAGCTATCCCACTATTGGGTATTTATCCAAAGAACTTGAAGGCAACAGTACACAGAGATTCATGCACCCCTATGTTCAGTGCAGCATTATTCCACGAAGTGGAAGCAACCTCAGTGTCCATCTACTGATGATCGGATAAAGAAGATGTGGTATATATACACAATGGAATACTACTCGGGCATAAAAAAGGACAAAATTGTCCCATTCGCAATAACATGGATTGACCTTGAGGGTATTATGTTAAGTGAAATAAGCCAGGCAGAGAAAGACAAACACCATATGATTTCACTCATATGTGGAAGATAAACTAACACATGGACAAAGAGAACAGTTTAGTGGTTACCAGAGGGGAAGGGGGTTGGGCCGTGGGCACAAGGAGGGAAGGGGCACATTTATATGGTGACTGACAAACAATAATGTACAAGTGAAATTTCAAAACGTTATAAACTATTATGACCGCAATAAGAAAACACCATAAAAAAAATAAAGTCCACACACATTTGCAGAACCTTACATCTTACAAATCTCTTCCTTACACTCTAGTCTATCAATCAACAAATATTTCTTGAACGCCTACAGCATGCTAGGCATGTTCTGGGATTTGAGGGTGCAGCAGTGAACCAGCCAAAGTTTCAGACATCAAGGAACTTATGACGTAGTGGCTAAAAGTTGGGGATACACATAAACTAAAATATTCCAGATTCTAGTAAATGTCATAAAGGTGGAGTGGTGGATGTGCTATGTCAGTTACGATATTCAGGTGACATTTTAGTTGAGAGATCTGAATGTCCCAGCCAAAGATATGTCTAGCACTCACCTACTTATCTCTCAGTTCTCAGCTGAGACCTCCCTTGGGGAGTTTTTCTCTTGCCTTGAGATTGGATTGGCAGCAACTCCTGGATGCTCCAAAGCACCGTGTGCTTAACCTGTGCATTTGCCACTCACTGTGTTAATCCCGTTACCTGTCTGTTTCCTCCCCTTACAGGGACTGGCCTTTTTATTCCCAGTTACATAATAACACCAGTAGTGCTTGGTATGCCTAAATTGCTCAATCTACGTTTCCTGAAGGCCTGATGAAGTAACTAATATCATTAAATAATTTTCCTGGCCTGAAGGCACAGTTAAGTTTGAAGAGGGAAATATATATCCTTTGAAAAGGTGTGTGGCTGACTGAAATGAGGAAAGGCCACATAAAACACTTTATTCTTTATTTCCATTTGCTTTATTATCAATAACCTGAATATTAAAGCATAAAACTCAATACTTAGATTAAATTAATCATGTTTTCCAATTGACACTTTTTTGCTACTTTTTTATGCCCAGGCTCTGTAAAAATATGTAGTCTTTTCCTACGTGAAATTTTTGAAATATGAAGTCATAGACTTCTTAAGTAAAACCTAATGGTTCCATGACTTTGTTAAATATTCAACTTTTGATGAAAGTTAATAACTGCACAATTATCTTCCTTTTTAACCACATCGATTTCTGTATGTAGAGAGGGTAAATTCTAAGCCTTTTTCTCCATTTTTAATTCTAAACTCAAGATTGAATGCAAGCATGAAAAACATGATATTTTCAGACTTGAGCATATGCCAATCAACTGACTGCTAGACAGATTACATTTGCCCAAACCTATTCTTTCTTCCATGTGACTCAGCTTAACTGTTCCAAGGTAAGTGAAAGATTCTTCTGAGATCATCCAACATCCTCCAGGCAGTTAGAAGTCAAAGATAAGTGATTTTTATGCACTATCTATGTTAAAAAAATCTACAAATCTTCCCTAAGGCACCATGAAGGATCCAATCATGCAAACTTTACAGTTAGTGACTATACCCATTGTCCTATAATATCTCCACCTCCCAGTATTTAAGTAATCCTTCCATTATGATAGCTTACATATGAAGTTGTCTGGAAAACTGAAGAGATGGAAGAGAAATAAAAGTAAATAAGAACAGATGACAGGTCATTCCTCCAACTGAGGACAATCAACATCAAAGCTTTTAGTGAACACTAAGAAGAAAGCATTAAATTTCTCTAAATCTCAGCAAAGTTTGAATTTTTATAAACCTGGCATCAATATTTTCTGTTTAATGTCAGCCTGTCAGACTAGTGCAGCATATTGGTTAAATGATAGCTGATAAAGAACATAAAATATATCTCTGCCTCCCTAGTCAGACGTTCCAACCAGAACTCCTCATTGTGGTTTTAGAGGGATGAAAACAGCTAACATATTTATATATTCTCCCTTATCTTCCACTAAGGCAATTTCTAAGTCCACTTAACTAGAGTTAGTGTATTCGCTTTTGTCTTGTTAGTTCTGTCACTCTGTTTCTGGTTTACTGGACTTCAGTGACAGGTGTTTCAAATCCTATGCCCTTGCCCAAAATAAGACTTAATTGCTTTGTCTGAGTAGTGGAAATCTTAAAGAGCCAAGAGAGATGAGCAGATCTGCGGATGAAGCTGAGAAAAAACAGCTTAGAATTTAATGGAAACAGGTAAAGTAATTGCCAAGAAGTTAACTGAATGATAATGAATTAGAACAAGAGAAGCTGAAAAGATATATTAAAGGAAATTTTTTAAAATGTTACTTACCCTTAGTTCTTCTTTTGTATTGAAACTATCAAGAAGCTGTTGATAATGTCTATCTGTCATTTGTCGTAATAGGGACAGGAGACAAGCAACAAACTCCCCCTAATTAAAAAAGAAGCAAGCATATTTTTTTAATAAGGACATAAAAGAACATGAGTAACTTACTTTGAACTGCCCTCAAATAGAAACTTGAAAAAACCACTATGATCCAAACTCACCCAGTGAAGTCTTTTTAATCTAATTAACCATAATATCACAGTCAAAATTTCTCCCTGTGATGATTACCATTTACTTGGTATACAAGCATTTTTTTAGAGTGGATTTTTTTAACTTGGGTGGAAGCTTTTCAGTACAGAACTAACTGCACACACTTCAAGGAGGTAAGGCAATAAGGCCCCCAACCATTTATTGAGCATTTACTACACCCTCATTCATTATCTCATTTGAACCTCTTATCAATGCTATGAGGTGGGGGGTATAATACTAATCTAAAGAAAGTAAAATATAGGTTCAGTGAGCTAAAAGATTTGCCCAAAGTCCCACTGCTAGAAAGTGACAGAGCTGTGTCAGAAAGCTGTAGGTCTTTCTGACTCCAAAACTCTTCCTCTAACTTCATGCTCCATTTTTTTTTTTTTAAAGATTTTATTTTTTCCTTTTTCTCCCCAAAGCCCCCCCGGTACATAGTTGTGTATTCTTCGTTGTGAGTTCTTCCAGTTGTGGCATGTGGGACGCTGCCTCAGCGTGGTCTGATGAGCAGTGCCATGTCCGCGCCCAGGATTCGAACCAACGAAACACTGGGCTGCCTGCAGCGGAGCGCGGGAACTTAACCACTCGGCCACAGGGCCAGCCCCGTTCATGCTGCATTTTTGAGTTCACATGATCTCCTCCAAATCATCAGCCTGTCTGCTGACTCACAGGGTGTAAAGAAAGCCATACATGCGCAGCGGTTAAGTTTGCACGTTCCACTTCTCAGCGGCCCGGGGTTTACCGGTTCGGATTCTGGGTGTGGACATGGCACCGCTTGGCAAAAGCCATGCCGTGGTAGGCATCCCATATATAAAGTAGAGGAAGGTGGGCATGGATGTTAACTCAGGGCCAGTCTTCCTCGGCAAAAGGAGGAGGATTGGCAGCAGGTAGCTCAGGGCTAATCTTCCTCAAAAAAAAGAAAATAAAAATAAAGCCATACATGGCATAATGGTTCTTTCAATCTCCTTTTAAAAACAGTTTAGGTTATTTGTGACCCTTTAGTGCTTAGGTGCTACCTGATTAACTCCTTAAAAGTCCACTTCTTAAAAATTAATAATGAAAAAGAAAAAAATACATAGCATCCATAGATGTGAAGACCTATAAAATTGCTGTCACTTGCATTTCTCAATGTACTTCTAATTTAAAATATTTATGTTTTCAATGCGACCTTTTGTGCTCAGCAAAGAATTTATCTGCTTTTAATTAGAGCAATAACATTTAAAACAATACAAACACAATAGGAGAAGCAATCAGTGGTAACTGTAAATTTATAGAAATGCAGTTTAATTGGGAATTGGTTTCTTTGCATTTACATGGCTCACATGTACAATTAGAGACTGAAAGCCCCCAGAAGTGGGATTTTCCAACAGAGGCAGCTAAGTCAGGACAGCCAAACGTATCACTACCATCTGCCAAAGGAGGCCTGAGGATGCTACTTAACGGCCATGTCGCGGTGATCAGAGATGCTGGCTGGCTCCTTCCAAGTGGATAATAATTTGTAACATGCAGATACAAAGAATAATTACCCCTACACAATTATTAGAGCAAATATTTAAGAAATTAACCAGTACAGGCTCACAGAAACATCCTCTAAACTCAACATAATACTTTGCTAGTGAACAAACTCTTGATACTTAACACAAAAAATGGAAAATTTAAGGGAACAATTATTAATATTTTAGTGTATGTGTGTGAGGAAACAACCCAAGGGTGGGAAAATAACTACCCAAAAGGACTGAGAAAACAGTATCTGGTGTTCACTCATGACTGGGAATGGTGCCTTTTCTCACCAGCCAGACTGGAAAAACCTCATGATTAACAGGGCATCAGTTAGACTACTAAAAAGATCTTTCCTGAGTAGCAGGCAAAATTACTCCTAGAATAAATGATGCTCTGAGCCTACCTAAGAAAGATCAACAGCAAGACCTGAAACAATCAAACAGCTCCCAAGAAAGTTAACCTTATTCCAGAGAGAGCTCAAAGATATTTTTAGGAATAAAAAATATTCACCTCCCAACAAGATAAAATTCACAATGAATAGCATTCAAAAAAAAGCTACCAGGAATACAAAGCAGCAGGAAAAAACAATGATGCAAATGAGGAGGAAAAAAAAAATCAATCAACAGAAACAGACTCAGAAATGACACAGATATTAGAACTAGCAGTTAAGGACATTAAAACAGCTATTATTACTGTATTCTGTATATTCAGGAAGCAAGAGGAAAGATTTAATATGTTAATTAGAGACATGAATGATATCAAAAAGACCCAAACTGAACTTCTAGAGATGAAGACTATAATGTGGAAGATGAAAATTCACTGAATGGGACTAATGGCAGATTAGAAATTGCAGAAGAAAAGAATACTGAACTTTTGAGACAGAGTAATAGAAATTCTTCAGAATAAAACAAAGAGAGAAAAAACTAAAAAAAAAGGAAGGAAAAAAGAAAAGTAAATACATCAATGAAATGTAGGACAACTTCACGTAGCAGAATACATACGTAATTGGAGACCTCGAAGAGGAGGAGGGGGCAGAAAAAGTAATTGAACACATAAGGGGAAAAAGTTTCAGATTTCTTGAAAACTATAAACCTATGTATCAAAGACTTCAAGAAACCCTAAGCACAAGAAAAACAACAACAACAAAAAATACACCAAGCTACATCATAATAAAATTGCTTATAGCCAGAGATGAAAACATCTTAACACCAGTTAGAGGGAAAAACCCCACATTATATATAGAGGAACAAAGATAAAGATGACAGATATCTCACTGGAAACAATACAAGCTAGCAGACAGTAAAGCAAAATCTTTAGAGTATTAAAAGAAAAAAACCCCACAACTATCAACCAAGAATTTACCAGCAAAAATCTTTCAAAAATAAAGACTTTTCAAACATCTCAAAGCTTAAACAGTCTACTACTTCTATTCAACATTATACTGAAGATTCTAACCAATGCAATGAAGGAAGAACAAGAAATAAAGAAATATAGATTGGAAAGGAATAAAAAAAAAAAGCTGTCTTTATTCACAGACAACATATTTGTGTTCATAAAAAAATGCTATGAAATTTACAGTGAGCTACAAGAAGTACTCAAGTGAGTTAATCAATGTCCCAGAATACCAGATCAATGTACAAAAAATCATTTTTACTTCTATATCCTAAAAATCAACAATCAGAAATGGAAATCTAAAATAATATAATTTATAATACCATTGAAATACCTAGTGATATAAATGAAATACTTAGTGATATAAATGACAAAAGATATGTCTGATCTGCACACTGAAAATTATAAAACATTGATGAGAGCAATTAAAGAAGACTTAAATAAATGGAGAGAGATACTATGTTCATGAATGGGGAGATTTGCTATTTTTAAGATGTCAATTCTCTCAAATTGGTATGTAGATTCACTGCAATCTCAATCAATATCACAGCAGGGTTTTTTGGGGGTAGAAAGTAAGCTGATTTTAACATTCATATGGAAATACAAAGGATCTGGAATAGTAAAAAGAACTTTGGAAAAAAAGAACAAAGTTCAAGGACTTATATTATGTGACTTCAAGACTTATTAGAAAGCTATGGTAATTAGGATACTATGTTATTAGTATCCCCCCCAAAATAGATAAAACAGAATTGTCAAAACCAGGAGCAACCCAAATGTCCACCAACAGGTGAATGAATAAACAAATTGTAGCATATCCATATAACAGAACACTATTCAGCATTAAAAAGGAATGAATATTGATACACACAACATTGATGAAACTCAAATAATTATATTGAAGAAAACAAGTCAGATTGTCCCCCTCGCCAAAAAATGTCAACAACAATAACTTACTGTATGATTCTATTCATATAAATTTCTGGAAAATGCAAACTTATCTGCTATAACACTAAGCAGGTCAGAGATTGCCTGGGGACGAGGTGGTATGAAGGGGCAAAAGGGGGGGAATAGAGATGAACACAAGGAAACTTTTGAGAGTGATGGACATGTTCATTATCCCGACTGCAGTGATGGTTCACAGTATACAAATTATGTCAAAATGTATCAAATTGTATACTATCAACTTCACTTTACAGCAAGATCTGTTAATGCTAAGATATTTATCCCAGGTTCCACAGCTAGAAAATGGTGAAGCTGGATGTGAACCTAGGTATCTCTGGCTCTTCTTCCTACTGTTCAGACTGATTTGACTTTACGCGCAAGACATATCTGAGTTTTGGGCTTATATTTCAAATATAAATAGGCATATAGGAATACGTCAGTTGATAACCAACGTCTGTACTTTTTAACCTCTCTATTATGTCTTGAGTTAAAAATGTAATCTAATTGGTAGAAATCCATTTAATTTCTCATCTCTTAGTTTTTCTACATCCTATCTACACCACAGCTACCAGATTAATATTCCTAAATTTATTTCAACATACCATTCTGTGAATAGTGAAATACCTTGAAATTGGAAGAACGACATATTATTTATAATAATTTTAGTAATAAGAAAAATCATTCAAAAATGAATAGACTTTTCTTAAGTCTTTACAGTCAATGTACCTAGAAGAACATGTCTTTGAATTCAGGTTATTAACTATTTGTATCTGTCACATCTGGTCTAAGCCCATTGCAAACAACTTAACACCTTGACATCTAATCTTGGCACATTTACGACATGTCAATCCCAACATCTACTCTATAATGTCATTTTATTTATTAATCTATTTAGGAACTCCAAGTACATTTAGTTAGCCCTGTTAAGAAGACTAGATATCCAATATTTTACTGACATATTTTTCAGCCATAATGTAATTTTCTTTGTTTTTAAGAGATTTTAAGTGTCTATATAAAAAATCTAGACTCACAATCTGTTAAAAAGAATAAATACAAAACCATCGTTGGCCAAGATTCACTTAGTTTTGGTACTGGAAATTTTTACATACAAATCACCTTTGGAATTCTATATGCTTCTGTAGCTTGCATCCGTTTTACGTATAGATTAAGTATAATGGGCATTTCTATCAATACCTGTGGATAAGAGTATTAGATGGCTACAACAAGAGTGTTCAAGAAACCTTATATTTTACATAAGCACAAAATTTTTCCAGAAATCTCTTTTTACAGAGTTCTGCATTCTTCTTCCTCCCCAACCACAAGCCCATAGTGCATGACAACTTTGGATAAGCACACCAGACTTGTATCTTAGACATGGCCTATGCTGAGCTGAGTCATTTGCACGATAAATGGTGCTTAAAATAATTATGTGCAAAGAAAAGAAGCATTTATAAATTGTAAGGAACTCTGGAGTCCAATTACTTGAGGGTGTGAACAACACGGCCATATATGCTGCTTTATAAAATCAGCTTCCATGTACAATTAGATTTTTGAAAGGAATCGATTACAGTGATGCTTTTTTTTTTCCAGTGAGAGAGAGCATTTTAAAGTTCAAAGAACAGTTGTTAGAAGAACAAATAGTACAGTCCTTTCAAATAGTAAAAATAAGGCTGCTGTTATCTGGAATTATGATACAGGGGAAGCCAGTCCTCCTGTTGGTGTTACTGGAAGGCAGGGTGACAGCCATGGCACCTTACAGAGAACTGGAACACTTCACCATGACATGCTGTGGGAAATGCTTCTACTCACAGCATGTTCACTTATTGTGGGCACATTTTCTGTAAAGACTGAAAAGTGCTCAGTGTAGGTCCGCCATGTCAAGACTCCCTATTCAGAGCGACGGTTCTCTGTGAGAAAATGATGAAGATATTAGACAGGTCTTCAGTGCCCAGGGAGAAGTGACTTTGTGAATGACCACAGCATGCTTCTCACCATAAAATCAGTTATAAGGACAACAATCCAATTATCACTTCTGCAATAATAAGAAGAATATTACTGTGAAAGTTGTTGCTACCACAATTACTAATGGCTGAAATTTATTGATACTGTTTAAACACTTTTACAGATTTATGAAATCCTCACACTAACTTTGAGATAAGTACAATTATTTTCTCTATTTCAAAGACTAAGACACAGAAGCTTAGAGATCTTAGGTAATTTGCCCAAGAGCACGCAGCTAATCCCGGGCCAGAGGAGGATACAAACCAGGTCTGCCCGACTACTCACCAAAAAATGTCTTAAAGTGTAAAATCAAAGGTGCCAAATAATTTAAGTGTGTCTTGTCTAGGAAATTTCATCCTACGCACCTTGAGAGAGTTTGTTTTTTCACCAGCAAGGGGCACAACATAGCTCCACGGGGGAAGGTCTATCTTTATGTGATTTTCCTAAAATTTAGAACCCTGGACAATTAATTACCCTTCCTGCCCTACCCCCAACCCCATCCACAAACCTGATTCAATGACTTCTTCAAATCTCTTAGTTTGATTATTACATTGTGAAGACCTAAGGGCCATGCACAACCTAGAGAGATTTGACAGTGACAACCCTGCCTCTAGATACAAAGCAGTCTGAAAAAGTCTTTTAGCTTTTGACCTCAGGCGGTCTTTAACCATATCCAGTATTTGCGATGATTTTGTTTGCTGGGCTGTTATAATTTTAGAACCATGTTAGAACTGTATTGCCAGGAAGCAGTTAAAATGTTACCATTAAAACATAATGAAGGAGACTTTCTTGTGCTTTTGGGAAGCAGAAGAATGCATACTTTTCCCTATTCCTCCTACTAAGTACAACTAAAATCCCTCAATATTATACATAAAATAAACAGAGGAGGACTCTGAAAGGTGGAGAGGAGAGCAGCCTGGCTAGGGACCTGGGGACCTGAGGAAGGACACGGTGCAGAGTTCTCTGGGTTTTCTCTGTGCCGGGGATATCCACACCTGGAGCTGAAGAAGCTGGGCACCTTGAAACACCAGCAACCGCAAACAAGACAAATTCTCAACAAAAGCCTACTCTCCTTGGCCAAAGGACAAGAAAAGGGAGAGTTTAACAAGGCAAAACATTTAGCAATAACTGTTCTACTCTAGCTGAACACCACAAAACACAGGCATTGCCTACACCTGCAAAGGCCAAGTGGGGAGCCCAGACATCCACCCTCCCAAGGCTGTGATGAGACACCCCAACTTCCCTCTCCAGAGTGATGTGAGAGAAAGCCAAATAGGGAGCAGGCACTTTCAGCCCACCAGTCAGTGTCAGTGAGGACAACGTGGGGAGACTGGACTTCTACCTCCGTCTGCTGGTAATGAGTTGGCACCATACCCCTTCCCCTGCCAAGTGGTGTCACATAAAGCCAGCTAAAACAGGTTTAAATAAGATCCAGAGTCTTATATTACAAAAATGTCCAGATTTCAATCAAACCCCACTTATGTACCAATAACCAGGAAGATCTCAAATTGAGTGAAAAAGACAATTAATAGATGTCAACATGAGATGATAAAGATGTTAGAATGATCTGACACAACTTATACAAAAATTAACTCACAATGGTTCATGGACTTCAATGTAAAATAAAAAACTATAATACTTTCAGGAAAAAAACTAGGAGATAACCTTCAGGGTACAGAGCCAGACAAAAGAGTTCTTAGACTTGACATCAAAAGTATGATCCATAAAAGGAAAAGATGATAAATTAAATTTCATCAGAATTAAAACCTTTGCTCTGCAAAAGACTGTTAATAGGATAAAAAACAAACTACAGAGTGGGAGAAAATACTTGTAAACTGCATATTCAAGAAAAGACTAGTATCTAGAACATGTAAAGAACTTTCAAAACTCAATAGCAAAAAGTAATTCAACTAGAAAGTAATAAAAAGACATGAAGAGACATTCCACTGAAGAGGATACAGATGCAACTAAGAATGTGAAAAGATGTTCAGCATCATTAGCCAGTAGAGAAATGTACATCGAAACAACAATAAGATATCACTAAATAACTATGGGAATTGTCCCCTCCCCACACCCCCCCCCCAAAGAGTGACAACACCAAATGCTGATGAAAATACTGAGAAATTGGATCATTCATATATTGTATATAATATAAATATATGGAAAGAATGTAAAATGGTAAAGCCACTATGGAAAAAAGTTTGCCAGTTTCTTAAAAAACTAAACATGCAACTACCCTAAGATCCAGCAACTATACTCCTAGGAATTTACCCCAGAGAAATGAAGACTTATGCCTACATAAAAACCTGTAGACACATGTTTATAGCAACTTTGTTAGCAATAGCCAAAATCCAGAAACAACCCAGATGCCCTTCAATGGGTGAATGTTTAAAGACACTGTGTTACATCCATACCATGGAAATTACTGAGCAATAAAAAGGAACAAACTATTGATTCCACTTATATAACATTTTTCAAATGACGAAATTATAGAAATGGAGAACAGATTTATGGTTGCCAGGGGTTAAGGCGATGGGAGGGAATGGCTATAAAAGGACATGAAGGATGCTTAGGGTGATGGAAACACTCTCTCTCTTGATTGCATTAACGTCAATATCCCAGTTGTGACATTGTACTACAGCTCTGCACGAGGAGTTCTGTAAGATGTCACCATTGGGGAAACTGGGTAAAAGGCACAGGGATATCTCTGTGTTATTTTTTTTTTCCCATTATTTTATTGAGTTATTGATAGGTTACAATCTTGTGAAATTTCAATTGTACATTAATGTTTGTCAGTCATGTTGTAGGTGCACCACTTCACCCTTTGTGCCCACCCCCCACCCCACCTTTCCTCTGGTATCCACTAAACTGTTCTTGGTCCATAGTTTTAAATTCCTCATATGAGTGGAGTCATACACAGATTATTTTTCTCTTGCTGGCTTATTTCACTTAACATAATTCTCTCAAGGTCCATCCATGTTATTGCAAATGGAATGATTTCGTTCTGTTTTGCAGCTGAGTAGTATTCCATTGTATATATGTACCACATCATCTTTATCCATTCGTCTATTGATGGGCACTTAGGTTGCTTCCACGTCTTGGCTATTGTAAACAGTACTGCAATAAACATTGGGGTGCACAGGACTTTTGGAATTGCTGACTTCAGGCTCTTTGGATAAATACCCAGTAGTGGGATGGCTGGATCATATGGTAGTTCTATTTTTAGTTTTTTGAGGAATCTCCATACTATTTTCCATAGTGGCTGCACCAGTTTGCATTCCCACCAGCAGTGTCTCAGGGTTCCTTTTTCTCCGCAACCTCTCCAACATTTGTTGCTATTAGTTTTAGATATTTTTGCCATTCTAACGGGTGTAAGGTGATATCTTAGTGGAGTTTTGATTTGCATTTCCCTGATGATCAGCGATGATGAGCAGCTTTTCATGTGCCTATTGGCCATCAGTATATCTTCTTTGGAGAAATGTCTGTTCATGTCTCCAGCCCATTTTTTGATTGGGTTGTTTGATGTTTTGTGATTGAGTTGTGAGAGTTCTTTATATATTAAGGATATTAAGCCTTTGTCAGATATATGACTTGCAAATATTTTTTCCCAGTTAGTGGGTTGTTTTTTTGTTTCAATCCTGTTTTCATTTGCCTTGAAGAAGCTCTTTAATCTGATGAAGTCCCATTTGTTTATTCTTTCTATTGCTTCCCTTCTCTGAGAAGGCATGGTGTCCGAAAAGATCCTTTTAATACTGATGTCAAAGAGTGTACTGCCTACGTTTTCTTCCAGAAGCCTTACGGTTTCAGGTCTCACCTTTAGGTCTTTAATCCATTTTGAGTTTATTTTGGTGAATGGTGAAAAAGAATGGTCAATTTTCATTCTTTTACATGTGGCTTTCCAGTTTTCCCAGCACCATTTGTTGAAAAGACTTTCTTTTCTCCATTGTATGCCCTCAGCTCCTTTGTCAAAGATGAGCTGTCCATAGATGTGTGGTTTTATTTCTGGGCTTTCAATTTTGTTCCATTGATCTGTGCACCTGTTTTTGTACCAGTACCATGCTGTTTTGATTACTGTAGCTTTGTAGTATGTTTTGAAGTCAGGGATTGTGATGCCTCCCATTTTGTTCTTTTTTCTCAGGATTGCTTTAGCAATTCGGGGTCTTTTGTTGTCCCATATGAATTTTAGGATTCTTTGTTCTAATTCTGTAAAGAATGTCATTGGGATCCTGATTGGGATGGCGTTGAATCTGTAGGTTGCTTTAGGTAGAATAGACATTTTAACTATGTTTATTCTTCCAATCCATGTACATGGAATGTCTTTCCATCTCCTTATGTCGTCATCCAATTCTCTCAGAAAGGCCTTGTAATTTTCATTATATAAGTCCTTCACTTCCTTAGTTAAATTTACCCCAAGGTATTTTATTCTTTTCGTTGCGATTGTGAACGGTATTGTATTCTTGAGTTCTTTTTCTGTTGGTTCATTACTGGAGTATAGAAATGCTACTGATTTATGCAAATTGATTTTATACCCTGCAACTTTGCTGTAGTTGTTGATTACTTCTAACAGTTTTCCAATGGATTCTTTGGGGTTTTCTATATATAAGATCATGTCGTCTGCAAACAGCAAGAGTTTCACTTCTTCCCTCCCTATTTGGATTCCTTTTATTCCTTTTTCTTGCCTGATTGCTCTGGCCAGGACCTCCAGTACTATGTTAAATAAGAGTGGTGATAGAGGGCATCCTTGTCTTGTTCCTGTTTTCAGGGGAATGGGGTTCAGTTTTTTCCCATTGAGTATGATGTTGGCTATGGGTTTGTCATATATGGCCTTTATTATGTTGAAGTAGTTTCCTTCTATGCCCATTTTGTTCAGAGTTTTTATCATAAATGGCTGTTGGATCTTGTCAAATGCCTTCTCTGCATCTATTGAGATGATCATGTGGTTTTTATTCCTCAGTTTGTTGATGTGGTGTATCACATTGATTGATTTGCGGATGTTGAACCATCCCTGTGTCCCTGGTATGAATCCCACCTGATCCTGATGTATGATTCTTTTGATGAATTGCTGAATTCTGGTTGCCAAAATTTTGTTTAGAATTTTTGCATCTATGTTCATCAGTGATATTGGCCTGTAGTTCTCTTTTTTCGTGGTGTCCTTGTCAGGTTTTGGTATCAGCGTGATGTTGGCCTCATAGAATGTGTTTGGAAGTGTTCCATCTTCCCTAATTTTTTGGAATAGCTTGAAAAGGATAGGTATTAAATCCTCTCTGAAAGTTTGGTAGAATTCCCCAGGAAAGCCATCTGGTCCTGGGGTTTTATTCTTTGGGATGCTTTTGATTGCTGTTTCAATCTCTTTCCTTGTGATTGGTCTGTTCAAATTGTCTGCCTCTTCTTGAGTGAGCTTTGGGAGATTGTAGGAGTCCAGGAATTTATCCATTTCCTCTAGGTTATCCATTCTGTTGGCATATAGTTTTTTGTAGTATTCTCTTATAATCTGTTGTATTTCTGCAGAGTCTGTTGTTATTTCTCCTCGCTCATTTCTGATTTTGTTTATTTGAGCTTTCTCCCTTTTTTTCTTTGTAAGTCTGGCCAGTGGTTTGTCAATTTTATTTATCTTCTCAAAAAACCAGCTCTTTGTCTCATTGATCCTTTCTACTGCCTTTTTCGTTTCAATAGTATTTATTTCTGCTCTGATTTTTATTATTTCTCTCCTTCTGCTGACTTTGGGCTTCATTTGTTCTTTTTTCTCTAGTTCAGTTAGGTGTGCTTTAAGGTTGCTTATTTGGGATTTTTCTTGTTTGTTAAGATGTGCCTGTATTGCGATGAATTTTCCTCTTAATACAGCTTTTGCTGTATCCCATATGAGTTGGTATGGCATGCTATCATTTTCATTTGTTTCCAGGTATTTTTTTATTTCTTCTTTAATTTCTTCAATGATCCATTGCTTGTTCAGTAGTGTGTTGTTTAGTCTCCACATCTTTGTGCCTTTCTCAGCTTTTTTCTTGTAATTAATTTCTAGCCTTATAGCACTATGATCTGAGAAGATGCTTGTTATTATTTCAATTTTTTTAAATTTGTAGAGGCTTGCCTTGTTTCCCAACATATGGTCTATCCTAGAGAATGTTCCATGTGCACTTGAGAAGAATGTGTATTCAGCTCCTTCAGGGTGGAGTGATCTATATATGTCTATTAAGTCCAATTGTTTTAGTTTTTCATTCAGCTCCACTATTTCCTTGTTGATTTTCTGTCTGGATGATCTGTCCATTGATGTGAGTGGGGTGTTGAGGTCCCCTACTATTATTGTGTTGTTTTTAACATCTTCCTTCAGGTCTGTTAATAGTTGCTTTAGGAATCTTGGAGCTCCTGTGTTGGGTGCATAGATATTTATAAGCGTTATTTCTTCTTGATGAAGTTTCCCTTTGATCATTATATATTGTCCCTCTGTGTCTCTCTTTACCTGTCTTATTTTGAAATCCACTTGGTCTGATATGAGAATTGCAACACCTGCCTTTTTTTCCTTGCTATTTGCTTGAAGTATTGTCCTCCACCCCTTCACCCTGAGTCTGTGTTTGTCCTTGGGGCTGAGGTGTGTTTCCTGGAGGCAACAAATTGTTGGATCTTGTTCTTTAATCCATTTTGCCACTCTGTGTCTTTTTATTGGAGAGTTCAATCCGTTCACATTGAGAGTGATTATTGATGCATATGGACTTAATGCTGTCAATCTGTCGCTCATTATCTTGTTTTCCTGAGTTTCTTTTCCTGTGTGCTTTAGACTACCCATTTAATACTGCAATTTCTTATGCTGGGTTTCTTAGATTTTTCCTTATCTATGATTTGTGACTCTGTTCTGTACTTTATTTTAGTGTCTACCTTGAAGTTTGTATTTAGAATCTCTTGTATAATATAGTCTATTCTCTGGTGGTCTCTTACTTACTCGACCAATACTGATTTAGACCCTTTGCACTTCCCCTCCTAAATAATTATTTTCATTTTTTATTCCAACTCGTCTTATGAATTTGTAGTTAGAGTGATAAGATCGTCCTTGCTTTGGTAGTTTCCTTACCTTTACCCTAATGCTATAGTTGAATATTTGCTATCCTGTTCTGGTTCTATCCATCGGTCTCCCTAGTCTGTGGCTTGTGTCCCCTTTCTCCCTTGTTTCTTTTTTCAAGTATGAGAGCCTTCTTGAGGATTTCTTGTAATGGAGGGCTTTTAGTTACAAATTCCCTTAACTTTTGTTTGTCTGGAAAAGATTTAATTTCTCCCTCATATCTGAAGGAAATTCTGGCTGGATAGAGTATTCTTGGCTGAAGGTTTTTATCCTTTAAAGCTTTGAATATATCACTCCATTCTCTCCTAGCTTGTAGGGTTTCTGTAGAGAAATCCGCTGACAGTCTGATAGGGGCTCCTTTATAGGTTATTCTCTTTTTTTTTCTTACTTCCCTGAGTATTCTTTCCTTATCATTCCTATTTGCCAACTTTACTATCATGTGCCATGTGGTGGGTCTTTTTACATTGACAAATCTAGGAGATCTAAAACCCTCCTCTACACACATTTCTCCATTGATCCCTAGATTTGGGAAATTCTCTTCAATAATTTCATTAAGCACACTTTCTGCTCCATTTTCCTTTTCCATATTCTCAGGAATTCCTATGATCCTTATGTTCTTACTCCTCATTGAATCCATTATCTCTCGGAGATTTTCCTCATTTTTTTTAATTCTTAGTTCTCTTTCTTCCTCTGTCTGGCGCCATTCAGCCTGTCTGTCCTCGATTATGCTGATTTGCTCCTCCAGGTTGTCTACACGGGCATTCAGGGAATCCGTATTCTGTTTTATCTGGTCCATTGTGTTTTTCATCTCAAGTAATTCTGTTTGATTCTTCTTTATGATTTCAATCTCTTTTGTGAAGTAACTCCAGAACTCGGCTTGTTTCTCTATCTTTCTCTCTACCTCATTGAGTTTTTTGATTATAGCTGCTCTGAATTCATTATCACTTAGTTTACCTAATTCCAAGTCCTCAGTACTCAATTCTGTGTTTTTATTGTTTTCCTTCCGGTCTGGGGCTTTTATAAATTGCTGGATGGTAGAGGAGCAGTTTTTTCGCATGGTGGTAGAATTCAGTTGCAGTTACAGCCTGTCGCCACTAGATGGGGGTTGAGAGCGCCGTGTTAGCTCTCCGCCTTTGGGGCAAGATGGCTGCGCCCACTGGCTTTGCTGTGGGGGAGGGGATTTTACTCACACGCGCTGGTCTGGGTTCAGATCAGTTCTGTTCTCTGGTCTCCCAAGGCCCTTGATTTATAGGGTCCCCTGGATGGAAGCTTTCCCCCCGTCAGTGGGTCTCCACTGAATCAGCGGCAGGAGTCCTGGATGATTCCCCGGTCGCATGGCCCCTCCCCCGCTCCTTCCCGACCTGCGCCGCAGCGATCGCAGACTCTAGGGGAGGGAGCGATGTTCTCTCCTACAGTTCCAGCGCCTCCGAAGGTGTAAGCAAGGTTATGATCTCTGCCTTCTTGGTATTGTAGGTCTCTAACGAGCTGGAATTATGTTTATTCTCTGAAATTCAGTTCTTCCAATCTTGTTGTATTTTGGAGGGGAGAGAATCCCGGGTCAGCTCACCCCGCCATTTTGCTCCGCCCCTCTCCAGAAGTGATCTCTGTGTTACTTCTTACAACTGCATGTGACTGTTCTCCATTTTACTCTTCTCACTTCCTCAGGCAATTCAATGGATGAAAAGAGGTTGAAAAGTTATCAAGATGACTGGGGATACAGAATCATGGGTTCATTTAAAGGGGGCAAAATAAGAGCTAATATCAAATTAGACTTTCTGAAAGTAAAAATGTCCTAATCCAAGGTCTTTTAACAAAGATACTTCTTCTCCTCCTTTCCTAGCAAAATGAAGGTTACCTAATTTATATTTGAGATGCATACAGGCCATTCTCCCAAGACCAGATTTCCTAGATTCTTACAGCAAGTCACCCTTAAAGTGACAGAAGCTTTAACAAGTGCAACTAGGCTCTATTTCATGTGTCATTGCTTTATGATCTTACAGTGACATCCTGGAACTGGAGCCGCATTGAGGAGCCGGATGGCTGAGGTCGACTGGTGATCTCCAATATGGTTCTCAGCAGGATGTCCAGCAGGCTGGCCACTATCACATCTATTTCCTCCAATACTGATTTTTCCTTAAGAGAAAAAAATAATGTGTTCAGGAAATTGTGACTTAGTATGTATATTAATCCTTCTTTAACGGAAAAGGAGACAAAGCACATTTCCAAATATACATTCAACGAGTTAGAGAACTCAAGAGCTTGACAGACCTGGACGTCATTTAAGTCATCTATGTAAATGACCTTTTATAGAAAACAAAGGCATGAGAAGTTAACAGCTTACCCAAGAGTACACAACTTGGCAGTGCAGTGGATACCTGAGATACAAATAAAAAGGTCGGGTGAGGGGCTGGTCCGTGGCATAGTGGTTAAGTTTGATGCGCTCCACTTCAGTGACCTGGGTTCGTGGGTTCAGATCCCAGGCTTGGATCTACAGCACTCATCAGCCATGCTGTGGCAGTGACTCACATATAAAGTGGAGGAAGATTGGCACAGATGTTACGTCAGGGCTAATCTTTTTCAAGCCAAAAAAAAAAAAAAAAAAAAAGAGGAAGACTGGCAACAGATGTTAGCTCAAGGTGAATTTTCCTTAGCAAAAAAAAAAAAAAAAAAAATGTCAGGTGATGCCCTAGAAAGCATACCAGACTAATTCAGAGCATCAGCTATGTCACTAACACAGCATGTGACCATGGCAAGTCAGTTTGCCTTTCTGTGCCTGATTCCTCACTGAAAGTCCCTCTTGGTTCTAAAAGTCTATGAGATATTTTTCTATTTTAGGTTGTGTTTACATTTATTCTTCTCATCACTGGTGTTGCAGGAGTCATTTCCAAAGCTCTATTTTAAGTGCTAATGCCTATTCCTATAAAAACGAATTTTAAAAAATCATACATGTGAAGATTAGCAAATAGCATTCAGTCTAGGTGAGTATCATTAGCTACAGACTGGATCTAATATCAGTGGTCATAGTGGGGACCACTTTCCTGAAGCAAAATTAATACTAACCCAGACTCCAGGACTTGAGAGAGCAACCCGAATTGCTCTGCAATGACTGTATGTCGTGGATTTGAGTTCTTATTCTATCTGCACCAGACGAAATGCTAGCTACAAATGCTCCCTACCAAGAAGAGTGCCTTTGCAAAGAAACCTTCCAGAAAGAGTAAGTGTGAAAGAGCTTTTTGGCTAGAATTTTATGATAAACTTTCTTGCAAGAAAACTACCAAGGTTTTTCCCCCAGAGAAGAGTTTCTGCTCTGATTTCCTTATCAGATAAGTCCAAAAATTGACTGCAACTTCCAAAATGAAATAGAAATAAAAAAAAAATATCACCTCCACTACCACCTGAAGTTTTCAGTTTTCTGCAGCGACTTTCTAACTTACTTTTTACTCTTAGCAATTAAGAGTTTGCAAAACCATTCTAACTAGGCATGGCATAGCCATGCTTTACTGATCTGTGTGGAGACAGTTTTAAAGCAGAACTAATGTCCTCCACTGTCACCACTCTTCTCCCAGTCCCAGATTGCCCTTGGGGCCTGGGATCATTGGGGTGCGTAAAATTCAATCATCCCTCACCGTGCTGGTCTCTATTATTATACTTACAGACACAGAGCTCCTGGCCTTTTTCTCTCAAGTGCCAACTCTGTTCCCACAGGACTGGGGCCCGATCTCCACCACTCCCACTAGGGTCCCACGCCAGCTGACTGCTGAGCTCTTTATAAGCTGATCATAAGTAAGAGTGACAAAAATGGGGGAAATGCAGCATAGTAATAACAGGGAGGTAGAGAAGCAGGAGTCTCTGTACTCACTGGCCAACCCTGCTTTGCAAAAGTTGTTACAGATGAGTATAATGCTTAATTAACAGGTGCCGATTGACAGAATTGGAATAGGACATCCTTCATAGGGGGATTTCACATCAGATGAAACCTGAGCCATGACCTGAGCCATGAATACTCTTGAGTTTCCCCCATTTATAAGCAAGCATGTGATTTTTCTCTATTTGCACTGCATCCTCTAACGCAATTGCATTGCATCAAGAGTCAGGAACACCAACAGCAATTCCCAAAGCCACAACCATTTAGTGATTACCGTTGGGGCCCAGTAATGGTTGTAGTGCAAGATACCCCCAGGCTCCTGGGACTTTCCTCTGCTTCCGCAATGTCCACAGGACCAGGCCCAAGGGCAACGGCCAAGCTCTGAGCATCATCATGCAGGCTTTCACAGAATGGGCCAGAAAAGACTTCACTGTGCAAGTAGAAATTTATTCCTGCCACAGAGCATTCATCAAGATTAAAGACACATGTGGGAGGCTTTGAGATTTCTAATTTTTCTCCCTGAGTATTCAGTTCTTTCTTGAAATATAAGTTTAGGAAACCCAGGTTATTTGGGGTTACAGCAATCCCACAGGTTAAAAAAATTCTTTCAGAGGAAAAGCATCAAGTCCAAACCAGCTGGAAATAAAAGTGAGAACCTCAGAGGGTTACTCTTTACCTGGTTTCTTTGAAGACTTTTAACACTTTATTTCCAGAAGACATTTGATGGGAACTACATACTATGATCTGTATTTACTTACTGAACTATTTTTCTTGATGAGACAAAATACGTTGCTAAGGATACGCGCGCACACGATCAGGTCCTTCTGTTCTTGCAAGTGCATGTGGAGGTGATGTAACACGACAGGCAGGAGAATGTACCTGGAATCTGAAGAGAGAAGAAGTATTAGTGTCACATCTGTAGTCCCAAGCAAACCTCGTGCAAATCCCTATCTACTCTTTGATTTTAATTGTCAAATTATTAACATATGTGGTTGAAAAGGTACTAGTTCTACAAGGTTGATATTGAAAAACAGTAGCTCCTTTCCCCAACCTGCGATTCCTGCACTCAAGAGGCCTTTGACTCTTTTATGGAAATAGGCTTATTTTTTAATTGCCTATCTCTAAATATCTAAATGGTACGCTTCGCTTGTTGTTCCCTAATTTTTCATTGAGATTGATTATCTACTGACTTCCTACTATAGCAGATGAGAATTTAGTTTTTTTGCCCCTTTTTCTTCTCCCTAGCCTCTCAAAAGCAGTTATATTACAATTTCTGGCTAAATTAACATTTTGCATTTGCTGCCGTTCTGAATTCCAACCCTTTGTCCATGACAGGATTTGTTTTGTTTTATTTTTGCTTTTCTCTCTCTGAAAGCTTTCAGGAAATTATTCCTGCTAGTTTGAAATTTCATAAGTATAAGTGCCTTGACTTGGCTCTTTACATCTATAAAGCCATGTCCTTTACTTCTGGGGACTTGCCTTGAAGTATTTCTAGGATTATTTCCTTCCCACTATTTTTTCTGTCCTCTGTCTGGAACTTTGACTACATTCATGTCATGAATCTCTTAAACGTTTATCTTCTACGTTTCTTGAACATTTTTTCATCTTTTTGTCCAACTTTCTGGGCAATTTCCTTACTTTATTTTCCAACCCTTCTATTCAATTTTCATATTTATGCAATCATATATTTAATCTACACGAGTTCTTTCTTACTTCTAAGGCCAGTATCATGGCTGTGCAACCCATGTGGTCACCCAGGTCTCTGTGCTCAGGAAAGCCCCATGCTTGGTTTAACGCTCTGCTGCACCATCACGTAATTCCTAATAATTTTCAAACAAGATGTTTTGCATTTTCATTATGCAGCCATTCCTCTTTATTTCTCTAGATGATCTCTTTTTATAGTTTCCCATTCTTGTTTCATGAATGCACTATCTTTCTGGGGCAAACAGAGATATTTTTTGACTTTTTCTTCATCCTGAATTATCTTTTTCTTTCAAGTTCTTTTTTTGTTTCTTCATTTTGGCCTCTGCCTTTCGCATTAGAGATTTTTCTCCAGAACCTGGTGATCTTTTGCTGTCCATTCATCCTTACAAGTGAGGTACTAAAATGCTAAGAGGAAAAAAAACACTGTGTGTCTAGGCAAGCTGTGGACTGGTGAAGCTTCGCCGAAGGGAGGGGAAGCAACCAGATGTTTTCATCAGGGGACCCCCAAATTTCAGAATCTGAAATGTCTTCTCGTGGGCTGCTCAGTTTCTCTAGAGAGGAATCTGCAATCTCCTCTCTGGGGAGCATGAACCCATTATCTTTTTGTAATTTGAAATCAAGAAAGGAAGAGGTTTAGTTGTGAGGCCCTGTTTATAGTGTGAAACCTCATCCCCAAATTTAGCAGTGTCTGATTCTTCTCAATCCAGGCATGTCTCATTCACTTTCTCTCGAGAGTAAATTTTCCATTTTCTTGCTAAAATAGAGGTGGGGATTGAGGCAGGGTGCTAACTGTTCCTTCTAAAGATTTTTTTAACCAATTTCCCTACTTCTAGCACTCTTAATCTTTAGAGATATCTGGTATTTTCAATTCCTGATCCTTTCTGAAACCGCCCTGAGTTGTCTGTGGTTCTACAGTGTAAACTAGTTTGTCTCTTGGCTCCACCCCAGCTCCACACACCTGTCCATGGGTCAGCCTTCTCTTGTCTGCGGGCAGTTGCCACTCATCTTTATAAAAATTGTTGACATCTCTTAAATGTTGTCATCTTCTCTACCATTCTCCTAAACTTGTGAGATTACACACCTTTAAAAAATCCCTTTACTAACTATAGATACAAAAACCTTTTTTCAAAACTTTAGCAAATAAATTCCACCAATATATAAAGTATGTATTATTTCAGGACCAGATGAGCTTCACCCTAAAAGCAAAGTTTATTTAATATCTGAAAATCGTATTTGTATACTGTCATCAGGAAGGAAAAATAAATACAGTCGATTCTTGTTATTCATGGTCGTTAAGTTCTAAAAAGTCACTGGGAACAATGAAACAGCAAAAATTGAATCATTTCTCTTAGAGGAAATATATATATACCTGTACAATCTTACATAGATTATAATCTGAAATCCTTTAAACAACTCACTCAAGCAGATTCTCTTTTGTTTATTTTACAAAAGAGAAAACGAGGATCAGAAGTGTTAAGCGACTCGCCTGAGGCTACCCCACAAACAGGGCCCAGAGATGGGATTCAAACTCTGTCAACAGGTCCCAGAGCTGGAGCTTCTTGCACGGCACTGCCCCCTACTGCCTCCAGCCTCTGGTCACCTCCATATGAGAGTGGAAATGAAGGCAGAGCACCGCCTTGTTCGACCTCAGCTAGGAATGTGTGCATCTTGCAACTCAATTTTGCCACTCTGTGCATGTCCAGAAATGAACATGAAAGTGTCACAAATATTGATTTTGAGGTTACAAGTAAATTTTCACAAGTAAGTGAATCCATCAGTAATGAATTGTGACTGTATATGTATCAATCCTCCATTAACTGGGAGTCTTACATGGATCCTGAACTTGCCATTAAATAAGTATTTGAAATAGTAAGGTGATAAGTAACCTAAAAATTGACTTATTCAGTATATATTTCAATCTTTTGAAAACAAAATAGAAGGTATGCTTGTTGTCTTGAGTGTTTATTTTTCAACAGGATGTCTCAAGCACAAAATTATTATTTATTATAGGTCCATAATGATCATATCATTTATGGGTGTGCCCACTTGCAAATGCCCAACTTCTTTCCCTGTTGTGCTCGGTTTTCTAAAAGATGTCATCTGTAAACAATTCAGATAGATTATTCTTGGTTTATAAAAACCCATGTGTCTTATAAATAGTTTGCATAAATTATAATTCCACTTGACTCGTTAAAAAAAGAAGGACAGCCTAAAGAACTCTATACCTATTAAAGAAATCAAATTTGTTAAGAACCTACAAGGAAAATTTCAGGCCCAGATGGCTTCTATGAATTCTATGATGCATTTATGGGAGAAGTCATATCAAATCTACACAAATCCTCCCAGAAAACAGAACAGACAGGGAACCCAACTGACTTGTTTTATGGGGCCAGCATTATTGATGCCAAAATTAGCCAAGATGTTACAAGAAAACTACAGATTGATATCTCTCATCAACATAGATGCAAAAAGCCTTATAAAATTTTAGCAAAATAAATCTATTTTACATATAGATATTATATATATATCTATATATAAATATAAAACACTATGATTAAATAAATTTGTCCTGGGAATACAAGGTTGGTTTAACATTTGAAAGTTAATCAATCAACGTAATTCACCATATTAGCAGAAGATCTAGAAAAAACATGCAAAATTCAGTATTCATTCATGATAAAACTGTCAGAAAGGTAAGAATAGGTGGCAATTTCCTCAAATTGATAAGAGACATTAATGAAAGGCCTACTTTTAGCTATCATAATAGTGAAAGATTGAATGCTTTCTCCTTAGGATCAAAAATAAGGCAAGGATGGCCAATTTCATCTACTCAATTCAACACTGTACTGGATTTCTAGCCAGTGTAATAAGGTATATCCATAGGTAACAGAATATCTGATTCTGTATCCTGATAAAAGCCGTAAGGAATGCAAAGCATTCACAACAGGGAAAGTGCCTTTATCAGTGTTTGATTTATCTCATTGTTTTCTTGACTTCTTTATAAGTGAGGTTTGGAGTTTCATATTTCGTTTAATGCCTGCCACTGGGCTACCAACACAAGGAGGTCTGGCTTTGGGTTTACCATCAAAACAACCCATGTAAGGAACAGGCATTTTTCACTGTAAGAAAACGAACACAAAATATTAAAATCCAAACTCGTGAAATAATCCATCTCAGGCTTAAACATAAGACTGACCAGGGAACTTAAATACTTATTTATAAACCAATTACTTCACAAAAAGAACCAAGAAAAAGAAACTGAAAGCTTAAATGACAGGAGTCCCTGCCTGGCGATGTTTAATTAGGAAGGAAGATAAAGCTTATCTGATATGTTCCTGGAGTCAGTGGGATCTGATTTCTAAAAATTCAATTTGCAACCAACTGTGAAGAAAATATCTACTGCAAAAAAGTAAGTAAGGGAAACAATTCGCGTGTGGTGTGTATAAGAAGAAATACATGACTATCCCATTTACTTTTTCTCCATTACTAGGGCAATGTCAGCCAATGCAAATGAGAGAATCGGGGTAAATGCCAAACAAGCTGACTGGTTAAAATGCTAATTTTTACCTTTAAAAGAAAACACCTGAATTCATCAAGCAGGCCCAAAGAAAAAAGAAAACCCATAGTTAAACGAACACTAACTTTCCATACACTTAACAGTAGAATCTGTTATGCAGGTTCTGCCCTTGAAAGGGTCAATACACTCATGTTCCATATCTCAGGCAAAGCTCATGGCATTGTGCGTCTTGTTGAGTGTATAAAGGAGTGGCTCTCATTTACTTTTTGTTTTGCCTGTACACACGTGTGGATAAAGCCAGTTTCCATTAGTAATTCCCAATGGATGTGGGGCTAGGAACGGGGAGAGGCAGCTAAGAAATGCTGGTAGATTTCCTCCTTGAGGTTAATCTTGAGGCAAGTCACAAACTGACCTTTTGCCTCCTCTATCAACAAAGCTTTAGACTAGGATCCTTGAAGTTAGCTTCTGTCCACAAGGGAGCGAGTCTGTGCGTCCTGTGGTAGGACACAGGGTTGCCAGCACTCTCCACAAACTAGGCCTCAGCGTGGGCTGGACATCAGCGGGATGCCCGAGCAGCTGCTCTGTGGCAGCCCCAGGATGGGGAGATTGTACACCAGGTGGGCGGGGTCAGGTTGTGGCACAGCTTTGCATGTAGCAGAGCTGCTGGCTGCACAGAAGCACCAGAATGGCAGAAAACCTGAAATCAAAGCTGGGCTGGGCCTTTGTGATCAAAGCCACCAGGCACTGAACTGCCAGTATCACAGACAGCAACAAAACCTGCAAACAAGCCTTTCAGACACTGGAGGACAGACAACACAGAGCACAAAGGACTGCAGACGATTCAGGGGCTACATTCTCATGCAGACAACGTCAGGATCACAGAGGAAAACAGCAGTGGAGAGCCAAGGAGGATCTCCGTGTGTGGCTTACGGATCTTACCCGCTGGATTTAATCCCATCCTGGCTACCTCCACCACGGGGTATCCTTCCCAAAGCAAAATGATAAGGAATGCAAGGCATCCACGACTGGGAGAGCACCTTTATCAGCGTTTGTCTGCTTTCCCTCATTGTCTTTTTGACTTCTCTTAGGAGAGATTTAGTCTCACGTTTCTTTTCATGCCTGCCACTGGGCTACCAACACAAGGAGGTCTGGCCTTAGATTTACTTCTTACTTTTGTCAATTGTGCTCTGCTCCTGATCTGGGACTCCCACACCCCATACTATTCTGTTGTCATATTCGTGATCATCTGTAGCTCAAAAGTTGCTTTTCCGATATGATTTCCTTTTCTTTTTATAGCATCATTTATTCAATAGCGATTGCTGCTCCATCCTGAGGCCTAGTACATGACCCAGTCCACAGCACTCATTCATGAAATGTCTGTCCAGCACCGACTACGCATTAGATACTGGAAGTTGGACATATAACTGTGATCAAAATAAAGCCCCTGCCCTCAAAGGCTTTCCTTCTGTGGGGAGGGAGAGAAACTGACATTAAACAACTAAATACCCAATTCTGATAATGGGGTGGGGAGGGAAGACAGGAGATTTCTTGAGACAATGAGACTTAAACTGAGCCCTGAAGGGTGAATGGGGATCAACTAGGTTCAGAAAGGAGGAGGAGAAAGTGGGTTCCAAACAGAGTGAAGTAATACAGAGATGGAACCAGGCAGGCAGGCAAGGCTAGATCACGAGGCCTGGAATATCAGTCCTGGAGCGTACTCTCAAAACAACAAAACAATGCGGATGTGAGTCAAGGAGCCAGGAGTGACATCAGCTGGGATGAGTTTTTGAAAGAGAACCTTGGCTACATAGGTGGATAGGAGAAAGGAGAGATGGGAAACACGTATGGAAACAATGGAGGCTGTTCAGACCAGGTGGTAGTTTGGACTGGAGATGTGGCAGGTGGAGTGGGGAGAAGTGGCCAGATGGGAGAGATGCTATGGAGGCCCAAGAGGAGTCTTGGTGATAGGTGGAGATGAAGGGCAAAAGGGAGAAGAGGGTTTCAAGAACAGCTCTCAGGTTTCTATGTGGATGGTGCTGCCGTATGCCAAGACAGGGAAGAGCAGGCTTGGAGGGGGACAAAGTTGAGGTTTCCATTTTAGACATGCTGAGTGTAAGGAGCCCGTGAGACGTCATGTAAAGATTTTGAGAGGACAGATGGCTACTCAGTTTTGGAGTTTGGAGGAGAGATCTGGCCTAGAAGTGCAACTTTGGGAGTTGTGTCAGCACATGGATCACTAATTAAGGTTACGCGAGTGGGATGAACCCCAAGACTCACTCAGGTCTCCCTGCTACGTGGCACCGCGTACACTTGCCCCTGCACAACTGCTGTCCTAACTCTAGTTACTTGTTCAACTTCTGCTTTCAGGCTACACTATAAACAGACCATGGACAAGGACTATATCTGTTTAATTTGCTACAATATTTCTAACATAATATCTGGAGTGGTCTCTGCCCACAATAAACATTTGTTGAATGAATAAATGAACTACACCATGAGTTCTACCGGATATGAGAGGCAACTGAAATGGAGGCTGACACTTCTGTCTGCAAATTTTAACACAGCTTAAATGGGAAGTGAGTAGGACACACATCATCACAGTCCAGTTTACAATGACTCCATCTGCTGGTGCTCGCCCTGAGCCACCAGGAGAACTCAGCTACTCCCAACACCATATTTTGACACAAACTGCGGCAGCTGCTTGTGGCACCAGAAACAAGACACACACCCTGGCCCTGCTCCCCACCCCCTGAAAATCTTTGCAAATGTGGATGAGGGATGTGTAAGAAAGGAAAAGATCCAAATTTCATCTTTTCCCCAGTACTGTGCTTGCTCATACCAACCAGTATTGAAAAGTTTAGAAACAAAGTAAGAGAAAAAAGTTTAAACTGGATGTTGAGTCGCCCAAAATGCAGACGTTGACATTTATTTTCAAACACCACAGATAACACTTAGGGTCACAACTATGATTTTGGTGACATATATTTTTCATCTTAAATTCTATATTCAGTGATGTATTACCTAAAACTCTTAATTTTATCTTGTCCCTTCTAGGAAAAGATGTAGAAATTATTTTCCAAAGAAGCTCCTTTTCAAGTACTTCTTTAAGAACTACACTTTAACGTGGTTTTAACTAATATATACTTAAAAAAATTATGTGGACAAACTTTTAATGAGAGCCAAGAATGGAGCCTGAACAAATGTGAAACTATTAAACTTTGAGCCAGTGCTCTCCAAGCTCCCTGATAGCAGAGGACACCAAGAAAGGCCTTTTCTCTTGAGTTTTTCCACTTAGAGAAAGGGAGCCTGAGGGGAACACAGCTGAGGGCAGAGAGGAGGGAGGGAATGAAGGAAGCCAGGCTGGAGGCGGTGGAACGTTAAGGATTTTTAACCAAATGCTTTCTTGAAGTCTCAGATAATTTTTAAAAATATTTTTTTTATATTGGATAACCAACATGAAACCTACCTAAAAAAATCTGAAGTCTTTACACTTTTTCCAATGGCCCTGCATTCTCATTCCACTTCTAGAGAAAAGAGAATCCCTTACTTACGCGACTCTATTAATCTTGATGAGGCCCAGGTACTACTTTGTAAGCTCTGGCATGCAGAAAAGTTTTATACAAACGGCATTTTCAAGTGTGAAAGGAATCTAATCATTTGCAATTCAAGAAAAGTCAATACTAAACTATACTTTCACTATAGTTCCAAGAAATAAAACCTACTAGGCACCCATCAACTGTAGTAAGATTTTCTTGTTAAAGTTGTCAAATGAGTAGGTAAACCATCAAATGTCTTCCCTTTATATTAAGGCCTAAAATGGAGGGGGAGGGGAGGCATTAATTCCCAGAATACGCTTTTAAAAGTCTTCTAGTTCACCGTCCTCCCTGTCTCCCTTTCTTTATTTTTTTTGGAGCCTCGTATGAAATACACAAAAGTGCTAATGGGGACTGAGGAGTATCCAGCAAAAACATATAAAACTATATTTGGCTACTTTCTTAAGAAATTCCTATCCTAAAACACCCTTTCTTGGTCTTCAGGAAATAGGAAGAAGAGAACTGTGGGGAGAAAGGAAAAAGTGAGTTGTTCAATTTTTAGATCTTAAATAACTCTGTCTGGACCCCAGATGACTTAGAATTGGACATTGAATATCAATCTACTTAGATTCCAAATCTTAGCTATGTCCTTCAGGTTTGGTCAAATGCCCTAGGAGAACCCTACTACAGGATTCTAGTGCAAAGACAACTTTTGGAACTTTCTGTCTTTCCTGGGGGGTATTGTAACATCTAAGGTCTTTTTCATCAAAATGTTTTGAAATGTATTTTCTTAAAGTGTGGCCAACTGTACCCTGTACTCCTTTCTCCGGCTAATATGAACCCCAGAAAATGAACTGACTTTCCCAGATTCTCCTCACTTCTATATCACTAACCAGTTTTTCTTTGCTGATCAGAATTAAGCTCAGAGTAGCACAATCTTGGCCAGATAGAAGTTACAAATGACACTTTCTTGATTAAAATTATAAATCCCAAATGGGACAAGAAAAAGTAGAGATAAGGACTTTACATATCAACTGGATATGTAGTCAGCTAAGGACAAAGCGTCTAATTCTTGGCCTGCCTCAACGACGCTTTTGTTTCTCAGAACAGAGAGTATGTGCCAAAGACAATTGCTGAAAGATGGGTCTTTAGAAAAGTTAGACTCAGAGAGAGATTTGAAGATGCTACCCTGCTGGCTTTAAAGATGGAAGAAGGGAGCCACAAGCCGAGGAAGGCAGGTGGTCTTTAGCTGTAAAAGGCAAGAAAATGGATTTTCCCCTAGACACTCCACAAAGAAATGCAGCTCTGCTGACACCTTCATTTTAGCCCAGTGAGAAGTGTTTTGAACTTCTGCCCCACAGAACTGTAAGATACAAAGTGTGTGTTGTTTTAAGCCATTAAGTTTGTAGTAAATGTTACAGTAGGAATAGGAAACTAACACACCAAAACTGTATCTAATGCATGAGTCTAATTTCTCCATATTTGGGAGACGCAATTCATTTCTTTATGTTTATAGTTCCTAGGTAATTTTTTACCCTCTCCCTGTCATTTGGCTATGGTAACTTCTGGGGAAATATGACAAAACTGGGGTATCCAAATTCCAAGCTCCCTAAAAAAAATCATTTCTCTGTTGTAAGTAGTAGGTTGTATATGTGCATTTTTTTTTTAAAGGAGAGATCAAAAGTGTTAACCGTTTTACCTGTTATTCCCAGGGGATTGTGGCTACTGGAACCTCTTTTACCGTGATTCTTTGTACCCTCACTATGCCCTTAATTACACAGTTTCACATTGTCCCTTTTCTTCCCTCTCCGGTTAGACATAATCTGCCTATTTTTGTGAGATGTACCATGGTCCTTGTAGGAAATCACACTCTCCTCTTAACACAATCCAAGACATCCTATCCTATTCTTTGACACCATCTATGGCATCTACCATTTGCATCGCACATCTTCTTTTCCTTTGATATCTCATCCTTCGACTGAACGACACAGATATGCTCCATCTATCCCCAAAGTCCATAGTTTCTGACTTAGAATTTAGGAGTCACTAGAAATGCTTTCCTGGTTTCCCTGTGATTTTCCCTGTGATTTCCCTATGATTTCTAGGTTTCTCTGTGATTGAAATAGAGGGTAGTTCAAACCTTGGAAGGCTCTTAGGGACGCTTGCTGTTTTTCTCCTTGAAGAGCGGCTCCTTCCTGATGTGCCCTGTCAGTCACACGTGACAGTCTCTGTTTTCTTCAATGGTGAGTCACTAAACATCAAGCTAAGCCTCATCCTCCTGGGGCAGTGACAGAAGTCTTTCCTCTCACTAGCATCTGTGTGTGCTTCTAAGTATGCCGTTGGTCGGGAGCTGTTTTTGCTTCTCCACAGGTTTACGCTTCTCCACAGTCATCCTCCACAGGGATTGTCCCACATAACATGAGAGGCAGGTTTTCCCTTCTTTTCTTCCTCCTCTGAACCACAGTGTCACAATCATAGCCTCCCAGCACTGGCTCTGAGCCTCTCCTCCAGGTCACCAGCACAGACACCCAGGGTCCACATTTCCTGGGTCTCCTGAGTCCTTCCACCCCCATCCCAATAAATAATCTCACTACCTTCCACAAAGACCCAATATCTTTTCTCCTGGATTGTAGCAGCTTTTTCTCTTTGTATCTCTTTAGTCTTGATTTTTCTACTACCTACTGAGCATCACTAATCAACAAGGAACTGAATCCACAGACAGAATACATCTCTCAGAGGCATATAATGAACATAATCTTCCCAAATAATTTCCTTATATTTGAAAGCAATTTTCATTATCTGTGTTGCTCTTTCGATGTCAGACTTTAACCAAACAAAGAATTATCTGGCCAGGGAGGCAGAAATACAGCAGAAATAACCAATTCCTCTGAGATGGGGATGAACTCTGTTTAGTGAAAGCAGAATTGGTGTTCTAGTCAAACTGGGGTGCCTAGTCTGGACCTCCGGCCTCTCCGCTCCATACTCCCTGTTCCCAACCTCAGAGGAGGCCCTGATCACTGCAGCAGAACCTGCAGGGCTCTGAGAGGCCGAGTTTGTAAATCACCACAAGAAATATCTTTTCTCCAGGATAAGATGTATTTTTATGGGAAGAAATCAGAAGGCTGAACTTTCTTTTACATTGATTGAAGCATTGTTTATTTTAGGGAAAAGAAATCAGAAACATACTAACCGTCTATCAACAGGAGAAAAAATAAACTAACCATGATTACTCATTCAGTAAAATATTATACAATAGTAAACAAGTAAATGAACTAGTAGCATGGATAAATATAAAAATAGAATATTAGTCAAAAAGAAGCACTCTATAGAATGATATACAACATGTCATCATATAAAGACTAAAAGATGAAAAAAGTTTGAAAAGATAATAAATAATATATTTTTAAAGTTATACAATAAAGGCATAGAAAATGGGAATGGAATCTCTGATAGTGGGAATGTCTATGAAGGAAGTGAGTATACACAGGAGGGCCTAAGTTTCTTGATAATGATGACTTTCTTAATAAAAGACCTAAAGCAAATACTTGATGTTGTTAAGATTTGTTAATCATTTACTCATGTGATATCCTATTCTTGCCTGAATGTTTAAACTATTTTACAATAAAATAATGTAAAAAAAGGTTTGTTGACTATATTTGAAACCCTATTTCAAAAATACTATTACACATATATGCATTCATGTAGAAAGCTAATTTCCAATAAAATCAATTTTTAAGTTTTTAATTTAGTGATACTGATGGAAACTTCTTAAAACAAACTTTAAAATGAGGTTGGGCTTTTGTTATTTATCTTAGGAAAAACCAGAAGAAAACAAGAGGCAATGGAATTTAATAACAGATAGTAGGACAAAGTTAATTTAGTAACTGATCACTTGCTGTTGGGATAAAATAAAAAATGACAATACACCCACACTCTCACCCAGTTTCAGAACACAGATTGATGGAAAATGTTTTTTTTTAAATTTTTTTAATTGCACTAACATTGGATTATAACATTATATAGGTTTCCAATGTACATTGTAATATATTTTGAATTCTGTATAGATTACATCATGTTCACCACCCAAAAACTAATTATATTGATGGAAAACTTTTAAGAACAAAAGAGACAAACAAACAAGGTTCATGTCAGGTCCCTGTAAGCATCTCTGAGAGAAAACGTTAAATTTCATTGAAATTTAAAAAAATGACATCTGTAACAAGAAGAAAAGTATGCCCTATATTACAATTCTTTGTGATTAGAACCAATTATTTAATCAATAGAGTTTTCATTCTTGCTAGAAATAAAGTTTTAAGAGCCACATTTTTGTATCTGGTTACTTATTAAATTTATTCTACCATCCAAATAAACAATGCTTTTGAGAAAGTAGTTGTCAGTTTCCTTTTTTTAATTGCTTCTGCTGACCTATGACTGCAAGATGTAAGTAATGGCTTTCTAAAGACATTATTTCATCCAAGAGACTCACCACCCTACCTGGGTTGGTATAGAGCTGGCTTTCCACGGTTTTGCCAATGCACTGCAGTTTAACGGCCTGCAAGGAGTCGTCCACGTGCACGATGGTCGGCAGACTGCCCAGGGTGTCCTGTACCAAGTTGGCCACTTCCCGGACATCAAAGAGCTTCAACAGCTCTGAGTATACGGCTGGGAAGGAGCTCAGAAACACAGCCTGAAAAAGATGAAATTTAAATCAACTCCTAGATAGGCCATGAGAAATCAGATGTAAAAATGCCCATGAGTTTAAAACTGTGACAAATATTTTTGAATGGTAGGAAAATGAACATAAAATGTTTTAGTACCTAAAGCAAAAAAGGACAAAAGGGCAATTTTTAAACAAAAAAGTATAGCAACAAAGGACAATCTTTTGAAGTGAGCAAAGGTGCAACATAATAAAAATTGGGAAATTCTGGAAAATCACTGACATTAGCAAAATGATTGGAAAAACCCCCCACAGAATCAGGAAAATGTAGCATGATCACATGGAAAGAATGCTCAACCAAGACCTGGACTGTAGTCACTTTTATTTCTTTCCAGTTTGGAGCAGCTTTCTGAAGTACTCATTTAAATCTAATTTACCTTTAAGAAACCAAACATTAATTCCCTAAAGCACTCAACTTATTGATTAAAGGAAAAACACAGGACAGGGCATCAGAAGACCTAGACTATATATAGTACCAGCTTTGGTTCTAATCAACTCTGCGACCTTAGACAAGCCATTTTAGCCCCCTAGGTTTCAGCTTCATCACCTGTAAAATGAAAAGATCATCAGAACAACCCCTTAGGTTTTTTCAAGATCTATTGTAAACTCTGAACTGTGTGTACTAAGAACAATATCCTTTATGGAAATAAAGAAATCTGATAATCATTTTTTAAGGAAAAAAAGATGCTAATATCAAATCTTAAGGGGCATACTTAAAAAATTGGGCTAGGATTGTACACCAAAACAAAGAAACTCAGCCTTTTAAAATTCCACAAAAGGAGGGCAAAGGAAGGAAAAGTCGATCAGCTTCAACCACCTAGTGGGAGAAGGAGGCATATGTTTCTATGATGCTGAAATTTGAGTGCTAGCCGGCTTACCAACGAGACCTGACACCAGCGGAAAGTAGGTCAAGTCTGCATGTGCTGATGATTCAAACAAAGAATCAAATTCAAATTCAAATTCACGGATTTTGGTATTTATCCATACAGAAGCAGCTAAAATCTATAGGAGAGCCAAGACCTGTTTTTGATACCAGAGCCATCAAAATGCTTAAGCTGCTACAGTCAACAGCTATGTTCTCCTTGACTCCTAAAAATCATAGATTCACTTGAATGAGTTTAAAATTAATAACTTGGTTTTCTCTGTTAAAGCTTATATTTATATAACCTTCATTTCACTTCGCAAAGAGCTGAGTCATACAGACGAAGTTAAAAAATAAAATAAAATGAGCTCAGCTTTCTAATCACTGAAAAATCAATGAAGTTGATTTTCCTCAGGAATCCCTAAATTCATCCATTAATTCTTTATTTATACCTTTTTACTTCAAAAAGCATTTGAATGTGCCTGCAGTGTAGGATACATATATTAAAAAGAATAAAGGATAAAGGAACAAGGACTTCGTGATGAGGGCAGAAAGACAGTTGTACCAGGGTATCTAAGCTAAGGATTTTTACTGCAAATAAAAATAAAACTACAATTTTGTTTTGACCTTCTTGACAGCCAAGAAAATAAAGAAGGATAATTAATAGAAATTTGGGGCAGGGTTTTGGGCCTCAACGCCTTCTGTTATTCCTCTTCTTCTCCTGGGGTTCCCAGGGTAGGGATCTGTCCACGGAATGGGAAACCACTGCTACAACAGCTAAGTTAGCAGCAGTTCTGCCTAGGTCGGGGCGCCCAAGGACAGAGTCATTAGAGAGCTGGGCTTACTTAGGTCAAGGGGACTAAATGAGCCTCCTACTAGGACCAGGATGGCCAGATCTGCGGGGCAGCCGTTCATTGATCCAATAGGAAGGATGGCTGGGATGGCTGCTCTGCGTCCAGGAGACAAAATTTGCCCTCAGTTGTAGCCCACATGGAAAAAATGCAAAATGGAGCAAGAAAACTGGGTTTTTGCCTTTACGGCAGACTAACAATGGATATTCTTGGCTCTGGATGTGATAGGCAGAGTTCTAACATGACCCCCAAGACCTTTGTCCCATGGTGGTGTTCTCATGATTACATCATGTTACATAGCAAAAGGCATTCTGCATATGCAATAAAAGTTATTAATCATTTGATCTTAAAACATGGAGCTTATCCAGATGGGCATGACCTAATCACATGAGCCCTTAAAAGACAAGTTTTCTCCAGCTCGTGATGGGTGAAGTCAGAGAGATCTGAAGCATAAGGATTTGACATACCATTGCTGGCTTTGAGGATGGAGGGGCCACATACCAAGGAATGCGAGAGGTCTCTGGAAGCTGAGAGCACCCCTCTCCCCGTCTCACTGTTGGCTGAGAGCCAGCAAGGAAATGGGAATCTTGGTTTGATAAACACAAGGATTTCTGCCAAAAGCCTGAAATCTTGAAAGTGAATTCTTCCCAGGGCCTCCAGATAAGCCATCAAAGCCAACACCTTGATTCTGGCTGTAGGAAACCCTAAGCAAAAAATACAACCAAGCCTTCTGACGTACAGAACTGTGAGCTGAGAAACAGGTGTTATTTAAAGCCAGTAAACGTATGGTCATTTGCTATGCAGCAATGGAAAACTAACACACTGGATCAATCAGCTTAGTGACACCTTCCTTCTTGGAAGAGAGAGCTATGAAGGTGTGGGGTCAAAAGGGAACCTGGAATGGGAAGAGGTGGGTAGCATTCCTTATCCTCCCAAAATACAGAGGGATGAAGCGCTCATTGCTTAATAAAGAAAACTAACCACATCATCATTTTATATGAAGTTTTTCTTAGCATCAAATTAAAATAAATTATCACACCAAAATTTACAAGGAAGGGATACTGCACAAAATAATGCAGAAAGACTTCAGTGGAGTTTACAAAGATATTCAGAAAATTTATGTACACATTTTATACATTATCTCTTGATAAAAAGCTAAAGTCAAGAAAAGAAGAATCTAATACAGCTCTTTGAAGACACTAAAGTTGTTTCACTACCTTGACTGAGTGATGGCACTTGGAGCATCAAGGGCAGTGGAAGTCAATATGTTAAAGAGATAAAAGGAGATCTGCTCTATTCCTTTGTACCACAGCAGCCCAAGTCATCTCAGGGAGACTGCTAGGATTCAATGGAAAAACAACTGAGGGAAAGGAATATTGCTTTATCTTTAAAGAAAGAAAAAACCTCTTGTATCTCCAGGAAGACATCTCAGTGAGACACTATGACTTAAGGTTACTCTTAAGAGTAAAGAAAGTACTTTTCAGATATAAATTAGTTAAGTTTTGTCCCTGTAACTGGTAAAGGTTAAAAAGAAAAATTCAGAAATGGAAATACAAATTTTGAATAGTTTCTGTAGAAGTAGTGAAGTTCTGAGAACAAAAGAGCCCAAATTGTATCCTTGCCCAGATGGAAGACCAATCCACCTCTGTAAAGAAGAGAGTAACAAGAACACCCCCCAAACAGTCAAAAAAGTATGGCATTATTATTGGAGCGTTGGTACATTTTTGGTGTTTTGCTATTTCACATTATGCCTTCCAAATATGAAATGGTACCAAATTATAACAATACTATTAGGGATCTAGTTTTGTCTTCTAATCTCCTATCTTATGCCCCAATTCTCGATAATTATAAGTCTCTAATTTCCAGGGGATGGTAGCAAAGAGATTGCTTCTCCATCTGACAGGTTTTCAACCAAGTCATTAAAGTATACGAGAAGGATTAGGAAAGTGCAGAGAAAGATTCAGAATTATTTCTTGGAACATGTCCAGGGCCATGTGATTCAGAAAGTGGATGGATCCTGTTCTTAAACAAAACATGTGCAGCTACTGCCAGTAATGGAATTTGGCAACAGTCGCTCAGCACTAGCCATCTAAGATCAGGCCCAGGATGATCAGGGTCAAGTTAAATAAAACAAAACAACACGCAGTTTAGCCAAGTCCAATATAATGAGTCTCAACCTGACAGATTAAAATGCAGTGCAGGGCTCAGGGAAAACCGCGGCAACTGATTGGCTCAAGGGAAATTCCTTCTCCAAGGCTGAAGGGAACGGTGAGGCTAACCATCAGTATGTGTCCTGGTGACTGGAATTGAATAGCCTCTCCAATCAGTGGGAACAGTCCAAGGAAAGGCAGCCAGCTTCTGTTCCGCCGGAACTCAGAAGCCGGGGGGCTTTCTAAAGCCCATATCAAGTTGGTTAAGCTATAAATATGAACCGCAGCTAGGGATTTCTCATTGAGAAAACATTCACTTATGCTGCTATGTAAAAATAAACAAACTGCATTCATTTCTCTTCTATTCAGCAGAGATGAAAAAAAATTACCTGTGACTGAGATAACGCTCCAGACCCTTTGCTCTCTTGAGAGAGAAAGAAGCGGACGGACATAAGGAGCTCCTGAATGCAGCAGCGGAATTCCTCTTCGTTTTGTCCACCAGTGGCGAGGGAAAACAGCCTTCGAGACTGCACTATATACTTAAAAATATATTCTTGTGCCTTTTTAGAATAAAATGTTTAAAAGGTTAGTTCCAAGAGAAACCAAAGTATTATTTAACAATGACAAGCTAAAAACTATGGTACAACATTAGACTTTTAAATTATTGATTTAAACACTAAGGCCCCATGAGATTTTTGAACAGTATTTACTTGTAGGGGAAGACCCATTTTTCTCCAATGCCTAATGAGAGAAAATGTACAGATAATGTAAAAAATCTATGTAATTCTCAAGAGGTCCAAACATTAAATGTTTTTGATCCTCAGATGGTTTTTTAATTTAGTTAACAAAGAGATAATAGCCTGCCTTTCAAAAATGATCTTGCTTTGCTGGGAAGTCCTCTTGCCACTTGGTATTTTACCTTCAATCAGACCAAAATGATAAATTTATAATTAATAAAATGCTTGTTTTATAAAAGGCATATCTGTCTCGTTTTATCTACTGACATCAAATAGGGTGGCACTCAATAATAGGAATCGAAGACTGCCAGGGCAGTTACTGGACAACCCCTTTAAGAATTTGTATTCTTTCTGAACACGTTTGCAAATAATGTATTAGCCTCTCCATATACACTGAGCACATAGGGTCCAGAGATGCAGGCAGCGTTAAACCATGGGACCCAGTAAAACCTCAGGTTTCCTCTTTGTGATCCCTGCTAAGCCACTCTGTTCTCTCCCAAAGTTTAAGACAAATGGTTCTCAGATGGTCTCTGTCAGGGTGGTAGAAGCAAGAGCCAGGAACTCCTAAGCTTAACTGCCCATCTATAGTCTTCTCTCATAAACTCTCCCTCCAGCCAATCCTAGACTTCACTTCAGGCATTCTGGAGCCCAGAGGAGTAAGGATACAATCCCGAGAAGGTTCCACTGGGCGAGCCTGTCAAAACCTCTTTCAGATTTCAGCTCTGGAGCAGCCATAAACTGATTAAGATCCTTGAATTGGAGTGTCAGTAATATATCATCACCAATTATTGCCCGTGTGCAGGAAACCAATTAGTTTAGCATCACCATGCAACAGCTCTGTCAGACTCCGATGTCTGCGATCGACAGTGTGTTATTACCTTCAGCACCTCCTGGATGTGCTCTTGCCGCTCAGCTTCTGTTATCCTGTCCACATACCACTTGAGCACTTTGATGAGATCTCTAAAATACAGGAGGAAATGTGCAGAAAGTAGAACTGTAGACATGGTCTAATTCTCAACTAAATGCCAACAAATCAAACACTTATTTTTATCACGAGGAGTCTTCTCTTTCCATCAGTTCTCACATTTTTATGTCAGACTGCTATAATAATTTTACAAAATCTGCATACCCACATCACTACCCTTTTCGAAGCTGAAGAGAGAAACACTTCCTCCCAATGAGATTCCCCTCAGTCTGGACATATGCCATCGGCCCTACTGTTTCTGGCAATGCTTCCAAATGGATAAGGACAAATACCAGAGAAAAGGACTCTGGCCAAGGAATTGCCTGGAAGTATGACTGTCATGGTCAGTCTTGGACAACAGCTAACTGGGATTTCTTCCTCAGTGACCACATCGATAGCTGGATGAAACATTCAGCTGGAGGTAAGAAGGGGTGTGCCAAGGGATGAAGGCAACACCTCCCCACTTCAAATCACATCCCCAAGGATTTATCAAGCCAATCCTCTGACCTGTGGTAAGACCAAAGCTTACTGTCAAAGGGTCCCTTGGTAGGAGAAGAATTTCCAGAAAAGCCAGGTTTTAATGTTTAAGAAACAAAAATTAAACAAAAGCAAAAAACAACTATTCTCAAGATTGCAGTCTTGCTACCTTTAACTTTGGTCAGTTCTTGGTTTCTAGGAAATGGCACAATTTTTTTAAATGCTTCTCTTTTCTCTCAGTCAGGGAAGACTATATGGACACTATTTTGAGGATAATATGTCAGTGCCTTTCTGACCACCCCCAGCCCAAGAAGATTCCACAGGCCTTATTTTTCTTGTTAGGACTGATTATCCTGCTTTCCTGGCCAACCTGATGTCTTAGAAATAACACCCTTGTTCTCCAGCTTCTAATGATAATTTCAGTTGGAAGTCGTGATCCCCTCACACTAGGGCCCAAATTGTTAGGCCAAGTGGCAGAGCCAGGCCAACATTTCAAAACTATTCCTGTTGTTACATTTTACCCTCTGCAAAAAACACGTTGACGGAAGGTCACATCTTACAAAAATAACTCCATCCATTCAAACGCTAGAGGCATAAATCTTAATATGCCATGGTCGGGAATATCCAAAGTAACAGGATCAAATGCTTATTTACCTATTAATCTTTTGCACATCACAAAGATGGGGAAAAAGGGGCAAAAATCTGATTCCATGCTCTTTTAACACACCTCTAGGAATAGATGATTGTGCACATACAAGCGCACAGGTGCTTAAGGTATAAGGTAAAAATGTGGGCAGAATGGCAATGACAGTATTGGAACAGGGAGAAAGAACATCGGGGTACATTCCAGGGCTGTATTTAAGCAGGACCTAACACCGGGAAGATGTTATGCATAGGACAGAAAGAGAAAAGCTGTTGCCTTCTGGCAATTATCAACTAGGATGCATGGAGGCAGGTACTAGCTAAAGTCTGTCATTCTTCATTCACTTTTAGCCTTGCTTGCAGAATGTGAGCTGAGAGGAAGGATGAGCAGTTAAAGTGGCAGCTGGTCTCAAAGGGTAAAGTCCAGGACTGAACTGCTTGTGGCCAGGCACCAGGTCTCATTAATCAGCACAAAGTATAGTGCCTGGCATGTAGTAGGCACTCGATAAATATTAACAGCTGAATGAATGAATGACTTTAAAAAGCTATGATGGCAAAGGCTGTTTTCCCTTCATAATTCTTTTTCAAACACATCTAGAATCATCAAGGAGTGTGGTGATTAAATGGGACACTTGGAAGCCAAAGTGAAATCACCAGACATTTCAGATCAAAGAATATCAAGCGAAACAGAGACAAGAAGAAAACACATTATATTTTAGGTTTCAGGAATAGAATTCAGGAAGTTCTTTTTTTTTCCCTTTTAATCAAAATAAGTTCAAGCCATTAAAAAAAGGTGTGTGAGAAAGGAAGATGCTGTCTCAAGAGACACTTCAGTTGTTGTGCTTCAGTTCTTCTTACACTCCCTTTGAAATTTCCCTATGTTGCTGGTTCTGCTCAGAAAAGCGCAAAAGGAAGTGCTCCTAAATCAATTACAAGATAAAGGGCCTTACCTGTATGCAAGTGCCCCAGCAAAATGGCTCTCAATGTAAGTGTCCATTACAGGTTTAAAATGATGAAATTTGCTATCTTGCAGCAAATTTATTATGTGAACCTAAAAAGAAAATTGAGCTTTATAAAACTGAATACAAACCAAGAGGGGTTTTTTTTTGGTTCTTTTTAAGTGAACTCTTACGCTATTAAGTACACATTTCCGCAACAGGCTTATGAAAGTGAAGATTGAGAGACAACATTGTTAAGATATAATTAAAGTGAATTTAAACTCACCAAAGAATCAAACACTTTAGACCCATATTTTTGGGAGTTTTCATCTAAAATTCCAAATAAGGTATCCAGTGTATCTTGCAGAAACTGTTAGATAAAGAAGAAGTAAATGAATAAGTAAAATATCATCTGTTCTTCCCCTCCAAATATACTTTATCCCATGAATTTCCAAGAGAGGGATAACGAAACAGCAGGTACCTTTACTATTTCTGAGCCATCGATTTCTTTTAACTTAGAGAGACAGCCTGTGATCTTGTCTGGGTGGGTTCTCCATTTCAAAAGATCAAGCATATCGCCTTTCCAAACAGAACAGGAAGGTTAATTGCCTTAATAGAGAACAGTTCCTCACATCAAAGTGTTCTACTGGTAAAGGCTGAATTCTCCAACATGTTGCCTGCCCCTCCTGGTCATCCAAGTTTCAGGCTCCCCCACACCACGACTAGCCATCTAACATGGTATTTATTACAGCGTATTCTAATTATTTCTCCCTTCCCAACACTCCTGACACACAAACTCCTACTCATCCTTCAGTTCTCAGGTTAGCCGTTGCTTCATCCAGGGAGCCTTTGCTGAAATCCCAGGATGAGCTAGCCGTCCCTCTGATGTGCTCTGTCGTATTCCCAGGACTCAGAACAGAGCAGGCACACAGCAAGCAGCTGACAAATTATTTGTTGGATAATTTTCTGTCTCCTCTCATTAAAATGAAAGTTTCTTGAGGCCTGGGAACCTGCTTTATTCATATTTGTCCCCCCAGCACAGAACACTCCACCTAAAAACCAATTCCACCTGGCAATGAGCGTCTTCTTGATAATATGACCCAAATCTGGCAAGACTTGCAGGTCCCTGCACAAGGATGACAAGCCCAGTCAATTGCTACATCATCCAGTGAGCCTTTGGACCTGAGAGGGCCAGGTGCTGGACTCCTTGGTCATCTTCCATCCCAGATTCTGGGTAAGCTCAGAGCCCAGTTCTTCAATTTCCTCCCCTTCCTAAACTGACAACACATGGGCCCTCAGACTAGCAGGGTCCTCGGAGAACCTCTTCAGCTGGTGAGAGAATAAATCCTTCCCTCAGCTTTCCCAGGCAGAAGTTAGAAAAGCTCCTGAACATGGTGTCCAGCTTGACTACTCTCCAAAGGAAGCAGGAAGCAGTGGCGTCAGGAGGCCAATGAAAACCTAAGAACTGACAAGGCTCATGCTGGCAGGCTGGGAGTGCTCAAGGCAGGGAACTGGCAGGGCTGGCCGCCCAGTGCCCAGGGGAGCGGAGACTAGAAAGGCCAGAGAGAAGCCAGGAGGGATTTTCTAGGCTCAACAGTAAGAAATTTACTTCAAAACACTTGTTTCAAGAGAAACGCAAATGGGACTTGCTGAGAGACAGAAAGACCGACACAGAAACAAAAAATTTAAAAAACCCAAGAAATCAAGGAAATAGTTATGATGAGAAAGAAAACCCATAGTGCACAGAGATGAGGAAAAGCCTAAGAATCTCAAGAGGAAACGGAAGCAACCGGCACCAACGCCAGATTCAAAAGAAAAACCTCAAAAAGGACTCAGTAAGAAGAAATTTAGTAAAAGGAACATTTATCTACAACAAATGGGGACAGAGAGGAGGAACCTCTAGAATCACAAAGATGAGGGAATTGAAAAAACACTGACTGTGAAAAAGAGATTTATGATATTTTCATAAAGAGAAAAACCTGAAAATGTTTAATATTCATGTCTAACACAGACATCCTGGAGTATGATTGAAACCAAAAATGACTGGTTATCTTTAGAACATTAGGTATTTCTACAGCGAGCCCCGCAGTGGCAGAGGCTCTACTCCATTATCCTCCCAGGCTGTTTACTGCCGCCCTCCCACCTACTTCCTACCTCCCGCATCTACCTTCAGGATACCTCTCTTCCCAGGCATCTTCACTTTTATTTTTATTTATATACATATTTTTTAATATTAAATTAGACATACTTTTTATTCATTTATTTTTATTTATTTTTTGGTGAGGAAGATTTACCCTGACCTAACATTTGTCGCCAAGCTTCCTCCTTTTGCTTGAGGAAGATTGGCCCTGAGTGAACATCTATGCCAATCTTCCTCTATTTTGTATGTGGGATGCCACCACAGCACAGCTTGATGAGCAGAGTGTAGGTCCACACCCAAGATCCAAATCTGTGCACCCCAGGCCACCAAAGTGGAGCATGAGAACGTAACCACTACACCATCAGGTGGGCCCCTTTCTTCTCTTTTAAATTTCCCAATGCATTTCCCCCTGCCCTTCACTCTTCCCTTCTTGCCCCACCTCCACTCCAGCTCTCACTCTGTCTCCTTGCTCTCGTTCCCTGCCCCCTTAGAGTGAGGCTGTTGCAGCGGTGTCCAGGGCTCTGCCCAATGTAAGGAGTGGAGAATTTGTGGAGGAAGGAGGTGGCTCTGCTGACCACAAAGTGGCACCACCAGTGGCCACAGTGGGGAACCAGGAATAGGACTGTTATCAGCAGAGCTGGAAAACAGATGACAGTGGCGCAGACAATCAGGTCAGGATGGAGCTGTTCATCTTTCTTGCAAGAAGTCTGATGAATCTCTAGATTGTTCATTATGGAACAAAGGAAGAGTAAAGTAGTATGTCTGTCTGGACAAAACTAATCATATATGGAAAGTACTCAAAGTCAAAATTGTCATCTCAGGTCTCTATTTTAGCCATTTGAAGATACATTTAATTGCAAATTAGGGGATATGACCTACAACTGAAAATGTGAATTTTATACCTTCTATTTGATAAGCATTTAGGTGTACACTGTACGCCTAACCTACCAAGAGCTATAAAATAGGCGGATTACATGATCCCTACTCCTCTTTTTTTTTTAAATCACAATCTTAGGAAGAGATTGAATGAACCACTTATTATTGGGGCGAGAAGGGGATGTGGGGAAGTCAGTAACTGTGTAACTGTTAGACTAAATTTAGCATTGTTTTTATTTTTTTCTAACTTTTTCTTCTCTTTTGTTGGTGAGGAAGATTGGCTCTGAACCAACATCTGTTGCCAATCTTACTCTTTTTGTTTGAGGAAGGCCTGAGCTAACATCTGTGCCAATCTTCCTCTATTTTATATGTGGGATGCCACCACAGCATGGCTTGATGAGTGGTGTGTAGGTCCACGCCCAGGATCCGAACTCATGAACCCTGGGCCGCTGAAGTGGAGCACGTGAACTTAACCACTAAGTTAACGCCGGCCCCTTTTCTTAACTTTTTAAAAAGTTATGTTTAACAGCCCAAGGAAGCTAACAAAGAAGTAAAATAATCTCTTTCCTGATCCCTACTCTTAAGGAGTTTAAGATATTCACTTCATCTGGCAATCACAGATGTCTAGCAGAGTACTCTGGCCTTGGTACGCTATCCAAGAACGATGCTGGAATGCAGACACAGGGCAGAGACACATACCTTACAGATCCTGAAATACAAATCTGCTCTAGGAAACTGTTCCCAGAGACCACATCACTTACTAAATGCCCAAATGTAATGGAAATGGGATTTGTATATTTTCCAAGTTGAGTAAAACGAATACAAAGCAATCTAATTCCAATTTGGAACTGAATTACTTCTATAGAGAGAAGTGTGTCTAGCATGTAAATTTCAGAAAGATCAACTAACTTCCTTCCTCTTTCCTATCTCTTTGAAACACAGTATTCATTCCCTGGCTCATTTTTGAGCTGCCTTACACTGACGAGGTTAATCAAAGTCAAAATGATAATTAAGCACTTATCAGCTTCCAAAAATGAGCCAAACATTGCCTTCCATATAGTGAGATGTTTAATGTAATGATTTTGTGAAAAGTTTAACCATATATTTTCCTGAAAATGTTCTCTGCTTTTACAAAGTAACAACTTGTGATTTTCAGGATTTGGTTCTCTCCATTTTATGTTTGCAATTCTGTCTAACATCCTAAACTCTAGAACTAGAATAAATTAAGGCACAGGGCCAAATATTTTGATGGCAGAGACTCTGTCGTTAGGTTTATCTGTGTGCTTGGCATAATAATGGCCCCCAAAAGTGTCCACGTCCTAAACCCTGGAACCTGGGAACCTTACACATCAAAAGAGATTTTACAGAAGTGATTAAGATAAAATCTCTAGATTTTAAGATAGAAGGATTATCCTGGATTATATGGTGGGTGCAATATAATCACAAGGGTCCTTAAAAGATGGAAGATGGCCAGGGAGAGAGACTTAAAGAGGCTATGCTGCAGGCTTTGAAGGTAGAGGAAGTGGTCATGAGTCAAGAAATGCAGGTGGCCCCTAGAAGCTGGAAAAGGTGAGCAAAAGGATTCTCCCCTAGGGCTTCTAGAAGGAATGTTGCCCTGCTGACGCCTTGATTTTAGCCCAGTGCAGTGGATTTCAGACTTTTGACCCCAGAATTGTAAGATAATAAATTTTTGTTGTTTCAAGCCAGTAAGTTTATAGTAATTGTTACAGCAATAGATAACTAGTACAACCTGAAAATATTCCAGTGGAGACAGTCAGTTAAATGTCAACCTAGGCTCTACACCAGATACACAACTAACCCACATAGGATGAATAAGAATTCCGTCTAAGGGAATCAATAACAAGTTGACTTTCTTATCTTCATAACCTCCATGGAGGTAGATTGGCCTCATTAAAAATACCTGAAGTTTGCTAAATGCTTTATATTAATTACAGAGTTATGTCAATAGAGGTTTTATTTAAGTAAAGTCATAACCACCGAATACTGATAAAGTTTGGTGTAACTTGGCATATCTTAACTTGGTGATAGCTACCTTCAATCAAATTTACTAAACATAATCACACAGTTGAGTTTTTAAAATATTTCTCCAAAAACACTTTTGGAGGGGGAGAAACAAAAACTAACATAAACGTGAAAGCATCATTTGCTAACATCCTACGTAAATATAGTAGCATTGCATGAGAAATTGTTACGTATTTTAAAAGTGGTCAATATTGAAATGCTACATTTTGCTTCTTTTCTGATTCCATGTTCTAAGAGAAGAAATACATTTCCTAATACAAATGCTGTTCTATGACAGAAAAAAAAACTAATAACACAAATGTTTAGGCACAGGAGCACTTTAGGAGACACAATACTTTATTATGAAGTGATTCTCAACAAAATGAATCTGACTTCTTAATATGGCGTTCAGGATGCTAGCCAGAAGCCTTATACAGCAACCACGAAGAACTCAAAAATGTTTAATTTACTTCCTTCATTACAGACAACGTTTTCGTGACAATTTGCCAAGGAGAAGAGCTTGCTTTATTAATCATAACTTTCTAAACAATCACTGACATAAAAAGTAATGCTAGAATAGAAAAGCAATATCCTTCTAATTAAACAAAAAATAGGCTTTATTCTAAAGCCTGCAATTAGCACTGTTTATGGAGCTATAAAACATGAGAGATTAAGGTGGTAGTATTCTGTCTTTTTCTTTTTTAAGCAGCTGGCTTTTGATGGTTTATTTGAACAGTTGTATACCTGGGTTCCAAGACTGGGATAATTTTGAAGCCCTTAAATTACACACATTTAACAGATCATTGGGTCACTACTGTTTCCATTTTATTGGAAATCACAGACAGAAGGATGAACAATTTTTCTAGTGCAAAGTTCTTAAACATAACGTTGATGTTTATTGAATATGCCTACCAAAATTCACATGAGTACTTAAGTACTAGGGCTTTCAAACGAAGCAGTATTATACATTACCATTTTGTGTGAGTTTTGTGGAACACAGGAAAGATGTTATCCAAAAAGATTCCTTTGTAGCCTTCATGGTTTGATTATTATTCCCAAGGAGAATGCCCTTGGAAAAGGGAAGTTTGAGGTAGCGGGTAGTATCCTGAAGATTTGTGTTTTCTTCACACTGTTAACAATATTTAAAAAGAAAAAAGAAAAGGAGGGGGGGAAAAGACCTCATGAGAATTATTAAGCATAATTTCCATTTCTAGTGTTTATGAACTGGGAAACATTCCAAACAGCAATACGAATAGAATTTGGCTTTTAAGTAAAATGCAACAAAAATGTATAAAAGGAATTAAGCACGGATTTTGGACTCAGATCCATCTGGGTTTGAATCCCAGCTCTGTTACCTCCCACACAAGTAACTGTATCAAGTTCTTTAACCACTCGGGATTTCCATTTCTCTCTCTAAAACCTCACTGTGTTGTCATAAGAATTAGATTCCATAAAGCCTTTAGCACAGTGCCTGATACATTGGAAGTGCACAAGAAATCACACTTACAGTGGCCACAGCATTTTTAAAAAATGCTTAAATTCTTCCAACATCTTATCTAAGGCAGCCATTAAACAACTCCTTACTTTGAAAACTGGCAAGTAAAGGAAACCGTCTCTCAGGGTACTCCAATAGAGCCACTATGTGAGGGATATCTCTACTTGACTGACAATGCCAGCTAACAAATGTAAAAGAAATGACAGATTTAGAAATACAGTTTCATATTCCCAAAGTAATTCTTTCTTTAGTCAAGGATTGTCATTTAGTGCTAAGACCAGCAGGAAAATTGTGGATGAGGAAATGGATATATGATGCCAATGTAGGAACACTCACATGACTTTCTACTGGCTAGAGGACAAATATAATTGCACGTGGGGAGATCAGGTGATTGTCACGCCAATGCAGGACAGTGCAAAGAAACATATCATCATCTACAACACATTCTTACCAAACAGCTGAACCTGAATCTATCACACCTACAGAGGCAGCTTGCGCTTCATAGGAAATACAAGGGACAGAGTGACAGGCTGAACAACACTACGGGGAAGCAACCAGACAATTCCAGAGGATGGTACTTTCTGAGGATGCTTGGCTTTGTCTCTTCAAGTCAATTGTTGTGGAAAAAGGGATTGTTCTAGATTAAACAACACTTAAGAGATGTCAGATGCAATGTATGGTCCTGGATTTGGACAAACCTGCTGAAAAGATTTCTTTTTTTTTTGAAATTTATTCATTGACTAAGCTCTAAATGAGGTAAAAAGTCAGTGATTGGAAAAATCATTAACTGAAAAACTAGATTAAAAAATATACATATATACATATTATGAAGCAACCAAGATGTCCTTCAGTAGGTGAATGGATAAACTGTGGTACATCCAGACAATGGAATACTATTCAGTGCCAAAAAGAAATGAGCTATCAAGCCATGAAAAGACATGGAGGAAGCTTAAACGACTAAGTAAAAGAGGCCAACATGAGAGGGCTACATGCTGTATGAGTCCAAGTATACGATATCCTGAAAAAGACAAAACTATGGAGACGGTAGAAAAAGATCAGTGGTTGCCAGGGGTTGATGGGGAAGGATGAATAGGCAGCGCACAGAGGATTTTTAGAGTAGTATGATATTATAATGAATATATGTGATCATGCATTTGTCCAAACTCACAGAATGTACAATACCAAGAGTGAACCCTAAGGTAAACTATGGACTTTGGGTGATTATGATGTGCCAATGTAGGTTCATCCTTGGTAAGAAACACACCACTCTGTTGAGTGATGTTGATAATGGGGGATGCTATGCATGTGTGGGGGCAGAGGGTATACGGGAAATCTCTCTATCTTCTTCTCAATTTTATTGTAAACCTAAAACTGCTCTAAAAATTTATATATCATATAATATCATTTGGGTAAAAAAATCCATACAGAGAAACATCTAGAAAGATATACACTAAGGGATTAATAGTTAACATCATCTTGGTAATGAAAGTATGGTGGGCTTTTTTTACTTTGAATTTTCTATATATTGCTTTTGTAACAATAAGGTGATTTTAAATTAAAATTTTGAGAAAAAATACTGTAACAGATATAGAGCTGGTATAGCTTATATTATTCTGAGTATAAATTCTAAAATTCATATGAACTTTATTCCTTAAATTTGTTCAAATATTTTCAAGGCTAGTGTCCTGGTAACAGGCAGGAGTTTAAAAGCACAGAGTCACTTTGGTATTGTAGAGTACTTTGTGTGATTCACAAAATATACGTATTTTAAATTTTAAATAATAAATCTTTAAGAAAGACTTCTCTAAGAAGTTTAGAGAAACAGAATCAGAATATTACAAGATGTTCTTACTAGCACACCTGCCCAGTAACAGGAGTACCAATAAATACAATAGACAGCCTCTATAATTCTCTTCTGACCTTGTAACTTCAAATGCTTTCTTTTATTACTGCAAGATATTTCATATAGACAGAAGAGTTCACAAAAAACACACATATATGGTTTAAAGAATAACTACAAAGTGAACACTTCCAATGCCTTCTTCAGAAAAAGTGCTTACGCAAAGTGATGTTGTAAAACCCTGGGTCACCGTCCTCTCCTCTCAGTCTTGTTCTTCATATCAGAGCTCGGTATAAGCAAGTCATAACATGAGTCACCGTACCCCCCACATTGATCCTTTTTCCTGCCTGGATCTGGTCTATGGGGTTAGGAACATGCTCTGGTCTGCCATCCCTAGCCCGAGTTAAGCTCCATACGTGTAACCACCACTTCCTATCGGAACGGAAGTCTCATGCAAACGTAGTCCAGACACACTATCCAACTATTTCCAGGCCTCTTCCCCGGGACCTGGAGCCTGCCCTAGCCTGGTATGCTTCATCTGTTCACAGATATTCTGCCCCTGTAGATAAATCTCTTCTACCCCCTTCCCCCAACTAACTGCCTGGCTCTTGAGCACTTCTGGCAGCCTCTTAGAATTCCTGCTTCCTGGGTTCATCTAGCTCCATTGGTAGTCATGACCTGACCACTTCTGGGATAGAAGATATGATGGCTGTGTTGTTTCCTTAGGGGGCACTGTGAGTAGAAGACATGGCTGCATTCTCCTGGGCCAGTCATTGTAGCCAGGTTAGTGCCACCAACCCTGCTTCACTTTACTTCTCCCCTAGCATGGGAGGCCAAGACCTCAGCATCCAGTCCGTTTAAGTGTGACACCTTGATAGCTTCTTACAGCTAAACTCTAACACCCTCACTCAGGTACAAAATACAATAATTAACATAAACATTACTCTGGACACAAAAGTTATTTCAAGACTTTCTACCAAGAATACTGGGGTGCGTGTGTGTGTGTGTCTGTGTGTATGTTTTGGTGGGGAAAGCAGGGCAGGGGTGGGGAGAATTACACCCATCAATTAGTAAAGAAAAGCACGTAATCATTCCTCGGTGTTTATGAATCGTTTGATATAGTATTTACCAGAGGTTCAAAACTGATTTTTTTTGTCCAGTAAGAGTCAAAGGCAATATGCTAGGTATGGGGCTAGAGTTGGAGGTTTTAGTCTATTTCTGAAGAACTTCAGTGGCCTGCAGAAATTGCAGAGAAAGTCTCATAGCATATCTTTTATTGTTCTCTGAGGTTTTCAGCACGCATCCTTAATGTACTACACAACAATGGACATTTTAAAAGCAATTCATGCAATTACCACGTCTGAGGGCTTACTAAATGTTAGGCACTAGGGAGGACTTTGCCTGTGTTTTCTTATTCTCAATAATAACGCTGTGAGGTCGAACATTGGAACCTGAGGAGCTAATGTGATTTGCTCAATGTCACAATATTAGTAAGTGTCAGAGACAGGATTTGAACTAAAGTTTGTGTTCACAACTCCTATGCAACAGGTGTGACCACAACTACTCTTCCACTGTTGTTTTAACCAAGTTTTGAGTTTTTCTATAACAAATTTAAAATTTATTGATTTACAGATATATTGAATGGTGGGTATGGCTAAGAAAGACCAAAAAAAGTTCACTTTTCAACAAAAGAGTATGATTGTGGCAGACCCCCTAGGAGAGAGCTTAGAGTGATTTAAAGAGCTGAAATAGTTTCATATGTAATAAGCCTATGAGCCTTACAGCAAGATGGCTAGTCTGTGTTCTGAAACCACACAGGGAGCAAAACGGATCATATGACCTGGAGGCAGTGGGGAGGAGGGGCAGGTAGGAGCAGATGAGGCATGACACAGGAACTTGGGAATACAACAGGTGAATCAGAGATCACTCATTCATTCATTCGATGAGAGAGAATTGTTAGAAGAGAAATGGGGTTGAAGAACAGTGAAGAATAGAAATGCGGTTCCAAAAGGTAGGCCCCAAGGGCAGGGACAGGTGTGAGCAAGAGTTTAAGCCTAAAAGGTTCTCCAGCCCCTTAAGAAGAAATGCACAGTTTACCAGAAGACGCTGAGGAGTGAGGAAGAATCAGCAGTAACTTCCTCAGGCAGTCTGCAGCCTGGTGGGAGAAGGCTCTGCACTGTGAGCACGGTTCTGAACCAGGTTAGGGACTGCAGAAAACAAATGGGAATGAACAATCTCCTCCTTAGGTGAAGGGCAAAGAGTCAATGAAGTCATGGAAATGAAGCTGGACGAGTATGGCATGACACTGCCTGTGCTTTAGTGGGAAATATCAATACTAAGAGTTGTGGTTGGGTGGTTGAATACCTGCGAATCTGAGCAATGCAGGCTTAACAGCATGAGACTGACGCTTTGCACGAAACTACACTGCATGTGAGTTGATAAGATGGTTTTGTCACCACAGTAAAATCCAGTTATACCCCTAAATTAGATGGGTGGTTAAATATGGATCACTTGCATTCTGGGGAACACTTGTAAAACAACTGTTTTGGTTTTGGGATAGGGACATTTTTTTCTATCAAAACCAGCGTAGGCATGGAACAAGGTAATACGTATATGAGAATAATAAGACACTGTCCTCTCTGTTCTCTTGTGACAGACACAGCTCAAGTGTTACTGGGGTTACAGTAGACATACGATGATAGCTAGATGAGGGAACAATTAACTGAGCCATTCTTTCTAGGAGAAATAAGGCAACATGACCAGTCTCATGAGGCTGCTACTGGGTTGTGGGAACAAAACAATGCCATTGTCATAGCAAAGGACAATTCTCTGTGTTTGCTTTGATAGGCTGGGATCTGTGCAACTCATCTTAAAATGGCATGAAGTTAATTTATTACAAATTAGAGAGGAGGGAGACGAGAATCAGCTCTCTGCTTTACTACTCTTGAGACTGAAATCAGATCTGACAGGAGAGCTGTGCTCCTGAGATTCTTAGAGAAGAATTAAAATGCAGACTTTGTGGTAGGAGGAGTAGTCTCAATCTTCTTTAAGATTATATAGCACGGTACACAGTCTATTCTTTGCCCAGAATTAGAATAAGTCAGTATGGTGATGAATGGTGCATCATGTCCTGCGCTACTTTTTTGACCACTGTCTTAGGCATGTGAAAGAGAACAGCAATGGTCAGTTATAAACAGTGTTCTAGAAATGTGATATCTGCAATAATGTAAGCTCTGTGGTTGAGAGATGAACATCTACAATTTATTCAGAAATAAACTGGTACAGAAATTCATAGTATATTAATCAAATTAAGGGGTCTGTAATTTGCAGGAAGTAGAGAATTAAATTTAAAAATGCAGTAAGTTAGACAATCCAGTTGGAACCATATATTACCAGATAATGAAAACCAGATTTAAATAGTTATGGCAGCAAAATACCTTCTTTTAGGGACTTTTTAAATATGATTAGGCATCTTTAATGACATTATTAAACATTTATTAAATTCCTAATATTTGCCAGTCCTTTAATTCAGTATTAAGAATGCAACAAGGAAATAAACACAGTTCCTGTCCTTGAGGACATTACACATCTGACCTCTGCTCTTGCCTGTTAATACTGATTACAAAGCTGTGATAAAGACCACTGGATTTCAGCTCTGCCAGGGAACGGAAGAAAGGCCTTATGGGAAAGGGACTATTTGATCTCAACCATAAAGAATAAGAGGTTCACCAAGTAGGCAAGGGAGGGAAAGGCATGTTATGTGGAAGAAACAATACATGCACGTAAAGGCACTGGAACAATACCAGCACGTGTATAACACTATGGAGACAGGGCAATTAAGTGCAACAGGGGATCCTGGACTGGATTCTAGAACAGAAAAATGACATTGGTGGAAAAACTTGTGAAATCCAAATAAGTTTTGTGTTGACAGTATTGTACCAAGGTTAATTTAGTTTCAATAAATGTGCTATGGTTATATAAGATGTTAACAGAAGGAGAAGCTGGGTGAAGGGTATATGGGAATTTTCTGTACTATTTTTGTAACTCTTCTGTAAGTCTAAAATATCTTAAAAAAACAACTGTTAAAAAAGTACAGGTATATTCAGACAACTACACGTAGTTTTTAGTAAGGCTGGAGCATGGGATTTTTCAACACAAACGCTTGGGACTCCCCTAGACCTCTTAAAATAAGAAAAAACCAAGTGATTCTGATACTTGCCTTTGGTTCACATTCTCTAGGTTAAAGCATTAGCAGGAGGTGGAGCTGACCAGTCATGCAACCACCTGTTCAGATACAGGGGGCGGGTGGGAGAAGTGAAGGAAATGCAGGTTTCTGTTCACAGCAGGGGTAGATGGAGGTGGGATAAAAAGTCCAGTTTTGGGTTTTGCTGAATTTGAGGTGTCTCTGGTGAATCCAACTGAAGATGTTCAGTAGGCTGGTAAAAGTACTGGGCTAGAAGTCCAGATCTGGCCGTGATCAGCAGAGACACGGCAAATTAACCCATGGAAGTGCATGAGATGGTTCTAGAGTGTAGGAAACACAGATGGTAGCCAAGGATTAAATCCACAATAACACAAATGTTTAAGGTGCAGATAAAGAGTGACGAATCCTCAAAGGAGAAGGATGAAACTCAGGAGAACACTGTCAGACAGATCAAGGAATGTGGGATTTTCAAGAAGGGTAATCAACAGTGTTACAGGCTACAAGGAAGACAAGCAAGGAAAAATTTTGAAAGGGTATAGTGGCTTTGACTCCTAGGTGGGTGACCTTGAGGGAGAAATTTCATTTGAGCTGTGGGGAGAGAAGCAGCCTGAGGAACAAATGGAATGTAAGGAAGTAGAGACAGTGAATGAAGACTGGCTTTTCCTGTAGGCTGGCTATAATGGGAAGGGAAGAGGGAGTGTGGTAGCCATTAAAAATTTTGTGTGTTTGTTTTGAAAGGAAAATGCTTGAGCATCTTTATAATCTGAGAGAATACTGCCAGAAAAGAGGAAACTAAAGTTACAGTCTCAGGAGCAAGAGGAGACATTGGGTGGAGCAGAGTCCCAGGGGAGTCAGGAGGGAGGAAGAGCCTGAGGGAAGCAGGTGGAAGAGTTCGCCTTGGAGAGGAGTCTTGCCCCACCCTCTGAGACAGGATGCAGGAAGGAAGGGAAGGATGCAGATTGCAGTGGCAAAGGAGAGAGCATAGGAAGTTAAGGAAGTCCTGTCTGATGGCTTCTGTTTTGTCTGTTAAGTGACAGGAAGTGGTGGGGTAGGGAGAATGGTAAAATTTTGTAAATAGTACTTGTAGAGCCTGAGAGACGGAACCGATTAATTTGCCTGCAGTATTGATGGTCCTGCAACTATCCCCATCAGGCTGACGGTAGCCTATAACAACTGTATGATTTCCTCTAGTAATGCTCAACTGCCTAGGGTGGGATATAGAAGGGAGAAATGTAGATAGACAGATCCCGAGCTGGTTTCTTCTTCCCCTGTGGGCACAGCAGAACTAAAGATCAAGGGATACTCTGGATAAGAAAAGGAAGAAAGTGAAGTCAGGTAGGGTCTATTGGAGGAGAACAAGACTGAAAAACAGGTACAGTCAGAAAATTGGAAGGTTGAAAGGTTATGGTCAGGATATTAGGAATTTAAGATTTTTCATTAGAAGTGGTTCTGGATGATTTCATCTATCCATGCATCCATCTACCCATCCATCCATTCAGTGTTTATTTAGCACCCACTTGGGAGATCCTGCTGGCTGGGAATGAAGCAAGGCCCATGGAGAGGCCATAGCGAAGCAGAACACAAATGAAGGTCACTAGAATTGTAGTGTCCAAGAAACAAGGGGATAGGGCACTGGACAGGTCAACCAGAAGGAGAAGACAACTTTGAACTAGGGGCTAGGCTGACTGTGGGAAAGTAAACAGCTGCCCCTCACCCCCACCATCCCTACCCTCTGCCCTGCTGGCCAGCAAAATACATATTGGTGGAAGACAGTGACTAGGATGGGTAGAAAGTTGCAGCACTGTATGGAATGAGCCTTATGGAGGGCAGGGAAGCTCTTTACAAGAGGGTGGAAAACCAGTATCTTTAAAAGCACTGGGGCATTTAGAGGCATCTGACCTCCAGGTACGGGACACAAGGACTCAGAAGATAAGCTCATGTTACTCCAGAAGCTACACAGGAAGCTCTCTCAGCAGACAGCTGGTGTCAGTTAAGGCAGAGCATTTTGGGCAGACTGAAAATGTAGTGGTATTACTTAGTTAGAATGAAGCAGCTTTCTGGACATCACATTAACAGCCTTCAGTGCTCAGTCCAAGTCCACCTATTAAATTATCTCAGTCTTTTGTTTGTTTGTTCAGCTTGGCATGCTGCTATGCTAAACTTAGGTCAGATACTTTTAATTTTTTTGTTGTTTGGCAGGTGTTCATTTTTTAATTTCTTTCACAGTGTGTAATGAAACAAGGGTTATGTGCCAGTTCTCCTATGTCCAAGCCCAGAGTGGAGAGAGATGTTTCTGGCTTGTCTAACATTTATTGATCATAGTTACAGGGGAAGTTTCTTTCAGAACAGTTGGAACAGCATGTTGAGCTCTCTGGGTAGCAAGATAGGTGGCAAACCCATCAGTGTATCTTAATTTTTCACTCATCTCATATTTTCATTTTACTTATGAATGCAAACATACTATAGGAAAGGGTGAGTGGAGAGCAACAGCCTTCAACTGCATCTGAGTCCATCTCAAAGACAGTGGCCAGTGAAGAGTGGCTGTGCTGGACTTCTACAGACCAGGTGGGGAACTGAGATACAGCATAAGAAACTGAAAATTTGTAGGAAGAAACTATGAGCCACAAAGGGTTGATGGACAAACCTTTAGTTAGCAAAGGTAAAATAAACAAACCTGCCACAGACTCTTGCAGTCTAGGCCATCACATTAAATTAATCCCTCTCCAAGCAGCAAACAGGATCATCCTCTATCTGGCTGATTTCTTACCTGGCCCTTCTGCTGCTCAGACGCATTGGATCAGGAAGCCAGTAAGCACCACTCTAAGGAATCAGATTCTCTGCTAAGCAAAACCCCAGCCTGGCAGAGCTCAGTTGTTTTAGCCACGGTGGTGTAAATCAACAATGATGAATTTGCAAAAACCTTAATTTCTCAAAGGTAGATTGTATCACTATTATTATTATCATTATTATTATTTGCTTGTTTATTTTACATACATACATGCTGGACCTGAAGGTGTTTTAGAATGTATTTCCAAGGACTAAAAATCCTTCACTAGCATAAGTCAGAATGGGGACTTGAGTGCATAGCTATTAACCTTTTTTGGATTCTCACATCATGCTCCTTAAGAGACTTGACTTTTGGAAAATGAATTCCCTTATGCTCATTATTTCAGTCTCTTTTCTTAACTTGCTTTCCAGCAGGTAGCTGCAGAGGGGTAGCCAAAAATATCCCTACAAAGTTAAGGAAAACAATCCTACCAGAATGCAGGGAAATAAGATTAAATCCTGTTGTTAGCCAATTAGTAATTCCAAAGGGACGTTTTGGACTTAGCCATCAGCCACGTGGAGATATTAATGTTCTAAGATCTGTAAGAGGGACTCTGGAAGCACAAACTCTAAAGGTGACTAATCAAGTTATTTCACTTACCCTTCTAGAGTTATGACATTCAGATTTTTGTAGATTTCAGAGTTTATTTTCATTGGAAACCACTCCAAATATGTAATCAATCATGTAAAGTTGGAAATGACCTTGAAAAAGTCTTTGCCCTTAGGGTTCTTTAGCTCCTGTCCTAAAGGATGAGTCCAGGTCCTTGCCAGACTATTGACTGTTAACACTTCTGTGTGGACAATTTCCTGAAAATACACACAGAAGTGGAGTCCAGCCATCGCCCAAAGAGAAACTCTCTCTCACAAATTTTAAGCTCAAATTAGGTTATTAACCAGTCTTCAACACAGAAGCTTTCTTCTTAGCTTACTGCAGGATTGAGTCTTTTAAAGTAATACCTTACATGAGCAGCAAGTAGGTTTTAACTCTAAATATCCCAGTATGAACCACAGTTACTCCCTGTATCATATCTGCAAGAAAGAATTAAAGGCACTTTTTTCTTATGAGGAAGATCTGTTGCTAACATCTGTTGCCATTCTTCCTCTTGTTGCTTGAGGAAGATTGTCACTGAACTAGCATCTGTGCCAATTTTCCTCTATTTTATGTGGGATGCTGCTGCAGCATGGCCTGATGACTGGTGCTAGGTCCACACCAGGGATCCGAATCTGCAAACCCCAGGCCACCGAAGTGGAGTGCATGAACTTCACCACCACGCCACCAAGCCAGCCCCTAAAGACACTTTTTTGAGAGCGTTTGTTTTCTACCTCTCATCCTTTGATTTTATAGACAGTACCTGTCAATGAATGATACAGAATATGGTTTAAAAAGATCTAAGACAACTGATATTTCTTCAAAACCTTACCATAAACATTATTGTCAAGATTATACGACAGAGGAATGGTCTTTAGTTAGATGAAACTCCAGAATTAAATGGTATAAAACAAAGCTAAGTCTAACTTTTTGTCTCTTCCCATTTTTCTTTTTTCAAAATGAATAAAGATTTTAATGTTATAAAATGACACTTATCCACTAACAAAAACTAAGCAATGTAAAAATAAAAAGAAAATCAGTGTTAATATTTTAGGACATCCTTCCAAGTATCTCTCTATGTAAATACATATATATGGACAGGCAATTAAACAATTTTATAAAAATGGTATTACACCAAATATATGTTTCTATAAAGTGTGGTTTATCAATATAGCATAAACACTTATATAGAAATTTCCACTAAACATGATTTCAATATAGTCATGCACCACTTAATGAAGATATATTCTGATAACTGTGTTGGGCAATTTCATCATCGTGTGAACATCGTAGAGTGCAGTGACACAAACCTAGATGGCACAGCCCACTACACGCCTAGGCTGTATGGCACTAATCTTATGGGACCACTGTTGTATATGCAGTCCATCATCTACCGAAATGTTGTTATATGGTGCATAACTGTAAATACGTAGTATTTCATTCAAAACACTATTCAAAATATTCAAATTATGGATATAAGTAATTTATTTAACCACACCTATGTTATTGGTAATTTTGATTACTTTCAAGTTTTTCATATTTTAAGGAATCTACAACGATCATCCTTGGATCATCTTTGCTCACCTTGTCTGATTATCTTCTCCCAATAAATACCAAGACATAGGATGGCTGAGTCAAAGGATACCCACATTTAAAATTATCTATGTGTTGCCAAACTGCCCTCCAGAAAGACCACACCCTTCACATTTCCTCTATGAATGCAAGACAGTGTTCATTTTCCCCTTAACCTTAGCTAATTTTTCATTGTATTTTTTTAAAATAATAAATGCAAGCCTACAATTATCAGCAGGCTATGTGCCTTCCCGCCATGGCAGAGGAAGAATAAGCATTATGCTTACAGTATTTTATAGTCATAAACTGCACGTGGCCTTAAGCTGAAATTGAACTTCTTGGCTCAGTACTATGGAAAAGAAAATCATGGCATCAATTAGACCAAAAACAAAAGTTGTTATACTTGGTGAGCATTCCATATCTCTTTAAATAAGCAACTATGAATAACCCTAATCATAAGACAACTCAGCTACTTAGGGTTTTCTGTGGAACTACTGCCTCCTGGCGGGTTTATGTAATGTAGGTCTGCCCAAAATTAGACAACCTACAGACGCCATCCTGAGCCTCCTTTGTGGTTGAGGAAGATCATTGGGAACATCCGCCCTTTAAATTATTCAAGCTCAAATAAATTTTCCTATGCTTTATGGATTAGAACTCAGTGTACTTAGCAGAAATTTGTGAATGGGCGTGAGTGGATTCAAAGCTCTGACTCAAAGTCCTGTCTTTGAGAAAAGTTCTGGCCCTGCTAACAGGCACCCCTGGTAGGCCTCCGTAATGGTGTAGAATGGTTCTGTCTGGGCATCAACACCAGCTGGCCTCCTAAATGCTCACATGGAGAAGTAAGTTCTGCTACCTGACCTCCTGGCATTTTAAGCATATGGCTGTCTGTAATCAGCAACTGAGAATCTTAGTATTATTTGCACTGATTGAGAAGAGTCAAAACAGACTTGACTGAAAACTTCGCATCTGCCCAAAAAAACACCCTCTGACCCACAGGTGAGAGCACCCACACATGATATGAAATATAGAAGGGATTCATTCTTCTATATGTTATTAGGAAGCTGGGAGGCTAGTTTTAATTATCTTAGCCCTGCCTTTGCTGAGTCAAGATTTAATGTTACACAGAAGCAATATTACAAATATCCATACAAAGTACCATTTATGCCTTTTGGAAGGTTGTAGCTGAAGATGTTGCCTGTCATATTACGTATGTCACATAGGGAGACTCAGACCTAAAAGTGAGATAAATAGATCATCTCAGGTGTCTAGTACATTTAGCTCCTCTGTTCGCTTTACTGGTCACTCTCCTTTAAAATATTTTTTCTTTGTATTTTAACATCGTAAGCTCCTTTAAGTCATCTTTTGAAGTAGAGAGATAGCGAGTGCCAGAAATGGAGGGACTTTAACTGGTTTTTTTGCCTTATATTCCTGGCACCTAGAACAGTGCGTGGCCTGTAGTTTGCAGTCAATAAATGTGTTTAACAAATAACTAGAGAATGAGTGATTAAAGAAATATACACATACATACACACACACACACACACAAATAGAAAAGGTGTGTTGTGCATTGATACTCATTTCATTAGCAATAATCCAAAGGTCAAGAAAGTTTTTGTGTATAATCTCCTCATTCATTCAATAAATCTTCATTGCCCATCTACCACATTCCAAAACCCCTCTGACACAGCTGTTGCTCTTGAGGAATTCATAAATCTACTGGGGTGAGCCAAGGGATGTTCAGATAATCATGGAGCATGTAATGAGTACAATGGTAAGAGGTGTGTGCAGATATCCACGAACCTGAGGGGAGGGCATTTGGCCAGCTTGGAATACAGGGATAGGTGCTGGGGAGTAGGGACTGTTATTATGAAAAGGATTGTGGCCAAGGTGAGCCTTCAAGGATGAGCAGGAGTCAGCAGGGGCCGGGGGGAGACAGGGGAAGGCATGACTCCAGGAGTGCCAAGGGCAGAGAAAGGAGCAGAGGAAACCAGCAGGCAGGGGGTAAGGAACTAGAAGGAGCTGGAAGAGGCTGTGGCACCAAGTAAAGGCTAGGAAGTGGGGGCTGAAGCAGTAGGGAGTCAGAAGCCTGGCATACTCCGAGAAGACTGCAACTGATCCTCTCAGAAATAGGGAGCTTTCCAGTGGGTATAAATTGGTAAATGGCCTGGTTAGATCTGCACCTTACATGGGTCAACCCTAATGGCTGGGTGGAACTTGGACTCGAGGGAGACCCGACTCAGGTCAGCAGAACTAGTTAGCCCAGGTGAGAGTTGATAAGAACCCGGAATGACACGTGGTTACAGGAATAGAGAAATACAAAGGAGAAATATTTTGCAGAAAATTGTGTACCTTAATTCTATATTCTATATTTTATAGTTACTAGTATTTCTATTCTATACTTCATTATTACTAGTATTCTCAGATAACCGCTAAGGATCTCTTGTTTTTCTTTTTATTTCCTACTACAGGATACTTTGTTCCAAATGTTTTTATGATAATTCTTGATGCAAAAAATAGAAAGTAATAACTGTTAAAGTTGTCATGACAAAGTACAGCCACTTCCCCGCTTGCTTAGAGAGAGCAGCAGACAAGAAAAACGTAATGCTGACCTTGCTAAATTCACCTCCGGGGGAATACACATCTTTAGATAAGACAGTATGCATTGGCAATATTTAAAACTTATTTGTAAGGTTTATTTAATCCTATCACAGCAATGTAAATGACTTTAAGGTCAACACATAGACTTACCAAATAGCTACTCCTAAATTAAGATGAAATTCTAAATCATCTTTAAAATATGTTTTAGAATATGACATAGAATATAGACATAATACTTTTAAAATGACACTCTCCCTGCCAGCAATCTTCCAAAAAAGTATTCTTGCCAGCCATTTTTTTCTCTTCTCCAGAGTGATGATAAGATAGTTCATAATTCAACCCTGTTTTTCACAGCTGTCACCGACATCTTAGTGACATTACCTTATGCACAATGAGCTCATGAGTGCCATCTGGAAGAGTCCTACCATCTTCCTGCATCAGAGGGACGAAAGAGAAACCAAACAACTTCTTCTCTCCTTTCTCTTTTGCTGTGGGACAAAAAAGAAAAAGAATTACTTGTTTAAGCATGTGTGCAAGCTTACATACCTCTGTTTAGATACAAAGATTGTCAAGAAGCATGATCATCAAAAAATATAACCCACCCTCACCAGCTTCTTTTACGCAACAGAGAGCAGCCTTTATGATGGGACCTCTGTCTACAGTAGCCACCCTCCAACCCCATAGTCCTGCCCTGTAATTTTCAAGTTACATTCCTTGACTAATTGTTTTCATGGAACTCACTATCTGAAATTATGTTTAAAAAATTTGTGCATTGCCTGTTTCTTCTCCTCACATGCCACCCTCCACCCCTGGATGTAAGCACCATCAAGGGCAAGATTGTTGTCTGTTTTATGCTTGGTAGTTCAAAGGGTGCCAAGAACATAGTAGGTTCTCAGTAAACATATGTTAAATAAGTGAACAAGTGAATGAATGAATGTGAAATGCAATGTTTAGCTTACTACTCATGGAAAGGGAAAGGAAACTTGGTAGCCTCCAAGCCCTGTGGAATCTACCTCCTTGGAATAAGTTAGGCATGCTGAAAAACAAAATAAATGGCAACCCATAGTTTGAGAAGGGCTTGATGCAGTAGTATTCTGGAAGCCAGAAATGAGGCAAGGAGGTTTTCACATGCCTAATTAAGTTACAATGGCTAGAAATGTCAAGGATCCTTGGCAGTTATTTGTAGATAAGGAAATTGAGATCACACAGTGTTAGTTAGGTAACTTACTCCTGATCTCTTGAGTACCATTCCAATTCTTTCCACCAAACTGCCTTTTCTCCAAAAACAGAGAAAGCATTAAAAGACCCTGGTCTCTTCAACTTGACTCTCCCCTTGTATTTAGATACGCAGGGAGGAGTCCTCCAGGGCCCACAGCCTATTATGGGCTGCATGGTTATTCTTTCCTACACAAGTGTGGAGTGTTACACTTGATAGAAATGTCCAGCTTTGGGATGCAGTCAGACCTGCGCTAGAGGAGTCAGACATGGTGATCTTGAACATCAGACAAGAGGCTTTAGAAACACATCATCCCCTTACTATTGATTCTGGCATTTAACCGCAAGGCAGTGGAGCCCCATGCCAAGAATAGTAATTTTGGCTGGCTGGCTTTGGCTCCTAGTATGAGGACATCCCTGAAAATGTGATTATAGCAAAGAATTTTCTTTTAAAGTCATTAATTTCAACCCCAGAGAGAAACTGGGAAAATATTGATGTACTTTAAAGTTAAGCGAAAATCACAGCAAAAATCTCTGGGAAGAGTTTCTACATCAATGAGAGTGCTGTGCTGCGTATAGAAGTTATGATTTCTGGGAGAAGACTTATTTGGAAATAATTTCCTAAGTTTATTTGACTTTTTTGGTATTCAATTCAAAAAGACAAGAAACAAAGCAACAGTTTCCCCAAATTTGCCTTCTGTTATAAATTAAAAATAAATACCGAACAAAGTTTGAAGTACATGGCCTTCTGTCTTGAGCTATTAGATCAGGATTAATAAAGTGAATGAACTGTTCCAGACAGTATGCATAATAAGATCCCTGTTTATTAGTAAAAATCCTAAATTTGTGGATTCTACCTCCTAACTTTCTAATTTATTCTTTCTAGTGCCCCAACTCCAACAATTGTGCCCCCTGTGACCTCCAATTTATTGACCTACTCCTCCTTCCCACTCTGCTCTCACTTCCCATTTCTATGTTCTATCATTCTAGCCACTTCCTCTAAAACACCCGAGACCCCTTACTCCTCCATACTTCCATTATAACACTGCAACCTGGTTAAATCCAACTTGCAGCTTATTCCATGCCTACAACAGACTAATCTCACATTAATTAACGCACACTAACCACAAAGGGGCCCTTAGCTGGGCAAACTTTCTACATTTACCTAATCAACTTACTCTTCCACTTTTCTAGACAATTATTTCATCCATTCCACTCCATTCTCAAGCCTCCAATACACTGGCACTTTCCTCACTCTCAGCTGATGTAGTGAGAGCCCAGCATCCACCTATTAACCCACGGCATCTGTGCCCTCCTGTGCTATGCCTCAACCACCCTACCTAAGGCTTAACCTTGAGCACTGGATCCCATGCTCCTTCCCTGGCTCGACGTCCTGTAACCCACTGTTCCATAACAGCTACTATCCCATTTCTCTGCTCTCTTGTATTCTTTATAGCAAACTTTCTCAAAAGATTTATCTATACCCACTGCCTGCCCTCCCTTTCCTCCATGTCACTCCTGGACTTACTCCAGCCAGGCTTTCATCACCACAAATCCACTAAAATCATTTGTCAGGTTCAATGACTTCCATGAAGCCAAATCAGGTGATAATTTCTCTGCCCTCATCTTATTTGATTTATCATTGGCACCTGACACATCTGATCAATCTCCTCTTGAAAAACTTTCTTCATTTAGCCTCCTGGATTCTCTTTCAACCTCACTGGCTATTCCTTCTTAATTTCATTAATGGCTCCCTCTCATTCTCTCAAGATCTAAATGTGTAAGTGCCCCCAGGGATCATCCTTGCACTCTTTGCTATCTAAACTCACTACTTGGAAATCTCATTCAGTCTCACAAGTTTGAAAATCATCGATGTATTAGTAATATGTTAGAGCTGGCCTGTACGGGCTCACAAGAACAGACAGCATGGCTTCTTTTCCCAACTCCAAGGTCAGTGACGTCAAGTTAGTAGCTTGAAATTGTCTTGGTGGGAGTATTTACTCCATGGAAATCAGCAAACAGTATAATTCAGGGCTCCTCTCGCCCCTCTCCACCACCCTGAGCTGCTTATTAAATATTTACAGAACACCACTGAACTATATGTTCTCATTCTCAAGTTTAACTCACCAGCTTGGATCTCTTTCAACTGTCTATTTGACATCTTGAATGTCTAACAGACTTCTCAGATTTAACATGTCTAAAATGGAATGTTTGATTTTTTGCTCTCCAAACAGATTCCTGCTGTTGTCTTCCACACTTCATTAAATGACCACTTCATTCTCAGGCCAAAATCTTAGGCTCATCATTACTTTTCTCCTTCTTTCATACCTGCTTTGTCAATAAATCTGTTAATAAAAGAATCAAACCACTACCATCCTAATGCAAACCACTTTAATCTCTCATGTGGAGGACTGCAAAAGCCTCCTGAATGGTCTTTCCGGGCCCACCTGGCCCAATCTACAGCCTGTTTTCCATACAGCAGCCAGACTTCCCTTCAATCTGAATCCTCTAATGACTCTCCTCACTCCAAGTAAAATCCTAAGTCCTCTACATGACCTAAAAGACAAAATGGGATGGGGCTCCCCTGCCACCTCTTTGGCCTAATCTCCAAACTCACTCACTTGCTCAGTTGGGCCACCTTGCTATTCCTTGAAAATGCCAACCATGTTTCAACCTCAAGTGTTTTGTACTTACTGTTCTCTCTGCCTGCAATATTCTCTCCCTAGATACCCAAGGGCTCATGCCCTTACTTCTTTTAGGTTGTTGCTGACTGACACATCTCCTTACCAGGCAGGTCTTTCTTGACTGCCCTATGTAAAATAGCAACACAGCACCATCGTTTTCTAGGACCTAACCTCAGTTTAGTCTTCTTCCCTGCACTTATCACTACCTTATCTAGTACGTGTTTATTTGATCACGTCTCACCTGTCTTCCCTCTTCTAAAACGACAGCTCTATGAGAGGAGGTATTTTGTTGTGTTCACTGAGGTATCTCCAATGCCCAGTAAAGTGCCTAGTATACAGTAGGTGTTTAATAAATATTTGTTTCATGAATAAATAACATTTTTTGAATGTACACACACACAAATATTTCCATGAGATAAATGATTACATTGATTATTTGTAGTTTATGGGATTATAGAAATTTTTTTTCTTCCTTATGCTTTGCTGTTTCTTCTGAATTTTAACAATGAACATTCAAAAGAAAAAAAAATATAACCCTGTGAAAAATGTTTGAAGTACAGTATACAAGAGGGCAGAGATCTAAGAGGTTTTACTGAAAATAGCCTTTATTTTACTTTCCAAGTTCTGAATTATAATTTCCTCCAAATGCTCTTTCTCCCTTTCCCCTTTGTTTCACCTTTATTTTCCTCTTTTTCTTACCTTAAAGCTCAAAGCTTTTATTAAGCCCAAATGAGAATTTATAAAAAAGATTGGTGGAAGGACAGGTATGGCACCCTTCCAAGTCCTTTATGTTTTGCCACCTCAAGTCCTACCCATGAACCACTTCTGGGAATTTGGAAGAATGGTGAGACCCTGCTAGCCATCTGCCTACCTTCTGAAACATCTACAAAAGCATAATTTATAGAGGTGTCTGAGCCAATTTCAAAACATGCCACAGTCCGGCAACAAAGTCCTTCTTCTCTCCCTGCATCTTGGGTGAATCACACAGCACTCAGGTGAAGTCACCACATATCTATTGGGAATGCCCCCATCCCTTCCAGGCTAGAGAGGAGCCTACTGCTTCTCCAAGAGTGTGATTCTTCTGTATCTCTTGCCTCGTTATATGGCTCCTGAAGCAAGATTCACCAGAACCTTCTATGGTCACAATGTACACTTCTGGTTGTATCTAAGATAGGCTTCAGGGACACAGGGAATATCAGAAGATCCCTGGACTGCGGGTTGGTGGAGACAGGGAGTGTGGGTTTGAGAGGGTGGTAATGAGTGCAAAAGAATTAAAATAGAGACAACAAGAAATTACAACTTTATGGGCAGTAACATCCATATGGACAAATCCTACAACATCCTTATGTCCTGGTTTTTCAGGTGTTGAATGAGGTAATTACTTCACGCCATCTCTAAGGCCTACTCAGGCTGACATTACTTGATTCTCATTTGAATACTGTCAGACTGTATGGTGATGCAGATATATGCAAATAAGATATAAATCTGAGCCAATCAGCAGCTTTCCTAGTGAACTCACATGCCCAGAAAAGTCCTCATGAGTTCCCCTGAACTGTCTGAGAGCTGGATCAGCTCTTGGCTAGAGAGACAGCAGATGGGCTGGGACTGCCTAAGGCCATCTGAGCCAGTCTAGTTTTCAGTGCTGTCTCTTCCCTTTCTGTCTAATCTTTCTAGACTGTGAAACCAATGAAGTGACTTTTCTAAAGGTTGGCACCTGGGCTAACAACTGTTGCCAATCTTCCTTTTTTTTTTTTTTCCTGCTTTATCTCCCCAACCCCCCCCGTACACAGTTGTACATCTTAGTTGCAGGTCCTTCTAGTTGTGGGAAGTGGGACGCCGCCTCAACGTGGCCTGACGAGTGGTGCCATGTCCGCGCCCAGGATCCGAACCCTGGGCCGCTGCAGCGGAGCGCGTGAACTTAACCACTGGGCCACAGAGCCGGGCCCCTGAACTGACTTTTATGAAAGTGATCATTTAAGAAGAACCCTGTAGATTTCCAGAGGGATTTTTTTCCTCCTTCTCCTTCTTCGATGTTTCAGAGAAGTTATGGGTTCTTTGAGAAGAAGTGAGCCCAGTCACCCAACAGGACTCCACTTGCCTTCATTTCTCCCTCATGGAGGTCTCTGGTTTGTCACACGTTTTCTACAGATAAGCCCACACTGTCATGACAGCTCAACAAGCACACAATCCCAACACAACAAAGCCAGGTAGCCAACCCCACAAAACACTTACTGGAACAATGCCGAAACTCAAAGCGGATATGCGCACCCCTGAATTTATCCACAGGAATGGGAAGTTTCAGCAGTTCGGACCACCTGGGACTGTTGTTATGATAAAGCACAAAGGAGTGGTACTCACTAGCTGGTGGCTCTCCAGAGCCGAAGGAGATATAATCCTAACAAAGAAACCAAACAGGTTAAAGAGAGCTTCATTTAAAGATTATTTTGAAAGCAGAAGAGCAATCACTCTGCTATATCTGCCTGTTCCCCAAATAGCACTTCACGTGAAAGCGCTTGGTCCTTAGCAGCGCTCCTTCTGCACTTGCTTCTGCTAGTGGCTGTGTCTGTTTAATTCTGATGCTGGTCTCCCAGGGCCTACTGTGCCACGGGTGGAGCTCAGTGATGGGACTGAGATGGGCAACTGCATGCCCAATTAGGGGTTCAACTACACAGCAAAGTTCTCGACCTGTTGCCGACAAAGCACATTCTGTGCCTCACTGGGAGACTCACAGAGCCCTGGGGCTCACGTGAAACACTTCTTCCAGAAAGAAACCTGCTATACCACCCAATTAGTAATACCTCAATCTGCATGCCCTATTTTGGTCAAAACGAAAACACGCAGGATTAAATGTGGTTTTTGTTGTTGTTATTTTTACCAATTCCCAAGGACAAAATGTTTATCTCCAAAACTATGACAGATGAAAAGAAAAAAGTCAAATGGCATAAGAAAATACTGCATTTAAAGAATACTGCTAAGAAGAAGCTGTTGACACAAATTAAACTATAAGAGCCTTTTTGTTTTTCTACTTTCCTTTCTGAAAGACATCTTAATGATTTTTCTAAAAAAGGAAAACTACATAGGGGTGGAAAAGAAAAATAAGATTGAAAACCTTGCAAGTCAGAAATTAACAGATAGCATCAAAGATGAACCCAAAGCAATGATGTGGAATTGTACCGAAAAGTAACCAGCATTAACGTACCTTCAAGGTCTGCCCACCACTCTCTACAATGAACATTGTAACTTCCACATTTCTAGCCACGCTCTTCCCTCCTTTTTCAAATTCTCCTCTTTCTATAGTGATGTATAAGTCATTCCTCATTTCACCTAGTAGGAGAGGAAAATTAAAACCATGTTATATATACTAGGAAGCATAATAAAGGACTCTATCAAGAAAAACTTCAGTTCATAAAATATACTGTTTATAGCATATACATATAAAAGTATAAATATAATATATTGTACTTTTATAAAAGGGTCCCACCCTCACTGCCAATATCCAAAAAAAGTAAAGGCCAGCTTCTGCTAGTATGAATTAGCAATACCGAAAATGTGCATTTAGGAGGTGAATACTGGGTTGAGTAGGAAGGTGTTGTCAGGTTTCACCATTTTCCAATATTTCCCTCATTTCATTTATGAGGTGTGATTACAAAATGACAGCCTAGCAGGGGTGGCTCAAAGAGACCAGTTTTAATATTTCATAGTCACAGCACTTAGAGTAGAAGAAATACCTATATGGAATAAAATGATAGGACTGCAAAGGGTACAGTTACAATTTAAACCTTTTCCAAAATTCATGGACAAAATGATCTCACTGCTGGAAAAAGCCAGATTAGTGCTTTATGAATACACATGTAGAATAATTCAGTCATACAGACAAACTTGGCTTCACATTTCTTACCATGAAGCTATAAAACAAATGGGAAAGGCCCTGGACTCAAACAGACATATTCTACGCACACGTATACCACCTATTTTTTCTCCATTGGTTATTTATAAAACTTGAATGCTTTCTAATCTTGCCCCTTTCTTATTACTGCAAGAAAAAAGAGAAATTTGATGTCAACTAGCAAACGTAGGCAAACACCCCGACAGTGCGTCTGCTGTAAGAATTAAGTTACGGGTAAGTGGTGAGTGGATAGGGAAGTGAGAAGTAAGTAAGCAAAGTGCTACTAGAAAGTTTTTGAAGGTAAATGTTGGTGAGGTTGGCATGGCTAAATTTACTTTTACTTAGCTTAGCTTTCAAACATTTGAAGAATCAAAAGCAATACTCTTTTTTTCTAATAAAAAACCTCCCCATAAGGAAGTAAATTAGTGGGAAGAACAATAACTGTACAAATATGCCCACAACTGGGAGATTTATAAAACTTCCTGACCAAAGTGTGTTCAAGAAAGTACCCTGGCTTTCAAAACCGTGGGGGAATACCAGTGTGCCTGGTTACCTTCCTCCATAAAGACCAACTCTTTATGAAGGCATCATCTGTGAATGACCTGGGCTGACCAGGAAACAGATGGGCCATAAAATAGAGAAAGTGAGTAAGTCCTAAAAAGGACGAAATATTAACTACCCTTTACAAAGAGTATATAAAAAATACATTAATGGAAACAACTGATACAGTGGTCTCTGTCTTACAAATTTCTAGTACTCTCATACAGCCCATGCAAATCAACTTGGGAAGGCAATGAACTTGGAGTTCCAAGAGAAAAGCAACATATTTCAGCATATTGAAAATTATATTTGTAGGCTTTGAAAGTTTTTTGTTTTAATCATCTCCATTTAAAAAAAAAATTTTTAGAGAATGGCCCAGTAACTTCCACAAGATTGCTAGGGTTTTTACAAGCCAGTTCATTTTACTACTTATATATATTTATCACTACACACACACACATTCTTAATGCTATTTATTTTAACACTTCCATTATAGAATGAATAATCAACTCAGACACTTTGTCCTCTGAACCAATCAATTTCAACTCAAATTAGGTCTGGTAGCTAATGGTCTGCACATGTGCTATTTGAACAACATGTTTGGGAGGAAATTCTTGACAATAGTTTTCCCACTAACAGATCTGGCAGGTAAAAAACCACACACAAATCAAGGTACTTGAGAGCAAAAGATGTTAGTTAACAATAGCAAAATTCCTTTGCTTCTTCGAGTAGGTGACACATAATGAGTAGCTCTGCTTACAAATAGACTATAAAACAAACACTGATTAATGGGAAGTATAGCTCCAGGGGTTTTTTACCTTAGAAATTTCCCATCATGAGTAATTAGCTTGTCCAAACCACATGGGGACTAACTGTCCTGCAAAACGAAGAGTAAATATTTCTTGGGAGGGGGACTTCCACTTTCATCTGCTGGAAGGACAGGGCAACTGTGACTTCAGCAAAGGCAAGGAGGATGAGGGAGGTTTCCAAGGCAACCTGTTTCCTGTCTGCAGGCTAGGACCAAAGAAGGATAGGGGTGGGGGAAGAGTAACGTACTGGCAGCACCATGAAATTCTTCCTCCATGTATTCATTCAGCAAATATATCTTGAGCACCTACTATGTGCCGGAGATTATTCTAGGCCCTGTAGAGTCAACAGTGAACAAAGCAAAAATCCCTTCTCCACAGAGTTTCAGTTCTAGTCATGGGAGGTCTTGAATATAGAACTAAAATATATAGCAAGTTGAACAATAAGTGCTGTGAATAGAAGTAAGACACAGAAGGGGGATAAAGAATGTTGAACAGGGGCATGGGGTGTTATATGAGAGAAGCCCCACTGAGAAGATGAGCGATCTGAGTGTTTCAACAAAGGAGCAAGGTTAAAAATGGCATTAGCCTACTAAGCCAATCCTTAGAGCCTGTTTAGCTTATAACTTAGTTGGAGTCTTCTATCTCTCCTGAATTCAGAAGAGATTCTGAATTCAAATAGGCCTGAAGGATGTAGGGTCACAGGAAGATTGGAATAATAAGATCTGGATTCAAGTCTTCTTAGCTACTGTCTACTCCATGTGATATTAGTCTAGACCGAGTAATATAAACCTCTGGGCCTCAAGTTTTGGTGTTATTAAAATGGGGTAGGGATGGAGAGGTGGTAGGAGCAACAAGACCACTTTGTTATGTTATGCTGTTTCTATGACTTAAAAAAGAACTTCTGGAATATAACACATTCATAAATTAGAACACCTTACACATCTATGTTAACTTTCTGTTCCTTAACCATCACTATCTCTGTAACCCCTTTGTCTTTTGCAAACCTATTAGACAAAAATAAGATTTCTTTGAAAAGAGAACACATGACAAGAAGAACATTTCTTCTGGATGACATTCTACATATGTCTCTCCAGGAATTTTGCAGCTTGCTGTGTTCCAAAACTACAAGGTGCCATGTTTTGCCAAAATATGCAGAAGGATAAAGTTGAAACAAGTGCTAATTAAAATCAATACACTTGAGGTGGGTTCTGGAGAAAACTAATAAGCCCAAAGGTGTTAAGAAAGCATCTTGGGTAATTAAGAGACAAACCATAAAGTGAGTATGAAATGGATCCATAGCACCAGTGTGATAAAGCTACTTTCCCGACAATGTTTATTAACACCTTTCACTTCTCAAACGTACTACCCTGCAAATTTGATGTGCACGACACTTTGCTCTGGTTAAGCAGGCCCACTGGCTGGGAAGCCTTTACACACGTGAAGGCTTCTCAAAATATTACTGTAGATGAGATAAACATAAGGCCACAACACTAGGAACAAATTCAAGAGTTAAGTGACTGCAGCCAAATGGGGTCAACTTATGGCTTGACCTTAACTGGCTTGACTTTAACAGGCAAAAGGTCTCCATTAGTAGCTGAACACCTTGATCCTTGCTTCTATCCTCTGAATGCTTTGGATCAAGGCACAGAGTGCATGCTCAACACATCAAGTAAACCATTGCACCCAGCCGCAGGGGCTAGCCCAGTGCCTTATCTGTGCTGTATATTTGTTAATATTTATGGAACTAGAAAAGAAAATTTCTTGTCCTTCAGTTAAAAACAAATCAACATGTGCAAAAGACTATGGGTTTTTTGTGAACTTAGATGATGACGATGACGATGACAGTAGTAACAGATGACAGTAGTATAGTAGTTAGGTACTTTGCCAAGTGCTACAAGTAAAACATCTCATCTTCACATCAACTTTATGAGAAGATCTTATCATTTCCATCTTACAGATGAGGAAACTGAAGTGTAGAAATTAAGAAATGTGTCCAACATATTAACAATATATGTTAAAATAAAATCATATTTTTTCAGTATGAAAAAATGTAATTCAACAGGGTGAGAAAGGCCATCAAATAAGCTAGTGCAATTTAGCCTTTGTTATCAGAAGACCAGTGCCTTCAGTAATGAAGGTATTAGTTCTACTCTATTTCACATTGGTCGGACCAGTCTGGAAGTACTGATTTCAGTTTTAGGGACCATCTTTACAGGACAGAAACAGATAGAAACAATATCATCCAGACCATAAACAATATGGAGAAAGGACTCAGAACTCATCAGAGGAGGGATGATGGAGATAAGAGAGTTAACTGAATTTTAAAATGTTGAGGTTCCAAGCAGAAAAACTCAACCCAATAGATAGAAGGTAGAGGGACACCAGTCCAAAATGAAAGAGGTCACTTTGAGAGATGACCTGATGATGTGCTCTTGGTCATAAATATCCAAGTATGAGCCAGAAAACTACCACCAGGGACTTGAGGAAGAAACTCACGCACTGGACACATGACTGGGCTAGAGGGCCCTTTATGTGGTGGCAGGCAGAATAATGACACCTCCTTACCTTCCCCCCACAACAAAGATGTTCAGGTCCTAATCCTAGGAACCTGTAAATATGTTACTTTACATGACAAAAGAGCCTTTGCAGATATGATTAAGTTAAATATCTTGAGATGGGGAGATTTTCTTGAATTATCAGGGTGGGCTCAACATAATTACAAGAGTCCTTAACAAGAGGGAGGAGAAGGGTCAGAGACGGTGATGTGATGAGCGAAGTAGAGGTTGGAATATGTGGGGCCATGAGCCAAGGAGTGCAGGCAGTCTCCATAAGCTGGAAAAGGCAGGGAAATGGATTCTCCCTTAGGGCCATCAGAAGAAATGCAGCCCTCCAATAGCTTGATTTTAACCCAGGGAGATCTGTGCAAATTTCTCACTTCCAGAACTATGAGATAATACATTTATGTTGTTTTGAGCTATCTCATTTGTGGTGATTTGTTACAGTAGCCATAGGAAACTAATACAAGATGCCACCCACACCCAAGCTTCTATCATTCCATGACGCCTGCAAGGGGCGCAAGAGATGGGGATAAGATTCACAGGTAACTGGACATCGAAGCAGACCACAGACAGGGAAAATTTATGGGTGGGTTGAAAAGTTACCTTTGGATTTCTCACAGAGTACACTTTAGTAAAACCCCTCAATGTTTTCTCTAATTTCTGTCTGTTCTCGTTTTTATTTTGCTTTATTTTAGGGGAATACTATCAGATGTTTAGCTTTTTGGGGGGCAGTAGCTTTCTAATTTTTGTTTATGACTATTTAAGCAAGCAAGCGCAAATGATCCAATAGCACCAATGACAGGCTTACCAGAACAGTGTTGCACAGAGACAGGAGCAGGGATTGGCTGTGGCTCCCCGCTGCTCATCACACTCTAAGCCAAAGCATGAAGATCTGATAGGGCCAGTGGGGGCAAGTCCTACACCCTTGGACAGTGGGGCCTGTAAGCTTCATAATTTGTGAGGCACCAGCCCCTGCCCCAGTCTGACCTGGGGCTGGGATCCAATGTCAGCGTGACATGGTAGAACCACAACCTCCATCTCTCTTCAGTCACTGTGGCATCCATTGTTTGAAAGGCCACTATCCCCTCCATGGTCAGGAGGTTCTGCTCTGAGCTGAGTGGTTGCACCTATATGATGCAGAGGCCCATGACTTGGACTGGGGGGTGGTGAGCTTTGGTTAGATTTAGGATATATTTTTAAGTAAGATCAAATCATATCATATTTACTCCCACCTGGTTTCTCCAAAAGAAGGCTTATCTCAAGAAATTCCATCTGTTGATGTACATGTCTCTATCAGTAAGTGGTAAAGAATAATAATGCTTATATTACATATCTATAACATATTTCTCACTGCAGCCTTATAAAGCATTATACAGTCAACTTTGACCAAATAGAAATTTGACTTACCTCAACTACTGCCTAAAGACCAAAGGAAAAGGAGACTTACTCTGGATGATACTCTTTAAATAAATGAATAAATCTTGATATGTCTATCAAAGCTACTACTGCTGGCAGCCATTTGAAACACAGGCTCTGCTAATTGTTTTCAGTGAGTCTCTAGCCTCTACATCTCAACCCTTCTCTTCCCCTATCACCCCACCATTTTTACTTAATTTCTTTTAGGGTTAGGAGCTTCAAAGATCTTGCTTATACTAAAAGTGAATGCACTGGAAGGTACTAATTAGGGGTTCCCTAACAAAGAGTGACAGTTTGACCAGTTGATATATGAGAACAAGTCTCCAGGGAACAGGGTACAGGTGGGGAAGATAGGGTAGGGAGACAATGAAGAAAGTAAAGACAATTTTGCCTAGAAAGAATCATAAACTCAGAGTAAGAACTGACTTTCAGGGAGGGGGTGGGGGACACAGCCTGACCTCCCACAACATTCATGACACATCAGCCAGCTTTCCTCCAAAATGTCTAGTGGATGGAAACTCAGTCCTTCCTGAGTGTCAGCAATGGCTTGGGCCCTGCTTTGCACAGAGTCTGTTAAGACGTTCAGAGCTGGGCTGTCCAACCACTGCCACATGTGGCAACTGAGCACTTGAAATGTGACTTGGCTGAAAAGAGGTGTGCTGTAAATGCACAATACTAAGCAGTTTTCAAAGACTTAGGTTGAAATAGAGAGTGTCAAATAACTCAGTCAGAATTTTCTATAAGGGTTACCTATTGAAATGATAATATTTCGGATGTATTGGTTTAAATAAAATATATTGTTAAAGTGAATTTCATCTTCCTACGTTTTTTAAGTGGCTACTAGAAAAGTTAAAATTACATTTGTGGCTCGTATGATATTTCTATTGGAGAGCACTGATTGAAATATTTTTGCTGCTCCCTCTCTCAGGGGCTCAGAGACCAGACGAGGGAACTTTCTGCAGTTATTTGGTTTGTAGGTGGCAGTAATGGAGCTTCACAGAAAGTGACTTTTCTTCTTTGGAAATTGGATACCCTAAGAAATAAAGTGCTGAATGATGGACCGTGAGCAAGAAGGAGGGTCCAGAGGACTTCTTGATAGCTCGAAAGCACGAGGGTAGATCTCCTTACACCAGGAGACATCAACTGCCAGTGCAACAGCCAGACCAAAGGGAGCATTTCTGTTTTCATGATTTTCTCATTCCAGAAAGTGTTTGGCATTGATGACATTCTGTGATCCTCAGGAAGAGTTTTGTGTACATTCCTGTCAGTGTCAGGACCACAGATAATTCATTCAGCAGACAGGCAGACACTATGCTGATGAACTTGGTCCTGCTGGTATAAGCACGCACCTCGCCCGCCCTGACCCCTATCAGAACACAAATGAACTCAGAAGGACAAGTCTAGAAAATGGAAAGTAAAAAAATCATGCTAGCAGAATGTCAGTACAACACCGGGATCAGAAATGTTCACATACATTTTCTCATTGAAGAATTCAGCTCAAGTTTTCATTAGAGCCACCACTGAGACTTAACTGACAAGTCAAAATTCTGAAAATAACAAAGAAAAACAAAACAATGACTGTGTGTTGGCCAATGTAAAAACTTCCATTGAGTTGTAAAGTTGCTTTCAGCTGTTTGAGAAATATACACATCTCTCCCTTCTCCATCTAATTTGGAAGATTAAGAAGTCAAAGAAGAAAAAGGAGAAAGGAAAAAGAAGGAGGTGCATTCAAAAACCTCTTGCAGTCCTCGGCACTTCAGCCTTACGTCTGGGAGGTCTGATCCCCTGACAGTGTGGACCTTGCTACTCTAACACGGTGCGGGAAACGGACAGAAGCGAGCCTCATTCCACAGAAAGTTCATTTCCATCATTAAAGCCAAACAAGAGCTGCATGAGCACAGCACATCCCAGACAATTACTCAGCCGGTGAAGTGTCATGTTGCTTTATATTTTTCCATTTCTCAATGATACTGCCCAGAGACCAAGCTGAGCAATTCTTCTAGCAGCTGGCTACATTCTGTTCTAAAATATGTTTTTTATATTAGATTTGCCCATCAATTTGCTTCCCAGTGGGATGAAATTTTTTCTTTTTTTGTTAAAGAGGAAATACCAGTTATTTATAGCAACTCAAGGAAATAATGAACGGTTGCAAGAGCCACTGAATAACATGCCACCAAGTAAACAGTTCTATAAACAGTCATTTCCAACAACAGCAGCATGAGATGCTCCGGCATACTAAGCCAGGTCAGGTCATCTCAGGAAACTTTCCAGGCTGTTCTCTTATCCTTCCCTGCATGAACAAATTCCCATAAGGAGATGACAAAATGCTGCAACAGACAATGCCGGTCAGTGTCTGCTTCTTGTTAGGTCTTTGGTCACGGCAATCCTACCATCGGTCTCACAGCTGTGCCACGGGCCTTGTCAGATGCAACTTCTTGAGCTTGCCTCTACACATGGGATTTAAACAGTGATTTAGAGGATCTTGTTTCCAAAAATACCGTCAACAATCTGGGACTATTTCATTTGGTCTTTCTATTTTTTTTTTTTTGGCTGTGGATGGTGGGATGTGGGGGCACTGATAAATATTACCACTTGGCATTTACTTTAACAGTGTGACTCTCCTTAACCTCTACCTTCTCCACTTAGAAACAAATACTTTTCTGCAGTATTTTTTGGTTGTTAAGAGAGATCTGAATTATATATACAAATAGAGATAGGAAAGGTGTAGAAATACATGTGGCATTTGCACATGGCTGTTTATGTACATATACATATCTCAGGTGGAAAAATCCTTCAAGAAAGGCTAACTATTGCTCAATAACTATTCTTATAAAAACCTGTAAGGATATCCCCTCAGTGACCTCACTAGCATCTTCCTCCAAAGGGTAAAGTATTTCCTGTATACTACTTCAATTTTCCTTCTTATCATGTCATAATGTAACGTAGCCATGGCCCCCACAAGTTATCCACCCTAATATAATCAAAATATAAAGATATTTTTTTTTAAAACTTTTGCTTATTTATTATCACACACCTCATTTCATCCTTCAGGATGGCCCATTTGAACTCTTTGAAGTTGATAATTTGAAAAATTTCTCAGATGTTGAAAACAGACAAAATACTCATATTTCATCATTTGGTTCATCCCAAGTCACTTACCAGGCATAATAATATTAGAAAAACCCAACTTCCTCGTTATGGACACTCCATGAGAAAACACTGATGAGTATTCTCTTCTGATTTGTTCAATATCTCCGTGTAATAGTTGTAGGGAAACTGCTAAACCTAAAGTAAATGAGACATACCAGAGTTAAAAACAGAAGAACAGACATAGCATGAACCAAAACTGAACTTGTTCAACAAGCCCAAATCTCTGGTATCACTGTTTCAAGCTAAGGGTTAAGAGTCAGACAAAATCAACAGATTCTACAGGAATAATATCTAGATGACACCTTTCCAACTTGACCACCTGAGTTTTCCATTTATAAGGAGGTTTAGAGCAACTGGAAAAAACTTGAGCAGAACACCATGAAGAGGAAGTCTGAGTTCTAGCCCTGACACCCTCTTGTCCAACCCCTGCCAGATGGAAATGTCCCTGCACCAACACTCATTCCAGAAACTGCCAGTGGCTACCTGGCCTAGAAGACGTTGATCCCAAAATGGGAGTTTTAATTTTTTTTTAAAACTCTCTGAGGTCTACAAATAATTACTTACCAAATATCATAAAGATGAACACAAATCTAAAGACATAATTCAAAAATTTTAAGGATATTTATATAGATTTTCTTAAAACTTAAGTAACAAAGGTGATTCTAATGCAACCAAGATTATATTTTTAATATTATATACAGTATAAACTCATAATGGCATTAGTTTCTACTGAGAAGAATTTAGCAGAATGTAGGTCACTTTGACAAACAAAAGGAATTTAGTCAGTAAAGTAGTAAAATGATTTTTTTTTTGGCCCCAATTACAGTGACCTTACTACAGTGGGATATATAGAAGATGAATGACACTTTTTTCATATATTATTTTTCCCAACTCTCAGGCAAAAACTACAGAAAGAAAATTAATGTCATGTCTTTGTGAATATGTTTGTATATTTCCAAGAGGCTACTTCTCTTCCAGCTTTTCTAATTACCTCTTCCTTTTTTCTTCTATTATTTTAAAACAAGAAAGAATTTAAAAAGGCCCTCACTTACATTAGTGATAGAAAATGAAACCAGTCAGAGGTGACATTTTAAAAAAAACTTTCAGACATCATCAACCTGAACTCAATTTTAAAATGAATTTGGATGGTAGAGTCAAGAGGATGATCAATCTGTACTCAAAAGCTATTCCATCTACCTCATTATTTATCACCTCCTTTCACTCAATAATATATATATACTAAGTGTAAGTTCTCCCTTTCATTCATAATTTATAGTGCTACAATGCTATCTACAAACATAAATTCTAAGAATGACAACAATCATGCTGGAATGAAAATAAATGCAAAACTAATTTGCCACACATCCAGATTAGGATTTCCTTTCACTCTCCTTCAATAATTTGAATGAACAACACAAAAGCAATGTTTTATGGGTTTGCTTGCTTGCTTTCCAACAGAGTAGTTAAAACATCAGGAAAATTCATCTTTTTAAAAAAAGCATTAGGTGCAGAGAGATGATGGAGCCTTTGCTGGGGTTCAAATCTGACCCCCAAGATGAGGCATACCCAAGGGGCAATGACATAAGAAGGACAAGAGGTGACTCCATCATCGTGTCCTCACTCTTTCTGGTGTGCGGATCTAACAGAATGTTTGTGTCAGAGAATTGTTGTGAGAATTAAATTAAATCTGGCAGGTACTTTAAATCTGCATCCCATTTTACCTAACTCCCCTTTATCTCCTTGCCTACTCCCATTAGATTTGAGTTGGGTGACTGAAGGCAATGGAATGGAGGCGCTTCTGTCCTCCAAAAGCCACAAGGAATGAAGTAGGGGCGATCACGTGGTCTGGATGGTTTGATGGCGACAACAGTCAGCGCAGCTTTGGGATACTTTAAGCAGTACTATTGGTTCCTTTTAAAACCCAGAGGCAGGAGAATGAAGACAAACTAACGTGTTATAATCCATCTGTCCTAGCAGCTATTTCTTCCTGACTCACACGCTCCCACTACCCCCACCTCATCACTGGTATCTCTGTTCTCCCACTTCTGTCCTTTTGCCTTCAAAATACTCACCCACACCGTCACCATCATCATTAACATCCTCAGAAGCTGATATTTGTAGAATAGCAGTGTGTGCCAGACACGGTACAGAATAACGCTCCCTCCCACCGGGGAGAACACTGTTCAAATTCTGGGGTACTATAAGCAACGCTTTCAAATAGAAAATCAGAGGGATTTAACAAAATTCTTGAGATCCTGTGATTTTTTTGTGAGTAAAGATGATTTTAGTAGGACTTCTCATCAAAGGTTCTGATCAGAGACACTGGCAACATCATGTGGTATGTATAAAGTAAGAAGAGAAAAGAATTAAGTGGTAATGAAAAAAACAAAGAGATCGTGCTCTTCAGCATAGGGGCTGCAGGAAGGCAAAGTGACTAGGATTCTTGTTTTGCCCTCTTGGAGCCAGAATTCATTTAACCATCAGTCATCTTTTTTCTTTTCCTTTTTTTTTTTTTTTTTACATAAGCTGAATATTTTACAGAGGATAAAGAAAAGCATTCAGTCAGAGACAATGAGAATGCTACACAAAATTAAGGACAAGAAATAGAGAAACAATATATGTTTAAGGAATAGACATAGATGTTAGCATGAACAGAGAAAAACATTAATGTTCTCTAGAAAGCAAGAACCACAGAGATGAGAGAGTGCAAAAGGACACAGAGGACCCACGGAGGAGACAACAGAGACGAGCAAGCTAGTGAATAAGGGAAGGCAATGAGGAAGTGACCAGAAAAACAGACAAAATAGTACAGGGAAAAAAGGAAAACCGAGCATGTAAAAGTTGAATGCATCCTAAAGTTTGGGTAAAAGAAATGGTAGTTTTCAATCTGGAGGTTTAGAAAGATAAAGATAAAAGCCCTAGGTATAATGATTCATTTATCTAGCCAAGTGATACCAATATGGGGGAGAGGGGAAAGTACTGCCATTTTGAGGTGACCCAATTTCTCTAGAATAAAGAACTCACAGACAGTGAAGAATTGGAAAGGTCAACTGGGCCAAGGGCCTGACTACAATCTTCTTGGCTCTTCCCAGATCATCAAATCAATTTCCACACAAAGCAAGACAAAGAAACAATGTGATGCAGTGGTGAATCCAAAGGGATCAGTCCACAAAGAGCCACTGCCATACCATTTATTTCTCAATCAGGGAAACACCTGAGCCTATTTTTAGAGTGGTCCTTAATTATCAGGACTATAGTCAACAGGTTGGATAAATGTATCAGCAGAACAATAAGAAACAATGTATTAAGACGAAGAAACTACTCATCACTTCAAAGGAGTGACTTACCAAATACTCACCCATTCCGATTACCTGAGGATTAGCCCTATCCTTTGAGGAGTAGCAATTTATGACATAGGGTATGTTTAGAGAGCAGTATTTTTCTTTTCATTCTCTTCCTTGACAGACAACTTCACTGTCCTTGCCTAACCTATCATCTCTGGGGCTGGGGCAATTTCTAAAATTTGATCTGCACACTTTGCCCTACTCCTGCCATAATTCAAACTGCCCATTTTTGGTAAGGCAGTAACTTCCAGCTTAAGAGGAAGGTGGAAGGTGAGATAGAAGGATGTACCTGATAAAGCCTTGCTCCAAAGGAACTGGTAATCCAACAATGAAGGTAAGACACACATATAAAAATAGAATATCAAGCACAATGGGTTAAGTACATGATAGGAATATTAAAATAAAGAAAAATTATTACTGATTGAGGGAATGTAAAAGCTCAGGGAAAATTTTTTTAACAGGGATTTATAACAACCAATAAGCTGAAGAATTAGGTTAAATTTTTAATTTCACAAAATATATCAATAATGTTTTAGAATCACTTTCTTCTGGCCCTTAATTTAAGTACCAAAAATGAAATTGCTAAGGGAGAAATATTCCTCTTATTGTAAGAAACAATCATTAAACAACTTTTTTTTATATCAACCTAGATACTTGAGTCAATTATAATGATTTGATATGTAATTTTAAACAAAAGTATAGTCACTAATCTAGAGTCTGTCACAAAACAACATATTTTTCATAATGAAGCTTAGCTTAGAGAGCAGTAGTACAGGAAAGAAAGCCTTGGTATCTTTACATCAAATGTAGTTGATTATTTGATAGCTCTAATTTCACAGGAATTGAAATTAACTCACTCTGTAAGATGGTTCCTTTTAAATTTATAAAAATCTGCACTTTCACATAAAAAAATGGCAAGCACAGCATGTTTTATAAGTAGTAGGCAAAATTAACTTTAGACTAGATCAGCCATTTGGCCACCAATGAACCAAGCAACATGGAGCTGTGAATAGCTACAACAGTGCAAAAATGGAAAAGAGTGACAAAGATATTTCATAAATACACGTTGTGATTAAGTGTGCAGTTTAAGAAGTATATCACACAGTCGCATGCCCCGTCTCAATGGCAACTTCTCTGTGCTTTGGTTTCCACATCAGTAACATAATGAAACCAACTCCATAAAATACTTTGGGCAATACCTGGCAAAAGGAAGTGCTCAAAAATGTTAGCTACTGCTACTACAACTAACCACTGCCACTACTGTTATTATATGGTAATAGAAGAGAGCATTGTTTCTGTTCTTATTCCTCCCTGCTGAAATGTCAAGAAGTTAGCTTCCATCAAAAAACGCTCAAGCTTCCCTAAGCACCATACACAGGCAATATTCCTCTTTTTTTTTTTTTTAAGTGAGGAAGCTTGGCCCTGAGCTAACATCTGTACCAGTCTTCCTCTATTTTGTATGTGGGACGCTGCCACAGCATGGCAGCTTGACGAGCAGTGTGTAGGTCTGTGCCCAGGATCCAAACCCATGAATCCCAGGCCACTAAAGCAGAGCACGTGAACTTAACCACTATGCCACCAGGCTGGCCCCCCAATATTCCTTTTAATAGGCATGTCTACTTCCCACAGACTAGCCCAAGTACTGCAAATCTCCCAGTTATTTGAATGATTAGGTTCTATGGAGGTTTCAAAGGCAAGTCTGTCTATTGATCAGGAGCGATATTCTTTTTTTTTTTTTTTTTAAATTCCCAACCCATATTTATTTATTTTTTTACCTTATTTTATTTTTTTTAAGATTGGCACCTGGGCTAACAACTGTTGCCAATCTTTTTTTTTTTTTTTTCTGCTTTATCTCCCCAAACGCCCCCTGTACACAGTTGTATATCTTAGTTGCATGTCCTTCTAGTTGTGGGATGTGGGACGCTGCCTCAATGGGGCCTGACGAGTGGTGCCATGGCCGTGCCCAGGATCTGAACCCTGGGCTGCCGCGGCGGAGCGTGCAAACTTAACCACTCGGCCATGGAGTCAGTCCCCCAGGAGCCATATTCTAATATGGGAGATTTGACAAACGCATAACTGATCAATGCAAGCAGGGAATGTGCACAAACAGACATGTGGAAATGATGAAATTCCTAAAGGCATAGGGATTCTGGTTTTGTGCCCAGATATCAATAAGCCAAAGCTCTGAACAAGTAACAAATTCTGAAATACCCTTGAGAACATATTTAGATGTAATCTGGTGAGGAGGAGAGAGGTTCTTCTATTCTCTTATTCTGTATTTTCCAATTATAACGATTTTTCTTTCTCTTCTTTTCTTCTTCATTTCTATGCTCTAAATGAATTGGATTTTCTCAGTTCCGCTATTTTTCTCTCTACTATTTTGAAAGTTCTATCTTGTATTTCTATTTTTTAAATGTTTACTGGTTCTTTCAGTGAATGTGAATGTTAATTTCTTTCATTTTTCTGAAAATATCTTTATTTCCTCCCCATTTTAAAATAACAGTTGGGCAAGTACAGAATTCAAAGTTGGCCATTAGCCCCAGCAATTTTGAGATTTTATTCCTTGACATTCTAAACTTTATAACTGCTGCTGAGACTACTACTTCTTTGGGGTAATCAACTTTTTTCTCTCTGGTTTCTAGTTTTGTCTTAGGTATTTCACGGTTGGTCACAATTTCTCTAGATACGACTTTAATTTTATTTCTCCCGCTCATGACTTTGGCTTCTTTTTTTTTTTTATTTTTTTTTATTAATGTTATGATAGATTACAACCTTGTGAGATTTCAGTTGTACGTTTTTGTTAGTCATGTTGTGGGTACACCACTTCCCCCTCCGTACCCTCCCCCCACCCCCCTTTTTCCCTGGTAACCACCGATCAGATCTCCTTCTCAATATACTAATTTCCACCTATGAGTGGAGTCATATAGAGTTCGTCTTTCTCTGACTGACTTATTTCGCTTAACATAATGCCCTCGAGGTCCATCCACGTTGTTGTGAATGGGCCAATTTCGTCTTTTTTACGGCTGAGTAGTATTCCATTGTGTATATATACCACATCTTCTTTATCCAATCATCAGTTTCTGGGCATGTAGGCTGGTTCCACGTCTTGGCTATTGTAAATAATGCTGCGATGAACATAGGGGTGCAACGGACTCTTGAGATATCTGATATCAGGTTCTTAGGATAGATACCCAGTAATGGGATGGCTGGGTCACAGGGTATTTCTGTTTTTAACTTTTTGAGAAATCTCCATACTGTTTTCCATAGTGGCTGTACCAGTTTGCATTCCCACCAACAGTGTATGAGGGTTCCTCTTTCTCCACAACCTCTCCAACATTTGTTGTTCTTGGTTTTGGATGTTTTTGCCAATCTAACGGGGGTAAGGTGATATCTTAGTGTAGTTTTGATTTGCATTTCCCTGATGATTAGCGATGATGAACATCTTTTCATGTATCTATTGGCCATATTCATATCTTCTTTTGAGAAATGTCTGTTCATGTCCTCTGCCCATTTTTTGATCGGGTTGTTTTTTTGTTGTTAAGGAGTGTGAGTTCTTTGTATATTATGGAGATTAACCCTTTGTCGGATAAGTGGCTTGTAAATATTTTTTCCCAATTAGTGAGCTGTTTTTTTGTTTCAATTCTGTTTTCCCTTGCCTTGAAGAAGCTCTTTAGTCTGATGAAGTCCCATTTGTTTATTCTTTCTATTGTTTCCCTCAACTGAGGAGTTACAGTGTCCGAAAAGATTCTTTTGAAACTGATGTCAAAGAGTGTACTGCCTATATTCTCTTCCAGAAGACTTATTGTCTCAGGCCTAATCTTTAGGTCTTTGATCCATTTTGAGTTTATTTTGGTGTGTGGTGAAAAAGAATGGTCAATTTTCAATCTTTTGCATGTGGCTGTCCAGTTTTCCCAGCACCATTTGTTGAAGAGACTTTCTTTTCTCCATTGTATGACTTTGGCTTCTTTTATCTGAAGACTCTTATCCTCTGCAAACCTCTGTAAATTCTCAACCATTTCTTTTCAAATGTTGCAGCTTTCACATGTTCTTTCTTTGGCTTTTCTGGAATTCTTACTAGATGCATGCTGATTTTTTTTTATTCAATCCTTTTTATCTTTTAAATGTTCACTCAGGTTTTTCCTTGGCATTTTCCCTTTGGCGTTGCATTCTGGCTAATATTCTAAGCTATAACTTTTAGTTTATTCGTTCTCTTTTCAACCACGCTCTGATGGTATTTAAGCAGTCTACTAATTTTTCTTCAACGATTTCTTCTTTAAAAGAATTTTGGAAGATCTATTAAATCTTTCTAGTCACTAGAATCTAAGGACTATAAGAGGACAAGGATTTTTATTTGCTTTCCTTAATGCTGTATTACTACTGCCTTAAATAATACTACACATACAGATGCTCAATTAATGATTTTGATGCATGAATTTGAAAACTCTCCTTAACTTCTTCATGATGATTTCTTTCTCATTATAATTCTATTTTTTTATCTCTTGTTCGGTCATTTCATGACAGTCTATGATCTAAAATTCTATGAGGTCATAATTCCTGTTTGTTGTATCTGCTTACTCTGCCTCATTGTTGATTATTTCATGATTGATTATTACATTATGATTCATTGTGACTCATTTTCAGTGGGTATTGCTTTTTTCACAAGAAGCCTATGCACCGTAGGTGTGTAAGTGGCAATATGGAGTGGTTATACATTTACTTTTTTCAGGCTACTCAACTGGGACCAGATTTTTTACACTGAATTTTATGGCTATGAATTATTCCAAACTATTGAGCTAGTATAAATTCAGACTAATGGCATAAACTTGGAGTTTTGATGTCTCATGGAAGAGTCACACAACTCATCACTTTTTTAAAACAGAGAACAGCTCTTTCTGCTCCAGTATTATAAGAGTCACTTTTGGGTGCCACTTGTACACACCTAAGCCATGTCTCCACTTCCATGGGAAATTTAAAATTTAAGTCCCCAACTGTCAGGGCCTAAATTCATGGCCCCCCTTTCCTGTTAAAGCACCTGCCTGAGTGCTTCGAGTCCTGAGTTCCCTCTTCATGTCAGCAAAACTTCCTTTCCTTGCTTTGAACCTTACTTCTCTATTTCTTACCACGTCTTTGTATAATTTACCCAGCATTTTTATATGTTTGTAGTGGAAGGGGAGGTTATAATAGTTTAGTCTATCATGTTTCAGAAAGCCAATTTACCGTAAAACCCTTGAACTTTTTACTGTTTTCCAATGATGCAAGTAGTCCATGAGAAAACTATGTGTGTCTGCATGCACAGTTAAATAATTGTAAATAAGTAAATTAATTGACTAAGAAAAAATTACTCTACTTATGTAGTATTCAAAGAATATCAATCTAAATTCAAAATTTAATTCAAAACGTGTTCTCTGCTCCAAAGATTTTATAAATGTACCAAAGTATAAAATAAAATCATAATATTTATTAAAAGATTGATCTAAGAAATGTAACACAATTAAAAGTAGTTAACACTGCATAATTATATATTTTTTAATTCTTCTGAGTTTCTATGTATATACAGAAGAAAAACGATAGAATACTAAAATGTATGTTCTAAAAATATACATGCTAAAAACATCTGAGTTAAGAATAGATGTGCTAATATTGCAAAAATATTTTCACAAGAGGAGTATCCAAAGGTCACATTACAAACCAAAAGGAAAAAAATACATCCCGAGAGTGACCTACAGAGGGAGGAAATGAAGAATATGTTAAGAAAAGGCCCCCCAAATTGCTTCATTTTACTTTTTCTTAAAATAAAATGTCAAATAGAGAACCCTGAATTAGGCTGCTCATCTCAACTCAGCTATAATATTCTAAAGCTTAAGGAAATTCATTTCACAACATGGCTCTAGTTGAAGAAGATTAAAGAAACAAAAAAAATCATCATATATGACATGGCACAAATCTCAATGGAATAAGGCAGGGAATGGTTTGTTTAGCAAAGGGCGTATTTTATTAGAATTGATTAGGGAGAGGACACACAAAGCACAGCAGGGAATAGTGAGCAAAGACAGAAATATATAAAATAGGTAATAGCCTGTTGGTTTCTAAGATAACTGCCATAAAGGCATGCACTTCTGAGGTATGCATAGTTATAGTATCACAATTCTGTGTGGCTACTAATATTCAGAATCCAAAGAGGGGAATATTGGACTGAGGGTAGGATGCAGGGAGAGGGATGAAAGGTTACAGGAGGAGGCTGGGCCAGATCTTGAAAGATCTGCCTTGCAATGCCATGGGAGGGGCTCAAGCCAACATCAGAAGTGATGAACCAATGAAATAGGGAATGAGGGGAACAGATTTTTATTTGGGAATGAGGATCCGGTAGTGGAACAGAAGAAGATGTGACAGGATACATATTATGGATGAATTTAACAGTCTAGGTGAGAATGAATAAGGGATTCAACTTAATATCATGTGATTACAGAGGATGAGAACTACCCTCATCAGTTACCTTGAGTGCACAGAGACTGAAAGTAAACCTACATATAAAGCCAGTCTCTTTCACACAATCCCCAAATAATTTCTTTGTTTCCCATTTTTATTAATTAATAATGCAATTCTGAGTCTTCAGGCTCCAAATCTTCTAAAAATCTTTGATTTCTCTGTCTTTGATGTCTCCAACATCCTATTCTAAGTTGTGTCAATTTTTCCTCCAAAAGGACCATCTAATCTGCTTTTTATTTTGGAAACATGGCAAAATTAATTTTTAAAAAGTCATATTTTCCCTTAACAATCCTATTTCTAAGTCATTATTTTAAGGACATACTCCAAAGTACAGCAGATGGCCCCCACATTATTACTTCTAAGTATGAAAAAATTGAAGCATTTAAGAATCCAAGAATAAGAGTTGGATATGCAAATTAGGGAGTTAGACCTCAAAGGTAGGAAAAATTATGCAACCTCCCAGGACTCAGTAAATTTTTTCATCTTCTAATTATTTTCTATTTGGCACTAGGCAAACAAAGAAAAAACTTTGAGGTAAATATCTAATAATTGTGGTTTTTTCAGTTCTTTATTCATTTATGAAATAAATACTTATTGAGTGTCTACTATCACTTTAATATTGGGCATTTTAAAATTTAACTAGATTAAAATTCTTTTTTGGAAATCAGCATCATGGCTGAGTGAGTTGTTCCCTTACTCTCTCCCTGTTAAGTTATAACTAAGTGGACATTCATTAACTAGCAGAGGATTCCCTGCACAGCACAACAGGATGTTAGAGAGACGTACACAGCTACACATCTGAAGGTGGGTGGACTGGATTCCCAGAAGGCAGTGGAACTACGTGAGTGCACCCCTCCCACTCCCGAGTGGCAGTGAGCCAGATCTTGACTCTCACACAATGGTTGGCGCGACTATAAGAGGCAGCGGGGACAGCCCAGCCAGAACAAATGCTTTCGGAGTTGCAGCCTGGCCTATGGGAGTGCCTACTGTGCCATAGCAGCCCCAGTGGTGGGAACCCTCTACCTGAGTTGTGGTGGCTCAGCTCCTGCAAAGGCAACCACTCGCTGAACACAGTGCAGGTGAAAAGGAATCCTGCCTGCTCAGAAGGCACCCATATCTGGGGAGCACAGCAATTTGTTGGACCCAACAAGTGCTAGCTCAGCCCATGAGGGGGCAGCCCTAGCTCCTAGTGCAGCACAGGTGAGAAGGCACCCAGCTGCACAGAAGGCACCTCCGCCTGAGGAAGACTGCAGCCTGTGGGATCCACCAAGTGGTGGCTCAGCCTCCATGTAGGAGCCCCTCTCACATAGCAAGCAGCAGTTCAGCTGGTTCCCTGCCAAGCACAGAGGCCAGGCCTGTGGCACCCAATCTGCCCACTCACAGCAGAGGCCCTGCTCACATGAGTGTAACCTGCAGGGTGGCTGTGGCCAGCCCAGAGAAACACAGAGTAGCCCTAACTACAAAACTTCCAGCAGATGGGGCAGAACCAGAAAACACAGCTCCTGCTCCCCCGCAGCAGTGACAGGTGGAATCCATGACCTGATATTACCACAAATATGCCTGCAAAGGATCACTTCATCAAACACCATGAAGAACTACATTAACACTGCAGAGCAGAAGGAAAATGATAAGTCTCGAGAAACCCTTCCTGAACTCACAGAAATTTATAATCTAAATGACAAAGAATTCAAAACAGTTATCATAAAGAAACTCAACTACTTACAAGATAACTCAGAAAGACAGTTCAATGAACTCAAGAATAAAATGAATGAGCAGAAGGAATACTTCACCAAAGAGACTGAAATCTTTTAAAAAACCACAAAGATTCTCTGGAGACAAAGAATACAATTAATGAGATAAAAAATAATCTAGAATCCATAAAATACAGAGATGATGTTATAGAAGACAGAATTAGTGATTTAGGAGATATAAATATAGAAAAGCTTCAGGTCAAGGAGGAGAGAGAACTAAGGTTAAAAAAAAAAATGAAGAAATCCTGATCCAATTAGGAAAAACAACATAAGGATTATAGGTATTCCAGAGGGAGAAGAGAGGAAGAAAGGAGCAGAGAGTTTGTTCAAAGAAATAATAGCTGAGAACTTCCCAAACCTGGGGAAGAAATTGGACTTAAAAATAAATGAAGCCAACAGAACTCCTAATTACATCAATGCAAAAAGACCTTGTCCAAGGCATATACTATTAAAACTGGCAAAAGTCAATGACAAAGAAAAAATATTAAGGGCACTAAGGCAGAAGAAAATAACCTCAAAGGAACCCCTACGAGGCTCTCAGTGCATTTCTCAGCAGAAACCTTGCAGGCTAGGAGAGAAGAGAATGATATACTCAAAATAATGAAAGACAAAAACTTTCATCCAAGAATACTCTACCCAGCAAAATTAGACTTCAGATATGATGGAAAAATAAAAGCTTCCCCAGATAAACAAGAGCAGAGGGAGTTTATTGCCATTAGACCTGCCTTACAAGAAATGATGAGGAAAGCCCTCCTACGTGTAACAAAAAAGCAAAAGTTTACAAAACCGTGAACAAGAAGATAAACAGATAGAATCAGAAAATTTCAGCTCTATCTCAGAATAGGTCAGTAAACACTTAATTATAACATAAAAGATAAAGGTAGGGGGAGCATCAAAAATAACTGTAAACACTTCAATTTAGTTACAAGCTCACAACACAGAAAAGAACAATTTGTGACAACAATAACTCAGAAGGGGAAAAGAAAAGGATGGAACCTGCTTAGACTAATGGAGACAAGAGGCAATCAGAAAATGGAGTATCTCATCTATGAGATCTTTTATACAAACCTAACAGTACCTACTAAAGAAAAAATGAGAGCAGAGCCATAATTAATAAAGAAAAAGAAAACCATCAAAGAAAACCACCAAACTGAAATGGCAGAAATACAAGGGAAGAGAAACAAGGGGAATATAGAACAACCAGAGAAGAAGAGATAAAATGGCAGTATTAAGTCATCATATATCAATAATCACTCTCAAAAAAATGCATTGAATTCTCTAATCAAAAGACACAGACTGGCTGGACAGATTAAAAAACAAGACCCAACAATATGCTGCCTCAAGGAAATACATCTCAACTCTAAAGACAGACATAGGTTCAGAGTGATAGGGTGGAAGATGATACTCCAAGCAAATGGCAAGCAAAAGAAAGCAGGTGTTGCCATACTTATATCAGACAAACCAGACTTCAAGATAAAAAAGAGAATAAGCGACAAAGAGGGGCAGTATATAATGATAAAAGGGACACTCCACCAAGAGGACGTAACACTCACGAATATATATGCAGCTAACACAGGAGCACCAAAGTATATAAAGCAACTATTATTAGACCTAAAGGGAGAAATTGACAACAACAGAGTAACAGCAAGGAACCTCAACACCACACTTATATCAATGGACAGATCATTCAGACAGAAAGTCAGTAAGGAAAAACCGGCCTTGAATGAAATACCAGACCAGATGGACTTAATAAATATATAGAGAACATTCCATCCAAAAAAAACAGCCGAATTCATATTCTTCTCAAGTACACATGGAACATTCTCAAAGACAGACCATATATTGGGAAACAAGGCAAGCTTCAATAAATTGAAGAAGACTGAAATCATATCAAGCAACTTTCCTGACCATAATGCCATGAAACTAGAAATCAAGTACAAGAAAAAGGCTGGAATAGTCACAAATATGTAGAGACTAAGCAACATGCTTCTGAACAACCATTAGATCAATGAAGAAATCAAAGGAGAAATAAAAAAATACCTGGAGACAAATGAAAATGAAAACACAACATACCAACTCTCAGGGGATGCAGGAAAAGCAGTGCTAACAGGGAAATTTACAGCAATACAGGCCTACCTCAATAAACAAGAAAAATCTCAAGTAAGTAATCATAACCTAAACCTAACAGAAATAGAAAAAGAAGAGCAAACAAAGCCAAAAGCAAGCAAAAGGAGGAAAATAATAAAAATGAGAGCAGAAATAAATGAAATAGAGACTAAAAAAAAATAATAGAAAGGATCAATGAAACTAGGAGCTGGGTCTTTGAGAAGATAAACAAAATTGACACTCAGCCAGATTCACTAAGAAAAAAAGAGAGAAAGCTCAGATAAATAAAAAAGTGAATGAGAAGAATTTACAATGGATACTACAGAAATACAAAGGATTATAAGAGAATACTATGAAAAGCTATATGCCAACAAATTGAACAACCTAGAAGAAATGGGTAAATTCTTAGACTCACACAACCTCCCAAAACTGAATCAAGAATAAATAGGGAATCTGAATAGACCAATCACAAATAAAGAGATTGAAACAGTAATCAAAAACCTCCCAAGAAACAAAAGTCTAGGACCAGATGGCTTTTCCAGAGAATTGTATCAAAAATTCAAAGTTTTTTTTTTTTTTTAAAGATGCTTTGGCAGGATTTTATTTGAGGAAGACATGGAGAGGAAGATACAGGTACAATTAATTAAGCATTTCCTCTATGGCAGACATTTCTAAATACTTGAGAGAAGTATCACCTTTTTTTGTGGTGAGGAAGATTGGCCCTGAGCTAACATCTGCTGCCAATCTTCCTCTTTTTTCTTTTTTGCCATGAGGCCCCAGTACATACTTGTATATCCTAGTTCTAAGTCCTTCTCATTTTTCTATGTGGGATGCCACCACAGTATGGCTTGATGAGTGGTATGTAGGTCCATGCCCAGGATCCAAACCAGTGAACCCCAGGCCACTGAAGCAGAACATGAAAACTTACACACTACACCACCAGGCTGGCTGCTAAAGAAGATTTAATACCTATCATTCTCAAACTATTCCAAAAAACTAAACAAGATGGAATGCTTCCTAATTCATTCTGTGAGGCCAACATTACCCTGATATCAAAACCAGACAAGGATAACACAAAGAAGGAAAATTATAGGCCAATATCCCTGATGAACATAGATGCAAAAATCTTCAACAAAATATTGGCAACCGAATACAGCAGTGCATTAAAAGGTTCATACACCATGATCAAGTGGGAGTTATACCAGGGATGCAGGGCTAGTTCAACATGCACAAATCAACCAATGTGATACACCACAGTAACAAAATGAGGAAAAAAAACCACATGATCATCTCAATAGATGCAGAGAAAGCATTTTACAAGATCCAACATTCATTTATGATAAAAACTCTCAATAAAACAGGTATTGAAGGAAAGTACCTCAACACAATAAAGGCCATATATGACAAACCCAAAGCTAACATCATGCTTAATGGTGAAAAATTGAAAGCCATCCCTCTGAGATCAGGAACAAGACAAGGGTGCCCACTCTTGCCACTCCTATTCAACATAGTACTGGAGGTTTTGGCTAGAGTAATTATGCAAGAAAAAGAAATAAAAGGTATCCATGGGGCTGGCCCTGTGGCCAAGTGGTTAAGTTCGCGTGCTCTGCTTCGGTGGCCTAGGGTTTCGCTGGTTTGGATCCTGGCTGTGGACAAGGCACCAACCATCAGGAAATGCTGAGGTGGCATCCCGCATAGCACAACCAGAAGAACCTACAACTAGAATATACAACTAAGTGCTGGGGGACTTTGGGGAGAAGAAGAAAAGCAAAAAAAAGAAAAGATTGGCAACAGATGTTAGCTCAGATGCCAATCTTGAAAAAAAAAAAAAGAAATAAAAGGTATCCAAATTGGACAGGAAGAAGTGAAACTCATTGGTTTGCAGACAACGTGATTTTACATATAGAAAACCCAAGATAATCCACGAGAAAGCTATTAGAAATAATCAACAACTACAGCAATGTTGCAGGGTACAAAATCAACTTTAAAAAATCAGTTGCATTTCTATACACGAATAACAAACTAGCAGAATGAGAAGTCAAGAATACCATCCCAATTACAATTGCAACAAAAAGAATACAATACCTAAGAATAAGTTTAACAAAGGAGATGGAAGACCTATATATTGAAAACTATAAGACATTATTGAAAGAAATTGAACAAGACATAAAGAAATGGAAAGATATTCCATGCTCATGGATTGGAAGAATAAACATTCTTAAAATGTCCGTATTACCTAAAGCAATCTACAGATTTAATGCAATACCAATCAGAATCCCAATGATATTCTTCATGGAAATAGAACAAAGAATCCTAAAATTTATATGGAACAAGACAGCACTCCAAATAGCAAGGCAATCCTGAGAAAAAAGAACAAAGCTGGAGGCATAACAATACCTGACTTCAAAATATACTACAAACTTATCATAATCAAAACAGCATGGTACTGGTACAAAAAACAGACATATAGATTAATGGATCAACAGACACATAGAATTGAAAGCCCACACACCTATGGACAGCTAATCTTCAACAAAGGAGCCAAGAACATACAAAGGAGAAAGGAAAGTCTCTTCAATAAACAGTGCTAGGAAACTGGACAGCCACACACAAAAGAATGAAAGTAGATCATTATCTTTCTCTACACACAAAAATTAACTCGAAATGAATAAAGACTTGAAGGTAAGATCTGAAACCATATAAATCCTAGAAGAAAATATAGATAGAACAGTCTTTGACATCAGTCTTAGCAGCATCTTTTTGAATACCATGTTTACTCAAGCAAGGGAAACGAAAGAAAATAAACAAATGGGACTACATCAGACTAAAAAGCTTCTGCAAGGCAAAGGAAACCATGAACAAAATGAAAGACAAACCACCAAATGGGAGAAAATATTTGCAAATCATATATCCAACAAAGGGTTAATTTCCAAATATATAAAGAACTCACACAACTCAACAGCAAAAAAACAACCCAATCAAAAAATGGGCAGAGGATACGAACAGACCTTTTTCCAAAGAAGACATACAGATGGCCAACAGGCACATAAAAAGATATTCAACATTTCTAATTATTAGGGGAATGCAAATCAAAAATACAATGAGATATCACCTTACACTAGTCAGAATGGCTATAATGACCAAGACAAAAAATAACAAATGTTGGAGAGGATGTGGAGAAAAGGGAACCCTCATACACTGCTGGTGGGAGCGCAAAGCGGGGCAGCCACTATGGAAAACAGTATGGAGATTTCTCAAAAAATAAAAAATAGACATAGCATATGATCTAGCTATCCTACTACTGGATGTTTATCCAAAGAACTTGAAATCAACAATTCAGAGAGATTTATGCACCCCTATGTTCATTGCGGCATTGTTCACAATAACCAAGTTGTGGAAGCGACCCAAGTGTTCACAACCTGATGAATGGATAAACAAGATGTGGTGTTAATATACAATAGAATACTACAGTACTATAAAAAAAGACAAAATCATCACATTTGCAACAACATGGACAGATCTTGAGCGTATTATGTTAAGCGAAATAAGCCAGACAGAGAAAGACAAACACTATATGATTTTACTCATACGTAGAAGATAAACAAACATGGATAAAGAGAGCAGATTAGTGGTTATAAGGGGGGAAGAGGGGGGTGGAAGTAAAGGCTAAGGGGGCACATATGTATGGTAATGGATAAAACCCAGACTTATTGGTGGTAAGCATAATGCAGTGTATACAGAAATGGATATATAATAATATACATGTGAAATTACATGATGCTACAAACCAATATGACCTCAATAAACTAACTGGAAAAAAATGTTTTTTAAATAATAGATGCATGTGTTAAATAATTCAAATTGTGCAAAAGGCTCTATTATGGAAGCAAATGTATCCCCCCACCCAAGTTACTGAGTTTGATTTTCTATAATTAATCAATGTTTACAACCTCTTGTGTATCCTACCAGAATTTTTCTCTTTTAATTGTGGTAAGTGTTATAAATAAAATAAACCAGAGACTGAGACAAAAATAGTAAAGGATAAATGGTTACAGAAGGCTTTTTTTTTTGAGCAAGATCAGCCCTGAGCTAACATCTGCTGCCAATCCTCCTCCTTTTGCTGAGGAAGACTGGCCCTGAGCTAACATCCGTGCCCATCTTCCTCTACTTTATATGTGGGATGCCTACCACAGTATGGCTTGCCAAACAGTACCATGTCCACACCTGGGATCCAAACCGGCAAGCCCCAGGCCACCGAAGCGGAACATGCGCACCTAACTGCTGCACCACTGGGCCGGCCCACAGAAGGACATTTCTGAGAGCAACATCCAAGCTTAGAAAGAGAAAACATGGCAGTGCAAAAAATGGGGAGATAATGTTAAAAGGCAGAGAGAAGAGCAGGTGCAAAGGCCTTACAACAGCAAAGAGCTCGGGGTGATGGAGAAACTGGAAGAAGGCCACTGTGTTTGAAGGGAGGAGAATCAAATGCAGCTAGAGGGGAGGCTGGAAAGACAGGCAGCAGTCATTGAGGCCATAATTAATTACTCTTGTTCTACATGCAACAGGAAGTCACTGGAGAATTTTAAGTAACAAAGACGGGATCCAATTTATGTTTTAAATATTCCTAGTCTTGCCTGGAAAACAGAATCAGAAGGGGAAGAATGGAGCTGATGAGCCCAGTTAAAAGTTAAGGCAGATAAGAAGACAAGAGATAATGGAGGCTCACGCTAATGTGGCTGCAAAGGCGACGGGAAAAAAATGGTAAAAAAGCTATAGATGGGAATATAAGAAGTCATGTCTTGATGGTATGTTAGATGTAGGGGAACAAGGGAAAATGAGGAATTAGGAAGATCCCTGAGTGTCTGACCTGAGACTCCGTGTAGAGGATGAGCCTATGAGCTGAGATGGGGAGATTAGTTAAGGGGAAAAAAGGAGAAAAAGCAGCCATTCATACTGTCTTTTATAAATATATGATTAACCTCTAGTGATGTTCTTTATTTTTCACAAGGATTTGGATTATGGTCTGGGGTCACTTGCTTTCAGCCTGAAGAACTTTCTTCAGTATTTCTTCTGAAGTGGGTGTGTTTGTAAAAAAAAAACCTTTCAGTTTTTGTTTGTCTTGGAATGTCTTTATTTTGCCTTGAACTTTGAAAGGTAGTTTTGCTGGATATAAGAATGTTGGTTGATGCTTTTTGTTTGTTTAGCACTTTGAATATGTCATCACTGCCTTCTGACCTCCATTGTAATTTTATGAGAAGTCAGGCAATAATCTCATTGGGGTTCCCTTATATGTGATGAGTAGTTTTTCTCTTGCTGCTTTCAAGATTTTGTCTTTGTCTTTCAGCATTTTTACTATGATGGTCTAGGTATGGATCTCTTTCTGTTTATCATACTTCGAGTTACTCAGTTTCTTGAATACATAGATTAATGTTTTTCATCAAATTTGGGAAGTTTTCTGTCAGTATTTCTTCAAAATAATTTTCCTGTTCCTATCTCCCTCTCCTCACCTTCTTGTATTCCCATTTTGCATATGTTGGTGCATTTGATGGTATGTCACATTTCTCTGAGGTTCTGTTCATGTTTCTTCATTCTTTTTTCCAAAAGAAAAATCTTTTTCCAAAATCTCCATTGTTTTCAAGAGCTCCCATAGGCTTGAATTTCTGCATACTCTCTTTCAAATAAGGTCAGTTCCTTTTCACCTGAGTTACTCTCCTTATGGACTGCCTCTTCCCCTGGCCAAATCTCTAGACTCACTGCTCCAGAGCTGGAGATGGGTACAGTGGCCCATTCTTTAGAGTAACACCTCTGCTTTATGAGCAAGGTGCTAGGTTGGAGCAGTAACCTCTGGTCTTCTCAGCTTGCCTCTCCTCATATGGAACCTCCATCCAATGAGTGAGCTGGGAGTGAGGGTGATCAATGCCCCAATATTCTCAGGCTGCCACACCTAGGGTAGAGTTCCTGCCCTGTGAGTGGGGGTTGTGTGGAAGAAGGGAGCTCGTGACCTCTTAGCTTTTTGCAAGGAATTTAGCAACTCAGAGCTCAAGGAGATGAGAAGCAGTGGCAGCCTTCACCTGCTGGTGAGATAGCGCATCCCTTGCCTGGGAGCTGAGGGGAGGAGTTCCATCTTCTTGACTGCATCTACCTGGAGTAGAATTTCCATCATGCTGAGTAGCAGCAGGTGGGAGGAAGGAAATGGGTTGTGGCACAAGTGCCACCAACTCTCTCTGTTTTTATCAAGATTTAGTAGCTATCCCTGAATAAGTATTTCTTTATTTGCTATAGGCTCTTAGGAAAATTTTCAGACTTTAACGCTTTCAAAAAATACAATATTTACTAGTTACGGTTGTTCTAATTTGGAGCAGGTCCATTCAGCTCCTCATGCTATTATTCTCTAGTGAAACTCTACAAACACTGTTTCTTGACATTACCAGCATACTTTGTATCTGGGAGGTGAGGGGCTAAGGATAAAACACAACTGCTAGGACTTTGAAACTTGAATTGCAAAATTACTAACATCATATGAGGTACCAGCAAAACTTCCTAAAGATGGTATTATTAGGTTCTTTCAGAAAATCATCTTCAATAAAATCTGTTCACTTCTGAAATACTTAGGACCTCATTGCTCTTAGAGCAATAATTTTTGCTTGTATTCCCTCCTCTGTGACTGATTCACAAAATTCACCATCAAAATTTTACTTCAGGTATTAGAATGTTATATGATTTGCCTATAAGGTAAGAAAATTGACTTTTTAAACAAATACATTAGAAGCATTTATCCTATTTGGGTCCAACTCGAAGAGTTGGCTTCATCAAGCAGTCAGGTCCTGGTTGGATCAAGCGAAGTGTTTCCAGAGAGAGGTCAGAGACAGAATCTCAGGGTCTCTGGAGCAGTGGAAAGAAAGGAAGCCAAATGTCTAGTAGGAGTGGTGTCAAGTGAGACAACACTGTTGGAAAATGAGTCAATGGAGCAAAAGCCATAAGCATTAGCAACAGATTAGAGTCTAGGAATGAGTCAGGTTAGATGAAGAAATAAGATGGGAGCCAAGACCGTACTAGAGGAGTGCTGAATGTTGTGTTAATTACATGATGGAGGGGACACAGTTGCTTAAAGCCTCTACCCAGCAGGACCAGATTACCAAATGACAGCTGTCCTTTAAGACTGTCATCCTTGAAAACCCAGACACTTATGTCCTTACTGTTGCTATTGCTCAAATTTGGGATGCATCTCCTCTTTCAGATGCACTTTCAAAGTGAATTTAAAATGAAAAAAAAAAATAAAAAACAAAGGAAGAAAGAAAATCACTCCCCTTTCTTAATAGTCACACCTTGATTCCTGACTTTCAGCCAGTATTATTCAGTTTTTGCTGACTGCCTCCTTAAACCAAATTAACTCTTAAAGGATGCAATTTTGATACAACTGAAGATAAATCAGAGCATCTGACCTTCTGAAGTCTCACCTGAAGATCTGAACATCTTTGAACAGGTAACCCTATCTACTAGGACCTGCCTTCCAACATGTGAAGGTATGGTAAGTATGAGCAAATAATCTTGTGATTATAACTGTTAGTCCACAGATCTGTTATTTCAAAGTTTTGGGAAGGCTTTTATGTTTTCTTTAAAGAAGTGGTTAGCCCAGGGCTAAGAGTTATAGAGAAAATAAGACTGAAGCAATACATAATAAGTCATGGAATGTCAAACTAAGAGACATAAGAGACATCTCAAATTGTTTCCTTTCATTGAGTCTAAACCAGAAAAGACATTTACTGACCAGAAATGAGAGATGGAGAGGGGCCCCTTGGCAAATAGTGGAAGCCATAATTGTAGGAATGGATGAAACCATTCAGAGGGAATTAACATTTCCTTTTTAACAAACAAGAATTTTCATCTTAAAGTTTCCATCCTTATTTTGATTTGGGATATCAACATTTCAATGATAGACACTGAGGATTATGTCAAAGTTAACAAAGTTTTGTTTGTTTGCTTTTTTACTGTAACTATTATTACTTATTTGTAATTTTTTAACGACAGGAAGCATACAGTAAGCCACACGCCAAAAACCACTTTTTGAAAATATATATAGAACATAACATATATGAGTGCAATTTAATAACTGATTATTTTAACTGATTGAAATCCTTGCTATAAACTGAAAATTTTTTCTATATAGCAAAGCTTCCAAACTATACTGCTAGTGATTATATCTACATTAGCAAAATATAAGTAATTTAGAGAAGAAAATTAAGTGCTAATCACTGCTTCTATTAGCTTATTACTTGTTTTTTTTTTTAACGTGGTTTACTCTTGTCTATGGTTTAGGCTGTATATGCAAATGCGCGTGTGTTATTACTTGTTTTTTTTAATACTGCATGAAGCTTTAAGAATTATCTTAAAGTATAATTTAATAAATTTTGACCTATATCTTTTCTCTTCACTATCATTAAAAGAGAATGGTTCAGTTTAAAGGAAACTGAAAAGATATGACAACTGCATGCAACATGGCCTGGTTTCTTTGGTTATAAAGGATGTTGAGAAAATTGTCAAAATCTGAATAAGGTCTACAGATTAGCTAAGAGTATTATGTCAATGTTAACTTCTTGATTTTGATAACTGTAGTGTGGTTATGTTGCCATGTCCTGGAGTAAACAGGGGTAGAGAGGATTCACACCCGCAATTTGTTCTCAAACAGTTCTGAGGGGAGACAACGCATGTACGTATGTGTGATATGTACATATGTGTGTATATATGTATATGTGTTTGTATGTGTGCATACACTCCAGGAACACTGATGCAATCCTTAAGAATTATACCAATTCAGTAATATTAAATGACTATATATAGAGTTCATATATATGTGTGTACACACATATATATAAACATATATAAACCCATATATCTCTATATATGAACAGTATATATATACATATATCAGTGTGTATATATAGAGAGAGAAAGAGGAATAAGGCAAATGTGGTAAAATGTTAACCTTTGAGAAATTAGGAATTCTTACAAAATTTCTGTAAGTAAAATTAGTTTAAAATAAAAACTTTAAAACAATAAAGAAGAGAGGGGCTGGCCCCATGGCCAAGTGGTTAAGTTCGCGCGCTCCGCTGCAGGCGGCCCAGTGTTTCGTTGGTTCGAATCCTGGGCGTGGACATGGCAGTGCTCATCAGACCACACTGAGGCAGCGTCCCACATGCCACAACTAGAAGGACCCACAACGAAATATACAACTATGTACCGGGGGGCTTTGGGGAGAGAAAGGAGAAAAATAAAATCTTTAAAAAAAAAAAAAAAACAATAAAGAAGAGAGCACAGTTTGATAATGACGAAATTCCAAAAGTGAGCAAAAGGTCACATACTATATTTCTAGCCAATAGATGGTGCCAATAAGTACCAGTTTTCTTTTAATAATATTAGAAAGCCAAGTTTCTAAAAGCAATGTTCAGAAGTCAGGAGCATTGATACAATCCTTTAAAATTGTCCAATTCAACAATATTGAGTTAAATGACTACACTGGTACCTGTAGATAGGATGTTCAACCCCTGAAATGCAATCTGACTCACTCAAAAGCCTCCTTTCACCTCAAAGAAAGAACACTGCTTACGTCCCGTGCGAAGTTAACCTGTTCTCCCTGTACACGTGGTCTCTTTATCTAGGTAACTCCTTTTACCCTTCCATGGGGGTTAAAAAGTACAATTGGCAGGAAGACAACCACGTACATTCATCTTACTAAGGCAAAAAGAAGGCTGTAGAAACTGACCTGATTAGCAGAAACGATTTCTTCTAGTTGTAAGCTACATGTGCAAACTACAGGAGTTGGGATTTCACAAATACACAGAGAATACGAAAAGATTTTGAAGTTTCTCTTAGGACATACTGAACTAGAGCCAATGAGTTTTACACAATTTATTTCAAGTCACAGAACTGAATTTGCCTCAGGAAATCATATTGGTTCAGTCTTACTTCACATTCCTCGAATTCAACTGCTAATGTCTATCAGAGGTGACATTTATAATAACCATTTGCTCAACAAACCTAAACCAGGCTCATTTTAATGAATATTTTTAGAATTTCAAATTCTTACAATATTACTTTTGGATTTTAAAATTCCCACAGAGCACCACTTTGGAAATTTTGAATTACTCAACCTAAATAAATCTAACCGTAGAGATACATTAATTCAATTTTTTTTTAATCTTTAAAAGTCAAATGGATCACTTGCAATTTTCTCCCAGTTTCTAAACTCAACAAAGATAGTGGTTAATGTAGCTTTGCAGCATAAGTCTTAGGTTAGAAGGAAAAACGCCAGCTAACCAGACGAGTTCCCATATCTATTAAACAGAAAAGATTACAACTCCAAGAATTAGGAGGACTTCAATGAAGCATAAAGGGCCTGGAAATTAGCCGGTAAAATGTGTTTCAAAACTAATTTCAAAGTTATTCTTTTCTTCTTTTTTAGTAACAATGACCAAGGAATAGCAGGAAGAAAGCAGGAACAGATACTTTGTTGAGTGAACTCAATTCTCTTGAAAACATTTGACTGCACTGCTTCCATTTAATCAACAATTCCATGGTCCAAGGAGAAAACGATGGAAGTCAACATATCTAGCCATTGTGATAGTCTGAACATTAGGGCACCCCAATTTCCAATTTCAATTCGTGTATTGTTGTTTCCCTCACTATTTTTTGCCCCCTTCCAATAATAAAGGCAAACAGCTCCTGAATACCTATCTGTTGTTCTTATAACGGCCTTTTCTCAAGACAGGGAATAGATCAGGGAGACAGAGAACAGACGACCCACCAAGACTGAAGGGTAGAAACTTCAGTGGAAAGAGTAAAGGGCTTGTTTATTTCTTAAAGTTTCTTCCTGAGTTTCTCTCTCTGGAGCAGTATTTTGGAGAGATGAGGCTTAGGGCTGGGTTTGCCTTGGCTTGAGAGAGCTGGAAGGGATCAGGTGGAGACCAGAGGAATGGAAGGCAGATAGATGCTGGCTGCGTGCAGCTGGCTGGGACTCAGGCTTGAAGGGAGAAGGATGGAGAGGGTCTGGGTCATAAGGAAAAGAGAGCAGACAGGACCTTGCAGCAGAAGCCAAGTACAAAGAGCATACATTTGGCTGCTTAGGAATCTAAGTATCACAGAAGGCAGCAAAAGAGAGGATGGATTCTGCTAAAGGGAGGGGAAACCCTTTATACAGGGCTCTATAGTACAATGGCTTCTTTCACTCTTCCCAAAGATGCAACATGTCGTTTTTCATTTCAGGACAGTGGCTGTAAGCAGAGAAGCTAACACTCAGGGAATAAGGTACTTTGGATCTCACTGTCTGGTAGTCTCACTCAGGATTCCAGCAAAAATAAGTGGTCAGTTGGTCAATAAAATTGACTAAGCACATGGAACATGTGAGCATATCTAAGCACCAAGGAAACAAAATGTGCTGCCCTTCCCTCCTGGAGTTAATCCATGTAATCAGAATGATAACAATTAAATTTAAAAGACCTAAGAAGAGATAGTAGCAATCAAATCAGCAGAGACAAGATGGAAGAAATAAAGAGTAGGAAGGGCTGGTTGAATGATCCAGCCTATCAATAATCCAACTATGTTATTCTTGACGTCTTCATTAAGCAGATCACACGAGGATCCATTTTGAGAAAATGAAACAAGGTGACCTGACAACACGAAGGGGTAAAATATTCCAGATGATGACTCCAGAGTAAGTGAACGACAATAATACCTAAATTGAATAGACCCTTCTTATGAATCAAGTCCTCTGCTATGCGCTTTGCATATATTTTGTCTTTTAATCCTCACAATAAAATCTTTCCATCCTTAAAAAATGATGCTACTGTTATCCCAGTAAAAGTGTGATCCACACCCAGGACATCCTATTTCTAGAGGCAAGGCTCTTAGAGGCAATACTCTCTAAGTGATGACTCCTGTCTGTAAGCAGAGAGAAATTGGTGGTTTGGCTTGACTGGAACCCTGACCACTAACAGAGGCTTCCTAGGATATAGAATCAATTACATTAGGAATCTATCTGGAGGTATAATCATCGAGAACTTCGCCATGATTTCAGGAGGCAACTGGGTATCCCCTCAGAGTTAGGACAATGATATATTCAAACAACACAACAACAGAGGAAGTTTGTTCTGCATGAGGCATACTGCAAAGAAGAAAGGCTTGGGAGTTGACAAGGAGTTGGGAAAGAAATGTGTCGCAGCGGTCCCCACATTCTGCTTAGTGAAGGCTGCATCTATGATGGTAGAGAGGGAAGGGAATACATGGGAAAAATCAGAGGGCCAGGGTTAGTTTTATATTTATTTATTCACATAAGGAAGCAAATGTAAGCAAATTAAGAGTAAAAGCACTCTTGGGGAGAAAGAACAAGATACACAAGGGCCACAGACTCCCCTCTCCACAGTTAGTGGGCAGAAGGAAAGGAGCATGGCATAACAAATTTGTTTGCAAGGCATGAAAAGAACTTAAAAAAAATCCTTTAAATCAAGTCCAGAGCAGCACTGTCTAACAGAAATATGAGTCACCAATGAACTAAAAATTTTTCTAAGTAGCCATTTTAAAAAAGTGAAAACAAAATTAATTTTAGTAATATAGTTCATTTAACCCAATATCTCCACAATGTTATCTTTCAACATGTAATGACTATATAAATTATTAATGGGATATTTTACATTCAGTTTATTGTACCAAGTCTTCAAAATGTGGTATATATTTTACAATTACAGCACACCTCAATCGTGGTGCTGTAGTAGCCTCATATCTACTTCTCAATAGCCACATGTGGCTAGTGCCTACCGAACTGGACAGCACAGGTCTAGAGTGTATTTAATGATAAAAAATAATCCTTGGTATCAAGAAACACCAGAAGGTTTAAAACAAAACTATTGGATTTGGCTAGAAGTCTACCAACAAATTCAGCAAAATAAGTTTTTAAAAAGCAGCAGCTCTACCATTTTACTGAAGGTACATTTAAATGAAATCATTTGGTCCCATACACAATAAGTGCTATTATAATTCTTTTACAGGAAATGCAAAGACAAGTGCATGTACCAGTTTCTAAAGTATACTTTTCACTTCATGTTGTATTCTACCATCTCCTCCTGGTTCTTTAGGGACTCCGCCCTCAACAGTAAGTATAAGGCTCTTGTTTATTTAGTGGGAGATGGAGGACTTAGTGTGAATCCAATAAAACCCAAGTTACCTCCCCAGCTCTTGGGAGAGGGAGGAGAAAACTGACCTCACCACTTATTACAACCTGAAGTGTTGCCTCATGCATGATTGTGGATATTTACGCCCTCAATGAACTGAACCACAAAGCTTCTGTCTGCAGTTACTTTTTCTTTGTGGGTCATTTTTTGCCTAGCAAAATGGGTGCAGGTCTGAAAAAAGGGCAGTCTGAACTTAAATTCTGGTTCTTCTAATTGCCAGACAAGTTGGACTCTAACACAAATATCTATATTCAAGGTACTTTAAAAATCAGTTTAAAAAAACAACGCATTCAGTTCAAATAACAGCTTACTTAATTTGAAGTTTCTTTACATCAATGAAAGCACACAGCTGCACAGTTTATTTTGCTTCAACATAGGTTTGTAGGGGGGACAGAAAGCACACAATATTCACCAAGTTTTTGTCTACTGACCAAACCTAAAGAAGTCAGTATATGTACAACATATTCAATAATATGTTACTAGGATAAGACTATGTACCATACAATATATTACATATAACTTACAATGCTATATTTCAGTTCCCTTCTGAACAAGTGCACACACATTTTTCTCTACATGACACTGCAGTCGGCATCACTCTCCTTCTTAGCCAATTTCAGTACGTGAGCCTGCATGTTTGTTCTCCAGTACAATAATGTTGCTTCCAGCTATAGGCAGTGAAGCATGGTTTTCCTGGACCTTACTGACAGATTTCCATTCATCAATCCTATTCCACACAATAGTCATGAGCTCAAACATAACTGCATTAGGTTTTTAGCAATCAGTAATAACTTAGAGGTCTCAAGACTTGGTACCATTGAACAAATTCAGACACTCTGCCTTGTTGCAAATCAGAACAGAATACATTTTTTAGAGACAATAATAGCTACAAACCTATCATAGCAAAGGGAGATGTACCAGAATGTTGATTGAGCATTTTTAAAGATAGGGAATGAACAGAGAGGAAAACAAAGGGCAGGTCATTTCCTTCTTACACAGATAAAAGAAAGGGCCTGAAATGAAAAGCGCAGGGAGAGTCGTCAACTTCACATACTCACCTGCGTTGGAGCCAGTCAAATTATAGCGCGCATTCAGCTTTTTGATGATGTTCTCGTGGATTTGGTACCACTCACTCTCCGTGTTACACCTATAAAAACATTAACAATCTGTTAAGCTTTGAGGATGCCTGAGATCAAGCAATGACCTTAACAGCACACTTGCTCTTTTTGGTATAACTACTATAACGTGCTTCCTTAAACCTCCTTGGAGCTTCCAACCACTCACTTCGACTGTCATTTTCAGCACAGTTGCCCCAAGATGAGCAGGAATGCCCATATCTGGTAATGCATGGCCACCTACTTCATGCCAGAGGCAACCAGGATGAACAACTCACAGATTCGGAGAGCACCTCTCCCCCATCAAAATCTCAGAGAACACTGCACACAGGGGAACACAGACTAAGCATCTGACTCCTTGGATTTGAATCCTCACTATTAACTGAGTTATGTTCTTTGGGCAAGTAATTTACCCTCTCTGTGCCGAGATTTCTTCATCTGTGAAATGTGAGTAACATACTAGAACATTAACTAAGCTTGGGCTTAGGATAATGCCCGGTATATGGTAAATGCTCAATAAATGTTAGAGTGTGTTAGCAAGTCTCTGCCTACAATAACCTGACCAAGTTCGGCTAGAACCAAAATGCAACAAACCAAGCAAAATGAAATTGAGGGGAATACAACTTGCACTGGCAAAAGGCTGGCAAAGCCTTTTCCACTTCTGGGCTGAAAGGCACATCTCTGCCTTTTCACTCTCTCAGCCATTTCTACCTTGTTCTTTTAGCTCGTATCACTTGTCAGCTCATGTTATCTTTGTTTACATGACGTAGTTCATCTAGGAGACTCTTTGGGTTCTTGAGGATTGGATCTAGGACTGCTTGATATCTGTGTCTCCCTTGGTACTCCGAACATTGTGAATGCTTAAAAAACATCAGCTCCAGGAATGAATGGTTGGATGTCCCTCTGACTGGCAACTCCTGATCATTCCTAAATATCTGAGTCTGTTATCCCTCTTTAATGACAGGACTCTCCTAATTAGGCCAGGGAGAATCTCTCTCATCTGCACATGTTTGTAAATTCGCTACTGTCTTTTATTAACCACAAATGCTCCCTGCCAAGAGTCTTGAATATCAAGGTTCCATACACTATCAATCAAAATGTTCCACAGTACAGATTCCTTTTCCTCGTGATTTTGTCTGTAGCCAATAATTCACAATTTGCTTACATATTTATTTATTTCACCACCATAGGCTTTTCCAGGATGAACATGATGGAGGTTATTTTTTAAGCCAGTTAACAGTAGGATACCAAACAGAGCACTGAATCTTGGAAGGCTGGAAAATTAAGATGAAATGAAACCATCCCACCTGTCCAGCTGTAAGACACTAAATTGCCATTTGGTACATCCTGCCTCCAGTTTTCTTATTTCAGCTCAGTGGGGAAGGAAGAAAGATGGCTTGCTTCCTATTAGATAGCTAAGTGACTCCAGAATTCATGCTTTTAACCTACAAGACTCCAAATAAAATCAAAGCTCCCAAAGTATGTAACTATCTTCCAGACTCAGATGAGGTCCTTGTTATTGTTCTATATTTGAGTCCCAGATGGGCTAAGGATCCGTCACCTTAACAGAAATTTCTTCAAAATTATTTCTAACTGGCACTTCCCTAAAATGTTTCACTAAATTCAAGTTCCTTCTTAATCTACAGGGACTGTTTTGACTGGCTAGTACTCCTCTTGTAACCACTTCATAATTTGCTGAACTGGCATTTTTAAGAGATCACTCTTCCAGCAAGAATAACCCCAAATCTTATTTGATACTTATGAAAAAGCAGACAATAAAAACCACAAAGGGCAGTAGAATTTATTTTTATGAGAGCTTGTGTCTCCCATAAGCAGAGCTGGGATTCATGGGTCTTCTTTAGCCAGCTGCATAATCAAGGGTGATGTACGCAACTGTTGGTCCCTCAGTTTTCCCAATGGCAAGATAAATATAACACTTCCTACCCACACCTGGAGAGACTATTCAAAGAAATGATGAGATTGTGTTTGTGAAGAATTTTGGTTTTCTTAAAAAGCAATGTCACATAATAGCGTCATTATCACATTACCAGACAGTGGTGTGAAATAACACCCAGAAACATACAACCTGGTAACGTGAGAGCTCAGGTTCTAAAGTCTGACAGTCTTAACTTCAAATCTGGCTCCCGTTCTTATTAGCCAGGTGACTTTGGGCAAGTTATTTAGCCTCTCTGTCCCCTTATGTGTAAAACTGAACATCTGCTTCAAGGTTTTGTTATGAGGAAAAAGTGACATGATACATACATGCAAAATGTTTAACACAGTTCCTCCCACATAGTAAGCACTGTGCAAGGTGGCCATTAACACCAGTATTATTTCAAACAAATTGTATTTTATGACCACCAGTAGAGTTTGGAAAGTGGATTACCATGGATTTAAGCCCAACTACCAAAATTGAGGGTTGCCATGTGATAAAAAGAGTAGTAAATCTTACTCTCCACTAGTTTCACCACAAGGTTTCAAGTTTAAAGTCAGCGTCATCGATTTTCTCTCTCTTAAAAGAGATAAACAGAGTTTCTGGTCCTAAACACAGGCTATAGACAAATCTTTGTCAACTAATTAGCAAATGTGTAGCAGAGGTCCCAGGGGCACTAGGTGGAGAACAGATAAATCCATGAAATCCTGCAGAATAGTCAAAAAGCAATTTGAAGTATATGTCCCAGAGGCAGTGGGCCGGTTGTATTACTTCCACATCTGAAAAAACTATTGACAGACACTGGATATATCAACTCAACTGCCAGAACACGAAACTAAAGCAAGCTCGCTCACGGAGGTGGTCAGTGGTGTGGTCCTCAAACCAGGAATGTGGAAAGCACCTCCCCCACCCTCTCCACCCTCAGCGGGATTGCTCTGGGGATATCACCGCACGTCAACTCTCAACTTCCACACCTATGGGGAGGTGCTCCGGGTGGGATGATAGGAAATCACGTGCATTTTAAACATCATTTAACTTAGGATTTGGAATACATTACGTGATTTTCTTAGTGAAGTGTTACAGGTTGAACTGTGTCCCCCTAGAAAGATAATGTTGAAGTCCTAACCCCTAATATCTCAGAATATGACCTTATTTGGAAATAAGGTCTTTACACAGGTAATCAAGTTAAAATTAGGTCACTAGGGTGGGCCCTAACCCAATATGACTACGTCCTTAAAAAGGGGGGAAATTTGGACACAGCCACAGACACACACACAGGGAGGTCATGTGAAGATGAAGGCAGAGATCTCAGTGATGCATCTACAAGTCATGGAATGCCAAAAACCACCAGCAAACCTCCAGAAACTAAGAGAGAGGCATGGAACACATTCTCCCTGACAGCCCTCAGAAGGAACCAACCCTGCTGACACTTTGATCTAAGACTCCTAGCCTCCAGAACAGGGAGACAATACATTTCTGTTGCTTAAGCCTCCCTGTTTATGATACTTTGTTACAGCAGCCCTAGCAAACTCATAATATATAAAGAGAAGGGAAATCACCTGAACTTGCCTTTCCTAATTCTAATTAATTTATATTAAAAACGATTTCCATTTTCTAAGAACAAATTAACTCTCTGGGGATAAAGAAATGTTAGGGTTTTAAACTCACAGAGGAGATACTCTACAGTGGACGGTTCACTCAGTTGATGAACTATATTCTTTGGTTCTCAATTTCGTAATTCCTCTGCCTGGCAAATGGTAATTGTGGGCTCACCTGCAGCCAGTCTACAGATTACTGAGCTTTTGAGCAATGGCTCATAAACTCAACGCATCCCTGCTCTTTCACATAAAGTAGCATCACCAGGTGGGAGCCACATGTGCCTCTGTACCCGCCCCAGCCCCCAGCACACGCGTGCTTCTTACATGTACACTTTCAGGATGAGGTCGTCTTTGGTCTCTCCCGTCAGCAGGTCAGCAATGCTAAGAACTGCACAGCCAAAGGGTCGCCGGTACTGGACACTACAGGCATTCTTTTTCTCTCCTGCCCCCATTCGACCTGTCCAATTACAAAGCAAACATGGCCCAAGGAGCCATTGATTAGCACACCTTAAATAGATACAGCTACAAGACAGGCCACGTGAAATGGGACTGGGCGATGGAAACGACACAGGTTTGGGGCAACAGAAGACGTTGCTTCATTTCTGCACTCTCCTCGCCAACCACCTAGCTATGTGACCTCAGGCTTAACTCTGCGCATCAGTTATCATCTATGAAACACGAAGACAGGAACTGATCCCAGGTTTGGGAACCCTCTCCCCAAGGACTCAGGAAGGCACTCCAGGAGGTTCGCATCAATAAAAGCAGTAATGGTGCCTATTTTATTTCCCTATTTTTAAAAAAATTCAATTTTCAAAAAACTCATTCAAATATTTCACCTTTGAAAGGAAGTAGTTTAAGATTCTCTGAAGGTACAGCTAGTAAACTAGGGGACCAAATGAGCCTGCCTTTCCCTGACTCAGGGCTCAGGTTGACGGTAACTAAGCCAATCGCTGAAACCTCCTGGGATGGTTATCACTCAGACACAGTTTCAGCTGTTTAAACTGCTATATCTTTTTAAGTATGTTATTCAAATATTGTTTTAATTTATTATTGTATTTAATTACCAACAAATTATTTTGAAGACAGAAAGCAGAAAGTATACTGAAGCTGAAATATAACAAGTTAATGTGAAGAAAAATAATTTTTAAAAAAATCTGCAAATCTGTTTCCCAATGCTTAGCAACACACCTATAGATGGTTTCCATCCGAGCAAAATTGTCCTACAGCACATTTAGATGACTCTAGCACTTGCCAGTCCAACGTTAAATAGACAAAAAGGGATGGCAATACCCAATTTGGCTTTCATTCTTCAGTAATAAAAACTGCCTCTGTAAGAAATCATTTCCAGGGAAATGCTTACAAATAGCAGCTCAAAAACCTCTCATTTTATCAGTTAGAATCAAAACTAAAACATGGTCAAAATAAGTCAGTTGCTTTTAGTTGTGCAAAATGTAAGAATATCAAAAATCATGTTTTCATGACCTGATGGTGTAATATGTGGCCAATTATCAATGTTTTACTATAAATTTCACCTGCAAATCAAACCTTTTATAATGTCACATTTGAATTTATTTATCAACGAATCATACTTTCACTTACAGAATTGATTTAAACAAATTTAAAATTTTGGTCACTCGTTAAATGGAAAAAAAGTCTAGTTTGTCTCTATTTTGACTACTACTACAGACTGTATTAGGATGAAATATATACTCCAACCTTTATTGATATCACGATTTGAAATATAATTTTTTCCCATTTAATCATTTCCTTGTAAATGCAAGCTGACGGAGACAATAGAAAATCTCTGAGTAGAGTATTTTAAAGTTATTTAACCTCATACAAGAAGTTTATTAGCTAAAAAAAACATAAAACAAAAAACTCGAACCTCTCAACAAGATTATTCCCAAGGACTCTTCTAGACTCTAAATTCCTGGGAGTTTATACATGGCATGCATGTCACTCCTTTTTTCTACCCCCTTCAGTTAGAAGTGCACTAAAGAAAAAACAGTGGGTTCTTGGGGCGGACGGCAATACAGCGGAGATGAGAAAGTGTTCTCTCACAGCAACTTGACAAGACTCTCCAGGGAAGTTCTGTCACTCTCTCACCGCTGTGAACCGTAACTCCCAAACCTCCACACCACTCATGTATTCAGACACCCAATTTTAAGTTTTCTTTCCTGGCTCTGTGGAAACCTTTGGTCTAAGTTCTGTACTGAAAAGCCTATTGGATGCCAATCCTCATGCTCCCAACTCTAGGATTAGTAAGATTCAGAGTTTGGTCCAAATTCTAGCAAAATGGTCTAAGTAGGAAGGAAGGTAAGAGTGGGGAAAGGTAAAAATATTTAGCAACCAGCTAAAAGCCAAAAGGGGTGATACAGAGGTGGAAAGAACTTGAGTGGAATGGGCAGGAGGATATGAAACCATTTCTCTGTTTTTGTTCCCCTTCTCTCCAATCAAAGATCTGGGGTTTGGGGCTGGCCCAGTGGCACAGCAGTTAAGTTTGTGCCCTCCGCTTTGGCAGCCTGGGGTTTGCTGGTCTGGATCCCAGGTGCGGACCTACACACTGCTTATCAAGCCACGCTGTGGCAGGTGTCCCACTTATAAAGTAGCGGAAGATGGGCACAGATGTTAGCTCAGGGTCAGTCTTCCTCAGCAAAAAGAGGAGGATTGGCAGCAGATGTTAGCTCAGGGCAAATCTTCCTCAAAAAAAAAAGAGATCTGGGGTTAAATTCCAAGGCAAGGTGTTATTACTTCTGCTCTCTGCAGCTAGTGAGGGTCAGCATGTCCTTTTCCTACTAAAGCAGGTACAAGGACATGCTAGAAAATGTAAGAAGTGTCTATCCCTAGGATTGTTGTCCATCCAGTCCTTAATTTCACTGCAGCAGACTAAGTCTTAACCTCTCTTAGAGCGTCTTACCTTAAATCTTATTTCTCCTCAGTCTCAAAATATCAAACCACTAAGCATGATCATTAGGCAAGTTTTTGCAGTAATCTCAAAGACATATTAATTTGACCAAAGCTCAGGGGGAGGGGAGATTGGTAATTTCTGATTCAACATTCATTCTGACAATGCAATAATCATAAAAACCTGAGTAGAAAACACAATCACTTATCAAACACCACGTATTTGAAAGGCAGCCTGTAATGGGTAATACTACTCAAGTGGCTTCCTCGGCAATAGTCCAGTGAGAGAAGGACAGAGTCACCCAGGCCACGGGCAAGCAGGGCATGCCGTCACTCTGCTATGTGTGTTTCTACCACCAAAAACCTGTAGATACCTTTTAAAAAGTTTTGAAGGCAAAAGCGGTTTACTTTTCCTCTCAATGCTATAGAAGATTATATTCAAATTTTAAGAATGTTTACATGAAGATATCCAAAACCACACGTTACATTAACAATTGGTATTACAAATTTGAATTAAAAAAAAAACCCGCAAAGAATTGCATAACTAACTGCACCCCTGCCATCCTGGGAACAGACAGAGGCTTTATCTCATAAACACACAGCAGCATGCATTCCAACTTTTCCAATGTTTTAAAAGATTCTTTCCAAATTTTTTCCCACATACTCATTTATAAAAAGAAAATTAAAACAAAACCAAAAACAATTTATGTTGTTTTTTATTTCCACTGTCTCTCAAATATAAAAATAGCATAAAATGAAAACAGGTTTTCAGAACAGATTTTTATGAGAAAAAATAATAGAAAAATCTATGTAGGAATGACAACATGTTTTATAGTCTCTCTCAGTGCACGATGCAGTTATCACGTGCATAAAATAAAAGACTATAAAGATCACTACGCAGGATTGCATGGAGAGAGATTACTATCCTGCCGAAGTATTCCCAAGCAAACCATGTAGCACAGTTAGTGAAGAAGTGGCAACCAATTCCCAGTATCAGCTGGTTAGTTTTAACAGAAAAACTGTGTAGGCTACACATTCCTCATCTTACCCAGTTCTACTGCTATAAAATGCCTGCTTTTAGAGGCATTTCATGCACAAAAACAAGTGAACACATTCCGGCTCTGTTGTACAAGTTCACTGTAGAACACCCAAAGTATGTTTGCAAGATGTTAATAAATGTTATATTATATAAATGTTTTCATAGTCAAATCAAATGTGTGGAAAACTAGGGTCAACAAAGTTAAAGAGGCATTTTAATTTTTCCCTGTAGGTTTTCTCAGACCCTTTAATAAAGCTAATGATATTATACAAGTGAAAAAATACACAGTATTCAGTATTTCATTACCCTTAGAGCACCTTGTATAATAATGTTCTGCAACGTTCTGCACTGTGGAAAATGCCCACTGGTGTAAAGTTTTCATAAAAACTAGTAGGAAATCCAGCTCTTAAAAGTTTATTTTAGGGGCTGGCCCCGTGGCCGAGTGGTTAAGTTCACGCGCTCTGCTGCAAGCGGCCCAGTGTTTTGTTGGTTCGAATCCTGGGCGTGCACATAGCACTGCTCATCAAACCACGCTGAAGCAGCGTCCCACATGCCACAACTAGAAGGACCCACAAAAAAGAATATACAACTATGTTTGGGGGGGCTTTGGGGAGAAAAAGGGAAAAAATAAAGTCTTTAAAAAAAAAGTATTTTATGCTATTATCGGAAAGTAGAATTTAAAAAGACATACCAAATTTTTGAATCAAATATGTTTAAGTAGTCCAATAAAACAAAATGAAACACAACAAACTAGCTAATGACCTATATGGAAAGAAAACAAAATCTATTCATGGTGGGTGAGGAGGTTGTATGTGAGTTTGGGGAGGTCAGGGAACAATTCCAAAATTCTGTGATTCTTGGATTCAAATCTGGCTTTGACTTCTTTCTGATCCAGAGAGCAAATAAACCATAACTACACTGAGACCTCTCAGCATTTCTTCTCCCTGCTTTTATCACTCTGACAAGTGTCATACCTACCGATTCGGATAATGTGCACAGTGATATAGATGTCCCTTCTTAGCTCACTGCTACCCAAATCCTACCAAAAAACAAAGTGTGGTTATTTTAGAACTCATAAAGTATGCAGAAGCATTAAAGGGCATATCACATTATTTTCACAAATAACAGAAGAAAGACAAAAATGAATGTGAATATTCTTAAAAGAATTTTTGTAGCAGAAGCAAATAGTTCAAATCCTGTTCTAAAAATACCATTACAATCAACTTTACTGTAAGTCTATAATGTTAAGCAATACTTAAAAGATAAGCCAATTGTTATTTCAACCTCTCACTCATTCTTTAAACATCTTTTAAGTACGTATGTACTAGACGCCACAGGCCATGCTGAGCCCTATCACCACTGTCCTTTAGTAACTGTCTAACAGGCTCTAACATACACAAAAGGAGAAAAGGTGTGACTGTGAATGGCGATATTCAGAATTCCAGGCACTACTGTTATTTGTGTGTTATTCACAAAGTTTAAGCAAATTCACTACGTTCTCTCACAATAATTTATTTCTCTTAAGTAACATAAAGTACAATGAGAAGAATCCACTTCCTGGTTGAAACAAGATCCACTTACCACAAAGAGAGAGCAATGTCGTTCTGGTTTATCCGGGGCTTTGGGCAGCCCGTTTCTATTCAGCCTCAAGAAAAATCTTTCACTACAAGAGAAAAAAGTTTGATATTTTGAAAATCATTTACTATTTGAGGACTCATCGCTTTTCCAGTTGCTCTTCATCCTAGAGTTAAACTCAAAACTTATTAGGCCCTTCATCTGACATTAAATTGCTTATATAAATTAGGAGAGCACGCAGGACAATAGACATTTGCTTCACTTCTGATAAAACTGGCAAAGCAGCAACTCCAAAAACAGAAACTATAAATATACATGCAAACCAAAACTTAACTTTTAAGAGAATGGGTTTCTGTATAAGTGATATCATTGTTATTATTCTAAAAAGTAGAAAACAAGTGCACTAGAAGAAAAAACATGATCTAACATGTTTTGTGTATTTGTACCTAAGAAGATTTTTTTTTATGTGTCTGTCATAGTATTTAATTAACATCATGAAAGGACACCATTCTGAGTGGTAACCATCCTTTAGAAGGCTTAATATTTTATGCTCTTATAAATCTATAGTCCAAAACACAAAAAGAGAGCCCATGAAATCAAACTTGAATTTTCTTTGGTCCACAAAGGAAATGAAAACCTCAAACTCCCCACAGAACTTGCATTTGAAAATACAGTGCCACCTAGATTTCATGAAACACAAAATGATCAGGCAGTAATTCAAGTCAATAAATACTTGTAGACATCATTTTAGAGCCAAGACAATGTGTTACCTATACTATTTATGTTCAAAAAAAATAAAATGAATATAAACCCAAGAAAAATGAATCTACCAGGTACCAGGAGCTTCTGAATTTCAACATCCTGGTGCCCATGACAGAACAAAGGGTTGCCTCTCTCAGGCACAGAACACACAGCTAACATCCACAGGACGTGAAATTAGCAATGGTGTGGCCCTGCTCAGTGTAGTTTCAGTCGAGGGAACAAGTAGGGAAAAGAGTGTAGGGCATTAGTAAGGCTCAGCTCCTACCAAGTCTCTATGCTTACTCACCACTCCATGGGATCCTTGCCGTAAATAATGGCTCTGTCATCCAAACTCTCCCTTCTCCCATACAGGGGGAGAAATGAGGGCCATAATCAGATCTCTAAGGAAGCATATGGATTTGAATTTATGGCTGTTTGGGAACATATTTATTCTCTTTTGCAATCTGAATCTAGATAGATATATTTAGCAGATTCAACTACCTGGCTTGCCTTGTCTTTTTCTTCTATTATGCCTATTCCTGACCTCTCATATGAGAAAGGGCAAGCAAGATGCATTTCTATGGGATCATTTCCACACCTATTATCTACATTTTTTTCCACAGAGCGGTGGCTGATGAAGTCTGAAGGAAGAGAAGATAAATTGCTGCAAGGATTCTCAAATGAAGCTAAAGTTCCCATATGACATAATTCTGAAGCAGAGGCTGGGATGACAGATACAACTAAGGATGCAGAGTTAAATTAATTTTAACCAATTGTAATTTACTATAATGCAAGGAAAAGGACTGTTAGTTCTTTTCACAGTGGAAAAAAATTCACTATTATTTCAAATTTAAGATATGCTAAAAGGAAATGTGCAAAAATTTATCTTGGGATAAATGAATTACGTTTTAAACACTCATTATTAGCTAATATTTTTTTGAGAATCCACCATTTGATGGGCACTCTGCTAGGAATTTATATGGATTAATTCATTTTATCTTCGTTATACCCTTATGAAGGCAGTACTCTTGTTATGTCCGTTTTATAGATGGGTAAACAGAGAAATAGTAAACTGTTTTGCCCAAGATCACAAAGCTGGCGCGTGGCTGAGTAGATTCTATGCCATGTATTAATTCAAAACTCCCTTACTTCATTTGAATGTTGTAAGGTAAATTCTTTCTCTGCTTTATAGAAATACTGAGCAAATATTTCCAGAATCTTGAGATAAGGGAGAAGTCATTCATCTGCCTGGGACACCCAATGACTCAGTCAAGCTTGGTCCCAAGAGTTCAGGGTAACTCTCCCCACACCCTTTCTGGGCTAAAAGGAATGAAAGAAGTGGGAATCATTCTTTTTTTTTTTTTTTGAGGAAGATTAGCCCTGAGCTAACATCTGCTGCCAATCCTCCTCTTTTTGCTGAGGAAGACTGGCCCTGAGCTAACATTTGTGCCTATCTTCCTCTGCTTTATATGTGGGACGCCTACCACAGCACTGCTTGGCAAGCGGTGCTGTGTCCACACCCAGGATCCGAACCGGCGAACCCCGGGCCACCAAAGAGGAACGGTGCAAACTTAACCGCTGCGCCATGGGGCCGGCCCCAGAAGTGGGAATCTTGATGTAGTAGCAGACTTCAAAGCAGTCCCTAGTTTGAAATTGTTTCTTGGTAGTTTTCTCAATGAAACATACCGAGTAAAATGACTTGGGAAATCAATTATTTAGGAGGCAAATACAAAACTCCGAAAAGATATAAGAACTTGGTTTTAGTTAGTCAAAACTCCTGGGATTTAAGACTGGTATTTGATTTTGCTTCTTAGTCATCAGTCACCTACTAACAAGTAATGTCTATTGATGATATTTTAGCCCCAAACACAAGCAACGTGATGGTCTTCCTCCCTCCTGTATCACGGACAGCATGCTCTACTGTCCATTTTTTGAGATGCACTTATGTTTGAGGTTCCTCATAATCCCTGCTAACACATTTGAAACAAATTTCATTTTATCTTCTGACAGGTCAGTCTCACATGATGAATACCAATAAGATTAATAGACAAAAGTCAACAGGGCATTCTAGATATTAAAACCTTAACTTCAATACTGATATAAAATACTATTCTATATTCACAAGTTTCATCAATATTCTGGCAAAACAATGTTTCCTAATGTATTCTATTGTAGAAAGAGATTCCTTTTGCTCTGTCACTATTTTAATTTCACTAGTCTAGACAGAATCCTGATTATGCAAGTATCATACTATATCACATCCTGTTTCAGAAAGAATATCAATATGTAGTAAGCCAATAACATTCCCTTAGCTTAAGCATGCCTTAAGGGGGAGATAAAAATAGACTGAAGATGGATACTATGGAGAAATAAGTCATGTGCTATTTTTTAAAAACCAGACTTTTAAAAGAAAAAGAAAACCTTTGTTGCCAATTTAAAAAAATCTTTTTTGGAGGCCGGCCCAGAGGCATAGTGGTTAAGTTTCCACACTCCACTTTGGTGGCCCAGGGTTCATGGTTTCAGATCCCAGGCAGGGACCTATGCATTGCTCATCAAGCCATGTTGTGGCAGCATCCCACATACAAAATAGAGGAAGATGGGCACAGATGTTAGTTCAGTGACAATCTTCCTCAAACAAAAAGAGGAAGATCAGCTACACATTTTAGCTCAGGGCCAATCTTCCTCACCAAAACAAACAAACAAACAAAAAAAACAACAAAAAAAACCACTTTATTTATTTGGTCACAAGTTGTTATACAAACTCAATCAATTTCTCTTCAGCTCTGGTGGAAATGCAACTACTTAATCAGTAAATGGTTTCAGAGAAAAGACCTATAGCAACGCACTTCAGAATCTTTGGATTACAAATAAATACCCACCCAACTCTCATCACGTTTGGAGAATAACCAAAATGTATGCCTTCAAGCCTGGGGAAAAACTGAGTAAGACAATGATATTCCATTCTGGCACATCGTTTAAGATCCTCTCACAAACTTTTGTGGCCAGATGAAGTGGTATTTTTGACTCTCTATTATAAGTCAAAGGGTGGCATCTCTGATCAGAAAACGAAACTAGTTTTTGTGAATTTAAAAAGTATCCTCTTACAAGATGTGCATACTTTCATTACATCGTTTATACCTTTTTTCCTAATCAAAGAGGTTTGTGTGTTTCTTTCTATTACATTGTGGATAATTAGAGTACAGGCCCATGACTATTAACCTTTACAACCCCAGCTGCTAGCCAATGATTTGGTACTTCCTTAGTGTTTAATTAAAGACAGAACAAATACAATCCTTCAGGAAAAAAATCCAACAAATGCCAAATAATTGGGAAGATTTAACTCCCTCCCAACTTTCTTTCTCTTCCCCATAATGTCCTTCACTTTATGGTAGGGAAAAAATACAAAATTCTCCAAAGAGAGATTTCAGTCAATGGTGCCTCACCAGATGTGAGACGTGAGAGTCACCTAATTAACTTCACGGCACCTCCAGGTTCTAGATCATGCCATTTATCCCTGTTCCCCATGCACATTTTATATCTTTATTATACTAAACACATAGTAATGGGAATATCTATAAGGACATAATACATTTTCAAATGAGAATATTGCCTCCTTCTTCATCAAAAAATGAATAAGCAGCTAAAACACTTTGAGAAACACTGAGAAATGAGAGTTGATATTATTACCAGAAGAGAAAAATCATCATTTGACTTTCCCCTTTACTGCTGTGTTCTCCCAGAGGAAATTTCACTGCCCAAGAAATTTAGTGTCCACCTGAATTCCATGTGTGAGCCATTATAAATCACTATACTATAAATTAATGACAAATTCTTTCTTTGAAAATAATTTAAAAAATCACATTTATTATTTATAACCTGCCTTCTTGTAACAAGGAATTGAGGAAACCAAGATAAGGAAATCAGAGTGTAAATCAGCATCCTCAGAATGGCCCCTGGGGAAAAATAGTACAAGCAAATATACACCCTGTGCTAGGCATTATGACATGGCTTTACATGGAGTTTCTCATTTATTTCCCACAACCCCCTATGAAGTAGGAACCACTCCCATCCCCACCTTACATATGAGAAATCCGGGCTTTGGAGATATTAGGAAAGTTGGCAAAGTTGCACAGTTAGTCAAGGATGGAGCCAGGATATTAATTTCCAGGGTCTGACTGCAAGTCTCACCTCTTAACCACAATGCTACATTGTCTCTAAAAGAACAGAGCATCTTGAAATGGACAAAGAGCAAAACTAATCATGTCATGTGAACCAAGGGTTTTTATTGTGAATATTTGAATAAAATAAAAAATAATAATTAAAAACGCATGAAGTCAAAAGAAAAAACTAAAGGCACAAACCTATCTGTGTTTAGGGAGTTCACATCTGTGAACCAGCTCAGCTGCACTGCTGACATTCTGATGTACTCAAAAAGACCTCTGATAACGAAGAGTGTATTTCAACAGCACAGTCTGGTAGAAAAGTTCTTACCAGTGTTGCAAATAATGTGGGAGGCATGGTAGAGATCTGAAGACCCTAATGACTTCTCTTCTTCTCAGGAGGAGAGGATGCTTCTATGTTCCTCCCCCTCCTTCTATCTAACCACTTGGAAGCAGTCATACTTCTCTGTAGGAAAGGCCCTACCTAGCATCTTGGAAGTCTCCAGGCCTGATGTGGGAGGGTCCTCCCAGCCTTCTGAGTAATCACATCAAGTAGCTGTCCCATAGCGTATTCCTAGGACAATCAGTTGCCTTCAAAGAGCAATGTACCTAAAGTTAGAAATGGCCAATGCCAAGGAGATTTTTATATTTCTCTATATGGATTCATGTTTATCACTCTGTAGCTCCCCTCTCATAAGATGTAAAACTGCCTGGTGATTTAACGTATGTGAAAGTTACACGTGTACCTTATCCAAGAATATATGACAGGGTAATATCTCGGGTGAAGCATGTGGTGTGAAAGATTAGGAGTCTGATCAATCTACAAAAAATTACAAAGAACACTTCTAAAATTATTTTGAACAGTTAAATCATTGAAATAAATTTACGGTCTCCAAAAGTAACAGTAACAAAAGAGAGAAACCATTTAGATGGTCATGTTCTGGTATACTAATCCAGAAAATCATTGAACTCTGTCGTTCTTTTACACTCCTACTTTATAAAACAAATTTACCAAAACATACTCCATGTAGCATCTTTGAAAAAGCAAAGTCACTTGTCTTAAATTTAACTATGCCATGTGTGAGGACAACAATTAATATCTATTCTACATTGAGTAGGAGTGAAGGGAGATGCTCCAGGAGCCACGTAAGAAACGTTGGGAGCAAGAAGATGGAAAGGGAGTCGTGAGAAGAGGTAAGAGATTGATTCAGCTGTGCTGACTCTAGAGACTCTACCCAAAAGGCAAGAGAACACAAATATAAGGTGATGTCAGTGCTCTATTTCACTGCTCCCCCTGCATTTTCTCAAATGCTCTCTGACTAACAGTGCATGATGCTTCCAACAATCTGTGCAGGGAACTGTTACTTGTGCTTTCCTAGAATGAGGGGCAAAGAACAACTCAAAATGGGAAAACTCAAGCACCATTCTAAATTGTTGTAATAGGGGCTGGCCCCATGGCTGAGTGGCTAAGAACATGCGCTCCGCTTCCTTAGCCCAAGGTTTCACCAGTTTGAATCCTGGACGTGGACACAGCACTGCTCATCAAGCCATGCTGACATCCCACATGCTACAACTAGAAGGACCCACAACTAAAAATACACAACTATATACTGGGGAGCTTTGGGGAGAAAAAGGAAAAATAAAATCTTTAAATTGTTGTAGTAGTGGCCGGCCCCGTGGCCGAGCAGTTAAGTTCGAGTTCTCCGCTTCCATGGCCCAGGGTTTCACTGGTTCAGATCCTGGGCGCGGACATGGCACCGCTCACAAGGCCATGTTGAGGCGGCGTCCCACATGCCACAACTAGAAGGACCCACAACTAAAATATACAAGTATGTACTGGGGGGATTTGGGGAGAAAAAGCAGAAAAAAAAAAAGAAGATTGGCAACAGATGTTACCTCAGGTGCCAATCTTTAATTACTAAATAAATAGATAGATAGATAGATAGATAGATAGATAAATTGTAGTGATGCCCCCAGGAGCTGGTACCACCGAAGTCCAGGCGAGATACTCTGGGGAAGTGGGTGGAAGGTGTGCTGGCGGCCATAGCGTGGTCGCTGGACCAAGAACTTTGGTGCTCACTATGGCACAGAAGGATGGAAGGGATGCTCAGCGGTAAATAGAAGACACCCACTGGCCTTCTTCTCATCCAGGGGCTCCTAAGCTGAGTGTGTACAACTCTGTCCTGGGGAGCTGCAGAAAGCCCAGGCCCTACCCTGGAGACTCTGATTTACCAGGTCAAGACAGACCTAAAAGCTCGCTGTATGTTTAAAAGCCCAGTCATGTTTAAGGGCCACAGTTTTGACCCAAATGCCTAGGTCCTAATGAGTTAAAATTGCTGACTGTCTTTTAGGACAGTCATACACACCAGAAAAAGGCAACGAATGTCTGATACCTTCAGGTCAAAGACTTTTTCCCCTTTCTTCTCCTAATCATACGACTGATACAAATGACAGAGCTTTTCCTTGGCAGTAAATGAAAGCAACTCCCCAAGCAAGTCTTCCTAGATAAAGCTATTAATGGGCTTTCTAATTTTAAAACTAAAGCAACCTTAGGGTCATGAGCTCTTCTGATTAAAGGGAAATGGAAAGAGGATGATCTTTGATACCAGGGTTTCTGTAGTCATCTACCTAAAGAGCAGATGAGTCTGAGTTTTCTTTTTTTAATATTAATGTCAAGCCCAGATTTACTCTACAAACATTTGAGCGTTGAAGGACTAAGTAGCCAGCTAATGTGATGGCCTTGCTAGGACAGTAAAGGATTTGGCTTTAGTTGAATGAAACAGGGGAGATAATTTTTTAAACTATAGTCAACTCTTGCCAATTTTGAACATCAAGCTGACTCTTTCTCACCACTTAGGATGATTTAAAACCACTTCACGATATTTTTCGTTTCAGAGAATAAAGCTATTTGAATCAGAACTCTTTTCAGGAAGATAAAACTCAATGAAAAAAAGGAATGCAATGCTTTTCAAAGTTATAAATAAGCAATGTACGGACCACCTGCTGCTTCGCATCATCAGTGCTGTTACCAGACCAAACTGACAGATAAATTAAAGAAATGATTTGGATTTACTATTAATTTGACAAAACAGTCATGACTAAGTTCAGAAGACTTGAGATTCTAGAAATCACAATGTTGAAATTCAAGTAAAATCCTGAGAAACAGCTATATTGTTTAACTGTACAATTCAGGGAAATACTTGCTTGCATTTATCCCTATAGAACTCATTAAGAATTTCATTAGAAAGCAAGCTTCTCAGAGAAGTAACAAAAAGTAGGCAATGATAGGATATGGTCAACAGACACAGGGACCATGAAATAAGAAGGCCCGTATACAGGCAAAATGTCTTATGCTTATTCTTCTGGGAATTTACATAATTTGGTCATTGTAAACACTATATCGCTGACATTTCACGAGGGATAAATCACTCTGATCTATATATGGTAACTATTCTGACCTTTCTAAAGCATTTGTAATATGGTATTTTGAAAATAAGCAAAGCTGAGCCCTTTATAAGTACTCTGGGTTGAAGTATGAAGTTCCTTGCAAAGGCAAAGAAACCTTAAATGAAAACAGAATAAATAATAAAAATCTAAGTAATTCAGGCCCTGCAGAAACAGTAAGTATAATAAATCTTTCATGCACTTATTCTCTCAAAAAGATGTTTTAAAAGGCGCTTTAGGCACTGACAAGGTTAGAAAGCATTGCTTTAGACATTGCAAATATTTTTGTGAAATGAAAACAGCATATTGGTTACCATACAAAGAGACAGCATAGAAACTCTGGACTTTTAAAATATTTGTTGACTTAAAGCCTAATAGTATTTTGAATAGCAATAGAATGTAAGTTCTGAGAGGGAACAATTTTTTTTTTTTCCTGTTTTATTTATTGGTGTGTCCCCACTGCCCAGATCAGTGGCTGGCCCTGAGGAGGAGAGAAATAATTGTCTGCTGAATGAATGAACATCAATGATTCAGTAGGACTAGTGTGAAATCTCTGATGCTCAATGGAAATGAAAAAAGATGTCTGTTTAACTTGTAGTCAAAAATCTCTAAATAGAAATACTCAAGAAGATGCTATATATTTATCTGCCAATTTTTATTTCCTCTTTTTAGCATGACAGTTTTTGCAAATGATGCTTCCCTAGAGACAGGTCTGACAGCATGGTTCTGATTAACACAGAACAACATGAAACAACTTCATAAACATTTCTGATGCCCTCAACATCTTGACTTTTCCTTCTTATGAATGAGCACATCTCCAGTGGAGCAGAAGGATGATAGCAAAAGTGAAAACAATAATGGCATGACTTTTTAATGCCTTGCCCCAACAACAAAGAAACTTGTAAGCATCCTTTAACTGCATCAATGCTCACCCTGCAAGTAAGGGAACTTACTCTGCGAGGTGCAGGTGTGGGGACACAAAGGTGATGAGAGGGTAAAGCTTTACCTTCAGAAAAGGAGCTAACGAGGGCTGTATCATAAATTATTTCTTTGTCAATACTGAATCATCTTACAACATAAACGACACTGAATACCAAAGACGTCTTTGCGAGGTGGGTTGCTATCTTATTTGGTAGGGAATTTAGGAAAACTAAATTAATTCGAATGCCCTCCAGGCAGCAGACACGGCAGAGGAGGAAAAACAGAGCTGACGAGAATACTGGTGAAATGAACATCAATCTGGTCGTCTTGTAAAACACAGGAATAGGGGAGAAAGGCCTTCTGATCATATTCTAAAACACTGCACTATTTAAGTAAAAAGAGACAAGTAGCCTGAATAAGAGCTTGGAGCTAAAGGGAAAGAGAAAAGCCAGTTCAGAATCCATTTACCCTGTGAGTTTTACGTTTTCTGCCACTGTGAATTTCCAGTCACTTAATATCATAATGCAGTCATTTACAATTTCAAAAATAACTGGAATTGTATGGCTCTTAAAATGCTACAGAGAAAAAAAGAGGGGATCACTTCTACCCTGTGTGTTCTCAGCATGAATAAAGTTATTTCTATGCTTGTTTGTTTTAATTTAGACTCTCCGCTTGGTATGTTTCTTAAAGGACATCATTTCCTATTAACGACATTACCATATCACTAAAACAATTATTTGTTTTTGCTATGTGACACAGAAGTGCGACCAAAGAGGGAGTGAGCCACAAAATCTATTAACTTCAAAGTGACAACAATCCCCATTTTCATGCACCTGCTGGAAGAATCACACGGAGGGAGAAGAAGGAGGGTGGAAAGCAGCAGAGCCTTGAAACAGGAGGCCCGAGGGAAGGTCACTGCGGGTCACTGATGTACAGACACCCACAGTGAAATCCGTGCCAGCATGTCTAGACACAGCAGGAAATGCTCTGGGCCGTATGGAATAGCTGATATTGCCACAAGCCAAGGAGGATCTCTGAGCACCTCCTTCATCTCTTTTTGTTCTCAGAGTTATGCTTCCTGTACATACGGCCAGTCAGACTTTTCCCCCACACGGCTGCTTTGCTTTGGAGAGTTTGCAATTCTGAGTTCATTTTAGAACATAAAACCATAAAAAGAGATCTATGCCAATGATCCTTCAACGTTCAAAACAATAGACGCTCCTAATTTATGTAAAAGTATAGATGCTGAACTTGTGTGATCACACTATAATAAGTTGTAAATGATGTATGAAATGAGAAATCCTAGCACAGTGCTCAGAGAATTAAAAACCATATCTGCTGTCTTCACTGTGTTACGTACTACAATATATACACAAAAATATTAGCATTTTTCCTAGTGTAGGCTAAAGAACTATTTTCTCTCCCAGCTCTGGTCTCTAAGTTCTGGAAAAATTTTCCCAATAACTGAGGTTTTTCAAAAGAAACATGAGTTCTTTAATTTCCTGTAAAAAATCAAAAGACCATTAGATCATGTTAGCCTCTGAAGAGACCTATCGGAAGCTGTGGTTGTAATTTCTTTGATTCTCTACATCATTACGCTAGATTCCCGATCTTCTCATTCTTTTCCAACTGTGATGTTTCATTCTTCACCCCTACCACCTGCTTCTGATCTCTATTTCCTGAGCACCTCGGGCAGAAGCTGTCTAACGTGGGCGCCAGGATTCACAATCAAGTTCAGATATCTCTGGTGGGACCCTCACAGCACTACACCAATTCTATTATTTGTCACTAACTCACTTCCTACCACACTTTTGCTCAAAGTTCACTTACCTTGTTCCCACAACTCACTTTCAGCCCTAAACTCCCTTTCATTCTCTCTTTAGCTCTCCAATGGTAGCTGACCTGGCTTCTTGACTTAGTTATAAAAGATCAAGGTCACAAACCCAGTCTCTCCAACTCAACATTGTATACCCATTTCATGGCTCTCACCTCCCTTACTCCCGTGTTAGAAGTGTCCTTCTTTTTCAAAGTAGATTCCTTCACTTGTGTCCTAGATCCCTTCTGCCATTTGCTCCAGGATGCATTTTTGGTTCTCTAGAAGGGCCTCACACTGCTGGCAGACAACAGTCACTTCCTATGCACTTGTTTAATGAGTGAATGATGAACAAGAAAATAGAGGTAATGTGCCATTCATATAACTGTTGCATTTTCTCACCTTTGAGAGGATGAATCTGTACTAATTCAGAGCTTCTTGGAGGGTGGTCCTTATGTAGACACACGATTTTGCTTAAGCATGTAAGGTATTTCCTCTCACAGAATCTTTATTAATCTTTAAAAGCTGCCTATTTTGCTTTATATAAAAGTCAAAGCTTATGCCTTCAAGGCAATATCATAATGTCTATGTTATATAATACTGAATGTCCTAGACCTAAGGAAAATATTCCTCTTAAGTTTTGTCAAACACATTATCAAAAATATTGTCAGTTCATAGGAACCCAGGAATATTATTCTAAGCAGAATGGACTCCAGACCATCTATGGGGCTAGTGACTACACCAGACTAATACCCTAGTCTTAGTCAAAGAGATTGAAAATAATTTGTGCCCTCATTGCTTTATTGCCCACATACATAAAACAGTAATCAATTTTAAGCAAGTAAGTTATTAACCATACACACTATACACTAAAAATTAAACCAAGAACTCATATATCTATAAGAGGGAATCCACAACCATTAATTTTGTCACACTTCCCTTTATTCTTTCTTCTTTTCTTTCTGTTGTTGAAGTATTTTAAAGCAAATCACATCTCTGATACCATTCCACATGTTTACTAGTAAGTCTCTCTAAATTTTACATAACTATAACAACATACACTTAAAACAGTAATAATTCCTTGGAATATATGGTTTCTTTAAGAATTCAAGACCAAATATCACATATCATTTCTGGTTATGTTAAAGTATAAATCATCAACATTATAGCTAATATTTACTGACCAATTATCAGGTGTCAAGCATTACACTAAGGAGTATATGTATTATCTCATTTAACCTTCAAACAATCCCATGAGAAAAGTACTATTATAATCCTCATTTAGCAGATAGTTAACAGCCATAAGAGATATGAAATAACTTGCCCAGGCTGATGTACCTACTGAAAGGCAAAGTCAGAATTTGAACCCAAACCCTCTGACCAGAGCCGGGCCACTTACATACAAAATAGTTGTGCCTGTACAAGATACAGGAAGATATATGTCTTGAGGAGGGAGATCAATTCAGATATATTACACAGTTCAGTATGAATCCATATTAAAAAAATCTGTGCCTCACCAATAATATTCACTACTTTTCTTTTTCTTAAGTGACAGAATTGGAGCAACATACTGAAAAGAAGGTAATTGTGGGCAATATAAAATTTATATGGAAATGAAGCATTTCAAGGAAAATGGAGAGTTTACTTGTACAATGGTAGAAAAAAAATATATAACTCCAGGAAAGTATGTAAATAAGGTACCAGTAGAAAGTAAACTTTATCTGAATTTAATTATTACAAAAATACTTTTTATATTTAATCACCAGGATAAGACTTTTTCCAGAAGTACTAGCCTGCCGCTGTTTTCTCAAATAACAGCCCATGCCAGCAGCGTGCATGCATGAGCAGCCCTACACGAAGCTGAGCACCCACTGGAGGCATGGATGTCCTATTAACTACATCCTCTGATGAGAGTGAAATACAGTAATGGGTTAGTCCCGAAACAAATTTATAATTTTAATCAATGAAGCCGTAGAATACATCAGTAAACAAAGTAACAAAAGTTATAAGGGAAGTAGTCAACCAGGAATCTATGTCATCTTCACTGGTCCATATAATTTACAGCCTGTGGCAGATTAATTGACACATATCAAGGCAGGAAAGATAAGAATACACACATCCACAACTGCACAGCCTCTGGAAAGCACAAACACTATGACTGTTTCCCCCACCAAATCGTACAACAGCCAATTTTCAATGCAAGCCAAAGGAGACATTTGTAGCATAGAATGATAAGTAGTTTGAGTTCTTTATATAAAAACCCGTCTGAGGCAATCCCATGCCTCAATTTATACACCTCCACACCCTTGCCTTTCTCTGGCCTATGGCTCATCCCACCACCTGCAATCTCAAGCTTGTTTCCTGATGCCTCCTAAAGGACCTTGATCCACGATGACTTTCCCTCTCCCCGAGTGTGGCCTTTCCCTTGTTAATGGATCCTTCCTGTCAATTCTTAACAAGCTTAAGTCTCTCCCACTCCAGTTTCTTAAGAGAATAAACCCTCAGCATACCCCTTATCACACACTGGTGAGTAAAAATTAGTTGAGGAAGAAAAAAAAAATATTATAAATATTGAGGACAATGAGAACAGGGATGGAAAAGTGATTAAGAGTACTGATACCTGATCAGACTGCATGTGAAAAGGGCAGCTCTACTACATACCAGCTGTGTGACCTTGGGCAAGTTATTAATCTCTCTGTGCCTCAGTTTCCCCATGTATAAAAAAATGGGGATATTAATAGTACCTACCTCAGAGAGTTGTTACAAGGGACAAATAAGGTAATATTTTTTAAAGAGCTTAGAACAGTGCCTGGCACATCATAAGCATTATATAAGTGTTAGTTAAATGAATTGAATAGAATCCAATAAAATAAAATAAAATTACAGACGATATTTAGGGAAATGATTCCCTGACTTTTCCAGCTATACCCTGGTAGATTGGGGAAATTACAAACTTTCACCCAGATTGAGCTCTCTAAAAACATTTCACTCATACAAAACTTAGTTTGACAAACTCTCTTATAGTGAGAAATCATACCAAGACTGTCCAAAATTCGGGGCGAGCCCCGTGGCTGAGAGGTTAAATTCATGTGCTCTGCTTTGGCGGCCCAGGGTTTCACCGGTTCGGATCCTGGGCACGGACATGGCACCGCTCATCAGGCCACACTGGGGCGGCATCCCACATAGCACAACCAGAGGCACACACAACTAGAATACACAACTATGTACTAGGGGGCTTTGGGGAGAAGAAGAGGGGGAAAAAAATTAAAAAGAAGATTGGCAACAGATGTTAGCTCAGGTGCCAATCTAAAAAATAGACTGTCCAAAATTCAAATAAATAAAAGTATGTTATTTTTGCTGATAGTTGAGTCCAATGCCGCTGTACCTGGCTCTGGGTTGGTGCTGTTACACAAACAATTGAGGAAGGTAAACTGGAAAAGAAGTACAGGGTGGGTGTATTAGCAAGAGTCTGTCAGAACACGACTAAATCTTTACCAAAACTTAAAACAAAAGGTCTCGGTGATACACATCAGAGGCCTAACATTTTGGGTCGCCTTCAGGCAGAAACTGTTTGAGATAAAATGAACAGGCTTTCTAAGAATGGCCCAACTTCAATGACAATTTGTTTTCAGTTTTTGTCAGAAAATGTACCCTTCCCGGTCCTGAGGAGCTATCACACGCTTCATTGTTCCACTGCGTGAACTAGAAGGGGGTAATTTTCACGTGTTGGCTCCATCTGAGTCCATTTGACAGCCCCAAGGACTGAATCTAAGACATGGATCACTGGCACATGGTAAGACCCAACGCTACTATGCTCTTCATAAAAGATTCTGAGAAGAATTCAATCTAGAAAACCAATTTCTATAGAGAAGAATATTTCTGAGGCCCTATATTAGTTTCAGTATTATCATTATTAATAATTTATAACAACTTATTATTAAGACTATCAGTCTCTGAAGCTCCAACTCTGGCCAATAAAATTCTGCTCAACTATGAAAACTTTCCGACAAACACTGAAGCCCTTGAGGAGGAAGGTGGCTGAGGCCAATGGGGTGGTGTTCAGGGGGCAGGCTTTGGGGCCAGTCTGCCAACTTGGGGCTCTGCTTTGCCTCTTGCCAGTTCCGTAAACTCAAGCAAGTTACCCAACTTTCCTGTGTCTTGGTTTTCTCACCTATAAAATCAGTGCTGATAATATATTAAAACCACTGAGAACACAGTTGGGCAGATGGTTAGTGCTCAATAAATACTGGCTGTTTGCTTCTTAGAGAATGGAAGTTTAAAAACAAAGTCCTAACCGCTTGTCTGCCTTGCGAGAAGAATAAACATCTGCCTTTCCTACTCACGCCTCTCCAGGTCCTTGTACACATTGGCCCCTCCACCTGCGCCCGGACAAGGGAACTTCCTGAGATCCATGTGCAGGGCAATGTCATAAAGATTATACTTGGAATGTATTTTATTTTTTGTAATTACTCAACTATACCATCTTTTGTCTGCTGAGTTTCATTGTTTGGATTGGACTTTGAAAAAAAAATCAAATGATCCAGTTTCTTTGACAAATAAATGACAAGGAATTTAAGAGGGAGAAGGAAACTATAACTGAAAAGTGACTTGTGAGACTTATCAACTGGCTGCAATATACGGGCCTTATTTGGATCTTGTAAATTACAAGTAACTTATTTGGAATTTGTAAAACGATATTTATGAGCCAACAGGGGTGACCTGAATACTGATTGGAAATAGATATTTGATGATGTTGAGAATACAAACTTTTTAGGTGGCAATTCCTTTAGAGTTCCCTTTTCTAGAGGTACGCCCTGAAATATTTACATTTGAAAATAATATGATGTCAAGGATTTGCCTCCAAATAATCTGGGGATAAAGAGGAGGACTGGAAAGGGATTTGGTCAAAACAAGACCAGCCCTGAGCCGATCAATCTTGAGGCTGGTGTGGGTACATGGGGCTTCGTGACACTATTCTACTTTTTTATATATCTGCAAGTTTCTAAAATAAAAAGTTTAAAAAAGAAATAGAAGTTGACTTTAAAATGCCCACACATCCCATCCTGCATCCATTGTTGGGCATATGAAGAAACACAACAATACCTCAAAATCATCTTACATTTATAATACTTTTTTTCCTGAGAAGACACAAATACTTGACGCTCATTAGCCATGCCAGGCGCAAGGAAGCAGGCAAGACTTGTCATCACTTTCAAGAAGAAGGAAAAGACAGAGGTAAGTAAGTGAAGGGGTCAGGGCAGCAGCAGTCAACTGCAGAGACAATAGTCAAGCCCAGTCTTCAGATCTGTGCATCCTAAGGCCTCTTCAAAAGGTAATGGTGACAAGGCCCTGTGTAGTTTGAACCAAGGCTACTCAGGGCAAGATTTTAAATAATCCCTAAAAGAATAAGCATTGTGCTGCCTGAGGCCTCGGAATGTCAAGAAAATAAACGTGAGATGGTTCCAAACACCTTGTAAGCATATATTTTCATTTTTACTCATTCTTTTGCTAATCATCTTTATGGTGATTATAAGTTTGGGAGGTGACAGCCAATGGCCAAACTCAGTGAGTAGAAGCAGGGGAGAGGAATTTAGTCGTGATTCCTCCTAAGGCCATTACAAATCAGGTGGGATATTAGAGGAGTGTGTGTGTGACAGAGGGGAATGGAGAGGGGAAGAAGGAGGGGCAGAAAAGGGGGAAGGGAGACGGGAGTGTACACATGGCAGCCCGACCACATCACAGAGCACGAAAAAGGCCCAGCTCCTGGCCTGAACTTAGGGACCACAAAAACAATATTATGGGGATCCTACACCCAGGTTATCTTCCTGCTTTCACCAAGTAAACAGATACAAAACAAGTGGAACTCTGCCAATCAAAACCTAAAAGGATGTTTTAGAAAATTTGAAAATGATTATAAATAAGATAAAACTGGGAGACAAGCTAATATTAATTCTAAATTAATGCAATCCTACATTAGTGCAATTGGAATATTAGCAGCAAAGGGTACTTTGTATTTCTCAAAAACTTTAGCTTAATAGGAAGAAGCAAAAGAGTGACCTCACTTCTCCCTTCTACATTCCATATAGTTTGTTATATAGTTTAGAGACCGTATGTCATACAGACAATGTGATGAAGATTTTTGTTAAACTAGACTACTTGGAAACCAAGCTCTCTATGATCCACTTAAATATGTAAGCAAGTATTATTTCTAAATAATCTTTCACATTTCTAAAGCAAGTGCTAAGCTGTAACTTGGATCTGTTTTTCTTGCCTTTCTCTTCCCTTTTTGGTAGTGTTGATGTGTGAAGGGAGAAAGGCTTTCTAACTCCCTGATTCATTTCCTCGCACAGTGTATAAAGTAGACTTTATAACTGTATGACCATTGTTATTTCCACACCTCATAAATTCTGTCCTGGTTGCATAAAAATTCACCTTTAAATTCTATGGACAAAGTCCATCGTCAAGAAATAGAGAGTACACTTACTAATAGGTAATGACTAACATATAAATTAATTCACCAAAGATTTAATGGTTATAAATGCATTAAAAATAAACACATATTTCCTAGAAAACAAATCTATTTTAACCAGAAAAGAAATACTCAGGACAATTTTGTGTTTATAAAACAATATATATGGCTCAGTATTAATTAAAACTGTCAGCATTGGGGCCAGCCCCGTGGCCGAGTGGTTATGTTCTCGCGCTCTGCTTCGGCAGCCCAGGGTTTCACCAGTTCAGATCCTGGGTGCGGACATGGCACCGCTCATCAGGCCACGCTAAGGCAGCGTCCCACATGCCACAACTAGATGGACCCACAACCAAAAATATACAACTATGTACTGGGGGGCTTTGCGGAAAAAAAGGAAAAATAAAATAAAATTTTTAAAAAATCTTTAAAAACTGTCAGCATTTATTTTAGTATTTTTTTTAAGTATGGTACAGTTGGGTCATTACACGTGATTTGTGTGATACAATTTTAAATTTAAAATTTTTACTGTAAAAGATGGTGTGCAGTGTGCTCAACTTCAAAATAAATATACAAAGTTTTAAAATATTAAAGACAACCAAAACATCCACTATAAGTTTCTCCTAAATAGTGAAAACTTGCCTTAAGAGAAGTGCAACAGGTAGGACTCAGAGAACGGAGAAAGGGAAAACCAGTATGTAAAAACTGTATATCATTTCACAGCTCTGAAACTCTAATGGGAAGGCTTCCATTTTTTAGTCATCTCTTGACATCATTTGATGCAGACAGGTAAGAATAATGTAATTGCTGATTGACAATTTGAAAAATATAATGTGTTGACTCACATAAGCAAACTTCAGATTTCAGAGAAATTATATCTTCCTTGAATTATCAATACAAAGTAACTCAAACAAATAACAGGCCTGATATTAATGTCATAGTTTCATTTAATAATAATTATTATGGTTCTACAGCCCTTTTGAGTTTTTCAAAGAACTCTCGCAAGCATCATCCCATCTAACTTTCGTGGAAATCTCCAGAAGTAGGCAGCCTAGAAACTGACAGAGTTCTACAGATGAGAAAATTGAAGCTGAGAGAAGAAAAGTGTAAAAGGCCATATATCCTAAAGTTTGCCCATTTCAAATCTCCACCATTCCAACACTAAAAAATTCAAGTCCTATCTCCATGTGCACTTACCTGATTGGTCGATTCTCTTTACTGTCAAAGAGGGAGAAGATGACCTCAAGCTCCTCCCCCAGGTTGGAACACATGAGGCTCTTCATTTGCACGAAGAGGTGGTGACTACTGGCCTGCACCGGGGTATCTTTCTTCCGATGTCGATGCTCCATCTGTATGACACCCCCCAACAAAACATGATCAGCATGGACTGAAGAAAATAATGGGACCCAACAAACTGGTTAGCTATGGTGTGATTATGATGTCCTGTTCTGTAATTTTTTTGTTGTTTGCTGTGGATTTGGTATTTAATTGGATGTTAAGTTCCGAATTTTCTCCCAACTTCTGAAATAAGAAACTATGAAGTTTGTAAGACCATCAAATCTTGCTTTAAGAACATGTTTTTCAATCATCAATTTAAAATCATACCAACTCACTGAGTAGATTTAAGCAGCATAAAGTTCAAAGAATTCTATTATTCCCTTATCAACTCCCAGGATGAGAACAATTATTAGTCATGTTTAAAAAATCAGACTAAATTATATCTAACTGATCATTTCATTGATGGTAGCGGAACAATTCAGCTATGACTTCACATTTCTCATAATTAAAAGTTCTTTTAAAGCACACTAAATTGAAAAATTATGGTAGTTTTCTGAGACAGGCTGTGGCAAAAGATATTCAATCACTAGAGCAAAAAAATGTTTCTAACTTGCTGTGGGGCAATAGGGATGCAGACTTAGGAAAGCTAGTGAGGTGTAGCATCTGTGTTTATCTCTCCTTCTGTCCTCAATACAGCCAACCTAGCTAGACTTGGGAGGCACGACCAGAAGTGAGAATTTCCACACATTGAGGGAGGAAAGGAATCAGCCACGGTTCCAGGCGTGAGGAGAACATGGGGGTGATCATTCATTCAACATACATTTGTTAAGTATCTATTATGTGCCAAGCACTGGGAATGCAATGATGAGCAAAACCAGAAATAGCCCACACCTTCATGGAGCTTATCTACTAGAGGGAGTATCATCAACAGAATTGTCACACCCACAGATAGACAACTGCAACTGTGATAAAGGGAGGGGAAGAACCAGATTACCACGAGAATCTATAAGGAGGGATTTGACTTGTACCTAGGCAGTCACAGAAGGCTTCCTGGGAAAGTGACAATTTAGCCAAGAGCTAAAGAGTGAGCAGGAATTATGAACCACCTAGGACAGTGCTTCTCAAGCTACCTGCAGTTAAGGACCAAGTTGTTTTTCCCTCTAACCCACTACAGACTGATATTTTCACAAATACAACAAAAATGTCATGGTAACGTCAAAATGCTACAAAGGTTTCTAAACATTTACCCGCCATTTTGTACTTGGGCCAGTTACAAACAGTTCACAGTCCAGCTAGTTCTTGGCCCACACTTTGAGTAGAACCGGCTCAGGATAAGAGAAAAGGGAAGACAAATACACAGGCCTGTGTTTTAAAAGAATAGGTGCTAAAAATGTGGAGGATTATTGTTTTCATAACACAGACTACTACTGAAGCCACCTCTTTCCGATCAGTTGACAATTAAAAAAAAATAGCTCAGGGATTAACTCCATAATAATGGAGTCAGATCCTTTGCTTGGGGTTAAGGTACATAACTCCATTTCTACATTAGCCATCTTTTTGTTTCCAACGATAGTTCAAAAACTACTGACTGACTGACCAACATTTGAAGGCAAAGAATGCTGTCTAAAATTACAGTTGTAAATGCAGCAGTATAAAGTTTTTTCATGCTTTCATCTTTTAATCTGAACTACTCAAAAAGTGAACAGTTCAAAAACGCAATGAACCAAATGCATCTATTATTATGGAATATGCAACAGGTCCACCGGACACCGTCTGTAAAAGTGAAGAGTGAGTACACTTTCTTTCAAAATGGACCTCAGCATTGTGGTATGTGTTGGCCATAATTACTAGAAATAAATTCCTGCAGAGAAATATTCTAAGTGTAGACAAAAGCATAATTCTGCCTCATTTTCTATAAAGCTTGCTCTATTTTGTGGTTTAAAAATTCTTTTTACTAGGGCAAAAGAAGTATCATACATTCATAAAACCACACCTCTATAACTGACAAAGAGGCTTTTTATTTTCTGCAGTTGCTACTTACTTACTGATTTACTTAAAATTTCAGGGTAACATAGTACAAAGTACTATGAAGACATGAAGTTCTACTAAAAGCTAAAGCTGGAAAACAGATATAAAAACCTCATGAAAAGAATGGACCTCAAGGAGGTGTCTGGTCTTGACTTTAAACAGTGCAAAGTTCCTACCATCAATCATGACATTCTCTGAAAACTGAATGAAAAAATTAGCTCCCTTACTCATGCAAAGAATCCAATATATCTAGATCAGTGGTTCTCAACCTTGGCTGCACTTTAGAATCACCAAGGGAGCTTTTAAAAAATACTTATGCCCAGGTCCTATCCCAGAACAATTAAATTAGAATTTCTAGAGGATGGGGGTCCAGAGAGTGGTAGTTTTAAAAGCTCCCGAGGTGATTCTAAAGTGCAATGAGGGTTGAGAATCACTGATTGAGATCATATGCAGGGAGATGCAAACCACAGCTGACTGAAAAGCGGATCCTTGCATCTTTTGTCTAATTACTGTCTTGGAACCTTTGGTCTTTGCATGCATGCCAGTAACGAGCCTGCCTGATTGTTCCCTTTGTACGTGTGACATGGATCCTCACAAACGGCACTGGAATCTCTGGCTCTGAAGTCTTCCCTCTCCCCTCGCCCATCGTTCTTCCAGGTCTGGGACGGATCTGGATTTAAGTAGGTTACGATTACTTGTTTCTCTCTTGGGAACTCACTACTTTGGGGAACTTCTAAAAATATCTCTGTGAAAATATCATTACAATAACAAAATTAAAAAGGCATGTTCACACTTGAAGAGCTATAATTTGGTAGTTATAACACAGAGACAAAAATCCAACTCTGAAATAATTTATGGTTAAAAAGGCACCTGCCAGTTACTCTAAATGTGCTTATAATTTAACTAGACCTTTGATGATGAAAAGAGACAGATTCATTCCAAAGATTTATTTAAGTGATGCAAAATTTTAATCCTCATATAATGCATTAATTACTGAGAGAATCGTCTATACCCGGGTTTTTCAACTTCAGCACTATTGACATTTTCGGCTGGTTGTTTCTCTGTTGTAGGGCTTTTCCTGGGCTTTGAAAGACGTTTAGCAGCTTTCTCTGGCCTCTACCCACCAGATATCAGGAGCACCTCTCCCTGCCCCCGCCCCACACCGTCCCCAATAGTGAACACCAAAAATGTCTCCAGACATTGTCAAATGTCCCCTGCTCTCTGTCTGAGAACCACTGGACTATCTACTAAGGATCACAAAACAAGGAGCTAACATGATCTTGGATAAAACCAAGAAGGATGCCTAAAAAGATACTCTGCATGCACAAACAACCAGAGAATCCAGCTAATAAGGTTCTCTCTATTTCTAGGATTGCAATCTGGCCTTTGGCAGTAAACCAAACGTCCCAAGTGGACATATGTTAACACTGTGCAGTTTAGCACTTTTTACTGCTTAGATGAACATAATTAGGTGAGAAAGATCTGCTAACAGGACTCTACAAAACCTAAAGCAAGACTTTTTTTCCTAATGATGCAATATGGATTTAGCGAGATGGAAACACCTGTGTTTCAAATATGACACGAGAAGACACAGTAAAAGAAGAGAAGTGGCAACAATTAATCAAACATCCTCTGTTAGCGCATTTTACCCCCACACCATGGTCCTTGATCTGCAAGTGAAAATAAATTGTAACAACAGCAACAACAAGGGGTCAGTGGTGGTGCTTGCCAACTCTCCCTGGTGAAGTCAACAGTCAGTCACTTTCATGTTATACAGAGAAAAAGACCAGTGCTACAGAGAATCTGATTATTGTGAGCCCAGAATATAAAAAGAAACTTAAAGAAGAAATTTATAATTATTTGTGTTTTTCATGGGCTACTGTCTTTGCTTTAGAAACAGTAAAATGCAACCACTACAGAGGAGAAATTAAATTTTTGTGAAAAATCACAATGTTTTATTTTCCTCATCCACAAAATGAATATTTGGGACTACGATTTGGGCTATAAAATAGTAAAAACCCCCTCCAATGGCAGTCATTGCTAATCAATAGTAGTGTTTCCCACCACTGGCAGTCATTGCTAATCAGTCACAGCCCAGATGAGACCCCAGAATCTTCTCAACATGGCACTCTCAGCAACCAGCACTAACAAACTGGAATGTTGAAAGAGATGAAATTAATTTGCCATCTCACATATGACATTAAGTGAAAAGAACAGAGATAAAATTACATAAATGAAAAATCAAACTAGGGAAAACAAAATGTATTTGTATCAGACATTGTTAGTTGTATATCAAATGTTTGACGTCCCTTGCTAAATATGGTGATGTGACTATGTCTGGCTAATGAAATGTAACTGCAAGTGTTGTATGGAATTTTTAGAAAGGCTCATTAAAGTCTTTGAATCAATTGAGAAGAACCCTTCTCCTTCCTACTGTTGGAGAGCAGATGTAATGGCTAGAGCTCTGGCAGCTATATCGTACTTTGAAGTATCCTTGATGATGGAAGCCATGCCCTGCATAGCAGAAAGATAAGAGCCTGTACTGCTTTTGACATCTTGAAACTACAGCAAGCCCAAAACTTCCTGCCTCTGGGATTACATACTGTGAGAGAGAAATAAATTTCTATCATGTCTAAGCTTCTATTGTTTATTTACTTCATGGAATACAGTCAAATCTAATTTTAAGATTTAGCATATAAGTTATCAACTATTCTTGTCATCTTGCCTCTCTAATAAGGATGAAATGAAGATGAGAAAGGAATGAAAATTGATTGAATGCTTAGGTGCTTGCAAATACTATCTGTCAAGAAAAGGCATTTTACTTGCATTTCTTATTTAATCTTCATGACAAACATGATAAGAATTATTTTCCAATTTGATAGATGAAGAAACTGAAGCTCTGAGAGATTAAACAGTAAGTCCAAAATCACAGGGCTGGTAAAAGGAAGAGATGGAATTCAAATCTAGTTCTTTGGATTTATAACCCATGGTCTTTTCATAACATCATAATGACCTCAAAAACACTGAGTGCTTGCTTATTAAGCACAAAGCACTGCACAAGATTATTTGGGGTTTAACAGAGAAAGTAAGCGTAAGACAGTACCCATTCTCAAGAAACTTCAAATGGAGTAAGAGATTTAGAAAGTGAGAGACAAAATATGATGCTCAATGAGTTAAACTAACAACAACAAAGATGTCCCATTAGAGGATGTAACTGACAAATTATACAAATTTTATTTATTGTATAAACTAAGAATTAATGATTTTAACTTGGAATACTCTTATTTTGTTTCCTTCTTCCATCTCTGCCTCCCTCCAACTGACCTTAAACTATGTTCATTGTAAAGGAAAGGAAATTCTCCACAAAAATAGAATTTATTCCAAATGACATAATCAGATGTAAATAATCTGAACAGATTGATGACTAAGGCAAAAATTGTAAGTGGTATTAAGAACTGCTTTCTCAAATCAGACATAAGCCCTAATGGATGTACTGATGATGTTTCCCCCACATTTTTCAGATACAGTTAATCTCGGGTCAAGAATATCCCACTAATCTATGAAAAATATTGTAAGCTTGGGAAGCTATGCAAAAGAAGCAGAATCTTCCAACAAGGACTCTACTATTTGCCACAGGCACTCCTCCTTGGAACATTATGATAAGATGCAGTAGTAACTCTATCAAAGTAAAATTACCCCTGGGGGAATGGCTTTTGAAAGCCCTTCCCAACCACATTCTTCTTCAATTTGGGGTTTGGAAAGAGCTTAGTTAGTATCAAGAGATTAGATAAATTTTATACAAGTATTAAGAATACAAGGCTATATACAAGGAAGAACGGAGCAGATTTGGGGAACCTGGATGCCAAGCAGATAACTGGACTTCAACCTACATGTAACTAGAAAAAGAACTCAAGTCATAGGTGATGCTGTGATGGGCAATATGATCAAATATCTTAGGATTAGTAATAGGCTTCAGCACTTAGGCGTGGATAGGGCTCTAGTAGGGATAGGGGTAGGACCAGCAGTTGGAGACCAAGGAGGAGCCACTTTGAGCAGTCTATGTATACAGAGATAATGGGGCAGGAGAGAGCTAACATGTTGGTGAGCAGTGACTGGATACCATTAGTCACAACACTGTCCTGAAACACAACAGAGAAATATGTATGACTTGTAAGCATTTCACTAAACTAGGCAAAAAGTACCAAGATTTTCAAAAGAACTTAAAACTTCTTTGGATTTACTTCCTAGTGTCTGGGAGTTGAGGGCACAGTAGAGAATGTCACGTCATTCTGAGAAAGGTAAAGTGTCTCAGTTTTCTATTTGGAGCATGGTCACCTCAGCTCTCAATTCTCTTTACTTGCTCCAAATTAAACCTGGAACATCCTGTTCTTACAAAATTAAGTAAGTATTTAGAGTGCCATGGAAACCACAAAATTAGCAGTGAGGCTGTAAGCCAAGACTTCTCTACCTACCAATCGGTAGAGCTCAGTAATGCTGATGTCCTCTGGATCCACCATTGCATACTCTTTCCTAGGCACCAGGTCCAGTCCCAGTTGTCTAGAAAACAAATTGCAAAAGTTGGGAGAAAAGTCGCCTCTATAGAATTTATTAAAAATAATTTATTTTTACTACATTACCCTGAAATTAGATATATCACACGCCATGCTTCTCTCACACATACTTTTTACCTTGCATTACTAGTTACCATGGTTGGAGTAGCCAGTGTAACCAGGTTGGACACTGGGAAGAAATTGAGAAACAGAAGACAAAGGCAGGCAAATCAGGGGGTGGGTGAGGGGATGTCACTCTCAGTGGAGTGCTCCTGCAATGGTGAGGAGCATTCAGCACTCCATAAACCACCACCACAGAAACCCTTCCACATTAGACTGGGGTGGAAACCAGAACTAGACATAATTTTGTTCTTAGAAATCAGAGTTGAGGAGAGGGGAGCTTGGTCTTTAGCATTTGACCTGGCACCAAAATACCTAGTTATGGCAGGAGCTAACTCATTCCTAATGTGAATCTCTGGTAACATGTGCATGGTTGTCATTCATTCATAGCAAGTTCTGGGGTCAGTAAAGGCAGGGGACAGAAATTAGGGCAGCGTACTTCTAGGCCTGGGGTGGTTTAGCCTTTTGTGTGTGGGTGACATGTGGCTTGCTGTGCTGAGACTATTCTAAGGTCACACATCCAGCCTCAGAGGGACCAAGTATGGTAACCGATTTGTGACATCTTACCACAGACAGAGAAAAATGAGTATAACCCTGGCAGTTTCCCTCTAGTGACCTTGATAACATATTCCTCTCCGGGGCATACACTTTACTACACTGATATCAATGCAATATAATTCTATTCATCTCCTTAACCATCCACGACCATCCCAAAGGCTTCACAATGCCTTTGTAACACCCTATAGATCAAGGCCAAGATACCATCTCTCTATCAGATGCCCCTCAACCACTCTACTCCAGGTCTCATGCTTAATTCTCTGAGGATGATGTGTTCCACATCCCTTTCACATCATCACTCTCTAACACGGAAGCCTTCCCTCATTGCACTCCCCGTTACAGAACCACAGCTTTCTCACATTTGGAATAAAAAAAATCCTGAAATTCTGTGCCCTCCCCAAAACCTCAGTAGAGGTTTTGTAGTAGAATTTATTAATTTGGCACCTACTTCAAGCCAGGCACTGCCCCAGCCCCTGTGAGGGATAGATTTTCTTAAGAAGATTACAAGACTGTGGCCTTCTTGATGGCAGGAGCTATCTTTTAGATACTAAAATAGTTTCTTAATTACGTTTCCCTTTGAGAAACTTAAAAGTTACACTTGCATTCTTTAACTTTTGCTGAACCTTCAAATAAGCAACAGCACTGCGATTTGTATTTAAATTACCCAAGTCTCCCTGTCATGGAATGAAATTTTTAAAATTTATATATTGAAGCCCGAACCCCAATATGATTATATTTGGAGATAGGGACTATAAAGAGGTAAGAGAGGTCAAGTGAAGTCATATGGGTGGGGCCCAAACCTAATAAGACTGGCGTCCTTATAAAAAAAGGAAGAGACTCCAGAGATTTCTCTTTCTCCATGCAAGCACAAAGGAAAGACCATGAGAGAAGACAGTAAGAAGGTGGCCATCTGCAAGTCAGCAAGGGAGCCCTCACCAGAAAGTGAATTTGCTGGTAGCTTGATCATGGACTTTTAGCCTCCAGAACTGTGAGAAAATAAATGTCTGCTGTTTAAGCAACCCAATATGTGGTATTTTGTTATGGTAGCCTGAGCTGACTAAGATATCCCCCTTGCTACACTTCAGATCTGATAAAATCTATTCCTCAGTCTCTATCCCCTCCCAAGAGAGAACCACCATACCACAATGGAAGACATCATTTGACAACATGTCAACATTGCTGAGGAAAGATTACCTAGCAAAGGAAAGAGGCTATATAACCACATAGGAATCTTGGCACCTACCTTACCCACAGCTCCTTCTATGAGAAGCCGCCTACCCACATTCTCTGCTGAGGGGGGCAGAGGAGAGCTGAGGTAGTCTAGTCATCTGACCATCTCCTCTTCCTGGGCCACATCTGACTGGCCAATTGGTAGGCAACTGACCTAAAGACAATTAATCCATGGACTGGTCAGCAGCTTAGGAGTGGCTGGTATAAAATGCTCAGTCTAAACAGGAATGATAGATACTGGATCTCAATGAGATTCTTTCTTTGCGAACTTGCATCTCAAAATTCAGACAGCATCAGCCATGTGGTACAGGGAAGAAAAGATGCACGAAGGGCAGCTGATCTACATCACTGCAGAAAGAGTAAAGACTAACTCCAGGTGCAAAGGCTGTAGAGCAGGTGTGGGGTCCAGAACCTTCCTGAGCTTGTGGGCACTAGGAGCCTGTAATCTGCAAGTCTCTTCCTCTCTTAAGGCTTTGATTGTTCAACTGCTGGCTCTTGGGAATTCTGGCTGTGTGAAGAGAGTTTTATGTGTTTCTATTTCATTTTGTTAATTCCTAGATATATCCTTAGGATACCCTCCTGCTGTTTGAGGTTTCTGAGCTCACAGAACAGGATCAGGGCAGTGCTTTAAAAACAATAAGAAGAAATGTGGCAAGGAGCAAAGGGACAAGATGGAAGGAGAGTTTTCAGGACATGGGAAGCCAGTGGTGGGAGGGGAGGGTCAGGTTTTACATCAACTCAGTCACCAAACTACTCTGGGACATCAGGAAGGATGGATGAACTGATTCTCTTTCCTGTATAATCTTAGCAGGAAAGTCAAAGGACAGCACAGGACTCTATGGGGAACAGAAACAGGTACCATTATCTTCTGTTTGAGCCTTCCAGGGGGAGGACACTTCTCTTGATGACCCCGTTAGGGAACAAGATGGATTATCTTCCCCTCCTCCCAAGCTTCCCCCATCCAGAGGACCTCTCTTCCCCACTCTTCAACAGTCTGATATACAACCTGAGATTGAACACATCCTTAATTTATGTTCATCCAGAGATCTACATGCTGACATAATTTTGCAGGACAATTTGACCTACTTTAATATGCAAGAGAATTACCTGAATTTGCTTTCCATGTAGCACTATTTAATAGGAAAACTAATTTATACTTAAAGGAGTAAGATAAATGCACAATCTGCATGTTTAAAGTCATTTTTATTTAAGTGATCAAAGAAATTCAAAGAAAACAGAATGAGACCTCAGAAAATTTGCAAATTTGAGGATGATCTAAATACATCATATTGCTCATTTTCAAGCATCAATGTTTTACCAACTTACCATAAATTAGCCCCAGAACTGCCCAAAGCATAAGCTAGAACTCATGTGAGTCAAAAGTGAGTCATGATTCAGCCATAATTAATGTTTTTCCTTCCTTTCCCTTTCCTTCTGTCATTATCTTCCTTCCGAAAACTGGAAAAGCATCATCTTCTTGCCTGCTCTATATTTCGAAGCTATTTTTGATAAGCTAACTTCATCCAACTTTCTTCCTGTTTACAAACTAGTCTTTTAAATGAGGACCAGCAAAATGACTAAGAACCAATATAAATCAGTGAAAACTCAAAGTTTTCTCAAAATAAAAAAACAACAAAGAGAGGCAGCATAAGTCACGCTCAAACAGCTTTCAGCTCCACCCCTCACAGCGCTGCCCCATCCCACACAGCAAGACTGCAGGCTCAATGCAAAGAGCTGGCAAATTTTCTCTCTCAGGAAATGCTGTGTGTTTTGAATCAGACTGCCCAGGAGCTGAAAGTGCCCTTGGACCCCCTCTGGTTCAACATACTCCTTCGATGGGTGAAAAAACTGACGTCAAGAACGGCTCAGAAATTTGTCTCAAGCCTTAAAAAAAAAGCAGAGTAGGTTTCCTAGTCCAATGTCTTGTTACCATTCCACACCCTCACTTGTTTTTTATTCCCTAGAAGGAATGAATCTTCCAGAGATAAATAAATTAGGGCTACTCTACTAATTGTCTGTAAAAGGACGAATGGCACATCTTACTTGATAAGATACCAGAAGCTCGCTGTGTGAGATGGAGGTTTAAAACGTTTTAGTAGGTCCATGTATTGAGATCGGTAGTATGGACTGTCTTGGCAGGAATCAAAATTGGCTTCTGATAAAGCGACTTCCTATGGTTAGGGGAGGCAGCCCTCTAGTTTCAAATTGGTTTTTCCGGGATTCAGTAAGAAACAAATTTATCTGTGGTGTACCTCCTGCTGTTTTCTCCATTTCTGTCTGCTTTTTTTTATTCTGTTGCCCTAAGATCCTTCAAAGGTCCCAAAAGCAAATGGGGATTGGAGAAGAGGAAAGGAAAGGAGAATATGGCCAGGTACAACACTGAGGGGCCATTAACTTGCTTAAACTTAAGTCTATCCAAACTTAGGATCATTGTCAAAGCTGGCTTATCCTAATTTCTTAGCTACATATTAACATTCATATTTAGAACAGTATCAACCTTCATCAGAGCTTTAAGTGATTAGATTTACTGTTTAAAGTGCTTGGCTGTTAGATTAGTCACTAACAGTTTTATTTAAAAGTAAGTATTGGTCAAGAACAGCTTTTTACTGAGTTCTCCCAAGCAGCTCCTGAAAGTGGCTAATATACACACACAGGCCGAATCAGGGCAATAATCAAAGGCACCATGGGTGCACCTATCCTAAGACTTTTAATAGAGGCTGTTAGCATTACTGTCACCCTCCAGATCACACTGGCAACCTATCACCGTGGAAGTGATACAGGTTAATAGAGTAAAAGCAAAGACACATGCCAAACCTAAACCTATTTGAAAATAAGACCTATTTTAGCAGAAGCCATATCTGATTGATCCTTGTGAACATTTCATATCCCATGAGCACATGCACACCATCACACCACCCAGGGCACTAGAGAACAAACAACATCCTGGTGCCCACACCAGCCCTGGAAGATGCGGCAGGCACTCAGCTCCATCAACGACAGTTTGCACTAAGCCCCCAAAAGGGAAAACTGGAAAAGCCCCATAAGGCGTCTTCCAGAGATATTACCCCATGGTGGCTCACACCTCTGTCGCTTCCGTTGTGTTCAGCCCTCAGAGATTGTCCCTGTGGTGGCCAGTACTCACTCATTGCCCCAGTCCAGGCGGGCGGTGATGTGGCGTTTCACGTCCTTCATCCGGTCGTGAGTCAGATGGCCCACCAGCACCTGCCGCCGCAGATCCAGGATTTCATTCATGATGTGCCACAGCCGGTGGAAGAGGTCACCTTCATTTCTCTAGGAAATATGCAAACGTGGAGATTCGGTGGTCAGTCCCCACACTGAGTTGTGAAGCAACCACAGAGCACAGGGAGGGCAAGTCCTGCTGCCCTCTCTGTGCTCGCCACTCTGTGGACAGACTAACTCTCCCCTCGTGTCCTCAAGCACACTCACTGCTCTATATGCTTTTATTCAACTGCATGACGCTGCTCTCATGTCCAAGAATCCACCTTCACTTCTCAGACTCCTCAACACAGACACTTTGTGTCCCAGTGTCCTCCCTGGGCCTCCAGACCCGAGGCTCACGTACTGTGCCTCCCTTTCCACCTCAAGAGCTCCTTTCTTTAGCTCTATCCAAATTCTACCGTCCTTCAAGGCTCCACCTGACTTCCACCTCCGTCAGGAAATCTTCCCTGACAACTCTTGCTCACATTCTGGTCGTCCTTCTCTCAACCACAGCTGTATGTAATTAAGGCCAATTCAATGGAAAACACCATTTTCCAATTATCTCTTGCGTGTTGGTCTTAATGCTTTCCTGCATTTCCATCATAAGATGGGCTCACTGAGGGGGCTCTCAAACTCCGTCACTGATGGATTTTCACTGCTATTACCTGGTCAGTATTCAGACCTCTGGAAAAAAGTGGTGTTTTCTTTCTTACTAGCTAAACATTCATGTAGATTCAAGATACTCTCCTGTGAAATTCATCAAGCAAGGTGGCTTAGCTGAAAGAAGACGGCTTAAACTCCTGGCTTCAAATCCTGGTTGTGCCACTTACTAGTTTTACAGGCTCTGAGAGTGAATTTTGTCATCGTGAAACAGGGACAGTGCTTTCTCCCTGGAAGGTTGTTTTAGGGATCAGAGGGAATATTCGTGAAGAGAGCAGTACAGCACAGTGATGAAGCGCACAGACTGGATAGCCAAACCACCTCGAGCTGCTTTCCAATTGTGCCATTTACTAGCTGAAAAACCTTTGGCAATTTATTAACCGCTTTGTGTTTATTTTCTCATCTGTAGAATGGGTATCACAGTAACAACCCTCATAGGGTTGTTGTGAGGATTGATGAGTTAATACATTAAAACTTTGAGAACAATGTCGGGCCTCGAATAAATACCATGTAAGTATCAGCTCCTTCTAATACTGTTATTATTATGGGCTTGGTCCAGAATAAGCCCTCTACAAATATCGTGTCTTTACCAACACATAAGTCTATGTCTGTTACCCGGAGACTCTTAGGGCAAAAACCCTTTATAAGTATTTACTTTTCATCTTTCTTAACTTCTTTAGAAGCTATGCTTTTACTTTCTACAAAAAATTACTACTAGACTACATGCACAATGGTATAAAAGTATTGAGATCACCATTCACCGAAAGTTCTCTACAGTGATAAGGTGCCAGAAATATCAAGTTCTGTGTAATGGGTACAGAAGTTTAGTCATAACATGTTTTTTATTTTGAAAAGTAGTGACGTGTCTTCTGCTTTATCAACTCTTGGTGACATGAAGTGTTTTCACGTACTGTGCAGGTTAGACAAATGTGCCAGCTCGACAAGACACATTTTCCACAATGTCATCCCTGATCCTCTGACATATAAGTAATCTTGCTCTCCTCTCAGCTCCTACTGCACCCTACCGAGCCTATTCTTCTATTACTCCTCGCTCTCTACTCATGTTATACACTCCCATACAAGTCACCACAAGGGCACTGTAAAGCAATATTCTTGAAATTGACTGCTCAGTGTCTGTCTTCTCCTCTTGCTGGAAGCTCCCAATGACAATGGCTGTGACTGCCTTGACTAGCCCCAAGAGCTGGAGAATGAATGAAGGAATGAATGAATGAATACTGTGACGTATAGGAGGTCGTTTTTCTGGACCTTGAGAGGTGGATTCTGCTTAGGTCATGGAAAAGAATAAGCAGGGAAGATCAAGAAAAACTTGAGGAAGCCAGTGGTCAAAAGGAAAGGTCTACTCAAGTCAAAGAAATTAAGGAAGATATAAAATAAGTCAAATTGTATGCAGCAAAGCAAAGAGCCAGCTCCCTCTTGAACAGACTGTCACACTGTGAATGTCACTTGTCCGGTCCTTGGGGAAGGTGTTCAGCACTATCCAGTGCGATGAGCTTGATTTTCTAGATGCCACCTCTAGTACTCAAGTTTAAGAGAATGCTGAGATGAGAAGGAAGCTGGATCCTTTATACAAATGAAAACCAACTGGTCAGCTTTGCCTTCAGGGCAGGGGTGGCAGGAACACTGACATACTGCAGCCCTGACCAGCAACCCCACCCTACTAATGTATGAAAACAGTACCTATCTGATTTGACAGCTAGTCATAAAATGATGTTTCTTTAAAAAGTGGATTTTAAAAATTGGTTATGAAGACTATTCAGAAATAGGAAAAATGCTTTTCATTTAATATTAACGTTAAACACTTGGAATAAAATAATACCTAAAACTTTCTGCAATATGCCAGAAATGTAGCAAAAGTTAATTGTGAGTATTTCAGTGTTTTAGAAAATGGATAAGTTTTCATTTGCCTCAAAATGAAAACATAGGTTTTGGAGCAGCAGATCCAGATTTAGGCTCAGGCTTTACCACTTAGCATGGGGCCCTGGATGGATTATCTTTGATAAGATTCGAGAGTTAAAAACTGGCAGAGCCCCAGGGCAGACAGAAGTAAAATATTCAGCCAAAGGCCTGCACAAAAGTACTCAGTAAAAGATGGCTGCTATATTTCTCCTAAATTTTCAATGGTTATATTACTGCTATTTTATTAAGTGATATTTTAGAGAATATTATTTAGGCTCTTACTGATGTTATTAAAAAGATCAACTAGCATTTCCCAAGTGGCTACCACGTGCTTTTATGCTAAATGTTCTACTCAATTAAGTATATCTCATATACTGCTTACAATTTACAACACATTATTACCCTCATCAAACATCTTCCAGAGAAGAAAACAGGCACCTTACAACTGTTGGAAAAGGACATGGACAGCGCTTCAAACACTCAAGTCTAATAGACTTGAACCAAAACATCTACATCAAGAAAAGAGAAACCGAAGGTCCAACAAAGCCAAGTCAGCCTCATTCTCAAGGTCAAAAATCTAATGTCTTCAGGTTAAACTTCTCACTTGCTCCTAACATAACCGACTACCTTTCCCGTACCCAGGGAAACTTTTAAATAATTCACTGTCTCCATTACTCAGGATACGAGGAGGTGAGGTTACTCCGAGCGCTTAGAACACACAGATTTAAAGCCAGTCACGTATGTCCCCAAAAGAGATGCTCACAACCTCAAAAGCAGGTAAAAATAGCTGGAAAAGGCAGAATCAAGAGGAATTCAACTTCGTTCCCCACAAGCAGCTACATAAAAGGATAAGTGCTGGTGCTCCAGCTCAACTAATGGATGAAACTTAGACTGTCATTATTTTTATAACTCTTAGGCTGGGCATTAAGGATGCAGTGATTTGAACATTTCAAATAATTTCATTTTCTATGTTAGTGTCATGCACAATGTTATTTTAAGAAAAATAATACTTGGATTTTATATTCTTTCCAACACAAATTTTTTTAAAAAATCTAAAAAGGAGATCTGCTCTTCCTTTGTAGTCTCCTAGCACAGAGCCCTTGAGCTCAGTTATCTTGACTTTCCATCTACTTCATTCCAGCAAAGCTTAGATTCTGGCATTTCATCGAAGACTGTCTTACGGATTTTACTAGTGAGTCCTGAAGCCACCAGCTTGAGCAGGGCATGGTCAGAGAAATCCAACATCAAAACGGTTTTTATTAGTGACTTTTTCACATTTTTTTGCCTCAATGAAATATCCTATTACACTTTATATGTGCCAGACATTAAAAACTGTCATTCTGTGCCAATGTCCCTCACTAATTTGGATTTTCTCTTTGACAGGCTGTTTCAAATTGCTTTGTCAGGCTAAGCACACCTTTGTATTTTGAACACATCTCTCCAAATGGTTAAGCTGTTCTATAAATTTCTTTGAAAATGAAAGAAGAAATAGTATTTATCTTCCCCAAAATTTCACTACTCCCAAGGTTCCACATATGCAGTGGTTCTGAGTAAGGATATTAGAGTCACATCAGGCTCCCAGCTCAGCCATTTTCCAACTACTTGATCTGGAGCAAGTACTTTACGCTTGGCCCCATTTTCCTCATTTGTAAGCTGGGGACAATCACAGTCATTATCTCTTGAGTGGTTGTATGGATTAAATGAGATACTGCATATGGAGTACCTCCCTCAGAGTGTGACATAGAAAGCTCTGAATAAATGTAATTAGTTATAATAAGTAAATAAGTACATATACATACCCCCAAAACAGTGACCACTGTCTCTTTTTTTTAAGAAACATTCCTTTCTTTTACATATTTAGAATATCCTCATTGATTCTTGTTAAGCAGTCTATCATTTTCAGAATACTTGAATCATTTACAGAGAATTAGAATATTGTATTGAAAATAAGTTTATTTCTCCCTGAAAACTAAAAATATTCAGAAAGCCTAACACTAGTTCCATGTAAACCATCCTATTTGATTAGATGCCAGAAATGTATCTTTTACATTCCTGCAGCTTGAAAAAGAACTTATAAAACCCATGCTTGGTGGACATAAGATTACAACAAGACTGTCTGTTTATGCTCTGTATCTCCAATTCCCGGAGGAGTACTAATGACTTACCGGGTACTCAGAATAGTTGATGCCTACTCTGGTTCAGTTCTTTCTTTCTTTTTTTTTTTCTGCTTTTTCTCCTCAAATCCCCCCAGTGCACAGTTGTATATTCTAGTTGTAGGTCCTTCTGGTTGTGCTATGTGGGACACCACCTCAGCATGGCCTGACAAGTGGTGCCATGTCCACGCCCAGGATCCGAACCAGCGAAACGCTGGGCTGCCGAAGCGGAGTGCACAAACTTAACCATTTGGCCACAGGGCCAGCCCCTCAGTTATTTCTTAAAACAATTCACTACCTGAAAAATTATGCCCTTAAAAAGTTACTTACCACATAGAGTTGTTTCCACATGGTTCCCCAGTCTCTTAATGTTGATGTCATTTCTGTGATAACAGAATCTTCAGTGGGAATAACCATTTCAAACTGTCTGTAAAATTAAAAAAGAAAAACAAAATAAACATCAAATATCACAGACAATTTTCTTTTAAATACTCTAAAAGATAAACCAGGAAAAAAAGCTGCCTCGTTATTTTTGGTTCTGCAGGAAGTAACCAGCATCTGATTATGAACTTGTATCAGGAATGCTCTGTGGGTTATGGTGGTACAATATCAAAATGACCAGTCACTTCATCCGGATCAAGTTGGAGCAATGCGGTGGAGAAGCAACAACATCAGAATTTCTGCTCCAGCCACAGTTTGACCACTAAACAGAAACTCATTTAATCTCCCTGAGCCCGAAAGCCCCATGTGTAACATGAGGTCACCAGGCTTACACAAACTGTGAGATGGCTTTTGCTTTCCAAGCACGATGACCACAGAACTCAAAGGGAGTGACGGACTTGTTCAATGATCAGGATAGTATGCTGCAAGCACCCGAACTAACTTAAATAACTAGATAACACGGTACTGATTAACTAGACACACGGTACTGATTAAACACTCCTTGATCTCATTAACACTCCATTTTTATTACTTGCAAACAGGACCATGAAAAATGATTAGTACTATTACTAATGTTATCACGAATTTTAGAATTTATTAAGAGTTTGTGACATCACAAATATTTGAATATCCATTGCAAAGTGCTCCTCTCTATGATTAGGGGAATATATTCTTCCTATTTCTTCTGTACAAGTCAGAAACTATACTTGGAAAATATTCAGACCAACATCTAGTAGGGTATGCACAGTGGTCCTGATGTTGAGAAGATACATAAGGAGATGAAAGGGAAAAAAAAAACCCAAAAAATTTCATTTGTCCCCTGTATCCTATCTTTGACACACAATAACCTTTTTCTTCATCTCTAATTTCTTTTTTCAAGTTCTTTCAGTTTAGTTGTAGGTTAAGTGGTGAGCATTCCTACAACTTCTCAAAAGAATGCTACTGACTATATCAACAGGGGTTATTTTCTTCATTTGAGTATATTTTTTTCAAGGACAATATCTAATATGTAGAACGTAACAGCATATTAGATATCGAACATGGTTGTCTAGATGATCCAGGGGAAATGACTTCTCAGCATGAGGCTAATAACTGTTGTGCAGTTCCTATTTCATGTTATGTCCAAAGTTTGTATAACCATCTTTTGCAAAGTCTTCATGACAGCAAGTATAAAATTCTTGCCTTGATTCCTTCACCAACAGAGTCTCACCTCCTCATTTCATACTGCTACTAAAATACTTGCCCTGTGAATATTTTCCTTCTTTGTAGAGCTTAAACACAGCTGCAAATGTAAAACTGGGATTTAAAACTAGAAATAAAAGTAAACAGTAATATATGAACTGTGACATACATGGAACCTTTCATCAAGTCCACATACGACACTTTCAAATGGTAGTACGTTTATTTTGCTTTTGAAACAGCTATTGCAATTTCAATGATGAATATTTTGAGATAGAGATTATAAAATGATCGGATGCAAGGTTAAGGAGGGAACAATGAATTTCCAGGAAAACTCGACAACGTATTTAACATTTAAAAAATGACATGACCTCAGCAGGAATTAAACAATACAGAAGTGGCCTCACTGTTCGCAAACCATAATTTAATTTAAGGACCCCCATCAGTCCTACATTGCTCCGAAGAGCCAGGAAAGAACATAAAGGCAATTCAGTCTGCAGGAAGTTGATTTGGGTTTTGTTCAACCAAAATGTAAATTTTCAAGATGCACAAAATTGCCATTTTAGATGAGGCAGCTGTTTCTTCCTAATTATACCAAAATCAATGTTCAAATAGTCATAAGCAGTTGTCCCTGAAATTATATTTTGTTCAGTTATTTTATGAGTCCTTTGCAGCTATTTCATGCTGGTGGGCCAACAGGCTGTTAATCCCCTTAAAATAAGACAGGTAACATCAAAATCCCAAAGAGCTTCCTCTCTGGGAAAGCAATCACCTGGTACTACGTGTTCTCAAACGTTTTCAGGCTAAAGTTTTTCTTCCAGTTAATAGTCCCAGAATCTAGGGTCTCAACCAATTCCAATGACATATTTTTACAAAATAAATTTTAGTTCTACCCCAAAGTTCTCCTGCTATTTAATGCTCATCATGCCCTGTGTCTAGTGGAGAACCCATAACCAAGTCTTAAACTTACACAACCAAATTCTGAGACAACTTTACCCACAACTGGCTACTTACTAGGACAATTAAATAAATAAATAAACAAATATATAAAAGTACTTATTTTAATTAAAATTATGTCCCACCCCAACCTGCTTTCACTGGGTGGAGTGATGTCTTATACCATCTTTGCTAGCATTCTCTCTTTTCTCTTCCCCGACAGGTCGGAGTGTAAGATGGGGCTGGGGAGCCCTTGGCTCCGGAGAGTTGAAAGAGTAGGTTCGGGCTTGGGGCAAAGGCAGAAAAGAGGACTGGCTGCATGGATCTGCCCAGGTGGACACTTCAAGGGCCAGGGTAGAGACCTTGACTTTCCACATTGCCTAGCCCAGATCACCAGGGCAGAAAGGTCTGAACAAAGAGTAAGCCTATGGCTAAAGTGTTTTCTGGAGTGTTCTCTGGTTTAGTCGAGCGGGGCTGGATAGTGTCAAACCCAGCCTGGTGGGAAAATTCCAAAAGGACTGATAACTCTGCTGGACTCACTTCTGGTGGATTACAGCTGCACAACACTTCTGAAGGACAGACTTTATTAAAAGAGTAGCGGTGGAGGTAACTATTAGTATTGGAATTACGATGATTTTAATCTAGTGTTTTAAATAATTACCACTACTACTACCAAAAGAATAATATTGCTTAAAGTAGCTGACATACATAAGATATACAGTGTAAGGATCTCCTACACTCTTTAAGTTTTAATCCACATAGGGAACAGGGTATTTATACCAGAGACTCTCAGCCATCTGCAGAAGTTATTTCATTGAACTCAGATTTAATATCCTACCTTTACAGAGGGTGGATATAAGAATCATCCATTTGAATAACATCCTTGGAACTTTTTTGGTGAAAATGAAGTTTGAAGACATCATTTACTATGCTTTAAAATGTGCTTTACTAATTCAAATAAATTGCTATGTTTTGCTATTTGAGGAAAAATGTTATTTCTCTGGCTGAATCTGTATTCTTTCTTTTGTCATAAAATGAAAATTATTCAAGGATCCAACACATATGCCTTGTGGCATTGGCGGCAAATGTTGGGGTCCAAATCCATGTCCCACTTATAATGAATGATCTGCTCAGATTAACCACTTAATAAGCAAGTTCCACTGTTTTATCCTGTAGTATTTTATTTGAATGATCTGTTATCCTGATAGCTGCTTCAAGTCCTTTTGGAAATAGACTGGAAAAACTTTTTAAATATATGAGAAGTCCTAGTAACCAATGGACTCAATCAAAAAAAATATATCATAGAAATGCTGTTCCCTGAAGTAGAATAGAGGCTTTGTGAAGTGGTCACACAAGGATATGGGGATAAGGTATTATCCCCAATTAGGAAAAGACAGTCAGATATGGCTGCTTATAATCAGTGGTGAATCTAGGAAATTCCTGGGGTTTGAGACATGACTCAGCAGTCAATGGGTCTGACTGCCATGATTCCCTACATAGCAGGAAACCAAAAAGAACCAACTCCTTCTGCATAGGTTTAGGCTGATTCCATGATTTGTGGACAGTGAGAGACCTCCAGGGCCCTGGATCCTACGGTTGTTCAGCACACACAGATGTAGTGTGTTTAATCTTCTCTAACAACCGCCTTAGTGTAATCCATCTTTATTAAACAACATAGACAATGGCATGATCATCTATAGTTCATTTTTCAAGATAATTACTAAGCCTTCAGGTTTCAAAATAAGCAATGGTTCTGTGAAAATCCTCCAACTATTAATAAAACTCATTTCTTACCCTTTGTTCTTTACACAGGCATTTTTCAAGTGAACATAGCTGGAAGGAAATATACCCTAGAAGAGAAAAAACGTGAAGGTTACAGTGCTAGCTGTCTGTTAAGGGAGGGTTAGTTTCACAAATCATATGGATAAAATACAGCCATACACTAAAAAAATACCAAGAATAGGGAAAAACATCTCTATCACATCTATAGGCTAAAATCTATTATAGCTTAGATCCATTCCTTTTATTTTCTACTATTCATTTGTTTACAAATTGAGATACTCTAAAATAAATATAAAAATTAAGTCTCAAAAAATATATTCTTTATAAAACAGAAAATTAAAAAATTTTTCAAGAATTCTGTATAAAAAGCATGCTGAATAAGAATCTTTTAAAAATATTGCATTGGTCTGAAAGAAGGTTTTTTGTTCGTTTTGGTTATTCTTTTTCTTCTCTCCAAAATACTCATGTGTCTATTTAAAAACACACACACACAAAAAAAATACCATTGCGAATTTGGAGATAACATGTATATTATGTGTTACGGAAGATCTCTGGTGAAAACAGAGCAGCAATTAATCACCAGGCTGCCATTCTGATGGAACAAAAATTAAACAAAAGAAGCCATGCTGGCTTAAAGCTCTTTATTGTAGGGAAAAGACAGGGCAAGGAAATTGTTCCTTTGTTCTAAATGAGAAATTGAAAGAAACAACATAAAAAAAAAATGAGCATCAATTTTATTATCCATTAAATGATAACATCCTCTGAATGATTTTTCATGTAGTATCAAATGACAAATTCAATTAAATATTTAGGAAAACAAATGTCATTTGAATACATTATCACCATTGTGGATCCAAGGATAACATAAAATTTAATAAGCAAATTCTGCATATTCAACAATAGTAAATAATTATATAGGTTAAAAAAAAACTTTATTTTCTTCAGAACTTAAATTTACCTCAATATGATAGGAATAACAAATAGAGTAATTATAATCAAAAGGAAAAGTCAGAACTTGAGGTTTGTTAGAACAATGAGACAAGTAACAGAAACCATAATAGATTTTTTTCTCAAACATGGGTAAATGAATAATTAAATACTGAAGCTATATTTGCATGTGCCTTGCAGATGTTCAAAAATAACTTTAAATGAGGGCTAAAGTATTTAAAAAAATTAAATTTGTATACTCTTTTGTCCCTCAGGCTCTCTTTTAGAATGACCTAAAATAAATGAAATAAAGTAATTAAATACAGTTGGATGATCCAGAAAAAGGTATAGTTAAACAGAAAGGCAGGCAAAAGAGATTAGATTACTTATATTTTGAGAATGAATAATGATACAGTGTCTTATCTACAATTCTAATAAAGCCAGAATTAAACCAAAAAATGAACATGACATATAAGAAAATATTAGAGAATGTGGGAAGCATGGGAGAAAGGTGGGAAGATTAGAATAAAGTAGAAAAACATAGATATTAGCAAGGATTAGCATCAAAATCATAAACCATACACACGAAAGGTAAAAGAAAAATCATATTTCTTCCCACTATAATTCCTGAGGATTTATATAAATTATATAAAGGATAATGAGTCTTAGTTTCTGTCTGGAATGGTAAGAAAGAGGGACTCTCTGTAATATGGTTTTCTCACATTTCAGCTCCTCAAACCCAAAGGTACTCTCAATATACCCTAAAATACACTCATTTCTCCACACCACTATCTTATAAATGATACCACAGAAAGCATAAAGATTAAATACTTCTATTCAATATTTCTTTTGGAATATATATTTCTCCTGCCTGAATTTTAATTTCGCTCTCTGCGAAACTAACACTTCAAAAAGATTTTGTTTATATATAATGAGCTTATTAAGGTCTTCTCAGTACAAATTTCAAGAGCTACATACGATTATCATTTGAGTAGCATGTCTTAACTATAATCCAAGATCAAAGGAATTATGAAAATCTGTATTGCCATTTAGCATTTCAACTAAGGGTCCCAACTGTAATTTTAATTGTGTAATGAAATAAAGTAAAATAACTATCTTTTACAAAAAGAAATCCCATAATTACGGTTAGAAGTAATAATTTTTACCTTGATATTTGGGTTTTTTAAGGCAAATCCTCTGTACCAGCCTGTGAAGAAATAATCATGATCATATTTTAATAAAACATAACAACATTTTAAAGAAAAGAAATGACTACAAATGAATCTAAACTTTGCTGATGAAATTTTACCCTGTATGTAAATATTCTAGGTATAAACACAGTGGGGGCTGGGATTACGCCAGACTGAAGCTCAATGGACTAATAGTTTAAATATTCTATTAATAAAAATGTTTAAAGAATAGAAACACGTGGGGCCAGCCTGGTGGCATAGTAGTTAAGTTCGTGCGCTCAGCTTTGGTGGCCCCGGAGTTGGAGGTTAGGACCCGAGGTGCAGACTTACACACCACTTATCAAGCCATGCTGTGGCAGGCATCCTACATATAAAATAGAGGAAGATGGGCACAGATGTTAGCTCAGGGCCAATCTTCCTCAGCAAAAAGAGGAGGACTGGCTGTGGACGTTAGCTCAGGGCTAATCTTCCTTCACAAAAAAAAAAAAAGAAAGAAACATGCAAAATTGAAGTAAAGTCTTTAGAATCAGAGCATTGGGCTTAAATTCTGGCTTTGTGACTAATTAGGTATTTAATCTTGGGCAAGTTAATCGACCTCTCTGAGTACAGTTTCTCTCCATTTTATTTTATTTTATTTTTTTTGAGGAAGATCAGCCCTGAGCTAACATCTGCCAATCAGGACGCCAAACCAGAATGTGTGAACTTAACTGCTGTGCCACCGGGCTGGCCCCTCTCTCCATTTTATAAAAGGCTACACAACATTTCAGGGAAATTCAAGAAGCTACACAAGATTTAATATACTCTCAAATTCTCTTTGCCTGACTATAAAGCCCAGACTCTATTTCCACAGAATGGTGCTCAGCCAGCAGTCACGCAGTGAATTCTCACATCCTTCAGCCCACCATCTTGGGTTAGGATCAGCCTGATAACATAAGAAGAGTGAAACCAGGTCTCATCCACTAAGAGAATTAATGGGTACTCTCTCATCGACACAATCTCCTACTAACTGAGCTCACCATAATTTTTATTCTGTAGAATGCCTATTACGTAACCCCAAGCACCCCTCAATCAATTTTAAAGTACTATCCTTAAGGGGGAACATACTTGTTTTGGTTTAAAACAAGTACAGAGTATATATATGAACTTATATGGTTAATATACAACTCCCTTATAACTGTATTATTTTCAACTTAGAGTTTCTTCAAGTATAGAAACCATTTTGCTTATTGGTAAGAAATTATTTTATCATGTAACAAATGTTCTGTCAAATTGGATTTTTTAATAGAATTTTTAAAAAGAAATATTTGAGCTTTGTATTTAACTAGTTTTGTTCCTCATAAAGTTTTCTTAAAAGAATAGATTGTAAAATATTGTGCCTAACAGTTTTAAAACCAGAAGAAAGCAAAATGAATTGAGAATCAGAATCTCTCTATTTCAGAGTTTATTAGATCCCTTAAAGACATATCTGAGAAATATATCCATTCTTAATTAAGTATTCCAACAGAAACCAAAACTTTTTGAGAATTGCAGAAATGTCACAGAGAGGTTTCTGTCTAACTACACCATACAGAAAGGTTTTTATAGTTCCCATAAGCCATGGAGCCCATTTTCATGCACCAATTCAAAACAGATTTTATATTTATCTGCATACAAAGTAGAAACAGACAAAAATACATCTAGCAATGACAGAGAAAACCTTATTATATTTTTAAATATATCAATTCCATTGGATAGAACAAATGTCCACATATTATCACCATTTTTTTTTTTTTTTGAGGAAGATTAACCCTGAGCTAACTACGGCCAGTCCTCCTCTTTTTTTGCTGAGGAAGCCTGGCCCTGAGCTAACATCATGCCCATCTTTCTCTACTTTATATGTGGGACTCCTACCACAGCATGGCGTGCCAAGCAGCGCCATGTCCGCACCCGGGATCCGAAACCGCAAACCCCGGGCTGCCGAGAAGCGGAACGTGCGAACTTAACCGCTGCGCCACCGGCCAGGCCCTATATTGTCACCATTTAATGGCAGGCTCTACCTAATGTAACAGTTCTTTTTGAGGTAACATAATTTAATAATGAAGCTTGATTTGATAGAATGTTACCATATTATAAGTTCCTAACCAGGCAACATTTTAGTAGTAAATATAAATATTATAGACATACTGATAGGGCTTTAAAATATGGTCATTTGGTTAATGAGAAATAAAGAGTAGTCATTTCAACTGGGATCTTTTTAAGGACTAGAGTTTAAGGATGTTTTGTGGAACAGGAATGGAAACATGAGAACATATTAGCTATTTCGATTTAATGAGTTACCTGCTACATAAATTAATAATAATCATACAAGTTCATATAATATATTCCACTAACATTTCAAATGCAATGAATAATTTTAGTCCAAATTTAGGAGAATGAGAGGGGGAAAGGCCTGGCCAGGAGCCCTTCCTGAGGCATCTGGCTACTCAACCTTGAGTAAGCCCTTTCTGCTCTGGACCTGTTTCTTCTTGTCCTGGGGGACCTAACAGATCATTGAGATTCTAAGAAAGTCCTTCTAGTTTGGCACCGAGTCATGAACTCCCACAAACACAGCAGTCTCATTGCTTTTTGTGTTGGCATCTAGTGAAAATAAGGAAATGATATTAGGAAAAAATACCATCAGCTTAACAATACCAAATGATGCTTTCCTGTAAGCCAAATAGTGAATATGCAAGAAACAAGTTTTGTCAAAAACATTCCCTGTGACTACTGGAAAAATTCCAGAGATTAATAGAGGTATGGACAGAAGTTTATAAACTCCATGAACTGTCCTATGGTGAGGAGGTCGTCCACACAACCTCAAACAGTCACCACTAGCCCACTTACCATCACATTTCTCCAGGATCTGAACTGTATCTCCAATTTCCAATGACAGCCCATATGGGACGGTTCCTCGAAAACTGGCAATAACTGTAGAAAATGATATAGAATATATGAAGATAACCACATCAGTTACAGCTGGTTATATTGCTTACTATTAAATGTTATCGACTAGGAAATGTGAATGTGAATAAAAAGTACACTTTGATAGCTGGTTTAACTTTATATATTTTTGAAGAGAGTCAATCTCTAAGCTTACATTACTTTGCCAACTTCTTGGTTGAATAAGTATTATAAATATGAATTTCGAAGACGTGGAATTTACTACTAAAATAGTACACAATATCAAGAATATCACCCAGTAACATATATAAACAAAAATATTGCCTGCAGAGCTCCGTAAGGAGCTGTGTCCCTCTTGCTCACTGCTAAATTCATGCTCCATCCTGGTGCCTAGCACACAGTAGTTACTCAACAAATACGTGTTCTATTTTTAATCCATGGTAACATTTTATTTAGTAATGACTGCACCCCTCCCGTAGGATTAAACACACAGCCCCCATGACCATTCCCATGGGCCTTAGCTCTCACGCCAATTGGAATTGTTGGATTGAGGGGGGAGGGGGGCTGTCAACGCTAAGCCCTACCTGCTGCTTATAGATTGACTGGTTTCTGAAACATTTCCCAGGGCTGGGCAGGACTAGGATGTAATACCAGAGAGAAAGTGTACATAGATTAGTCATCCTCAGATGACTCAAGGGATTAGAGAAAGAATGAAGCACAGTGATGCTCCCAGAGATGGTAATGCTTGAGTCATAAAGGAGACAACAATGGAGAAATAAAGAAAATGAACCTCAGCACGCGAAAAGACAATAGACATCTCCTGTTCAACACAATGTATGCTGAAATCAACTTGCAATTCACATCAAAAGAAAATGAGAGTAAATGCTTTGACTGCACGATTTTTAAAAGATCAAAATTTTGGAAGTGAATTTTATAATTCTGTTCCAGATAGTGAGATTTAGATACAACCCCAATCCCCAAAATAAATCATTGCCACTGTTGTGAATGTATTTTAAAAGCCTGAAGGAACACATGAATCTGTCAAAAATCAAAACATGCCAATAAGTAATGGGCTTTTAGAGAAGTCTAAAGCCCTTTTACGATCACAAAACAAAATTAACAGTAGAAATCAAAACACAGGACAGAAGACATAACCCGAACTACATGAGTTGGATGAAAATAACGACATTGTAACCAAGTTAGAACATTTTAGACAAGCACTAATTCGTGATGTCATTTGCTAACTATAATCATAAATACCATATGGCCTCATACTGATGTGCTAGAAGATGTTCAGTGGAAAAATAATCAAGGGTCTGTATATCTTGACAGATTACATCAAATGACTTTCAGAGACCTCTTTGTACAAGGGGTCAACAACTGAACACAGTAGATTGATTACAATTTAAAAGACTTCAAAACAAGCTTGCACCCAGAATGGCCTTTCTAAACTCATGAAGTTACCTTAACCTCTCAGAACCCTAGTGGTTCGACACTGCTCTACTGACGTTGCTCTTAGTGGTCTAAGTGCATGGACTCCCTAACACAGCTCTACACACAGCTCTTACCACTCAGAAATCTTCTACTTCCCAAGGCTGCCATGAATACCTTCCCCACCGCTGGTTGCTCTCTCCTACCGCTCATGACCTTGAACACAGCAGTCCCATTCACGGATTTCATTTCTTCACCCTCCCTTCATGCCTCAGCCCACAATACAGCCCTCACCGTGTCCTGAAAATGCTCTCATAAAGTCACTAGTCCCCTCACTGTGACTACATTCATATCACCTTTCAGGAGTCTATCCTCTCTTGAATCTTTTACTGTTTCTCTCACCCTCCAGCCTTCTTCTGCAGACCATCTTTTCTTAGCTGTTCTTATAAATATTAGTGTCATACAGGGGCTACTCTCAAGATGCTGAAGTGTAAAGACCAGGCTATAGGAAAATAACATCAAATTTGATATGATGAGACACGGGTTTGAACTCAGATCTTACTACTTATTAGCTGTATGACTGGTCAAGATGCCAACCTCTCAGAATCTCCATGACCTCATCAGGCAAATGGGGGTAACAATAAAGGAATTGCAAAAGGTAGTGGAGGATTAAATAAGGCATCCATCAGAAATAATTTACCACACTGTCTGGTATATTCTAGTTACTTAATAAATACCTCAATGGTTTGAACCACACTTTTTCTCTTCTATCCATTCACATTCTCCCATATACAGTTGGAGAGAGTTCTAAAACTTCCAGAATCCCCTGTTGATATGTGACTTGCCAAGTCTTTCTCCAGTCTTGATCTGTGCTCTGAGCATCTGACACAAACTTACAACTTGTCTATCTCTATTTAGATGTCCAAGCACCTAAAACTTAGCATGCCTCCAACTGAACTCATTACCTCCCCTCAGCCCCTAACCCAATCTAAACAATTTTCTCTCTCCCAACCACCTGTTCTACAATGTCAGTCTTCTGCTGTTAGTCCTAGTTTATCCTGCTATTCCTAGGTTGATTTCTCTGCATCTCTCAACAGGTCCACTGCAAAGCCTTCTGGGAGGTCTCCCTGTTTCCATGGCTGTCCTTCCTCAACACACTGTCCACGATGCCACCAGTTACCTTTGATTTTGCCATGTTTGTGATTAAGCAGGTTCTTTTTTTGTATGTGGCATCAGGAAATTTTTTTATATTTCTTTTATTAGGTTCAATTTCTTTCCTAGTAAAGGAAAAGGTAATAAAATATATCATGCAGTAAAAGACAACAGCTTAATGAGGTTAATTGTTTTCCTCTTATTTCATGATGCCGTTTAGCTCATACAGTCCTCGGGTGTCTCCAAATCAGATCCTCTTCCATTGTTCCCAGTTCCGTTGAATGCTAGCACCGTCCATCAGCTATACACGCAAGAAACCCAAGGGTCATCCAGATGCCCCCTCATCCACATATCCAACCCATCACAACATCACAATGACCTTAGCTCTCAAGTATCTCCCCAAATCATCCTTTCCTCAACATCTCCACTCCCACCACTACCCCAGCCTTCCTATCACCTCTTGCCCAGCCTTCTCTAGCAGTCTCTTCATAGGTCTGCACCCATATAGTCAGGTTCTTCTCCAATCCATTTCTCACACAACAGTTAAAGAGATTTCTTCAAAATCCACATTTGATGATGTAAGCATCCTCCTAAATATATCGAAGCTCTGAGAACAATATAAAAATCACTACCACAGCCTATAAGGCCCTGCCCTCTCTACCCTGACTTTCTGTACTCCAGTCACAATGACGCTCTGTCAATACCCTCCTCACTATATTCCCTCCCACACAGGACTTTGCATGTGATTGACCCCTTAAAAGAATACTCTTCCTCTCCCTCCTTTCCAAGTTAAGCTGTATTCATCCTTCATACATAGATTCAGTGGTGTCTTCTCAGGGAAGCCTTCATTGATATACATCCCCTCAATCCAACTATATGCACTCATAGCACCATATACCACTCAACCACATCACTTATTTGTGCAAGTTTTGGAATGATGTCTCCTGCAATAGACCATAAGTTCCATGGATGGAAGGACTGGGTTGGTTTTAGCTTCCAATTGTACATCTGATTCAGTACAGAGCCTGGCACACAATTTGAGCTCAGTAAATAATCAATGAGGGAAAGAATGATGGCATGGCCATTACTGCTAAACGTTCTGGTCTTAAGCAGTCAGGTTCCTTTATTATTGGCAATACTATTTTAAGAGGGCACTCAAAATTCTAAGAAACAAACTACATTACCTGTGAAAATTTATTCTTTCATAGGAGCTGTTTAAAACTGGGCTGACAGTTTGTCTGGGTCATAACTGTGTATCATCTCATTCCTTACCCAAGAAGTCTATGTGGGTGAATTCTGATGTCACTCTTCAGCTGTATAATATTTAACTCTTAAAGGGAAACTAATAAGTTCTTCAACCTCACTGGGCTTCAGATGCCTCCTCTATAAAACAAAGGAGTTAGATGAGGTGAACGGAAAGGGGCCCTGCCAGCCTAAAATTCTGCAAGTCTGGAGGAGGCCTTTCAGCTCAGCACTGACACAGCATAATACATACTGAAGAACTCTATCCCCAAACCAGCCTGACTTTGGTTTTAGTCACTGCCTGAGTTCTGAAAGAATGGACATCTGTCCCCACCTGAGACAGCCATCTTGATAAAGCAGAAGGGAGGATAAAGGATGCTCTCAGCATCTCATACAAGGTCGTTTCCCACTGCTCTCCTGCCACTTCTCCTGCTTACATCCTCCCTACTTCTCCACACACTGCCCTATATTCAGCCATCCCAAATTCTCATCAAGCTCTTTCATACAGGCCTCAGTGCCTTTATACATATTACTCCCTTTTGGGGAGTTACTTTCCCCTCCCCTTCTACACTAGGAAAGGCAAAGGAGCCTTAGTTTAAGGTCTAGCTGCAAGGTTAGCTCTTTCAATTTCCTGATGCTTCCCCGTCCCTTTCCTCATCCTTGGACTCAAATGAAATCAATCACTCTCTCATCTGTGCCCCAAGGACACTCTAACCACACCTTAAATACAATAAGGTATCACATAATATCACAGCACTTTATTTATCTTTGTCTTTCTACTTAAGAACATGAACTGTTTCTAATCCATCTTCAAGACCCAGCATAAGAGTTTCTGACTGCATGAATGGAGAATGAATAAACACATAGAATGAAGGAATGAAGCCACTGAAAAATAGCACCCAGGTTTTAATGAGTTCAGAGAATGCAGGGACACCTCTCACAACCAAAAACAGCTACAAGTGTTAAACTGTGGATCATATTGGAGAGTAACACATTTTCAGGACATAGTTCAAGGCATCACTTTGATCTTTACCCTCTAAAATGGCAAGCCATTTTCAATCTTTGAGTTATACAAATAACTCCACCTTGCAGTGTAGTAAACTCACAAAAGGCTTATGAAAGAGAAAGTTGAAAGGGGGAAGGCAGTTCTAGGCAAAAGAGAGAAAGATTTGAAAACATGATTTGCTTATTTTATTACTAGTAGCATGTAATGTATCATAAACAAAGGAGAACTGGTTTAAGTGGTTACCAGAGGGGAAGGGGGGAGGGAGGAGGGCAAAAGGGGTGATTAGGCACAAATGTGTGATGATGGATTGTACTTAGTCTTTGGGTGGTGAACATGATGTAATCTACACAGAGTTTGAAATATATTACAATGTACACCTGAAAGTTAAATAATGTTATGATTCAATGTTACTGCAATAAAAAAATAAAAATAAAAATAAATGACTTTTAAAATAAAATTTAAAAATAAATAAATAAATAGTGAGTCAACTTAGGAGTCAAATCAGTATTGCTGTGTTCAAATGGGAACAACCATCTTTCTGGTTTTATGAATATCCAATAAAAAAATAAACTTTTTTTGAACGACAAAAAAAAAAAGGAAAACTGGTTTAGGAAAGCAAAGATTCAAAGATAACACAGGCATTCGTGAAACCTCAATTTGCACTTCCATCAAATGCACTTAAAGTATATGTTATTTTTAGATTCCATTTTGGATACTTTTTAACTAAATCCCTTTAAGTTCTTCCAAGCATTTTTGCATGAAATAAGTCTAGAGGTGAAAATTCATTTTGTCCTCAGTTATTGTAAAGTAGCTATGTCTCTACACAAAAGTCTTCTCAGTGTACACTTCCCAGGGGCATTTTTCCTCCAGTAACATTGGGGTTTTGAACATGACCACACGCTGTCTTGATCCCTTGATTTCCTTTCCCTGTTTGTTTTCTTATGAATTGAGCAACTTTAGTAGCTACAGAAAAGATCACAGAGAATGAACCCTTTATAGAGCTGGAAATATAAAGGCCCAAAACTATTATTTCTGTCATAAGAACCTGGAGAGCACAATTTTAAATAGCACACAAAAACAACTGCATGGTATTATGTTCACCTCTGCCCATTTGCTACCATGTAAAAATTTATTCTGATTAACAAACATGTATATAAACCTAGTTTATGTTTAAGTCCTTTAAAAAATACATACGTAAGCTTGAAGTGCTAAATTTATAGCATATGTATCTGGAAAATCATTTTATAAACAGTGGCCTAGTATCACTTATAGCGTTATTCCTTCATATAATATTAGTTTAGTACTTATTGACAGTTTATTAAAAATTGAATAGCTGTGAGAAACATCCTCATATACAACTCATAAGTATTTTCTATGAAAAAGGTAAAAAGAAAGCAAAATTCTCCTGTGAAGTAGGAACTCATTTCTTAGCTTCAATGATACCGTTTGCTCATGCAAAGAACAAATTCCAATTTTGAAACTTTTAAACTTACTACAAAGAAACTCAGTCACAGAGTTCTTTGACTTTTAAAAGCAAAAATAGAAACAAATTATAAAAAACTATTAAAAGCCAATCACGTAGCTCTACATGGCAGACAATAACATATTCTTCATCATCATTGTCAAAGTAACATTTACGATGATTCTACTCGCCACAATTCAATTCAAGCCTGGCAAATGCCGCCCTTGCCCTTTATGGGCTGACAATCGAAGATGAATGGGATATAATGTATAAAAAAAAGAAAACGCTTTGCCCTTTGTGACACAAAGGAAGGAAATCCATCTGTCAAAGTCGGACTTTTGGTTTCATCTTTTTGTTAAAAGGATCTGCAGCTCATGAACAGGTTGTGGTCTGAAAGGTCACCTGTGAGCTGCCTATTTGCAACACAGAACACAGAGCTACTGTTCTCAAGTTCTGAGATTATCCCACAGAATCCTATTTAATACAAAAAGGAAACCACTATTTTTCACAACAAAAAGGCACCAGAAGTTAAACAAACATTTCTTCTTTTCTCCTTCTTCTCCTCCCCAAAGCACCCCAGTACATAGTTATATATTCTAGTTGTGAGTACCTCTGGTTGTGCCGTGTCTGCGCCCAGGATACGAACCGGTGAAATCCCGGGCCACCAAGGCGGAGTGAGCGAACTTAACCACTTGGCCACAGGGCTAGCCCCTAAACAAACTTTTTTTTTTTCTTTTTGAGGAAGATTAGCCCTGAGCTAACATCTGCTGCCAATCCTTTTTCTGCTGAGGAAGACCGGCCCTGAGCTAACATCCATGCCCATCCTCCTCTACTTTATATGTGGGATGTCTACCACAGCATGGCTTACCAAGTGGTGCCATGTCTGCACCTGGGAACCCAACCGGCGAACCCCAGGCTGCCGAAGCATAACGTGCAAACTTAACCGCTGTGCCACCAGGCCGGCCCCTAAACAAACATTTTTATGTGAGTAGTTGTAAAATCTTGAATGCTGGTGCTTGAAGCAGAGGAGCGACAGTTAGAAAACAGTCAAGACACAGGTATTGACCTCGCGAACATTCTAAAGGAACTCCGTTTCTCAGAGAACACTTGAATTAGTTCTTTCCTACGTCCACATTCATGTCACATGGCACATTTGGCTCTGGGTTGTCATTGATGTATCCACGTAGGTTTATCCGTTTTTATGAGTATCACGGTTGGGGGGACCCACAAAAGGAAAAGAGGAGAAAGAAATAGAATTTCTGAGGAACTTGGATAAGAGCTGGAGGAAACAGAGAAAAGAGAAGGAGAACTAAATTCATTTCAGGGACTTTATTTTGTGAAATGGTGAAACGTGGAAGAAGAGAACAAGGGGTCATCTCTTCTGCACATGGACACAATCCTCCTAAAGAAAGAAAATATGGTGGAGAAAACCAAGTTAAGTGTCTAAAAACAGATGCTTCCCTTTTTACAGGTGTCTGGGGTAGGGCTTGAGGGAAGACACACTAGAAGTCAATGGAGATTTCTACTGGTATTATCACTCGTGTAGGACAGAACTGTCTTTCTCCCATATCCACAAGATGTCTTTCCCTTCCACAAGACGGAGTTAAGAGCAAAGTGGTCATTCCTAACCTGAAGGGACTCCCAGCTGAATATCAGTAAGTATGACAGCAGGACTATGGGAGCAAGTGGTCCAGAAAGAATGAAAAAGAAAAAAACTCAAAGGAAATGTGGGAGGGGGAGACAGGGTGGTAGCTCCTGAACATTGATTTGATGCGGAAAATGAACACATCAGGAAAATTAAAGAAATGCCGCGCTCTGTCTTTTCGTCCTCAGACTTGCCATGTGTTTGGGATCTGCCTCCGTTCTGGTAATGGACTGTGCCCACAGGCCTCACACTCCTGGCAGGCACAGCTGTGAAGCACAGATGTATACACACTTACAAATAGGACTCCATCATAAGCCACAGGTACCATGGTCAGGCCTTGAGACATGTCACATGACTCCCTCTGGCCTAAGCGACTATGAAAAATCAGAAGCGTATGGAATAAAATGTATTCGTTTCGGACATTTTACAAGTACCACTTGAAAATGTATTGCTGCACTTGACTGTTATGAGGATAATTTTACCAAGGACAGCAGAACTTCATCCTGCTTGAACCAGTGCACGTGAATGTAAAGAATGGTGGTAGTACTGTGATGCAACACCAAGGTCCTTCTCCAGAAATGGCTGAAATTCTCCCAGTTGCTGAGAGCACCAGGGCAGGGAGGCCTGGGGTTGTCTCTGCTGAAGAGAGCTGCTTTGCCCAAGGTCATGGCCTCTTCCCAGGACCGCTTGCCTCCAAGGACTGACTAGGTGGGAGTATGAGGGCCAGGCCCTCACACTACAACTCAGTACAACTCTGAAGGGCCAATCCACCCCAAGCGACAAAGGCTGTCAGTGGGTCAGCATCGCGGTCAACTTCTCCCTCCACCCAGTCCTGCTTCCTTCCTCTCCCTTCCACAGGTGTGAACCCCAAGAGCACTCCCTGATAAACATCTAGCTAATCTCCATCTCAGAGACTGCCTTCTGGAGAGTCCAACCTGCTACAGGCTTCAAAGGTTTACCCACACGGAATTTACTTCTTGTCAGATTTATATCCAAGGCAGAAGGAAAATAATATTATTGGATCCCTATTTTGTGTTAAGAGTTTTGCTAAATTCCTTATGTATTATTTATAATCTTCTATGATGTAGGTGTTTATTTTCCCACTTTAGAGACAGAAAAAAAAGAAGAAAGAAGCAAAAAAGGAAATGAATTAACTATCAGGAGGGAATTAATCTACATTAATATTTATTTGATGACATTGTCACTGTCGCAGTAAATGAACCAGTTTTATTCCCCAAAGAGCCACAGACATACTCCTCACCTTAGTTTTAATGTTACAAACACAAAGGGACTTTCTGAAGTGGCTACAAGAATAATTGAAGGTCAGGCAATAAAACTCGGAACTAATTATTGTATTCATCTATCAGTACTTTTAAAAACAACTTAATATGGAGCCAGCCTGGTGGCATACGGTTAAGTTCGCATGCTCCACTTTGGCAGCCTGGGGTTCACAGGTTCAGATCCCAAGTGTGAACCTATGCACCGCTTATCAAGCCATGCTGTGGCAGGCACCCCACATATAAAATAGAGGAGGACTGGCGGTAGATGTTAGCTCAGGACTAATCTTCCTCAAAAGAACAAAACAAAACAAAAAAACTTGATATGATAGGTTATGGTTTTGGCCAACTGCCAGCCAAGAGTAGCATCTTAGAAGAGACAGAGTTTGAACAATTACCTCAAAAGCACCCCAGCACTTAGGAAAGGGAGACAGTGTTAAGAGAGATGGAGGCCTGGGGCTGAACTCCATTACCTACGAACCAAGTGGTCCTTGGTCTCTCCATTTACTTAGCCAAGATGACATCATCTGCTGGGCCTACCTCACAGAGATGTCACAAGGATCTAATAAACGCATGAGAACAGGATTTGTAAGTCTATAAATATAAGTAAATATGAGATACATATTAGTTTTTCATCATCATTGATAAGTGAAAACTTGGAGGCTGGATCTGAATCTGTCATGGGCAAAAACAAGGTTTCCACTTACAATAGTAAGTCAAAAGCTCCTTCTGTTATTACAGCATCTTGGAAATCTTTATTAACAAGTTCAACTTAGATTCAAGCTCAGCCACTCGAGAGGAAAAAATAGCTGATACTACCGCTGTCTCTGATAAAACAGGAAAAAAAATCTTTGGCAAATGAGACTGATAAGGAAAGTAAGATAGTTAAGAGGGATTTTCCTAAAATGCTAAGGCAGAGATGAGAAGGAAAGACACTCAGCTTTTAACATGCACTCCACCACAATAATGCATCATTTGTCCGAGGGCTAGCAGACAGCATCAGGAGGGAAAAATTACAGTATAATGCCTCCATGTCACAAAGTAGACGAAGTTAAAGAAAACAGTAATTTCTTTCCCCACAATCCAAGTGAAAAATTTTCACTAAGTAAATACCATTTGCAAGCAAACATTGAATCTACTACCAAGAATTTGGTTAAAAAAAAAAAATATATATATATATGGGTGTGTGTGTGTGTATATACATATCCCTTTTCCAATGTGAGATGGTTAATGTTAAAATTACATTATTTAAGGGGCCGGCCTCATGGCCAAGTGGTTAAGTTCACACGTTCCGCTTCGGTGGCCCAGAGTTTCGCTGGTTCAGATCCTGGGCACAGACCTAGCACTGCTCATCAAGCCATGCTGAGGTGGCGTCCCACAGAGCAGATCAAGAAGGACCTGCAGCTAGAATATACAACTATGTACTGGGGGGCTTTGGGGAGAAGAAGAAGAAGAAAAAAGATTGGCAACACATGTTAGCTCAGGGCCAATATTTCCTTTAAAAATTACATTATTTAAGAGAATTTTTTATTCTCTTAAACACAGGACTAAGTTTCCTAACTTGTTTTTGATTTAGGTTTTTGCTATAAGGGAACAGAAAAAATAATCTTTTATATTCTTCTGTGTCTTGTTTTTCTGATTTATCTCTTTGAGCACTAAATACCCAAAGTCATGAAACAGCTAGCACAGGAGAACTGAAGTGGTACACCTGGCCCAAACCATCTCTGCCTTCTCTATCCTGCACCAGCGTGACTCATGGGCCCCCAAACATGGGGTGAGGCCTGCTTGTTACCACAGACTCTTCTAACCTTCTCTCCAACCTAATATTCAGTTCTCTCTCATCTCTGGTCATCCATCTTCCCCATACAATGAAACAGTCATGTTTCTAATTTTTCCTCCATAAGGTTTTCTTTTTCAATTTGAATTTTTACATCCATTCCCAAAGCTGACTTTTCATCAAGAGGTCTGCTAGAATATTACCTACAAATTGCATAACTCTCATCTGAAGAGAATCAAACTCTAAGGTCCTACTCTTTATTATTCCCCCTTCTGCTCTGATGACTAAGCCAATTTTCAATTTTGAACAAACCCTCGTTTTGGCCATGGAAAATCAGGCAAAAACAACTTCTCTAGAAAGCGGGGAGCTCTCAATGGAGAAATGGAACAAAATCCAAAGTTCTTTGAAACTCTAGCTCCTGCACACTTTTCCAATCTCATCTTTTATACACCACATTCAACAGCCTCACTGAACCTCTTCTCTGTGCCATAGCAAATGCTGCAAATGCTTTTCCCTGGCTACTTGGGATTCTGGCTCCTATAGGCCTTTCCCACCAGGCGTTCTTCAAAACAACTCAGGCATCATTCTCAAGGAAGGCTTACTCCATCCCCCATTCCACTGCACCCTCCCATTTATATCCCTCTAACACTTCTTACATTCATTACCTCAAGGTTCAGGGCTCCTTTATGTTCTCAATACCCTGCACAATATGTGACACCCAGTGGGTACTCAACAAATATTAGTTGAATATAAAATAGAATGAAATCACTAAAGTGTGCAGTTTACTCATTTATTCAATCAATGGTCACCTTCCTGTATGTGCCAACACCGTAGCAGGCACTGGAAACAGAATAGTGAAAGTATCACTTGGTACCTGCTTCATCAAATTCATAAGTCGTGAGAAAAAACATTTCCTAAATCTTTTGTTTCCTACAAAATACAGTATCCCCAGTGATTTTTAAATGTATACGTAAAACCGATACACATAGTTCTATTATTCTTGTGTGGGGAAAAAAAATAATTAAGTCCATGGTCCTTTTTTCAACTTTCAATTTTGAAATAATTTCAGATTAATATGAAACTTACAAAAATAGTATACAACTTGATATACCCTTAAGTTAACTTCAGCAAATGTTAAGATCTTAAATAAACATAGTATACTTACCAAAACCGGGAAGTTAATGTTTATACAATACTATTAACTACTGTACAGATTGTATGCAAATTTCACCAACTGTCCAACTAATGTTCTTTTTCTGGCTAAGGATCCAATCCAGGATTCCATGTTACATTTAGCTGTTATATTTCCTTAGTCTCCTTCCATATGACAGTTTCTCAGTCTTTCTTTGTCTTTCATGACCTCGATGCTTTTAAGAATACTGCCCAGTTATTTTGCAGAACGTCTCTAAATGTAGGTTTGTCTAATGTTTCCTCATGATTAAATGGAGGATATGCAATTTTGGCAAAAATACTACAGAAGTGATGAAGAGCCCTGCTCAGTCTACTCTGTCAGGAGGTTTATGATAGCAATGTGTCTCTTTACTGGTGATGTTAACTTTGATCACTTGGTTAAGGCGGTGTCTCCATGTAAGACGTACTATTTTTTCCTTTGTAATTAACAAGTATCTGGTGGGGAAACACTTTGAGACTATGCAAATATACTAGTTTTCATCATAGTTTATACCATCCATTGATGACTCTTGCCTACAACCTTAGCAAATTTAACTCTGAGGGTATTTCACAGGGTTATCCAGACACCGGTGGATTATTTTAATTGCAGTCGAAACCTGTAATGGGTCCTTTTTGAGTAGGCACAATATCCTGACTTTAGTCTTGATTTCTTGAGCATAAAGCATAAAATTAACACCGCTACTACCATAGGTATCCTTGAGATGACCTGCTCATCACAGCAAATGAGATAAAACCTCAACCTCGCACAACTAAAAAGACCTGCAACTAGAATGTACAACCATGTACTGGGGGACTTTGGGGAAGAAAAGAAGAAGAAAAAAAAATTAGCAACAGACGTTAGCTCAGGTGTCAATCTTCAAAAAAAACAAAAAGAGAAAAAGCTTAACCTTAATGTTTCATTTGTTTCAGAAAATGAACAAAATTAACATTTTGCCCAATTTTCAGTACACAACATGATCTCTTTAGATACTATTTCCTTAACCAAAGAACTTACATATGTGTGCTTGGTGAAAGAGAGCTTTTGAACTAGTTTCAGCCAACATTTTCAAGGAAAACCGGATGGGTTCTGTCATTAACTATAACCATCTGCAAGTTTGAATTAAACCTGTCTTTACTGCACTTATTAATGACTGATAAGGAAATTGTGGTAAATTTTATATGTATTTTATTCCATGGCAGGAATCTAGCCTTCTGTGACGGCTAGTTTTAGGTGGTAACTGGGGCACAGGGTGCGCAGATTTAACATTATTCCTAGGTCCGTCTGTGAGGGTGTTTCTGGACCAGATGAGCATTTGAATCAGTGGACCGAGTAAAGCAGACGGCTCTTCCCTCCCCATGGGGGTGGGGGGCGTCAGCCAATCCGTGGAGAGCTGAAAAGAACAAAATGGTAGAAGGAGGACTTCGATCTCTCTGCCTTCCCGTCTGAGCTAGGTCAGGAGTCTTCTGCTGCCCTGGACTACAACTTACTCCGCCAGCCCTCCAGTTCTCAGAACTATCTCACTGGCTTTCCTGGGTCTCCAGTCTGCACTGTGGGACTTCTCTGCCTCTATAATCACATGAGCCAATTTCTTATAAATCATACCTATATAGGATTATATAAATATATATAATATGTATAATATATAATATAAAGTATATTATTAAAATTGATTATCAAAATCTTAACATAAGACATTGACTGCAAACTACAGTGAGTCTCTAACTCACAAACGATTTACATCTTAGAAATTTTATAAAGTTGGGTATTTAGAATCAATGACTGGATTCTCAAGCGACCACCTAACAGCCTACTTAATCAATTAAGCAGCTGAAATAACAACTTCATGCAGTGAAGATCGGGGGATGGGAGGGATGTATAGTGGAGGAGGCGTACCATGGGGGAGGTAGCGAGGTACTGGCAAATGCGGAGGGACAAGGGCATGAGCTAACTGCTTCCCAATACCATGTTTCTCATCTTGGTCTCCTAGAAAACCCCAGTCTCAGACAGGGCCACCACATCTCACTTTGTCACGATCTGGTGATCCATCCACACTGCTCAGTGCCCCCAGTACAGATAGTGCATCTTGCTCTTCTTTTATCATCTCCTTTTTCCCAGGGGAACATGGTTGCATTAGGAACACCTCTCTCTTTCAACCCCACTCCCACCCCAAACCCCAGGGCAGACACAGTAGTTACCTGACCCACGGGAGCTGAGGGAAAGAATACCCACGTCCTCTGGAATCTGATAGTTCAGCCCAGTCATTCTTTAGACTTGTACAGTATTAAAATTGGAAGAGCCTTACAGGAATAATCACATCATTACACACACGGTATTTGAAAGCTGGTATTCATTTGGTTTATGTCATCCAAGAAATTCATCTAACCTTGTTATTTCTACTTGGTAAATTCTCTATGAAGTGTTTCTGCTTCCCCTCAATGATTATTTTTTAAATGAAAAGATATTAAGAGAAGAAATGCTGCTAGTTTATCTTTGAGGTTTTAATGACAAGTTAAGGCAAAACTCAGGAAACTAGAACAGCCAAATCAGGGAACCAAGATAAAAATGAACATTACCAACTCAGCACTTATCAATTATAAATGAACTTTTAAATCCTTCCTCAGGGTTTTTAGAGGGCACCAAGTTTCCCTGGGGATCATGCCCTCTGTTCTTTCCCTCTTCCAATTTGATAAACTAGTGAAGCAATTGCTTCCATGCCTTTCTTCTCACTGTAAATTTTAGCTAATTATTGATCCCAGATGTTGTCTACAATAACTGAAATCCAGATTTGTTTTTAGCACACTGCTGCACTACTTTAAAAAAAAAAGCTTTTTAAAACTACTCCTTCTCCCACAAACACATCTCATTTTTTCATAGAGATTAAAAATCACTGTGCTTGCCTAGGGTTAAAAATCTTTGTAAATATTTTTCCTTTTCTCCTCTATAATCAAACTTGCCAAATAAACTGGATAAGTTTTCCAAAGTATCTTCAAAAACAGACAACAGGTCTAGTGTTAGGGCCAAAGCCAGTCATTTATTTCACAATATGCTAATTAGGAACAATTCATCTATTGCAATTCTTTGGTTCAAATGATAATTTTGCATTTGTTTTTATTTTTCTGAGCATCACTGGAGGTGACTCAGTCTGTTCATGAACTAAATCTGACAATGTGAATGCCCTTGAGGCTATGTACAAAGTCAGTGCCTTTAATATTCCAGCCAACACAGAGTGAAATAACAAGTGCCCAAAGATAATAAGATTAGAACGAGAAAAAAATATTCAAACAACACAGAAAATTTTACTTTTTGGAAGATAACCTCAAATTTCCCAAAGTAACCTCAAATTCAAAAATTAAATTGAAGATGAGACGTATTTTTCCACAGGTGTTTGAGAATTTAAAGATAATTCCACTTAGAAAAAAGAATTAGGAACTAAAATTCCTAAGCATCACTAGAAGTTATACTTACACGGAATATACATATAAAAAGATATGACTGTTTCTTCTTTTATTAATAACTACAACTGTTTAAAAAGTACCTTGTTTTATAGCCTCTGGTAATAGCCATATATTACTTACATCTTATAAAGCATTCACAATTTTCTAAAAGTTTCACTATTAGTAATAAATACAGGTAAATGAAGTGAATTCTTCAAGTTAAAAGTTAATCTCTATAAATGAATAATTTAGCTATTTCTAAATATTAATGAATGGATCAAAAAACAGACCATAGGCCATCAAGACTCCAAAATAATATGCTTTAAAACTCTGAATTTATCAACTTCTTATAAAATTCAAAAATACAAGCAAATAACTAAATATAAATAAATGTCCCTGACAACTCTCTTAACTCTAGCTCTTATAGCTGAGTGAAATATTAGTAAAAGATTAAGACAATTCTTGAAAGTTTTTTCAATCACTGAGTTTTAACATCTTTTTGTGTACTAAATATTTGTGCATTTTTTTAACTTTTTCAATGAATCCAGAGTAGCAGACCTGTCTACTAGAGAATGCAGTCAAAAAAAAAAAAAAAAAAATTTGTCTTTCTCTGAGTTCTTTCTAAAAACATCCACAGCCAGGAAGGTCATTTCTGCCTGTTTATTTACCAGGAGATATATGTAGAACTAAATTATATTATGCCAGAAAATTCCAATTTACAATTGGAGCTACACAGTTAAAAATACCAAACATTATAGGGAAAAACTTTCTATACTGTATTTGAAGCTGTAAGACAGGTATATAAGTCTTAAATCTTTCTCAATCATGTCCTCGCCACCACCTGCCCCAGTTCTGACAAATAGCAAGCAACTAGGACATATTAACCAAGATCTCATCAAAATAGATGAGGTTAAAATGTACCCACCCACCCCTCCATCAAGCTAATATTTTTCTTTCTTTGCCATAAGATTGAATCTTTTTTAGCTCCTGATACACATGTAGAAATAATAGATCATTCTGTCAGTTTCCCAAAGACTAGTGGGGCCCTGCTAGAAGTAACATCTGTCAAGCTACTTAACGTGCCTGAATCTCAACCCTCCAAGGTGAAAAAGTTCAACTTCACACAATTCCCCAGCTGTGGAAGGTCTTTCTGATTGTTAAACAAAACATCACCTCAGTTTGAATCCCTGATGCCCTTCCCTTAGTCTGCACCTTGCACCTACTGGCCTTGTGAGAAACAAATTTCTGAATTCACATTTGTTTTTGGAAATTGAGTAAATGTCAATCATTTCTCGAAGACTAGTCTTTCGCTTAAATGATCAAATCTTGAATATTCCAAACCCAAGAGTCCTGTAAGATCATGTGGCACAGAAAATAGACTGAAACGGACTTAGCTTTCAATGCCAAAGAGCCATTTGCACCCCACAAGTAAAATTTCTAAAGCAAATTTAATAAGTGAACAAAAGCTGGGCAACAGAGTCAGGGAGCTAGAACGTAATGTGAAGTTGTAATAGCTGTTAATAACAATGGCCTGGCTTCAGAGGAACACCATCTCCAGAGATGATGCCCTTCAGACTTCAGGGTCTATAAAATAGTGTAGTTTTGAGAAGTTAGAACTGGCTCATAGAACTGAAAAGAACACCTCTCTCTCTACAGTCCCGCTCTCCTCTCCATTTTATACCCCACCACTCAACAGAATACTGTCATTAATGAGTTTCAACATCAGGAAATTGCGGAGGAGGGTTCTTGGATACACCAGTGCATATTTGATTCTACAGCTGGACAATATGTTTATAAATCATTTGTATTTTTCATTCCCAGTAATTTCCTGTGTTCCTTAGCCCTCCTCCTTGCATTGTTTCAGTGGGACAACAAAACAAATGAGACAATTCTCAGTCTTCTACTTCCCAGACAGGCTTATTCATTTCCCAGTCAATAGTTGAGAAAGTCAAGCCTTCCATTTGCCAAGGCTTCATTAGCCTAGAGGTCTGTGCTCACTGCACCATGGTATTCTGGGAGGGACCGCAATAATAGCAGCCAAAGTAGAGTAAAAACGGCAGCCTGGTATAGCTAATAGGTTGGGTCTGAATTAGCTAACTTCCCTCCTACCCTCAAGAGAGACTACAGTAGAAGGCAGCTGAGAATACAGAATCACATTCCTGCCAGGTCTGCAGGCTGTGGAGTCGACAGCCCAGAACACAGGCTGGATGGAGGCTGCAAGCTGAGTCTAGAAAGGTCAACACCACCAGCTGGATGTAAGGTGGAGGCCAAGTGAGGATGAGAGATGGTCCATTACCATGGCCTACCCATGCAAGGAAACAAACACTAGAGGGTACACAGAGAGCAAGAGCTGATGCCCAAAGCCACTGTAACTTCTCTCTTCTAAATTATTTTGGTTCAGAAACCAGCCTTTTAGATTCAGGCTAAAAAGAATCAATAAACTGCTAGAATGAGTATTATGAGCTTTACATGATGGACTTCAGCAAACCTATGTTGTCTGTTCAGAAAATTACTTGTCAGTTCTCGGCCGTGTTGTATATAGGTGAGTCCCAGAGATGAAATGTTATAGATACTTAAAACTAGGTGCCTGTTCTCAAAAGGCCTATACCTAGGTGAAGAAAAAGGGCAGACACAATGAAAAATAAGTTAAAAATCAATCCTGTTAATCCTTTGACTAGCTTAGAAAAAAAAAGTAGTGCATGAATTTCATACATAATTCTCACACATAAACTGAATAAAAACTCCCCAGGCTACTTGCAGTACCGGAGGAAGCCAACATCTTCCAAAAGGCAAGTGAGACTAACATATTCCATGAGTCTGAGAGTCAGCTCCAGCATCTTATATCATGCACAAAGGATTCCATCATCTCCATAAATTCACCCCAATCTACTCAGTTAATTTTCCCCTATATTTTAACAGCTTCCTTAAAATCTATGTCTTCTAATTCACTTACTGCACAGGGAGTTCTGATTGAATACTTTCCCAAAAGATCCCCCAACCAGTGCTATCTGCCAAACGTGCCTATACACAAAATGGACCAAGGCTCTTTCTTTTTCTGGTGCGGAAGATTGGCCTTGAGCTAACATCTGCGCCAATCTTCTTCTATTTTATGTGAGAGGCCACCACAGCATGACTTGAGAGCGGTGCTAGGTCATCACCCACGATCTGAACCTGTGAACCCCAAGGCCACCAAAGCAGAGCATGCAAACTTAACCACTATGCCACCAGGCTGGCCGCCAAGGCTCTTTCTTGTGGGTGTCCCACGAAGCACCTTCTCCCTTCTTCCCAAGTGTAAATAGACCAACAGACTACAGGACAGCCTGGGGCAAGCCCCAGAAAGCTTGCGCATCATGCTAAGGGCATACAAAATGCTATTTTTATAAAATTTGCATTGGATTATTTATGCTAATTAATGTCAAAATTGTAAGATGAGAAAGCCCACTAGCCATTAGCAGGGACACACTTTACTTAGTACTGTTCTATATCATGATGGCGTGAGAAACATTTAGAAGTAAAAGTTTTACCTGACACCCCTCATCCCTTGGTTTCTCCCAGGGGATGCTTGGTATGTGCTTAGCACATTATAATCACCCACTCAGTAAATGTTTATTAAACATCTACCATAGACTGGGTACCACTCTATGTACTGAGCCAGTAGTATCCACAAATGTATTACAATTACTCCTCTCAGCAACTCTCTGCAATAGGTATTACTATCTGTATTTTACAGAGGAGGAAAGCTGGGCCTAGACAAGTGAACTGATTTGCCTAAGGTCAAAAAGCTTGATGGAACCCCAGGAGGGTTCAAACCCCGGTTGGCTGATAGACGTCTCAGCTGTAATTACAGCTCCTTGAGAGGGAAACAGGCACCACAGCTATGGTAAGAGCACCACTCAGACTTCTGTATAAGTGGGTTCAAATCCCACTTCTGCTACTTATTAACCATACTATGCCTCAGTTTCCTTAAATGGTAAAATTGGTGTAAAAGCAGTATCTGCCTCATAGCATTATGTGAGGACAGAATGAGTTCCACAGAGAACACGGAAGGCATTCAGCACAGTGATTGGCACACTTGGGTGGTCAATATATGTGGGCTGTCATCATTGGTACCTCTTCTACCACCACTACTATAACCACTTGGCAAGTAGGTAGCAGCAAGAAATGTTTCTCTGATGAAATGCTTATTTCCTTAATCTCTAACTGCTGTGTTTTATTGTCTGTAAAATTTCCCCTAAGCATTCAAAGCCAAAGGTCTGCAGATTGCCCCAGAAACAAAGTACAACTTTTATCAAAGAGAAGCCTTTTCTAGCTGGCCTTCATGACGAGATTTCCAGGCTTTGTACATAAAGCCGAGGGAAACACGCAGAAGCAGAAGCGCTGCAGCTGTGACGTGTACTTGGTGCTGAGTTAATGCAGAGAACACAAGCAAAGGCCTCTGCTCTCCCCCTTAAGATTCCCTATTTACTCCCATTCAAGTTGTAAAGAGCATCCAAGAAAACCCGGCCAAGCGATGGGGCAAAGCTGCGCTCTCATGCATAAAGACACGCCATCGGCAAAACCGCAGTAAGAAAGTCTGCTACTAGATAACACCACGCCTTCTGGATCAGAGAACAGAGGTTTTATGTCATTGTGCTTACTATTTTTAAAATCAGCAATGGTGAAGGCTTTTTTCCCCTAAACTTTATCCTTGGAATCCCACCACTAGAATACTAATGAAAGAGAGACAGGCTTTTGTACTCCATCTCCTGAACAGTGGTGGTCCGTAACTTGTGCGGCATGATTTCTACAACTCGAAAATCCGCATAGAGAATCCTCAATTTATCAATTCATGGTATGTCTTTGAGGAATTAACATAAATAATTCTCAAAGGCAGACTTGTTCTTTAATTTACATCCTAGCTTTTTTCATGTCATTATAAAACAAAACCTTGATATTTAATGTTGCTAACTGCTGGCCAGGAGACCAAGTGATACCAGTACAGAAAAATGACTCTTTCTCTTGATTTGTCAACCATATGCTGGTCAATAGCTTTCCTTCCTAAACTGCTTTGTTTATGCCTTTCAGAGGCAAGAAAATGTTTATCATGTATATGTTGGTTCATCTTGACTTGTTTTCAAGAAAGATTACTTATGACATAAGTACTGAAGAACATTGAAAAGACATAATCAAGGACACAATGTTTTCAATTTTCTAATAAAATGATTTCATACAAATAATCAATTTGCTTTAAAAACTTAGTATATAATTCAAGTGTTTCAAGAGACCATTCTCAGCCTCCTGGCTTCAAATATCAAGTAAATGCTTATGATTCCCAAATTGATACAGCTAGTTGAGATTTATCCCTTAACTCCAGATTAGTATATTCAACTTTCTGCTTGATAATTCCATGCAACTGAATCCTAATCTCTTTCCCACCCTATCTGATTCCACAATCCAAAATCTGTTCCACTCTCAGCCTTCATCTCAGGAAATGGCACTGCATCCTTCCAGCTGCTCAGGGCGAAACATAGGAGTCATCCTTGCCTCCTTCCTCTTATATCCTTTAACAAAACCCATGAAAATTTACTACTTGTAAAGTATTTTTAGAGTCTGGCCACTTGTTACCCTTTCCACCAATACCAATCTGGTCAAACCACCATCATCACTAAGCTGGATTAGTTGCCTCTTAGAGCTCTCCCTGGTTCTAAAACCTTGGTTTTCAGATAGTCAATTCTCCACATAGCAGCCAGAGTGATTCTTCTAAAATTTAAGACAAATTATGTCATGCGTCTGCACAAAATAATGAAACTGGCAAATAGCCATTGATGATTAAGTATCTAGGTACTAAAGTTTTTTCCTTTTTGCAATTACTGATTATAGCTTTTAGCTGTTTAACCCACCCGTTGTTAACCATGCTGCTTAGGCAATATGCTATCTGACTCCCACTAGGTTCCTTACAGATAACATCTCCCTGGAGCCTGGGTCACCATGGTAATGGGTGTGTGGGTTGTTTTTCAGGAATTAGAACTCCTTGTCCACTTCAGGCCGGTTGAGACCACCAACTCATCAACTGGGCCTGCAGAGATGTCGGATAGGCAACCTTTTGACATCAAGAGGCTAGAAAATCCACCCTCAGATCATGCTAACGCCGCCATTTTGTGAACAGGGGTCATATGAAGAAGCATGAAGTCTGACTACACTTGCGCAGATGATCATTTACCTCACCTCTCCTCACCTCCAATCATCTAACATCCACATTTCATACCACCTTGCCCCCTACCCCATAAATATCCCTGAGTCCTTATTTTCGGGGAAGCAAATTTGAAGTTCATGCTCTTGCTTCTTCACGTGGCCACCTTGTGAGTAAACACTCTCTCTGCTGCAATCTAGTCGTCTCGGTGTTTGGCCTTCTGCACGGCGGGCAAAAACAAACCTGGCTCGGTAACCATAACACAGTTTCTTCCTCCACAATACATTGACAGACATTGGTTATTTTCATATCTCTGGCTATCACGAACAGTACTGCTATCAAGACCTGTATTCTTAGCCATGTATAAGGTAAAATTAGCAAAATGATACAAAATCTTTCACAAAATTAGCAAAGTGATACAACTTCTTCCTCACTATTTCATGCTACTAAATACATTTACAAAATAACCACATTTCCAAGTTTAGAAATTTAGTTTGCATAACACAGCTGGTCATTAAGAAAGCACTAATCAACAGAAATGTTGAAGATCAACCTAAAGTTATTTGGTGACATGGATGATAGTACAGATGTTTTCCAAATGCTGATATAAGCCAAATCCTCAGGGTTCACTCAGCACCTCCCATATGCCAGCCCCATGCTGGGCTCTGGGATCCAGTGATGGATGAAAAAGCCGCTGTTTCTACGTTCTCCTCGCTAAGCTCCCTATTCAGCTCTATTCTATGTGTGAAATCACCGCCAGCTCAGAGGCACTGTGGATGAGGACAAGGAATAAACACAGATCCAGCTTCTGATCTCTATTGTGAATGGTAGCAACATGCTGTTTATTTGAGTTATTTTGGATATTTCTTGGCCTTTTCCTCTCAGTTCAGAGTGCTTAGTAATCAGATCGGCCACTCCACCAGTGTGATATACATCTCCTTTTTCAGCCATCCTCACGCTGCCTCCTGCCTCAGCCCCTCTGATTTTCCCTCCATTCAGGTGCCAGCATGATCTATCCCAAGATGAGCTGATCGTGTCTTCCCCACATAAAACCCTCAGTGACCCCCTACAACTGCCAAGATAAAGACCTCAGCCTCTGTAGCCTGGCCTGGATACCTGCCTTACTTTGGGGCCTCCTGTCTCACCATCCTTTATCCCACATCAGCATCACCAGATTCTTATAGTTCCTCTCACTCATGATGCTGTTTCTTAACTCCCAGTGGCTTACGTGGATCTTTCCGCTGGGAATAGCCTTCAGCCCCAATCACCGCCTGGTTTATTCTAAATCATTTTTAATTCCACTAAGAGGGTGTCACCTCCACCAGGTAGCCTTCCCTGCCTACTCCTGTACACATATAGAGCTATGTCCTCACCCCCAAGGCTCAGTAAATGCCCTGTCGTGGTACTCCCATGATACCCATGCAAACCCTTCTCATTGCACTCACCTCTATACTTGTACAAGCATCAGTCTCCCCCATTAAACTTTAAAGTCCCAGAACTTTGTCAACACATAGTACATTGTCTAACACAAATGAGATGCTTAATAAAGGCCCACAACCACCTTTACACCTGTCCCCTAGAACAGGTATCAGCAAACGACAGCCTAGCAGCCACATCCAGCCTGTCACATGTTTTGGTAAAGCCCATGAGGTAAGGACGGGTTTTACATTTGTAAACGCTTAGACAAAAATCAAAAGAAGGGTAATAATTTGTGATATGGGAAAATAATGTGAAGTTCAAATTTCAGTGTCCATAAATAAAGTGTTATTGGTACATAACCATGCTCGTACTGTCTGTGGCCACTTTTGTAGTACAAAGAACAAGACTAAAGGTGTGCACCAACCAGTATGTAGAAGAGGGAATATTGACAGATCTGGGAGACAGATGATAATGCTGCTGAACAAAGACAACACCTGACTGGAGTTTTAAATGATGAAAAGGATTGCAAGAGATAAAGGGAAAGAAACAGCAAGCCATTTAGAGAGCCACTAGAGCATGAAGTACAGATCTGAAGGCATTGGAAGCAGTGACTCAACTTTTTTAAAGATTAACTTGAAGAAAGCCCCAGAATAGGAATACGTTCAAAGTCTAAGCTCTCTGAGGGCTGAGACCCTTAGGCTGAGAACTTAACAGGTGACAGGAAAGATAAGAAACAGGTTCCAATATCTTCCTAGAACTCTATGAAAACGTACTCCAAGAGTGAAAGCATTTTGTTGGCAGAGTGGAGGCCAGAGCTTCCATTGAAAGAACCAACCAGCATTTGTTTGAAAACTGCTACCTCACCATTCCCATCACAGAACCACATCATCTCATTAGCATGATCTCAGCACAAGTAATTAGCTAAACTGGTTACTGCCTGATAATGCCTTAAAAAGACCCAGTTAACCTCTTCACTTAACGAATCATCACGTGGCTGATATCAAGTGGGAGAAATTTCAATGCAGAAGGAAGCTTCCTGAAAGAACCTGGATCAAGTGAAATGGAAACTCAGAGAAGAATGAACATCTTCAGTCATCCGCTACACAGCAAGTCACAGCAGCACTGAGTCCAACTGCCTCACTGGGTTCCCTTCGTCTATCTCTCTCAGCACAGATGACACACATCTCACACTGAATCATACCACAACTCTGTCTTGCTCGTGTGGTTGTGATTTTTTTCAGACTTCTAATTGTTTAAAAATAATGATAATAATAATAATAAAATAATAATAGTCATTCTCCAGCTGACCACCTAAAATGTACAGTCATGTGCCGCATGACGACATTTTGGTCAACGATGGACTGCATATATGACAGAGGTCCCATAAGATTAGTACCATACAGCCTAGGTGCGTAGTAGGCTATATCATTCAGGTTTGTGTAAGTACTCTATGATGTTCGCACAATGACAATCGCCTAACAACACATTTCTCAGAACATATCACCATTGTTAAGCGATGCATGACTGTAAATCAGATACCTAGCAGGGCTGCTCCTACAATATTATGATGCAAGCAAGGTACATTCTTAGTTTTCCCTCCTCTGTCTCTCGTCACCCAGCTCCCTCCAGCTGCCCTTGAAGAATCTGTCACTGAGCCTGTGGCACCCAGCTCGGAAATGTGCCTGCATATTCCTTTGTTCTGTGTCCCATCACTGGGGCCCACGGGATCCAAACCAACCTGATAAGCTAATCACTATGAATGTGCAAGTAGAGAAAAGCTAAATGGCCACTCCCAGGAAGCATAATCATTTCAGCTACAGCCTCTGGATGAAGAGCACACCTCCAACCTCCCACTCCAGCACATCTGATTCATCTGGTGCCCACAGGAGGAGGAAGAGCACATTTAACCTCTCAGGTTGTGCAGCATGGAATCGCTTCTTTCCTAGGTAGGTCCTGGATATAAATCTGTCTTGTAAAAATGAAAATCCTAAGTAGCCTGAAGAGATGAAAATAAATAGAGAAAAATAATTCATAAAATGTCACCACTCATTTTCAGCACAGGACCAAGAGTTGGTGTTTGCAACGTCTTTTGCAAAGTCAAATTGACGTTGGATGAGAACTGTTATTAACCCTTGAACTTCCACGGTAATATGAAGGACAGAACTTGTCACTTTGGTTGGGATAATCTAAAATGTCAGCCAGCAGTCACTCTGGCACTTACACGGAAATTCATTAGTTCCAACAGATAGCAGTGTTAATGAAGATGGTAATTGCACTCACTGGATGGTCTGTTTGCTTGTGTTGACAAAAGGAAATATTATTATGAACCAATCTGGTCCCATTTAATCCTTGCAAATACAAGGGTAAACTACTTGAAAGAAATTATTTGTAAGTAATATGGCTGAAACTAAACTGTATCATGATTATTTTTCTAAACTTTTATGACAAATAGCTGTAATATTTCAAAAAAGATCTGAATGTCTAACTCATTGCAAATGTAACTCTCTGGTTCAAAATGACTTAAGTGTTTTGCTTATATTACAAAAGCAAATTCCTTAAGTGCAAGAACCACTTTATTGGCACAAAAAACTTTATTGGTGTCAAGAACTTGGCTACTGGCATGTTATGTCTCTAATTCAAATGCTAGCTTCAGATTCATAATGACTAACACAGAGGATCGGGATCTTGGTTTTGTAGAAAGCAGAAAATATGCCCTGTCAAGCCTATATTAGCATTTGGGTGTGGAACAGCCATCTGATTCCTAAGGAGAGCACACTGAAGACTGAGATGAAGGCTCGGATGGGAGCTGAGGTTGGGTTTCAACAGTGAATGCTCAAATCTGAGACACAGACGTCCAACTGTACAAATACAATCCCTGTCCAAAGCCAATCACAGAGAACCCCCTTGGGCTGTGTTAATGCCACATCAGTTAATGCAGCTAAATAATGGATTCACATTTTCCAAGTGTTTCTAAATCACAACGAAACTTCAAAAATCATGAAACACTAACAAGGTGGCTGGAGTGAGCACATATTGCGCAGCTTGCCTTTCATCTTTTCTAATCATTCTACTCAGTCTCTGTAGCGCGCGGGGGGTGGGGGGGAGGCCCCACACATTTCATACCCCCTCCAACCGGACAATAAGCAAGGTCTTCCAGATTCTTCCCTCCAACTTTAACCAGAGCTGATGAGAAAGAAGATCTTTGATTCTTTTGGGACTTTGAGCTCTAAGACATGAAAGGCTAGAGCAACACAGATAGAGCTTGCTAGAAAAGGAAGCTTTCCCAGCAGGATGAAAAGAGCTCTGGGGATACAATGAACTCTTGGATCTAGCAGTTGCTGGAGCAAGAGTGAGAGGCTCAGATTTTTCAGTTAATGGACATTTTTTTTAGCTGGTTTGAATTTGGGGAGATTGCCATTTGTAACTAAGCGTCCTGGCCACATTCTATTGCAAACGCTCAGAAAGGGATGCAACGTAGGAGAAGGAATGGAGTCCTTTAAGGTAGAAGTCACTGGTCTGTATTCTCTTGTATCTACAATTGATCATGGTGAACCTTTTTCCCCTTCACTTAGTGCCACCAAACCAGAAGAGAGCAGAGGGAAAAATAGCAAGAATATTACCTGACTAACAGAGGCATTCCACAACCATGGCCACTATCTACCACCAACTAGGCCACAGCATCAGAGGCACCAGCAACCACGAAAAAGTAAGCAGGGATCCAAGGATCCAAGGATGCTGAAAGAGAGGCTGGTTTAGACTTTGTCTTAGTCATTTCCGGCTGCAATAACAAAGTACCAGAGACTGGCTGACTTACAAACAACAGAAACTTATTTCTCACAGTTCAGGAGACTGGAAGTCTGAGATCAGGATGCCAGCATGGTCAGAGAGCCATAAATGCACTCGGCTGGTGAGAGCCCTCTTCTGGGTTGCAGACTGCCGACCTGCTGTATCCTCATGCGGCATGGCAGAAAGGAGTGAGCTAGCTCTCTGGCGTCTTCTTCTAAGGGCCTTAATCTCATTCATGGGGATTTCACCCTAATGACCTAATTACCTTTCAGAGACTCTACTTCCAAATACCATCACATTGGGGTTAGATTTCAACATAGGAATTTGGGGGGAAAACAAACATCAGTCCATGACAGATTCCCAGCAAATAAGAGTGGCCTTGACCCCAATTCACTGCTGACCCAACTAAGACATCACGCAGTCAATCGACTCCCTTTCTTGTCTGCTGGTCTTCAGTGGAGCTAGCTGCAGCATTTCTCTCTCATCTATTTAAGGTAAGATGCCAAGAGCTTTTTCTTTAGGAAACCTTAATTCTACCCCTTTACTCTTCACAGACCTCCCCTTCTCTTTCTCCCTTCCTTCCTCCCTCCTTCTCAATTGTCCTTCTCCATATAAGCTTTATATTTTAAAGACTGATTACATCTCCCTACAAACTTCTCAAAAGGAAAACCAGGCCCGGTTTTTATAACGTTTCAGTGTGTGCGCTGCTTTCTAACCTTTCATTAAGTTGAAGCCTCTTCCCTCAGCCCCCACACTCCTCCTTTTTCTCTCTTGAGCTGTAACTCATGGACTGACTGCTTTTCAAAGAGAATTTGCTATGTGTAGTTCATCATTTCAAGCCTCTTCAAATTAATCTCATTGCTACAGGGTGATTTCTTGCTTCACTCCAAGAACATTTTTGAAACTATGAGATTAACCCTTAAAAAATACCGACTTATAAAGAAAAGGTTGACAAACCAAAACTAAAGTGAGGTGAACATATCATTAAAATGCCTCCTGCCAAAATAGCAAAAGATACATGCAATGTACATTAGAAACTCAAATCAACCAAATCAAGTGATATTGCTTCCTGAGAGTGACAACAAAAAGCATGTCTACCAAAAAAAGAAGGCAGTGGGTTTGCATGACAAGGCTGGCCATTATTATCTCCATAGGAACAAGACTAGAAAACACAAGTACAAATGCTGAATCCACGCAGTGTGCGGCACAAAATTCACCAGAATTTTTAATCTTGTCATAAGACTCTTAAGTAGGTCACGGCAAGCTTAAAAATTTTTGACAGCAAGAGAAGTGTGACGAGTGACAATGTGGACATCATCTTGGAGGAAAAGTCGGTATTTTGCTATTCTGACAACGTCAGCTGCATTAACATTATGAAATATTTAGGAAGAGAGTATACACAAATATCTACTCCAACAGAGAAACTAAAAGAAGTACTATACCATCTTCAACTAAAATATTTGATAACTAATTAGGCTTAAGGTGATGCTGACCTTCAATTGGAAATCCTAAGTGAATGGCTACAAACACCAAATACAATTAAGAAGTTATTTATACAAATAAGCTGATTACACTTTAAAAAAAAAGTCTTTCACATATTACTACAGTGATGTCTCATATGAATGCTGTCCTTGGCTTCCACTTCTGGGGCTGCTCGCTTTATTTTTAAAAAGGGCCTTTTGGTATTTTGGTATTCATTGCAAGGCACCAAAGCGTTCAGGAAGGATCTGTCTTATTCTGAATTCCTCCCTACACCATATTACGTTGCAGTCAGATTCCTGTGCCTTATGTGAACGCCATATAAAACAGCAAGCAAGGAAGTGGTTGAAAGGTAGACTAGATTTTATTTCCAGCCCTAACATCGTGACCCTACATTAGTTATTTTTATTGTCTCACTTCGCCCCAATGCCTCACATACTCACCTGAAAAGGGGGGATGTGTAGGGAAGAGGTGAAAATAAATGAATTGCCTTTTATTCACAGCTTCAAATGAACATCTAAATATCAACTGAATAATTTTCTCTAATATATTTTACTTCCCATGAGGAGAAAGCGTTCTAATCTCCGAGAGAAAGAAATCTTTTGTTATAACTCCCAAAGGAAGGGGGAAGGGAGGAGTTAAAGCATTCTTTATATAGCTAACAAATGTAAACAAAACAAATCTCATTGGAATCACTTCTGACTTCAAGGACTAAATTCATCTGTTTATTTTAGCCGTAATAAATCTGAGCAAGCAAACAATCCTAAAAGACACAAAGGTATATTTTTAATTTTTTTCCAATTTCTATATTGCATTTGTTTCTGGAAAGCTAATATAAAGCAAAGAATTCCAAAAGAAATTCAATATACAGACAGATACAACAGAATTAGAAAATAGGCCAAATCTCCTTTTCTTTCTAGAATAGAAAAAAATGGGCTAACAAAAGCAAATATAAAAATGATCATTTCTCTTGTTATCTACTGGTTTGAGGCTTGAAGAAGAGAAAGATTTTGGAAACACATAAAACTTGAAATTTATAAATGGGTTTTTGAATACTCCTGACCCCATCCCCTACAACAGAAGAAAGCCAAACAAAAAACCCTGTTCAGGAGGCTGGAGGTAAACGCCATTTACTCTGACGGCGCATACTACATCCTACTAGTGAATCTGCTAGCAGCACTTTCAAAATGTGCCTCAGATTTCTTCCTGAAATTTATTTGTTTTTACAATGTTTTCTCACCTTCATTCAAAACTTCAAACCTTACTCCCTTTTAGGCTGCATCACTGTTTTCCTGACCCTGTAGGTTAAGACTGGACTTCTCTTTCTTGACTTTACAGGTTAGGGATACTTGATCAGCTTTCATGGACACAAAATTACTGAAGCAGTTCTGCAAAGCACATGGGGAGACAGCCAGAACTAGTTTCCAATGCTCATACTTATTGCCCCAAGTAACACTGTCCTTGGAAATCTGAGCCACTACTTCACTACTAGGACTTATAATCTTCTCTATCCCTAAAAAAAAAAAAAAATTAAGTCTCAAGAGAATGAGTAAGCTCAATGTAAAACCTATATCAGCATTCATGTTTCAGTGTTAAATATAAGGCACAGTCTGAAGCAATCCTTAGAAACAGAAGTCTCAAATAGTAATATCTAAATGTACAAATCCTGGGCCAACCCGATGGCCTAATAGTTAAGTTCGGCGTGCTCCACTTTGGCAACCCAGGTTCGGTTCTCGGGCGCAGACCTACACCACTTGTCTGTTAGTGGCCACTCTGTGGCAACTCACATACAAAAAGAGGAAGACTGGAAGTAAATGTTAGCTCAGGGCAAATCTTCCTCAGCCAAAAAAATTTTTACAAACCCTGCAATGAAGGAGCATATTTTCAATTCCTGGGCTAATCTATTGTGCTTTTGATTGCATTTTAGTTCTAAGCTCCCTCTCAAACCTTTTTTTTTTTTTTTGGTGAGGAAGATCAGCCCTGAGCTAACATCTGTGCCAATCCGCCTCCATTTTGTATGTGGGTTGCCACCACAGTGTGGCTGATAAGTGGTGTAGGTCTGCGCCTGGGATCTGAACCTGTGAACCCAGGCCACCGAAGCAGAGCTCACTGAATTTAACCACTAGGCCATGGGGCTAGCCCCTCAAACCTTTATTTTTATTCAAAGGGCCTAATATTTTCACTTGCATACATGGTATGGGAAAGAGAGGGAGAGATTCATGTGTGTATTTGAGCGGTAGGATGGGAAAAGGAGAAAGAGGAAATATACAAGGAAAAATCATTTGACCAACTGCGATACCAAAGTTTTATAATGGATTGGGTAACACTAGTGGAATCAAACAGGATTATTGAATCTACTTCCTCAAATGGTTAATAGAAAATTTAAAAAATCTTTTTAAAGTAACTAAACAAGGAAAGGAAACTAAACTATGTGCCATCTTTTGAAAAGTGGCAGCTGGAGGAAAGGGACAACACCCTTGAATAACTGAGTCCTGCCTAGGTACTCCGCCCAAGAAGTGGTGATGGGGAAAAAGAATGAGCTGACTAAATCTTGAACATTCTCACTTAAATGCTCTCAACTGGAGCAGCTGAATTGAAAGTCCTAAAAAAAAAAAAGAAAATCTTTGAGACTAGCATTCTGTACCTCCCCGGGTGCCCCAGGCTTGCCACATTCGAGAATACTGAGCAGAGTTAGGGTCAAGCTGAACCAGCTGTGACTACATCAAGGGGGCAGGGGTCTAAAGTATTTAAATTTGTAGAAAAGCAAGAAGATCCAGATAGGATGACCAACCATCCCAGTGTGCCTGGGACTAAGAGGGTTTCCCGGAACGTGGGACTTTCAATGCTAAATCTGGGAAAGTCCTGGACACGCCAGGTTGGTTAGTCCCTTAGATCTAGGTCCTCCAGCAAAAACAGCTGGAGCTGAGTTCTCCCCATTTTCAAGCCTTTGGATTAACAGTAATGCACTGAAGCTGATAGTCAGCCCTCAAATAGTAGGTAGGGATTTGAAAGACAACTTAGTCCCAGATAAAGTAGAAACAGGATCAAGTGAATTCACTTCATCAGAAAAAACAGATGATGCGGAGAGTGGCCACCATTATGCATGAGCGAGATGAAATAAGGAAAGTTATAAAAATATATTAAAACAAAAAATAAAAGGATATAGCATGCAAACAACAGATGTGGAACTAAGAGTGTAAGGAACATAACCTCTGATACAGAAGACTTTCAGTGAATGTTTCACATTCTATAACAACTTCATGAAACTATGAATTCTATAAAACAAGGGCCCAAAGCCTAGATTATATGAAAGGAAAATTACAGTAACAAAAAAATGCATAGAAAACAAAACAACAGTATTAGACAGTTAATAAGAACATTAGAAGCGGCAAGTGGCAGAAGAGATGAAAATCTACTTAATGGCATCAAGTAAATGTTAGAGATAATCACACTGAATGAAGCAGGAAAAGACAAAGGAATCAGGGAACTAGAGAGAAGGTTATACACGAAGAATCAAGATAACCCAATGTAAGGACGATGGTGGTTCTTAAGTAACGCACACATACACATGCAGGAAAGACAAAAGAAGAAAAAAGTGTTCATATTCAAAAAATAGAGTAACTATACAGAATTATAACAAACTCATACAAAGCTATCCAAAATAAAGGAAGAACTCCAGTTGCAGATCAAAAGGGCATTCTTATGCCAGGGAAAATGCACACACAATTTTTTTAAAAATCAAGCAATTAAGTTATTGAACATAAGAATAAAAAAATTTCAGACGTTAAGTATAAAAAGCAAGTCATCTACTAGAGGAAGAAAGACAAAAAAAGCAGACTGACTACAGATGTCTTTACAATAATATCCAATGTCAGAAGACAGTGGCGCATGTCTTTAAAAGAGGACGGCACGCATGACCCAAGAATATTAAACCCAGCTAATCTGCGGTTCAAGGATAAAAGCAAAAAGCAGGCATTTGCAAACACTTAAAAACTCAGGAAACAGGGTATCCACGAGTCTTCCCTTAGAATAAACAAACCGGAAACCCTACTTGACCATGATGAAATCTGGATAAACAAGAGATGAATCAAAATAAAGAACTCAGAAGTGGAAAAACTGTGGCGAAAAGACCCATGATGAGCACAGACTCTATTTAAATACAGAACTAAGACTAAACAATTTGGGGATTATGATTGCAGATCAGAGTATAAATGCTGTGAAACCTGAAAAAAGAAAAATGAATACAAGAAACATCAGGGGAGGTGGGAGGAAGCACGAGTTTGTTAATCTCCTCCTGTTTCCTAACAAGGAGACAATCCATAATGTCTAAGCTGTTTTAATTTAGTTTGTTTTTAAAATTTTTAAGTTGAGGTATAATTATATATAATAAAGTGCACAGATCTTCAGTATACAGTTTGATGGGTTTTGACAAATATAGACACTTGTTTAACCAGTACCCCAATTAAGATACAGAACATTGACATCATCCCAGAAAGCTCCCTCTTCAGTCAATTTTCCTCCCATTCATCTCATAGGCAACCACTGTTCTGATTTCTATCACCATAGATAAGTGTTGCCTGTTCTGGAACATAATATAAATGCACTCACATAATATACACTCTTTTGTGTCTGCTTCTTTGCTCAGCGTAACATCTATGAGAGTCATCCATGTCGTTGCCTATCTTAAAGTCTTTTCCTTTTTTGTTGCTGGATACTATCCCGTTGTCTGAAGGTACGACAGTTTGTTTATGTAAATTGTTTCTAAGTGCTTAAGAATAAATCAGAAATGAACATTCTTGCACAAACCTTTTTATGGACATGGGTTTTCACTTTTAGGAGGTATCAGTAGAATTACCAGATCCTAAGATAGGGAGGGGTTCATTTAATTTTATAAGAAATATTTTCCCACAGGGTCTGTATCATTTTACATTCCCACCAAGAGTATATGAGAGTTCCAGTTGTTCCACATCCTCATATAAACTTTGTATTTTCAGTATTTTTAATTTCAGCCATTCTCATGGGTGTGTAGTGGAATGCCATGATGTCTTCCTAAAGGTTCTTAACTCTTCTTTACCTTGGAGCCATTATTTTAGATATTAATATTTTTATGATAAGAAACATAATCAGAAGTTCAAAAATTCCTCCAGTGTGATTTCATTAAATATAATTCTTTAAATTTTAAAATAGGATGAATAACATAACCACACTGTTATAAAATTATTCATTCCTGTCTCCCTCTATCCATTCATCCACCCATATATCTGTATACTTGCAGAGACTGCATATTCCCCAAACGATAACATTCTATTTCTGGCAGGTAAGATCTGGAGGTGATTTGTAAACGTCCTCTTTGTATTTTTGTACATTCCATGAATTTCATAAAATGAACATGCCTCATATTTTAGAAAAATTGTGAAACCGTTATTTGTTTAGTGAGAAGTGGAAGCCATATAAATGCACATAGAGAAAAATATGGTGTCGAGATCAAAGTGCTTTTGAAAAATTAATTAGCAGGCATCTTGATAAGGTCATCTCTATTTTGGAAACTTATGACTCCTCAAAACCTTTGTAGGGAAGAGTGATAGAAGAGGCTGAGTGGTGACAAACACTAATGTCACCCTGCCACACAACTGGATGAGGACCGAAAATCAAGATGCCAAGTGAGGTCAAGAACAAACAGTTTGGAGGTGACAGGACTGTCACTCCTGTGTCACCACTGGCTGCAGAGCTTCAATTGCATTCAAGACAGGTTATATCCTACCCTGTCATTGAGTGTGTATCCTGAAAACCAATACCAGTGGGACCACCTTCTCCTCCAGGTGATCAAAGCGACAAAAAATATAAAATTCAAGTAGAAACTGAATAACCCTCAATCAGAAAAGTAAGTCAAACCCTGTTTTGGTCCACAGAAAGGACATAACCTTTGGCACCAGCTAGAATCACCAACTCTAATGTTTTGTGCTCCTTAGTCACCAACTCTAATGTTCTGTGACTACAAAAAGGATTGTGTCTATTCCACTCTGTAGGAACTTTTTTAAAAAGCAGCATATTAGACCAATGTCACTACCTTCTCAGCCTAAATGGTGCATACCAACAAGTTCACCCACATGGAGGTGTTCATGTCCACATTAGGCAGCTCCTTCACTTCTAAGAGGTGGGTTAGTCTGTTCACAAAACAGAGTGAATAACGGGAAAGTGATTTAGACAGGAGAGGCAGAACAGAGAAGCTGTGGGTCTTAACAGTCATATACCATAATACATAATATTGTCCCAGGCTCAGTGCATTTCCAAGATCCCCCAGAATCATCATCCATATTTAAACATACACTTCCAATGCATTCCACACTTAAATATAAATGATGTCAGAATTCTCTGTAACTCTTACATTATTATTTGAATGAAATGATATTTACCGATTACCTACAGTGTAGAGAATCCTGACAATTCCCGCTGATAAGGTTGAACTATCAAGCCCTTACTGGGCTCTGTAGAAAATTGAAGGTTTTAAAGATAATTTCATTTGGGGGTCCCCTAGAAACGCATCAATCCAGTTGTAAACTGTTATTCTTCCCTTTTTTTTTTTTTTTAAAGTAGTTGTCTTCTTGAAATCTTCTGGATTTTATATACTATACCTATCCTTAAAGCAACCCTGGAAAGATGGATGTGGGAAGCAAAGCCTTCTCTTTCTGAAGGATTTCCTGATTCCCAAAGAGCTGAAGACTTGTCCCTGGCGAACCTCTTTCTAGACCTGTGGACTAGATTAGATGCACAGGTGTCTCCTGTTTCACTGGTACTGCGCTTTAAAACAATTATAATTACTGCGAACATTTAAGAATTTGTAGTTTTTCATAAATAAATTTAATTTCCAGCTTTTCTTGAAAAAAGAAAAGTTATTTCCCATGTCAACAAGTTAAGTAACTGCTGATCCCTTTAGATGAAAAAGATAGCCTCCAATTATCCCTATTATTTACATCTAGCCCTGTCCATCATGCCTGGCACCAATAGGCACTTGAATTTTCAGCCCCTACCATATACCATGTGTATTCTACTGCAATTACCTTATTCATGTTGCTGTTTTCATTAATAAAATGTGAGTGACTTAGGCATCTTGTGTGAGTGATTAAGCTGTCTTGTATGTACCCCACAACCTGGGAAAATAAAGACCCTCCATATATGTATGCTGGCTCAATTTAAAGCAAGTTCAAAATGTTTTACAGAGGAAATTCAGTGAAATCAATAATGAAATAACAATAAGTGATTAAATGGAAATCTTCCAACAGGATTCTCAAGCAACAGAGATTAAATGTCCAGTTTCTGCACTATCAGATCTCATCTTATAACTGATTAGCATTCTAAACAGAAAGGTCTTCATGTTTAAGTGACACAAACAGGAGAAATTGTGCCACATGCAGACTATGTACTTTTGTTTTAATATGTAATGTGATAATAGAAGTTTAACTAAATAAATCATGGCGCTCCATACAGAGGGATACTCGCATTAAGAATCATGTATGACAACTGCTGGTGGGAATGCAAACTGGTGCAGCCACTATGGAAAACAGTATGGAGATTCCTCAAAAAATTAAAAATAGAACTACCATATGATCCAGCCATCCCACTACTGGGTATTTATCCAAAGAGCTTGAAGTCAGCAATCCCAAAAGTCCTATGCACCCCAATGTTTATTGCAGCACTGTTTACAATAGCCAAGACGTGGAAGCAACCTAAGTGTCCAGCAACAGACGAATGGATAAAGAAGATGTGGTACATATATACAATGGAATACTACTCAGCTGCAAAACAGAACGAAATCATTCCATTTGCAATAACATGGATGGACCTTGAGAGAATTATGTTAAGTGAAATAAGCCAGCGAGAGAAGGATAATCTGTGTATGACTCCACTCATATGAGGAATTTAAAATTATGGACTAAGAACAGTTTAGTGGATACCAGGGGAAAGGTGGGGTGGGGGGTGGGCACAAAGGGTGAAGTGGTGCACCTACAACATGACTGACAAACATTAATGTACAACTGAAATTTCACAAGATTGTAACCTATCAATAACTCAATAAAAATAAATAAATAAATAAATGATAAAAAAAACGAATCATGTATGACAAACAAAGACATAGCATTGGAGATTGGATTGGTGGTTACCATAGGGAAAGGGGGGAGGGGGAGGGCAAAAGGGGTGATTAGGCTCACATGTGAAGGGATGGTCTATAATTAGTTTTTGGGTGGTGAACATGATATAATCTACACAGAATTTGTTATGATGTACATCCCAAAAATAAATTAATTAAAAAACAAATGATGTTGTAGAAGGAAACTTAACCACATGAAAAATTGATCAAGAAATATCATTCAGTGAAAGGAGCACATTCTAAAATAATTGATGCAGTATTATTCCCTTCAAAAAATATGTATACGATCATACATATATGCATTAAGTATGCACATTCGTATATGTTAGATTCTATAAACATGCATTAAAAAAGAAAAATGTATACTAACTATCTAGTTACCTTTGGGTGGTGGATTTAGAAACAATTATTATTTTTCTCTTTTTTTACATTTTTAACCAGGTATCATTTTTCAGCTCAGCTTAGGCTGAGATACAGCCCCAAGTTGAAACCATTAGTTGAGACATCTTATGAACTATTTTCTTTGGGTTTGACAGGGAAACACTGATGAACACTGCTGATAAAAATCCTTCCAGAGTCTCCAATACCCATCTATTGTGACAGGAAGGTCACAGAATGCCCAATTATTATCATTCTTTTCAGAAGAGGTGAGACCCTGAGGTGTAGCTGTCAGAATAGATAAGAATACACAATTATAAGAGTAAAAAAAGTATTTCCTCTGACCTCAAGGAAATGGGGGAGAGAAGAAAATGAGGTCAAGGTATATTTTCATATTAGTCAACATTTTTCATCAAATCACAACCTTTAGCAAATTTTAAGTATCAAAATATGCTATAATTTAATGTACATGAATAGACAACAGGTAAATTTTAGAAGAAAGCAACGTCACTGACCATCCAACCATTCAATGGATAATGAACAATTTCAAAAATGATAAAAGTTAACGATTCCAAATTGTTCAAATATTATGTAATAGACGTGGACATAAAACCCACATCTTCAAATTGCAAACCCAACACAATTTCCACTCTATCACTGCTTCTTGTTCCCTTTCACCATAGGGGTAACACAGGACTAAAAAGAATTTTAATTATAGTTCCTGTACTGCTATCAACTCTCATTTTGCAAAGATACTTCCCATTTATGAGTTTCCTTTCCTCATTAGTAAAATGAAGGATCAGACCTACATGATTTCCATAATCCTCCCAGCCCTAAAATTCTGTGATTTAATGTCAAAGAAAAGACATTTGCTTAGGTCCCAGGCTGCCCCTTTTTGTACCCCATAGCCTACTTCTGGACAGCCAAGCCGAACACCACCAGGTTCAGAGTGCCACCCAATGGGCTCACAGAGGAGCACTGCTCCCAAAGTAAAGATTCTCCAGTTTCTAGATGGAGTGAAAATAACAACCAGTTGCAAGGTGGTAAAAAGTAATAATCTCTGAGGATGTCCATCTTTCATTTAGTGACCCTCACTCCACGTGCTGGAACAGACGTCACTGGAGTCCAGAGGAATCACCGACTGGAGATGAAGACACCACGCTCCAAGCTCATGACTTATTTGACTTAGGACAGGAATAGCATATCAAAAACATGAAAAAGGATATTGGACCATAGACAATGAAAAAGGATCAAGAAATTGCCAAACACTATTGGACAAAACTGAAATCCAAGACAGCACAGATACATAAAACTCGTAGCGCTATGTGAAAACACTGGAAGACCAAGACATGCTGAATGAAAATTGCATGAAGGCCACGTGACAAAATTTAGAGCAATGAGATCGGGGAGGGGGGGAAGGTATTTAGTTAATAATGCACAATCTATTTAAAATTAAATCTTTGCTGTCCAACCACTTGCTATATGAAGGACCAATCATCTACAGACGATAATGCCTCTATTAACTCACCTTACTTAACACTCAGCATGTCAGACAGAAGAAGAAAATAAGTAGTCATTATCACTTACCCATGAAATAGAAACTTTCACGTCTTAACCAATACTATGTCACTAAATCTCCATTATAATCAAAAAGAACCTAAATAAGGTCATTATTCCCTCCAAAAATATTACCAACTTCACTAATAAATCATACTCAATTCTTCTACCTTCAAGAAGCCACCACAAATCAACTCTTACTCACAAAAGATGGGGTCTTAAAAACAGGAGCTTACTTGTTTGGATCCGTACACAATGATGCATTGATAAATAAAAGAACACCAATGAGATGTTACAATGTAGATAACCAACACATTGTCTAAATGTTAAAGGCAAGATTAAGATCTCTATTAAAAAGGCATCCAAAAAAACCATCAATGGAGAAAATGAAGTGTCACAGAATCATGAATGTTTAATGAAAAGGCAGATAAGTCATTCTCACAGAACTCAGTCAATTTAAAGAAGAAAATAATGCAAAATAGCAGTTTGTTAGCAACCAATTACAAGCACCAGTAGATCGAAATGTCAGGGAGAGAACAGACAACCCTGAAGAGAAGGAATATTTGAATATTTGACCTCAATATGGTTTATTCATAGTATTTGAATACTCCCAGATATCAAGCAAATTCTGGGTCCCCTAAAAGTTGTAATAAAAGCTCTTAGCTTCCGTTCTGAAATAAGAACCTTAGACAACACTTAGCAGGCTACATTATTTTGCATTTGAGCTATGGACACTCTGGTTTAAAAAAAAGGATTTTCTGAAGATCTCCAACTAGTTAATGAGAATAATAATAACAATAATAATTATTATTATTTTATTATTATCATTATTATTATTATTATTAGAGCTGCAGCTTTACTTGGATAGCACTATCTATCTAATAGATATTGACAGAAGTGCTTATTTCCTGTCAATTAATCTTCAATTACTCCTGTCAATTACTCTATGAGGTAAATACTATTATCAACCGCACTTACAGATAAGAAAACTGAAGTACAGAGAAGGTAAGTTGTTTATCCAAGGTCACACAGCAAGTGAGTGGGAGAATTAGGTTTAGAACATAGGAAGTCTGCTCAGAGTTTGTACTCTTAAACATTTTCTGACACCACTGCTTACCATCCTTGGCTTTTATATTAGTGGTGTTCCCCCTTCTATTACTATAGCAACATGAATGGAAAACTGTGCTTGGGTGGAAATAATACCGAAGAGGAGTTAAGTGACATGGGTCAAGTGACACAACTTGTGTCCTTGGGTACCTCACTCTGCTTCCCTGGGCTTCAGATTCTTCATTTGCATAAAGTATGTTCTGTATTAGATAATCTTAAATATTATTTTTATCTAGTGCTCATCACAGTGCATAAATTTGTTTCTTCTACTTTCATTATAAAATGCCATAACAAATTTTTACCTCTAGCCCAAACTTCTCTCATTCTTCGCTCGTAAATCCATGTATCTACTCGATACTTCCATTTGTGTCTAATGACGTACCTTAAACATCCCAGGTCCGATATCAAATTCTTTCTTCCCACTTCCCCCCTCCAAATCCCCTGACCCACTCCAGTCTTAAACTAAACAGAATTCTCTTCCAGCAGTTGTTGAGGCCGGAAACATTAGAGCTATCCTTGATTCCTTTCTTTTTTCACACCCTACGGCCATCCTTCAGCAAACCCAAAGATGAGTTCTCCAAAATACATCCTGGGTTGACCACTCTCACCACATAACCACCCCCACCCCAGCCCAAGCTCTCCATAATCCTCACCTGGACTATTTCAACAGCTTCTAACCACTCCCCACCACCCCCAAAGCTGCTTCCCTTGCTTCACAGGGCAGCAACCAGTGGTATCCTTCTAACATCAAAGTTCCTCAAGACTCTCCTCTACTCAGCATCCTCCAAGGGCCTTCCCATCTCACTCACAATGAAAGCTCACATCCTTCCCACCATGTTAATAAAGCTCCAGGTTATCTAGTTCCTCACTCCATGCCAACCCCCATCTCCTCCCCACCCGCACCTTGCGGAGCTCACCCCCTGCCATTCTCCCCTTGTTCATTCCACTTGCCACTCTGGCCTCTTTATGGTGCTTCAATCACAGTCAAGCACACCCTCCTTTTCTAGTTTTTATACCTCTTTCTGTCTAGAATACTCCTTCCTCAGACACCTGCATGATTTGTCCTCTTAATTCTTTAAGGTTTCTCCTCAAATATCACCTTACAAAGAAAGGCTTTCCTGACTACTGGACAAAAATAGCATGCTGCCACTATCAAGCTCCATCCCTTTACACTAATTTACCTTTATAGCATTTGCTATTCCTAGACCCCCACCCCATTATCCCCTCATTAAAATGTTACTTCCATGAGACTAGGGAACTGTTCACTGCTATGAACACAAGGATTGGAACAGTATCTGGCACACAGCAGATTCTCAATATACACTTATTAAACAAACAAACCAGCAAATAATGATCATAATGGGTTACAATGATCATTTGCCACTAAAAGCTCCTTGGCCGAGAAGGATCAAGTCTTTTTCATCCATACCCACTTGAAACTTAGCATTTCCCTAAAAGAGAAAAATTGCTTAATAATATTTATCAAACAAATGAGGGCTTCCCCCCCCCCCCGCCGCCAAAACATTCTAACTCCCTTCTGTGACAGGAGAACTAGTAGATTCAAAGGTCATGTCTCTAAATCTCATAGGCTGGCAAAAGCATATCATTGTGATCAAGAGAGCACTGTTGACTGAAAAAGCCCTAACAGACATCAAAGGCACCACCATAGCAAATGCTGCCATTTAAAAGATGACGGAATATATATCAATTGCCATTTGCCAAAAATTTTTTAAAAAGCATATTAAAATTCATGCCTCATAACGTGAAGGAAAAAACAGTACTCTTTCCATGGACTAGAAAGCAAGCAAGTTCCCCTTAGCTATCATTTATAAGTTTATATTCATGACATATGGAACTACTGCTTAGGGAAATCATTGTTCAACACCCTGTCCTTTGAATAACAACTTAAAATAAAATAAACAGAATAACTGGTCAACTGAAAACCTACATCTCATTTGAGCTTGTTTCTTTGCTGGATATGCTTGTTATTTGCTAGATTCTGGGAATTTTTACTAGTACTGGTGAAAAAAAGCAATCCTAGGCCATTATACCTCAAAATCTATAGAAGACAACATAAAGGCAATAATCACCCATATTCATGCAAACATAATCACCATCTATACAACTTTCGAATTAACAAAAAGACAGCATCCCTCAGGGAGCTTTGGGTACCAGTTAGCCTTTGTCCAAGTCCGGGGCTGATTTCAAGAATCAAACGTCTATCTCATTTGTCCTACCTGAAAGCATTCATGAAAATTCAGATAGCTCAAAAAATAGATTTAGGGAAATTGTATTCTTGTAATAAAGAACAAAGGCTAGTAGTAAAAAAGTAAAAACCATGATAAGGAGAAATAGTCTCCTAGGAAGCTGCCAAATTGGAAAAGAAGAAAAAATCCTTCACTGTAAATATATACCTAATTCTTCTGCTTCCAACCAAGACAGAGCAACAAAAACTAGACTCAACCTGCTGCCTGAAACAACCAAAAAACAGGATAAAATATATGAATCAATGGTTTTGGAGACAGTAGACATGAAACAGGAAAAAGGATAGTGATCCTTGAGAGAGGGGATGCGCAGGATGTGAGCCCTATGATTGCCTCAGCTTACTGCCTTGAGAGAGTGTCCAGGCCATGGAACACTGAGGAGGAGCCCAAATGGAGCCCAGCAGACTCCTTGAGTTGAGGAAATAAGGGCGGGGAATCTGGGGAGACCAAGGTAGCTTAGAGTAGCAGAGAGGATAGAGCAACACAGAGAAAGAACTGCAAAGGTCTGCCGAAGTTCTGCCTCAAGTATTCAGGAGAGTAGTGATCAGAGCACGTATGTGAGGAAACTACATGAGTCTGAGGAAAGAATCACCCTAAGGGATTGGGAAGAATAGTGTCTGGAACCCACCCAAAGCCTGTTGCCAACAGCCAGGCTGGAAAACCCCACCATTCACGAGGCATTAGGTAGAAAGGAGCTGGCCTCAGCAATGGGCCAAAAGTAGCCCTGGACTAAACACTACTCTGTCCTAACAAATCTTAATACCAAGATCAGAAAAATCATATTAACTGTATCCCAGAATGAAGGTTATGAATATTTATAGGAATTCAAAATATTCATCACTCAGAAAGGTAAAATCTACTGACAGGCAAAAAAAAAGTACCAGAAACGCAAATAGGCAGGAAAATATAGCCCTTCATGTGAAGAAAAATCAACCAATGTAAAATGATTCCAAACCAATACAGATGTTTTAACTAGCAAAGACACTGGAATAGTATTGTAGAGACTTTTTAAAAAGAACCACTAATGGGCTTAACAGTAGACATTGCAAAACAAAAGATTAGTGAATTCAAAGACAAAAATACCAACTATACAAAGTGAAATAAAGAGAAAAAAGTTTTTAAATGAGCACAATATTAGTGATCTACGGGACAACATCAAGTAGTCTATTATGTATGTAATTGGAATCTCCACTGGGGACGCAAGGACAAAAAATGTACTGAATAAATAAGGACTAAAATTTTTCGAAATTTGATGAGAACACAAACCCACAGACCCAATAAGCTTAAATAAGCCCAAGCATAAGAAGCATAAAGAAAAGTACACACCACACACAACGAGATTGCTTAAAACCAGTGATAAAGAGAAAATCTTAAAAGCAGGAAGAGAAAAAACACACATTATGTACAGAGCAACAAAAATAAGAATTACCACAAACTTTTTGTCAGAAACAATGCAAGCAAGAAGACAGTAAAGAAATATCTTTAAAGCATTGAAAAAAAATCAACCTAGAATTCCAATCCCGTAAAAGTATTTCTCAAAGACAAAAGTTAAAGACTTTTTCAGACATCCCAAAGCTGAAAGAATTCATCAGCAGGGAATATTAAATTAGGAAGTCCTTCAGGCCAATGAAAATATGAACATACACAAAGGAAGAAAGAGCACCAGAAATGGTAACTACATGGGCAAATATGTCTTAAAATTTGCTATTATTTAAAGCACTTTAAACGTCAATTGACTGTTTTAACAAAAACAATAATGTATTCTGGAGTTTAAAACATATACATAAATAAAATGTATGACAATAGGACAAAAGTCTGGAGGGGAGAAATGGAAGTATATTATTATAAGGTTGTTATACTATATGTGAAGCGGTACATCATTTGAAGGTAAACTATGATAAGTTAAGGATGTATGCTGAAACCTTAAAGCAACCATTAAATAACCAAAACAGGTACAGTTGATAAGCCAACAGAAGAGAAAAAAAAATAATTATAAAAAATACTCAATTCAAAAGAAGACAGAAAAAGAAGGGACAAAAAACATATAAGACAAATAGAATATATATAGCAAGATGACAGATTAAAATCTAAACATATCAATAATCACATTAAATGTAAATGGTCTAAGCACCACAATTAAAAGGTAGGGATTGTCAGATAAAAAATTGAGATCAACTCTATGCTGTCTACAAGAAAAGCACTTCACATATAAAGGCACAAGTTAACATTAACATGGCAACATTAAGTAAAAGAAAGTTGGAGAAGCTATATTAATATTAGAAAAAGTAGATTTCAGAGCACCAAATATTAGCATGAATAAAGAAAGTCATTTCATAATGATAAAAAAAAGTCAATTCATTAAGAGGGCATAACAATCCTAAACATTTATATACCTAACAACAGAGCTTAAAAATACATCTAATTACAGTTCTAAGTCAGATGTGCTTGAAAGAGTGTGGTGTTTGGAGCCTTAGAGACCTAAATCTGATTATTAGCCTTACCACTACTAATTTTGTGACCCAGGCCAAGTGATAAAACTCCTCAGAGCTTCATTTCTTCATCCATATTATAGGCATATTCAAACCTACCTATTTTAAGGATTTAAGAGGATTTGTCTTAACACTTAGCATAAGGTTTGATACAGAGCAGGAACTCAAAATTGGTTATTTTCCTCTCCTTTTACTTGTCACTGTATCCGTTTCAGCATTCCTTCTAAAATGAAGATTTGCCATCACAAATAAAATCTGGCATTTTCCCCCAGAATTTAAAGAGGTCTCTCCTATAAGTTTTTTAAATACTGGTCATCTTTGCACCAGGCTTGTTTTATTTAAATTTTAAGAGAAGCCTCCAACTGAGATAAAAGGAAAGTAGACTATGGTGGTAGCTCTGTTACCATCCAATTCTAAGGTCACTGGGTTTATTCCTAGACTTTAAATGAACTGTACACAAATCAGAACACTCCTAAACTTGGTGTTTACTTGCCCAAAAACCTTTTTAGTATTCTGTTTAATCCATGTAGATTATATAACATTATATGGGTCCAGAAAGAAGTACTTTTGGGTACTGGATTCCAATTGGTCTTCCACATTGTCAAACAACTATTTTGTAGAAAATTAAAGGTAATAATTGATATGAGTGACTCATACAAGTAGTCATGATCATACTTCTAAACAAAAGACAAATGTTAGAATTCATTGGGGAGTCATAAAAAAACAAAGAGCTCCAGCTTCTAGTACATACTTCCTCTTTCACCATTAACTTTCACAATAAGGAAACGGCTAGTCTCAATTCTGATTTTTCACTGATTTACAAACCTACCTATGAGTTTGTGTTGTCAGGGCCAGCCCAGTGGCAGAGTGGTTAAGTTCATATGCTCCACTTCGGTGGCCTGGGTTTCGCCAGTTCGAATCCTGGGTGCAGACCTACACACCACTCATCAAGCCATCCTCTCACAGCATCCCACATACAACTAAGATATACAACTATGTACTGGGGCTTTGGGGAAGAAAAACAGAAAGAGGAAGATTGGCAACAGATGTTAGCTCAGGGCCAATCTTCGTCACCAAAAAGCATACCTTAAAAAACAACAACAACAACAACAACAACAATTTCATGTTGTCAAGACAAATTGAGATTGCCAAGTATTATTAAAATCTAAATTCCGAAGCTAGAACATCTATGGCTTGTTTTTGTTTAGCTCAATATTTCAAAATTAATAAATTCTGATTATGGCATTACACAGATGAATCAATAAATTGTGAACAATACCCTGTGGCTTCGCAATACAGCCAACCAGGTACACAATTCTAAGAGTATACGGCCATTGCCCACAATTAAAAAGAAAACAAACAAAACAGTCTTAGGTGTACATATACATTAGTGCTATAAATACGATTGTACTATACAGTACTATGATCACACACAGAACAATTAGTGGAACCATAAAAAAATAAGGCGTTACTTTTAAGCTTTAGGAAGGTAGGCAAATGTAAGAGCAAAATCAGTGTGGGTGGGAGTTGTAACAAAAGGTTTCATGAATGAGTTGAGAATTCCTCAAGGCTTTGGGGGTGGAAGGCTAAAAATTCTCAGACAGGACAAGGTAGAACATTTCAGCAGCAGGATTTATTCAAATAACAGAAAGTAAATCTAGTGGCACCAGATAACAAAAGACCTTTTAGCTTCTGCATACACATTGTTATGCTTTTGAGATGGATAGTTATCAATGACACTAAATGACAGATTCTTTTTAAATGACCTCTTTTACTGAGGAGAAGAGCTCAGAAGAATGTAGAAGGATTTAGAAGAATATGTAGGCTCAACACCCTTTGATGTTAATTTCTGAAATAAGATATCTAAAAATGATTGGAATCATTTTTACAGAAGCCATTAATAGGTCAGGAAAAGATCAGTGAAAAGAGTAACATTTTCTAATAATAAAATTTAATTTGCAACCTGGTTGCAAGTATTTTTTCAATAAAAACTTGAGAGCATGAGGGAAAGAACCTCTGGAGCTGCTCAAATGATACTATATTATTATATGAGATGATTTGATATTGCTATGAAAAATATTCAGGCATTTTTTTAAAAGGAAAGAAAAAAACTCTTACATCATCCCAAGACTATTCCAATTTATTTCTCAGAAGACTTACTTTTTTTTTTTGAGGAAGATTAGCCATGAGCTAACATCCATTGCCAATCCTCCTCTTTTTGCTAAGGAAGATTGGCTCTGAGCTAACATCTGCGCTCATCTTCCTCTATTTTAAATATGGGACGCCTGCCACAGCATGGCTTTATAGACGATGCATAGGTCTGTGCCCAGCATCTGAACTGGCAAACCACAGGCTGCCAAAACAGAGTGCACGAACTTAACCGCTATGCCACCGGGCCAGCCTGGCCCCTCAGAAGACTTACTTTTAATTCAAACCTTAAAAAAGGTCTAGCTAGATAAACAGATCTCTACATACCTATACCCATATTTATAGATCTATTAAATTTTTATATATATTTATGTTTATATAGATGGTTATATATATAATATTTTATATATAAAAATATTTTTAAAGTTACCTTTTAACATCCAAAATCCCAATACTCCTCTTAAAGAAAGCTCCATAAATACACGTAACGTAGCATTCAGTAGAATTCTGGACTTTGACTCAATATTCCTTCGTATTTTTCCTTCCTTCCTCCTTTTTGGGCATATAGTGTATTGAAGATTCCTGTGCTGGATTTCTTTCAAATCCATTATAAGGTTATGTTATTTCATCTTGGATCTCCAAGTCTCTGTTGGGTCAGACTTGTTTCCAACATACCAATTTACCATCTTTATCTTCACATTCTGTTGTAATGCCCTAGACTCAGCCCCAAACCACTATACAAAAAGCTTTGCTGCTTCGCACTCACCCACTAGCAATAATAGTTGCTGTTTCCTCATAGAAGCAGCTGGGCTTGTACACCCACCCCCTCCTCCCACCACTACCCTTTGATATGTCCCTGCATTGATTTCACGCTCCTCTCCAATATTATTATTAAGCTCTTAATTCTTCCTCTCAACTTTCTCATTTTACAGTTTGACAAACTAAGGCCCAAAGAAATTTCTGTTTTAGAATCAATGGACATAACACATCCATGTGATTCCAATTTCTTGTTTTGCTTTCTAACTCACCAAACTTACAGGAAGGAGTTAAAAAGCTAAATGAAAGCCAGTTAAATGCTACAGCTTCCCCTACCCAGTGTTTATTCATTTCAATTATTGTTATTTCAAAGGACTCATATATAATGAGACTCAACTCTCTTAACCATTCAAAGCCTGGAGCTAATAAAAGCACTGATTCTCACTGACCAGCCATCATTCTGGAGAGGCAATGGCAGGCCATAAACCTTACTAATTATAGTACAATATTTGGCCACAGGCAAGACCCCAGGGTGCTATTTATATCCTACTCCTCAGATCAGGTTCAAGGGTTTGAAGTTCAAGGGAAGGACAAGCAAGGTGCCACAGTCAGACTTCATTGCTGCAGACCATACCACAAGATTAAACACAAGGCAAGTAAAAAACACCTTTGTTCATCTCATTTTTATGATTTAGTGCACGTGCCTATCTTGAAAAGGATTTTTCTGTAAGAAAAAACAATCATTCCACTCATTTCCTCCGTGCACAGATCCTCATTTCTCTAAAGTCCAAGAAGTAACTCTGCCCCCTCTCATGGAAGAATGCACCACTAACTAGTACAACCCAACAAGGCATCAGCCAGCTTAATTACAAAGGGTCACAGACATCATAATAATAAACAAAGGGCTCTTTCCAAAGACTTGACAATACCCAACTTATGCTATAAAATATAAGGATTTATTTCAATAGTTTATTTAGAATTTTGCTTGCTCTCCCACTCAAAGGTACGCACGGAATCACTAGATCTTGTAAAACCAGTTACGACTGTTGGAATGTGTGGGAGAAAGGTCCAAGGGAAAGGCATTAGCAATATTATCAGCATCACACCCTGAGCCAATCCTTTGGGCTGGAACCTGACCCAGGTAGCTGGGTGAGGAGTAGAGAAGAACAGATCGCCAACTGAAGACGGGAGCTGTTCCTGGAAAAGGGGGCAATGGTTGCCGGAGAGGCACACAACAAATGTCCAGGAGGACCCCCACTGAGCTGCTCCAGCTCCCTCTGTGTGAAGTCATAAGGTATTTCTTAGGAAGCACTCCTCTGAGGAAAACAGGGACTGAAAACGAATGTATTCAGAACAGTGAGGTTCAGAAAATGAGCACCCCCACTTCTGAACTGGTCACAAAATAAGGACTCACTCAGCATTAGGTGTGGGACTGCAAAACCTTAAATTCCTTGGATAAAAGTTATTTCCAACTTCAAAACGATAAGATCTACCATTATACACCTTGGTAAATCTCCATGTGGCCCTACTACAACTGCTCTCAATTTCCAGAGAAAAGAAGCTCCATTCTCCAAGTACTCCCAGCATTAAAACCCTGACCTGGTTGCCAAAAACAACACAGAAGTCATGATTCTATTAACTGACTTCCAGCTTTGCATCAGAGAGCCCGGATGTTCCTCTTTTCTAAACTAGCCTCTAAACTGCAAATTTTTGACCAAAAAAAACCCCACAAAACTACAAAATAATGAAATACAACTATGTATTTTCTAGTTCTTGTGGGGAGAAAAAAAGTTTTTCATGTAACATTGGGTTTGCCTGCCTCTGCTCTCAAATCCTTTTAATTACGTATAAGTAATTCACTACAGGTTGAATTCACTTATTTTATTCTTACATAGAACTTTTAAAGTTAATTTTTGAACAATAAAATAGGCAATATTTTCAACACCCTTGAACTTATTCAAAAAAAGATTCAAGTAATTTAAGCTATATATATTACAGGAAGTTAAAATAAATTTAACTTGTTTAATATAAAAAGAAAATATAAATTAAAGAAATATGAAGCAAAGGAAAGTAAAGGTATGAAAGGAAGATAAAACCAGGAGGAGGCCTTGTATTCCAAAGGTACTCCATGCATTTCCATATACTGCAAAAGATGGAACAAAGAACAGCTCCAAATTCTTCCTACACAAAGACAAAGAGGGAAGTGTGATCATTGACAAGGATCTCAGCATCCGTAAGATAAAAACAAAGATACGGCAAAAGAGAAACACAATGAGATCCGATACTAAGATCAGAGAAAGCTTTTTCCTTCCTATCTTGGATCAAACTGTGTTCGGCTAGCTTTGGCTGGGGAGGTCCGAGGGAGGCAGCTGGGCAAGGAAGGAGGCAGGTAGATCAGATGAGATTTCAGCTCTTCAACGCTGCTTCAAGAAGAGCAGCTCTGCTTATTTTTCCATAATTAGCCTCTCTGTAAGAAGTTATTTGAAAAAAAAGGCTTATGTGGCTTTATTTTAAACAAACTGACAACCGTTGATAGAGTTAAGTCCACAAGATGAACCACTGACGCATGGGAATACATATTAGAATTTCTCTCTCTTTTTTTTTTTCACCTTAAATATAAATTAAGGTCTCCTAATGTCTATCAGATGAACTCTCCCCGGTGCATTCCCTTAATCCCGTGGTAACGGAACGGTGAGCCATCCGGAGAGAAAAGGGGGAATTCCACCAGGAGGGAGGGGGCCGTGCAGTTCCTCACTTGCAGCATATTGTGAAGGCTGCAGTGCACCTGGGCCGGGCTAAGTGGATTTACAAACAAGATTATATCAGTTTAATTGAACTCATTTGCAAAATGGGCCGATGGCTTAAAAAGATTCTTGCAAAGAAAACACGGATTAAGGATATCGCTACTAACCTAAGCACAGGCAAACAAACAAAAATGGTAAAATTGACACTTCTGTAGATTTACCCTAATCACAATATGTAATAGGTAAAAAGTGAAGGTCTAAACAGATCTGAAAGTAAGAGGACAAAAACAAGTCATACAACACAAGGCTGAAATAATCAAGAAAACGATTTGAAATAGGGATTTTTATACCCATTATCACTAACAATGAATTGTGTCCTAACGATATTTTATGTATTAAATATTAGCTATTAAAACTAAACATCAAAATAAACTACTTAATGCAAAACTTATCAAACTGCATACTTCAAAATGGGCGCAGCTGATTGTACACCAATTATAATAAAAACAATGAGGTGAAAGATAACAAAGGACTTCGATATCAACCTTCAAACGCCTGTATCACAAAAGAAGTGAACTAAGGTTAAAAATAATGAAGCCTGCTTAATCACACTGTTCTCACTAAAATTATATGATTATGTTATATGATTTAAAAAGGTTTTAGAGTATTAATAAAAATTAAATGATGAGGTTCACTTTACCTTTATCTCACCCTATAAAAGTTTTTGTGCTTTATATTATGCTTAAGAGTATGTAGTACACGTATATAAATTATAAGGAAAAGTAGATATTTTGGGAGTACAGACTCAGATTTTTTACCAATAGAGTTTCACTAAGATAGAAGATATTGTATGAACTGTATAAAGTAGAAATGTCTGGAAAATGTGTGGATATGTGCCTGGAGAGAGAGAAGTCCAGCAGCACTGATAGCACCTTATCTTTCTTTCTTCCTCCCCTTTTTTCATTCCTCTATCTTCATCCCTACCATCGTAAATATATTTTTGTAATCTATGGTCTAGGTAACTCTTTTTTTTTTATAAATCATTGAAATCTCTGTTATAAGGAACAGCAAGCATCGCCTCCTCTATTCCACAAAGGTTCCAAAAGCAATATGAAGTGATGCCATAATGTAATGTGCCTAAATTATTTTCTTAGTATGAATTACCCCAGCATAATTCACATTAAATTTCATTTGTGACCTTTCATCTAAGCCACCCTGCTTGATTAGAATCTCTAGCATGTCTTTTCAGCCCTTTCAAATGCTTACTATCCTGAAAGGGGCTTCCATAAACTAAATTTGTCACCTGCTCCCTGTTTCATTAACCCAATCATGAACACATTAAATATTGAGTCCCTGGGGCAAAGGCCTCATGTAACCAATTCTCAGAGCTTCAGTCAGGCAAGAGCCTTGATTATAGGTTTGTTTGCTATCTTATAAGGGACATGGGCAAATAACGAGCAAGAAGACAATGAAGTAAGCTGAATAGAAGAAAGGGAGAGAGGAGGAAAGGGAAAAAAGCAAATTTGGGCATGGGTTCAATGGGTATAGACTGACAAAGGTCAAAGTCTGCTTCTTCTTCCTCTTCCCAGATCGCCAAGGATCACACTGTCCCGGAAACTGGGAAGAGAAGGCAGGGAGCTACAGTTCAGAGAGCAGAGAAAAGCTAAGTCATAGGTCAAAACTCTGAAGAAAAAGCTGATCTGAGTCAAACATTAACCTCCACTCTTTAGGACACCAAGGGCTTCCTAGTCTAATTTGGCCTAAATTTCAGAAGCTTCAGGAAGACAACCCTGTTTCAACCACTCAGGACATTCAGAAGCAAATGAAATCACAACAATGCTCTTAAACACACGTAACAATTTCACATTCATAGAATTACACTGCAGCTTTCAGAATTTTCTCAATTCAATGGAAAATAAGATCATCATAACAAAACTTAGAACCTACTCCCAATCACCTAGCAAATTGAGGTGTGATGATAATAATCATCCTATATTTTCCTTCATTTTCATTTAACAGCAAAAGTGATATATAATTATTTCACCAACTCACGATATGATTTAATCAAGGAGAACTCTAGATACACAGCCCTGACAAATCAACCCTGTCTCCTCAAAGAAGTCTCTCTACTAGATTTAACAGGGATAGTTGACTAAAGCAATAATTTTTTGATTAATACAAAAATTAATTTAAAATAAACATGAACACATCAAAAGAAAAAAGGATGAAAGCCATGGGACATGGAGGCTGATAAGCAGTTACAGAGATGGCGATATGGACACCTTCCAATGTCTTTGTCTAAAACTTTGAGAAATCTTCCTTTTCAGATGCTGGCAGTTACTAACCTCCCTCACCAACTCAGAATAAAAAGAAAGAGAATACACTGAAGAGCTAAGAAAAAATTTTAAAGAAATTTTTTTAAGAGAAAACCTTAGGAAATTTCTTGGGTATAATGGAAAGAATGAAAATCATTTCCAAGGTGGTGGCTAGAAGGATCACCACGTTTAATTCAGGAATGCACAGGCTTGACATTCGTCCATGTGGCCCATTTTCCAGTTAGGCACAGAGAAAGCACATCTGCAAGGGCTGCCAGCTCCACCAGAGAGCGAATTTCATTTCCAGCTCCTTCAAGGAGGAATTACAGAGAAAAAGAATGGATGAGCTTTCATCTTTGATTTTCAAGCCATTTATAAATGTCAAAGCAAAATCTAACAGGAAAAGAATGACTTGAGATCATAAAGTTAAGATGTATTTGAGATAACAGTTAATAATCCCTCACATCCTACTTTACCACTTTTTCCTTTTTTTCATCCCTTTATTTCACCCAAATGAACACTTTCGATATAAAAGAGAAAGGATGGAGTTAAAAACTACTCATCTCCCTCCTCCCCCATCTGGGGGTGTCTTTCCCACAAGTGATGACGACCACACATGTGTACAACAGCATTTCCAATAATTACCACTTGGGATGGATTCGAGGCTACACCCTCACGTGTGAAGGGACTGTTGTGCACCCTTCAGAGAACAGCTGCATCCTGCCCTGGCTGGCCTGCCCTGTGCCCTCAAGGACTGAAGGAGGTGGGTCACACAGCCAGGCAGTTGCCAGGATTAAACCACAGACATTCACAGTCACAAAGCAACAATAGCCACGCTGGAAAAGACTATCCCTGAGTGCCAGGCTTTGGTTCATGAGGTAGCTCAAGACAGATGCCCAGGAATTAAGAAGCAAACATGGCCTTCCTTCAAGGGAGCTGAGCCCTGGGTCCGCTACACCAGCCTTCCTGTCACCTGCTTTCTGTTATCTCATCCTTCTCTCTGATATGGAACAAGGGTCAGCACACACAGCAAATTCTTTACCAGCTCTCTGGCCACTTAAAATGTCTTATAAATAAATACACCACAGTTTTCCTTTAAAAAAAACTTATAAATCTAACTTTGATTCACAGTAGTCTTTCTCGAATTTTATTTTGTGGAACAATATTCTGGGAAGATGTGAATAATGTTCCACTCACACACAAAAAGGTATACATGATTTTAAAAATGTCAACAGATTCCTTTGCTGGAGAACTTCCCAGTGTCTTTGTTACATTAATCTTCACTGGGAATCTCCCAGAGGGACACAAAGTGATGATGGTAGTGGTGATGGAAATGTTTACTGAGTGCTTAAACAGAAGCCAGACCAGCATTATCTCATATGTTTTACATACATTATCTTATTTAATCCTCAAAACAGACCTACCCAGTAACTAAAATTATAGAGTATAAAGAAAGAGAACTGAGGCTCAGAGAGGTCATAACACAGCTACTAAGTAGCAGAGCAGGAACCTGAACCCAGATCTGGCTCCAAAGTACTTTTTTTCATTCATTCATTCAGTGAGCTAGTAAATATTTACTATGCATAGGACACTCCTAATTAATATGTATTCTGTCCTACTGATAATATTGATAATTATGACCACCACCTCTCCTCCCACCAACTTTATATTTAAAAATATTTCACACCTACATGAGTTGAAAGAAAATCACAACGAATATCCATTCCTCCTGTCCAAAAAATTCACTTTGTGTAAAGCAAAGGAAGTTTCAAAAGAGAAGAACATCATGGAGATAGGGAAAAAGCACTATAAACATTCACAAGACATTCCGAAAGGACGGTTCTGCCTCTAGTAAAAACAAGGCTAATTCTTCAATCATATTTTATTCCAAAGTGAAGGCGGTTGTCATTGTGTGTATATTTACCTAGTGCTTTATATAGCACCTCCTGATGAATACATTGTAAGGACCACCAAGATGAGCTATCCTTATCTCTGCTGCATCTCCAGAACCAAAAGCAGTGATACCATGAGAAATAGCTCAGGGTTGAAGTTAAAGAATTCAATTTGTAAACACATGCATAACTAGAAGCATATATTCTACAACTTTTGCTGTGTCCTTCCTGATAGTACAATAGCTCTCATTGCCTTTACATCATGTGTGTACTCAAGTCTGGGTGTACATCTGAACACAACAGCCCACCCTGCAAAAAAAAGAAATTATAAGCAGAAAACTAATAAAGAGAGAGTCCACCTAAAAGATACAAAGCACGCAGAATCCCCCAACCTAAAGAACCACATGGGTGAAGACATCTACAATACCTTCCACTCTCCTGAAAAGACCGTCCTGAAAATTAAAGCTTTGGTTCCAGAGGAGTCTCAAGACAGACGCCCAGGGGCTCCGGAATGCTAAGGCTGCACTTGCTGCATGCCAGGCTTTCACAGCCTTCTATCATCCTTCCATCTTACAAAAGGCAACCATAAAAATGAAGGGCATTTACTGATGGGAAATTCTCTTTAAAATTTCTCCATGCTTCATCTCCTACTTTATGATCTCTGTATCTCATTTGCACCCTCTCAAAGATGTAACAGACAATGAATACAGACCTGGCTCATGTTTTACAATTTTGCAGGGTAGGATTGGAAGATGTAAAATATGAGCCTATCTTAGAAAAGGGGATTGTAAAGGACATCTGTCATAGGACATGTGTGAGCACCCAAAATCTGGTTCTTTCTTGTCTTCTTTTAAGAGGAAGGGGCTGTCTTTGACCGCTCCCCATACCGTGAATCCTCCCTTGCGGCTGGATGAAGCCATGAGACCAGGGTCTATCACTCAGATGCAAGTGTTGATTAGTAAGTGAACTATGTGAGGAAACAAGCTGTGTCCAGAACATCCATTTTGCCGACAGAGGTGATGACAAAGGTGTAGCGTTCTGGAGTCAGAAGTGGCAGCAACTTTGTGGATCACAGCAGAGGCAATGTGATTCTTGGCTTGGCGGCAGCAGCAATTCTCTTGTCAGACTAGTCTCACGGAGTGTGCAAGGAAACGTTCGTGGAAATTTAGCATAGAGCATGTGTCAGCATCCTTTCAAAGAGTCTACAAGCCAGCTAATATCCTATAATAAATCCCACTTAAACCAGCTAGGGTGGACTCTATTATTACATCAAAGAAGCTCAGCAGATACAAAGCTCAGGAAAGGAAAGGTTTTGAAAACTGCAAAAGATCCCGGCCAGTGGAGCAGAAGTTTCATAAGCTAGTCCCACCCCTCTTACCACTCCTCCATCTGTATTACAGTAGGGACACTAAGCCAGTCCCTCTTCCGTTTAGGGTTATTTCAATCCAAAAATGTAGTACAGATTTCTCTCTTGGTCCCAATAGCAGGTAAGTAACAGGTGCTTTGTCTTGTTAGACTAACTCCTATGGCAAATAGGGGATTTTGTCAACTACAAGAAGGCAGATTTTGTGAGCCGAATTGTGTCATCCTCCCCCTGACCCGCCCCCCCCCCCGACCCACCAAAATTCATATGTTGAAGCCCTAATCCCTAGTATTTTGGAATGTGACTATTTGGGGACAGAGTCTTTAAAAGGTGATTAAGTTAAAACGAGGCCGTCAGGGTGGGCCCTGATCCAACCTGACTGCTGTCCTTCTAAGAAGAGGAAATTTGGACACACACAGAGACACCAAGGATGCATGAGCACAGAGGAAAGATCATGTGAGGACTCAGGGAGAAGGTGGCCACGTGCAAGCCAAGGAGAGAGGCCTCAGGAGAAACCAACCCTGCTGACACTTTGATCTTGGACTTCTGGCCTCCAGAAATGTGGGAAAATAAATTTGTCATCTAAGCCACCATGTCTGTGGGAACTTGTCATGGAATACAACAACATACAGGGCACTGACTGGACATGGAATCAACAAAGGAGGTTCTTGCCTTCATCCTGCTGTGACCAGCACTGGTTCCTGGGTAACTAGTTAAAAGAACTTTGAACTCATCTCTGCACTGTCTCTTCTCTCCCTACATTGCAGATGCACTGCTCTCTTGATTCCTCAAACACACCAAGCTTTTGCTCACATCAGCGCGTCTGTGTGTGCCACACCTCGGCCCAAAGCCTCTTTCCCACACTCTTCATCCGGCTGGCTCATTCTCGGTCTGCAAGTCCTGAGACTTTGTGTCTTTCTCTGAGAAGCTATCCCTGACCATTATGTCCAAAGTTATTTCCTCTCAGTGCCTTGTCTTTGAGCTACTTACCACAATTTTAATGATTCTTTTTGCTTCCTTGGTATTTTGCTGTCTTCCTTGGTAAAACATAAACTCCATGAGGGAGAATACCACGTCTACCCTGGTCATCACTGTATTCCCAAAGCCTCGCAGAGTGCCTGCTCCCAGCTGGTTCTCACAGATGCTGATGAATAAATCCGTGAACTGGCTCTTGAACTCTAGTCCACTGAATGGCGTTGGGCTGACTATAGAAACCCCAAGAGCTTATTCTTCCCAGGAATCTGGGAAGAATAATCATCCCTATGATTCTGATTCAATTGGCCTAGGAATTTAACAAGCTCCCCAGATATTTGTATGAACAGCTGGCTTTGGAGCCCCTAAACTAGATAACTTCCCAGAGCCGCTTCAAAACTAATTCATCTCCATACTTTTTCCCCCTTAAGTTATCATATAAGCTATTTCAAGATAGAACAAACACTGTTGGTGGAATCACTAAGGGAGAGCCACTACCATCGCCATGTGATATGACACCAAGCATCCAAAATGGAGCTTCTGTCCAAGGATCAAAAAAATTCAGGGAGAGCTATGGCATCACCACGTGATAAAACACCAGGTGTCCAGAACGGAGCTTCTGTGCGAGGATGGAGCAAACAGACACACTGACTCTCACACCTGAGACTAAAAGCAAATGACGCAAATGTCCACTCTGGTTATCTCCTGGTAGTGAGTACACGAGTAATTTCATATCCTTTCTTTTTAGCTCTTTAAAAAATGTTACACAATGAATATTATTACATCTTCACCATGAAAAATAATCATGTAACCTAAAAAAAAAAACCAGACTATTCCTATTCCTAGAACCGAACTGGATACTGCCATGATACCAAACAAACAAAACACACCAACATCCTAATGTTGAGGAGCTGGTCAGAAAGGCCCTCGAGGCGGTGAGTCTTCCTGAATGGTTGGCTGGAGCAATAAAAGGCATTCTGAAGTAGGCAGGAGACAGGAGCATGGGTATGAGTCAGCCAGGGAGGTGCTCCCAGAGGAGATCCGACTTCAGCTAAGTCATAAAGGAATGGAAAATACACTGGAGAGAAAATAAAGTCTTCTGCATTCTCATTGGGTGAAAACCAGAGGCCTAAAAAGAAAAACGTGTAAATGACACGGTAAAGTCCTGGGGCTGCTGCCTGCTGCAAAGCTGCATTACCGGCAGGAAACAGGCAGGGACGAGTTTCCTGCCAGCCCTTCTAGAACGGATAGCTTTGACTCACCTCCAGCACCTACGGGGAACAGGAAAACTCCCCAGAGCAGGAGAGATGTACAAAACATGCCTTCAAAGGCCTCCGCTTGAAATCCGTGGGAACTCTGAAACCCTTGCCATGTTACTGTCATGGAAAACTATAGCAGATACCTATCAGATGAACTCTGGATGTTTGTTGTCACCAGCAGTTTAATTATTAGCATTTTTGGTGAAACATATTGAACGACTTAGGCTGCAGTGCAACTACAGCCAATCCCAGTCCATTAATCACTGTACTTAGAGTGCTCATCTCAAAGCAGGTACATAATTATATACAGAGCCAAGAAAATTACGCATGTCCCACACAGTAAGGGAAAGGAAAATGAATTGAAGGAAAATATAATAAACTCTAGATCTCTTTGTTCCTGAATAATGTATTGTTCTTGTTTGTTAAATTGCTACTGGGGAGTTGTACAAAGAGGACTGGACTGTTGTGTTCACAACCCAGTATCACCAGTTAATAACAGGGGTATGGCGGGGTCCAGACACAACCCCTCTGAGGCAGTTTCTTCAACTATAAGACGGGAAGAGAGTCTTGCATCCCTCACTGGTTCCTTGAAATGATCAAGTGATATTAGAGCACCTGGCAATGACACCAATAGTTCTATTTTCCTAGATGGCTTTGGGTCAGACGGGAAGGTAGAATAGCACAGTGATTAAGAGCACTGGCTTTGGGTGTAGATTCCAGCTACGTTCTTTCTAAGTATGTGAATGTGGGCAAGTTATTAACCTCTCTAAGCCTCAGTTTCCTCATTTGTAAGAAAGAGGTAATAATATCTATCCCATAGCTTTACCGTGAAGAGTCTTAAAAATAATTCACATAAAGTGCTTTGCATAGTTCCAGACACATTACAAATTCATACAAATTATTATTACTTCTGCCTGAAGCAAAGATCAGCCTCAAGGCAACCCAAAGAAAAATACACCTTCCCTGACAGAAACTTTCAGGAATCCCCCCATCAGCTAAAGGGAGACTCACCTTTCTAGAGACAGAGGTGGTGTCCCTTTCATTCCCGTATCCCCAAGCACCTCCCATAGTGCCCTGCACACTCTGGTTGAATTAATGGTCCCAAGGCCATTCTGGCGGATTCAGAGAGCCCTCTGATAGAAGCAGGATCTCTATTTCCTTGGATCACCCCCAAGTGGTTCACCAGGGAATCACTTCTTCAAGGAGTTAACATGAAAGTACCCAAGCGAAACAATTAAAAACAAAAAAATGGGAATATTAATGAATGCTATCATTAGGATGATTTCCCAACTTCCCTCTCTGATTTCTCACTCCTATACAAAATGTGCTTCCTTCAGAGCAGTGAATGTGCCTGACATTTAAAATGCACTCTCAAGTACCTTGAATAACATTGACCAGCTATTCTGAGCACCCAAATGATTATTTGTTGCCTGACCTGAACACTGCCAGACAATGAATAAACACACAAACTTTTGTCATCAGGTAGATGATGGCTCAGTGCTTGCCTTCTGTGAAGAATGAGTTATCTTTGGCTATGTAAGGTAACTACATTTATAACATTCACACTTTTGCTCATCTTCTCATTCAAGCAGTCACTTGACCAATTTAATGAAAGACACAATTTTTGCTTTCAAGGGGCTCTCGGTCTAATGAGGAAAGCAGAAATAAAGTCATTGTTAAAAGGTAGGGCTTTATAGTAAAAATAACATTTAAATCTCAGTTCTACTTCTTGTTGGAAGTCTTAGAGAAAATGACTTAACTTCAATTCTCAGTTCCTTTACCTGTGTAAAACAGGGAAAATAGTACCTGCTGGTCTCCTCTAGGGTTAGCGCCTTTTTAAGAAGAGACCAGAAAGCTAGCCTGCTCTCTTTCCACCATGTGAAGATACAGCAAGAAGACAGCCCTTTGTAAAGCAGGAAGAGGGCCCTCGGCCAAGACCCAAACCATGCTAGCACTCTGATCTTGACTTCTGGCCTCCGGAACTGCGAGAAGTCAATGTTCATTATTTAAGCCATCCATCTATGGTGATTTCTTATAGCAGCCTGAATTGAGTAAGGCACTATTAGTAGTAGCGGTAGTAGATGTGCAATGACTGAAACATGTGGGTTGGTGTCAGAGCACAGATTAAGAGTAGCCAATTCACTAGTAAGAAACAGAAAAGACCTCCTGGAAAAGGAGCTACCTACCTAGAAATAGTCAAACAGAAAAGAAGAGGGAACAGGAAGGATGGCAAACCAAACACATTTGCCTGCAGGCTCTTTTACTATAGAGGTAGGAAGAGGATGTAGCTGGATGGCCCACACCTCTGGATTCTCCCCTTTGAGTAGCAGTTACTGCTTATCTCATGCAGGCAAACGCTTAAAGCAAAGTACCGGGGCAGGAGAAGATTCATTGTACAGGATTTCTTGCAATCAAATCAACAGTGCTTTGGGTACATGACAGAAGGAAAAAACAACTTGTTCTCCAAACTCATTTTGTTTGTAAAATAACAGCATTGGTTACGATAGGATTTTACCACAGCCCACAGTGGGCTCTCCTCCTAAAATATCGGCATTTTTGTTGATATCGGACACTGGCAATGAATGTGATTGCTTTTACATAGACTTTTTCTACTGTTCTTAAACCATTATTACTTAGTTCTCCTTCATTTTTATCTTCCTCCTAACTAGAAGTTTTAAGTATTTTCAGGTCAGGAACCTCTGCCTCTTCATGTGTCTTCCACAGCCCCTGCCTGGCAGAGGGTATAAACCTGTCAGAAGAATCAATAAATGCTGATTGACTGAAGAAAAAAGAAGAATTCCTTAGCATCATTACTAAGGCCAGTTTGAAACTGGACCCTAAAAGATTTAAACTGTAAATCTTTATCATTCCACAACGTGAAAACAAAAACCTTAAAAAAAAATTTAATAGTTCTATGACTTCTCTAATTGGAATGAACTCAAGAATGATTCTATTTCAATAGGAATGTTACACAAATTGGAAAAGTGTTACATTCTCAGAGCAGTCTTCAATCTTCTCCAAGGAATGTAAGTGTAATCCTCTTAAATATTTTCTAGCCTTTGAATTTATTTTTATTCACAATTACCTGCCAAACTCTTATCTTCTTACTTGTATGTCCTTGCCCTTAGCATAGAAAACTAAAGGTACACTAGTTTTAGAAAAATGTACCAAGAGCAATATGTAATAGGGACAGAAACAAAGCTAGGAGGAAGTTATCATCTGAACCTTGTCAAAGGAAGGGTAGAGCTTTACCTTCTATTTCTAGTTGAAAAGATTAGACTGATGAAACCCCAAATTACTCCTCTTTCTATGTGTTTACAATTTCAGTGGAATTTCTTGACTCATAAGTTAAAGTGGAATACATACCTTTTTTGAGCTCACTTTACTATAAGCTATAAATTAATTCCTGAGTCATCACCTGCCACGATGCCTAGCCACTAGGAATTCAAAATATCTTCTGTTTTCTTTCTCAGAGTCTCTAACAAGAGAGCTTCCATTTGCATCTGCAAAGCTCTACTAAACCATAATATTTCCAAGTACTCAGGAAGCACCGAGTTCCTAGATTTGTTATTACCTCTTTAGAAATTCCCATGTGTAAAAAATACTACTCATGACCAGATTATCAGCTTGTAAAATAACACGACAATAGCAAGTTAGTTACCAATCTATATTCATTTCATGGAAGCTTTACAGAACATCTACACAAGACATGATGTACGCTAGACCCTTGTGATCCAGCATCCCCTTATGTGAAACCTCAGGGACCAATGTATTGTGTAATTCAGAATTTTTCCAGGTTTTGAAAAATAAGTTGAGTTAAATATCATGTATTACTTTCTCAGGCAGACGTCAGTCAGTGTCTAGTTGGGCTTCATATTTCTGCGGCAACATGTATGAATTTTACATCAAGGGTTTATTGTCAAATGAATTATGAAAAGATTTAGATTTCAGACATTTGGGGATGTGGGGATGGCGGATAAATAAGATACAACTTCTATATCAAGGAGCTCATAGTCAAACAGCAGCAAGATATTTATCCCTCTGAGTCAGTTAATAAGCCTTTATCAATCAGCTCCAAATTCACCCTTCCATGCTCTGTTCTGGGATGCTGCGCTGGCACTCTGCAAACCACATTTCTGCTCTGCCAACTGCTGCTTCTTCTGTCTGCCATAGGGATGCTCCTGGGAGACGGGCAGATTGAGGAGGGAGATGGGACACACTCCTTCTGGTCTATTGCTGCTCCCTTCTTGCCTCTTATCTGCTGGCGGTTCCTCTGAGAGTGAGCCAGGCAATGCTTCTTCCCCCCAGGCAGTGGCAGGACCCTCTAGCTGCATTCCAATCCAGTTGGCTGATTTCCCCACACCTGCACAACCAGCCTCACCCAGCGATCTCAGGACCAGTTGGCTGGCCACTGGATCTGAGGCCGACAGGGACCCTCTTCTGAACTCAGCAAGAGTCTGTTTCAGTTCTGTAGGATTCTCCTCTAAATCTTAATAACCTAAGCTCTTCCCTACAATTGCAACATCCATGATACTTTAGTATTCTCTTCTCGCCTTGTCAGTTTCCTAGGTAACATATTTATAACTAGCTAACAATTCTTTATATTGAAGTATCTCTGTTCAAATAACTAATGTGGTTACTGTCCCAATTGGACTCTGCTTCATACACTATCTGCAACATGCTATAATAAATATGAGAACACAGATTATGGAACAAAATATTCTAACACTGGAGCTAGGGAAAGATCCTGAAAGGCTAGTAGTACTAGAACCTTACAGGACAAGAAGGAATTCACCTAGTAGAAAATGGGGAAAATAGACATTCTAGTACAAAATGCAACAGAAGAACCACACAGAAAATGCAGAGTCTGCTCATGAAAAGAATTTTTGCAGGGTAGGGAAAGGCGGCAAGGCTGGAGGAGAGACGTTTTGCTGGTACTAAGAAATGTTTTCTGTAGACAATAGTTATTGGAGACTCATATGCAGTTCCCTGCTTTGGATGGCACAGCACTGATGGTAGTGTAGAGGACAGCTCATAGAGGAAGTAGAGCATAGAGAATTTTGAGATCAGTCAGAAAGCTTAATGCTAAGACAAAATCTTCCCTCTAAAGATTTATATAATTTAGCAGAAAATTCAGACATAATTCACTAAATACTGTATAATTAAATACAACTAGTTCCCAAATTTTGGGCCACACTCATTGGCAGCAAACAATGGAATTTTAGCCTACCCCAAAAAGCGATAATCAGACAACTTTAATTTCTCAACCAAAGATTCTTATTGAAAAGTATTTCCATAGGGCTGGTTCAGTGGCACAGCAGTTAAGTTCTCACCTTCCGCTTTGGTGGCCCAGGGTTCGCCAGTTCAGATTCCGGATGCGGACATGGCACCACTTGGCAAGCCATGCTGTGGTAGGCATCCCACATATAAAGCAGAGGAAGATGGGCACAGACGTTAGCTCAGGGCCAATCTTCCTCAGCAAAAAGAGGACGATTGGCAGCAGATGTTGCCTCAGGGCTAATCTTCCTCAAAAAAAATGGTATTTCCACATAGATCCAACCACCCTCCCACATACGCACACATAACCACAATGAAACTTGTGATGATGCAAACATTAGTGGTGCTAAACTTTCCCTTTATTGAAAAGAAAAGTTCCTTAGAGAAATGAATAGCACAACAGGACAAACTCTTGCAGTCCAAAAAGAAGTACCGACATAATGCACTGACTGCCAATTTCTTAACTTGATTTTCGTTGGACTCCTTTGGCACTTAGAATTTTAATACAATTACCATCTACTCATGTCCTTACACTATCTGTTATTTTATCTTCTCTCTTAAGCTAGATCATAAAATTATATTGTCATGGGGAAGTATCACATGTGATAATATTTCTATATTCTCCTACAATCTGTCACAATGAGTAAAAACTCCTAAAATATTTGTTGACTTGTATGCTAAAAACGTAATATTTTCAGATATTCACTTAAAGAACTCTATAATAAATACTACATGGAACTATTTTGTTAGAACAGCTCCCACTTATTTGAGGTGAATAGTGTGTTTTAGGTACCTTTATTTCCCATGAAAATAAGCATACCCCTTGCTCATAATAGGCACACGATAAATATTTGCTGATTTGAGTTGACTGAGGAAGAGAATTGAAGGTCTTTAAAAATATTTTGAAATCAGATTTTTCATTAATTTAGGATCTGGACAATCAGAGTTAATAGACAATCTGGATTTGGTAAAAATAGTTAAAATTTTCAGAACTCATTTTCATATTAAATGAGTTGTTTAAAAAAAAGAGATGAGGAAAGCTTAGGACACCTTGGCACATTTCCACAGATTATTTGATGATCAAAGACATCTGGTTTTTTTGATTATTTATGGAATTCCACCCCAAGCCCCACTTGATATTTTCAAACTATGTTTTGCAATATTTGGACATTCTCCAAGTGGCTGGTTTAATTCACATTCCCCAAACACTCATCTTAGGGAAAAGTTTGATTATTATTCCCTCATGGTTACACATAAGTCCTAAATTCTACTTAAAGTGTGTTCAGGGTTTTATGAAACAAAATGAGATTTTTAAAAATTCATTTTTCATTTAAAACTGCAATTAAGCTTAGAATCACCTTATTTGTCAATTTGTCCTAAGTCTCATTTTTCTGAATATAATACAGGTGAGAACTAAACATTGTGCAAGGTTTATTTTTCAGGAAAACAAAAACTTATGTTTAACCAAGAGATGACTAAATATACTATTTCTTAAAGGTTGACAAGTACAAGTATTCTTTCCAATAGCATAAAACAAAGATAGTATAGTTTGGAGATTCTTTTCTCCAAGAGATCTGTTAAACATAAATGGCAAGGCGTGTAGTACAGTAGTTAGACATGTTTGATTCTATTCAACTTGAAGCAAAAATGGGAGAAAGGAGAGAAAAGTCAATGGGACAGGGAAAGAGCAATTGGACGCCACCCAATACTGAACAAATGAGGTTAATGTCTACCAGTAGGCAGAAGTTCAAAACCCAAAAGCAGTGCACTTTTCTGAAGAAAGTAACCTTTGGGATAAATCTTCCTGCCACCTCCAATGTGGATGATTATGTAGTAAGTTAAGCTCTCCAAAAAGGAAAAATACTACGAAAGTTAGCCGAATATCCTATTAGCAAAAAATGCAACATATTTGGGTTCCTTGTGAACATAAAAGACATAAAAGGAACACTATTCACATCTACAAGATGGGAAAAAGAAATTACACAAAAGGAATCCAAATTAGAACAGTTTTCCCATTATACTTCTTATAGTATAAAAATAGTTTAAATATATAGAGGACAACTAGAAGGACCCACAACTAAGAATATACAACTATGTACCAGGGTGTTTTGGGGAGAAAAAGGAAAAAAATAAAATCTTTAAAACAAAACAAAACAAAAATATATATATATATAGTTTATAAAACAGAAAATTATGAATCGGTTTTGCCATGTGCTTAAGAATGACAGAATAAGTATTTAGAAAAAGTCTCTCATTAATAAATCATTTATAAGTATTCTATAATGAGTTGTGGTACCCACGTATTATAAAATCATGATCGAAACTATGGTGTGTAACAGACTGCCTTCAAAGGGCATCTATAATTTATTTATGTACGTGTATGTGTGGGTATTTTTTAACACGCCAGTTATTTGTCTTCAATATCATGGCAAGATTTTAGGCTGAAGGTTCATATTGGAAAACACCAAGTAACACTTATAATTTTCTCTATAATGTTCTCAAATATTTATAAAATATTATTCATTTTAATATCTTTGGGAAATAAAAACTATAATCAGCAATGCATAAAAGGTAGCTAAGAAATGTCAACGCAGTCCCAGAAAGAGAATAACAATAAACTTTAATTACTTTGTGGTAGGTATTCATTAAAAGTACAAGCCAAAGTGAGTGCAATTCTATTATATTTATTCAACAGATTTACATAGACGTTACATTAATAAATTAATGTTGACAAATACAGAAAATTGTTCTCTATTAAATGGTATATTGATAGATGGAACAACTCAACATACACAAATGTATTATTATTAAAATTTTAGGGTTATCAGGTATATGAATATAATTTTATCTCTCCTGTTTTTTTTAAGAGATGTTAGAAGATGCTTAATTAGTTGACATCCAAATCTGAGCTTTCATTAAAAACAAACCAGAAGATGCGCCCTGTCTCACATTCCGCCCTTTTTCTCTCAATATATTCTGCCCCAGCTGTATCTAATACCACTAGAGCAGTCATATTTTCTTACATGAAATACAAAGAGTCTACAATTCCCCAAGTAAATACTTCTTTCTATTATTAACTTTCTCCTATTTTGATTTCTAAGAACAAAGTATTATGAGTAACAGTCTTATTATTTTGGGAGAAACTTTACAGCTGCAAGCAGGGCACAGAATGACATAATGATTTAGGGACAATGTACCTGACTAGGCAGGATTGCTGCGGATTATCAAAGGAACGTGACTTAAGAGTTTGTCAGGTTACAAGGGAGAAAAATGCTGTAACATAGCTCCAACGTTCTTCCCCAAGGACAAGACGGCCAAGTAGCATAGAGACACTGGGGTCCACCCATTGTCTGTCTACTAAGCCAACTAGGGAGACAGGCAGAGGCTACAGAACGTCCAGGTAAAGGAAGGGCACAGGAGGAGCTCATACACTCACACATGTGCTTTTCCACGGAATCTGGGTCTCTGTTCTAAACACCTATCATTACAACCATTATGAAATATTATAAAGCATTATAATAACATGCTGCCAGGCAGGATGAATGAGGTAAAACAAAATACTTTCTAAAAATTATACAAGTGAATTCCTGCACGCTTGTTCAAAAAATAAAACTACATGTATAGAAACTGAGGCAGACCTGGCTTACTTGCATTTTGTGTAAATAAAGAACCTGGAAGTTTTACTTGACTGAAAGTTCAATCTGAGTCAACCATGTTCTGTGGAAATATATTCACGACCAAAAAAATAATAAAAACTCATGTGATCCTTGGGCCGTGATTAGAACTACAGCAGCCAGTACAAAAGCCATTAAAAATCCCACTGTACCTGGCTTATAAATTATATTACATGTGAAGCTTATTTTCAAATTTTCGTCATAATATCTACAAGGGCACTGACAAACCAGAGCAAGCCGAGAACTGAACAAGACAGAAAGGGCTCTAGAGACCTCGTCTTCTAAGGAATAACAGAAGGAAATGGGAATTTGAAGACTATAAAAGAGAAAATACTTTACAAGTTGACAGACAGGTGGGGCCGTGGTTGAGCTAATTAACTTCTCTGTGCTCTAGTTTCCTAATTGGTAAAACAGAAATCATAAAGCACCTATCTCATCAGGCTTCGTGAAGATTAAATAAATTAAAACAAATACTGGAACAGTGCCTAGCACATAATTGATCTCAGCAAGGGCTGGCTATCATTAATAGCATCATCTTCATTATTTTCTGTGGCCTCCAGAGGGCAGAATTAGTAGCAATGGAGAAAAGTTAAAGGAAAACAAATATAGACTGAATATTAACTGTAAATCCCACTTTCCTATTTCTGGGATTCCTTATCTCCATTTTTGATCTACTCTAGTTGCAGGGACTTCATATAGTCCAGCTTTTAAACTCCTATGCTTCCTTAGCAGATTCCAATTAAATTCCTATCAGAAGAGCTAAAGCTAGAGCAATTGCTTTTGTATACATTATTTATATTTAAAAAACAATGAATACTCTTAACTTATTATGAATCATTAAATATTCTTAAAAGTAGGATTTCCAGATAAAATACAAGATGCCCAGCTAAATATGGATTTCAGAAAAATAAATAAGTTTTTAGTACAAGTATAACCCAAGCATTGCATGGGACATACTTACCCTAAAAAAAAATTTTTTGTTTACCTGAAATTAAAATGTAACTCATGGCCTGTACTTTTTTTTGCTAAATCTGGCAATTCTATTTAAAAGCGTAAATGCTAACAAAACTCAGAGTAACTGAAAATGTTTATTTTTAAATAAATTTTAGGAAGAATCCTTTTTCATTTAGGATGTTTCCTAACATCAATAGGAAAATGTTATGCATCTGCCATTTCTTGTTTAAACAACATTTCAGAAATTTTTCCTCCCTGACACATCCTTTAGTCATATCTAAGATTTCCTGTGCCCGCTTAAATTGCTCAAGAAAAGGTTATGATCAGCCATGTGCTTGTAGCAACGCCACTTCCCATTTGGCTAAAGGAAGACAGACCTTATGGTAGTCTTTTGTTTTCACCTCTGTTAGGCCCAGATGACACAGTTCCTCTGTTCCGGTGAATATTTACATAACCAACGTACCCAACTATTTGAGATGACAATTGTCAAAGAACACATCTTTTGTCATTTTCCTTGTGCTCTACAAATACAGCCACCAACACCTGCATACTATAAACTAGTAAGTGGAGATAGTAAGATATCTTGATGTTTCGGCAACATTATACTTCTGTCATTAAAAACTTATGTTGTGTGATTTGTGGGGTGTGAGGAATGAGATTTAAGAATGAAATATTTAACTGTTTTAAAATTTAATTTAGATTTAAATAACTGCTTTAGCTGTTGTTCAACAATACAAAAGAAATTTGAAAATGACACAAACGACTGTTGAGGTACATTTTTGGAGGGTCAGCCAAGTGGCCCACAGGCCATGGATGGGAGGTTGCCATCTGAGGAGATTGCTTTATGAGGGTAAAGCCAGTAACAAAAATGCTGAGATGTGAAAGGGAGTGATAGTGCTGCAAAAAGTCTATGAAAGAAGAACCGAAACAGGAAGAAGACACCCCAAGTCAGAGAGGAATGCAAGTCCGCTGGACAATTCAAGGAAGCAGTGAGGTTTGAAGGAGCTTCACAGAATGTGGGCAAGCTGTGTTACACGATTCAGTTTCCATATGACTGCTACTTCTCAGGGTGGTAGAGAACAAACAAGACAATTCATGTGAAAATATTCCAGACACTACAAAATCTTTAGGAGATGACGGTCATCATGGTCATGAATCAGGATGGCTTGAATCCAGGCTGAATGTGAGGGCAGAGCCTCCAGGGAAATCTGAGATGGAAAGTGCCCACAGGAGTATTCATTATGTCCTGCAGAACAGATCAGGTAGACAAATAAAGAACATGGAAGAATGACCCTCATGTGGGACTCTTCTAGATAGCCCCCTTGAGGGAATTCATTCTATCTTGATGGTCTTTGAGACTTAGTTTTACCTCTTTCTTATTTTATGTATTTTATCAGCTACCTCAAATGTTTTGTAGACTGTAATAGAAACAGATACTCCAGATACTACCACAGTACTCCTCATACAGCTGATGTTTAATACATGTTTATTAAATTAAATGATTAATTACTGGCTATCTCTTTAAGGAACCAAAAAGAATGGTAATTGAACTTGGAACTCAAGAATGAAAGTATCTAAGGTGACACAATCCAAAATGTCAAGACCAAAGGAGGCAGATGACAGAGTAATGGGACATATAGCATAGTCCTCATGAGTACAGGCTCTACAAGGAGACAAACTTGGGTTGGAGCCCTGCTCTGCCTCCTACCAGCCATGTGACAAACTAGGCAAGTTGCTGATCCTCTCTGGGCTTCCGAATCCTCCTGTGTCAAATGGATGCTGTAAGAGCACCTATCACAGAGAGCTGTGGGAATTAAACGAGATTAGACATGTAGAGGTCTTAGCACGGTGACTGGCATCAAATGAACACTCAATAAACAGCAGTAGAAGTAATAATGAAACACTGAAACATGAAAAACTTCTTTTTCTTTTCTGACACCATGCCTTCTCAGAGAAGGGAAACAATAGAAAGAATAAACAAATGGGACCTCATCAGATTAAAGAGCTTCTTCAAGGCAAATGAAAACAGGATTGAAACAAAAAACAACCCACTAACTGGGAAAAAATATTTGCAAGTCATATATCTGACAAAGGCTTAATATCCTTAATATATAAAGAACTCTCGCAACTCAACCACAAAACATCAAACAACCCAATCAAAAAATGGGCTGGAGACATGAACAGACATTTCTCCAAAGAAGATATACTGATGGCCAATAGGCACATGAAAAGATGCTCATCATCGCTGATCATCAGGGAAATGCAAATCAAAACTCCACTAAGATATCACCTTACACCCGTTAGAATGACAAAAATATCTAAAACTAATAGCAACAAATGTTGGAGAGGTTGTGGAGAAAAAGGAACCCTCATACACTGCTGGTGGGAATGCAAACTGGTGCAGCCACTATGGAAAACAGTATGGAGATTCCTCAAAAAACTAAAAATAGAACTACCATACGATCCAGCCATCCCACTACTGGGTATTTATCCAAAGAGCCTGAAGTCAGCAATCCCAAAAGTCCTGTGCACCCCAATGTTTATTGCAGCACTGTTTACAATAGCCAAGACGTGGAAGCAACCTAAGTGCCCATCAACCGACGAATGGATAAAGAAGATGTGGTACATATATACAATGGAATACTACTCAGCTGCAAAACAGAACAAAATCATTCCATTTGCAATAACATGGATGGACCTTGAGAGAATTATGTTAAGTGAAATAAGCCAGGGAGAGAAAGATAATCTGTGTATGACTCCACTCATATGAGGAATTTAAAACTATGGACCAAGAATAGTTTAGTGGATACCAGGGGAAAGGTGGGGTGGGGGGTGGGCACAAAGGGTGAAGTGGTGCACCTACAACATGACTGACAAACATTAATATACAATTGAAATTTCACAAGATTGTAACCTATCAATAACTCAATTAAAAAAAAAAAAAACCTATGTCATGACTTGGGTAGAGAAAAATCCATGCTAATGAAGTCATGCTTTACGATATCTCACATAGATAATATTTTACCCTGAAATTCTCATAAATTATAGTAACGTCAGTAGTGGAAATAAGAGCCACCTCCACGCCCTCACCTGCGGGTCTGGAAAACTGAGGACACACCAGGTAGGGAGTTGGTAATTCCACAGGAAAGTCAAGGAGAAAGGCAGAATTGTTAGAAGTAAGAGTGGTGGTTTCTGAGGTATAAACTCAACCTTTTTTTTTCTCTCTACTAAGGGATGATAGGATTGCAAACCCCTTGGCAGGCTGGGATTTCCCATCGAATCAAACATCATAATTGTAGATTCTTACAAAATTCTTTTTCTTCCTGTAAGAAACCGGAAAAGCCTACAGACAATGTATTGTGAAATTAAACCCTTACCTAATGGAGATGGGAAAGCATTTACCAAAAGCAGCAATTCACTACTCTCTCCCCTACTTATATTCCATTACATTTACTACATCTAAGGCTTTATACGAAAAAAGAGAAGGGAGAGAAAAATACTAACCTCCACTTCACTTGCTGACACATTTCACATCAAAACAACTATCTGAGATTGGCAGTGCTTTTCATGCAACTGAAAAACATGTAATTTTGTAAACACGCAAAATCCTACCAATGTGATTTACTTAGAAATACATTTTGAATTAAGAAAATATCATTTGTTGTGGAACATATTTAAATAAAAACCATTCCATTACTTTTAGTTCCTTATGGAGACTGCCAATTTAAAGTCCATTGGGTCTGCTTTGTGAATAGATTAAGCACACTTGAAATTAGCACTAATTATAATTAGCATTAATTACACCCCCCAAAAAAGTTCTAATTTTTATAATGTACATTTTTTCAGTGGGTTCATAACACTAATCTTTTTAATAAGTCCTTTCTCCATCGATTGCACTAAGGTAAATTTCAGTGCAGCTTAAGCAGAGTGACTGCAAATTAGGAATTAGGAGAATTTTATATTAATATGATTTTAAAGTAGTTGAAAATAATTTTATTTGATATGTGAATACCAACACAATTGCCTCAGGCTTTCACATCTATCATCTCTACTGGTTTCATTTACAAACACCCAGATGAGGCAATTTGCCTCTGGTTGTTCTGTGAGCTGGTTGAAGATACAAGATTAGAATCTGAAAATCTAGAGTTACTGGTTTAATGCATGACCCAGTTACTGGAACAAAATGAATTAACCTCTGTTTCCTAGAGGTTTACCTTACATGCTGAGTTAACCCCTTGCTCCCAGAAGTCAAATTTCTGGCAATAATCAGGGATTCTTTTTCGAACAAACTGTGTAGAGAAAAATGAACGGAGAGGCTACTGAATACCCAAAATAACCATGAAAATATTATTCACTTCCCAGAGAAAGACCTTAATTTTCATACAGAATTTACATATCCTTACATAAACATGATTCTTAAAAGGCTTGGTTATCTGCCCTAAAGAATGAGCAAGTTGAAAGGTAGGATTAAGGGCAGGGTTATTAAAGGGACAAATAATAACTGTACGTAATATAAAATCATACTAGATAATCACACCAATGATCCTGGTTATTATGATAAATGTGACTACTGTTTGGCAAACTTTTTCCCTCCCTGCCGCCACGGAAGAAGCATAATTCCCTGCTCCATTGACGTTAGGCTCAGTAATTGACTGACTTTGATGAAAGGAGTGGAATCGGAGGTGATGCAAGCAGAGTCTTGAACTATGCTTGTACAGTTGGGCTAGCCTTCCTGCATCTCTGCCATCACCATAAAAAAAGCTTCCCTTGGTTTGCTGCCCCTTCAGATTGGACCCCCAAATAAACATTTATGGAAGAGACCTAAGCCTAAGCCACAGTGAGGACCCAAGCACAGACAGGCCCGTCACCTGGCCTAGACCAGCCCCTAGCCAATCAGCATCCTGCAGAATGAGAATGAATGGAAATTACTTTAAGCCACTGAGTTGTGGGGTTGTTTGTTCCATAGCAATAGCTGACCGATGCATTCATAAAAAAAGGTTAAGAGATGTTTAAATTGCTTCTGATTAAGCAGTTAAATTTTTAGTAAAATTTCTATCAGCAGCTTATTAAAATTTTTTCAAGTTTAGAATTTGAAGAGAATAACTTTCAACCACCTGGAAAATTCATTCATAGGGAAAGCATCCCAAAGCCACTATTAACAGTGTGATGCATAGTTTTTATGAGTTTTGTTTCCAGAAACAGAGAACAAGCACTTTCTTTAAATAAAGTCTGCTTAGCTTTGCTGAACAGTTGTCCCAGACCCCAAGTTAATATATTTCATCTGAGGTTTCACACTGCTGACTAGCAATAAGAAACAGTCACATGATGCTGTGGGCTGAGAAAATGTTTTCTTCAAGTCCCACAAATAAACCAACGCAGGAAATTTCAAGACCTGAATAATGAAAATGAAAGAAAATCCCTGTTTTCTTAGAAAATTCCCCTTTCATGTCTGTACAGAGTGAAGTAAAAGATTCAGATGTAATGCCAAATCATAGGGCCATGACTTGCTACCATTTTTGCGCCACCACTTATGGAACACTTCCCGTGTGTGGCAGGCTTTGTGCTGGGTGTTTCACCGTTACCACTTCAAGTGAATCACACAACCACCCTAAGAGGTATGTGTTATTGCCATCTGCACTTTAGAGAGTGAAAAAACGAAAATGTAGAGAGTGTGAGCAACTTAGTCAAGTTGTAGAGCTAGGAAGTGGTCAGGCAGGGATTGGGAGCCAGCCTGTCTTATTTCAGACCAACACTCTTTCCCATATCCAATACGATGAGAAAACAGTTCCAGGATCTTCATCTTAAAATCAGAATCTGCCAGGCAGATCTTACCACAAAGCTATCTTCTACTCTTTTCTCCTCAAATCAAAGAAGAGATCAAACACGGTAATATTTGGAGAAAGGCTTCATCGCTTCCCCTCAGCCCCCAAATGCTTACTTGTAATCAAACGGTCAGGATGCCCACAGAGCAATTTCAAATACTCTTCAGAAATCAGTAAACAAGATTAGTGATTCAAAGACTCATCAGGGTGTGTCAAAGAGCACAGGGGTCAAAGTGGCCTAAGATACAGCAATTTGAGCAAAAAGAATAATGACTGCAATGAATTGAAAGGGAGCCAATGCATAAAAATGCATGAGTTCATAACAATACTTACGGGAAAAAGTTAATTACTCCTTACTGGGGGCTGTAAGGACACAAATCTATTACTCCAAAAATTTATAAGTATGGAGAAAGAATCAAGCATTTATCTTGTGTTTCCTATACAAACTATAAAGCATGGATCGAGGCAGTGATCATCAAAGGATGCTAAACTCATCAGGTGAGAGGTTCATGGGGAACTTTATAATGGGATCAGGCTGACAGCATCTGAAACTCCTGATAGAAGTATCTTCAGTAGCGCCATTGAAAGAGACATCACATCCTTGTTGAAGGAAGGTAAAAAGCACACAGCTGCCACCTACAAGATATTTTTGCCAAAAGAAGTAAATAAACAAACAAGCCTGAATCTAATCACATCTCTAAATCTAATACCCAATTTACAGAAAATACAGGTTATAGAGGAACAAGTGAAAGATAATACACCATGAGAAAACCATCAGGCAAATCCACAACATGGCACACCTGAATCTACAAATGAGCTTATTTCATCAACAAATCAATGGCATGAAGGGAAAAAACCAGCCAGGGAAGGAAGGACAAGAATAGAATAAACAACGTATGCAGCCCAATAACCACTGCAAAATGTGGACCTTGGTTAGATCCTGAATTGGGGCAGACGGGGAGAACAGCAATAAAAACACATGTTGAGACTGCCAGAAACATGGGCTGTTATATCAACTCTAGAAATGATTGTTCATTATATTAGGTGTGACGTTAAAATGATGATTAGTTTTAAAAAATAGTCTTTCTCAGTTAGAAATGTATACTGAAGAATTTGGAGGTAAAAAGACAGCAACTAGGATTTGCCTTAAAATACTCCCGAAACCGAAAAAAAGAAGGACATGGTGTCGGATAAGTAAGATTGGGAAATGTGGAAGTTCATGCAGAAAATACATGGAGATATTTATACTACCTTTGTATATATTTGTATTCAAATTTCCATAATAAAATAAAGCAGAAAGAAAAATCAGAAAACTGAACCCATCATAGCTAATGCTCTTTTAGATATGTTTAGTAACGTTTCATTTGATCTCTGTCTTTTGTTTTTCTTTATTTTTAAAATTAGAGTTTTGTACTAAATAACTAAGTGTGGGAGCAGTGGTGTTTTCTGTAACATGAGAGCCAATGAAACAATTTTTTTAAAAAAATTAGAACAGAGAGCACTAAAATTCATTCATTCAGTAAATATTCATTGAGTCACTACTTCCTCCTTACCAGTCAAAACCCGGAGCTGTGGGGAAGCATCCGTGTAAAAGACGCAAGTGCCTCTTGTTAAAATAGTGGTTGCTAAAAATCTGGCAAATGTCAGCTTCCCCATCAGGGTCAGAAATAAGGATGTGGTAACAAAGGCAATTTCCCAAATCAATGTTGGCATGTAAAATGTCAATAAAACTCAACTCCAAAGACACATCGAACTAATCCTGACAGGATTTACACTGAGCCAAGGCTATCCTGCCCAAGCTCATTAAACGTTAACTATGAAGCACATGCAGGAGAATTAAATAGTATCCAAAGATTAGAATGGGGTTTTGTCACAGTTTACATGATCAGTAGCACCAGGAACAGGAAAACAAAGTAGACAGGAGGACTGGAACATTCCACCACCACCACCACCACCTCCACCACCACCACCAGCACCACCGCCACCACCACTCCCCACCTCCACACCCAGAGAAAAAAAATCAGAAAAATACAGGATTTTAACGAGTAACACTGTCTGCTAAACCCTGGGCAAGAAGGAAGAAAAGTCAGAAAAATAAAGAGGAAACCGTCAGGATTCTCAGTTCTACATTTTGTGGTGCAGACAGGACAGCTTACCCCACTAAAGCTGTGACAAACTATTTCATTTTTCACATTCAGGATGCCAGTTTAGATGATGTCAGTCTCCAGCACTGATCTCTCTTTTCAATGGCAAGTTTCCACTCATTCAGTTTTCTACCCTGAAGGATTGTGTTAAATAAAGCAGGACAGCCTGCCGGTTAACAACACACATTCTGGAGCTGGACTGCCTGAGACTCTATCCTAGCTCTGCCACTTAGTTGCTCTGTGACTTTTGGAAAATGCCTTAACCTCTCTGTGTCTCAGTTTCCTCATCTATAAATTGGGAATAATAACTGAAAGGATTGAATAAGTCAACGCATTTAAAGAGCTTACAGTGATGCCTGGCAAGTAGTAAGTGCTCAAGAGTGCTTGTGTTATATGTTGTCAACGTAAGAGACTCGCTGGATTTTGAAGACTTGATTCTAAAAAACAGAATACAGAGTAACTCATAATTTTTACATTGTTACATATTGAAATGACAACATTTTGGATATATTGGGTTAAATAAAATATTATCAGAATTAATTTCACCATTTTACTTTTACTTTTATTACTTCTTTCTAGTGTGGCTACTAGGAAATTTGAAATTACACATGTGATTCACATTTTATTCCTGTTGGACAGGGCTGCTCTGGAAGGTTGATCTTTGAAACTAGAGATCTATCACCTCTCCTCCTTTCCAGAGCGGCAAATTAGGTTTGCTTGAATTTCAGAACCCCTGTGTACATATGATCAATAAGTATTCACCACACTCAGCAACGCGACAGCCCTGAAATGAGCAGAGGAGATTCACAAGGACATCTGTCAGGTCCTTCTTCACCTAGAGAAGGCAGCTCTACCCACTGAAGCCCCCAGTTAACAATATCCATGTTGGTGAGATCTGAAATGAATGGCGGCTCTTAACTGACACCCAGAATGGTTCCTGCCCCTTCTGAAGGCATCAAGAACTGAAAAGCATCACACCTCTAAAGTCTATTTCCTAAGCTTGTTATCTCTTTCTAAGCATCCTTGGGGCAATCCCACCAGCACCATCTTTACCTCGTGTTGGTCGCACCAACAAGCCGCACTGCATTCTTCCCTGGGTGGGATGCTCTCCCTCACTCACAAAATAACAAACACATGCAGATGAGCACTCTGCAAGCAAACTCCTGGAGGATTCTGCGTGTTGTTAATCGAGCCCAGCCTGCTTTCAGCTCTGCGAACACCCCACATCCTCACCGAGGCTAGTCAGACAGCAACTTCATTTAATAAATGAAGATGCCGGGCATTGGCATGAACCACTTCTTGCCTAACACATTGTAAATATTCACGTTCTACCTCATGTTCATGTCCCATGGAGGTTTGCCACACTGGTCTGTCATCTGTGAGGAGATAAATGAACACTCATTGAGCTCCTACCATGTACTAAGCACTATTTCAGGGGTTTTCACCTTTTACTTTTTACACCCCTCAACAACCCTGTGAGATATTTTTACCTATACTTTCCAACAGAAGAAGATGTTGAAATTCAATTATATGTCCACAGAATAGCTCCCTGCAGCTCTGACATGCACATTTTTGATGTCAAGGATCAAAGAACCCTAGCCAAGGGAGTGACAGCCTCCCTCTACCTGGACGGGAGAAACCTGGGCTCTAGCTTGTCCTTGGACCTGCACAAGGACTTTGGGTCCAAAGCATCAAGTCTCTGCAAAGCCACGTGTAAAAGCACCCAAGTGAGAAACAGTTTCTCCAAAGGCTATTGCAGTGTGAAACAGCTAAAGATGACCCTGCCTCAAAGAGACGACGATTTACATTAAACTTCTCTTCTTTTCCTTTTTTTAAGATGCCCGACAGGCAGCTGTAGATCAGAAAGCCATAATCACTATTCCAGCTTTGGAACTGCACTGTCCTCCTTCCCTAAGAAGACAGAATAAAAAGCACAGGCGGCAGGCTCTGGGAACCAGTAAATTACACCCCTGCACACCTCAGGATGTCAGAGACGGGCTGCTCTCTCAGGGGGCATTCGGGAGAAGTGGGAACAGAATACTGAAATCCCTGTCAGCCTGGAAACTCAAAGTGTCGGGAGGAATCAAACTCCAGATTAACACCTTTTCTATCTTTCGCATATTGGCATTATTATGGCAGATTTGGGCCCATGTGGAGATAACTGTATCAGAAGGCAAAAAAGAAAGTAACCCAAACATGGTGAAGCGTGTGGCTGCATTCTTAAGTAGGCAAAGTTCACTCCTGCTTGAAAGGACACAGCGGGTACAACATCACCCAGCAATTGCTTAATGGTCACCTGATCACAAATAAACACGAAGTGGTTCCTACCATATATGCCCCCTTTCAGTTCCCCTCCAACCCCACTTCCCACAGATCACTGTTCTTATTAACACTGTAATTAATTCTCTCAGGCAACTGACTTGTTAAAAGTATCATTTAAGCTAGTCTACAAACCATCATTAATATACTCTTCACAAAAAGTCCATTACTTAATATTGCAGATTAAATTAAAAGTCATCACACATTTCAAAGGGGCAAAAACAATTATATTAATATGACCACTTTGGCATCTAGGGATGACTACTCCCCTGACTGATTCAAGTGGGCCAACCACTCCAAGAAGTCAGTCTGTTTTCCTGTTTTAAAACATTCCCGCAGTAGAGCTGGTAGTCAGCACAGACGTTTCTTTAAATGAGAAATGCTGTATAAGCAAAACTTCCTTTCTGTAAGGAAACTCTTATTACTGTAATATATCACCTCAGAGACTAGTGCAAAAAACTCAGTGATTTTATCCTAATTTTTAAAGGAAAAGAATGTTCTATACTCATCTAATATGAAGTTAGTTTTACAAAGTTTGCCTTGAAAAAAATAAAAACAGATTCTAGTGAAAATTTGAGATAAAAAAACTGAACCACATTCATCCCATCTTTCTCTAAAGAACATTTATAATTCATTTAATCCCACTAAAATAATCTATTCTTACTTCAATTATGTTGGTCTGTCATAGGTTAAATTAATAGTCATCATGAGGGGGAACAAATGCAATGATATCAGGTCAGAGCTCAGGGACGAGGCACAGGGAATTTTCTTTTGTAACAGAGTGACAACCTCTATAGATGAAAAGGGAATATGAAAAACAGAGCTGCATTTCAGCAAGGCCTATTCCTTCCCAAGTGATAGTCTCATCAAATGGAGATACTTTTAGGTCAAAACATCTTCCAAAGATGTTGAATTTACACCTGGGGAATCTCTAGTCTTTATCTGTACCACAATTTAGGAAAGGATACTTTTCAAATTACACCAGCTTAGTTGTAGCTAACTTGAAAGACAGAACCATGACAACTGACTATTAAAATGGGATGTATATGTATGGATGAAAAATATATCATAGATAGAAAATGACAGTATCAGCAACAAAGAAAGTTCTGAAACTGAAAACTGACCAACGCTCAACAGGGTATTTCCATGATCAAAACAGAGACTTTATTGTAAACTTTTGTAAAGCAAAAGAATAAAGTGCAATCCTGGAAAAAAAAAATCCCTCTACTTTACTTACCATTGATTGGCCTTTCAGTGATATAGGACTGAATTTAGGCTTTTTTATTTTATATAGAACAGGGACAAGTTGGAGTCAATGAAAGGCAATACAATGAGTTGACAGGGTGATGTTGAATCATCAAGGAATGAATAAAAACTTGCAGTTATTAAAGGAAAATAAAAGGCTTAAGAGGGAAGAAATGGGGGAGGGTAAGGGATTTCATTTGTTATAAGACATATTTAGTTTAGATTTACTTTGAAATTAGAGAAAAGGTGAATAGGACACAAAAGGGAGTCAAACCCAAAAGTTTCAATCTATTAAGAGAGAGAATATGTAATAAAGTGACCCATGACATTTCTTGAAGTTGTTTGGCTGTATGAATCTTTTGGATAGAGAATTCAGCAAACATTTCATAGAAGTCTTCTTTCTCCTAATTGTTACAGTAATAACGCCATCAACAAATGGCTTCATTCTTTCTAAAACATGCATGCTAATTTGAAATACTTTTATAAAGTTCATTGATGTAGAAAGGGACAAAATAAAAGCAAGAAATTTTAAGAAACAAGCCATGAAACAAAAACATTTCACCAAATTCCCTTAAGAAAATAGAATAAGCACATTTCATGAATTCAGGAGTATCCAGAATTGTAGATTAGGTCTCTTTGGAGTAAGTTCTACAATTACATAAGATTGTGTGTGTGTGTGTGTGTGTGTGTAATTTTTTAGGCCATTCTTTTATTCATTATGTATCACGTACTAATTTTATTTTGTTCTCTCAACTGATAAAGTGGCTCTGGAAGTTGGGATCAGGTCTTATTCATCTCTCTGTCACAACACAAAGCATTGCGTTACACACAGTTGGTGCTCAATAAGTGTTTGTTCAGCCAAAAAGAAGTCTAACGCCTTTGAATTCCACCCAGCAGCCAAGATAATGTTAAGTATCAATGAGGTGTTCCAAAATGAGTGAGATTTGGTGCTGGCCAGACCCACAGACCAAGATGAAGCTGATTAGCAAAGGTCCCAGTGAGAAGATCAGAAAAGACACAAACCAAACCAGTACAGAAATGGGCAACTGCACATTCCAGCACTGGACCATAGGACACAGCATTGGGGAACGCAGGAACAGAAAGTCGACTGGTATTGCAACAGAGAAGTAAATAGTCTGTGTAAGAAAGGCAGAGTAGCAGGGGCTCAAGGACAGGATTTCAGTCCATGGGGGTCTGTCTGTATAAAGCAGGATGCCGATACAGAATAAACAGAATGCATATCAAACAGAGAGCAGAGAGGCAGGGCACCGGAATGGAACAGAGGACCCAGTGACCACAATTATAGCCAACTCTCATCCAAAGGAAAAGAGTAGAAGCTGAGTCAACAGAACCCAAGTAACCACTCAGAAGAGAACAAGCAGTAGGAGAGTACTGGTACTAAGCCATCAAGTCATCAAATTACAGATTCTTAAACTTCTTTGGCTAGGAAAGGGATTGGTTCCAGATTTCTTACTGAAAGGTTTGAACCTTTCAGTTCATACCGAACATACTGAAAGGTTTACAAAGCTCTAGGTAAAAGGATGATGAGAAGGATTCAGGTTGCTCCAGGGGCCTTCTACAGACTAAACATATGTTTTGAACATTATTTTTATAGCAACATGCTTAGTCATACATACCTTTGTTATTCTAATCAGCACTGTTTGTAGTGATCACACAGGTGAATGTATGGACAGAATTTTTAAAAGGTTCTGGGCCTATGAATTCAAAGCCAGTCAGTACCACCTAAGCTGAGAACAACTTATTAATGACTTTCGCATCTTTAGGCTGGGATGCAGGAGAGAATGCTGAAGGTCAGAGTAACTTCCAATCCCAACAGTGTTGAGGACATCAGAGGCTGACACATAGGAAGCCGAAATTCCTTGGTGGAATTCAAGGGATTCTGCTATGCATTTCAGGACTGAAAATCTGTTATACAACCAGGGCTTTAAATGTTATACACAAACGTATGCTCTTTCAGCAGAAGCTTGCCTTCTCTTCCGCCTTGTGTCTCAAATGTTTCCATTGTGCACAGTTATTAGAAATGGCTTAAATGTGAGTAGGCACCAAAATGAAAAGTCATAAGCACTAAAAAATACAAAGATAATCCACATCCCTCTGCTCAAATTCTCTAAAAATAAACTATTCACTGCTAAAGGAAAGCACATTTTTTAATTTTATAAATTATATCTATTTTATAATTAAATTCTATATATAAAATTTCCTTCAGCAGTGATTTGTTTATTATTTATATATATCTTATTTTAAATTGTGTGCATGAGAGATATATATATATATATATATAAAGTAAGATAAATAATCCAAGAAACACTTTCACAACACCTAAAAAGAAAAACTGCAGAAGAGACAAATTACTAAAACTTATGATCAACATTTACAGCCTACAAAGGCAATAAACAATAGTCCACCAGCCCTGATAACCATATCTATAACAGGACCCTCCACACACACACACACACACACACACACGCCTCTCTTTAACAGTAGCCCCTTATTCTTTTTAACAGGAAAAAATAGTTTATTGTATTCCTTAACACAATTGATAACTATGTATTTACTTGTGTGTTTACTCAGTCAATGCTTGTCCCCAATACTCCATTGTAAGTTCCATGAAGTCGGGGAAGGAGACAGTTCTGTTCCCTACTAAGCAACTATCACAGCACGTGGCAGACGTTCATTAAAATTGATAGACTGGTTGACTGAATTCATGAATAAACAGTATTTTCCTTTAGGTTCACAGACCGTATACAGACACATCAACGAGAAAAACCTGCCTTTCAAATCAACCAGGTATGAAGTTGGCCCAGAAACCCCATAATATGTGTGTATAAAGAAAAAAATGTAATAGAGGCAATTAAATAGACAACTGGCTAGACAAATGAAACTAACCCTTCACTCATATTTATAAATACATTTGGTGGTATTTGAGTCCATTAATATATTACTACTGACATGACTCTAGGTAAGATGTACTAAATTTAAGAATCAATTAAAAAAATGAACAGGTTTTGTTTTCGTGGATTTACTGCACAAATTAAACACTGATAAATATTTGCAAAACAAGAACTCACAAATCGTATTTTATCCTCTTAATTCTAGCTTATTATAATTTTACAATCATATCTTTATTTTTAGACTCCATGAAATAGTTTAACAAAAATAAATTCTGGCAATGAAAACGGGCTGTGTTTCAAACCTATGCCAACTATCATACCTCCTTCCAACTGTGAATAAGGAATACTACATTATGCATGAAGAATTTCATATAATGTTTTGATATAGTGACAATTCAAGTATTAGTAACTATGTAAAGCAATTGTTAAAATTAGATATCTCCAAGAAATAACTACACATAATTCTACACAAAGATAAGTTAGTTGGGAGATTGTTCTTTTGAGATCTCTGGCACTCCCCTGAGATTCAATGTGGAATACATACGGCTTTGGATGCTGAGTTAACACAGTAAACCAGGCTATCCTTCCTTTGGGAAGAAGCCAGAGCAGCTATTGAAAGTCAATTTGTCCTCCAGCAGAGGCAAGTGGACATGGATGCTCCAATTTTCTACCTAAGCCTGAGAAGATCCTCATCCTCCCCACCAAGCCTGACTGAAGACCAGCTTCAGTCTTAAGATTCAGGCCAAGGGTCCCACCTTCATCCCCACCCATTGGGAAAGCCTTTCCATAAAAAAGAGATAGCTACTCCCTCCTCTGGACTCCCACTCAACATCTAGGATTGCCACATAGAAGAGTGCATTAGGAGTCTTTGTTCACATCTTTCTCCCCCATTAGACTCAGAGCTCAGTGAATTCAAGAACCATACTATATTCATTCTGATAGCCTCCAGGTCCAGTATATACTAGACAATCAAATGTTTACCAAAGGCAAAGAGGAGGTCAGAAATTGTAATTAATGAAAGCTTGCTCTCTCTATCTTTATATCTATCTGTCCATCTATCTAGTATGTGTGTATATATGTGTGTGTTTGTATACACACAAATATATATATATAAAGATAGTGTAAGTAAAACTGGGATAGATAGATGGATGGATGGATGGATGGATAGGTAGATAGATAGGTAGACAGACAGATATAGATGTCATCAAAAAATATCAGGGCTTAGGAAAGCATTTAAAATAAATTCCACCCTTAAAGAATGGTTTATATTCCAAATTTGGAGGTTTAAATTCAGACTTAAATAACTGAGTGAACAAGCCAACACTGAGAAGTGTCTATGGAACAGCCATTCACCTATTGTGGGAGTCTCCTAGGAACTGAATCCGGGTGTGTGCTACGGAAGGACAGGGCGGGGGGACACACAGTGAGAAGATTTCCACTTTTGTCACCACTTCTAAAGATGAGACTTATTATGGTCAACAACTCACCAAAAACAAATGTCATCTACCCAGAATTAACAAGCAATTTTATCACAGGCAGACAGTCCCTCAGAATAAATCCAGCTCCATTATCCCACTGTAAGGTCATACTGATTTACCATATATTTCACACGCTTGTTAAGAAACTCACCTATAATATATCCCTCAAAATGTCTTTAGAATCAAGATGATGGTGACCCTGTCTACCCCATAGCTCTGGTCCCCAGAGAGGTGAAATATGTGCTATAAAGAAGAGAGGCTTGATTTTTACACACGGTTGCTTAGCATCAAGTACTTTTATGTCAAAAGACAAATGGCACCAATAAAATAGCTTATTACAAAGGCTACCAAGCAGCCCTAAAAAAATCAGGACCCAGTGCCAACTTCCCAAAGCAACTCTCTCCGCTGAATTTGATATTTATTGTTGTTATGATTTTTCACACAACGAAATCCCTCAGAAGCCCTCTCCCTTGGTAATTTTTAACTCCAATATCTCGTCTTCCAACCATAACCTTTTTGCCATTCACACCCTGGCAAATACACTCATTTTTCCTTTTGCCCTCAAATAGATCTGTAGTTCATTCTTGATTCTTCTACATTTTATACCCGCTGACCAATTTTTCTTAAGCTCTCTTTTGCCCCGCCCTTCTCCTTTGCCCTTCCTTTAAATGCTGATGCTCCAAGGCCTTTCATGAGATTCGCATGTCCCCGCTTCCTGGGGCAGAGTGAATCTCTCCCTTCTCCTCCAAGTCTTCCACACAGTTCTTGCTATACCTCCTTCTGCAGCATGCTCCTCCCTCTGCGGCTGCTTATCTATCTGTCTCCCACTGCTGGGCTCAGGTTTTTGAGGACAGGAAATATACTGGACCACAACACCTAATTAATAGCAGGTCTTCAATAAATGGGAGATTACTGAGCAAGTGCTGAGAAACTGGTAAGTGGGTGAGGAAGAAAGAGAAAGCTAGAAACAGTGAATTCTGAAAGTAGGCATAGAATAGCGGTTAAGGGGAAAGACCACAGAGCAAGCTGTCAGGGTTCAAACCCCAGCCCTGTCATTTTCCAGCCGTATGGCCTTGGGAAAGGTACCTACCTTGTTGAGTGTTGTGACAAATAATTGAGTTAACATATGCCAAACACTTAGAAAAGTGCCGTTAAGCATTTCTAAATGCTTTGAGCATTAGAAATTAACATTTACACAGTGGATTAGTCCTTTAAGAATATGTTTACTCTCTATTAATAAAACAAAGTTATTAATAAAATTAGAAGTTTAATTTTTTGAAAAGAGTCTTCTTATTGAAAAGAAGCAAACCCACAGATGCCTAGACCTCTACCTCTGGTCATGTTGACTGTGCACATGTCCTAGTTTACCTATGACAACAAAGAATTCACTTAACATACCTACCAAAATTCAAGTTATATGAAACAGTTCCATTTTTTAAACATATGAATTATACCAATTTTTCCCACAATATTATATGAAAAGAGCCCATAATTAGTTTTTCAAATTCTCAGATCACAATTCCCAAACTTGGAGAGCAAATGGAAAGTAAGAACAGGTGGAATTTGTCTAACAAGACTGTGGATGCAGAGGTACAAAAAAATGAACGGGAACTTGAGTCCAGGGAAGTCATAACCACAAACTCAGAGCATCTCCTTCCTCCCTTCCTAGTCCTGGCGCCAGGCTCCTGGGAGGCAGTGGGAAAGCCCAAAGTGCCGTCACCTGGCCTAGGCAAGAGGCCTATTTATTCAGGAGGAGTCAGAGCTGCAGAGTATTTGGTCATGGCCCTTAAAACCAAAGGTTCAGTCGTAGAGGAGGGAAGATTGGTGAAAGATGATCTATATGGGAAAAAAAGAAAAGCTAAACTGATTGGTGCTCTTGCTCTAAGGGCAGCCCTAAACAATCCTCTTTTCTGAGATCTGGGACCCAGTCGTGCCTCAAGACACGACACACGGCCCAGCTTCTCAGGGGCCACCTTACCAGCCTGAGCTGTATCCTGACGGGGGAAGTAAATCAAAGCTCCCGCACCCCACTCCCAACTGTCTTGTCCCTGCTGAGGCCAGTGTTTGCAGGGCAGGCTCTGCAGAGAAATTCAGTCTGATTTTTTTCCTAAAATCGTGGTCCTGAGAGAACAGCGGTTAGGCAGGTTAATGCTCTCTCCATCTTATAACAGTACTTTCACAACAGATGTGTTATTGCTATTTTGTGTTCTGGAATATGAATCATAACATGCAGCAATTACTACTGAATTACTTTTAAGTACACCACTGAAATAGAAAGCCTCATTAACCAGCCGTGCTCTCTCCATTAGCAAACTAATCATTAGAGTAAGGCCCTCTAGGAGGAAGGGGAAAAAACTCCCAACGCAGAACCTTTACAGCCTCTTTGCACATAATTGCAGGCCTCGGCTTGGGAAACCTGGCTCTCTGATTGCGAGGGAGACACCAAAATTCAGAACTAATCTTGGCTGCTATCAAACTGAGAATCAATCAGGAGAAGAAATCTGCTTTTTCCCCCCTATATTGCCCAGCATAATTTAGAAGACACAAATACAAAATTCCACTTTTTAGAAGAAAAATGTCCAAATGACTTCCTATGTTTTAAATGTGTGCTAAGGAATATAGCAAAACAATATAAAAAGTATTAGGCAGACGTTTCAAAAATGTTTGTCATCTTTGGGGAGAATATATCAAAAAAATAGGTAGAAAAAGATAAGGTAGTATATAATTAATCCAAAGCTAAATTGGTGTGATATCAATGATAAACTGTAAATGGGCTCAAACAAGAGTGAGATCAGTAACACTGGGGGATGGCAGGTTCAAGAATAAATATTATGACTCGAGAAAGGAAAGGAAGTATCATTTTAGGTTATCCCCTAAAGACTATTAGTTTACTATGCTGCTAAGATCATTAAAAAACAGGAAAATACTGGCCATTATCAGAAACATGTCAAAGACCATAGTGAGGACATTATTCTACTCTTGCATCCAAGGAGAAAAATTCCCAGTCCCCGTCACCTCGGAAGGTGATCTGAAACATGTTTAGGTGAAGTCACAGACGACAGAATCCCGTTATTTTTCTTTACCAGCTTTTATTTATTTTTAACCTTCCTTTAAATAAGCTACGGAAAATTACCATAAAGAACTTAGCAGCAATAAGCGTAGGGAAACAAATTTAAAAATCAACGTGAAAATCTATAACTCTTCTAAAATAAAATGTCTATTTAAAAAACAGTAGACACCATGAGGGAAACTGGATAATGGGTACAAGGGACCTCTTGGTATTATTTTTACAACTTCTTACCAGTGTATAATTATCTAAAATTATTTTTTTTTAATCATCATGAGAGCAAAATCAGAATGCAAACATTGTAACTATATGAGTTAATTTGAATAACCACGATGAAGTTTAAAATTTGTTTCTATGCATCCTTAAAGCAAAAGCATAAAGCCACCAAATTCTAAATGAAATTTCTTATAAGAAGCTTTATGTTATATAAAGGATGGGAAGGCATGTGATGGACAATGGACTCCACAATACATTCCATTTGGCAGTTTGTAATTGCCACAGTCTAAACGTTTGTGTCCCTCCAAAACTCGTATGTTGAATCCTACTCCTCAAGGTGATGGTATTAGGAGGTGACTAAGTCATGAAAACGGAGCCCCAATGAATGGGATTAGTGCCCTTGCCCCCTTCCACCATGTGAGGACACAGCAAGAAGACAGTCGTCCATGAACCTAATGCAAGCCCTCATCAGACACCAAATCTGCCAGTGTCTTGATCTCTGACTTCCCACCCTCCAGAAGTGCAAGCAATAAATTTCTGTTGTTTGTAAGCCACTCAGCCTCTGGTATTTTGTTATAGCAGTCTGAAGGAACTAAGACACTTACGCAGGCTTCAGCAAGAGGAAAGAGGGGCGGTGTCAATGGAATCTAAAAGAACCTGGGACCTCGAGGAGTGACCAGGTACAAGTCCTGTAGGCACACTCAATGCCCCTTTCTCTTAGGCAAGTTTCTGCTAAAAGCTGTTTGTCTGAAAGGTTCTGGGTACATTCTAATCTGCCTCCTGAGACCAATATTCCAAACTGCTGATGACAACTCTAAATGCACAGGAGATCAGACAGCAGAAAGCAGGGCAAGACCTTGTTAGTCAAGTTGAGACATTTAACCAGACCTTCCCCAACAAAGCATATACCCGGGGTGGGGTGGGACGGGGGGCGGCTAAGGAGGCTGGGGGCTAAACACGGTATTTCCTTGGGCAGCAAAAAGATTCTGCTCTGACATTTAGACAAGTATTTGATAGAGACCCCAGGAATCCACACACGGGAGGATGGCAGAAATGCTGTGAACTTCGTAAGTTTTCAAAATGAGCATTACCAGTTTCCTAACCTAGTCAATGATAACTTCAGATAGTCCCAAGGCACATCTAATTCTGAGAAGCATGGCTTCCTGAAGAGGTCTTTGATGTCACTAGTCCCAGAGAGCTGAATGAATTGGCTTCTTGCACCTGAGCAATATTTAACATGTGCCAACTGAATGCAGAGTAACTGCCAAAGACAGTGAAGATTCATGTGTGGATTTAGAAGGGGGGGTGTACCGAGTTCTGTCTTGACTTCTATTTTCACCTTGAGTTTATAAGAATGAGAGAGGATGTATGTGCAAAAGAACAATGAGGATTACTTAAGTCTGAAGGAAGAATAAAGACAGAAGAGTAACATATTATTCTGGCAATGCTTTGTTTTATAAATTACTTGGCCGCATTTGGCCAAATCCATAATGAAATTTTAAGTACCGTGTTTTCATCATCGATCATTTTTCCATAAAAGTCTAATAACTACACTAAATTTTTGAAGAGTTGATTTAATTAAAATTAAATTCAATAGATGTTTATCACCTATTTACTATGTATGAGGCATTATCCTAAGACTTGATAAACCCATTTGTACAAGGCCCTGTCTTCAAATACTTCACAATCTAATCAGGAAAAGGAAAGAGGAGAAGATATGTAATGAATACAAACAGCACTGTTTTGGACTGAACTGTGTCCCCCCTAAATTCCTATGTTTAAGTCCTAATCTCCAGTACCTTAGAATATGACTGTATTTGGAGATAGGACCTTTAAGAGGTAATTAAGATTGAATGAGGTCATTTGGGGGAGCCCTAATCTAATGTGACTGGTGTTCTAAGAAGGGGATGAGATACCAGGCAGATGTGTGCACAGAGAAGGGCCACCTGAGGACACAAGGAGAGGTCTGCAAGTCAAAGAGAGAGGCCTCAGGAGAAACCAAGCCTGTGGACACTTTGATCTTGGACTTCCAGCCTCCAGAACTATGAGAAAATAAATTTCTGCAGTTTAAGCTATCCAGTCAGTGGTATTTTGTTATGATGGCTCTGCAGACAACTACAGCCACCCTGTAGGGGAAGCAGTGATACATAGCATAAGTGATTTTTTACTTAATTGCAGGAATCAGGAGAGACTTCATGGAAGAAGCTCCTAGGATGGGTTCTAGAGGATGGGTGGCATTCTGAAAAATGAAGGTGAGGGAAAAGGGGGAAAAAATCATCCCAGGCATGAGCCAAGATCCCAGGGTAGCAAGGAATAGAATGTTTGGAAGGCAGCCAGTTGCCTAGTTTGATAACATTCTGATGTCCTGTGGGTAAGGAAAGGAGACCCTATTAAAGCTATACAGTAATGGGCTTTGAATGGTAGCATGAGGAATACATCTAGAATTTGGTAGAGACAGGACTACACATAAAAGAGAAATTATTAATTACCCAGCCTTTAGGTGCAACAGGAATGACTATTTCAGGAGAATAGCCTTGTACACGGCAAGGAAGTTTATAAAATTTCTTACATTTTCTTTTTTTTTAAAAAGTACACACACTAAAGTTCGAAGCATAAATTTATTATAAGATTCTGAAGTTAGTGTGATACAATCATTTCTGAGATTACATGCTTAGATATACAGTGATATTATTTCACTGCGAGCTAGTCTGAATTCTGAAAAGCTTGCAAAAATAAAAACCACTCTCTAAAAAAAGGACACTAACCCAAATCCTAAACTCCTACTCTTTACATAGTCTGTTAGGTGTCACACACAACACTGAAGTGGTACATGTCCTTCTAGGAAACTGAATAAAAAGCGACTGAACTAAACAAATCCCTCATTAGAAGCCAGCTCTGTCTTCAAACTTGATCGTACAACTCAAGGAGACACTCAGGCTCCCTCTGAATTGAAATGTCTACTTCAATTAATAAACAAGAAGGTATGATATTTTACACCATTAATTACACTATTTCTCATTAGACCATGGAGAATACTGTTAGATCGTTCTCCCAGCAACATTTATTTACACCCCCTTAATTCGCAGACCCCAGTGAAACTTAGATAATTAAAGGAGTGTTTAAAACTTAGATCATTAAAACAACATTGGCCAAACACAGTAAGTTTCCACAGACATCAGAATAAAGTAAAAACCCATTTCAGGCTGACCTTTAATTACATTCTTTCTGTTTGTCACACACAAATGTCAAAATACCCACGTTATTGCATTTCAAGGCGAATAAAAACCCAACAATTGCTACAGAAACCATGAAAATGGATGCTGTAATCCTGTTTCTTAGGTATGTAACCTAGTAGAATGTAGGGAATTTTTCTTTTTCTTTTGGTGAGGAGGAGTGGCCCTGAGCTAACATCTGTTGCCAATCTTCCTCTTTTTGCTTGAGGAAGATTCGCCCTAACCTGAGCTAACATCTGTGGCAATCTTCCTCTATTTTGTATGTGAGATGCCACCACAGCATGGCTTGATGAGCAGTGCGTAGGTCCATACCCGAGATCCAAACCTGCAAACCCTGGGCCACCAAAGCAGAGTGCAGAAACTCAACTACTATGCCACCAGGCTGGCTCCAAATGCAGGGAATTTTAATTTGCAGTAAATAAAGCCAGATTCCTTATTTTTGAATGCATTTGGGGACCTGGGATGCGAAGGTGACAATCCCTTCCAGGCTTTGGCCCAGCTTTATTTATTGAAGGAGGAAGAGAAAAAAAGAGAAAAACTACCCCAATCCTAACGCCATTTCACAAGACTCATGCAAGAGGAAAGTGGTTTGCCTCTCTTGAAGGATTTCGTTCAATAATGGAAGTTTCCTTCCTTTAGGAGGAAGAGATGAACTCCCCAGCCATAAGGTGACATTTCAGTGGCATGGGATGGCCCAAGGCTGGGAGTTCCCCAGTGCAGCAAAATGGGGAGGCTGGTGCCCATGAGACTGCAGCTGTGACTCCCAACAGCTCTCTTCCCGCTGCATTTCCCCAAGCAAACAACAGGGGACGCTTTCCCAATGGAAAGATCTTTGCTGATCAGGCTTCCTCCCTCCAGTTAGGACTGTGGAGGAGGCAGCACTGAGGGGTACACCACTGGCCAACTAACTCCTCCGCAGCCCCAAATGAGACAGAGAGAAGGAAAAAAATACCTGGTAAGCTTCAAGTATAAAAAGCAAGGCTGTCCTTTTGAAGAACATTCTATATAAAGTCAGGCAATCCACCTCTCACACAAATGCAACTTGCTTTCATGATAGAAACCCCTGGGCCACCTGCTCTCTCAAGGTAAAACTATTGAACTAAAAATAAGAATGTATTGATTTTGAGGGATATTGTGTCTCAGCAGAAAAGGAAGGTCCCCGGGTTTTAAGAAAGTTTGGAGGGAGGCTGGTTATTGAACAAATGCTACATATTTGTGAGCAACCAGGGTGCATTTCTATATATAGCACTATTTTTTTGTGAAGCTGCAGTAAAAATCACCTTTGGACACAGCATCTTATCCAAAAGCAAAGTCATTTGTGGATGCCCTCCCAGAGAAACCAAAGGACTGCCAAACAGGAACGCGAGCCTCCAAGTCTCCTGATACTATTCTTTTTCATTAAAATGTAATATATTAAGTTAACAGATAAAAATTTTCCAATAAATCCAAAAAAAAATTTAAATACTAGAAAATCTTGTCTTAAAACATTAACACTTACAGAACCCAATTATGATTAGAACGAAAGTCCAAGGAAATGAGTATTCCATACAGATACCCACAGTGACATGCATATAACCACCCACATTTCTCACTCTGTGGATTGAGTCCAGTGTGACATAGGTCTACTAACTGCCCATCCCTCTCAGAGCCTTAGTCTTCAAAGACATGACTAGATTATTATGTGCCAAGAAAGTAAACTAAGTGGGACAGAAAATATTCATGAGTTATTACCCCTGAACCGGGAGCCCGGACATTGGTCCTGTTCAGGGAGGAGCCACGTGCCGAACAGGATCTTCAGGCCACCTTCACCAGAGAATGAAACAGGGTAATCGGTAAAGGTGCCAAGCATCAAGCACCACGGGGGTCATCTGGGAATCCCTCAGCAAGGAGAAGGTGGCCCTGTTTTCAGGGGCAACCTCGTCCCTGCTTGGGGTCACTTTCTGAGTGAAGTCTTTCAGATCAGGACTCCCTACTCCCATCTTTTAAGACACTCCCACTACAGACCCAGTGGCCAGTGCTCAGAGAAATTAGACAGGTGGTCAGCTGGAGGGTGGCTGTGGCTGCAGGAGGAGCCGGCCCTACATGGTCAGTGCAACTCACCTCTCCATGGTGAAATGTGCAGACACATCTGCCTGCATTTTCCCCATTCAGAATGCACTTATACATCAGCAAAGAGAATTCCCACCTATGTCCCATCTATTCCCCTCCTCCAAGCTCCCCTTTGACATTCACCCTCTGGTCTTTACATAGTGGAGCATAGGATGTGCAAGTGACCCACATCAGAAAAGGGTGTGGTCATTTCTGAAAAGTACCCACAGCACATGAAGTCATCTAGGTACAGGAAGAGTTGGCCATTTCAACTCATTACATCTAAGGCATCTGGTCCTGCCACAGTTCAACAGCTGGTTCTTGACAGCATTCAAATAGACCAGACAACACTAAGGAGGGGTTGCAGGGACACTGGGGAAGAATGGAGCCATCGGAGGATCCCAGTCTGGGTAGGAATGTCTGGAGGCATGAGCAGTGAACAAGAGGACCCTACCTGAAGTGTGGAGGGGATAAGGGACTGCCTTAGTCCCAGTTATTTCTGCCTGGTTGTCCTTAAGACACAGATGGGAGGCCTGGTCTCAATGGTGTCTGTATCAGGCTGAGAAAAACACTTTAATTTTACAAACGGGTTGAAAACCACCAGTTTACATTTACATCATTTACCATATACTGAATTTCTATCTATGTGAGCCATGTGTGCTAGTCATTTATCTCTTTATTTTTACTTCCAGCCAGTTAATTTCCATTTTACATATTTAGCCATCTTCTGCAATTTTTTCATTGAATACTTTTTATGTTTATCAAGTTTTTATTCAGAAAATTTATTCAGAAAATTTTATTCAGAAAATTTCAGTTGCCTTTGCTTTTGTTCTCAGAACTCACGTGATAGTGCCCTGACTTAGACAGGCCCTGATTGCTGGTACAAGGGTCAGGGGTGAGGTCCCTGTTCTGGACAGAGCATGCCCTGCCTGTCTAACCTGGGATCACTAGATACCTCAAATAAGTACAGGCTTCTTCATTCAAGTAAAAGAGAGATGAGTAATCTACCTAATATTCAATAGTCTACATAACACTCATAAGACTCTCCCAAGGCTTCCACGATTCTCCTCAGCCCCAACCTGAAAGAAGATTCCTCTCAGAGTACACTGAGTGAGCAACGTGGATCTTACTAAAGATTTCACAGGGAGAAGTTTACACCCACAGAATTACACCAAGCCCTGCAGGCACAGCTCTTCTCAAATCTTTCTTTTCAGCCTCCAGCCACCAGTCTACACTCTCTCCACCTCTCCATGAGAGGTCTCTGAATCTCACTGGCTTTTGTCTCCCCTTCGGGGACATTTTCAGGAGCCTCTCAATCTCTCCCATTTTCCTACACAGAGAAATTTAATTCTATCCCAGTTCCTACTTCACATCTTGTACCCCTCACCTGGCACTTAACACTGGCTTCAAGGACGCAATGGGCTATCATTGTGACAACGCTGATTCTATACTCAGCAAACCACAGATTTTCCACAACTAAAATCCTTGGAAGGCAGTGGTGAGTACGAATAGGAAAAAACTTATACTACTGCATATTCAATAAAAATGAGCCTGCAAATAAAAACCAACAGCAACAAATTAGGTTAGAAGCTATGGTGAAAGGACCCATTATTATGGAATTCCTAGGGAAAAGTGGTGTGTTGGCCAGTTCTAGTAGTTTAAAAGCCACAGAGATCTGTTCCTGAATCCTCAAATACAAAGACAAGTATCTGAGACCAGGAAGGAAAGTCTCTGGTGAGCAGGAGCAATAGAAGAAATGGGATTCTGGCAAAGCATCTGGGCTGTGAGGAGAGGAAGCTACGCCAAGTCCAGGGATTCTGACAACAAGGTCAGCAGCCCAGAATGGGCTAATTTTTGGCAACATCGAAGATAAAAAAAGGAAATTATGATTACTAAGGTAAGAAAAGGAAAAGGAATCTTTGAAAATTGATTTCTCTATATCTTACTTCATAAAAGTCTTCCCCAAACAGAAAAGCTTCAACAAGTTTAGCTTCTTTTCAAAAGATTTTATAAAGGATTAAGGAAATTTCCTATCAGGATCCAGTCGAAAGCAAAACATCATTTTCCTTCACCCTTCCCCTAACCAGCTTCCTCGCCTGATTTTCTTGTTTCATTAGAAATATTACTGCTTTCTAAGTCCACCAGGCTCAAAACATCCGTTTGTTTTTGGTTTTTTGTCTGAACATCCATGCAAGGGCCAAATGCTGAAAATGTGACCCACCTCATTTTACTCCCTGAATGAAGGCATGAACAAACCAGCCATTCTGGTCAAGCCCTCATGGCACAGTCTCTCCCAATGATTAATATCGGAAAATACTGGTTCACTTAGTAACGCAGATCTTCCAAGGGTTAACGCACTTCACTATACAATATCAAAATATTGCAAAATCTCACCAGAAAAGTTTTGCAGTACTGTATTGGTATGCTATTAAGCTCACAGCGGCAAATATAAATTTTTCCAAATTCTCATTTTCTCTCGAAGGGGCAAATTTTATCATTGGCAATAAAGGCTGTCAATGCTTTGAAGTGACAGGCTCACATTGCCCTTTTCCATGAAAATGTTTGCCAAATACCCAAGTCTGAATAACTATAATATGTCAATTAATCTTCCACATAAAAATGGTGCCCCTTGAAAAAAGCAGCTAGTTCAGCTTGCAACTCAAACATGTGTGGAAGTGCTTTTCCTCAAGACAACCAATCTTCTTCAGGATGCAGCAGAAGGGTGTTATAAGTACTTCCCATATTGTCACATAGAATACTAAAAGGATGTGAACCTGAGGGTTGAGATTTTTACTGATTCATCAAAGACATTCTTGAGTGAAACTGGTATTTTTTTCTGCAGGGGCACGGAGGTGAAAAATACAATGACTACAGCTTGGTGGCATGGCCTCCATTTATGCTAAGGCACCAAAAGTTTTCCCAGCATTGGCTTTGCACCATCAATACATATGTCAAACCCAGTGAAAAAGGAAAATTACACCTTAGTATTATTAGCAAAATAGTTTTGTCTTTGCAGACCCTCCCCGAAAACGGTCTAGGGAGACCCCTAGGAATCTGCAGACTCCATCTTGAGAACCTTTGATCTAGATCATTAAAATTCATTCCTAACAGGCCTGCCTGTCTCCAGTGATCTACATGGCAGATAATTCTTATCTCAAATGCTGCCAGATTCACCTATCTAAAGCACAAGTACAGATATCCATCCCTCCTGCCCCCATCAAAATCCTTCAAGTCCCCCACCGCACCCCCGGAGGACAAAATTAACTGCAGATTCCAACAGTGACATTAAGGATGCCCTGTGAGATTGTCTAAGCTGTTTTTCCTGCCTGGCTCTCCCATCTCCTGCACTCATACTCTTCTGTCTGGTCAAACAGAAGTTTGGTTTTCCCAGCTGAGCATATCCTTCTATAATTTCCTCTGCCCTGAATGCACCTGTCAATATCCGATTGTTGCTTAAACCTATGGTCCTCACTCCTGACTGGCTGCATGGGAGAATCACCTAGGGGTCTTTTTAAAAAACAGACCTAAGCTCCTCCCTCTAAAGATTCTGACTTAATTTGAATGTGGCCAGACCTGGGAATAGGTATTTTTAAAAGCTTCCCAAGTGATACTCAGTTGAAACCTAATGAGTCCATCTTACGTGCTACTGCCTGAAGGAAAGCCTTGTAGATTCCTTCAGGACGACAAGTGCACTCCTTCTTTGGACACCTGCAGCCTACTGTCCCCATGTCCTCCATGGCAGGCACATTTCATTTCTGCCTTGTTGTTCTGTTTATCTCATCTCCCAACCAAGCTGCACACTCCTGCAAGACAGCACGTTGCTGCATTCCTTCCTGTGTCCCCTGTAGTGCCAAACACAGGGCTCTGCCCAGGACACAGATTCAACAGATTCTTTGTACATGTGTACATGGTAAAATACACATGACATAAAGTTTACCATTTTAAAGTATACAATTCAGTAGCACTAAATAGATTCACAATGTTGTTGCAACCATCACCAGTATCTAGTTCCAGAACTTTTTCATCATCCCAAATGGAAACCCCATAGCCTATAGCAGTCATTCCCCATACTCCACTCCCTTTAGCCTCTGGCAACCAGTAATCTACTGCCTCTATGGATTATATATCCATATGACACATAAGCCAATGCATGTGGTCTATATATCTCTATATACACATAATATATTATATGTATGATCTATAAGCCAATACATGGAGGGGGTGGGGGGGGTGGGGGGACTCTAACTTCCCTTGGAGTTCCACAGCCCTCCTTCCACTGCTTCACAAGAACTCACAAGCTGTAGCCCTCTGAAGCCTACCTTCCCAAGCAAACTTCAGGTCTTTTTCAAGTTAAAGTGCCAAGTTTATTGTAGTAGTTATGTATTTCTTAATCATTTAACATGTGTAAAACCATGCTACCATTTTTATTTGGTTCCTACTTTTTCTTTTTTTAATGTGTCACTGATTATGTTTTTCAATATTGGGTCTTTAACCCTATTTTTCCCGTCAGTGCTGTGGTTCCCATTGCGAAATTTTGCGCAGCATCGTGATTTTTAGCAACACAGAAGGTGCGTTATAGCAGACCTGACTGTATGGCTTCTACTTCAAAACAGAAGCTTAGGTCTGAGACCCAGCTTTCTGCTTCTTCCTTTACTTTGAGTCAATCCTGGACATCCAAACAAAGATGTCACTGCATTTATAAGTCTCTCTGCATGCAGGTCCCTTTTTAAAACTTATTCTCACATCACTGTTAAGTAGGAACAGCCTCCTCCTCCACAGTCAGAAAAAATCCACCTAAGACTTCCTGCACGAGATACAGAGCTACCGGATAAGGAAATTCTCATTGCCCTTATCAAATCATCCGTTTTCCACAAAGATCTCCGATCTGCTTGCAGATCTCTCAGTTAACAGAACCACAGAAACAAGATTGAAGGAGCAGTTTCTCTAAAAATCCCTGGAGCGAGCTTATGCTATATACACTTTTCTCCTTCATAATTTTTACAGAATTTATGAGAATTCTTAAGAAATTTATTGCCACTCAACAAAATTTAACTGAACTGCTTCAAATTAAAATAATTCAGAGAGAAAAAGGCAAGATGATAATTAGAGTAAGACTGAGAATAATTTGGAGAAAACATTTTGGCCTCTTAATGTACCCAAAATATACCATCAAAATAAAATTCATACCACACAAAAACAGAGTAACAAATATCCAATGGCTTTACATTATATATAGAAATAACTGCCCAAAAGAGCCTTCCGCCTATGCCTCATATTCAGGTGGCCACAAGGACTTCTCTGCTTGCTTCAAATTCCCCTTCTCACCTTCCTCCCCTCTGTAATGCAGACTAAGACGCGAAGACTATCTTCTTTTCTAACTCCTAGAACCCCAGCCAGGGCGTGTCCTCAACCCATGAATCAAACAGGCCTGTCTGGCAAAAGAGGGCGTGGTGAGGAGGGAAGAAAGCTCAGCGAACTGCCAGTCCTCCATTCCTACTGCTGCTTCCCAAACATTACATCTGCTGTGTACACACAGTCGTAGCCCACTCACTTCAATGACCATGCAGAAGACACAAAAAAGCTCCACTTGCCCCCAGATGTAGATGGGTCTTTCCCTAGAAATCTAAATTTCCAGCACCCACAAATAGCTCTTATATATCTCTTTATCTTTTCCTAATGAGACTGTGTATCCACGTGAAAAAAGAGACAAGGATGGGGCCAGAGCTAGTCACTCCTGTTAGCTGCCTGTTTCCAATAGTTGTTGGCAGTAAAAACATCCTTAGACAACAGCCAAGGAGTTATGTCATTCCATCAAGGACCGGGAGCAGGGGAGGAGATAGGAATTCCGCTCCAAGACAAGAAGTGGAAACCATAGCAGAAAAAATAGGTTGGGGTGGGGTGGGCGGCAGAGGAAGATAGGGAAGTGAATGAGCTGCAGCATCTCAGAGGCTCTGCTAGAAGCCTCCGCCTCACCCCCACCACAGCCCAGAGCCTTCAGCCTCTGTCCCCACCCTTCTGCTGCAGTAGACCACCATCAGCCCAGGCAGCAGAAGGGGTGCAGGGCAGAGCAGAAATGCCCAAGGACATAACAACACTGAGGAAAGTAGGTTCTGCCTCTCCAAAGTTAAAAAGCCAACACGGTCTCAGGATCTTAGACTGGCTTCACTATCTACTGTGCTGTTGGCACTCAGACACCTCAGACACATTAAGGCCACATGAGAACCTAATACTTATTGAAACATAGCATCTATGGCAACCTGTGTGCCAAATCCAAGCAACCGCATCCTAATGAACTTTGGAAATGCAGCCCTTTCATAAGGAAGCAGTACGGGGTGGTGGCTCTGAAGTCAAACAACCTGCGGTTCAACCCAGCTCCACCCCTCCGTGGGCTCTGATTTCTGGCAGTCATCTTGTAAAGAATGCATTTATGAACTAGCAACTCTTACTTACTGAGTACCTACTATATGCCAGATACCATGCTAGATATATTATATTTGTTATATCCTCACAATCAAACTGCAAGATTAAATAACTTATTCAACATCATGTATACAGAAAATGGCAAAGCTAGGATTTGAATCTAAGTCAGCCTGACTCCAAATCTCATGCCTCCTTCCCGTCTCAAATAGCCTTCTACACTATATATGACATCTTCTGTAACTCTCAATAAAGAGTCTCTAACTTCCAAGCAGTCTTCTTCCTTCTGGGGACAGTAGCAAGACTTCATCCTGTGCTAGATTCAATAAATTCTCCTGTGTTCTATGGAGCACAGGTTCCTGATGCTTCTCACAGAGGTCCATACCTACTCTCCCCTGACAAAATGTTTAGCATAGTTTCATACAATCCACAGGGGCAAAGTTTCTTCTCCTCTTGTGCACTTTATGTTCCCACAGTCACTAACCTCTTGGCATTAGGTTTGATTCTCTTGAACTTTCCAAACCTTCCCTTCCAGGCTTCCCATCTCTATTATTTCATCATCCTTGTGTAGGAACCCTTCAACCACTCTAACGTGAGAGAAAACAGAAACATGCTGTTTGAAGACTTTTACCTTTTAAAAATTTAGATTGCATTTGCACACATCAGCAAAGAAGATAACTCTAGGCAAGAAGACTCAGAGACCAACAAACAGATATTTTAGGGCCTGTGGGCCCCCTTTATGGTTCCCCTTCATTGACCCCACCCATCCACCAAAACTGCTCTCTCCAAAGTCACTGATGACATTCCCAGTACAAAATGATAGTTGATCTCTTATTTAATATAAGTGAAGCCCACTTCTATTTGCATACAGAGTATAAGAGTTCACCACCACTACTAGACTTTGATCAATTTCTCCATCCACTTCTATTAGTATTTGATTTACATTTCTTCCTGAGTGCAAAAAATGCTGCAAACAATATTAAATGATTTTTTTGCATTTAATTTATCCCTTGAATTCTGCTTTGTCTGGTATTAATATTGTCATAGCTGATTCTCAGATCCTAACCTATCTTTTTATTTTTAATTCTGGCAAGTCATTATGCTTTTTAAATTGTTGTTAAAAAACAGAAAACAAAATTTACCACCTTAGCCATTTTTAAGTGTACAGTTCAACAGTGTTAAGTTTATTCAATTGTTGTGAAACAGATCTCTAGGACTCTTTCATCTTGCTAATCTGTAACTCTATATCCATTCAACAACTCCCCATTCTGTCCTCCCTGGAGCCCCTGGTAACAACCATTCTCCTTTCTGTTTCTATGAATTTGATGTCTTTAGAGGTGGGTCATTATGCTTTAATACTGTCTCTTATAAACAGTATTTAGTTGGATTTTTAAAAACCCAATCTGAATTTTAACCCTGTAGTGTTTAGCCCAGTTGCATTCATTGAGATGACGGATATATTTCCATTTATTTTTGACATTTTATTTGAGCCTTTTGGGCATTTCTGTACTATGTATTTATCTTCTATTTCATTACAAAGACTAGGTTTTTGTCTGCTTTTACTTATTTTAGTATTTTGGAAGTTGAAATTGTTTCTACTTTACTAGTGGATATCTTTAAGTTACCAAATACATGTCAGATCCTGTATTTCTCTAATGATGAAGTCAAAAACAAGATCACTTCCAATACTCTCATATGCAGGGATAAGAGATTTAGCATATTATCACAAAACATGTAACATGAAGGGAAGGCTGTCTTTGTAAGAAGTACCATGAACAAACCTTTGACTCAAAGTCAAAATAATGGCCTAGTTAACCAGTCTCAGTTTCCATCAATCATTTCTATAATTCAAGCAAAGAACATCTAGAATTTTAGCTATCAGAAAGCTCTTATTCCTGTATAGAAGAGGAAATACTTTTCTAAATGATTCCACCCACTGTATCAACTATTTACTCAAATTTTCCACTACCTATTCACAGAATACTCATGGTAAATTTTACATTCTGGATCTGATATGGCCTTGAACTATCTTCTTGCCATGTCTTCCTATTAAAACTCAAGGCAGGCAAACTAATTTCCATCCTCCCCTAAATCAGCTGTAATAGGAAGGAAAATATGCTTTAAAAATTAAAGGATATGCTATAATCCCTAACAGAAGGAATCTATAAAGGAATCCGTCTAGAAGTAATAGAAGAGCTATTCCCAGTGGCACCCCTATTGCTCCATCCTTGTACTAATTATAATTAGGACTTTATCATGAGAACAGGGCATTAGTTTTCCTGAACATGGAGAAAACTTTTTAAGTGACATCATAAGTCAACATTCTATACAACTTATTCTTACGTGTAACATACAGGGTAAGTGAGAAATGGACATACCTTGTCATTTACATTTCAGTAAGAAATGAATTGACTAGAGTATTCCACGTGACCTCACAGCCATACTAAAGGACAGTCCACCAGCATAACCCCTCTTTTAGCCAAGGACCAAAGCCCAGCTCTCTTTCTCATTCCTCCAGTGTAAAGAGGGAAGATGACGGCCTGGAAACAGATGAGCAATACATGAAGAGAGATCTAGCCATTCATGGGCCATGTAGACTTGGGAAACCTCATTATCTCATTTATAAAATGGAGATAATATCACCAACTACTTCATAGGACAATTTTAAGGATTAAATAAGGTATTAGTAACTGCCTAGCACAGTGCCAGGCCCATAGTCGGCACTCATTGAGTATTCTTTAAAAAAAAAAAAAAAAACCACTTGGTCAGTTTCCTTGTTTTTAATACAAGGAACAAATTCACACTCATTAAAGCAATACATTCACTAATACATTTCATGCATAATTTAGTTTCATTTCTTCTCATCACTTTAAAATACAGGTTGTATTTGAATCTATTGGTGTGCTGAAAAGTGATAAGAAATAAATAGACTCAGATGAGACATTCATATCAAAAATGAGTTTGGCTTCCCAAGTACCAAACATCTTTTCATAAGGAATCTTCATGTGGGAACGTGACCCTAAAGCACTGAGTTAAACTGGGGTCTCATTGTGAAAACAACAAACCTGAAATTCCATAGCTCCACCAAATTTGAAATTATAAACAATACTGAATTATACATTTTAAAAGTTATGTCCCTAATGAAGGGATGAGTGAGTTCACCCTCAGGTAATTGTAATATCTACTACTTTCTATAACATCTTTATGAATTAAATTACAGTGTGTGGGGAAAATCATACGTTTTAGAGACAATGCTTTCCCCCTCATCAGGATGACCCAAAGCCTTCTCTATCATGTCATTTGCAGTAATTATCTTGCTTCTCAAAAATCCAAACTAGCTATTTTAAAAATACCAAGGTTTGTCAGATTCTTTCTGAAATGCGAGGTGATTTTGTTTGCGTGGTTGCTTCTATTGACCTAGACAAAGCTCAAAAATACTTCTTAGTAGGTTGGCTCCCAATGAATGTGGAAAGTATTCTTGGCACTTCATTTATCACTTATACCACACAGAGAACTGCATTTGAAAAAGCAACTGACATTAAGGAATAGGTATAGGTTAATGATCAAAACTGGAGCACTAGAGACAGACCACCCGTCTAGGTTTGAATTCCAGCTTCCCAAGGTATGTGACGTTCGTCGAGTTACTTAACCTCTCTAAACCTCAGTTTCTCTCATCTGAACAATGGGTATTATAAGAGTACCTAGTCATAGATCTACTGTGAAGCTCAAATGAAAATTCCTGCTTATCAGGTGTGGCATTGTACTCAACAAGTTCTTAATAAATGGTAGGCTCTTCACCATTGTCCTTTTTATTAAAAAATTATCAATGGATTTTTCTCTCTTCCATAAAACTAGAGCTGATGGAAATATTAGGTATTTCTAATCAAAATAAAAATTAATCAAAAAGGCATAATATTGAAATCCTCAAAGACAGAGGATCTCTGAGCACCTATCATAATCCAGGAACCACACTATTATCCTCCTTAGTCCTCACAGTGGCCCAGTGAATTAGATATTATCATCTGTAAATTAGAGATGAGGCCAAAACTCAGATAAATATCCACAGCTAAAATGGAGAAGAGTTGTGAGTTAAACATAATCTCCCTCACTCCTAAATCTGTATCCCCACATTAGATCAGTTTATCCCCCTTGGTGTCTGAAATAAACACACTAAATGCTTGCCACTGAAAAACAACAACAAAATAAACCACTATTACATAACCAATAAGTATGTTCATTTGTGTCTCTGTAAAGGAAGTCTAAAGTTATGGCTCATTTATGTAAAACAGTATTCAATTAGACAAACAGCACCATAAACACATAACATAGACAGTCTCTTAACCTCTCTCAGCAAGGGAAGATTCCAGTACTATCTTTTTCCAATCCTAGAAGATTCTGAATTCTGTACCCAGATGATTTTCTCAGTGTTACATGACTATCACCTTAAAAACTGAGCCCTCTCATGCATTGCTGGTGAAAATGGAAAATGGTATAGTTACTCTGGAAAGCAATTTGGCAGTTTCTTATAAAACTAAACATGCGCTTACCATATGACCTGGTAACTGTACTCTTGGGCTTTTTACCTAGAGAGATGAAAACTTATGTGCACACAAAAACCTGCATACGAACACTGATAGCAGCTTTATTCATTATAGCCCCAAACTGGAAACAACCCAAATGTCCTTCAAAAAATGAATGGTTAAACAAACTCTGGTACAATCATACTATGGAACAGTACTCAGCAATAAAAAGGAATGAATTATTGACATATGCAACAACTTGAATGGATCTCAAGGCATTTAGCTTAGTGAAAAAAGCCAATCTCACAAGGTTATATGTAGTGTGATTCCATTTACAGAACATTCTCAAAATGACAAAATTATAGAGATGGAGAACAGATAAGTAGTTACCAGGAGCCTAGGATGGTGGAGGGACGGGTACACCTATAAAGGTGTGGCATAAAGGAGGTCCTCTGTGGTGATGTAACAGTCTGTATCCTGATTATGGTGGTGGTTACATAGGTCTATACATGAGATTAAATTGCATAGAACTACACATACACACACACGTGTGAGTGCACATATAAACAGAACAAGGCATGTAGTCTAGTTAACAATAACGTACCAAAATCAATGTCCTGGTTTTGATACTGTGTTATAGCTACATAAGATGTCATCATTGGAGGAGCTGGGTAAATGGTACGCAGGACTCTTCATGTACAAGTGACCTCCTGAGTCAATAATTAGAATCATTTCAAGAGTAAAAGTAAAAAAAAAGGTTCTAGGGGCTGGCCCCGTGGCCGAGTGGTTGAGTTCGCGCGCTCCGCTGCAGGTGGCCCAGTGTTTCGTTGGTTCGAGTCCTGGGCGCGGACATGGCACTGCTCGTCAGACCACGCTGAGGCAGCGTCCCACATGCCACAACTAGAGGAACCCACAACGAAGAATACACAACTATGTACCGGGGGGCTTTGGGGAGAAAATGGAAAAAATAAAATCTTTATTAAAAAAAAAAAAAAAAAAGGTTCTAAGCAAGTTTTTAGCTCATCCATATGTAGAAATAGCCTAGGCAACATTCCTCCTCTTATGAGGTTGTGATTTCCCCAAAGTTCCTCAAATTAGCAGCAGATTGGAGGCTAGAATTCATGTCACCTAACTCACAACCCAATTCTCTATTACACCTTTCATAATGGAAGAAAATGAAAAAGCAAATGTACTAATATATTCAGTCTTTGGCTTTCAATAAAGCCATTCCCTCAGTGTCAAGTCCTTGGGAATCCTCCTCTAAATGAACAAGGACTTGAATACATCTAGGCGCAGAAGCACTTGACTCCGCTTGCAAAGGTCAGGGGAGACTTCCTCCAAGAAGTGAAATTTGAGCTGACTCTGAAGGTTGAGCAGGACGTCACTTGGCAGAACTGGAAGGAAAGAGCATTCCAGGAAGCCACTTGCCTGGGACAGCACCCCAGGTTTAGAGAACCGCAAGGAAGGGAGAATGGGGCATGATGACAGTACAACACACCTGTGGGAAAGTAGCGGGCACCAGGTCTTAAAGGTCCATAGTGCCACGGTAGAGGTGGAAAGTCAAAGCTCAAGGATACACACCAGCCATGCTCCACTTCTCTTTATAATTTGTTTAAGATACCTACCTACATTATATTTCTCTTCCTCACATGCATACCTTTTGCTAGTTAATATAAATAAGATATCATGGCTCTAACAATTGCACCAATAATTACGATAATGTGACACTTTGTTGGTTTGTTTTCTGACTAAGCAAAGAAAGCAGATTATTTTAGGGGAGCAAAACTAAGCCAAAATCACTCGCCCAAATTATACACAAAAGCTAACAGAATCTCATGTAACATATTTCAAGCATATCTGTTTTAATTCAGTCTTGCCCTTTCTCAAAGCTGGTGTATACTCTCAAAATAAACTTAAGCCATGTTTTAAAGTTAGTAAATGTGGAAAAAAGTAAAATGCACAGGGAGTGAGTAAAAATACAGCGGCTTTCTACCAAAAGGAACCAATAATTCTTGATTTAAATTTGACAGCTTTGTTCACTGTGGCAGTAAAATATTAATAGCATTGCAAAGTTGAATTCACATGGGCAGTAATTCACAATCTCTGGAACAGAGTCTTTATTTTATGTCAAGTCATTACATCAGTAAAAGTTACCAAAAATAAGTCCATTTGACTTCCAGTATTTTGGACAATAAATAGAGCCATTTCTCCCAATGTCAAGTTAACTTTGAAATACACAGGCTTATAATAGTGAAAACCTCCAGGAGATCAAGGAAATGGCATGCCATATCCCATAAATATGTCTCAAAACTAACAAATGTGATTCTTCTTCTTGCAGTTTTTGAGGTATCTTCTGCTCTTTGAATTAGTCTAAAACTCTGAGTATGCAATATATGCTTTGTGCTGGATGAGATCAGCTCTCCTTTCAGCACTTGAGATTGTTTTCAAATGTGCTGCAGCCCATGATTGATCAATCACGCTATAATGACTAAAGCATCAAGTATATGCAGTCATGTGATCCCCTATCTACCGGGGGAGGGCAGAAGGAGGCAAGCAATTCTAGTAGGATACAGGGATGCCAACTTAATGGACAAACATCAGGTTGGGTCGTTCACCTACATGAGGCACTTAATTGCCCCCAGCTTTATAAGACATGGAAGACACCAACTACCTTCACAGCTAATAAACCACAGGCTTTTTAAGGGTGATAACTCTGTCTTATTCCTCTTCATATCCTCAGTCCTTAATACAATGCCTCTCAACAAACATTTTTTGACTAAATGAATGAGTGATAGAATGAATGCATGCCTGGTGCAATCCAAGAAACAGTACACACATTACTTAATCATTCACTTATTTTTTTGTTACAAACATTTATCAGGTACTTATAATGAGCCAAGTATCACACCAGCTGATGAGCAAGAGACAAAAAAAGCTTATATGGTACAGATGTACTAAGAGATGTGATAGGGGAGAAAGACATGACCCAAATGACCTAAGAGAGGAGAAAAGGAAAAGGACGAAGTATGGTCCTAACAAAACTCATGGTTTCAAACTGATACACTGATATGGAGGAAGGAGGAGATGCTTTTAAATTCTGTCCCTGGAAAGAGGCCGATGTCCTGTGGAGAGAACATGCAGGGTCTGGAAGGAGAAGACCAACTCAGACACAAGGGTCCTTCATTCGCTCATCATCACTGTGGGCCTGAAAGCTTTAAAAACTATCATTTCACAAGTATTTGTTAATATCTGCACTGAGGGCTAAGATGAAAGGGATGTGGGAGAAGGGGGTGGCAGTTCCTCAGACCATTAGGAAAACAGTGAACTGTCATGGTGTTCACTTAAGGAGTCTCACTTTGATAGGATCCCTTAACCTCATGTAAATTGGCCCCCTACTTCAAAGCCAGAGGTCATTTTCTCTGTGGTCATTTTGTCTTGAACTACAGGGATTCTTGAAGAGGTTTAAGTCACAGAGTTTCAAAGGCACAGTTTTCACTGGAATTTCAGTTCAACACAGTTTGAAGAACAGATTGCCATCCCAAAAGGATTTCTAGGTATCGTGAACAAAAGAATGGAACTTAACCAGGAAAAACCTGGGGGGAAAACAGGACATTTGATCATCCCAGCCTGGTGGCAGCTCACATAAAGGATGTGATGTTAAAAATAGAATCAACAAACATTCACATGGAGATGGTATCTAGAAACAGCAAGAAGATTGATGGCATCCCTCTCCTGAAAGGACCTGAAAGGAGAAAGCTACAGATCACAGGCATGCATACACACAGCAAGGCACTGGGATAAATGCTTTAAAGAAAAAAAAAAAGGACTTCAGTCTTGTTATTTCACCTACATTCAATACCCTTCCTTACAAAGAAGGAGGGAGCATGGGAGACACGGAGAAAGGTTATTAAAGGATGAGCAGACTATTCTCTGGCCTCAGGGAAATTTACTCCTGGTTTATACTTTTCTTTTTTTTTTAAAGATTGGCGCCTGAGCTAACAACTGTTGCCAATCTTCTTTTTTTCTTCTTCTTTTTCTCCCCCAAGCCCCAGTACATAGTTGTATATTTTAGTTGTGGGTCCTACTAGTTGTGGCATGTGAGACACCGCCTCAGCATGGCCTGATGAGCGGAGCCATGTCTGCGCCCAGGATCCAAACCAGTGAAACCCTGGGCCGCTGAAGCAGAGCACGCAAACTTAACCACTCAGCCATGGGGCTGGCCCCTGCTTTATATTTCTTTTTGGGCACATGGCCTCACTGCTTGACAGACCAGATCCACTTGTCCTGCAGGATTCATGACGCAGGGAGGCCCACATAAACCAGTTCTCACTCTGTCAGGAGTTCAAGTTTCACTCCTGAGTTTCAGTTGACAATGGAAGCGAAATGGATGAATCCAGACGTTTAGTATTCAAGTTCCTTAGAAGTTAGAACCCCAAATTCCAGGATCACCACACATCCCTAAATTCTAGAAGAATTATCTACTTCTCTAATATTCAAGTTCCCCTGAGACTTCTAGGTCTCCATGCCAACTTGATTCCTAGAATAGGGATACAGGCCATATCTCTTCCGTCAAGTGTTGGAGGGAGAGGAGTGATAGGCGAGGATGATGTGGTCATGTGTGCACCTGTGGGAGCCACCGAGTCTCTGAAATGCAAAAGCACGTCCAGGTATAGTTCTTTTCAACTAGACAGAAACCAAAATAGAATCCAGGACTGATCGAGATAGAATTTATCTTGCCACTCCACACATGTTTTTGTCATGAGCCTTCTTAACCTTCCTCAAATAAATAAGCCAAGCTTTCTTGTTTAATCTTGTAATTAGGACTTTGGATTTACACCTCCTTGCCTGAATGAAAAAGAATATGGTATAAAAAGGCTGCTTGGATGTATGCTAATAAAGGACAAAGACTGCTTCTTTGGAAAAACATCACATACAGGCAGGTGTTTATTACTTTGGATCGGTGTTTCTCAAACTGTGAGTTATGTCTCATTATGGTTCCTATAATGGTTCATGAAATAAATTTTTTTAATGTAATGGAATGCAATGAAATGGAATAGAATGGAAAAGAAAATATTAGAATGTATCACATGTTGTCTGGTTAACTATTATTTGGTGAAACTTATACCATAGCAGAGGCCAGGACTTGGTTTTTAAAGTAAAAAGCCACTACTTTGGATGATATCAGCTCGACCTTTTGAAAAATCTAAATGCACTATTCATATTACTTTGAATTCTTCATTCCATTACAAAGCTTTAGAATTATTTCAATTGTAATTAGACTAATTCTTTCTACAATTTAGTTTCAAGATAAAGATTAATAAAATGGGTTGAGCCTTTACAACAGTAACAACATTTCTCCTCCCTAAAGCATAGAAAGCCTGAAGTGACATCAACAGCTGAGGGAGGGGTAAATCCACTATCAGAAACCATCAGGATCCTAGTCTCTTAAAGTGATCTGTTCCAAAGACATCAGACTTGGACATGGAGGGCTGACCCAATGAACTGTGGAAACTCACCCAATAAACTCTGAGTGTTTTTACTAATATTTCAAAATAATTTTAAAAACTTATAATAGATAAACTACCTAATACCAGAATACTAAAGAAATGGATTCTAAAATGGTAAGCATATCAAGGTATGTTTCAAAAACCGTCGTGTATGTTACCTTATTTAATAAGAAAATGCCTGGCTGATGTTTCAAGAGGTATACTCCCTTTCTCAGAGTAGCAGTAATATGTCATAATAAGAAAACATTTACTTCAATAATTTTCTTAATCAGTATTCACCCTTGCTTGCTGTAAAATTTACTTCACTCTTAAGACATACATACACAAATAAAAATACAATCTCTACTTAATAAAGTCCTTTCTGTATAATTTACTCTTTCTAAATCCTTGGTCAACCAATTTTGCCTTAATTAAGGCATAATTTGCTTCAACTAAGACATAATTATTCTGATTGGGGCTCTTCAAATGATTCTTTTACATTGCTAAATTAAAAGTCAGTTTATTTTTCAAGTAAATATGATTCAAGCTTATTGATAAAGATGGACTGAACTTTACATCATTTAAAAATAGCTAAAACCATGGAAGTAAACAGCATTTTTATTACTCTATTTAAGCTTCACCTTTCTCGCCTTCTTTATACTTTTGTCAAAACTACGACATTAAAAATATCTATCCAGGGACTGACACAGTGGCTTAGTGGTTAAGTTCGCACACTCTGCTTTGGCGGCCCGGGGTTCTCAGGTTCGAATCCTGAGTGCGGACCCATGCACAGCTCATCAAGCCATGCTGTGGCAGCATCCCACATACAAAACAGAGGAAGACTGCCACAGATGTTAGCTCAGTGACAATCTTCCTCAAGCAGAAAGAGAAAGATTGGCAACAGATGTTAGCTGAACGCCAATCTTCCTCACCAAAAATCTATCTATCTATCTCTTTATACTTTTCTGACAAAGTACCATATATATAGTAGGTACTTGAGAAAAAATTATTTTCTGAATGGAAAGATTACATAAGATACATTAAATTTATTCCAATACCCAATTATAGCCCAATTTATTTATTAAATTTTATTCCCCAAAGCAAGTTCTTATTAGCTATACAAACTATCACCACTAATGAACAGAAAGCCATCAACCCAAGTATTCAGTATCACAGCCACTCAGTCGACAGCTTGCTGCCTTGATTAAGCTGCATGCAGACTATTATGCAAGGAATTAAAGAGCATCTAGAGTAGAAATCAACCATTAGGGACTAAAAAAAAAAAAAGAACATAGACCCAATAGCTTTTTTTAACTCTCTTTTCCAAGGTTTATGTACAATCCTAACCATTCCTCTCACCAAAAAATTAAAGCACTCCAAATTCTCCAAAATATAATGAAGAAAAACTGAATTTTATTGCTTTCCCAGGAATATCTGAAATGCCAATGGAAAAGGCCGATGGGCATATCAAACAATAAAAAACACCGACCATCCTTGTCAATTCCCTTCCACATTCATCCTAATTCCAGGCCACCCGCCCCAAAATAATCATCTAAATCTGCCAAAAGGAGAAAACCAAGTATCAGGCCACAATCAAGAACTAATCAAATTTTTCTCTTGTGTCATACACCACTGCCACAGATTGAAAGGAGAATTCTTTGGGCCAATTTGAAAAGATTTCACTGTAATTAAACATTTCCTCAGAAGCTTTTACCTCACTGTGGTTTATAACCCAAATCAATAGCTTCAAAATTTCAAAGCTCTGAAGCAACCGTGAATGAAAAAGATGTAACGTGTTTATAATATATATATGTGTTTTAATATAGAAATGTCTAATATAAGTGTTTTAACATAAAAAAATTAATGTAGAAACTATGAAGAACCAGTAACACACAAAAAGCCATTATCTGCTTGTAGATTTTTTCTCTCTGTGGCTTATTTCACGTCTGCAATCCAGGCTGGCTTGTAAATCACTCAGCCTGAAATCATGCCACAATTCTCACTCCCACAGACAAGTACAATGCACTCAGGGAACACAAAATAATTTTTATTAGCTTAATCCAGACATTTATGAAAAGATAAGTCTGCCACAAAATGCCATAATTCACTCACTCATTCACATACGCATGTAGCACCTGCTGTGTGTCAAGCCCTCAGCTGGAGGACGATATGGCAAATAAGGCTTGTCTTTGCCCTCAGAGCTTATAATCAGGTGGAGGACAAAAGACAGGCTACAAATAGCTAGAGTTCAAGGTCAAATGTTGTAAATACCATCAGAATGGTATAAACAAAACCCTCTAGGAGTCAAGAAGAGGCAAATTATCATTGGTTTATGTGATCAGGCAGGGTTTTTTTTTAAAGGAGATCAAATTTAAATTAGGTCTTGAAGGATGAACAGGATTTTGAAAATCAGAGATGGATGGATAATTTGAAAAATGAGAAGAGAGAGCAGCAACATTTCCCAGAAGACTAGTATGCATGCTGACACTGTGCTATGAGTTTATTTACGATATCTCATAATTCCTTTTCAGTGGGAAAGCACAATGGGATTCAGCTATAGGCTTTGAGAGAGAAGCAAAAAGACAAGGAAGGTGGGGTTGGTTGCAAATGTTGAGCACCTCCAACGTTGAGCCAAAGTCTGGATTTTACCCTAAAGAAAAATGGGAGACTACCAACTATGCTTCTGAATGGAAACAAAGAAGGAAGGGAAAGGAAAGGAAGAAAAAAAGAAAGGTATTGGGTCGTATATTGCTATGAATAATTGGCAGAGATAATTGTCAAGCACATTTTTTATTTTGTGTGATTGCTGTGTGGTGCTCTTTATATTTATATTTCATAGAAAATGTTAAGATTTGGAAGGGTCTGAAAAGGTCATTCATTTCACCTTCTTTCAGCCCCTGCTATGTGTTGAGCTCTCTGACACAGGGCGTTATATTTCTCAGCAGCTTTGAGAGATTGGGAAGCATTTTCTTGAGCCAAAATCTCCCTACAGCTTGATCCTTTGGTCCCAGATCTGGAAGAACACAGAACAACATTTTTCCATTTACTCTAAGACATGCTTTCTTCACATTTTAACAACTATAAAATCAGGAGACTTACAATTAATTGTGTGTCATAATACTAATTGGCAGCAGTTTTTCTTAGTGGCAAATAAAATAATGATGGTAATCAGCAGCATCTCAGAGGCTACAAAACAGTCAGACAACAGCGTCTTACACAAACCTGGCCTAATCCCTCTTCAACGGCTAACTCTCTTCCACGTCTGGCAAATGTCCTCAAAAGTAGAAGTAATGAACATAGACCCTTGAGGCAGATACTACTGGGTCCCAAGACAGTCCACCATTTACTCAGCTGGTTGACCCTGACCTGGGTCACACTTCGTAATTCAGTTCCTTCGTCTGTAAGATGGTGCTGACAACAACACATGCTTCGCAGGCTTTTTGTGTGTGCATTACATAGGATAACACATGTAAAATCCTTGGCACAGTGCCTGGCACACAATCAACATTCAGTAAAGTGTTAGCCATTATCATCATCTACCTCTAGAATAAATAATTTCCTCCCTTCAATCATCCTCCACATGACATGGTTTCTAAAACACTTATCCACTTCTGAGTCCACTCCAATTTTTCAACATCCTCCTAAAAAATGTTTTGTCCAGAAAGGAACACACTATGTTCTCTGTGGTTTGGCTTGAATATGATGCAGGAGGACAACGACTGCCCTCACTCTTGACACTGAATATAGAGCATGAGTTACAGTCTCTTTGGCAGAGCTGAAATAGTATGACCAAGAAAGTATTTGCCAAAGAAATTTCATAATTTATATATTCAGGTAACACATGTGGATGTCAAATATGAATACCAGAGTGGTAGTACACCCTACAAGAGGAGGACAAGATTGGGTCCTGACTCCACACAGATCAGAAGAGCTCATTAAAAGTCCAGATTCTGAGAGCAGCTGCTCACAGCACTCCTGCCCATACCCAACTCCACAACCGCCTGCTCCCACAAGAAGCTGGTAGCATCAACAGCAGCAGTAGCCCCTGTAATCAACTTCTGCACATCAAAAACCAGGGCCTCTGGGATCTAGGAAACAACAGCTAATGGCATGGGGTCTGGTTATCTCTAAACTAACAAAGAAGCCACCTCCTGCCTGTTAAGTAGCAAGCACAAAATAGACCCCCAAGAAGGGGTGAGTCCTTTGACCAAAAACATCATTAATCCCCAAAGCAAGGCAGTTTGCCACAAAGAAAAAGGGGTTCAGGATCCAGTAACCATTAATTCCAATAGCAGGCACTCCCACTGGTCTTTTATCCAGCAGTTTCATCAAGAGTATCATTTCTGAAATTTAAAGAACAACTTGTGGACAAGACACAGCTTAGGAAAACGGCAATATCTAAGTCTAACCTTAGAAAATGTGAGAATAGAATTTCATTTTCTCTAACCTAAAATGAGAGGGAATGGGAAAAGTATCAAATTAACAAATTCAGCGTCAGGCTGATACTTCTGTAGCCAGGTGTGACAAAATAGTAAGTGCTTTACAAATTAACAGTGATAATTAAAAGTTTTCCTCAAAAAAAAAAAAGCAAGGCCACACAACTAAGGGGACCAATAAAGATGTGCTGAAAGGATAGTCAAGCCATTGACTGAGGAGGAACAGAGAGATGGCACAGTCGGAGGTTTGTAGAGAGGAAGAGAACTGAGATACTGACAAGAGAGCAGTTGACGCGATAGACCACAGGTCACCAGGAAATAAAGAGTGGATGTCAGTTGAGGAAAAAGTTGAGGAATCAAGGGACTACAAGAGGCTCCAACTAGGCCATAAATTTTTGCCAAGGTGCAGTTTACAGAGCAAGTAAAATACAGTATCTCTAGAATTTTAGTCACCATCCCGCTCAACCGCCTTGGAATAAGATGAGGAAAAAGACACCCAAGTGACTTGCCTAAGGCTGTGAAGCTAAGGTACCAACTGAGCCAAGACTGGATGCCACAGCTCCCAAGTCCAGACTCACTGCTCTTCCCACCCAAAAGCTCGCGACCTTGTCCAAGAATAAAAACGAACACCGCTGGAACTCTCCCAAAAAAATTAAAGGCTAATCCCCATGGTTCTAATGAAGGATGAAAGTAGAAGATCAGTTAGAATAACAAACCAACCAATACAAGGCTTTATGCTCTCCCCTAGAACAGGAAATTGTGAAATGTAGAAAAGTTGATGCCTCGACCCCCACACCCCACTGTAGGACACTGTCCTTCACTTCAACACAGCAATGTCCAGTCTACACCCAGAGCCCACGAACTCAGCTCCTACACGTTTGCTCTTTGGCATCTAGGTATGTTTCATACAGAACATACTTTTTAAGATTAAAACTCGGAGGCTGAGCCGCTGGGATTTTTGTGTCATTCCCTAAGATTAATTTTGGATCTTCTAGCCAGTCTATTTTTTCATGGAAATAAAATACAAATATTCTGTATTTTCAGTTGTCGTGAATTCTCAAAAGACATGAAGAAATCGAATCTTGAGGCTTTATTCAAAGTCCTTACCCTCCCCCACAAAAAAACTAAGCTTAAAATCATCTTATCTGGTGCATTAAAAAAAATAATGCACAGACAAACACACATGGAAGATTGCTTTTGTCTTGCCCTTCAGCCTCTCTCCTGCAGCTCTGCACAAATCTCTGAGAAACAAAGAAGGCTTTGGGAGAATTCCTTTCAAGCCTTGTTGGCAACCTTCCAGTGCACAAAGCCACATGAGGCTAATAGTGGAGATAGTATTCAGATAGTATTAACCTGCATTAAGACCTGACCTTCAGCAGGAAGAGCACACACCTGTACTCCTGTTTGCAGAAGGCTCTACTGCTGGTGAAGAAGTCTAGTTCTTTCTAAATACCTTGTCTGCCTCCAAAACTCCCTTGAGAGTCCACTCTGAATGGCAGAGCCAGAACTACCAAACCCAGCATCTCTGTCACCCCTACCTGGGGGAAGCATCCTGCATCTTCAATCACCAACACGCTGCCTCTTAGATCCCAGCCCAGACACAGCAGCTTTATGCACAAAGCTCAGAGGTTCTCAGAGTTTTTTATATTCAACTCTTTCCAAAAAAATCCTAAATGCCACCACAATTCTCTCCCATAGGGATAGAAAAATGTCTATAGGTGCCACATATATATCACAAGATTGCTCAAAAAGATGCAACCTGTGATGGTTAGTTTCATGTGTCAACTTGGCTAGGCCATAGTACCCAGTTATTCAATCAAATACTAACCTAGGTGTTGCTGGGAAGGTATTCTGTAGATGTGGGTAACACCTACCATCAGCTGACTTACTTAAGAGTTACTCTTGATATTGTGGGTGGGGCCTCATCCAATCATTTGAGAGACCTTAAAAGCAAACACTGAGGTCCTGAAGAAGAAATTCTGCCCCAGGACTGCAGCATCAATTTTGCCCAAGGATTTCCATATATATATATATATATATATATAACTATATATATTTTTATATTTATTTCCACATATGATTATATATATTATATACACACATATGTATATATAGGATATAATATAAATAAATATATTTGTAAATTCTCCTACTAGTTCTTTCTCTGGAAAGCCCCACCTACTGATACATAATCCAATTTCCCATTTGCATCACTACAGACCTTTTAAAATCGGGGTTGCAATTTCAAATGCCAAAGGGGGTCAGGCAGGAAATGTGACTGGGGAGAGTGGCTGTTAGACAATAGATGGCAATAAACAGGCTGCCTCGGTGTCCAAGAGATATGAGGGAGTGAGGGCTGGGAACGACACTAACTGTGGACACGTCTACCTACAGGGGACAGCAGTTTTGCCAGGCTGCAATGGGGAACCAGTGCCAGTAGATGTTCCATTTGCTCAAGAGAAGTCAGAAATTCAAGATTTTTAGATGTAAACCCTCCCTCTCATTCTTAAGTACAGGCAACTAATTCAAATTTAAAGCATCTAGTAATCCATTCCTATGGAGATCAAATAAAATGAGTCCGGGAGCCAGATGGGAGAGAGGAGGAGAACAGGCCCTATTTGTTCTATGTGCATGATTCATTTAGTCCTGAGAACATCGCTGTAAGCAGGTACTATTCTTATGCCCCTTTTACAGAGGAAACAGCAGTATACAGGGTTAAATAACCCAGGCAAGGTCACATGGCTAGTAAGCGAGGCTGCCAGGACATCAACCCTGGCAGAGTACAGGGTCACAGACAACTTTGCTTACTTTGTCTAGTGTCCGCATATGTTCAACTTTCATTTCTGTATGTTATAACAGGCTTGTAAAGGCAGTCATGGAAACTTTACAGGTGGAGAAAATGTGACACAGAAAACTAAAGACATATATTGAAGGTCTCACCCACATAGAAGAGCTAATAACTCAAGCGATGCCTCTTTTCTTTGCCTTTCAATCTGAGGGTACACCACCTCTCTCAGGAAAGCTAATCACTAATGCACTTCTAGTGAAGGGCCTGGCTGGGCTTTTGTATTATTATTTACTAAATTTTAAATGAAGGATTTTAGTCATTGAAAAAGTTTAGAAAATAAAATAATGAACTCGAGAGTGCGTAACCTTCGGTTTTAAAAATTAAATATCACAAGTACAATAGAAAGCTCACACGTATTCTTTACCACTGCAGAAGTAACCAGGACCCTAATTTTGAGTGTATTGTTCACATGTATGTGCCAGTGTTTACAGTGTTACTTCACACGCATATACAGCATCCAGTACTGCTCTGAATGCTTTTAAGCCTAAGGCAATGGGACTTTAAGGTGTATATACCCTTCTGCAATTTGCTTTTGTTTCCTCTACATGATTCATTTGACAGTCACTTATTTCTACTATTGCATAACACTCCATTGTATGAAAATAACACAAGGTATTTATCCATGTTTGTTATAAGACATTTAGTTTGCATTACACACAATACAACAAAGCACATTCTTACAAGTGTCTTCCTGTAGACAAGCGTGAGGCTTTCTCTGAGGGTGGATAAATTGGGGTGACAATTACACTACGGTTATGTAAGATGTTAACATTAGGGGAAATGGGGTGAGAGAGATGTAAGCGGATTCTGTACAATTTTTGCAATTTTTCTGTAATTCTAAAATTAGTTCAAAATTAAAAGTTTTTAAAAAAGAAAAAGAACACCTCCTTTGAGCCCTCAAAGCAATTCCCCATACGATTACAAAGCTTTCGACTAAATACCAGGCCCAGACGGGGCCTCCACAGTCAGGCGAAACAGGAAAATGCTGGCTCCTGAGCACTCAATCCCAGAAATGTCACAACCCTGCCATGTGAACATGGCTGTTTGGAATGCCTCAAATAGCTGAGCTTACATATGGTCAAGTACAGTTAAGAAAAATCAAAGCAATTCCTTGAATATTTATAAACCAAGACAGGAAGAAGTTATTTAAATTGAAAAGACAGCAAAGATTCATTAGAGTCAAAAAGTTCTCTCAAGCTATAGCACTTCTCTATCCAATATATGAAATGACTCACCTTTTTCATAGGTTTAAATCAGATCTGACATATGTGTTTAATTCTGTGCATTTGGGGTCACATCTAAAAGCTTGAGACCTCCCAAAGTATGAGGGGAAAAAACCCTCTCGGAGTTCAAACATCTTTTCTGTTTCCTCCTATTCTTTCCAGTCAGATACCCTATGCTATAAGAAAATTATGTTTATGTAAAGGCCCAGAGAGTGGGACTGAGAAGAGTTCCACGGGCCAAATCCAAGCCCAGCCACCTCCAATAGGAAGCCTGCCAGGACTAACCTCATCTGAACCACATCACTCATCTCCTCCTCTCTCCCTCTGGACTTCCACATTCCCTTAGGCCTCAATCACTTAGCACTTGTAGATGTTTTGATTGGGATCATCTGTAAGTCTCTGTTATGTTTTGTCTTCCTACATCGATTGTAAATTTCTCGAGGCATTAGTCAATCCATCAACAAGGGCAATTGCCAGAACATGGCAGAAAGAGGCTGAACTGGAAAGGAAGATAAGACTTGATTTCTAGTAAGATTTCTGCAACTACAACCTAAGGATGTTAAAATCTTTTAGGGGATGGAATTTCTTCATCTTTCTTCAGTTTCTAAGTCAGTTTACTCCCATTAAAATCTACTTGTAAAACATCCATTCATTTCACCTTCCTCTACTGACAAGTTCATTGCATGCAAGATACATGAACCCTGGGAGACAGAACTTTGCCAGTAAGAAACATCTGATTATTTTATTTTTTGGGACCTCTCACAATATAAGTAGCCCACTATCAACCAAACACTACCTAATAAACACTGGTTAAAATAACAAAGTGATAAAGCCAGTGGCTGGGAAATAAAAGCTTCCAGATCCTTTATCTGAAGTGTGTTTTCTCTATCTAGCCTCCTCAATCGTGGCCCACACTCGGGAACAGTTTGACATTTTAGCACCATATGGCTCAGCGAGGATCCAAAGGCCACACTTAGATGTGCCAGGCCATTTGGCATTTCCCACATTTACCCATGCGGATGGCACCAGGCACCCAACTCAGCTGCAGCCTGAGTCAGGTCTAGGAGGACCTGGGTCTCTCCAGGATGCCAAGTCAGCAAGTAGCCAGGGCAGCAGCCACTGAGCTTTGTGGTTCAGCACTACGGTGCCAAAACTAATAACCTAACATTCATTTACTCAGATTTCTGGCACAACTGAGAAAATACACTTGGGGGTTTTGCAACCAACTGTCTTTCCACCAGAGGTATCCTTTAATCACATCCTCCACAGAAATGCCATACCTCTGAAGCACACTGCGGTATGCTCACTCTCCTTGGGATGCTTGCAAACACCAAGGAACCTGGAAACCAAGGACGACTGGGACAGAGAAAACACAAAGGTGTGAAAAGACGGATCCTATTCACATTGTGCCTGGCTTTCATCATCAGAGATTATTTCCTACTGGGTTATGAAACACCTCTTGCTTGTTAAAATTTTAAAAAGTGCTACACTTCATAAGCTTATAAACTCCGAATCTTTCTCGTGCCTCTGCAAGGGTGGGCTCCCTATGTAATGAAACAATAGTTATGTTGTGAAAAGGAGGAAACTTGCAGGTGCTAAGGCAGGGACTGGGCACTCTGGGGAGGGGTGCAGGTAGTCGGCACCAGAGAAAAGAGGGAACAGGCAGCAGGAAGACACTGCAGAAAGGAAAGGCGAGTGTGAACTGAAGACAATTTGTCTACTCAAGGTCTGTAATGAGGGTGTTTTATAAACATAAGTGTTCAGAGTTAGGCTGAACCAGTGAACCACATCCCTAAGCAACGCTTTGCTTTAACCGGCCATGTCTCATTACTCCAGGCACTAAAATCACTCCCAAACATACACACACACACACACACACACACACTCTAATAAACTCCCATCCTCGACTTAAGACTGGTTTGGCTCACATAAAACCAAGCCCCATGCAAGGATATGTTGTTCAGGAAAAGGGCCTTAGGGCTTGCAATATTGCAATGTTATATATTCAGATACAAAAGAAGTCTTCCCGGTTTATAGTGCCAGAATTGGCTATCCAGAGGATGAGAAATTCCAGACGGACTTACCATTTCTCACTCAATCACAGTTAATCTATATAAAAACCTAACAGGGTAATTAAACAGGATTTTTATATTTCCTTCAGGCTCACCTACTTTCATCCTTTCTCTAGTAATCTTTGCATTCCACTAGACATACACGCATTCTAGGGATGATTTTAGAAACATGATTTGCATGGAAATGCTTTTTCATCTGACTTCGCCTCTAAAGTCAGAAGTCCAGGTCACAGCATCCAAGTCATAGAACTTAGTTATCTGTAAGAAAAAACAAAAAGGGCGGGGGGGAGACCGGGGAGGGTATGAGGGCAAGTACGTAAACATATATTGATGACAATCTATTATTCTATGTCATCTAACTTCTCTTAAACTGCATGCTTTATTAGAATGTGCTCAAATGTTCATTTGTGATATACAAAATAAGAGAAATGGATTGAAAGAGATAATACTCTAACAGGGTAAAATGTGCCTCCCATAGCAGGAAACCCATGCAACGAATTCAAAGATCTGACATCTGAAATCAGTACTGCAGTGTGGCAGCATTTATCAAACACTTACAGCATAGGTCAGCTTTTGTAGCAGGGAACCCAAGGTGACTTTCCAGAAGGACTCAGCTTTGGGAAGTGACTGTATCTTAAATGCTTCTCCAGAAAGACTTTGTTAAATCAGTCTTTTCTAAGGCTGGCAAAGGGAGGAGTTTCAGTCTCCTGCCCAAGGCTACAGAGGTCCCCAGAGCTTGGTCATCCTGCAAGGATTTTACCAAGGCTTTCCTTAATAAATTGGCAAAACTTGATCCCCTTCCTTCCTGGGCACCCTGATTTCAAGAGTGCCAAATAAGAGGCAGGAATTTCAGAGCTGGGTAAGCTGCTTTGTTGTCAGTGTAACTGAAAGAACTTTGATACAGAAAGAATACTTGACAACCAAAATTCTGGACAGGCTTGGGTAGACTTTCATCCCATCTAATTTTTTCATTAATTTGGGGTTAAGAATTCGTGACGAGATAAGTTTAACATTATCTAAAATTTAACATTTTCTCTAAAGAAAGAATATGATAGGGAAACTAGTAATACAAATAAAAATTATTTTTAAATATTTAAGAGAATTTCTTAAAAGCCTCAAAGCATTTTTAAAACACATCTACCTATTAATGGTATATAACTGAAATTGTATTTATTTATTAAAGCAGGAGCCTCAGTAACATAGACTAACAATTTGTTATATTAGATCTGGTTATTAAAAGTATTTGAAGGCAATATAGTTCTTGTTTAATAACATTTATATATACTGTCTTGTCTCTAATTTAGATTATCTTCGATCTGAATTCACTGTTGACATTAGAAACACATACAGGTAAGCAGTAAATTACGTTTTTTAAAGACTATAATCCACATAAATCCAACTATTCAATACAACTGTCTTTCCCAAATGGTAAGTAAAACATGTTTTGGAGGTTTTCAAGGAGATTCACACCTAGGTTCTACAATTACCAGAATAAACATTTTTTTTTAATTCTGTAGAATTAATTTTTAAGCATAGCCATTTACAGATATATCAGTGCATGCTTATCACTTTAAATTCTTTCCCACATCTACTTTATCTGTAACATTTCCCTCTGGGCTTAATAAAGACTCAACATTCTTACTGTTATTGGATATTCTGCCTATAAACAGTTTCTTTCGAAATGGTTTTTACTCTTTGCCCAACACCTCCAAACATCCTCAAAGGTAGACAATATTTCCTATAAGTAAAGAGTGCGCCTACTTTCCTCTATTTGGTATAGAATCTGGTAATAAACATCAGAAGATTCTGGCAATAACCTGAACTAAAATAAGGGAGTTATCTGGAAGGCAAGGGAGCCTTCACAGAAAGCCTTGAGTCACAAAAGCTCCATACTGAATTCAAGCAATTGAAGACACAGGTGAAGAATCCATCCTTAACTACACAGGAACAGTTCCCAGGAGCAAAAGCAGATTTTGATAAGGAGACGCCTCCACCAGGAGTAGGCTGGAAAGCCTCAATTTAATTACTTCTCTATCTCCTTATTATTCCACCCGACTTACTATTTCCCCGTCTCATTTCACAGCCTCTACCAGCTCTCCCCTCGGGCCTCATATGATCCCTTTGTACATGCGCACACTCTCTCTCGCTCTCCTCCGCGCTCCCATGGCTAAATGTTCTCTGCCTTATTGTGTCTTGCTTTCACAGCATCCAGCTTTCCAGTAAACCAACACTGCATCACCACCTTTCTCTGGAAGTCTGTGTAGACAGTATTGCATTGGAGAGATAGGAAAGCTAAAGAGAGTCTCCTCTTTTAAAAGATGTAAACCAAAGGCAAAAAACGCCAAAGAATTTTTGTTACCAGAGTCAAGAATACAGAATAGATAATAGCGATGTGATTGACACTGGACCTTTCAAAGTCCACATCTCAGCTCTCCAGAGCGCAGGAGGAGGGGTATGGTGGACAAGAAAAAGTCAAAAGAATGGCTGAGAATCAGGACTAACATAAAGGCAAAATACCGCAGAACAGGGTTAACTTTCTTACCCCAGAACCCTTGGGCAATCTGATGAAGCCTATGGACTCTTCTCAGAACAATGGCTTTAAAAGCATAAAAAACATAAGATTACAAAGAAAAACAATTACATTGAAATAGTTATCAAAATATTAAAAAACAAATTCCAATATAGTTGTATTTACACTCTTTATTAACAAATTGAATAACAGGATCTAGTGGCATATTTCACAAGTACTGTAATCTCAAATGCCAAATACTACCATGACTTGTTGTCTACATTCAGAATTGAGAAAATGCTAAATTCCAGTTAGGGATTAGTGAAAATGAAGATTTTTTTTTTCCATCCAAGTTCAGACACTCTATAATTCTATCCATGGGCTCCTTGATTAAGAACCCCTGCCACAAATATTCTTCCCAGATTCTAAAATGATTCAGGCTTCTTGAAGGAATTACCTCTAAATTCATATCATAAGAATCCAATGCCAAATCCAATTCAGTAATAATGGGGCGCACAACTACTGGACCAAAGGGTAACACATTAACTCCAGTGTGTCATGGATACAATGAAGCCCCTGTAGCTAAAGTCTGATTCCCTGGAACTGAGCTGAAGACTCTGGCCACTGAGCGTGACACGCCTTCCCTCAACGGACAGGTGTAGCAACCCCCTCACTCCCAGGCATTGATTTTGCGCTTCTTGAACTGAAGACATATAAACACATTTGTGTGGATCCATGAATCACTATGTTTCCTTGTTCAAAGACAACATTGATTTTTTTTAATTGCAACATTAATTAAATAAAAGCTTTAGAGGGGTAAGGGTGACAGTCTATTAAATATATCCATTGATTTTAAGATGTATAAAATTTTCAGACAATAAAGTGTGTGAAGAGAGGTAGAATGTCTCAGACTTAAACTGAATAAAAATAAGTGATTTCATTTTATTACAAGTATGTGAAGTATTGTGCTTAGGTTGAAGATATTTGATAAATGAAATGCTATATAAAGTCTCAAAATATCAGCCCCTAGATTTTATGCAGTCATCAAATCCATCAGATAATATATTTAACCAATGCTTCCCTGTATTTTAATCTTCTGCAGAAATATGCCAAGCGGTCAGACAGCAAAATACCCATCATTATCAATTTTCAGTATTTAATTACTTAACACTTATATAGTGCCAGGCATCATTTTAAACACTTTATAAATGTTAACTCAGTTAATTTTCAAGAGAAGCCTATGAGACAGTAGCTAATATTTCCCATTTTACAGATGAGGAAACTGAGGCACACAAATGTTGAATGGCTAGCTCAAGGTCATACAACTACCAAGTTACAGGGCTTGGTTCAACCCAGGCAGATTGGCTGCAGGGTCCACATTCTTAACTATGCTCTATTGCTTTGTCTTGCTCTGTTTCTGATGATGTGAACAATATTTTTTAAATTTTTTTTCACAGTTTAAGAAGTGCTATTTGCTAATACATCTCTTTCTGGCATGGATATAGTGTCTCTCCAAGGACATTTTTCATGACAGTCAACAGGGACTTTTTAATTCATTAACGTCTATGATAGAGTAAGAGATGGTGCAGCTGCAAGACCATCCCCAGGCTCTGCAAGAGAGTGTCACCGCCATCCCCTCGTCATTCTGGATTCTTAGCTTCCCACTTGAATATACCACTATTTCTATGCTTAAGCACTCAGCCCACTGGCTGACATAAGCCAGCACTAAGGAGAAAAATGAATCACGTTTTCAGCAATTGGGCCTTTCAGAGTAGAAATTCAGAGCACATGTGATAATTTTTCTGTTACCACGCCAACACGGGTCTGATAACCCCTCTGTGTACAAGAATTTAGGGTCTTCTTAAAGTCTCTGTAGAAAAGAAAGAAACCTCAAGAAATTTAAAAGGAGAGAACAACATTATAAAAAGTATACAATGTATCCTTATTTTGCAGAAATGCCTGCATTAGAAGATATTATTTCTAATGGGCCTACTTCCTGATTCAGTACTGGAAGAAGGATGAAAAATATTGGTAGAAGAAATAGGAATGAGCTGCCAGGCCAAGCCACCTGATCTACTTGTCTGATCAACAGGCAAGCACTCAAAGGCTTCTGAAATATGTCCTGTGGGCAGCCCCAAGAGAAGGCATCTGGGCCAGGTTCAATTACCACATTCTCAGAGAATGGGAGAGATGGGGAAGAGGCAACAGCTGCTGACATTTACCAAACATTTACTATGGGCCAGGCAAGGTACCAAGAGCTTCACACACACTATCTAATCCTCACAAAAGCACTCTGTGTATTACTATTGTCCACCATTTTAGAAAAGAAAACATAGACTTAGAGAAGTTCAGTAACTTGCCTAAAATAACAAAACTATTAAGAGCCTAGGCTTGGATTTGAACCTCGGTCTGACTCCAAAGTTAATGCTTTGAAGTACTTCCCTGCCTGAATAATTTTTTTCTCCTAAGACTCTAACACCACCTTTTCACCAATCATCTCCCAAAATGTCCATTGCATATTTGCCCCTGCAATTGCAACTGCAGCGGGAAATGTACATTGTTTTATTACAGTTGGCAGAAATATCAGGGTACAAATCACCCAACAACTAGGTAATTTATGGGTAAATGGTCTTGATTTACTCAACTACCTTTAGTTCAAGAAATGAGTCCTTCTCTGTCGACACCCAGTTCCAGATTGTTTGAGTCAGCTCGCTCTCAGTCTTCGCCCCTCATCCTAGGAGATAGCCTTGTCTCGTCTTGCTTTACCCCCCTATATAGTCCTGTGCTGAATTATTTCCTTCAAAAACAGAAACGAAGTTCACCATTTCAACAGCAAGTCCAGCCTGCTCTCCTTGCAAACCTTCAGATGTTGACCTATTCGGCATCCTAGTTCCTACCCACAGATCTTCCCCAAAGTGCTTTTCCAACATCTGCTCAGCTCACCTATTGCTTGCTCATCCCATACTCTGAGCTTCTGACAGAGCTCCAAGTCCTCTGCTCAGCAAGCCTCACAGCTCTACGCACCAGCATGACTTAACAAGCACCATCCTCAATCTCCCCAGGACTTTCAAAGTTCGAACATGTGACTACAGTCCCTTTTCAGGGCTTCCATATGTTTAGATGCCATTTCCTAGCCACTTCTAAAATATTAGCAAGACTGATAGCATCTTCCCAACTTAATTACAAGGCACCACTTGGCTCCAGCCAGACTAGGGATGCTGAAAGACTTGGGGAGGTTTGCTTGTTTAAGACACACATACCCCTTCAAGACTGGTCTTCCCGAGTTATTAAGTGGAGGGTGGATGCACCATTTCTTTATCTCCACTAAGCATGACACACATAAAGCAAGTGACATTCAGCAGTGGGGGGAGTAACTTAATTCTGTATACTTTTATTACACCCTAGAGCCAGTTCCTAGCAGAGATGATGCAATAACTGTCTCCGAAGTGGTTTTACAACAGGAAAGATTTGTACCTACAGCTAGGTCAGTTTAGTGGTTAGAGCCTGGGGCTGTGATATCTGAATCTGAGTTGGGAGCCCATACTCAGTAGTTACATTCGCCTCTCACAGCCTCAGTTTCTTCACATGTATAATGGCAATCATAATAATACCTACCTTACAGGACTGTATGGAGTGAATAAAATAAGTGCATGTTAGGTACTTACGGAGAACATAGCAGATATTACTTAGTAGTAGTAAAAAGGGAAATGACAATAGCATACACACGGCACCACAACTGTCACACAGCTAGGGTGAGAAAGTCAGTTGGAGGAGGATGCATTTAATTTTTAGTTCAGCAGAAAGGCAGGTACATTCGAGATTCAGATGGACGCCCCAGCATCTGGAGCTCATCACCAATACGCATCTCTGACTCATACACCGTATCGGAGCATCCCCTCCCAAACCCCATTTTCATGCTGAGATTAAACTGGCAAACATAAATTTCTCTTATTGTGGGTCACTGAATACTTTTCTTACAAACAGCTCTGTTGTTTTTATCAAACGAACGTCTTTTTTCAATAATGAAGAAAGTTCAGCAAGAAGTAGAGATATAGAGGAAAAAAGGTATGGTTTAACATAAAGGTTTCTATGACGCAACCACCTACACAAATCTGATGATCAAAAAGAAACTGTGGCTGTAGATCCAGCATGACGGGAAGGAACAGCGGTCACACACAAATGCAGAATGTACAACTATGTATCTTTAACTAGAGCACCAAACTGCTGCTGATTTTTTAATAAAAGAACTCTGGCTGCTTCAAGCTAAAACCCAATGATTTGATGCCTAGTTGCATTTGAGACAGAGGGAAAAATCGAAAAAACTAAAATCCATTAAAAGATCTACAAATGAATAATGAAGGCTATGTTTCTCAAATGCTCTATTTATTTAAAAGCACATGCTCAACTTTAATTTTAAAAAACTAAAGAAAAGATAACTCTCCCATTTACTATGTAAGTAACAAGCTCAGAAAATGGACAATAAGACCATTCCACGACAGAGAGTATTAGCATTTAACAACCTCTTCTATAAATATAAGCAATAAACAGTTTCAGCACAGCTGGCTTCTGAGGACTTCAATATTAACAAACAGACTAAATATTCTTCATTTACTACAGATTTTTCCATCAAAAGAAATAGTCATGGTGATGATAATTGGGCCCACATGCCACACAGCACGCCTCCTAAAGACACAGCTCCGTGGTGTGATGGGGTGCAAGTCACAGGGTCCAGCAGGAAGGCGATGTCTATGGCAATTACTAGCTTGTGGTATTGAGAAGGTTCTGTTCCTTCAATTCAACAAAAAATAAACAAATGGGATATATGCCATCCTAACGTCCCTGTCACAGATTTTAAATCACAAAAAACTCATCCATCACTCAAACGTAACAAAAATTGACTCTTAAGAGTACACTTACAGTTTACATCCACCAAGCTAAAGGATGTGTCTTAAGAAGCAAAACATGAAAACGTCAACATTTATTCAAACTAAGATCCTATGAGGGTAAATGTATAGTTTATGATGTAATAAGAGTTTAAACGTATTTTCGTATTTTCATGTTTGACCATTTCAAAAACCCGTAACAAATAGGATGAGTAATCACATGGAATACCAATGTCCATTTCAATAGCAATTTAAAAATTATAGAGTTCCAAATGGCAGATGAGAAATATTTATATTGTAGTCTTTATATGTCAACATTATTTTAAAGTAAATTGTATTTACCTTTGCAGGATGTAACACAATAAATTCTTAGACTTAGGCCTTTGTTACTACAACTATGTACTGACTCGCTGAGTTTTTAAGGAATTCTCTATAACAAAGGAAAAACAGTGTAAATCAATGAAATGAGACCATTTTAAAGTTGCATTTTATCAAAACAAAGAAAAAATCTAAAAACCACAGTGCTAATTTTTAGCAACACTTTGGCAAATAAACAGATAACATTAAATTTAGCTCAGCTTCCACCAGTTGCTAAATTTTGATTTGTTTTAGATTTAACGTTAAAGTTCCCATGAAGGGAGGAGGTTCATACACTGAGAAGCCAGAAATAACTTAAAATTTAACAGATATGATAGTTATTTGAACTTTATAATATAAAAATAAATAGGCAGCTCCCAACTTACAAACTTAAAGTTATTAGCTGCATAAAACTTAGCCCTGTCAGTTTCTGAGAGAGTCTTCAGATTCTAGCACATTTATTTCTCTACCAGCTAAGCCATATTATGGGTTAATTTAGTTTGGTGGACAATTCTGGGAACCAACCCATTATTTATAACATTATTCCAACTGGAAAATTAATTGCCAGTTCCAATATAGAATGTGGGATGTGTATGAAGGACACTTTGTCCTAGCAAAACAAAGAGTTCACCGTCCAATTTCTACCAACCCCAGTTACTGAATCAGCAAGCAATATGTGCAAAGCATCAAACTAGGTACTTTGGAGGACCAAAAGTAGCGACATTTCAGCAGCATCAGCCTCCAGGTTAAAAGCCAGCACTATTAAAAATGAACCATTGTGACAGAGATGACAAACTTCCTGTCAAAATAATCTAATGATGTAGCACATTTTTAACATTTTTCTCAGGTGAAAAGAATAAGTAACCTTTAAGTGACACCATATCTGAAGAAAGTGTAGGTTTGAGAATTACAATAATCACTAATCAAGAGTCTGCTGCTTTCTCAGCCAAGAGCAGCATCTCCATACTGCTTAGATATTATTTGAATGACTCCTTTTTCTTTGCATTTGCTTTCTGAAATACAGATTAATGTGAAATTCTACAATGATGTTCTACATTTCTCACAACGTCCTTCCAGGGCTCATTAGTAAAGTCTTAGATAACTTTCCCCTTTTATGAATAAAGATGGCAGCTGATATCTAGAGTATTGTCTCCTATATATCAAGACAATTGTTCTCTGCTATGGAAGTGCTAAGACAGAGACTAGTGTTTATTCCTCCATGAGATAAAGACTCTCTCATCTTCCAGGAACATTGGCTCAGGGTGAATGAGTTCATAAAGGGAAGACAGCTCATGGCATCAGGACTCCTCCTCCCCAAACAAAGTATTTTTCATCACGTCAATCATATCACTACTGACTCTGTATTTAGAACAAGATCCATCATTGCAAGTGCATGCCATAGACATACAACAGCAGAGAGCAGACTTAAGGAGAGCTGGCCTTATGGAATACCTTGCTGTTCTTCAGATTTAAAAAAGGTTCAGAAAAGAGAGGGTCAATGAAACAATGCCATATTGACATTTGCACAACACTGGTAGTTTCCCAAACACTACCACATACATGGTTTCACTTGAGTCTCCAATGACTTTGACGAGCAAGGCAGACGTTATTATTCCAATACATTGTTGAAGAAATGCACAAGGAAATTGATAAAGGTCAGAGAGGTTAAATGACTTCTTACAGATCCACACCAGTAAAGTGCTTTTTCTTTTATCTGACACTGTCTCACTTATCAAAATGACCTCTTTTATCCAACTACTTTCAAATGCCATAATAACAAAATATATAGACAGTAGGTTAAAACTTCTTTTATGTAGCCACCCCCTGCAAAACAAAGTCCTTTAAAAAGTCTATTCTTTGTATCATAAAAAGTTCCTGAGGAGAATACAGAGAATTTTAATTTAATATGTTCAAAATTCACCAAAGAATACTCTGAATTTCACTTCTCACCAATTCCTCCCATTTTGGTTTATACTTCCCCAACTGAACTAAGATCCTCTGTTGAGTAAACATTAAGCAAATGTAAAAGAAGAATTTGTACCTGGGAGATATACAGTTTAGCATTTATCATGCAAAGAAACAGAAATCACTACTCTTCTCATGGTCTGACCTATCAAAAAAAAAAGTTCTGGGCCAGCCCCAGTGGCTTAGTGGTTAAGTTCACTGCACTCCACTTCAGTGGCCCCAGGTTCAGTTCCTGGGTGTGGACCTACACCACTTGTCTGTCAGTGGCCAACCTGTGGCGGCAGCTCACACAGCAAAAAGAGGAAGATTGGCCATGGATGTCAGCTCAGGGAGAATCTTCCTCAGCAAAAAAAAAAAGTTATTTGAATAATATTCCATATAAACTAGTAAAATGATTATGCTGCAATCACCAACCAGTGGGTTATGCAAGCCCTCTCCCCTCCTTTAGTCAGGAGGCCCCAGACTGTAGACAATTTGGATTCCAGAGTTCAAAAGACGTGTGGGTGCATGAGCAGTTAAGTGCAACTATAAGTCAGAGTCCCAAGTAAGTATTGCTAGGCTTATCAGTGATTCTGTTAATGAAGATAATGGATGGAAGCCTATAAGGACTTTTCCAGAGGCAGCCTCCAGACCAGCATTGTCCCAAGCAACCATCTGTCTGGAATACTGTTAATGCTATGTGTCTGCACTATCCAATGTGGTAACCTCTAACCACATGTGACTACCGAGGACTTGAAAAGTGGTTAGTGTGGTGGAACAACTGAATTCTTAACGTTATTTAAACTTAAATAACTTAATTTTAAATGTAAAGAGCCACAAGTAAATAGTGCAACTCTAGAGTAAGGATATCACTCCACACAGGAATCACAGCCCAGCTTGTTTTCACAGGGCTCACAGACCCCAAGGCAACTGGATGTAACAAAGACAGCAAGGGCTTTGGCGACTGACAGACTGGGGTCACTTACAAGCTGCATAACCTTGAAAGTTACCTTATCGAGCCTCAGCTTCTTCACCTCTATCATAGGAATCTCAATGCCAACTTCTCAGGATGGTTGGGAGGACAGTGCTTCCCTCTCACTGTGTCTCGCACGTAAGACACTATAGAATATTAGTTCTCTCTCCTCTTCCATCCTCCCCCATCCCTCTCAATCCAAAAGAACTGTACACTTGGAACTGACAAGGCAATTATGAGATAAAATTTCATGAACAATCTATAAAAATGTCTGAGCTTCTAAGACGTAGGGTAATGAAGAAAAAAGAAAGTCATATCTGGGCTTACATTTTAACTTGGTAAAAAAATTTATGGCACCAAAGAATTATAAACTGTATTCATTTTTTAATATTTGGTTAATTACAACTGCACTTTATTAATGAGCCAGAAAGCTAAAGCATGCTCTGCTTTTATCTCACAGAGCATGACATTTTATAATAGAGACTATAAAAACCACATAAAATTGTTTAAATGTTACTTTATAGGATGCAGTCATCCCAAGTGGCAGATTTGGAGACTCTGTACATTCCTGTGTAAGGGAGGACCCACCCAGCATAGTCCTACTGCTTTACAAATGTTTGATTGATTATAAAACAGATAAAGTGCAAGAATAATTCCTGACATCCTTACTTATACACTTGGCTGTAGAGCTTATTAAAAGACTATTCATGCACACACATTACTAAAGATACTCAGTGTAGTTTTATTTACAAAGGAAGAAAATAGACAACCACCTTAACCTTCCATAATAGTGGGATTACATTAAGTAAGCAAAGACACATTCATTCAGTGGAATTTCATGTAGTCATTAAAACATGTATTAAGAGTTTATAATGAGAAGTTTATAGTGTACTAAAGGAATAAGATTAAAAAATTATATACAGTATGATTTTAAAAATTAAAAATATACACAGACAAAAGTAAAAAGAAAAATAACAGCTATTTTCATTAGGAGATAGAGCAACACATAATTTTTTTTCTTCACACTTTTCTTCTCTCTTCCTAGATTTTGATAACGAGTATGCATGACTTTTATATTGGGAGGAGGGGCACAAATGTTTTTAAAGTTATTCACTGTGGTTGAGCCCCAGTCATCTTTGTTTCCCATCATTTGAGAGCAGCTCACAGTATTGTGGGAAGACAAGAGCTCAAACCACAATACCTCAAATGTGTTTGGCCCCCAGCAGCCTGGCAACCAGGCAAGGAGAATAATTACAGAGTGCTCATCCCACACCCTCCTTGTGGTGGCCCATGAAGACATGAACTTCTCCTCCCTGCCCTGAAGGATGGCATACCAGATTCTGCACCAGCTACTGGCTTGCTCCTCAGAGGTATGAACTGGTTTTTTTTTTTTCAAACATTGGCTCTGAGCTAACATCTGTTGCCAATCTTTTTTCTTCTTCTTCTTTTCCCTAAAGCCCCCCAGTGCATAGTTGTATATTCTAGTTGTAGGTTCTCTGGCTGTGCTTTATGGGACACCACCTCAGCATAGCTTGATGAGCGGTGCCATGTCCCCGTCCAGTATCTGAACCAGCGAAACCCAGGGCCGCCGAAGCAGAGCACATGAACTTAACCACTTGGCCATGGGGCTGGCCCATAGGTGTGAACATTTTAAGGGTGAAGGAGCACCCTCCTTTGGCAATTATACACCTAAGTAATTTGTTTGAGAGGTCTTCATATGGTACCAAAGATTTTAAAACATGAAGTCTGTGGTTAAATAATTTTTGGAATGATCACATGAAGGAAAAAGACATTACAGAAGCTCAGAGAATGGAGCCCCTAACTCGGCCTGGGTTGCTGAGGAACACCTGGTTACAAAACTTAAGAGTGAACAGAAGTTCACCAGTCAAGGAAGAAAGGGAGGGATGTTCCAGATGGAGGAACAGTTGGTGCCAAGGCTGCGATGTCATGTACAAAGAACTGTGAAACAACTTCTGCTAAGGCTAAAGTACAAAGTATGTGCTAAAAAGCATATGAAGGAATCTGAGAAACACAAACAAGGTCCAGACCATGAAAACTCTTTGCAAGCCATTCTAAAGAATTTGGACTTAGGGCTGGCCCAGGGTTCACAGGTTCAGATTGCATGTGCGGACCGATATGCCGCTCATCAAGTCATGCTGTGATGGTGTCTCACATACAAAATAGAGGAAGATTGGCACAGACGTTAGCTCAGGGACAATCTTCCTCAAGCAAAAAGAGGAAGTTTGGCAATGGATGTTAGTTCAGGGCCCATCTTACTCACCAAAAAAAAAAAAAAAAAAAAAAAATTTTGGACTTGATCCTATGTGCTTAATGACTTAATGATTTTAATGAGTTAAATGATTAGCACCTAAGAATCATCCCTTTGGGCACAGTGGGGAGGATGAGTTGAAGTAGTGAACCTAATGAGAGGCAGGATACCTAGGTTGTGATTGCAGTAGTTTAAGAAAGAAATGAGTCTTAAGCTAAATTAACAACATTGGGGATAGAGAAGAAAGGGCAGATTTGAGAGATATCTCAACAGCAGAATCCACAGGATTTTATGAATTGATGGATAACAGAGAAACAGGGGAGGGAGAAAGGAAGGAATGTAAGCCAACAAGATTTCTAACTAAGCTTTCCTGTGCCTTAGGACCATTTTTCTAATCTGGTGAGGCCTAGAAATGTTTCTCAAAATGCTTTTAAGTGCCTAAAATAAAACACATAGAATTAAAAGGAAAATAATGACACTGAAATACAGTTCTGTCCATAAATAAGCCCTGAATAAGAGCCTACGGCTCTCAACCTTTAGCCCATATCAGAATCACTAGGAGGGCTTGTTAAAACAGATTGCTGGCCCCACCTCCAATTTCCCACATGATGCTGATGATGCTAATGATGGTGGTCTGGGGAACACTCTCAGGAACCACTGTACCAGAGTGATGGTCAGATTTCTGGTTGGAAACTTAGGTGGACTTGGTACTACTGACATGCTTGCTTACCTCTATATCCCCAGTACCTATAGCTTGGTACATAGCATGAATTCAATAAATACCTTGTGAACAAATGAAGTAGGAATACAGATACAATATAGTGAATTTAGTACTTAATATGTTTGAATAAGTTATACCACTTGGTTTTTCTTGTGCTTTTTTTTGTAATCCTTGGGACTTCTAAACATAATGGATTACGCTATTCTGATCTAATCTCCAAGTATTTCTAAGATTCAGAAAGTGTTCTTTAAGTTACCAGTTATATTCCTCTATAAGTATAGCATGAATTTACATTTCAACATAATACTTGGACAATCAGTTAAAATGCTGAATCCCCTTTATCCATATACAAGAAATCTCCCTCCTGTTAAGCCTAACAGTGTCAAATACTGAAAAGGTCAAAGAAACTATCACTTTCAATAAACTCAGCAAGCAAAGTTCAAGGAGTTGTCCAATAAAAATCTTCAGGGAATCTAATAAATGGCTGAAAACTATTTTTAATTAGCATCTCAATAACTTAGCTATAAACAGATGTTTCTCTAGCTCCTGACAGTGCTTTAAAAAATCATTTGTGTCCATAAATATTTCAAATATTCCTGGTCCATTCTCATTTACTATAACCACAGTGTGAGGTTTATACTTAAGGTAAGATTCAGCCCAGCTTTACCTAAGTTACTACAAGCCAAGCAAAAAAATCCCATTACTGAAGTCAATATGTATTTGTAAACTGGCCTGCTCTGTGTTGGTTGCTATGGAGGATGTTACAGATGCCAGAGAAAGTCGGCCACACTTGCGCTCAGTGAGTGTAACCAAATCCACTTGGAATCTACCTCTTGGTATATCACCACAAACATGCCCTTCTCGGAAATATTTTATCTTCTCCTGGAATGAAACTCTAGCATCTTTCCAAGTCTGCACCACTCTACAAATTACACAACCCCACCACTGTCCCATCACTTCACTGGGGCTGTCCTTTTTTCCCTCACAATCTCTCTCACATCTGCATTTCTTCCCCTCCAACTCCCGTCACCCCTGTTAAAGCACCTTTCAGGTGGATCTCTGCAGCAGTTCCTAACCCCTCTCTTCATCCCTAGTAGCTCCCTGCTGCATCCCCACCACGCCCCCTTTATCACATCACTCCCTGCCTCAAACCAATCTTGGCCCAACCAAGCAACTTGCTCTGGGAACGAAGGTCCTCCATCATTTGATCCCAATCTGAGTGTCTGACCTATTTCCTTCCTGCTTCTCTAAACAAACACTCCAGCCAAACTGTCCTACTTCCTCTTATCAAAACATGGCTTGTACTTCCATATTTCTTTTGCTCTGTTATCTCCCTGACAATGATGTCCTGCCTCTGTAAAGTCTTAGCCATCTGTTGAGATCTAACACATGTATGACCCCCTTCTCTTCCAGAAGCCTTCCTTATCCCAATAAACAATCTCCTCTTCCCACTTTCCACAAAATAAATTGTCACATATTTCAGATAATTGTGCATAACTTCTCTTCTTGGCATGATTGTAAGCTTCTACCCAACAAGGGTTGTGTATCACACTTAGCAGCACCCAACTGTCTCCACAGTGCACTTGCATTCAGAGCAAATGCTCCATAAATACCTGACTCCAGGAACCACGCTCTGTGCCTCAGTTCATCTGTAAACGTAGGTTCCTGCTGTGTTTCTCTCAAAGGGCTTTTGTGAATATCAAATGAGATAACAAAATATTTCTTCTGAAAACACTCTACAAATTGAATTGGTGGGATAATATAATTGGAAGACAAATGTGCATTCACATAATACCAGGGGACCAAACAAGCCAGCACAATCTCCAGCTCTAACAGAATTAGAATATCACAGGAATTCAAAGACAGCCAAGACTATTCCAGGCTCCACTGGATTACTGAGGAAAGTTTTCTCTGGAGAGGATTTAAGGTACGCCCTGAGGAAGGTGTATCATCTATATTAGCAAGCAGAAAAGGAACAGCCAGGACAAAAGACGCCTACCAACCCCATCTAGTCTCTCTGAAAAGCATCTGACTCTCTGCAGTAGATCATCAAGAATCTGAACATGGCAGCCAGAGGTTACTCGGAAATCTCCGGAACAGTACTTGGTGGTCTCCTTAAACAGGGAGCACCATTTCCCCAACCAGAGGTCAGGGGCCACAGCAGGAAAGAAAACAGAATGTTCCTTCAGCAGGAAATAGCAATGAATTTGTTAAACTTTAGCTTTCTATACACTTATCTTTCTAAACTTACTTATACTTGGCTATAGCCTCTGTTAAAGAACATACCACTGCACTCATCAGTTGACATTTCACAACTTTTTCCCGAGAATGCAGGCTCAGCAAATACCTTCACAGGCTAACATGGACTCTGGCTTCTGTGAAGCAGGACCCAAGGCCTATCATCAGGATCATCACTGTGATCCTGCACTTCCCATACTCCAGTAGGGATATTTAACTAATATTTGCAAGGGGACAGAAAGAATTCACAACTAAAGTGAGTTACATGATTTTAATAATTAAAAATTAGCCTTGAAAGTGGACACATACAGAAAAGGCCTATCTGTGGCCAATTTCCTATTGTTTCCTTTCCTGTTATGATGTCTAATGATAACTAGTTAGTCTTCAAATATACCCCATCGCAAATATTTCTAGAATATTGAACATATTTACTACTGCCTATATAAGTCCAATATATAAGAAAAGGTTGAGAAAACGCTTCTGTGAACTAGTGAATTTGTTTAGAAAACTGAATAGGACACAAGCCTGTTGTGGAATCCAAGCAAGATAATTTCTTCCACTGCACCACGTGACCCAGGAGCTAACAGGAGGAAACAATCCGGCTAGGCACACAGTAACAGGAAGGAAAGCTAAATGCATCTTTCATGTCTGGCATGGAAAATCTAATGGAAGGCTCCATTTCCTATAAATTCTAATTAGACCAGAAAGGGTAATCAGCGGATTTTGCTTTGATCCCGGGATCTGTCTTTATCACAGTATCACCCTGCGAAACACAAAAGCAGCTTATTAATTCTGCATTCCAATTTCACACAGCAAAGCCTTTTAGGGTAAAACAAAATGCAGTCCGTGCTGACTTTCTAGAGAGATTGAGCTAATTTACATGATGCAAGGGATGCTTTATTGATGGAAAGGAAGGTAGGTTAAGCTTCCTGGGGATAACAACTTGAGCTCTTGAACAGTCTCTCTGGACCACTTAAGCAATATCAATAGTTCACTTATGACATTTACACATCTTGGTTAATGTGGCCTAACAAAACTGGAGGACCTTTATGCCAAAGTAATTTTTCCACTGTGACTGTAAGTAAAGAAGACAAAAAGCCGTCATCTTGAGCACCCCAACTAAAGAGTATTCGGAACTCACGGTTGCTATTCCCCATCCAGATTGTTTCAACGTTCCTCTTAAGATTTGGAGGGTAGAAATGGGATACATCATTACCATTGCATGGTTTAAAAGCTAGTGAAAAAAAGATCACTTTCCATGAGAGTATAAGTAATAAAAATTTGATTAAAAAATGATAGTGAGTAATTTTTTTAAATGCATCACTATTTTTATTTTGCAGGTTCCCAAAGAGAGTAAGTAACTGGAAGTAGTGTGAAACCTCAATTATTTGGCATCAAGAGAGGAGAGCTCTGGAGGAGTGGTTTCCTGAATAACAAACACTCTGCCATTCATTTGCCTGGAGTGGAAGTTTCTCTTCTGCCAGCGCTCCTCCCTTATGGGGCCTCCCCTCCTGGGCCTCCCCTCCTCCACTCTGCACGGCCGGCTGGACTGTCACTCATGGTATCCCAACCCCCTTGCCTCAGAGGTAACATGTGACTCATACTGGACCAATCACAGCCAACATCCCTCCCCCACCACTGTGGTACATCTAGAAGTAGGCATGTGACCCAAGCTGGACCTGCGTCCTTTCACTTAATTTTCTGTACCGACATTAGGAAGAAGAGGGTCTCTTTTCTTTTTTTATCCAAAAGCCCCAACCATTTAGACTTGGAGCATAAGCAACAGAGCTCTAAGAAATTCCATTTAACCTCCTGAGTACTGCTCTGCCCCAACTCAGCCATGCCTTTGAACTACTGGTTACGTATGTCAACCTTTTCAAGGTGGGTTTTTATCACTTGGAACCAGAAGAATTCAGATTCATACAGTGTCCAAACTTCATCTGATTTAAAGTTTACCTGATGTAAAAGGAAACCTTCCCAAAGGAAACTATGCTTCTCTACCTGAGGTTTTTTTTTTTTTTTAAGCCATAGTAAACACAATTTAACCTTTTCTTATTGATCTAGTCACTTACGTGGTAACATACCATGTACTCAAGCACTACTGAATTATCCAGGGATACTTGATTTTTTGCTAAAGAGGTCATCACTGCTTTGTAACAGATCTCTGTGTTTATTATACGGTAAGCTACATAACACTGCCTGAGTGTGTGGAGGCCAGATGTGACTTTGTCCTCCCTTGCAGCCGCCGCTGCCTCTACTGCCACAGCCCACAACAAAAGGTGGGGGTTTTTCCTAAACAAAAAACCATTTACTACAGACGAATCAATTAAGACATGCCAAGCTAGTTGTTGTGAATGACTAATCACACCACGTCCTTTGTCTCACTGAGGAACAGAGCTTCACTCAAGTTACAAGACAAACAAACAAAAAGATGAGGGGGGCAGGAAGTGCGCGCTACACAGGCACCATGACTTGGTTGAGCACCCCCACCCTGGCATCCTCCCCTCCTCCCCACCCTCTCCACTTCCTCTGCTTCTCTCTGCATGAGCATGCTCCCCTCTCACCTCTGCCCTGGCCAATGCATCCCTTGCTGCAAGCACCTTCTAATGGCTGCCCCCTCTCTGGGTAGTGAATCGCCTTTCTCTCAGCTAACTGGCTTTATTTCTCAGCTTCCCAAGTGTAACTTCCTGGAAGAGGAATCTGGCCTAGCTGTTCTTTTTGAGTTGGATCAATATCATGTCCATGTCAGCCAAGGCCAGCTGACGGATGGCCATCTCTGAATTGTGTGTCCACTCTGGGCACAATTAGTGGTAGCCAAAAAGAAGTCCCTTTTACTTACTTATTCATTAATTATTTAATCATTTATTTAACAAACATTTACATAGAACTTAGTAGAGGCAAGGCAGACACTCTTTTAAGTGCTTTACAAATATTTATTACTTTACTAATCATAATAAACCAATGAGGAAGGTATAATTATTGCTCTATTAAACAGATGAGGAAACAGGCATGCAGAAGTAAATAATTATCCCAAGGTCCATAGCCAGTAAAAAGAGAGGAGCTGAGGATGTCTGGGGCCAGAATTTATATATATATACACACATACTTTTTTAATGCTTATCCTTTTTATCTATTTACTTATTTTTGCTGGGAAAGGTTCACCCTGAGCTAACATCTGTTGCCAATCCCCCCATCTTTTTTTTGCTTCCCAAAGCCCCAGTACATAGTTGTATGTTCCAGCTTTAAGTCTTTCTAGTTCTTCTATGTGAGCTGCCACCACAGCATGGCTACTGACAGATGTGTGGTGTGGTCCTGCACCCAGGAACCAAACCTGGGCCACTGAAGTGGAGTGCACCAAGCTTTAACCACTAGGCCATCAGGGCTGGCTGCAGAATTTATATTCTTAACCTCTATGCCATGGAAAAATTCAAAATCACTTAGGACTGCAAGGGGCTGGGCAAGTAGACATTCTGAAATGAGTTTAGTACACATTAATTAATTCATTCAAATTTTTAGAGCATCTAATATGTGCCAGGTACATTTTAGTCTCTGAGGAGACAGCAGTGAACAAAACAACAAAGACCTTGCCTTGAAGGAGTTTATATTCTGATCATATTAAGATTATCCTACACACCTTTATTAGTTATATAGCACACTTAGTGTTCTTTAAATATATACTTTTATTATTGTTTCATAGTCTACTTAAAGTCCTATTAATAAGGCATGCAATTGGTAGACTTTTTGACAACTGAATAAATAACAATAGTCGTAGTAGTTGTTCTCTAACCCATCTAGATTACTTATTCCCTCTGTGCCAGGAACTTTACTAAGTGTGCATTACTTCATTTGCACATATATACTCCAAGTCTATGTGCTCTATCTGAAATTCAACAGATGGATATCCATCTCACTTAACCAGTCTCAGAACTGTCCAGACAGCCTGTCTGATGCTCAATATTTGCAATTAATTTTAAAAACCTTTCCAGAGCAATAAGTGTGCCAGGCGTTGTGCTAAACACATTACATGCTTTGCTTCATTTAATCTTCATGACCACCCTGAGATGGTGCTATTATTCCCTTAAACAGATGAGGAAGCCAAGCTCAAACACCTAGTAAGTGGCAAAGCCAGAATATAAACCAGGGTCTGCCTGAGCTCCTCTACAGACCACTGGGAAAACGTCACTTATTGGTGATAGATGTTTTTACAACCCCAGGAGACACAGAATGATCCATTAAGGAGTAAAAAAATCTATCTTTCAAGTACTAAGATCAGCAGAAACTGTCTAATTAATATTAATATTAAGCAGAGTATCAATGTGGGCTTCAATCTACGACAATAAACAAAAATTGTCCACTACACGTCTATAAATTAAATTTCTTTCCCTGGGTTACAAACTCCAATATGAGAGCTATTACTCTATTCTCTTATCTGTATATTTAAATATATCAAGCACATTTCTTAAAGTGACATGAGAAAAAAATCGAGAAGTTCACATCTTTCTCTGAGAAACTGAACTAATAAGCATAAGGATAAATTCTGTTAGAAGTAAATGAGAGCATCTAGAAATCACTCCATAACACAAAACTGACCAAAGAACACTGCTACTTCAACATCCTCTTCACATTCCTCATCCTGCTCCAAGCCTTCTGACCCCTCCTTGAAGTAACTGCCCCCTTCTGATAGGTGTAGCATAGTCACAACCAGGATGACTAGCGCTACTGAGGAGTAAAAAGGCCATTCTCCCCAGCCATTTCCGTCTTGTCTTTTCTCCCCTTCCAAGAGGAAAATCACATCCTCGCTAGCCTTCTTCTTCCGCTTCTCTTTAATATCAGATCTAAAAGAGGCAAAGAAAGCAAGGAGCTTTCAACCACCATCATCCACTACACAATCTGAGCCAGGCCTCATGGGAAACTAAAGGGCATGTTTTAAGTAAAGAAAATCTAGCTATTATGCCATTAAAGAAAAAAGAAAAAACAATTGCCAGGAAAATGTGTTTTCTTCTTCTAAGCAAGCTGGAAGACTTACACAATTACTCTGGCCATATCTTGTCACCAGAAGTGCCTTCAGAGCCAACAGTATATTTCAAATCTGGGGCCAGCCTGGTGGCATAGCAGTTAAGTTCAAACGTTCCGCTTCGGCGGCCTGGGGCTGACCAGTTTGTATCCCGGGTGCAGACCTAGGCACCGCTTATCAAGCCATGCTGTGGCAGGCGTCCCACACATAAAACAGAGGAAGACGGGCATGGACGTTAGCTCAGGGCCAGTCTTCCTCAACAAAAAGAGGAGGATTGGCAGCAGATGTTAGTTTAGGGCTAATCTTCCTCAAAAAAAAATTTCAAATCAAATTCTTTAAGAGCGGATTTGACTTCAAACGCAAATCTCAATTCTCTCAAGAAAATGAGGTGTAGCTAGAACCGGTAAGGTTTAAAAAAAAAAAAGTGACATTATTAGGCTGTAATAAATTCCCATGTTTTCAACAATGGCAGATATAACTGGAAAACAGATTAAATGTTTAAACTAATTTATCTTAGGTTATAATAATGACTTGAAAGAATAAATTCTGGTAATTATAGCTGTTTTACATTCTCATCACTTTAATGAAATCTACTTCATATTTGTTGGCGGGGAGAGGAAAAAATAAGTGAAATGGTTTATAATTTTCAAGGTTCCCATCAGACATCTCCAACAATTCTCAACTAAAAAAAAATTCATTAATGGACAAAATTCCACTCAACCAAGTGGCTTACAGCTGGTCCCAGGATCTCAATTAAGAGTTGCTATTCTTCAGGGAACAAAACCAGGAACACGGGTCATCCTATTGCCTCCCCTTTCCAAGTTCTTCCAAGGAATTTTTTGAAACTGATGTTGATGCCAAAAGAAGAACAAACAATCTCCATTTGCAAGTGGAACAGAAAAACAGAAGCAGGTGGTCAAATAGCTAAAATGGCAAAGCTTCTGGCCGGTAGCCGGATGGCCTGAATTCAGTCTTGGCCAAGGTCACCAATGACTCCCCAATGCACAGCTGTATAGTGGCCAGTCCCACCTTTACAAGAAAACGCTTGTGAAAGACAAGAAGGCATGACCAAGGAAATACACACTTGATTACAGCATCTGCTAATGCCAAGATGAACATCAGAAAATCAGCCCGTTAATTTAAAATGTTCATGGCAAAAGGAGAAAGAGCAAAGACACACAGATGCTCTTGGTGGGGATGGGTCATATATATTCATGGAATTTATTTTAAGATATCAATCATCAAAGCTGTCCCTCCCTCACTCTTAGTGATCATCCTTTAAAGTCTTTATAGTTCATTTTAAATGCCTCTAGGCCTTTGTACTGTCGACTCAAGCACTGGTTCAAACACACGTGAATAAACTTAAGAAAGTCAATTACCTACTCTGTGCCTTGATTTTTCCTTCATGAATAAGATGAGGTACTATACTAAATAATCTGTAAGATCTTTTTAAGCCTTTTCATTTCATCATCATAAAATTGAAATGTCTTGACTTTCTCCTATGCCACCAAATTTCTCACCAGCCCCTCCTCATTCTCCATCTCTCAAAATAACAACAGTCCTATATTTTAAAACCTATTGACTTGAATGCATAATACAATCATGATCAGGATTCACCTGAATGAAAACTAGAAAACCATTATCACTTTTTTGAATCAATGAATCCAGCACACACCACATTTTCTGGCAGAAAAATACTACTATCCATAAGTATTTGAAAATATTCTCCCAGTTTGGAATAAAGGCTGATACTTATCAATAAAAAAATCAAGTATTAATCAAATGTTATAATGTCTTTACATCTTATATCCATCACACCCATTCTGCTATCTGTGCTTTCACTTGAATATGTTTGGAGCTGTGTAAGTCAAAGTCTCTGGAGAAAGGGACTCTTCATTTTGGGCAAAATGCCAGCACACACACAAAACGTTACTTTATAAACATGGTTAAACAAAACAAAGAATTAAGCAAGGTAAGCACTGACCATAGCTGATGAGGAGAATAATTCTGAATTCTACTTACAGCTATATTTGAAAATCACTGAAGGGGAAAATCAGGTACATCTGCTGTCCCATGAATAATGGCAAGTTAAGCATGGCAATCCTTAAAAAAGTCAGCACCCAGGGTGGTCCTTTTTAGAAAGATACACATCCATTTGTTTTATCACTATCACTCTGAAGCTACTGTTTTCCAAGCAAAACCGGTAGTAACACGACTTTAAGGATGAAATTTTATACATCCACATTAAAATGCCACTTAGAACAAGCTCATTTAAGTCTTTCAAGGATGAAACTGAGAATTTTACAACCCAAATATTTAAAGGCAGCGCTTTCTATGGAGGGCCAGAGGGAATTATAAATTATTCTGTGGTTGATTTCAGGAAGAAATTTTTGAAAAATATCATGCCAAGAGCTAAGGATGTAGAATTAGGCACACAGGTCTCAACGATGCATTTGTGGACCATCCAAGCCTTTCTCTTGTAGCCTTTGATGAGACTTTTGGCCTCAATTCCAAAGTACAAATCAAGGCTAAGAGAAGTGGAAACTTTTATTTCTGAACGGCAAAAATGGTCATGGCTGATAAGAGGGGAGAGAGACAAATCACCTCTGCACTTCACCAGCTCAAATTCAGGGAAAACCAGAGCTAGCATGGGGTGGGGCTTGCCTACAACGTGCACCCAGTCGAAGTTATATTCATCTGAACAGGTGAGCTACTCAACTGGACGCCACAAACCCCATTCACACTTTTTCCTGAAGCAGAGTTTCTTAGGCTTCTCAGGCCGCTGATTTATACACAACAGCAATAAGTTCAATTATTATCATCTCCATTCCCACAAGAGAAGCAGATGCAGCAAATTACAAGGAGGGAAGGGGCTGCAAAAAGCAGCCAAGAAAATTGTGAGTGACAGCCCAATAACAAAATAGGAGACAAAAAAAAGTAAAAAAGCCAAGGAAAATATTCAAAACCCATATACATTTAGGGTTATTTATTGTAGGAGCAAACTATATTTATCTCAGTGGTTCCAAAGACAACATTACATTGCAGAACGAGAATTGCTTTCATAATGAAGACCTTGATTATTTACACAAAAGGTCAAGATGTATTCAAAATACTCTAAGAGGGAAAGGATATTTAATACATTTTATAACATTTTCCTGAGAAATATTTTTAATTAGGGTGCTAAAGGGGGAATCTTAGGTATCCCGAAAATCTTATAACGTGCTCTACTGACCTAAGAAATTTTGAAGCCAAAAGCTCCCTTGAATAATTATCAAGATATTGAGATACACAGAAATGTCAACCACTACCTCAGAGGATCATATACTCCGAAGCAGTACCACATGTGTTAAAAAGAGTGTTCTTCTAGCACAATGATCCAGTCTGACATTCTACCTTGAAACCACTGCTATGCATTTGAAACATGATTTATCGCTGTGAAAAATGTCTACAGTCACAGTACCCCCCCCCCAAAAAAAAGTCTAAACTGCCATGAACATAGATTGGACCCACTGCCACCAAACACCCACAACTTACTCTCCAGGGCACGGTAAATATTTTCAATTCTAAACATTAGAACAACTGTCACAAACAGTCCTGACCCTCCTCTGCAGCACACATATTTCAGGATCATGCTTCAATGGCATAAGCTTCTGCATTTTCATATCACATTGGCAAGGCTGAATGGCTCACTTCTAATATTAATTTCCCCCTTAAATGGAAAAATAATTAACCTATTTCCCATAAAGAAACAACTAATGAATACAATGACAATCTGCTTCACAGAATAAACTAGCTATTGAAAAGAAAAACCATGTAAATGACAGTAACAAGAAAGAATTCTGTCATATTTTATTTCACTAAATATAACCCATGTCAACAAGTGTTTTTCCCTTTTTTATATTTAGTGGGTGTTTTTCTTTATCTTTAATGTAATATTTGATCTATGGAAAATCACATAATGTTAAATAGATGGAAGTTAGAAAGCATAATAATGTCATGGAACACAACAAACCGACCACACCATCCAGGAGCTGGAGGTTTACCAAAACTCTGCACCCATCTGGGTACTCCCCACCCCAGCCCACCTCCCTCACCCCTGAGGTGACTTCTTCACATCCACATGGAAATGTTCTCCACATTATTATAGTTAGAAAATATATTCCCAAATATTTCAAGTGAGTCTCCTGCTGCCTTATTAATTTGCTAGGGCCGCCATAACAAAATACCACAAAGTGGGGGGCTTAAACAGAAATTTATTTTTTCACAGTTCTGGAGGCTAGAATTCCAAGATCAAGGTGTTGGCAGAGTTAGTTTTCTCTAAGGTCTCTCTCCTGGGCTTGCAGACGGCTGCTTTCTTGCTGTGTGTCTTCACATGGCTGTTCCTCTGTGCACACACATCACTGGTGTCTCTGCGTGTGTCCAAATTTCCTCTTCTTATAAGGACACCAGTCAGATCGGATTAGGGCCCACCCTAAAGGCCTTATTTTAACTTAACCACTTTTTTAAAGGTCCTATCTCCAAATGCAGTTACTTTCTCAGGTACTGGGGATTAGGACTTCAACATATAAATTGGGGGGTTGCGGGGGGAGGGGAGAGAATGACACAATTCAGCCTGTAACACTGTCCAAATGAAATTCAAAGTAGGGGCCGGTCCATGGCCCAGTGGTTAAGTTCCTGCGCTCCGCTTCCGTGGCCCAGGGTTTCGCTGGTTCGCATCCTGGGCGTGGACATGGCACCACTCATCAGGCCATGCTGACGCAGCGTCCCACATGCCACAGCTAGAAGGACCCACAACTAAAATATACAACTATGTACTGGGGGGATTTGGGAAGAAAAAGCAGGAAAAAAAAAAAGAGAGAACATTGGCAACAGTTGTTAGCTCAGGTGCCAATCTTTAAAAAAAAAAAAAGAAATTTAAAGCAAATATTCCAGTAAGGGACTCTTCACAGCAATTTAAGGAAATGCTTTCCACCTAGTAACATTCATTTGGCCAGAGGAAATGCCCACAAAAACAAGAGAAACATTCCTAGAAAAAGAAAAGCCAGAGGCCTTCTCTCTACTTCCCAGGCTCACTTTAATGCACCGGCTCTGGCTTAGGGTCCTGTATGTAATATTTCCCTGTAGGGAGTTTTGACCAAATCTCTGACAGGGCTCGTCCTCTATCTCTACTGGAAAGTGAACCATTAGAAGCACCTGATCTCAGATAAAGCCCAGGTAATCCCCGTTTCCAGTGTATGAAGAAAACAAGTGACTCAGATACTCACTGCCTGTGTTAGAGGTAAAAATCAGGGCAATTGCTTCCTCCAAAGCCAGACTACACTAATTACCTAAAATTACAGTAATTCACAATTTCAAGTGTTTATCTTCTGCAGTAGAGATAAATTCATTAGCCTGCAATTTATCATTAAGTGGAAAAAACATAATACCAAATGGTGAATATTATATGACCCTGTTATTAGAAAGAATACATCAAAACCATAAATAAAAAAGGTAAAGACACTAAGGAAATAGCTTAAAGAATAAAAATAGGCTATTTCTGGTGGTGAAATTATAGGCAGATTCCCATCCTTTTTCTTTACATTTTTTGATATTTCCATATTTTCAACCATGAGCTATTAAATCTTATTTTCCGCTATACAGATCCGCAGGTAAAAAGGACAGTCTGTTATTCTGAAGGACCCTCACAGGTAGACCTTAGCCCAGGGACACAGTCTCAAATATGAACAAAACCCAGGATCTAGAAAGAAGCTTAATCACCTCCTGTGAGCCGTTCATACAACCAGTCTGATCACACGGACATTTATCATTTCACTGATACCGAAGACATCTGGCATGTCAACAGCTCAAAGGCCAACCAATGACTACCCAGAATCCCGTGTAATCCCTCTGACATTCTATACATTTGTCTGATTAATTTAGTGTCAGGTTTTGCAGGCATTCAGCCCAAAAACCAGGGACGAAACAAACTGCCAAAAAGCATGATCTCCCTCGTGCATAGTGGAAAAAAGAAACAGCAAGAGGGATGACGCCCCCAGTTCTCAATTTATAATTACTTTTCCATGTTTCAACACAACTGTTTCAACTCAAGGGAAGGAGGGAAATGTCACTCCTGGACAATAGCCCTTGTTGTACTAGACTATTTTCCATTGTCTCCTTCTAAAGACTTAGTGGCCAGGCAGCTGTTTTGTAGGCAGCAGGTCCTCTTATCCTGGTTCCCTAAGGAATCATTTCCTAAAGAGATTAATAACAGCGCCAAACAGAAGCGGCTTTGAAGCCTGCACTGCTCGTCTGAAGGCAGTCAGCAGTTAGTTCAAAAGGGTTCCACTGGGATCTAGTCTGGCTTTCCAAATAGTCATTAGTTGGGCAATATTTAGGAATCACCTGCTCCCAAAGTCTACCCTACGCTCTGAACACACCACAAAGACCTGCGGGAGACTTTGGTCATAGTATGCCAGCTGAGAGAAAGCTAGGAAACGCCCAAGGACACACGCTGGCCCAACAAAACCCCACAGCAAAACATCTTCATTGGTAATTGAGGTGGAAAATGCCCCCCAAGAAAGGCTACCTAAGCAGTATTATGTCCAACAACGTAGTGACCAAAATAAGTCAAGACAGCAAGCAGTATCTGCGCAGCCTGACAATGAGGGACTGGGACTCCGGCAGCAGCCCCTGGGGCAGATGACCCAAGAGGATGCCTCAGAGATCTGCTCTAGCCCTCCCCATGCAGGCTTTCCTTTCCTCTTCGCCTTTCCTCACCTCCTCTCCTCTGCACCACTTCCCTCTCGACTCCCCACCTGCATTCATTCTGCTCAGCCTCAGCCTGCCAGGTATGGTCTGCGCCATGACCAGGACCGTGCCATTTGCTGACTCCTACCCCTGACCAGCTGAAGACCTTTAACTTTTCAGTTGGCTATGAGAGTCTGAGGTATCCCATCAGACGTTGGTACACAACCTGAGATGGCTCCTACCATTTAAAAACAGAAACCGTTCACACACACACATGTTCTGTCATGACCCTTAAAACACACTCTATCTTTTCTAGCTTGACCTTTTCTCTCCCAATGGCTTGAACGACTCAGAGACTCACCCAACTCACTGCTCAATTTAAGGGTCAGCTGCTGACATTCCATCATGAACAGGTACATGGGTGCCACCTTGCACAAAATCATAAGCTTGCTGAATTTTACCTTTGGCTAGCAAAAGGACCCAAAAACCTTCTCGTTATCACACCAGAACGACTACACACATGCACACATACACCCCATAAATACGAAGGAAATCATGATTACAGGGAATAAAGGTGGGCTTTTTATTATTATTATTATTATTATTATTTTAAGTGAAAGTTCTCAGCACTACCTTAGGATAATAGAATGTGCTTCTCCCAGCATCCTTCTTCATATGACCCCAAAGTGCTCCGGAAACTTGTAACACCTCCTTATTTGAGGGCTCTTTGTTACTTCTATATTGTATTCCCAGATGAGGTACCTGGTTCCCACTACATGATGCTTTATCTCAATATTTTCCAAAGTGTTTTTGCTTGCATGCCTACTAAAAGAATTGTGACAACTATGTTACTCCTTGCACATTTTTAAGTTGACATGTAAATTTTTTCTCTCAAGTGTAAACAGTTAAAAACGATCTAATTTCCAAGGTATCATATAATGACATTTGAAAATGATACTATAATGTGTTCTCTGAAATGTATCCAACTTAAACCACCAGAGCTATTTGCTATCTACGATTATTCATTAAAAAAAAACGAAGAAACTCTTGCATAACAGAAATTTTACATTGTTCCTTATTCTCTTTGAACTTGTATTTCCATTCCAATATCCCCAAAGAATTTTATCCTAAAATATTTTTATGTTTAAAAGTTTTATTATTCATTCTATTACACGTCTCTGCAAATTAAGTATAAATAATATATATGCATAATTTATAGAAAAATGTTATATATATGTAAACATCTATGGTCACAGCAAAGTTTAAAGATTTGCATATAGAATATAAATATTTTATGGTCATGGGAAACATAAATGTGAATTTTTAAAGGGTTCCTGTGACCTTAAGACTCTGATTATTTTTTATCTGGTTTGCTTTATATTAGTTATTAGCCGTACACAAATGATAAAAACATAAGTATTACATATTTTATAAATGATTATTAAAAGTAAAAATTAGTTGTTTTAGAAATGCATCACTTAAGGAGACTGATGAGCCATTTTTTCCCAAGTGAATTCCTCAATTGTAGATGAATATTGCTAAAATGAGACAAAATTCAGCAATTTTATTCCTATCTGCCCCTCCGCTTTTATTAATCACAAGGCTGAGAAAACTTGTTCACAAAAATAACTACATGGAATTTAAATTTGTTGTAAGCATTTTCCTCAATAGTTTCAATTCCTTCTGGGACATGTAACACAAACAATCTCAGGGTGATCTATCATCAAAATTATTTTTACTGATCAACTGACAACTCAATTAAGTCCTCTTTCAATTTGTGGAAAATAAAGAATTGGATGCCACTTGAGTTGCAAAAGAATTTGTTATCCTGTCATTAGAGTCATTAATTTTCATCAACAGTAACACTACCATTTCAATCATCCCTTTGTTTGGAGCCCAGGAGTTTTTTCTACCTCAGGGTCTGAAGAGCATTCTGGCAAGATCACAGATGCACAGGAGACTGGCCTTTCCCTTGTCAAGTGGGAGATCTGGTGGGAAGGGAGACTGCAGGTACTGAAGAAAGAATATATATCAAAGTTGAGTCTGGAAATAGATTTCCTGAAATCCACCCATTTCCCTCACCACCACCATCACCACCACCACCATTACTCATTTGAAAGTCTGTGGGGGGCCACTCGGTGGTGTAGGGGTTAAATTCGTGAGCACCACTTCTATAGCCCAGGGTTTGCCAGTTTGGATCCTGGGCACGGACCTACACATCACTTACCAAGCCATGCTGTGGCAGGCATCCCACATATAAAATAGAGGAAGATGGGCACAGATGTTAGCTCAGGACCAATCTTCCTCAGCAAAAAGAGGAGGATTGGCAGCAGATATTAGCTCATGGCTAATCTTCCTCAAAAAATAATAATAATAATAATAGAAAGTCTATAGTCTGTGAATCCCTAGCTGAACATCTCCACTTGACCCCACAATGTTCTATTTAGTCCAAAGACAACACAAGGCTGACAGCTTTGTTCCTCCCTCCTTCAGTAATGCAACTCTGTCCGCGTGACCTCTCAGTTTAACTTCCCATTATTAATAACAATATGAAATTTTTAATGGTTTAATTTGTTGGCACTGAAAGATGTATTGGAAAGAATCTCATACACATAATGCCCTTATCCGGCTTTTTCAGAATCAAAACAGAAAAACCTGTATTTTGCATAAACCTGCCAATTACCGTATTTTAATTATAGCAATTTTTACCCCCCAGAGTCTTCTAACCACCAAGTCCTGCTCAGTAACAATGTGGGAACTGACTCATTATAGTAAGCTGTCTCCTGAGTACCTACTTCTTTTAACCAAGTGCATTTGCTCAGAGAGCACCGTATTCAGTGTTGAGATTGCACATAAGATAAAAACAAGTTTGATAGTAGGGGTTGTTTGTGTTTGTTTCTTAATGAAATCATTGCACAGATGTTGATCATCTAGATCTAAGCAGGCTTACATTCCATTTTCCATCAAGATCTCAGGTAAGATCATCCTTTTGTGATCTAAGTTGCCCTTGGTTACAGGGATAGTGAGGTGGGGTGAGGGTGGGAGGGAAAATAATTCTCTTGCCAACCAACTCCCAGTTCCAGTCATCAGTGTCTGACAATTAAGCTCCAGGGCACACAATCACAGCCAGACCAATTAGTTAGGCAGAAACACTGGGAATCTATGCCATCCCTGCAAAGCGGTGGCTATCCTGCTGTTACAGACATCAGCCCACAGTCAGCGTAGGCTGAGGACTTTGTTAAGAGTTTATTTTCTTAAGCCTAGTGTTATCCCTTACTACAACTGTGTGACCTTGGGCAAGTAACCTTTCCAAACCTTAGTCTTCTGAAATATAGGGATGATAATAACAGCGTCCACCTCACAAGGTTATTGAGTGAAGTAGACAAGCTGATAATGCATTTAAAAGCACTTAACCTAGCGCCTGATAAACAGAATTGTTTGTTTAATAGTAGCTATTGTTGTTAAAACAAAACATCATCTTATACATCTGCAGACCAACTTCTTTGGCAATCAATTCATAGATAATATGCCAAATACAATAGAGGAATACTGATTTTTTTTTTCCACAGAAATTTGAAATAAGCTCTTTTACAGGATTAAAAAAGGAGTCACTCTTTTCGGGAAATCTAGATCTTTATCAATGCAGCATTAGGTTTCCTTAAAGGAAAGGACATCTGCTTTGCAGAAATGCTGTTCTTCATGCTACAGAGACACTTGGGCATGACTGGCCACTAGCCATCATCTACTTAGCATAAACTGAACGTGTTGTGTGCACATGCACATGCATGCAAACACACAACACACCCTAAGACACTCATCCCCTGGGACTTTCATGGTGATAGTAAAATGGCTGTGGGACTATGGTCAAGCCAATAAGCAAATTGTTTTAAGTACCCAGCACCAGGATTAGGAGAATCCCAAAACGCTACTGACACCAGAAGCACTCGCTTATTCCCTAAGACCCTTCTGAAGGCTGCCTTCTGGTCTCCTTTTCCTTCAACACAGTTACAGATGAAATGCAACACAGTGTTATAGCAGCGCATGCAGTAAAAGTCATAGTGTTCCTGCCGAAGGATGGAGGAAGGAGCCTGGCTGTATCACTCACCTGCACGCTTATGAAGTGAGGCTTACGGTATGCCTTTCTTCTTATTTAATTTTATGGTCCTAAGTCATTCTATAATTTAAATGAATAAAGAGCTTTCCCAAAAGAGAGTCAAGGAAAAGAGAAGATGAGACATTAGCAAGGGGATAAGGGCGCTGTGAGAGAGAAAACCAGGAGGAGTAACACCTCCATCTCATAGTCATAACTATTCAAAAGACTCACTTTGTAAAACTCTTCAACCTCTCTGCTTCCAGCTTCGACAACTTAGCCAGGAAGAGAAACAACCACCAGAAAAAAGCTGCAGAGAAACACTAATAAAAGGGCTCAACTGAGCATATACAGTTTCGTCGCATTGCTCCTCAAGTCCCAGACACGCAGCATACACTGAGCCCCAGCCTTACAAAGAAGCTGCCTGAGCTGCGATGACAAGGGCATCACTTGGTTGCTGGTAGCGGCTGGTCACGTGGAAATGATTGATTTTGCATGCTTTTAAAAAAAGTGATCCAAAAAATAAAAATAATTTTCCTATCCATCATACATCATACTTCCCTTCATTTGGCTCTTTCATCCTCGGTTAAGAACTACAAAAGAGCTCACACACAGGATATATGTGCATAGACAGCAGGCTGCCAAATTAGAGGTTTTTGTAAAGATCTCACTATGGTAACCAAGCCACAAGAAACCAGGACAATATCCATTACAAAGGTTACCTGAAAGATGCAGCAACTTCAGACATAAAATGAGCCTAAGAAGATAAAAAGAATGAAAATTTAAAAGTTGTGTTTGAGTGTAGCCAACCCTTCAAAAGTTATAAGAAGTACTCAAAAAGTTAGGCTGCTTATTTAGGAACAGAAATAGAGATAGAAGTGACCACAGGAGAAAAACTACTGAGTGAACTCTCTAGAAATGTTGCCTTATAGATACCGAGTAATATAGTGCCAACATATCATTATTTGTTAGGGAGTTTCAGCAAAACATCCAAGACAAAGAGTTTTTTTAAACCTAGATACACACAAAAAAAACCTAAAGGCAGATTAATGATGCTTGGTGCTCAAAGAACTCCTTCACGGAGAACACAACTACTTCAAAAGGAAGTTTTGCTAAAATCATTACGTGATTTTTAACTGACACATAAGGTCATCTCAAAACCCTTTCTTCCACACCCTACGAAAACCTAGCTTAATTAGAAATATGGAAATAAAACTGGCAGTTCTACTGACAAGATTTAGGAGATTAGGAGAGCTTTATCGAAAACCCTCAAATCAGGAATGTACCAGTGGAATAGTCATGTGTGATGAATATTAAACTTAAGCTCACATCACTTTAGTATGAGCATAAACACTTGTCAATTTGGACTCTTCCTATTATACGAATTTCTGGCATGTGGTTAGTAAACTGACAAGCTGTCAATTCAATTTTAAAAGAGGGATGAGGAGGGCATGACATCAGTTCCTTGTTCTGCAGTAACAGTAAGCACAAAAGTCTAAAATAGAACATGACTAGAAAACAATTCCAGAGTGAAAACTAAAACTCGATAGCTTCAAAGTCAATCACTGAGCGGATGTCAGTAGCACGTGCCCATAGTCCATCAGGCAGAAAACTGACCACACAAGAGAAATGGCATCCACCAAACCCAAGCCTGGGCAGCAGCAGAGAACAGCAAGGAAGGAGCCAGCACATCTCAACTCAGAACTTCCTGGCGGCTGCAAACCTTCTGAAGAATCTTCCCTTCCCAAACCATCCCAACAAACACTCACAGGCCCAGAGACCTCCAGAAAATGGAGGCACACCACTCCCTGATACACAAAAATCTCCTCCTCCTTCAGCAAACAACCATTTACCCCACAGGCCCACACAACGCAATCTGCAATCTGCCAGGCATTAATCAAAAGGAAATCCTGCTCTTCTAGGCTGGAAAGTACGTGTGAGTTGATCCTGTGCAGCCAAAGCACTCTGAGACGGAATCTGGGGGCATGTAGTTTAAGGCACTGGCTTTTCCTTAGAAAAGTCTCATAGAAGAATGGTGCTGACGATAAAAGCCACAAGCTCCAGAGTCACTTACGGAGCTTTCTCAGTTCTGGGATGACAGCATGAGCTTCCTTCAGTTTGTGTGAGGCACTGTCCCAATGATGACATCCTTCTTTGGAGTAGTGGGGGTCCCCAGGGTGCTACTGGGACTTTGTGGGTATTCACTGCTTCACTGCCTTAGGGGGAGAAGTTAGCAAAGTGGGCTGGTTTATGTCTTAGAGGGCAGTAAGTACAGATTCCCACGTCAATAACTGCTTACCCCTCTAGGAAGCATCCTCAGGTTGGTGACATGGTGGAGGTTGTTTTCCTGAAGTAGATAAAAATGGCACACAACAGCTGCTTTTTAAAGGAAAAAGAATGGAAGATATTTCTCAGAAAAACAAGGAATCTGCATCACTTGCATGTAACTTTTCTTCTTGAGCAAGTGAGTCCTAGCAGGACTGGATAAACTAAAAGATAACTAACTTCAAGTGTTGCTGATTTTGCTCATTTGGTGTACTGACATCACTTTGAAGACTAATAAAATATTAGAGATAATATGCAATGTTCACAAAGGACTAAAGAAACAAGTACGCTGGTGGGAGTAAAAAATGGTAGAAACTTTTCAGAAAATAATTTGTCAAGATCTATAAAAAGTGTAAATGTGCATCCCTTTTGGCTTAAGAATTATACTTCCAAGAATATTTTCTACAGAGATATTCACACGTGTAATTACATGATGGCACATAATTGCACATAATATAAACGCAGACATCTTTGAGACAGCATTGTTTAGAATAGCATGATACTGGAAACCACAAAGAAAGGTGTTTAAATAAATTATGATATATTCCGACTGTGAAGAGTACACAATTATTAAAGACTAATTATTCACAATAGCCAAGATACGAAAACAACCTAAATATACGTTGAAGGATGAACAGATAAAGAAAAGGTGTTATTTACATACAATGGAATATTATTCAGCCTTAAAAAAGAAGGAAATCCTGCTATTTGTAACAATATGGATGGATTTAGAAGACATCATGCTAAGTGAAATAAGCCAGACACAGAAAGAAAAATACTGCATGATTTAATTTATACGTGGAATCTAAAATATTCAAACACACAGAGGATAGAGCAGACTGGTGGTTTCCAGGGCCTGAAAAAAAAAAAAAAGGGGCAATAGGAAGGATTACAAAGTTGAAATGGATGGGATAGTAGATGTATCTCAGTGGTATAAAGAAAAAAAAATTAATGTGCCTGTACAGCCTCTTAAGCATTCTGTGTTAATAGGTCTGCAGTGGAGCCTGGGCATCTGTACCCAAAGGGCTCACAATGAACTGGGAGACAGCTGCCCCTGGGATGAGAATTTGAGGACCAGAGCCAAGACCCTCAATTGTCACCACATCACTAACTTTTTGCACCTTTTGAATTTTATACCGTACGCTGTCAAGTATATTTAAGAGTGTGCACTCTAGAGCCACGCCATCCGGCTTCAAATACCAATGTTACATCCTTACCCTGCATGATCTTAGACAAGTTATCTGATCTCTGGGCCTCAGTTTCTTGAGCTGAAAAATGATACTAACAGTACAAATCCCGTAGGGTGGTTGTGATGCATGCAAAGGGCTTAGAACAATGCAGGGACATAGTAAGCCTCAAATTTAAGTATTACAGTTAGCACATAATTTTAGTTAAAACTTATTAATTATCTATTAATTAATAATAGATAATTAGATAATTTTTTGAATAAATAAAATTTAAAATATATTTATTTTTAAAAGACAGCTAGATTTATAATGTACCTGTATGGAAAGATATAATTTTTTTTTTAAAGTTGCAGAACACAAATAAGGTGATCACATTTTCAAAAATATACACATCAACAGAATAGAAAAGGATCTGAGAGGCTCCACCTCAAAGCATTAGCAATGATAACTTATGAAAAGGAGAGCAGGGTAAGGAGGCGAAGGAAGACTTCAGCTTCATATTCTACACTCTTCTCTACTGTTTGAACTTTTAACCACGAGCATGTATAAACTGCATGTGTGTGAGAGACAAAATTCAGAGCTCACAGAGCACCAAAGCCTCATTTCACTAAGGAATCTAAAAGACCAAATAAAATAATAAACAACACCCCCTTCATTCACTGGAAAGAGAAAGGAACAGATCAAACCAATGAGGACCAAAATGTCAGCTTTACCATCAATCAACTCCACACGGGAGGATATAGTTGGGTGTGTAGACGTTTGGCTCATTACGAAGGCAGAGCTTACAAGACCTAGAACAGTAGACAGTGGACACAATGGTGCCCTCTGGAGTTGTGCAACAGGGTGGCCACTGGACTACACAATGCCCTTGTTCAAATGAGCAAAAGAAACTGCTTGGGTCCCAGCACAGCTGGCTGAGTCCAGTGGATCTCTGGCTGGCTTCCAGCCACCACTTGCTCCCTTTGTGCAGTACACAAACCACATCGCTGTACACAGGACTCAGCAAATGCTCCCCTATATTGAGTTTAGATCACAAACATGCAGGCCTCCTGCACCACCACCAAACCTCACAAATTAGAAGGCAGACTCTCTGCAGAGGGCAAATCCCAACGGGAAGGAGGGAGTGGGCCAAGCCAGCCAAATACCTTCTCTCAAACCAACTGCCAATTGCCAATTAAGCAAGGAAGGGAGAAAGGGAGAGAAGCGGCAGAGAAAGACTAGGCTGTTTCTTTAATAGAGTTCCTTCACTTGGGACCAGGAGGAGAATTAAGTGTTTCCTCTTAACAAAGATACTATCAACAAAAGGTATTACCTACAATTTTATAAGGCAGAATAGCAATAAAACATGGAAACCAGAAAGAGCAAAAGAAATTTCAAACAAAAGATATTAATGGAAAAAAGCATTCCAAGCCCTGCTGAAGTCCCACGAGCTGTGTGACCTTGGCTTTCACGTCTTAGTTAAAACCAGTAGGCATGCTCACTGCCTTGTTACCTCATGGGGTTATGTCTACCAAGGTTTTGCAAAGAGGATGCCATAGGCATTTGAGATGGGAGATTCCTTCCTTCTGAAGGCATACAGCTTTCCTGTCCCTGTCCAATGAATGCCACTAGGGCCTCCCAATCACTCTATTCATCAAAAACAACACATTTCTAAACACCCATGGGAGTAGAAGTGAAGGGTGGGTGGTTCAGGCAGGTTGAGAGCCGTGGATCTAAACTGGAATAAGGTAATGTGTCAGCTCCATGTAACAGTATCATGATGATGACAATTTTTATAGGAGTCATCTATGTGCAGCTCCCTAGCCATTCCACAAGCATCTTTAGGCTTACTTGCCTTTACTCATACTATTTCTTTATCCAGGAGAGTCCTCCACGATTTCTTCCACCTAACTAACTCCTACAATTCCTTCTTAACTCTATTCAGATATCACCTTCTCCAGGACACTCTTGCCTGCCTAGATACAAGGGCAAGGAGCCCTTCCTCTGTGCATACTGCCTCTCCCAGAACCACAATCAATGATCCCTTCTCTGTCTTCTCCATGCAGGTTTGAGCTCCTTAGAATTCACTGTTCATCTCTGTAACCACAGCACACTGCACATGCCTAATGCACATACCTAACACATATTTAATGGAGGAGTGAATTGCTAAGTTTCCTGAAATCCAAAAACTTCATCCTCCCCAATGTTGACCCAACACCTAGCACAGTGCCTGGCACAAAGGAGGAACTCATAAATCAGGGAATATTACACAGATGTAGTTGCACAGGTGACCACCACTTGCTAATACACCTGGTCAGGGTTAGGTTCTCCCAAACCCTCCCTCCCTCCCCACTGCATGATCAGCTGGCACTTCCTGTGGGTGCTGCTCTAGACAATTTCTTCACAGTGCACTGCAGTCTCCACCTCACCCTCATATAGGAGCATCCTATAGGAAACACTAGAATTCTGGCTAACCCTAACTAATTTGAGGTTTAAAACAAAGTATATGCTCCAACTTGTCTTTCATTTTTCTTTTTTCCTTTTTGAGCAAAAGGTACAAGCTACTATCTTTCTTTTGGCTAATTCCAGGCAACATGGCACTGATTCGTGTCATAAACACCCAGTTCCCTGGAGATCAGCTGGTGGCTCCTTCCTGACAGTGGGTCCCTGTTCCTATAGTCATATGCCTTGGACACTGGCTTCTAGAAATGGAAGCCAGGTCTTTCTCAAGGGGCTTTAGATGTCATTCTGCTCCTTTATAAACACCTGTGTGACCCTCATGGGACTTGCAGAGGGATTTGAGAGAATGAGTTACGGATGGTATCATGACCATCCTAACTAGTGTGGACTTCCATCTTGAACTCAAGGTCATCTATAATAATTCCTTATGCTTGTAAAGACCTCTATAATTTACATGGCTTCCCTAGAATGATCTCCCCTGATCATGATAATACACTGTGAATAAGCAAAGCAGGCATTATTATCCCTGTTTACAGAGTAGGAAACTGAAGCTTAGGACACGTTCCACGCTTAAAAAAAAACTGACATGGGTTACAAAAACGATAAAGAATCCACAGGACACCAGTAATACTGAATTACAGAGTAGCCAGTACACACAGCACCAGCAGCATGGAGGCTGAGGCTGGTCCGGGGAACGGAACAATGAAGTACAGGCTGCATACTGGTGTTCTCGTCTAAACATGGTGACCGCCCATCAGGATCAGGTAAGGTCCACTACTTGTACATGCACAAAGCATGTGGTAGATGGTCAAAGTCCTGAAGATGTGCAAAATAAGTATACAGAGAAACAAACTAGGAGAGTTCCTCAAACAAACAGCAGGGCTGGGCTGTCTTGACCTGTTATATTTTATTTGTGCTCCACTGGTTAGTTCACTCACTGTGCCTTAACCATCTCATCATTAAAATAGGAGCAACCCCCTCCTATTTACCTTCTAAGAGGCTGAAAGAATCAGACAGGACAAGTGAGAAAGCACTGCAAATAGTTAAAAGCCCCATATCAATGGAACGGGGTATTATTATTCTACACACACCAAAGTTATGATTTAAGCATTCAAGTCATATTCTGTCTATCAGGTCCGATGACTTCACAAGGGAATCAGAACGTGGGTCACCCTCAGTGAGCTATCGGTGGTAAAAGTCACTTGGAATTAAAGACGCACTCAGCTGACCACAATACTTACCTTGACGGTGTGTAGCTGTTCCTAGTACTGCCACAGACTCCCCCTAAAGGCCCGGCTGGTCTCTACTGTCATGCATTCTATTTTCATAACTTGCCTTTCCCACATTATGATTGAACAGTCCTAAACTGCCTTTCCTAAGTGGAATCCAGTGTTTTTTCCATCACCTGACAAATGAAGACTACTTCAAGGTGGGAAGGTACCTGCCACCACTGGCTGCAGCTGAGGAAAGGAGTCACTTTGGTCGAGGGGCCATCACAGCTGCACACTTAGGGGGATGCTCCAACCTCTGGAAGCACTCCCTGCTTGGCGGAGTCTCAGCCCCCAGTCCCTTCTGATGAGCCCTGCAGCAGTGATGGGCTGCGCTGGAGAACCTCTCTGGGACATCCTGGGGGCTCTCAACAGGGAGCAGATGGTCAAGAGCCAAACCCAATGCAAAGGTTTCAAAATCCCAGGCTATCCATGCACTAGCCTTGGCTCTGTGTCAGTAGCCACCCTATATCCCCTCATCCCAGTGCACTTGCCTGGTTTCAAAAGAAGAAACACGGGCTGCAATAAGAACTATGGATTTTGTCAATAGCTTAACTTCAGGGTAATAATAGACACCTGCAAGTCCCCACTACCACTGCCAAAACAAAACAAAACAAATGAGCAACAAAGATATGACTGGGGAGACACTATAACACAGCAGAAGGCACTGGGCTTCGGAACGTGACAGCAAATCGCAGCTCCACAACTCCTTAGCCTCAAGATCTTGGGCAGGTTCGGCAACATTTCTGTGCCTCAGTTTCTCATTTGCAAAACTGGGATAAGAATATCACCCATATCATGCATTTGTCATGAGCACTGAATGAAATGATGTGTGCACTATCTTGGCATGGTGCCCGACACATAAGAGTTCAGTAAATATTTACTATTATTATAAAACCAAAGCACTGCCTACAATAGTCCAAGTCATCACAAAATATGGCTGCATTAACAATCTGACATCAAAGTAACATGAGTACTGAGGTAGAAATGTAAACACAAGAATGTTCTCACTGTGCTTCACGAGACACCCACAGAAACACTGCAAGATTTGGACCTAACGTTCAGCAAATATGTCATCATTGCTTTCCTTTTGGGAAATATTAAAAACAAAAAATGTCAGTACCCTCTTCAGTGTGCTGCAAGAACTTTGCTTGGAGGGTGACAGAATTTCAGAGATGTATAAAAGAAATTGCTTATATTAGAGAAACAAAAGTCATCCAGGAAAAATGCTAGGACTATCAAAAAGAAATAGATGGTAAGGGGAGCTGTAGGGGGTCCCTAATTACACATTTTTGTACACATACTTATATTTGTTTCTTTTTTCAAAAGTAGTTAATACTGATGCTTAGAAGGGCAAAAAGAAATATTTTTTAAAGCCAACCATGAAACAGACTAGCATTTGTCAGTTACCTTTTTCTTTTAAATCCTGCTTAAAATGTGCAATTGCCCAAACAAAATTTAAGTATGCCAAAACACTAAGAAATTACAAAATTCGATACCAAAATAATTCCTATGTTACAACCACAATTACTTCTATAGTTAGAAAACTATTATCCTCATAAGAAAATCCTGGCCAATGGCTGTACGTTTCCCTTGTGAGTGAATCCAGGAGGAACAAAATGAAAATTCAGAGTTCAGTGATTTTGATGTCCCCATGCCTAAAAAGACTTTATCTCCATCAATTATCTACATGCAAATAATCTTAAATGTCTCTGTAATAGCCACATTTCCTTGGTTTAGGAGGTCTTCCTTCTCCCCATGCTCCATTTCCATTTTTCACAGCTGTTTCTGTGGAATAAAATGCAAAGGAAAGCTTTCTTCCTCTGTTTCTGTGCCCTCTGCTTTGTGCAAGTCTTTGTGTGATCTACTCCAGGGACATACAGCCAGAAATAAAATGAGAAGGGAGAGTGGGGAAAGGAGGATTTGGTTTTGCTAGTAGAAGCCACCATTTCTCAGGTGGAAAATAAGATTGTCATGCCATGATGACATTTTGCCTTGTGTCACAATGATTAATAGTCCTAATTTTTTCCAATTAGGGAAGTAATCGCAACCAGTCGGTGGAATCTGACCAGTCTTGCACAGTGTGGTCTGTGAGCATTATAATTTGGATGTGAAATGAGATCTAAGATGATTCTTTTCCTTTTGACGGCTAAGTGTAATATTGTATTTCCATCCCTGAGCTCTTTTTTCACAACTAAGAAAGAAAAGAAGCCATTCAATAAATTATTTCCAAATCTGACCCCTTTAACCAATTTGTTTTCTCTGAATTGGTACAACGTGACTCAAAAATAAGAGTATGGAGTTGAGTTTATTCATTTGAATATGTTAATTATCCTGGCAATGCCTTATTAGGAATAGAAAGACTTACGAAATAGAGTGGTTTTAAATGATATTTGTCAAACACTTACCGAAATTCACAGAACCAAGTTCTATAGGGAATTGCCCAACAGCTTCAAGATAACACATAAAGCTGCAAATGCAGTAAATTGTCTGGCGGAAGAGACCACCACAAAGAGTAAATATCTCACACACTTCACCTTCAGTTACCTAAACACAAACCAAAACATTTCAGGTACAGAATATTCCAGACAGTTCCACTGACATCTAGTCAGAGTGTCCAAAGAAATCTCTAACTTACAATAAATTTTAGAATTTCAAGGAAACTTGGATATCACCTTATCTAACTCTCTCATTTTACAGAGAGGCCCTAAGAAGGCCCTAAGAGATACATGCTTTCATACTATTATTATTAAAGAACAAAAATTAGAACCCTAGGCTCTTACTTTCATAAGATAAACTCATGTTAACCCTTCCAGATAGGTACTTCACACCATGATGGCATTAAACAAATGGTTTTTTCAGATATGAATAGCTTTATTGCATCAATATAAATGGTACAAACTGTGCCACATGGCATATGTGCTCTGAAAAATGCAATAATTACATGACAACTCATATCTCCAAACCAAAAGATTTCTCCACCTCCACTTAAAATAGAAAGACGTCAGCTCATCAGGAGAATTCGGACAGTAATTTCAAAGCTTGTCATAACAGAAAATTACCTGCAATCCTTCCGTCTCATTTCAAGGCATTCTGCCATGTCAGCAGCTTTCAAACTTTGGTTTTCACAGTAAAGTTTTCTTGTTTTTTGTTTTTTAATGAACTCTTGGATAGAAGCTCAACAAATAAAATTAATAAAAGCAGCACTTTATCCTAATAAATTTATTCTGTATTTTCAAATTTTTATCTACTCAGTATCAAGTCAGTCAGTGAGAAGAATGATCAAGGTTCCTATTAGCCCATATTACACCACCGTGCAAATTAGAAAGAGGGCATCCCTTCTTCCCAGTGGAGACATTCCCAAATCCAGCCACCCTGCACAGAGTACAACCTACAGTACCACACATGGGGCATGACAGATGGCTTCTAATAAAACGTTCTAATGAAAAAGGCTGTTCTCACAAAAACAAAAATAAAAAATGGGAAGCTATAAATGACAACTGGAGTCTATGTCTTCAGCACACCATATAGCTCTATATTTTGTTTTGGTTGCACAGTAGAGTGAAAATGCTGTTTCTTGCCAATGGCTAACTGCATACTGGGTAGCAGTTTTGTTTCTGTCTTTTGATAATAGCTTGCCCTGCAATCTCAGGACATTCTTATTCTGAAAAAGCAGTGGTAGGAAACTTATGTTGCAAAGTTGAATCATTAAAACTTTGGAAAAGCACCCCAAACTTGCAGGAAGCACTAAATATGTCTAAGCTGCAGTATTAGCCAGAAGATTGTCTACAATAGACCATTACACGGTGGCCAGAGCATATGACAGACAGATGTGCTTGAGCATCTTCTGGTATTTAAATAGAGTCCAATAGCTACATGCTGTTGTGGAGACTTCACTTGTAAATACTCTATAAAAAATTTAGACCTGCTTACACGGACTCAAACAAAATTTATCTTTTATTTTATAAACTGATTATAAATTACAATTTACTATGTAGCAAAGATGCTAAGACCAGAGAATACAATAGGAAAAAAAAATCCAGTCCGGTCTTCATAGAGTTTAGTGGTTAGCAGTCTGTTTCTTTCTGAAATAGCACTCATAACCTTCTAGTTTTTATTCCCTATCTGGATTTTTAATGCCAATTTTATATGGTCACAGAACAAACAGAACCACGCTATATGTTTCAGAATTTATGTAGGTAATTTCACATACTTTTGACATATTCCGTCACTTCTCTGGCAAGTATTTGTCTTCCTCTGGGTCCACACTATAGGACATAGAGGGCATGCCCCTGCCAGTCTGGTTGCCCTCATCTCCTCAGAGCCCGGTTTATACAGTCTGCACAACCTGGTACATAACTTAACAAATTACTGCAACACACTGAGCCTAGAGCTTTCTCCCTCATTCAAGGAAGCTGTTGGCAATGGTCTGAATGTTCATGTCTCCCCTAAATTCATATGCTGAAATCCTAATGCCCAATGTGAGGGTGTCAGGAGGTGAGGCCTTTGGGATGTGCTCAGATCACTGGGGATACAGCCCTCAAGAGTGGGATTAATGCTTTTATAAAAAGAGACCACAAAGAGCTCTCTGATTCCTTCCACATGTGAGGACACTGAGAAGTCTGCAACCCGGAAGAAGGCCTTCACCAGAACTCTACTGTGCTGGCACCCTGATCTTGATTCTCAGCCTCCAGAACTGTCAGAAATAAATTTCTGTTGTTTATAAGATACTTAGTCTGTGGTATTTTGATATAGCAGCCCAAACCAACTCAGTCACCATTCATTCACCTATTCACCACTTACTGAGCCTACTAAAAGTGGGCACTCTCACTCTCCAGGGAAATCAAAGCTGAAGAGCCCAGCATCTCTGGCTTCAAGGGCTTCATGAGCCTGGAGCAAAGGTAGGCAGCTCCAAACAGCGGTAACAAGAGCCCTGAGAGAGGCAACAGCAGGTGCAGATGTGGAATGCAGTTTTCATTTCTGCCAAGAGAAGTCAGAAATGGAAGCTCTTAGAGAAGAGACACCGCAGTTAGGTTTTCCAGGTAAAAAAGAAGAAGGAGGATGGTCAAGTGAGGCAGAGTTCCAGCAAGTGCTAGAAGTTCCTAGAGTGCAGAAGCAGCACGGCACTTCTGAAAAACTGTAAGTGGTTCCCTAGGACAGAGCACAGGGTGCAGGAGGGAGAAATGCCCAACACAGGACTGGACTGCAGACAGAAGCCAATTTAGGAAGGGCCCTGTATGCTATGAAATGACTCTGGACTCTATCCTGACTACAAAGGAAACATTATGGGGATTGTTTTTGTTTTTCCAGATGAATAGCATCAACAAATTTGCTTTATAAAAAAGACCACTTATGGTTTAAATGCAAAGTGCGTACTAGAGACAGAAGAGACCATAGGTAGGGGACAAATTAGAAGACTACTGCAGCAATTCAAACAAGAGCACATCATCCAGCACATCATGGCTGCTTATGGCACCAGCTCCTTGGCCCTGCAGAACAAGGCTTCCCTGAGCATGGACGGGGCAGAGTGAGATGCCAAGGTTCATGCAAAGAAAGGGCTTCCAACATCAGGACCACAAGCCTCAGAGATCAGGGTTTCCATGGCTCCTCCAACTAATGCTGACCCTCCCTCCCTTCTAGCTCTCCTCCCTCTAGTTCCCCCTGTCACTGAGAAGTTGGATTTTACCCCAAAGTTGCTCCCTGTTCCTGGTCAAATTTGGCTAAGGTCCATCCTCAATCACAGAAGCATATTTTTATTCCCTTCTGGTCACGTAGTACTATTTGATCCCTGGCTCTCATTCCCCTATTTCCTGCCCCACGCCCCACCCACCAGCACCCATCCATCTCATGACCTACCTAGTGGCCATTCCAGCACCACTGGGCTCCAGAAACCCCACCCAGAAGCAGAAGCCTGAAGGGGCTGACCATGCTCACCAGAGACTAATGCTGGAGCAAAAATACAATGTGGATACTTATTTCACATATTATTGGTATTAATGGCAATAATACCACCATCTTATTTACAAAGAAAAGTATGGTGAGCAATTTCTTCACCACTTTCCGTGGACCCCAAAGCCTGGGGCTTATGCCTCCAGATTCCGGCTGTAGACCTGTGTGCGTGTAGGAATATGGTACCATGACAGGGTCACAGGCTTCAGACTCGGACAGGGTCTCGGACTCTCAGCTCTGCCACTTACCAGCTGAGTTACCCTGAATAAATCACTCACCCTCTCTAGGTTTTCTGTAAAGCTTCAGCGTGTATGGATGGGGTCAATCATACAGGCCTAGCCCCCTAAATATTCATCTTAAAGTCAGTTTTTCCTCAGCCTGCCCACTCTTAGTTTTCTGTGATTTCAACATACACTACGATTTTTATTTACTGCTCCAAAAATCTCTTGAAGGAGAATAATAAATACAGAATCTATCTTTCTTCCTCTGCCCAATCTTAGAAGGAAACCACAAAAAAAGATACACCATTGTCTAAGATACTTAACATTGGTCAGGTGACAGGAATGACTGGTGGGGGGATGTGAGGGAGGGGGGTGTTGGAAATTGCCCAGTAGCAAGAGGAAGAAGGTTTTCCAGCTATTTAAAGTACAAGTCCACTCAGGTGTTTATATTGGACAGTCTCAGCAGCTGGTGACTCACTTCTATGGGGAGCAGTATCTTAAAATGAAACTTCTATTCTTTTGTACAAGTTCTGAGTTTTCCAGGATATGAGACACTCCCTCCTCAGGGCTGTTTCCTCAGGCTCACAAGTCAATGTCACCATCCCAAGTCCTTATCTTCATTTTAAAGCTTGAGGGGAAATATCTGTCTTAACCTTCACACTGATTTCTCTGTGATACATTTATGCACTGCCTTATTAAATGAACATTAAAAAAAAAATAGATAACATCTACCTTGAAAAACCGTTGTGTAAATCAAATGAGATAAAACTATGAAACATTTCCAGCTTCTTCACTTGTCCATGGATCCAGTTCTACACGTCTTTGTATGCCCCATCAAACTAGCATCAGGCTTTATACATAGCAGGCATACCCAATAATCATCCAATACAAGTTTTTCCATCAATGTGTCATAGGATATGCCTTCATACTTAGCACTAAGAAAAACAAAAATACACACCAAGTAAACTCTTAGATGGATGGACTACTTGCTATCAGCAAACACAGGTTTAGGGATAGAAAATGGAGGGGAAAACAATCCCCAAATATTGCTTTAATTCTCTTCAGGGACCTGGCCTTCAACACCCAGGCCTTTCAAAAACAAAGTATACCAAAGTGATGTCTCCAACCAAATTTCCATATAATAAAACTTCATCTACCTGTTTCCAGTACTAACCTAGATGGTCAAACCTGTCACTCCAGGTTTTTTATAAATAATTGTAGTAGGGAGAAATGAAGCATTTCAAGACCCTACTTCTGTTGGTTGCTTTAAAGGCACCCAAAGTGATTTGACGACTTAAGACAATGTGAGCAACTTTGCAAAAATGCCATTATTCAAATAAACATAAGCTTTGGAGTTATTAGTAAACAATCATCACAGAACAGCCTGACTCTATTAAAGTCTGTGCTTCCAAAGGTAGGCCAGGGGAGTCAGACTTCAGACCATGGAAAAGGCCCACACTAATTACATCCATTACGCTGAAGTCCAGGATTCCGCTTCTATTTTCTTTATCCTTCTTCCTACAGTGCCTAAAACTGTCCTAATCCATTCTATTAGTCAGCTTGGGTTACCATAACAAAACACCATAAACTGGGGAGCCTAAACAACAGTAATTTCTTTTCTCACAGTTCTGGAGGCTGGGAGTCTAAGACCAAGGTCCTGCAGGATCGGTTTCTGGTGAGAGTCCTATTCCTGGCTCAGAGACGTCCAGGACTCACTGTGTCCTCACAGGGCCTTTCTTAGGTGCACTGTGTGGAGAGAGCGAGGAAGCTCTCTAATGCCTCTTCTTATAAGAATACTAATCCTATCCAATCGAGGCCCCACCCTTATGATGTCATTTAACCTTAATTACCTCCATACTCCAAATACAGCCATGCCAGGGATTAGAGCTTCAAAATACGATTTTGGGGGGACATGAACATTCAGTTCCTAACACCCATGAATAAGTAATTATGCCCCATAATTACAAAATAAAGCCTCTTCAAGTTGTTGACTCTATGTTGAAAAGTTTCTCTTGCATAAATTATCCCAGGACCCACAGTCTCACAGGACAGAGTTTACAGAACAGTGGAAAGTGAGCAGTGACACCAACATCCGTCTTCTAAATGAACACTTCACGGAGAGAACAGCGTTTTTATCTTAGGTGAATTCGTTTGAAGCTCTTTTTCAAAGACTTATACCCCAAGGCCATCTGAAAGCACAGTTTCACTGTGGCTACTGGAGAATGAACAGGGCAGTGACATCGCAAGTAATCAAGCCGGTATATAGCAAGGAAAGCCACTTTGAAACTCTAGAACAGAGTGCTTCCTGGGCATGAATGACAAACTAAATTCAGGCATTCCACACTCAACTTGCACCAGTCTAACCTCTAATCCTGAGAGGAAACTCAATATAGGAAATAATGCTCAGCTTACAAAGGAGTTTATATAATTATTTCTGATTATAAAAGAAATTCATGTTAACTTTGGAAATTATTAAAAAGCAGAATGTTGAAAAAAAATAACACCACCTCTCAATTATAACAATTGGTTGTTACAACACCACAGCATGTAATTTTGTATCCCAATTCTTCACTTCTCATAAGTATTCCCCCATTTTAAAACTCAATATGGTAATTTTTACATAATTCATACATAATATTTCCTCTTCTAACTTGGGGACAAGACCTTAAATGTTTGGTCTTCTGAATCAATTTCTATAAAGTATAGATGGGAGTATTAAAGGAAATGTAAAGTACAATTAATACAAACGTAATTCTCCTAGAAAAAACAATCTGAGGAAGGGGTAAATTTTCACTCTGTGTGTAATTTTGTAGGAATCCTCCTGTCTTATTGTCAGTATGCATCATCCAGATTTCTGGAGAAAACCTCAGAGATGTCGCCTCTCTTTGTTCTTTACTGAACTGCCTGTGCGCATTTTGGATTTTCCTGTTCCTTCAAGAGCCCGGCTAAACCCTAAACCTGCTATCAGGGAAGCTCCACAGACTCTTCGACCAGCTTTGGACACCTCAGGAGAAAGGCCAACAGGCTCTCTCCCCTCCCCAGAAGACAGAGTAATGTTTTATCCAGGATCCGCGTTGGGGTTATTTTTAGTGGCCTCACATATACGGATGCCCATGTTCTCAAAAATGTTCACCCCTGGTCACCAGGGACAGACATGATTCTTGCCTTTTAGAGAAAAAAAAAAAGAGAACCAAATCTCTATATTTCTGCTTAAAGATTTCAGGTGACATGTTTAGGTTAATGCCCAATTAATACTTTCATAAAACGAAACAATAAAATGCTTGGTTTATAAAAATGGTTCTCAACTTGGGGGAGGAGTGGTTATCAAATTCACCTAGGAAGATTTGCAAATGTCATATCCAGAAGCGTTCCAGCCAACCTCCCTCCCACCAACCTTCTCTTTCCGGCACACTCACAGGGGACATGAATGGGGGTGGAGAACAAATACATATGTGTAATTGGTAGTTTCCCAAAACCTCCTCTATGAATGTCATGCTCTCCCCTCTTCCTCCTGAGCTGAGCAACAGTCACGTTTTAGTTCATTATGAAGTGACAGATGCCTGCTTCCAGATTTAGTTGCCTTCCTTTCTTCTGTAGAAATGCAAATGTGACCACTGACCAATGCAACCTTGGTCTTGAACCTCCCTGCAGTGCTGTGGACAGGGCTAAAAATAAAGATGTGGGGTCAATCCAACTTACAGGTTTTCCTTCAAGGCTGGTTGATGTGCACAGCTCCAAGCCAAGGTCTTAGTTATAAGCCATCATGTACCATGTACTATGGTTTTTGGCAATTCACATGAGATCATCTCTTATCCCACCGCTTCCTTCTCCATCACCAATAGATTGCAGGCAAAACTACAATATCCAACACGCTCTGTTACTACAGCACTTCAAGGGTGCCCATGAAATCACTTCCCTTCGGAAGACACAGTACACTGCTCAAAGACAAAGTGACATCCTCTATAGACTCCTTTCCACCCACCCAACCACCCAACTTCCTGTCCCAGTTGTTTCTGGAAGTGGTCATCTCTCAACAGAAATACAAAGATGAGGTAGAAAGAAAAGGACCATACATGCCTTAGGCAGTAAATGACCACTCCAAGTTGAATGTACTGACCTAGCCTCTAAGCTGGTGACAGTTGGGAGGGGCAGTGGGTCTTCCAGTCCACGTCATTGAAGTCATGGAAGCTGCTTTGCTTAATGAGGGAAAGCAGAGAGAAATCACCACTGTTTTTCTTAATCCAGTTCCACATGCCTTGGGGAAATTCCTCCCAAATTTTGGCAGTAGGTTTTCTGTCAGACTTGATTTTTAACATTAGCAATATTTGTCTCCTTGTGTGCATTTATTGATATTTCAGTGGGAAGCTATAACAGGTTGCATTAAAGGAAGGGAGTCTAATGTCATCTTAAAGTGGAATCCCTTACTTCAAATCACATATTTTTCAGGAATGCAATGGTATAACTTTGAATTCTAAACTTGACTTTGCAGTTCCTAAAAGGTATTATATATTTACCACACACACAAGAGAAATCTGTATGTACAAACATATTGCTTTGGATATCTGAGCATTTTCCCATTTTAGGATGTGTGCACATACTTATATACTGTTTGAGGGATGTATAAATCTTGTTTATTGAAATATTATTTGTGCATTCTCTTTTTCAACATCCTGTTGGGGAAATCTCACAAATACGCACAACCTGGCATGAGATATTTGCTTGGGGGAAAACTGTCACAGAAACAGAAATAACTAATGCCTCAGGCAATGCACTAGTGGGAAGCAAGAAAAGACAATAAAATTTTGTACAGCTCTACATGGACAGCTAATATTTCTTACTTTAGACCCCCCTGTTCCCCTATTAATAAAGTGCTCCAAGATGACTGCTCTTTAAAAATGCAGGGCCTGTCACTTTAAAAGAATGGACAAGCAGACTACAGAATCAAAGCCAATACAATTAATAAAGTCTTATCTAAGTCGATCACTTCAGTCATCACACATAAACGAATGACTTTCTAATCACACTCTTAAGTCCAGAACCTGTCTCCTTCGCTCCAGACTGACTTCCTACTAGATATCACCACCTGACTGACTGACAGGTATGGCAAACTCTTGATGGCCAAACAAAACTCTTAATCTTACACCATAAATCTGCCCCACCTACAAAAATGTCTCTTTTGCTGAGCAGCAGTTCACCCAGTTGTTTGAGGCAGAAACCAGGAAGACATCCTAAACTTCCTCCTTTCCCTAACTCCTCACATCCAATTACCGAGCCTTGTTGCTTCCATCTCCTGAATATCTCAGATCCATCCACATTTCACCATGCAAGGATTCCTAACCTGGTTCAGGTACTTACCTCTCACCTCATCTACTGCAATAACCGCTCTTTACTCATTTTTATGCCACCCTCCGTCCTCCGTAAGCAACAATATGAGTGCTTTAAAGTTTAATACTGCTCATATTTCCAGCTAAAAGGAATTTTTAAAGAAAAAAGTTTGCTGATAATCTACATATTCTACAAAAGAATTATTCTCATTTGTGCATTAACTGCATCTTCTCTATACGCTACACATTTTATGTGATTTCTTTCATCACTTAACACTAGATGGAAGGAATATATTTCAGAAATAGCACTATTTATGAAATCATCTCATTTTGTGACTATATAATACCGTGATGTGCTGATAACCAAAAATGATTAAACTATTCCTGTATTGGCATTTATGTTGTTTCACAAACAAGGAATTCACAGCAAATTGTTAAAATTCATAGCATAGTTATCCATAGCAAGGAACAACTTGGGGTAAAAAGCGTCTTGTGGCTATTTTTTTTTCCCAGTAAACTTCAAGAAGTGGGATTACCAGTTCAAACTCCTGCTAATTATTGTCATATTAGGCAATACAGCATAGCAGCTAAGAAGAGTACAGGCTCTGTATAAGATTTTTTGGGTTCCAATCCTAGCTCCACCATTTCCCGTGTGACCTTAGACAAGTTACTTAACCTCTCTATGACTCAGTTTCCTGTGAAATATGAGTGATAATTGACTCTTCCCTCATGGAGGTGTCACGAGGATTAAATGACCACACATGACAAGATCCTAGAATCACGCTTTGCATATAGCAAAATGCTATCTTATATACATATATATTAGTTTCCAAAAGGATCATGTTAATATTAAGTATCACCAGGAAGGTAAAGCATATCAGTTTTACCGCAACTTTGTCACCTAAGGGCATTAACACTTTTTTTGGTGATTCTTATTTACTTAGGAGGTATCCAATGATATTTTAGCACACTTTTTTTTTTTTTTTTAATGCCAGAGTTAAGCAGTTGTCCTTAAGTAAATTTAAATTGCTTAAACGAAAATAGGCTTGGGAAACTTTACTTCCTTATTCTTTAGTATTCTACATACTCTGGCCAAATGAGCTTACCAGTTCAGTTTTTTAAGAAAACACGTTATACAAGTTGCCTTATTTCTTCTAATAATGATCAGCAACATGAAAAGAGGTAGAAAAGAATGGTGGGTGGTAGTCCCACAATTGGCAATATACCTCATTAGATTCATATACTTATTCTTCTGTTATAGTGGCCAGAGATCATTGTCAAAGGAAATTATATAGAAGAATCCAAAACTGGTCATTATGCAGTTGATCCCAGTCCTTGCTTGTCAAAAAGATCCTAGTAGAAAGACACACGTGAACTTAAAGAGACAACTCTTACAACGTATGTGATGGCTTTGGATATTTGTTCCATCTTTAATGAGAAATATTATATATAAAGACAGAGTTTGACTTACATTGAAGGAAAAAAGTAGGATTATTAAATTCTAAGTGAAAATGAACACAAATATCTGACTGTTAAAAAAAATAAATAAATGTGGGGCCAGCCTGGTGGCATAGTAGTTAAGTTCGCATGATCCACTTCGGCAGTCCTGGGTTTGCGGGTTCGGGTCCTGGGCATGGACCTAGCACAGCTCGTCAAGCCACACTGTGGCGGCATCCCACATAAAACAGAGGAAGACTGGCACAGACATTAGCTCAGTGACAATGCTCCTCAAGCAAAAAAAAAAAGTCATGAATGAGCTTGAGTAGAAGAAACCCAGCAAGGTCTGAATTCCAGTCCTTCTGGTAACGCAAATGTGATATCTACAGCAGTGCTTTTCAAACTGTGGGTCAGGACCCATTAATGAGTCATTAAGTCAAGTTAGTGATGAGTACTTTTTTCTTTAATGAAAAAGAATAGAACACCACACAGAGTATGGGCAAATCTTGTTTTACTTATATGTGTGTGGGGTGGTGCTGGTGGTGTTTATGTATACATTAGGTCAGGAAATTAAATTTATTTCCTATTATGGATGACAGTCAAACAAAATTAAAAGCCACAGATCCAAAGTAAGTTACTTAACCTCTATGAAGTTGATTCCTGTTCTCTTAAATGGACATTATGGTTCTACTTCAGAGAGTAGACTCAAAATAATTTCACACCACTTTTTTCAGCTATAAAACATTGTATTATTATGTTACAGTTACAGCATTTTGGTTGAGTTTCCTTAGAGTTTAATATTTCTCTGCCATATATGCTCACAGCATAAAGTCACTAAGCTAGAAACTTGGACATATTGTATCAAAGACAATTCTAAAAATGTAGTCTCCTAAAGCAAGCTAGAGGCAGGAAAACCTAAAGGGTCTTGAAATTTTTATAATCTCCATTGTAGTACCTACCATACAGCCTCTGGGAAAAACCCTAGAGTAGAGAGGAAAGGCAGCATTTCTGTGTTACTGTGGGGGCCTCATAAGAGAATCATTACTTAAGAGAATGACCCGAAGAGGGAAACATATTTATAGGCGATTCCCACAGGAGGCCAGATCAAGACCATCAACTGCCATCCCACTGTCTGCACAGCCCTTCAATGGTACTTTACTTGGAGATATAAATCCCTTCTTTTCTTCCCACTTAAAGTTTAGCATCCTGTGTTAGGCTCGAAATGCCACAAACAATTCCAGGCAGCACATCATCATTCAGCTACACATGTTATCTGGACACATGGTATCACAACTAGGAAACATTTTAAGGCACCACTAGCTAAGAAAATGAAAACCGCTAAGAGGAAAGGCACACTCCCTCACAGCTCTCCCACACAAGCTGCCATTAAAGCACCCTTCCAAAGGACAAGGCATTCTGAAGATCCTGTATAAATAGGGGAAGGGACCTCTCCCCCTAAAATCGAAGGGGCTTTAAAAAGGAACTGGATTCCTACTTGGATGAGTTCCAAAACCACTTCTAGAAAAATGGAGGACAGGAATACTTGTGAGGACTCAGTGATACTAGTACTCGTGACCTTCAGATCAGCTTATTCTGAATTCTGTTTCTTGTACGGTTCATGGATTTTTTGCACTGATCCAACCAGCCCATATTCTCTGTCTAAGCTTAAACAGGCTCACACATGTAAAACATCTGGCCAGGGTGGAAAGGTGCAGCTTGCAGCTCAGGAAGACTCACTGGCTCACCTGGGAACGCCGTGCATAAATGCTGACCAAACAAATGAACATAGAAACCTATCTGCCATGGGTTTAACTTTCTCTGTGACTAACTCCTAGCACTTTAAGAGAACGAAGGGAGTATGACAGATGAGGGCAAGCAGGAGGCAGATAGCGATCGTGAGGAAATTTGTGAGGGGGCGATCAGTCACTGCCCGTGGAGTTCCTACTGGAGAGAGAATCAAACAGATTGAAAAAGTGAGCAACCATCACCTCGGTTCTGGCCGTTTGCCAGGTAGCTTTTGCTTACCTCTGATCTTAGTTAAAAACTATGTGGGATGTGGGGCTGGCCCCGTGGCCGAGTGGTTAAGTTCGTGCGCTCCGCTGCAGGCGGACCAGTGTTTCGTCGGTTCGAATCCTGGGCGCGGACATGGCACTGCTCGTCAGACCACGCTGAGGCAGCGTCCCACATGACACAACTAGAGGAACCCACAACGAAGAATACACAACTATGTACCGGGGGGCTTTGGGGAGAAAAAGGAAAAAATAAAATCTTTAAAAAAAAACAAAAAAAAACTATGTGGGATGTGTCACAGCAAAAGTGTCTCTCTCATAACAGTCTCTACACAGTGGAGATGTTTTTCTATCCAAAAGACACATTTGCTTGGAAGAGCTCTACAGAATCAGTACTGGGAAGGACCTTGGATACCATTTGATCCAGAGGTTGGGACCCAGAAGGGTTAAGTGACTTACCTAAGGTCATACAGCTGGCAGCAGTGTCTAGACTAGGAGCAAGAGCTAGCCAGAATCTCCCAAGATAAAATATGCCTATCACTGTAACTACTAGCATGTTTTTAAAGAGACAAGGTTCCCAATCTCTCAGGACTTTAGATTTATCACCATACCTTTCTAATTCCCTAGAATCAGAACTCAGGTATATGACTAAGTACATAATGTTTTAAGACCATTCACCAATTAAATGAAGGAGATAGTGCCCACATATCAGGTTTGAAAAGGAATTTCTCTCTCTGATACATCTTACTTCAGGTATGAAATTTAAGTAATTTTACCCATGTTTTAGTATGTTCCTTGCAATTGAAACAAAAAGATATAAAGACATAATTATCTCACATATAATTGATGGTAGATAAGAAGTATTATTGTAGAAATATACAATTTGCACTGAAACTTCAGGTATTCCAAAGTTACAAAGACTGATTTATTTCAAAGAAGGAGGAAACCAAATTACTACTACATCTGATATCAGCCAAACATTTGTGCCCATAAAGTATCTTTTCTTTAGTATTTACAAAAACTAGATGAGAAAAGCACATACACTAACCAAGGTTAAAAAAAAATAACAACTTGCAGCACAGGCAGCTACAAATAGTGCTCTTCACGGTGAGAAATAAAGTCTATACGTAAGTATCCTAGCAAAATTTTCACAACACACACACAGACCTAACAGACAGATTCTAAAAAACAGCTAAGCATCCCATAAGCAAAATGCTCAAAAATTAATAAAAGATGATTAACATTCCTGTATATGTGATATTATATAAATGAACACAACACACCCCTCCCTGCTCTCACCTTTCATCTCACTCAACCTCCTTTTTCCAAACGTGTGCTCACCCTTCCACCTCCCGCTATTCTGCAACCAAATCACAACCACCCAGAAGCAAGGCGTCTGCTGCAGCCCAAAACACTTGAGTGATAATATCCGGTTTGCCATTCCAGGAAATCCCAGAGTGGGTTTTAAGCCTCTGCCCACAGCTTGTAAAGAAAGGCGAGAGAAGAACTAATCGATACCAGCACCCCAGCTGTGACCTGGCACGTAAAGAAATCAAGAAAATAAATGCCATCCATAATCTGTATAATTTAACACTTGGAAGAAAACAACATCTGGGATCGACTCCAAGCAGGACAGTATTGCTGGATGGGTCTGGGCTTCCTGCACTGAGTGTCAAATCTGGTGACAAGGGGATGCTCTGGTTCCTCACCAGTTCAGCAAAGGCAATGTCTTTTCCCAACAAGGGTTAATCACCTCCAAAAAGAGGGAGAGTGAGGAGAAGGAAAATCACCACCAACAACATCTACTCCTTGCCAGCAGAGTGCCTGGCAAAGGTTCCCCTTACACTCTGAAGAGAGGGAAGGCTGGAACTCCTTCTCAAAGGTGGGTCCAGGACAAACTATTGTCTGGCTAACCAGTCACAATCCAGAATGGAACTAATGTAAAATACGGGAATGACTTTGTTTAATCAATCATACAGCCTCTTCAGTGGACTCCAGAGTCCTATCCCCAGGCGAAGTTGTAAAAAAAAAACCAAAACCCTTGACTACGACTTCCTGGAAAGGCTTTTCAGATTTTTTAAATTACAGAGAAATAAATTTAGAATATAAGCGGATACCTACACATCACCTAAATCACTAGATCTGCACCCAGTTAAAAAAAAAAAAAAAGCCAATAGGCAAGACAAGACATTACAGAAAATACAGACTGTTAGTAAATTCCGTAATGTTTTCTCCCTGTTAAACCTTCTGAGAGGTTACAATTACATTTGGCCGCTGCAGGCTTGTCAGAGAGCCCGGCTTCTTAATAGTCACAACCCTAAAAGGAGTAACTGTCAAGGGGCGACCCAGCTGAAATCAAACAACAAAAACGGGAACTGTAATCGGCCTGAAATGGGAGGAGGGAAAGGAAGGGAGACTCCTGTATTCATCAGTCAACATTAATGTCCTTTGTTGTTCACCTTTGCACAGAACAGCGAGCGCTACCCTGTGCCTTTTCCTCCGACAGCCAGCGTTAGAGTACTCCTTTCCTAAAAACTGCCTCCTCGCCTCGAAGACCCAGGCTTTCCAATCCCGCTCCCTATTATCACTCCACAGCCGGCCTCCACCGCCACCCCCACCAAGCTCACCCTGGGCCGAGAAGGTGGCCAGAAGTAAAAACACTGCTGAAACACCCGTTGCCCTCCAAAGACCAAAGAGCAAAGCGGCGCAGATGTTGAAATTTACCAACCCCCCGGCCCCTCAACACACACACCCCATAAACCCGGGAAGGGAGGGAGGAGGGAGGCTCGGGCCGGGCTCGGTCTGTCAGAGCGGCTCTTTTGAGCACCGTGCCACATTCCGCACTCCGGGAATGTTGATGGGAGCCACAGGGAAGGTTTTGCGCTTCCCTTCTGTGTTGGGGGGTGTTCTCTCTGAGCGGTTGTTGTCGTCCCCCTCTCCACCCTGGGAAATCGTTGCAGTCCATTGCCGTCACCCCGCCGCTTTGGCGAAGGAGGAAGGAGGGTGAGGAACGGCGTTCGCCCTCCTCTTCCAACTTGACACATAGACGCCCCGTCGCCACTCCAAACTCCGCAGGCAGAGCCCGGAGCGGGCGGACTAGCCACGCGCTCCCCACAGACGTCCCGGCACTCCGGCAGCCGGTGCCGGGAGCGCCGATCGAGCTGTGAGGGGCGACACCCCGGCGCGCACCCCTCTGCTCGGAGCTGGCTCGGCAAAGCCAGAACCCGCAGCGCGATGCCAGGATTAGGCATTTCCAGCCCGGCGGAGCGAGAGGGACGCGGGGGCAAGGACGCGAAATGCGCACCCGCTCCAGCCAGAGCGGAATAAAAGTTCGCCCCGCGGAGACTCACCCACGCCGTATTTCTCGTGCTCCGTAGGTATCCACATGGCTAAAACGGAATCGCGGGTCTTCGGGCTTTGTAATCCCCGCGCCCCTTCTCCGGCTCACAACAATGCACAGCTCCCCACTAGCGGCTGCAGCGCTGGAGCCCGGCGGCTCCGCGCGGGCTGCGGGCGCTGGGCAGGGTCTGCACTGGAGGCTCCCGAGCCCGGCGTTGACACTGCGCGGCCGAGGCTGCGCCGCCCGCCGCTCTCCCGGCGGCGGCTGTTCACAGTCCTCCGACGCGCTCCCGAGGACCCGGCGGCGCAGTCATTGTTCTGATTCACTGAACTAAGCGAACACGCCGGGGCACTCTCGGGCGCACCCCCGCCCGCCGGCGCCTCTTCCAGCCCACCCCGCACAGAGCCCCGCAGCACGCTGGGAATTGTAGTTCTGGGCCTCTCCATCCTGGAAGGGGGCGTGGCATTACCGGTTAGGGGCGGGGATTAGGGTCCTCTCGCCACGTCCTATTGGCCCAAAGAGTGACGGCGCAGCGTGGGCGTGGAGGAAACGCTGCGTTGATGGGGCGTTCTCCTCCAGTCGCGTTTCCATTGGTTCCGGGCCGCACCCGCCCCGCCTTGCGGCCCTCCCTTTTCTCTTCACCCGCGTAATGGCTGCTCCCAAGACCCAGGGGGCTGCTGCCCGAGGGGAGGAGAACAGTGATGGCAGCCGTAGCGGAACCGGGGGTGTCAGTTATGAGGGTGAGTACGGTGCCCCTGAGATGCAGGTGGCTTGTCTTCCTTTCTCTCGGACCGGGAGTGCAAGTGACCGCCGGGCGGACCCCGGGAGCCTACCAGCTCTGAGGCCACCTGGACGCGAGGGGGCCACGAGCGTGGCCCAGCGGGACGGGGTGGGGTCGGAGGCGGCTACTAGAGGGAACTGTCAAGGGAGGTAAGAGAAAATGAGTTGGAATGGCCTTCCCCGCAGCCAGGGAGGTTCTTCGGGCGTTTGTCTTCCATTTGGAGCTCCCAGCTTTGCGTTTGCTGCCGAGTGGGTGTGGGTCAAGTCAGGCTCGCGCGCGTGTGTGATTATAACTCCGGGATTAGCCGCTCATTTTCCTCGAAGTGCCCTTCCCCCGCCTCGGTGTGCTTGGTTTGGCCTCAGGAGATTTGTTTTATTTGGGTTCGGGCGGATTTCCAGTTGCAGACTGTCACTACCCTGCGCTCTGCAGATTTGCTGAGTTGCTGGCGGGAACGGCCTCCGAAGGGGAAGTGTGTGCCTCTCGCTGCCTCGGTCGCTTGTTGACTGCCCCTGGCGTTCTCCAGGATTGCATGTGGAGCCTGGGACATCTTCCCAGGCTTCGTCCTTAGAGAAAGAGGAAAGGAAGTGGTGTTTTGCACTCGTGGCTTCAGAGAAAATTTCAAGGGGTTATGAAAAGCATCACAGCTACTTTGGCTCTACTTGACTTTCAAGTTGTTCTCTGATCCACTGTAGAGATCAAAAACCAGACTTTGAAAGCTGCAGAGAGGTTGTCTTTAGCATTCCTAGCTCCATTCTCTTACCTTTAGTCTATCCCGCCTGCCTCCCCTTCTTTTTTTTGCCTTGATATGTCATTTAGCACTGCAAGCTGTCTTTTTTCTGATGGACATGTTTTGGGGCTTAAATTTGTTTCTGAGTCCTTGAGGTGTTTAGTTTTGTTATGTTGTTTCTTTCTTTCTTTCCACTTTCTTGGTTAAATTGACGTTTAATCTTAAATTTTCATCTCAGCAGCACAGAGATAAAGTGCAATTTCTTCCCACTTGTCATCAACGGAACTCCCTGGCCCTGAAATTATTTCAATACCTCTACCAAAGAAGTCTTTGGTAGGCTCCTGTGTTAAATATTGAGTTACACCCACACTCTAGACAGTTCATTATTGGGTTGGCCATGTAGTGGGTTCTTAGGTGATGGTAACAGACTACAGTGTTAAGCTTTTCCAGATTTTCAAAGTTCCAGAGGGCTATGAGTTTAAAAATCTAAAGATGAAATCTTTGGTGAATTTATCTCACAGATTAATTCATAAAAAAGGAAAATTGGGTATGCCTTTCAAAAACATTGTAGAACATTTAAAAATCATTAGTTATTTTAAAATTATAAAAGTTTTCATTATAAACATTTCAAACCTTTCAGAGGTGTGTAAGGTAAAAAAATGAAAATTCCTTCACCACACAGTCCCTGTCCAAAAGTAACAAGTGGTAAGGGTTTGGTGGGTGCACTTTCCAACGTATTCCTATATGACACTCATCTGTATGGTTTAGATTTTTTAAAAATAAAAAAGGGATTATTCTATGTAAGGTCAAAGATCTACACCTTCTTTCTCCCAATGATCTGTTAAAGATGCTCTTGCATATCAGTACATTAGTTTGCTTCCTTCTTTTTAAGAACTGTACCCATTGTATCCCAAAATATGAATGTGCCATACTTTAGCCATTCCCCTATTAATGAACATATAGTGTGGCTATAGTTTTTCAGTAATGTTGTAGTGAACAGCTTTATATACATATACTTGACCGCTGGGTGTGTATTTCTTTTTTTAAAAAAAAGATTGGCACCTGAGCTAACATCTGTTGCCAATCTTTCTTCTTCTTCTTCTTTCTTCTTCTTCTTCTTCTTCTTCTTCTTCTTCTCCTCCTCCTCCTCCTCCTCCTCCTCCTCCTCCTCCTCCTCCTCCTCCTCCTCCTCCTCCTCCTCCTCCTCCTCCTCCTCCTCCTCCTCCTCCTCCTCCTCCTCCTCCTCCTCCTCCTCCTCCTCCTCCTCCTCCTCCTCCTCCTCCTCCTCCTCCTCCTCCTCCTCCTCCTCCTCCTCCTCCTCCTCCTCCTCCTCCTCCTCCTCCTCCTCCTCCTCCTCCTCCTCCTCCTCCTCCTCCTCCTCCTCCTCCTCCTCCTCCTCCTCCTCCTCCTCCTCCTCCTCCTCCTCCTCCTCCTCCTCCTCCTCCTCCTCCTCCTCCTCCTCCTCCTCCTCCTCCTCCTCCTCCTCCTCCTCCTCCTCCTCCTCCTCCTCCTCCTCCTCCTCCTCCTCCTCCTCCTCCTCCTCCTCCTCTCTCCTCCTCCTCCTCCTCCTCCTCCTCCTCCTCCTCCTCCTCCTCCTCCTCCTCCTCCTCCTCCTCCTCCTCCTCCTCCTCCTCCTCCTCCTCCTCCTCCTCCTCCTCCTCCTCCTCCTCCTCCTCCTCCTCCTCCTCCTCCTCCTCCTCCTCCTCCTCCTCCTCCTCCTCCTCCTCCTCCTCCTCCTCCTCCTCCTCCTCCTCCTCCTCCTCCTCCTCCTCCTCCTCCTCCTCCTCCTCCTCCTCCTCCTCCTCCTCCTCCTCCTCCTCCTCCTCCTCCTCCTCCTCCTCCTCCTCCTCCTCCTCCTCCTCCTCCTCCTCCTCCTCCTCCTCCTCCTCCTCCTCCTCCTCCTCCTCCTCCTCCTCCTCCTCCTCCTCCTCCTCCTCCTCCTCCTCCTCCTCCCTCTCTCTCTCTCTCTCTCTCTCTCTCTCCCCCCCCCCCCCCCCCAAAGCCCCTCAGTACATAGTTGTATATTCTAGTTGTAGGTCCTTCTGGTTGTGCTGTGGAACACCACCTCAGCATGGCCTGATGAGTGGTGTTGTGTCCTCACCCTGGATTCAAACCAGCGAAGCCCTGGGCCAGCGAAGCACAGTACCTGAACTTAACTGCTAGGCCATGGGGCCCACGCCGGGGTGTGTATTTCTTGATGAATTGCTGGGCCGAAGGTTACACATGTTTAAAACTTTAATAGATGTCAGATTTTCCCCTTGAAGAGTATCAATGTACATTCCCACCAGTAGCATGTGAGTGTCTCACCAACTATGAGGAAATTACTAATCTAAGACCAATGTTTAAATGATTATTGGGTTGAACTGAGTAACTGATAGAAAGCTTTATTGTGGGTTCTCATTTTTCAACAAAAGTACTGAGCAGCAGTGAATCTGCTGTATCTGTAACATAAAAAAAAAAATTCCTCACCCTGGCTCAGAACTGCCCAGTTGTCTCACTATTTTGTAGCAGTCAGTGGAAGAGCTTAATGGTTGATTTTTATGTCATTCTTATAAGGTAAAGGTATGATTTAAAATCTCCTTAATAACCTATGTATCATTCTGAGACTTCATCCAATTTTTTTCAAAGCCAGCAAAGTGATACACATTTTGGGTGGAAATAATATTAAAAACATTCATATTTTTTGTTAAGCAGCCACTTAGGTTATCAAGTATGTCTTTCCCTGTAAAATCCTTAATTTCTTGAAAACTGCCTCTTTTAAGAGGTTTCTCTCTAGCTCTAATTAAAATGTCAATCTCCGTGTTTAATATCCTGGGACAGAAGGGACCAGGGAGTCTTTTTATAGAAATACTTGCAATTCTAGAAGATTTCTGCTAGACTGAGTCACTGGGTAGTATGCAGGCAGGTGCAGCACCTTCCCCGGGACCCGTGTTGACAGACTTTCTGAGGTGCCATCCCTCTTCAGGAGAGTCCCTTATCTTTCACAACACTGCTTTCCGTGCATTTGAACAGTAACTAGGATTTCATGTTGTCCCCTAAAATTAAGAACAGGTAGTAAATAGACTCAACATTTCTCACATTTGAGGGTGTGTTATTGGTATTATTTTCTTTTATTGTTTTTAGTTAGAAAGCACTAAGATAGCACATCTATAGTTTGTTAATTGGCAGTACTTTTACAGAATTTTGTGTAACTCAGGTGATTTCTTCTGACACTGTTCACCTGTGCCTTCATGCTGTAATATTCTGACAGAGTCAACTTTTTTCCTTGCAAATGCATGCCTAGGAGATGATGATCATGGTTATACCACTTTGGATTTATAATGCTTTTCCTCTGGAGACCTTATTAACTCATTTGTGATGTCTTTAGAAGAAATGTGGGTAGCAGGTGGTGTCAACTCCTCATTCTTGTATGTCCTATTTCAATAAATGGCATCAAACCTTAGCTAGAAACCTGGGAATCCTTGATTCCTATCTTGCCCACAGGTCCTGAATCTGATCAGTTACCGTGCCTTGTTTTTCTGTGCCTGAAATAATCTTCTGAACCTGTTCTTTCTCTTTATCTCACTAGCTACTATTCTATTTCTAACCTTCACCATCTTTGCTGAGTTACCTGTGTCCCCCATATTCCAAACTGCACTCTTGGGGACCAGAACCTCCTATATGTTTTTGTCTGCCTGACTCTGTTCGTAGCACATTGTCAGTGTTTAATGAATGTTAGACCAGAAATGAATTCTAGTCTGGACAATTGCAAAACCTTCCTAACAATCTCACACACTGATTTTCCCCACTTTAATCCACATTCTAAAACACAAATGTATTTGTGGGTCTGCATTTGAAAACTCCAGTGTAACTATAATGCATGTACAATTAGGTCCAAATTCTGCATGTGGCATTTAAGCTTCTAACTTGCTTTTCCAGCCTCATCTTCAGTCACCCTGCTTCCCTTCCCAGATCTCCATTTTCACACATTATCAGACTCTAGTTATTTGTTGGCAGCTTTGTCTACCCCATTAGACTGTGGACTTCTTGAGGGCAAGAATTGTCTTATTTTACTTTTATGCATCCAGTGCTTATCAGAGCTGCATGTAGTAAACACTCTATAACCATGTAATGGTTAGAATCTGTTTGAAATTTATTCAGAGTACTTGGAATGGCAGCTATTTTAAGCAGAGGAATTGAAATAGAATAAAAAGCTGAGTGGATGTTTTATGCTTGTGAAAGTTATGCATACCAACTGGAAAATACAGAATATCATCTTCATAGTTAGCATTTTAGCATAGTTTTTCAGTTTTTTTATTGAATGAAGTTTTAGTGCTATTTAGATAATGATTAAATTTTATAAAAGAATACTTCAAATCTGTCCTTTATAACTTTGAACCCATAACTGAATGAACTGCTACATAGACCTTAAAACCTGTCTTCCGGGCTGGCCCCGTGGCCAAGTGGTTAAGTTCGCTCGCTCCGCTGCAGGCGGCCCAGTGTTTCGGTGGTTCGAATCCTGGGCGCGGACATGGCACTGCTCATCAAACCACGCTGAGGCAGCGTCCCACATGCCACAACTAGAAGGACCCACAACAAAGAATATACAACTATGTACCGGGGGCTTTGGGGAGAAAAAGGAAAAAAATTAAATCTTTAAAAAAAAAAAATCTGTCTTCCATCCTTGTATGGCTGTTATCCAATTTTCCACAGGTTATCATCTTATTTCCAACATTAATGCTTAAGTCTAGTCTTATATATTTGACATGATAGTGGAAAGAGGACTAGACGCTATCTTGGAAAAACTGTATTTAAATTTCAGTTCTGACATTTAGTAGTTATGTAACAGATTTATTGCACATGCGCTACATTTATGAAAATATAGATATAATACCTACTTCACAGAGTTATTATTATTTCATTGAATTATATACTTATGAAAACCCAACATATTTCCTTTTATAAAGTTGGACCTCAATAAATATTAGTTGCTTTCAATAGAAAGGTATGCCTGACTGAACTCTAAAACTCCCTGCTCTCTGATTGTGTAGTATTCACTTGGGAAGCAATCTAAATTGTGGTGTAACCCAGGGGAAGCTTAGGAATGTGTCGGTGTTAACTGCTTAGGCTGCCCATGCATTCCTGGAATTTGGGGGTTGTCAGTGTCTGTTGGTGCTCTGTACTAGTACTGTAACTATGTGCTCTGAAAGCCTTTTATATTATCTTCCATACCCTTTCTCACTCCTACCCAGTGCTGCCCCCTCAAATCCAGTTCCTGGCTCCCCACACATACACCCACACTCTGAGTCAGCAAGAAGCTCAGATGATCTTGCATATTGGGATGGCCTTGCAAGGTACAGGCCAGAGGATATCATGGATGAAAAAAAATTACAGAAACCTAGTCTTCCAGGTTTGGTGTAAGATTCTGAAGGGGCCTCCTCCAGAACACCCTTTTATTTTCCTATAAAAAATACACAGGACCTAGCTTGTAGGATATTAAGAGGAGCTATTGTAATAATGATGATGCTGGTGGTAGCTAACATTTGTTGAGCAGTAACAGGTGCCAGGTACTATTTCAAATGCTTTTGCAAGTCTTATTTCATTTAATCCTCACAACATCCTTGAGATAGATACTCATATTATCCCCATTTTGTTTACAAATGAGGAAACTGGTGCAAAGAGTAGCTTGCACAAGGTCACACAGTAACTGAAGGAGAACTTTTATCCTATTAACTATTATAATGATGTCTCATAGTAACTAAATTCCATTGGATGAGGTCTGAAACAGACTTTCCTTAAACATAAATATGTTCTAAAGCTAGTGTTACTATAGAAAGGAAAAATGGTATAGAGAAAAGAGTGTATGTGTACATGTTGAGGTCAGGCCAACTTAGGATCAAATCCTGATTACTTACCAGCCACAGGCAAGTTAATCAACCTCTGAACTTCAATTTCTCTCCTGTAAAATGGGTAATAGTCATGTCTCTCTTGCTGAAATGTTAAAATGATTAGTGAAATGACAGATATAGTAGCCTGGTCTTCAGTAAATGGTGACTGTTATTTCAGTCATAGGTGTAGGGACATCTTTGGCATGTGTGCCAGAGGTGATACAGGTGATGATTTTGAGTGCTACAACTTTAATATGTCTTCTCCGTTTCATGACCAGGTGTCTGCTGAGGAATTTGGTAGGTACTTGTAGTATGAGACGCTGAGTTTACATATACTTCTCATTGTGTTGACATAGACCTTCTATTCATGCAAAAGAATAGTGTCACCCTCCACAACACATACTCATGCACTTCCCATCTTGTAAAACTGAAGATGATGTTGATAAGATTCATATAATAACAATCATACTTTCTTCTAAACATAAATCCATGGGTGTATAGAAAAAAGCAGTGTACGTAAACTGTCATCTCCAGCAACTGACTCTTTAAATGCTTCTATTAGCTGTTCTTGGAGAACTTTGCCACAGAGTTAGGGTTCAGTTTTGCTATGATTTATTTAATGAACTCATCAGAGTCTGAATGGGTTGGCATTTCACTGACAGTAACTTAAAGAGTTGTCATCTCTTGCTGAAGCAAGTGTGTTCTAGTGACCTCATTGAGCCAAAGGTGAGCAGGGCAGCTTTTTCCAGAAGTGGTGATGCATTTGACTGATCAATCTTCTGCCTCTCTTTACATCTCAGCCTATACTCTTTGTTACCAGTGCCATTTATTTGTGAGATAGCCAACTGGAGTTGGGTGATATATTTAGCTCTAGGAACCAAGTAAGGTTTTCTAGAATTAAACAGGACTTAACTCTTTGCTTCATTCTTGCAGGGGTCAACAATTGAGAAGTGGTAGAATATTTTAAATGATATAAGCTAACGTGGGATACTATTAGGCTTTCTCCATGTATAGTAATTTAAATTAATCAATACATTGAGTAAGAATGTGTGGAAGGAAAAACTGAATTAGGAGTCAGGAAACCTGGATTCTGATCCTGAATTTGCTACTTTGTAGCAGTATGAACTTGGGAGAAATCAGTTAACCTCTTTGAGCTTCAACTTGATCATAAAAATGCTACAGTTAGTTACCTTGCTGGTATTGTTGGGAAGTTGAGTAATATGCAGTAAATGTGAAAGCATTCTGTAAACCTTGATGCCCTGTGAAAATATAGGGATGAAAGATGATGATAAAGGTTTATCACAAGAGGCAGTGGTGGGTCTTTGGAATTGGACAAACTGGATTCAGAGGTAGCTATCAGTTAAAACCTGTGTGACCTTGAACACATCATGTGACCTCATTATTATGACAGCTGCTGCTACGGCTACTACAAAAGTCTGGATATGACTTTAAAATGATTACAGACTAATCAACATGAGAGTTTGAATCAAGGCATATCCCTGATTTTATAATATGTAAACTCTGTCACATACACCTTTGGATAAACTCATCTTCTGGAACAGTGCCATACTGTGTTGGCATTTGGTGTTGGTCTAGTGGTGACCGTGGATTGGCTCCATGCTTGGTGCTGTATGGAGCTCAAATGAAGAACCCTGGCGTTATCCCTGGGGACATTTCAATGTAGTTGATGGGCCTCAGCATTCATAGTTTACCAGAGCTAATTGGAGAGTCCTTTCTGTTTCCATATCACAGTGTGGGAAGAAGTGGATACATTTGAAACCGTAATTTGTATGCTTTGACTGAGTTGCCGAGCATAGTAAAGCTTTTAAATGTGTTTATTTTTAAAAGAAAGGAAATGCATGCTCCTTCTCCTAGTTTCCCTAACACTGTCCTCATTACGTGTTTTTTCTTAACTGAAAGATAAACCCTCCCCCAAGTAATTACAGAGGCCCTGTCTTTAAAAGAATTTTTTTTTTAGTGTTTTTATCCAAAAACTTAGAGAGAGTTGTTTTTTAAGAGAAAGACTTCAGAATTGTAATTGTGGTTATTTATTTAACACAATCTTCTGTTATGTAACAAGCTGCTATTCCCCAGTAATAGCCAATTAGAAAAGAAAATATCTTGTACCGCTAATCGTAATTACCATTATAAAGCAATTAATAGCAGGAAGTGTTGCTGAACAGTAACATAACATCAATCAAGCTATCTTTGCTGAAGCACCATACAACTAATTTCCACAAATGGAGGAGGGGAGGGAAAGGAAAGGAAGGTGAAAAAGAGTATGAAAGCTTATTAGAATTTCTCACAAACCAGTTGATGAATGACTCTTGAAAGCATTGTAAATATGTACCCACATGAAGGAAAGTAATGCTAGTAATTTACTGGGACTTTGAGTTATTTTTCCAGCAGCAGTGATCATAAAAAGAATTGTTTAGGGGAAAGCTCACTGAACAAGAAGTCAGAAGACCTGGGTTTTAATCCCACTTCTGCTTTTGACTGACTCTCTGATTTTAGAGAAATTGTTTGCAGTCATGGTTAAGACTTCCTGGTTTGTAAATGAGAGAATTCACTTACATTAGCATCCTTTCAACTGTGTCTTCCAAATATTAATAAAAGAGAAGGTAGGGTTACAGCTAGGGAGACCATATTATACATATCCCAGAGTCTGTGTAAAAAGAAAAACTATATATCTGGGTAGGCCCTTAAGAATTAGTTGCACATGTGAGAGCCATTAATCAGGTGTATCAAGTTAGAAAATTGGTGGAGAACCACCGCAATAGATGACATATAGATAGATATTAGTGTGCATCCTGTCTCACCCCATCCCCTCATCTTTCCATTTCTTAATAAACAGTGCAAATCTGAAAGAGCTGTTAATAGAACTGAGACTTTGTTCATTCAGAAAATTTTATTCAGCATCTGCTATGTGCAAGCTTCTGTGTTCTGTGTTCTAGATGCTATAGAAAACAAAGATGAAAACAAGATAGTTCTTGCCATCAGGTATCTTCTGGCCAAATAGGGAAGTACACAAATAACTATATTATAAGGTAGAAAGTGTAAGGGACCATCAGAGTGGTCAAGTTGCAGTTGAGCAAGAAAGAGATTGTGTGTACCCCTGAAACTAATACAATGCTATTTGTCAGTTATACCTCAATAAAATAAGTAAATAAATACCATCTAATTAAAAAAGAGAGAAGGAGACTTGTCGAGCCAGTGAGTCATGTTTTAACAATAACCATAGTAAAAGGGAGAAAAATTAGAGCAGTAAGTTAAATGAAAAGCTAATAAAACTTGGGAAAAAAAGAAGGAAAGAAAGATTATGCCCAGCAGTTGGTACTGAGCCTTGTAACTGAGTAAGATTTGGATATGCAGAAATAAGGAAAAGCCTTACAGGCCTAGGCAAAGGGAGGGAGCAGTAGAAAAAGCAAGTAACAAAGCAATTCGTTTTGCCTGGAGAAAATGGTAGGTAAATGGGAGCAGTTAAATTGAAGCTAGATCATATAGTCTCAGATGTTAGACCCTGACTCTGCAGATTATGGGGCTTGAAGGTTTGAGGGAAGAAAATGACAAGATCATAGTTTAATCGGGTAACAGTTGTCCACCTACAAAAAACAGAAACCACTTGAAGAGGGTAAGCATTTATTTGGGATCAAAGAATTGCAGTTCCGTGAGCACAGATTCAGATAGAAACCCAAATAGTGTCCCAGTTACAGGAGAAGGGCTCAGGGTTTTTATGAAAAAAAGGGAGGAAGATGAGGTGAGTTGTATTAAAGAAGAGTTCATTGGTGTTAGATAAGGTAAGATTGGGTTTGTATTTCGTAGATTGGTTAGATACTCAGTTATCAACAAAGTCCAATTTCATCAGTCCTTACAAACGTGATAGTCTTGTCCTTACTGACTTCTTGGAATGTTGGTGATTTGGTCCAGTTTGGAAGATAAAGAAGACAAGATATGCAAGGCAATTCCTCTGAAATGGCTGCCCTAGCTCTATTTTAATATGGCTCCATACGTGTCATCTTTCACGCAATGTGCTGATTTGCCAAAGCAAGAGATAATGAAGACCCACACTAGACTTTAATAATATGCCCTTGTTAATGAAGTCAGGTGATAGCTCAGTCCTGTAAAGAAATTCCTGAGATTAGAAAAATATGCTGGGACAGAGCAGATTGTATATGAAGATTCTGTCTTTGATAGATTGGGGTCTACCTGGGCTCTGACATGAGGAAGGCCCTAGCTGACTGCAGGCAGAAAACACCGTAAAGATAAGACAGCCATCAATTAGGGTACAGACAGGGGGAGAGATCTGGTAGTGGATAGTGTTAAAGAAAACCAGAGCTGGGCGGTAATTAAAGCTGTAAAAATAGATTTTATTCAGGAACTATTTGCAATAGAGTGAAAGAGACCTCAGTGTAGAACTGGGCTCAGTTCCGTATACAACACGGAAAGGTGGGGGTTTTTGGCCAAAGAGCATTTGGGAGCAGTGGAGGTGGGGGAGATTGGGTGATAGAAAATTACTGAGAGGAAACATCAGGGGGATTCTGGCTAAACAGACTTGATAAGATTCTTACTGAAGTCAGGCCAGGGTGTTATTGCCTGGAGGATAGTAGAGAATGAGGAATCCCGTCAATGTGGAAGGTGGGGGATTTTGTCTAAACTGATTTAGCAGGTTTATTGCTAAAACTGGACTATGCAGGTCTGGCAAGGCCTAGTGGAGAAAAGAGTTCAAAGGAATCTGACTAAAGTTTAGTCTAGGAGAGAGTTTTTGTCAGGAGCAGGAACACAACCACAAGTTAACTGGATTTTAGGGACAGGACTCAAGTCATTAAAAGCCTGAGAGAAACAAGTTTAGAGGAACATGGATTCAGGGTGAGGCATCAAGTGAGACAGTTTATGGAATCAGGGCAATAGATTGAGGACACCATTACTAGAAAAGGAATACAAGTTGAGGCTTGGTTCCAAGAAATTACCCACATGCCCAGTGACTGGCATCTCAGACCCAGGTGGAGATGAAGCCAAGAAGACTGGGTTGATGCAGAATCACTGGCTCGAGGTGGTCCCCTGCTGGAGCAGAGCCAAACCACCAGTGGGCTTAGAGACCCCTACTATGCTGATTGGCAGTACTGGCAGGGTCTTAGCTCCAGGCAACTCATTACAGTTGCCCATATGGCCACTGAACTCCTAACCCTGAGCTCATTAATCCTGAATAATCAGCCAGTTGTAATATAATTCTCAAGTATAAGGTGATAACACCCTTTCTTTTTCATGACTCCTAGACTACATGGAATTTGATTCTGCAAAGATTCCTGTTCTTGAGCTTTTTCCTTGTGAAACATCTTAGAGTTTGACAGAACAGATTAAGTTATAATGTTAATAATTTCTCCCCTATTAATATGATATTTTTAAGTATCAGTAGTTATACTTGTTTCTATAAATAGAGCACAATCCTGTTTTCCTTTCATTCCATGAAAACCCAGAGTAAATCCAATCATACAAATTTATGTGTTCTTAGAGCCTAAGTGAATTAAAAATGACTAAACATTTAAGTGATGGGCTGGAAAGAAATTCATTTCTTTGCTATCATACTTTGATATATTTTCATAAAAATTTGTGTTCTTGTTTCTTTTATTCGTCTATGTGACTAAAGTAGGTAGGGCTAATGAAAATTTTGTATGCCGTTTATGTTTTTAAGGACAGTATTCCAGGACTCCATAGAATTATAAGACAGAAAAGTATGATACCTTTTTACACAAAGGGGATTTTATGATCAAATAATTTGCAAATAGTAGGTTAAATAAACTTACGTAAGTTCCTTACTTCAGAATTTTAGTATGCTAATTTTTGTGACTGTTCAAGAGATAAATATTATAATGCAGTTTCCCAAATATTTGACTACACTACCTTTTTCTCAAATAGCCCCTATTAACATTTCATGGGATGCTAGTGTTCCATGGAATTTGATTTGGGAAATGCTGATCATGGTCATCTTCCCCTTAAACAGATCGTATTTATTAAGAGCTTAGACATTCCCAAACAGTTCCATATGTGAACATCTTCAAGAAGAGATTGTTCACCCTGTGTCTGTAATAATAACCATTGTCATTCATCTTTATAGCTTTCCTATTTTACTTCATGCCCTTAGTGGAGTAAAAAATAAGTGTAGACTATTAAGCAGAAGATAAAAACAACAAACATAACCATTTGTTCTGTCTCAAGGAGATGTGACATCCTCTAAGGAGCATTTTTCCCCCATTAAATCTAAAAAGCAAGAGTTCTTTTGAAAATGTCCAAGGTAGCATTGAAATAAATATTTGTATAAACAAAACCTACCCCTTTAGCATAATATAACATTTACTCTTCAAATTGGTGTCTTTTTTCTTTATTTTAATGCCTCTTCCTTAGTACATTTGAATTGAGAATTGAATATTGAATGACAAAACAGGAAAGTATTCCTAAGTATCCAATTTCTGACCTGCTGTTCCAGAGCACTCAAGCCTGTGTTTCTTGTTAAGTCAGGTAACCATAGCTATTTAGTGCATTATTTAAGGTTATAAAAATTTAATTCACATTCTTCTATCAGCTTTCATTGACTTCAAGAATGTAGGTTAGTTGCGTTTTTTTTTTAATTGCCTGCGTGTGGCATCATTGTCAGAAACGTCAGAGTTTCTGAATTACTGTTTGTTAATGAAATGATGAATCCAGGCATCTCTTTGATGTAAAATCTACAACGAGTGGAATATAGAGGAATTTTTTAGTGAAAGGCTTTTTTAAACAGCTTAGAAATGATTCATGGAGCCATTGTTATTCAGTTCTAGTTAGCAGTATTCAGAGCCAACTGGCAAGTCTCCATTACTTCAGGATTCTCACTTACATTAAATGTGGTTTCAAAGTAGACTGATTTAGGCCAGCAGCGTATAAGTGAGACAACTGGATTGCTCTCTTTGTCTTGTCATCTTTTTCTGAAATTACATGTTTGCTGATATCCCTTGTGACAATACATTAATGAAGCAGATTCTGAATTCGTCTTATTTATGGGTAGTTATCAAAAATAATTATAACATTGGGGCTGGCCCCGTGGCCGAGTGGTTAAGTTCGCGCGCTCCGCTGCAGGCGGCCCAGTGTTTCATCGGTTCGAATCCTAGGCGCGGACATGGCACTGCTCGTCAGACCACGCTGAGGCAACGTCCCACATGCCACAACTAGAGGAACCCACAACGAAGAATACACAACTATGTACCGGGGGGCTTTGGGGAGAAAAAGGAAAAAATAAAATCTTTAAAAAAATAATAATAATAATAATTATAACATTATTAATATTAGCTAATCCTTGTCCTGCTGTGAAATTCATACATACTTGTGGAAACTCAAACATATTTTTGTATAATTGTGAACATCTTTTTTTTAACTTATATCCTTCATAAGTTATACTTCGTAAATATTGCAACCCTCATTATAAATATACACCTCCTCTCTGTCTCTTTCTGGTTGTCATACTCATAGTTCAGATCTTAGCTTAAATGTCACTTTTTATGTGAAGCCATTCTTGAACCATAGGCTGAATAAGCTACAAGTTTCATTGTAGAAACAACAAAACGTTTCCTTGTAAAAAACGTTTCTTACTCATATTATACTATATAGTTATCTAGGAGAATCCCACTTTGTAGAGAGAGAAATTTTAATTCTACTAGTTCAACTAATATATACTGTATTAGTTTCCGAAGGCTGCTCATAACAAATTACCACAAACTAAGTGGCTTACAACAACAGAAATTTATTCTCTCATAGTTCTGAAGGCTAGAAGTCAGAAATCCAGATGTCAGCAGGGCCACACTCTCTCCAAAGGCTCTAGGGAAGGATCCTTCCTTACTGCTTCTGGTGGCACAAGGTCTTCCTTGGCTTGTGGCAGCATAATTCTAATCTCTGCCTCATCCTCATATAGCCTTCTCCCGTCTCTTTGTCTTCTTTTCTGCCTCTTATAAGGACTTCAGTCATTGGATTTAGGGCCCACTCTAATCCAGGATGATCTCACCTCAAGATACTTAATTACAACTGAAAAGACCCATGAAGTCACGTTCTAAGATTCCGAGTGTTGATATCGCTTGTGGGTCACCCCTCAATCCACTACATATTTGAAGATATTCCCTTATTTCCAGATAGTCTTCTTTCTGATCTGGCCAAGGGGTGTGTACACAGGTGAGTGCGTGTTTTTATGTGAGTTGGGGTGGTCCTTTTTTATTCTTTTGTAAGCTTTCTATAGCAGATAGTGCCTGCTGCTTAACTTTATGGACATTGGATGTACGCATTAACCTTATTGTTCTCATGAATATTAAATTCTTTCCACAAAGTCACCACTGAAGATTTGGTTAGGGCTTATTAAAAATGTGGTCTTTTGGGCCAGCCCATGGCCAAGTGGTTGAGTTTGCCTGCTCTGCTTTGTTGGCATGGGATTTGCCAGTTCACATCCTGGGTGCAGACCTACACGCTGTTCATCAAGCCATGCTGTGGCGGCATCCCACACAGAAGATCTAGAATGACTTACAGCTAGGATACACAACTAGGTACTGGAGCTTTCGGGAGAAAAAAATTAAAAAATGTGTAGTCTTGGGGCTGGCCCAGTGGTGTGGTGGTTAAGTTTGCACACTCTGCTTTGGTGGCCCAGGGTTTGCAGGTTCGGATCCCAGCTGTGGATCTACACACCACTCATCAAGCCATGCTGTGGGAGCATCCCACATACTAAAGAGAAGACTGGCACAGGTGATAGCTCAGGGCTGATCTTCCTCACACAAAAAAAAGTGTAGTCTTTTTATGCTGGGGCTTTTCCATCACTGTTATTTTCTACTCTCCTTATCTTTTATTGTTTTAGGGTTCTCAGATTGTACACAATACATGCTAAGTTCTTTTGCCTATTGACTGATAGCTATAAGTGTATCCTTTGTGCTTACAGCCCTTGAAATTTGGTCTCATCAAGATTAAGAGTATAGAGTAGTGCGAAGAACACTGAATTTGTAAACAGAAGAATCTGGTTTGCGTATTAGTTGTGTGACCTTAAATAAATCACACTCCCTGAACCCTGTTTTGTTATAACTAAGACAGAAATAATAATCTTTCTTATCTTGCAGGGTAATAGTGGGATATTTAGGAGATGTTTTTATAAAATGTAAAGGGTTATACATATAAATTAAGCAGTGGTATATTGATATCCTGCATGAAGTGATCATCTTTGGATTTACTGATTGGTGATCTTGTATCTTTTGTAGTATGACTAGCCTCTTCCCCATTTAAACTGTCAGTCACTTATCATTTAATCTAAATATCTATAAAATATTTCATCTGTGAGTGACATAGGGATAAGTCACTTTGGGAAATGTTTTAAAAGCATAAGACAGTTTCTGTCTTCTTTGAGCTTATAGTCTAATTGGAGAAGAGAGACACATACCAGTAACTAGGTTAAACTCTGAGTAAATGGATAGAGAAAATATTTGCTTGAAAGTGGTGGTCATAGTTTGCTTCATGGAAGAAGTAAGAGAGATCAGAGGACTAGGAAAGACTCCAGCAGGCATGTAGACGGATACAGAGTACCTGAGCCTAGAGTAACAGCTTGCATAAAAACAATATGCAAAAAAAGAGCCAAGTTTCATCCAGGGACGTTTCAGAAACTGCTTAAAGCTTCAGGCTCCAGAGAGAAGTATTGGGAGATGAAATAAAAGACTACACCTATAACCATTTTATAAGAACCAAGAAACTGCCCAATGTTCAAGTCCTTATTTATGTGGATGTGGATGTTTCATAGATTTGAATCTTTGTTCTCCATCAAGCCAAATGGTCTCTAAAAACAATTAGTAGGAGTTAGCAGAATCTCGCGAATTAAAAAGAAGAGAGCACACAGACAGTTCTCCTTCCAGATCAAAAAGGACGCTTTGATCTTCCCTAGCTCTTGAGTTCAGCAAGCATTTCTTGAGTACTAATTATGTGCTAGGTCCTAACGACACCAAAAAGAAGCAGACAAGTTCCTGTCCTGAAGGTGCTGCTTGTCTACTAGAAGGAGATAATGCAGAAGTGCAATAAAAGAATGACACTGAAACAGCGAGATAACTGTCATCTGTGCTTCTAACCTATTTGGGAGGTTAGGGTAGGCTTCACGAGGAGGTGATAACTAGCCACAGGTCTTTGCCAGGTGGTCAGGGGTGGGGTAGGCCTTCTTGGTAGAGGAAGCTGCTTGAGGAAAGGCTTGGAGATGCCCTACACCTGCATATTATCAAAGCCTCTGATGACTCAGTAGAGTAGAAGACAAGGCTCGAGAACAGGGTAAGGGCTGTATTAAGGAGCTTGTGGGCCATGCAAAAGAAAGTGGATTAACTCCTACATGATGGGGGGAGTGTTTTACGAGAATGAGCAATATGAATCAGATTTGCTGGATAGAAACAGCCTTGTAGCAGTCCTAATGTGAAGATGCATAGCGGCAGGGCAGGTAGTCCAGAGACTTGTTAATAGAGCACGTTCCTTCTGCAGTCCAAACTGTGATGCCAAGCTAAATAAGTCTTACTAAAATGTGTAAACCATCATGTATCCTTCCAGCTCAAAAACCAGCTGTGATTTCTCTATGCCTATAGGAAAAAGCCCAAAATGAAAGCACATCTCATTCAAGGTTCCTCATTGCCTGGCTCCCGCTAATTTAATCTCCTGCTGCTTTTCAGCCATAGAAATATCTGAGGGTTTTCTTTTTCTCCCTTACTTGTAACCACTCCTCAGGTGTAAGCTCCACATTAAAGGAATAATCTAAGAGGCACAGATGGAGAAGTTAACGTCTGTTCCTTGAGTGCTCACTTGATACTGTCCTGTGGAAATCTGCACTTTCAAATTTAATTTTCTAGATGAAAGTAAATTTTTTAAACTTATGTTTTTCTTAATTATTTCTAAGAAATTTCAAAGTTTATCTTTTGCATAATTAAAAATGGCCATATACCCCTGCAATTCTGAATTTTTGTTTTGATCCATGGCGAGTTTTATCAGATACTCCTAATCAAGCTCCAGATTTTCTGTAAATCTAGGAATTTTCAGAGAAGACCCCACATCAATTGGGAGGCAGAGTGATTGTGTGTCTTTAAAATTATATATGAGTGTATATAGCAAAACTAAAAACTATTTTAAAGTGTTGATGTGTTGATTGGGGTGAAGTTTAGTCTGATAAACCAGAAAGGGGAAATGCTGGTTTGTTGCTATAATTTTTCTCTTGCTGAAAACTTACATACATATCTACTGCAAATAGTTTATTTTGGTTTAGCACAACTGATAAGTTCAAGGTCACCCTTAGCCAATTTTCAGAGGTATTTAATCTTCCACTATAGTACTTCTTTTTGGTGATAAACTGCATTTTTTTTAAGTAGCTTAGTTACTGCCGAAGTCTCTGATGAATGCCGTCTGGTCCTAACGATGGATTGCAATTCTTCAGATTGTTTTTTGGCTCCTTCCCATCTCCCCATTACCCTATTTTTTTTTCTATTTTGATAATTTACTATTATAATAGATTACTTCATTTCCTATGAATGTTTTTACTCTTTTTCTTTAAATTTTCTTTAACGTGAATGATATCTCTCTTCATTTCTGAAAGTTAGCAAACATCAGCAGGGTACTATTTTACATACTGTATTGGGATCAAGATAACCATATAACTTTCCTAATTCAAAGAATTTTTCAATTGATCAATGTACAACTTTTCTTGTGTATTCATTCCTAATATCAAGTATATTTGCTTGAAATACATAATTTAGGGGGCAAAAATCTAGTCTATTATTTCAAAAAACAGGATAATAGCTTCCACCCCGTTAGGAAAGAAGGTTGGTCTCAGTTTTAAGGTTTTCTGCTGTTTTTATCCAGTTAGCTCCCTTGGTGAAAACAGCAGCAGCAGCCAGGGACAGCCACCAAAAAAAATCTTCTCCTCTTAACTAAAGTGATTGCAAAGCCTTTGTCCCGTAAGTGTCATGTATTAAAGACTGGGCAGATGATTTAAAAAGTGAATAATGAGATCTGGGGAATTAAGATAGGGTTGGGGAGTCGGTGTAATTGGGATTAAAGTCTCAGGTGAAGACAACATGAATTGCAAGAAAAAGGAACAAGGTGTCAACTAGACAACAGAGGAAACCTTGTGAAATCAAATAAGATGCGTCCATTTGGAGAATTAGAACAAAATAGTCTGTCTGAAATAGTTTGTGGATTAACACTTAAATCCATGTAGGATAATGCTCTGAATTTTCAAGTGTTCCTCTCCAGTACCTATTTTGAGGTTATTTACCTAATTTGAATTAATTTGAAAGCCAGCTTACAAACGAATAACTGAGAAGTGAGGCCACTTCTCTGAGGTTACTGATGTGCACTAATAATAGCACACATTACTAGTTGATGATAATCTAAGCATTGCAAGGGGTGGATAAGAGTTGAAACTGACTGCTCTCTGGGGTGTCCTTTCCTCAAGATCCCCTTGAATCCTGAATCTGAATAGCACTGTAATAGCACTTTTGTTGTTAGAGCAGTTGTGTATCAAATGTTTTATGCAGTGCCCAAGTGCAGAATGTAGTGATGCAGTTCTTACCACATAAATCTCACTACGCTGAAGTTTTGTCTGTCATCAATGGAGTACCTTGTAATTTTCAGGGTGATGGCTCGTGGTTCTAAAAGCCTGAAGTTACTTGGATAATCCACTCCCATTATCACTGCATATTTTGAGAAAGTTTATCATCATCTAACCAGTCTAACCAATTCATGTGTTCTCCCTGCCTAGAATATCTTTTCTCAGCATTTCTACCATGCAACCCCTACTCATTCCTCAAGACTTAGTTTAGATATGACCTTCACCTTTTCTGTGAAATGTCTTGCTGACTCCTTGCCCCCACCCAAAAGGTAACCCAGCATTTTCCTCTTCTTAATGCTTCATTTTCATTATCAGTTTCTGATTTCAGCTTTTGTATTGGGATTGTGACTGCAATACACTTTGCACTTGTATTTTGTGTTCAGATACTCAGTAAGTTATGTCGGTGTTACTCCTGACTTGCCACTTGCCACATGGATGGGATTCGACATCTGTGTGCTGTATGTCAAAGGCTGAAGCTGAGGCTCCCCTGGTTCCATCTTCTTTCTCCCTGCCTCTTAGCTACTGGAGGACACTGTCCTTGCAGAGCCAGTACCACACTGGCTTCCCTCCATAGTCCTCCCCACATCATTAGCAAGTCGTATTTTCTAGAGCATCATTCCATGCTTGATCTCATTTTATCACCTGTGTCAACTACATTTAGCAGATAAGCAAATTACGAGGCAAAAAGCACAAGTCACACAACTAGTTTTTAGCAGCAGCACTGTCATTGAAACCCCTAGATCTATTTACTGTTAGTGTGTTATCGTTATACCACACCACAGATTCTCTCACACTTTCATTTTAAGTATCTGCTTTGAATGAATGGTATTTTTACTTAATTTTTGTATATATATTATTTTGCCTAGGGACATCCAGTTATTCTAGCACTATTTGTTGAAAAGACTGTTGTTTCCCCAACTGAATTGTCTTGGCATCTTTGTCAAAAACCAATTGACCATAAATTTGAGGGTTTACTTCTGAACTCTGAATTCTCTTCCATTGATCTGTATTGATCTTTTCTTGTGCCAGTACCACCCTGTCTTAATTACTACAGCTTTTTAGGAAGTTTTGAAATCGGTTGTGAGGCTTTGTTCTTCTATTTCAAGATTTTTTTTGAGTTACTTGCTGATTTTTCCAGCATCAGAGTTTATAAAAAAAAAAAAAGACAAATATCAGCAGTAACTCTTTGTTTTAACTTATAAATAATCTCTTGAAATCTGTTCTGATGGGCTGTTTTCAGGTACTGTTCTTTGATTCTGCTGGAACCAGGCGCTAATCTGGGCAAGTGGTGTTTGAACTTTTCTGGGCTTTAGTTTTTTTCAATGTTTAGAGTGTGGGTCACCTAGATACCCTTCTAGGTCTCCTGTAACCTTTAAAAATTTGGGCTCAGTAATCTCTATTTTCTTCCTTCTATAGTTGAACATGTAAATAAAGTGTAGAAGGGAAAGGGAATTTCCTGGTGAGTCAGTATTAATGAAGCAGCCCTGTTGTACAATTGGCAGTAAGCTTTAGAAGGAAAGGCTAAAATAGTTGTGAGTGCTATGGTAAATACCTTAAGTTTTGGTGACCCTAGAAATTCTACAAATCCTCTTTCACTAACGACTATTCACGTTTCATCTTTGGAATTAAGCACAGGGGCTGGCCCCGTGGCCGAGTGGTTAAGCTTACGTGCTGTGCTTCGGCGGCCCAGGGTTTCACCGGTTCGAATCCTGGGCGCAGACATGGCACTGCTCATCAAGCCATGCTGAGGTGGCATCCCCCATGCCACAACTAGAAGGACCCATAACTAAAAATACACTACTATGTACTGGGGGGCTTTAGGAGAAAAAGGAACAATTAAATCTTTAAAAAAAAAAAAAAAGAAAGAAAAAGAAATTAAGCATAATCTAATATTTTAAGTTTAAACCCAAAAAGCAATTTTAGAAACATTTACACTGTAAAAAGGTCTCTGTGCAAATAAGACATATTTCGTGTGACAGTGAGTGAGGTCTTAAACCTGATTGGAATATATGGATATTTATATTTCTGACTATTTCACCCATATTTCTCATAACAGATATTCTTCCTTCTAGGTTCTCTGTTTATGTAACTTATTGAGGGTCAAAATAGTTTTTTTCTGTTGTAATTTTTTATCATAATATACTTCTATTCATCAAGGTGGACTCACTGACATTCTGGGTACCAGTAACTTCAACTGTTTTAGAATTAAAACAGAAAAATTATTAGACATAAATTAATATATACAGAGATAGAGTAGAAGGAGAACAGGTGTATTTTCCCTAATCAGATGAGGTTTGTTTAATAATCATATATGTATATGGTTTTCTTTATTACTTCTCTCTAGTAAGACACCTGACAATCTCTATATTTATGATGTCATTTAGTTGCCTAATTTTATTAAAGTATCTAGATTAGAATTGATGGTCATATGATTAGTTGATATGTTTCATAAGCCATTAATCTACATTTTCTATTTATAATCTTGATATATGCTTTAAAAATAATTTTTATAATTTAGTAATTTAAAGCCTCTTAATATGCAAGTACTTATATGATTAGAAAAAAATTTCAAAAGGCTTTTATGAGCAATTTTCACAAATGTAATGTGTTCCACCCACTATTACCTAGGAAAGGTAGCACAAATCCTATTTTATTTCTACTTTGAATACCTAGTTACTGGCACAGAAAAGCTCAAATTATATATCTTTTGAGTAAATGTTTCTGTTTACAGTGTCCAAAACAATTTTTTTTCCTTACAAATACTCTTCATGAGAAACTTATTCCTCTACCTGGCTTTCTGATGATTAGTGACTACTCTTCTTCCAGTCATTTTGGCTCAGGGTTCTTCAAGTCCTCATTTCTTCTATTCAGTTATCCCTTCACCTCTACCCCATGATGCTGACAGCAGTCGACCCATTCTTCGCTTTGGGATCCATCAGGTCTGATAGCCAGTGCAGCTAGGTGAAGGTGAGAGAGACTGCTAGCTGAGTTCCAACCACTCTTCTCTGTTATTGGAGTTCTCACATGGGTTGAAAGCAGGGGAAGGAAGAGAAAAAAAGGAAGAGCAGGCAGAGGGAAGGAAGTGAGGAAGATTTGCACTCTGTGTGGTTGTGGCCTCCTAGATCCTGTACTCATGTCCTTTCCAGGGCATTTCAAGGGAGAAGCTCCATTCCACATTTGCGAGTATATTTGTTTGCTGCAGCTGCCATAACATAGTACCACAAATTGGGTGACTTAAAAAACAGAAATTTATTGTCTCAAAGTTCTGGGGGTTGGTAGTCTGAGATCACAGTATCAGCAAAGTTGGTTCCTTCTGAGGGCTGTGAGGCAGTCTGTTCCATACCTCTCTCCTAGCGTTTGGTCATTTGCTGGCAGTCTTTGGCATGCCTTGCCTTGTAGGTGCATCATCCTCATCTCTGCCATCACCTTCACATAGTGTTCTCCCTGTGCGTGTCAATGTTTTACTCATTGTTCTATGCCCAGTAGCTAGCCCAGCTCCTAAGACACTCTAGTGAGGTGCTTAGGAAATATTTTTTTGTTCATTTGTTTCTCTGGGCACTCACTGACTGACTGCAAAGCCTGAAATGGTGAATATCTTAAGTGTCTTACTGTATCTCATGGTCATTATTGTATCCATATTATGCCACTGCGCTTGAATATAGAGGCCTCTTTCATTCGAGGAGTGCGCATCACTGCTTTTTCAGATAAAGAAACAGAAGCAGAGAAGTACCAAATGTTTTGTCTGAAGTCCGAGGGTATCACTGGCAGAGAATATTGCAGGTCCCCAGATTCTAGGTTTGCTGTTCTAGCCTGACAGACTTAAGGAATCAGGCAAAGTTGTTTTTCTCCTAGAGACAGTATGGGCTTGTGTATAATGTATCTTTTTGCTAGAAGAGAAGGGTTTTTGTCTCTCAATGACTCAAGAAAACCACAACTCTACTCCTGTGCTAGACACAGGAACAATATTATCATGCTTTCCTGCTCTGTTCACTCACCCTTTTAAGGAAATGCTTAAAGAACAGCAGGGCCCTATGGTGACAAAGGCACTTTATTCTCAGTTCAGTATTCCACTTGGTGGCCTTATCTTCATTCTCCTTAATTGCAATAAACTAACCTCTTGCATCTCAAATGTAGTTATAATCCAGAGGAAATAATGACATCAATGATTGTTTCACTAGCTCTATATTTCTTAATAACGAAATAAAAACATAAATGAAGCCTTAGCAATGCATATAGTTCAGCAAAATGTACCAGTTCGTGTTTTTGTGCATCAGTGTACAAAGAGTTATATAAACCCCAAAGGCATAAATGGGATTGAGAAGTTAGCTATATGTCCCCAAACTCGGCCAATCTCACAAACTAACTGCTGATTTACCAGCCTCTTTTGAGGAACATTGGAAAGGCCTCTGTTCCTCAGAAATCTATGCAGAGAGGTAGTATATTGTGTCACTCTCCTCAGTATATGTCCCCTCAGTATGAATTTTGCCAGATCATTTGCAGAATGTATTAAAAAATGAATCAGTCAACAGAGTGCACTCCTTTGGCTCAGCACTGAGCTGAGCACAGGGGGGAAAAGAAAGATAAGCTAATTTCAAGGAGCTTCCAGTATAATTTATGAGACAAAACATATACATGTAAAGCAGAAATGCCAGTAACAATATTTTATTAAGTAACAAATTGGTACATTAGAGAGCAATATTTCTCAAGCTTTTTTTTAAGTGATGGCACTATTTCTACGTTATCTTACACAAAATTCCAATATATAAAACCTGTAATAGCTGGGCTTCTTTGGTTAAAGATGGTGGGAGGAGGCCAAAAAAGCCATCTCCTCTGGTTGTCTCTTTGTCCCCAGTGAGACTCCCTTGAGATCTGAGGCATCTAGGATTACAGTTAAAAATCATTAAATTTAGCATGTAAACATGGGGTAAATTGAGAGAAGAGAAAATCCACTGTGAGTCTGACAAGGAGAGGAAAGCTCCAAGTAGGAATTCTTCCTCAAGTTAGTATTTGGAAGGCTGGGCAGGATTTAAATAGATGGAAAGGAGGGAAGAAACAAGAAATGAAAAGAAAAAAGGACATAGATAATATGAAACACAGTGAGAAATAAAATTGGGTAAGGAAAGTGGGTAGACATTAAGTAAAAGCTAGAGAAGCAGGCAGAAAAGTTGAGATTTGTTGAAAAAGAAAATAGGGAGGCACTAGGCTTTTAATCTTAGGAACTAATGTGAGGAACACAGACTTGAAGAAGGGAAATTGGTATCAGGTGCAAGACGGTTTACATAGAGAATTGATGTTTATTTTCAAGGTATTTCTTCCTCTCTGTCTCTTTTTAGTTTCATTTTTGGAGAAACAGAGAGTAGGCCATCCATCTATTCTGCCTTCCTCAATCCCCAGAGCTGTGTGTCATCCTTGCCTGAGCCCTCCAATTCCCTTACTCTGCAAAACTGAATCCAGTTGGGCAAAATGTTCATCCTTTCCACATAGCCGCTAGCCTAGGGGTCATCCTACCTGACTGTACTTAATAAAAGCCCATAATGCCACTTTTCCTTCTCTTCCTTCTCTTCCTTTTAAAAAGATTTTGTTTTTGTTTCCCTCCCTGAATTGCGAAGGGATTATGCGTCTTCAAAAGATGGAGAGATCTATATGTGTCTTTGTCTCATTGTAATGAGACATATTTATATAAATGCCTGATAATGGGCAATATGAATTGGCTTTATTTTCTTAGAAATGTTAGGTTTTGTGTTTTTTTAATTCATCAATTCCCCTTTTTATTTTCTTGTGTGCTGATTTCGTCACCAGTTGGTCCCCATAGCAACAATGGATAATGCTAATGAAACTGCAACATCTTAAGCTCTCCCACAGAGAATCTCTGTTAAAATAGCCATGGAACACAGTTGCATTTATTACTTTCTTTCTTTAAAAGAAATCAATATTTTGGAATCTCCCATGGTCTAGACTTAACTTCTTAAACTGTCTGACTAGAATTAGAGTCTCTAATTTCGACCAGTTTTTTTGAGGTTGATAAACCACAGTTGGGATACCACCTCCTCCCCCACATTCACACCCCGTGTTGGTGTACAACAGTGGTTCTCAAAATATGGTTCCGCAGCAGCGTCAGCATCACCTGGGAACTTGTTAGAAAGGCAAATTCACATACCACACCCCAGACCTACTGAATCAGCAACTCTGGATGGAGCCCAGAATTATGTTTTAACAAGTCCTCCAGGTGATTCGGATAAACACAAAAGTTTGAAAACTACTGGTGTACAGGATAAACAGTACTGTAGTAGACCACACATCACATCCAGTTTGTGATGGATTCTGCTAACATGATTAGAAATTATTTAGTTTGTTTTTGTCACCTAAATTTATTTGTACTATGAAATATTAGCTGAATACCAATTTGTGTTAAGATAAAACATGGCAGTGGAGAGTGTCTGATTGATTTTAGCTACTGAAATGTTTCCTAATCTTTATCCATTATTAACAAACGTAAGAAAAAGGCAAGTAATTGCCATTGTCTATAATAATAGGTAATGACTCAGACTATAAAAGCATGCATTTTTTTTCTGGTTTTTTTGTTGTTATTTCTTATGTTTTGATGTGTGGAGGCTGACAAGTATCCACCTTTTTGAAAGTGTTTTAAATAGTACCTTTTCTGCATGTAGTAAGTAATTCACCTTTTATATCCTAAAACACATCAAAAGCATGCAGTAAAAGCAAGGATCTTTTGTAGGCCATGACTTAAAGAATTGCAAAAAGGACAAGTTTACCTTGTTATGTAAAGTTTTAAGAGGCAGGTAAGACCCGGAGCTTGGAGATCCAGGCAGAAATTTGAGCTGGAGAGAGGCAGTCTGAAAGTTAAGATATTTAAAATTGCTGGTTATCACAAAAGCTGAACCATCTGTATACCAAGATGTTGGAAGAGAACCTAAAGAAGTTGCACTTGTCGGTGGTCATGTCTGACCTGAAAGCCAGGCAGTCAGGCATTATAAAAAAGAGCTAACAGGGTGCAGAAATCAAAACAAGTAAGATTCATCTGGTCAGGAATCCAGAGGTCAGTTAGTCCAAGGAAACAATAGCAGCAGAATGATTGTGATCACCCATTTAAGCCTGATAAGCACCTGGCACTTGCTACCTCCTCTTGAGCACCACTGCCGTAATTCAGACCCTCTCTATATCTTACAAGGACTTTGCTATTGCTTCCTTATTGGGGTCAAATCCCTGAATATCAGTCATATTCATAGTTCTCTGAATATACTGTCTTTCTGTCATATTGCTCCTGGAAGTGCCCATGGCCACCCCGTTCTCCCCAGCTAGGTCTGCTCCTCTCATATACTCATATTTGCCCTTAAAGTCTTAGTTCAGATAATACACTACTTAGACTTTGATTGGCAGACTTAGATGCTCTCCTTACCCTGGATTTTCCCTATACCTTGCACATCTCATCATTTACAGCAAATCTCATGTATTGTAATTGGTAGTGTCCCTACCTGTGTTTTGTGAGCAGGAGCTGTGTCTTTATCTCTCTAATCCTTTCTCCTAGCTTGGTGCCTAGCACACTGTAGGTTTTCAGTAAATATTTTTGGAATGAATGGATAAGAGATTTTTACATATTATAGTCATAGCAAACAAATTATGGATTTTCTGAAATAAGTCTAATTTGAAATTTTTTGCCATTTCTCTCAGCTGTCAATAACTTCAGCTATCTCAGTGCCCAAAATTTATCTCCTGTCTTATATGCAGAAATAGCAAAAATCCTTTAAATAAGGTTTAAGCATATACCAGAGATCTGGAAAGAGGAAGAGTGATCTCTCCCCTTGGGGAAGGATGTTAGCCATTCAAGAAAATCTCCGGGGAAGTCCATTAGTGAAGTCTGAACCTGGGGAATAGGATAGGTCGTTTTTGTGCTTGTTTGAGGTATTTAATTACCATAATTCTTGGACTAAATTGTTCAGACCTTATAGAAAACCTCTTCTGTTCCTTCCTCTCTTTGCATTTCCATGCTCATGCAAAATTCACTCTTCTAGGGGAATATTGTTAGAATTGGGAAATAAAAAGAAATTCTAGATTCTTTCCATGGGGTAATGGATTATAGTGCCCTTTAATGTATCTGGCAACATCTCAGAAAACAATACAATATTTTGTATAAGGAACATACCAGGTTTATGAAGATTATTATGTTGAATAGTTATTTTTCAAAAGGATTACATATGTCACTGATTACAAACATCATGTCTTGATGACAACATAATCAACGCACATATTTTTACCTGCTGATTCCACATCAAATATTCCTAAATTGGTTTACTTTTTTGGATTTTTGTTTCCATAGTTATTCCTACTTCTCTCTGTTTGATGATCATTCATTTATTAGTCAAACAAATATTCACCCAGCATCTATTGTGTGCTGGGCACTGGGTTGGGTGTTAGAATAAGAAGAATGTACAAAATGCACAAGCTTCCTACCTTTGTCAAACTTAAAAACTAGTAAGAGAAATAGACTTCAGTAGCATTTCATATTCTCTCCATATCATAATTTGTGGCCTCAGATCTGTGGCAGAGAGAACTAGGGATAAACTGCATGTATATTGCAGAACCTAGGCCAAAACTCAGAGCCTACGAGGGACCTGCCAGGTAACAAATGGTAAAAGTGGGTGAAAAATGGGATTAGATGAAGTCTAAAAACAAGTGTTAAACTTCATCTAATAATGACCACTTTGAATTAATAGTACCTTCAGCTTGATGTCAGAATAATAGGGAGTGGTGAGGATTGTGCCAGACGGGAACATATCTACCCTGTTTGAGGAAGCAGCCATCCAGATCTGGATTGTTGACATGGGAATGGGCTCCCGGTGTTATCATAATCTGGAAATTTGTTTTAATGTATACTCTTTCAATTTTAATGATGGTAGCTAATTAATTAAAATACTCTGTATACTAAATACTCTTAAGAAAGTATAGCAGGGAGGTAGGTTTGGCATGAGGGTTGCCAATTTGTAGGCTCTGAGAGAGTCTCAGCCCCCTGTGAGGCAAGTGCATGAGTTTTAGCATCTTATTTGAATACACAGAAACCTATTTTGCTTGCTTCTTCCTTAAGATTACCAGATTAAGTAAATTAAAATAACGGATAAGGCCCAGTTATATTTAAATTTCAGATAAACAATAAATTTCTTAGTATATATCCCAAATATCGCACCAGATATACTTATATCTTGCAATACTGTGCAGTATTTGGGACATACTTATACTAAAATAATATTCATTGTTTATCTGAAATTCAAATTTAACTGGGCATCCGGTATTTTATCTGGCAACCCTATTCCTGCTACTATGCTACTGGTTTGAACTTAAGTTTGCCAAATAAGTGGCCTATGAGTAAATGAAGTATTTAATCATTTTTCCTAATATTAATTTAAAATAATTAAAAATTTAATTTTTATTGAGTGATGGCTGTATGCCAAGCTGGGTAAACCTTCAAAGAGGAAGTTAAAAAAAAAAACTGGCTATCTATGGGGAAACTTTTTTATTTAGCCTTTATATGTAAACTTCTAAAGATGTTTTTGCTTTGTTATATTATTTTGGCACAAAGAGTATTTTTTCTGTGTTTCAAATGCACATATTTATCTACGTATTTATCCCCATGCCACCAACTTGCCTTTGTGACATTTAAAAAAATCTTTCTAAATGTCCTCCTTACCATGTTAGCACATTGATTAATCAAAATCAAGTTCTTAGCACTTTGCTTCAGATAGTATTCTCCCCACTGCCCATGCCACTTTGCAGTTGTTTTTGTAGTTTTTGAGATTCTCTTATTCTTCTCTTCCTGGTATTAACCATCTGTATTAATGAGATAATAAACCAGGCTTGTTGCTAATGAATTGATTCATTCAACTGCTAGATTTAATTAGAAAGACATTTAACATGCCAGCAGATGTTCTGGTTTTGTTTCATTATCCCGAAATATAATAAAATAAAATACAGTGACTTTTTATATTTTTGCATAAATTAATCTACATCAAGATTTGTTACTCTATCATGTATTATAAAAGGCTGACCAATGAAGTTTTCTTACCATTGTATTCCAAATATTAGAAGGAAAATCAGTTTCCTTCTTAAAACACTCACCTAACTCGTTGGCACGGGAGTAAAGTGTAGGAGTGAAGAGTGGCATGACTCTCAAATCTGTAGTAGAAAGGAAACTAAGCCACAGATGCATCCCAAAGATTGTTTTTTTTAGTGCTTTGATAAGGGATGCATTTTCTAAATTTATTAACTACTCAAAAAGTTACTTTAAGAATTATAATTCCAGAGACATTACTCAGTTTGTTTTTGTTTTTCTAAATTGTTTGCTTTTCCAGCATCCAAATTGTTTTGCTTGCCGTATGCAAAGGGATTTTATTTAAAAGGAAGAGAGAAAGAAAGAAAAAGTCAAAGTTTTGGGAGAGATTTTAATGTTCGGGGCTTTTATTAGAGAAATTGGGACTGAAAGTTTTAACTGTGTTAGTGCATGCACAAAAGTAACAGCTCAAACTGAGCAGTCCTCATTGTGGACCTTTAGCCTCTGACATGCCCTTCCTAGAAAAGGAATAAAATGATTTTATGCAGTGTCCCAGATACCAAGTCAATAGATAATGTGAATTAAGCAACACACGTAGCAAACAGATGACAGCTACGTTAGAAAAAACTGTCTTTAAAATATTACCCATTTACCAAATGGGTAAATTTATCTATCATGGACAAACTTCCTAAGATCCGAGCACAAAGTCTTCTAGAGTAGCTAAAGATGAAAAGGAGGAAGACGACAAAAGTAATCCCGCCCCCTACCCCAGCTTAGCTCTTTTTGTTTTCTTTGGTAGCTTCTTTTGTTTAAAAATACATATTTTTAAAAATAGGGATCGTAGTATAAATATGGTTTTGTATATTTTTTTCTGAGTGTTTTCCCATGCCACTAAATCTCTCAAAACACATTTTTAATGACTTGCTTAATTTATAGAATTCATTTAATCATTCTCTTATTGTAGGATATTAGGTCATTTGTGGGGTTTTTTCTCTCATTAAGTTAACACCAATAGATATTCTTGAATAAACCATTCAGTCTTGCTTTTATAGGGCGGTTATTTCGGGGAAGGGGGTAGCCTTAGTTACCAGTTAAACTTTAATTTTCAAGTTACATTTCAAAGTGAAAAGAATACATCAGTTTTCTAAAACTAGGGCAAGAAGTAAATGAAATTAGGAGGAGAGATTAGGCAGAGAGCAAAGGTGATAGAAACAGTTGTGCCTGCTCTGGTGTCTATGCTATCTTTCCTGATTTCTGAATAGTTACAGCATGGAGTGATTGTGGGGTTTTTTGTCTGAGGTTCACTTCTTACAAATTTGCAATATTTTTCTTTTAGTCTTAACAGTTCTTAACAAGATTTGGTAGAATTGTTAATGTCATTCATATTCAATCACAGAAATGTATGTGAGAAAGAGAGATTAGAGTGTGTAATGATAGGCCACCATAACACCCATAATGATGGGTCTCTAAGTAGAACTTGCCTCATTGGTTCTCCTGCTCATAAGTTTGCTCAGGCAGCTTAGGAAGATTCCAATCGTCACAAAAGCTTCAGGCATTAAGTAGCTTCATAAATTTTAAAGCTATCTTTCTGGTACCACATTAGAGTCTTTGAATTCTCTATTGGGCTTCCTGTATACTATAGGCTCTCTGGTGTCATCAGCTTGAACCAGATGCTTTGGTCATTGGGATGGGGATGAAATTTTAGCTTTGACATTTTCCTTGAGAACTGGTAATAATGTACTTGGAGACCAACTCTGTTTCATTTCACCATTTGTAAAGTCTGTTTTACCTAATAGTCAACGATTTGATTTTCTGGCTATAAAAAATGGGAGAATGCAAAAGAAATTTTTAAGTCCCATTAAGAGCTATTGGATGGCATTTCATAGGCCTAGCTATGGCTTTCTGGTTGTGTCTTTGATTTTCAGATTAAGAAAAGTGATTACTTCATTTGGGCCCTTACTGATAAACATTTCTTGGGAGAAAAGAATGATAACTCTCGTGCTAAAGATGGAAACAAAACGTCATTTTTTAGTGTTAACCTCTCCCCTCTTTTCATTCTTCTTGTCTGAATATTACCACATGTAACATTTCGCCCCAAATCCTTATATTCTTTAACCTTCCTGGTCCCTTTAGGATTGTGTCTGTTTTTATGAGTTTCTTCATAATGTTCTCTCCATTAAAAGACACCAGTGCTCATTTGTTTAATCCTCTTGAATATCAAAGCCTGCAGTTGAAACTCTTGTGTCATTCTGCTTGCTTTTTAACTGTAGTAGACAACTTTTTAAAGCAAGGTGACCTGAACTACCCTTTGTACGAATGAAGTTAGTTATTTCATTTTTGAATAACATCCTTTGACTTATACGAAGGCAATAAACATCTTAGATTTCTATTTTGTTTTTTTTAAGCACTGTGCTAAAAGTTGAGAGTCTTATCCTCTACTAAAGATTTCTTCTTCTGTTCAGTGTCTTGTAGCATATGAGTACCAAGGGTGTACTTATTTTCTGTAGAATTTGGTATTCCCTAACTCATTACTTTATGTTTCTCTACAATGAATTCTGTACACTGCTCTCAGCCTGCTTGCATTTTATAGCGCTCCTCCTTCCTACAATCTGCCCCTCTAGTTTTGCAGCCTCAATAGATTTCATCTCCCTTCGTGTTCTGTCTTCCAAATTACTGAGACATTTTAAAAAGCAATAAAATAAAAAAGATTATTATTGAGCCATGTGTATAGACTGCTTGCTTGCCCAGATTTATGAATCTTAAAATGGCCAAGTTGCTGGCCAAGAATTTTCAGCTTTTATGTTAAAGCTCAGAAAGAAAGCCAAGGGTAGAGCAAGGTAGGGGTCTTGTCATTACAAAGAGAACTTTGGACTTTAAGTTCCCATGGTAAACAATGTTTTTAGTTTCTATTGTTTTTTTAGAAAGAGAGATTGTCTTTTTGTCTTAATTACTTTATTTATGAAAAATATACTGCACATGGTCTATTTTGTGTATTAATACATTAAAAGCTAAGAAGTTAATTATATCAATAGAAGTAATTTAATGACAAAAATTTTGTTCCATTGGATTATCTCTGAGAATGTCTTATAAACAATATAGAGGGTTATATATTTTGTTAAATATATTTTGTCTTAGTACAAAAATATGCTGTTATTCATATTTAGAAACTTCACAGTTTAGCATTTAAGAGATTGTTTTAAAATTGTTTCCGTTTGAAAAATAGATACTTTTGATTGTAAAAGTTGATGAATAATACTCAACTTCATTCACAGTGTCCATAAAAAATAATAAAATTAGAAAAGCACAATACTAAATTACCATATAATGTATTTAAATAACATTTCTACAGTCAAGAAGGGGAGGGGAAACCAAGATCTCTTGATCATAATCCAAATATTAAGATATTTGCTCTGGAAGGGTCTAATGACTCAAAAAGCTTAGGCTGTGGAGTCGGACTGCCTGGATTCCAGTCCTCTCAGATCTTATTGGCTGTGTAACTCTTTGGTCAAAGAAGAGGTCGCTACTAAATATCTGAAATGAAAAGCTGGATTTGCTATTACTGGACAGTGGAGACCTGTACTTGTAAGGCATAGTCTTTCTGAACAAAGCAGACTGCTGATCTTATTTTGGGTTTTGGGAATCAGAAGTCAGGAACTGGCAGCTCTGAGAAGCAGGAGTGTATGGGGATTGGTGGACCTTTAGCTATGGCAGTATAGTCACTGAATGAAGTTGTTGCCAAGTAACTGACTTTCAGAAGTGTGGTAATGAATTGAGTTGTCACTGACCCATTGAGATGAGTTTAAAACTGTTTATGATTCTGTTACTACTTGACAGTGACAAAACTGCCCTCCTCATAAGGTGTTTCTGATAATTAAATCAGACATCGTATATAAATTTCCTAGCAACAAACCGTCATCTTTATCACTCTGGCCTTGAAGAGAGTAAAGCCCCTAAACTATGAAAGCCTCAGCTTTTAGAGCATTAGATCTTTACACTGGAGCCATGTAACACCTCCAATTTTTCTCACTCCCCATTGTTGAATAGTACATGCCATTCATTTTCACTTGTGTGTGTACTTAATACACAGCTCTACAATGTCAGCATTTTATGCAGTGTTTATCACTTTTAAATAGATATCATTCACTTTCTAGACAAGTGGGCTTTTTGTGGGTTTGGTCTTGTTTTAAGTTTTTGTAAGCTTCATCACAGATCTCTTTGAGAACCTGGTAAAAGCTGCTAACTCTTTCCCCTGAGAGATATATATGTGCATATACACATTTTTATCTTCAGTTTCTTGGGTTCCCAGACTCCCTGAATGTTCAGGCCCTGCTCTTCAGAACTACTTGTGTTCAAGAGATAGTTCTTTGTCAGAATCTTCACCTCTAGGTTTCAGTTGCAGGACATTGGGTAATACCAATAAAAATGGCCCCTTATGACAGAAAACATAAAATGTATTTTGGAGTTTGAGGGTAAAGGTTGAAATGGATTAGACAGCAAGGTGCCCAGTCCTAGAAGCTACAGTGGCCCTTTCTAGGTGATGGTATGGGCTGGGGCAGTAGGTTTTGAATATTAGCATGCGTAAGTACTATCTGGGGATCTTGCTCTGGGCCCTACCCTTACAATTTGATTAATTAGGTCTGGCACTGGGTGATTCTGGTCGTGATCACTCTAAGAGAAAAACTGAGTTACTTATCAAGTCTAGACATTGTTATGACAAAGCAAGGTCTCCCTGACCAATTAGTTACCTGCCTTCCTCTCCAGTCCTGTTGTCTGCATCTATCACCCTTGCACCTTACAAATCCTGTGAAACAACTTAAGCATTTCTCTAGAAGATCTTATCGTGTCAGATCTCTAGACCAATGGTTCTTAAACTGCATCACCTGGAGGGCTTGTTAAAAAACATTTCTGGACTCCACTCCCAGTTTCTGATTCTGTTTCCTGGACTGGAGCCCAATACCTTGCATTTCTAATGAGTTTCTAGGTGATGCTGATGCTGCTAGTCTAAGGACCACACTTTGAGAACTACTACTTTAGGCATTAATATGTCATTGGTCCTCCAGGCCCACTTACCACTGGTCCCAAACACTAGATTGTTTATACCAGCTACTCAGTAATGTGACTCATGTTAAGTAATTGTTTATAGTAACTCTTGGTAGGTTGAAAGGGGTACTTACTCCTGGTTAGTATCTAATAATCAATAGAAGTATTGCAGACTTAAGAGAATAGGACAAAGGCAGAAAGAAAGTTTTAAACAGATTATTCAATAAGATTTTAAAAACAAGCTCTGACCTTAGTATAATGTAGATTGCTTCTTCTGGGCTTAGCCTGCCTCTGGTTGAAAGAAACTTTTGAGCAGAGGCAGAATTCCTACACAAGAATAGGTCACACTTGTCATAGGGCCTATGCGGGTTATGTGCTTTCCTTGAAAGGAAATAAGGAGCACCTGCTGCTGGAGAGATTGTTGACCGTCCTTTCTGACGTTCTTCATATCAGAATGAAAGAAAGAAATCAGGTTATGTTCAAAGTCAACCATTATGGTATCTGGTTCCCCCTACTAATCCTGCCTCCTGATTGCTGAGGCCCAAACTTTCTTAGCCACTATATAACTGAAGATATAAATGATCCATATTAAAATATTCATACACTTTGACCTAGAAATTCTACTTCTAATTAATCCTAAGAAAATTATCCTTTAAAAATGCAAAGATATATTCACTGCTGCAGATATATTCACTGAAATTTTGTTTATAATAGCAAGAAATGTGTACAATCTAAATATCTAACATAGAGAAGTACTTAAATAAATTACATTGCGATCTTAGAATACTGTAGTTATTGTAAGTAATTTTATAAAAGGTATTTAGTGGTGTGGAAAGTTACTTGTGCATGTTAAGTGGAGAAAAAACATATCAAGAAAAGATTTTTGGATTTTTATTAAAAATTTATGTTGATATATATGAAGAAAAATTATCATGTTAATTGTATTTATTTCTGAATAGTGGTATTATGGGTGCTTTTTCCCTTTATTTTGCGTACAAGTTCAACAGTGAACTGTGTATTCATTTTTGTAGTCTGAAAATTTTGTTTTAGAAAGCTGTAAGGTTTAGTCAAAATAGTTTAGTGAGAGCTTTAATCAATATATTACATCAGTCAACCAAGAAGTACAGAAGACAGCTGAGAGCTGTTCCCTATATTTTAAAGAAGAAAAGGTGAAAGTCCCAGAACAGTAGTGGGTGCCTCTCTGCAGAAAAAGGGGTCAGCATTGGGAGGGAAAAGGGTACAGAAGGAAGCTACTGGAGGCAGCTATGTTGCTCTGGCTCTGCTCTGTTAACCTTTAAATAGTAAGGACAAATAGAAGCTGTGAGTAGTATTGTCATCTTACTACAGGGAGAGGCAACTCTGCCTCCTATTATTAACGTTTCTGCATTCCTGTTTTAATTCTTAAGAGGGCTGTATAGTTACTGTCTGGCTAGTAGATCACTAACAATGGTCCAGGGTTATCACTAGCTAGAAAATCACAAACCAAAAACTGAAGATGTTTTTAAACGGTGGGTAAGAGTTGCAACAACTTGTGAAATTTCCAGTAAGATATTTGAAGACCTCACTAGCATATCATAACAACATATCATAACAACAAACTGACTTTTGAAAATATTATAAAATTTAGATGTGTGGAACATTGAAAACCCTGTTGAAAGCCCTAAGTTCTATTGTACTCCTAAAACAATTGCTTCACCAAAAACTAGCGGTGCTAATAATGTTGTGTTTTCCCTTGTTTCTGAAATACCCCGTGGCCCTTTTATTTATTTATGTATTTTTTGAGGAATATTAGCCCTGAGCTAACTGCTGCCAATCCTCCTCTTTTTGCTAAGGAAGACCGTGCCCATCTTGCTCTACTTTATATGTGGGATGCCTGCCACAGCATGGCTTTGCCAAGCAGTGCTATGTCCACACCCGGGATCTGAACCGGGGAACCCCGGGCCACCAAAGCGGAACGTGCAAACTTACCCGCTGCACCACTGGTCCGGCCCCTCCCTTGAAGCCCTTTTAGTTGAGGGTCTTCTCTTAAGAAGTTATTGGTGTCACACATATGTTAGATTTTAAAGAACTCTTCCTTGAAGTTTCTCAATAATGCCTTAATGCACCAAGAAAGTATATTTTTCTTTTAATAAATATAGGAACCATCTCTGATATTCGTAAGCTTTCTGCTCTTTATTCTTTTTCGCATGAGTTTGTTCACCCCAATGGCTTTCACCTGGAGGAGTGGTTTATGAAGCTTTCAAATTATAACAATATCTTCCTCCCCCGTTGTAAATTACTGGTTTAGATCACAGCAGAAATGACAGCTGGCAGTGAGATTCAGAGCAAAGCACCTTTCTGCTCTGTGATAGATTCCTTTGACCACTACTCTATCCTCTTAATATATTCCTAAGTATATTGGATATGTTGAATAGAATTATTGTCCCATTAGCTTATTTTATACAATCCAAATAACTTATTTTGCATTTTTACATTTTATTTAGTAGCTGTCATGCAGGATCAGTAATCTTTGTTCAGTGGAGTACTGGGATTTCAGAAACCTAGCATCTTTTGATGCTGATCTCATCTTTATCAATTTCATCAAACATTTCCCGATTATGTTTTAACTACAGGATCTTATTGAAAATAACTACTGAATAATTATTGAATAACTCTTCAAAAAGTCTCATTTCTTAAATACTTTAAAGGTGAGGCTGAGAAGAGGTTGGGGAATAAAGAGAGAATAGAAGAATGGCAACAAACAGCCCTTTTAATAATTGCAAGCATTTGATTAACTTTGATGGCTGGTTTTTTTCCCCCTCCTGGCTGCTTCTAAAAGCCGCCTTCATATTTTCCCTTTCCTATTTTCCTATTCTTTTTTGTTGGTATACCTCTCATTACTAGGGAATATCTGCTGACAGGAAGAGGACTAGAAGGTTTGAGGCATCAGGCTTAAGAGGCGTAGAGGAAGACAGAGTTTTCTCTACTGTTGACATCTCTTCATTCCACAAAGGGAATCTGAGCCCACTGTGCTTTCAAAATAGCAGTGGAGGCAGCTTGGCCCAGCAGAGACCTTCTCCAAGATTGCCCTGATGCTCCCACAGGTGATTGAAATTCTCAAGGAACAGGAACTCAGCCTCTCCCTTGGTAGGGAAAGCTAAGCATTTTTGTTAACTGGCCCAGTATAAGACCCCAAATCTGATTGTTTTTGAGGGCCACTCCTGGAAAGTCAAAGATACTTCATGACAGTTTGACATTAAAGTGGATTTAACTGTATGTTCTTTAAGGATTTACAATGTGTTGATTTTTTGCCTTTCTCTGTTCTTTTTGTACAGAACTTTATCCCACATAGGATCACTGGGTGAATACTAGAAATTTAAAGTGATTTTATAATGCAAGAAGTATGAAGAATAGTTTATAGATCATTCTGTCTGAATATTTTTTTTTGGCATGTCCAAGATTAAAATTCAAAGTGGGAAGATTTTCTGGAATCATGTTAAGATCAAAGTAAAACATACCAAAACTATGGATGGACTACTGTTGTTTTGTCAGTACATATAATCTTTCCTTGGCTTGCTTATTTTGATTTGCTCTCAATTTTTTGAGGATAATTACTGTATGTCTGTTTCATGTGGTTTATATAAACATCTGGTTAGATTCCATTGATTGTCAATTAATATCTTCAAATGCACAGTCACTTAAGCATTTGCTTTAATCTAGATTTCTTCACTTTTAAGACTATCTGCATCTCTTTGATATCAGTATTTTATTCCATGATTCAGTACCCTAATCTTACAGACTAGGAATCTTAAGTGATAATATCTTTTTCCATTTAGTATTTTTATCTCTGTGTATGGCAATTTTATATCTGGATTTTTTGGGGAATAAATTCATTCCAGTAAAACTGGTTATGAAGCATGTTTTGGTAAAATAAGTGCTATTTTCTCATTATTTTGCAGAATGAAACTGGAACTGCATTGAGGAAGGACAAAGCCTATTTGTTCACTTGGTTATAACTTGATGCAGAAACAGTTAAGATAGCCAGTCATTTGGCATAATGAGCACTGGCCCATACAAGAAGGCCTGTTGTAATGCTTTACTAAGGAGGCAACGTGCAAGATAGAAAAAAGCTTGTAGGTCATAGTTTTCTTATCTCAAGTGAGGTTTTGATTCTAGGTTCTCCTAGCTGTAAGCTATGATATACTATACCGGAAACACTTTTTCAATATGTGAGATACCCTGATTCCCTAGTCCCACCTTCTTTTATTAAGGGCTTATAAAAGGCTAAAGCTGAGCTGTACTCTCAGACTTAGCCAGTAGTTGCCCTCATCTATCCCAATATATTCTGCCCTAAAAATACTTTGTTATATACAGGTGCTTCTGCTTTAATAACCTAATTTGCTTTCCTGAAAAACTTTGTATTCTATAAAATCACCTAATAAAAATAACAGATCTTAGGGGTAGAAATAGGGTTAGGGACAGGTAACTGAAAATCAGTAGAATTTTATAACCAGAGCAATCCTGATAAAAAGAGTAGCATGGTTAAATCTCCAGTGAATTTACATCCAGAATCTCAGTCTAGTTGATTCTTTGCATCCTTGAACTCTAGAATTTGTGCTACCTTCTTCAAAATGTAGTTCCTTGGGAACATTTGCTCCTAATGAGGACCAGTTACATCAAAATTAAATATCTGACTCAGTGTGTAGACCTCTATCAATCAGGTGTTTTGTTTTGTTTTTAAGACTTTATTTTTTTAGAGCAGTTTTGGGTTTACAACAAAATTGAGAGGAACATAGAGAGATTTTCCTCATACCCCCTACCCCTACATATGAATAGCCTCTCCCGTAATTACCCAAAGTCCATAGTTTACCTTAAGGTCCACTCTTGGTATTGTACATTCTAAGGGTTTGGACAAATGTATAATGACATATATCTATCATTATAATATCATGCAGAGTATTTTCACTGCCCTAAAAGTCCTTTGTGCTTCCCCTAATCATCTGTCCCCTAACGCCAGCAACCACTGGGCTTTTTATTGTCTCCATAGTTTTGACTTTCCCAGAATGTCATATAACTGGAACATACAGTATCTACCATTTTCAGATAGGCTTCTTTCACATAGTAATATGCATTTAAGATTCCTCCATGTCTTTTTATGGCTTGAAAGCTCATTTCTTTTTAGTGCTGAATAATATTCCATTGTATGGATGTACCAAAGTTTATCTGTTCACCTACTGAAGGACATCTTAGTTGCTTCCAAGTTTTGGCAGTTATGAATAAAGCTGCTATAAACATCTGTCTGCAGATTTTTGTGTGGACATTAAGTTTTCAACTCCTTTGGATAAATAACAAAGAGTGTGATTGCTGGGTTTTATGGTAAGACTATGTTTAGTTTGTAAGAAACCACCAAACTGTCTTCCAAAGTGGCTGTACCATATTGCATTCCCATGAGCAATGAATGAGAGTTCCTCTTGCTCCACATCCTCACCAACGTTTGGTGTTGTCAGTGTTCTCAATTTTGTGTGTATAGGGGTATCTCATTGTTTTAATTTGCATTTCCCTGGTAACGTATGATGTGGAGCATCTTTTTGTATGCTTATTTGCCATCTGTATCTTTTTTGGTAAGATGTCTCTTAAGATCTTTGACCCATTTTTTAATCGAGTTGTTTTTTTCTCAATTTTGAGTTTTAAAGAGTTCTTTGTATATTTTGGAACAGTCCTTTTTTAGATGTGTCTTTTGCAAATGTTTTCTCTCAGTCTGTGGCTTGTCTTCTAATTCTCTTGATATTGTCTTTTGTAGAGCAAAGGTTTTAATTTTAATGAAGTTCAGCTTATCAGCTGTTTCTTTCATGGATCATGTTTCTGGTATCATCTCTAAAAAGGCATCACCATACTTAGGGTCATCAAAGTTTTCTAAACACAGGAAGAAATGCTTTTTCAGCTTACTCTTCTGCATTCTCAGCTTCCTTGCATAGCTTAACATAGTGGAAAAGGTAGCAGTTCTTGAAGCCCCTACTTTCTGTAGGGAACAACTTACCTAGACTTTTCAGTTTTGTTAAAGATCTTTATATATTGTGTAGGCTTCCTTTAAATAATGAGAAAGTTTGCCCTGATTGATTCAAATCATCATTTGGCTGGAAAAAATACATATTTGAACCCATACAACTTCTACATTATGCTGACATTATTCTTCAGTTTATCAAATGTGTATGAGCAGACTTGCATTAATGAAACATATTATATCAATAAAGACTTTAATTTGATTACATTTCATAAAGTCCTTTCTCTTTTCAATCACCTACCTGTAAAATATAATTTTGACTATCAAAAAAATCCCTTCTAAAGCCTATAGAAAAGTTGTTTTTTCCAAAACCAAAAATCATTTTTTACTCTTCCCCCATAAAATGTTCATCTTTTTTACGCTTATACCAAATTATAAAGTCATAGAATTGATCATATCGGTTCTTCTTAGAACGCTAGTTTGTGGCTTCACATAAAACATATCGCAGTCACCATAGAGTAATTACATTAGAATCTCTGTGTAAAAAAATCAGCATGTTTCGAAAGCTCCCTGGTTGATTCATAATGTACTGTCAAGTTTGAGAACCACTACCTGAAAATAAAAATAACAATGGTATTCATTTGGGTGTTGTTTTTAGTAAACTTGCATTTGAACATTCCAGTGAAGCCAATGCTAGTGAAATTACCATTGGCAAAATTTAGTATTTGCTGTTGCATAAATAATTTGCAACAGGTACCATTTATGTTAACTGACTTCCACCTATTCTTTTAGAGATACGAAATTTAATTTTATATAAATATATATTTATATATAAGATTTATATCACTTTTTGGATTCATTTTTGTAATTGTGACATAAAACACAGGAAATTTACTTATTATAAATGGTTTCTGGTTTGTGATTACCATGAGGTTTCTATATAATATTCTATGTATGTAACAATCTGTGTTGAGTTGATAGTCTCTTTAGCTTGACCTCTTTTTAAAAGCTTCCATTCTGAATGATGACCTTGCTGGATAGAGTATTATTGGCTGTAGATTTTTTCCTTTCAGCACTTTAAATATGTCTTGCCACTGTCTTCTAGCCTGTAGGGTTTTGGCTGAGAAGTCTGCTGATAGCCTTGTGGGCTTTCCATTGTATGTCACTTGTTGCCTTTCTCTTGCTGCTTTTAGGATTCTCTCTTTATCTTTAATTTTGAACATTTTAATAATAATGTGTCTTAGTGTGGGCCTCTTGGTGTTCATCTTGTTTGGTACTCTCTGTGCTTCCTGTACTTGGATGTCTGTTCCTTCCTTAGATTAGGAGAGTTTTCAGCTATTATTTCTTCAAATAGATCCTCTGCCCCTTTGTCTCTCTCTTCTCCTTCTGGGACACCTATAATATAAATGTTAGTGCACTTGATATTGTCCCAGAGTTCCCTTAGACTGTTCTCATTCTAATTCTTTTTTCTTCAATCTGTCCAGCTTGGGTGAGTTCCTCTAGTCTTTCTTCCAGCTCGCTGATCCATTCGTCTGTGTCGTCTGCTCCACTATTGAGTCCCTCTAGTTAATTTTTCATTTCCAGTACTGTATTCTTCATTTCTGATTGGTTCTTTTTTATATTTTCCAATTCTTTGTTGACGTTCTCACTGTGTTCACCCAGTCTTCTCCCAGTATCAGTGAGCATCCTTTTGAGTTTTTGTTTGAACTCTTTGTCAGATAAATTGCTTATTTCTGTTTCATTTAGTTCTTTTTCTGGGGTTTTGTCCTGTTCCCTTGCTTGGAAGGTATTCCTTTGCCTCCTCATTATGCCTCTTTCTCTGTGCTTATATCTATGTATTAGGCAAGTCAGCTGTGTCTCCTGATCTTGGAGCAGTGGCCTTATGTATGAGATGCCTTTTGAGGCCCAGCAGTATGCCTCCCTCTCATTACCAGTGCAAAGGATTCAGGGCGACTCCTCTTTGGGCTACTTGTGTCCTTCTGCTATGGCAGGGTTGCTCTTACTGCAGGTACCCAGGGAGTCTAGTCTTTCCCTCCCTGGCCGGGTGTTTGTAAATTGGGTTTGGGGAGCCCCAGCACTGTTGGCTGCAAGGTCTAATAGCACACTCCTGTTGCAGTTTCCCTGTTAATTGAGTATGTACCCAGTGTAGCTGGTTGTTAGGCTCAGGGGCTTATAGTTGCTGTAGTCCTCAGGCCTGCAAGGCTGTTGTCAGCTGTCTTAGGATTGAAGCTGAGTGGGGCTGGCCCTAGGCACGGGAACACCCAACTGTTTCAGGCTTTGGAAGGTGGAGCCAGTCCTCTTTGTGGCTGATTATGAAGCAGAGCTCTTCTGCCCAATGATAAGCCCCACCCCCCACAGCTCCAGACACACCATCAGCGCAGCCCTGGTCCATGCACACTTCCCGACCCCCTGGAGTGTACCCTGTTGCCCCACTGCAGAGGCCCCCACCTCTCCACTAACACCCCCCACAGTTCACCTGGTCCTCACACAGGCCCTACCCAAGAGAGGTAGACACACTCACCTGCCTGTAGAGGATCAAGGCACCCAGTCTACGCAGGCCAGCAAGTAGCCTGAGGGCTTGCTATTGGGTCGGGCCGGTCTCTAGGATGGCTGCCTGCCCTGGCTGAACTAGATTAAATCTGTGCTCTAGTGGGGTGGCAGACCCCTGGGCTATGAGGCCAGAGGAAGAACTTCAGTAGCATCTGCCAGCGTCTGTGTCAGCACACCTGTACTAGGTCACAATAATGGCTGCCACCAGTGTCTCAGTCCCAGGAGAGGTCTCGCCTTTCACCGAGCTGCACTCAGAGCCTACCAGGTGAATCTCTTTTCACCAAAGGACTGTGCAGCTGTCTTTTCGGTGATTTTAGGTTGCTCTCTGAGACGGGTGAATTTGTGTGTGGGCCCTTTAAGAGCTGGGTTTTTTCAGCTTTTGTCCGATAGTTTTTCTGGGGGTATCCCCTTTGCAGTTAATAGCCAGCAAAGCCAGATAGCAGGACCCTCGTCTCAGTTGTGCTGAATCTGAAGGATGCTTATAGCGGTAATGGGCCCCCACTAAGGTCTCCACTTCTCCAGGGAGGGCTACATACCTTAGGGTGGCTCCCACCTGGCCACCTGTGAAGGTCTGCTGCTCGCAAAGGTGGCTTTTTTCCTCTCCAGAAGCAATTTCTGCCCCTTCTTCTTCAGTCAGGACTGTCCCTTGCTGTGGGGGTTCTTTCTATCCAGTTTTCAGTTTTCTCTCCAGGGTAATTTTTCCAAGAATAGTTGTAACGTGGTTGTGTTTGTGGGAGGAGGTGAGTTCAGTGTCTGCCTATGCCATCATCTTGACGAGATCCTCCAAAACATAGGAAATTTAATACTATATCAAATTGCTGGGACTAAAATCTGTGTGTTTTATTGTCCAGCATCATTTTGTTCCCTCGTCCTTCATATTGAAAGTCAAGTGATTTTTGTATGTGGCCACATATTTGTAGAAGATTGTATTATATTACGGAGATGAGATTTATACTAAACTTTACTGGAGATACAAGGGGTTATCAGTAAACAAATAAAATCCAGAATTAAATATTTTTTAAATATCCTGAGAACATCATTGCATCTCAAGTGTTTTGCAGAAGCTTTGAAAGACCACTCATAACTATGTCTCTATGAAAGCAGTCCAAATCCTGGCAGGTCCAAGTAACTTGAAGAAAAAGGATTTGTTAAATGCCTCAAAGTAAAGCCAAACCACCTACCTGAGCAGGCTGGCATGTGACTGGCACTGAGGAAACGAATCCAGTGCTTCATTATCTTACTTGCTGCATTTGGGCTATTTTAGCATTGTGCTTTGTTCTTTTCTCTCCTCTGGTGCTTTGGACATTCTAACTTGTGTTAGGTTTATTTGTGAACATGACCAGCCTCCCTGGTGGAAAAGATGTGCGTTCCTTGAGGGCAGGGGCACTCATATTTTTCTTCATTTGCTCCCCAGTATCTAGCATAGACTTTTGCCTGAAAGTGGGCTGGAAGGGAGAATTACTTTCTAGGGAAACTTGTAAACTGGGATGATACAATGAATAGCAGTTAAGACTTTGGCTAACTTTAAGAAAGTTTCTGTTTCAAAACCAGGACTAAGAGACAATTCATTACTGTTTTTTATCCTCAAATCCTTTAGAGCTGTTATTTAAAAGCTGCTTTATTGTTGATAAAGCTGTTATGAAGAGGTCTTTTACTATTTCAACAATTAAAATCCATTGGTAAGTCAGTCTCAACTGATTTACCCAATGCTGAATAATCTAGTAAATATCCTAGCCAAGCCCCACTGTATTAATAATAGGCTGTCTTCTAAAGAAGTTAGACTAAATTAGTAATCGTTAACTCTAACGTCTCACCCAAAGATCAAAAAAGAATTAGCATGTTTTCTTAATTTTAGAATTTATTGTGGTATTTACTGTTGAAGATGGCAGAATTGCTTGTTAAAAGAGCAGAGAATATATTCAATGTCTTCTTTCTAAATGAAAAAAACATTCAACAGAGATATTGATTTGAAACTACCACTTGACTTTATTCTAAATTATTAATATGTTTACGACATAAATCAAAGAGAGAAATGCATTTGTAGAGTTGTCAACAAAAGTGGACACTTTCCATTCGGTAAAAGGGCAAAAATTAGTTTTTTCAAGGAACTAATTTATATATCATATATACATGCATATATATATATTTGAGGAATTCAAATGATCTAAAATAAGAATTTAAATCAGTGATTGTGGTACTTGTGAAAAATCCATATTTATTAATGTGCTTTTCTATGCCTAAAAAATTATCATTCTTAACCTCTTCCATAAAAACAAAACTATTTATTGTACTAAAAAATTACTCATATTGATGAATTAGGACATCAAACACTAAAATAAAAAGATGACATAGCTGTTTAATTTTGTAAGTAGAGACATATTAGTCCCACAACACAAAAATTTATCATTCTATCAAAAACACTAATTATACTTATTAGGGAATATCAGATAGGTAATTTATAATTTTCTAGTTGCCAACCCCTTTTAGTACAGTATTGACTAGAATACTAATTCCAGAGTAATTGCCTGTCAAATCAAATCAGTTAAATTAGGTTAAACTCAACCTCTGTGAATGCACTGTGAAATTTCCACTGGGCATCACTTATTTAGAAAGCATAGGCAGACCAATAACCAATCAGATCTTTCTAAGTCAGAATTTACCCTTCTTCCTTTCCATCTTTTCCCCCTTAGATTACAGTAAATAAGAGCCTTCATCAATTCCTTTGTTTCCCCATTCCTGCCAAAAGTTCTTTTGTTTCCTAATGTCTTTTATTACATTTACCCTCCTGTCAGGATCACCAGCGTTGTTTGTAATACGTTATTCTGGTTAATTAAGTTTATCATTGAGGTTAACATTTTAATGCCGCCTTTGTTTATTTCCAGATTTATAGTCCCAAATTGCTAATGTCTGCCCCCTGACTACTACTGCCTTCTACTGATGGGAGGGAGATAAAGTTGAGGACTTAGTTCCGTTACTTCTTAGAATGAAATGTATGTACCCAGCCTGGAATTCCACTTACGGCCCCAGCATTCCAAGTCCTGGCCCTTTCAAAATAAGAACTTGTTGTAGTTTCACATTTAGCTGCTATGAAGTATCTTTGATAGTGTAGAGTAGGAGTAGTGGAGGAAATGAAATATCATTGACGTGAAAGAATATTTAAAGTAGTCATGTACCACAGAGTATGGTCTTTTATCCTTCATTCCAACTCCTTTTGTATTCTAAATTTCTCACTGGCAGTAAACATTAGAGTTAGAGAAAACAGTTCTGCAGAACTGAATATACTTAACCGTGTACGTTTTAAAGCATATTTTTAACAGTAGAAATCTTGTCCGATTTAAATCCACAAATAAATCAATCATTTATCATATTGGATCTATCTTTATCCATTTACTTTATCTTCATAGGATTTATTTCCCTCTAAAATGTCATGAACTTTTAATATTTGAAACAGCTGCTGCTTCCACATTATTGTTATTACTGCATTATTAAAGTAGACAACACTAATCCTCTTTATGAGTGGATTATGATAAGAGTATGTAAACCAGAAACATATGTAATCGATAGCCAAGAAATGAAACCAGTGTACCCTTTAGTTTCCCAATTTTGCACCAAAGTTACCTGAGAAAAGAAACGTAATCACATATTCACCATTAGGTAGTTTTGAAACTAAGAAATGCTGCATGGAAGAGAGCTATCAGCCAAAATTTTAAATTCTGCAGTGCTTTCATAGTACAATAAAGGAAAGGAACTTAATTAGTATTATTTGATTAGCTATGATATATGTGGGAAATCAAACCATTTCTACAACTCTAGTCTACTATATTGTTTGCTCCTGAGCTCCATTTTTCAGTAGCTCATAAGCTAATTGAGAGTTTTCTAGACAAAAAGAATAGATTTACAAATAACCTTCTTCCCAGCCAGTCCTGGCAGAGTTTGATAGGATGGATAGTGCTTTGGGGAAGTATGAGAAAGCAGTTTCTGGGCATTTCTGGAAAGAGTGGCTATGTGAATAGCTTTAATATTATAGTAGGATGGTTGCCCTGTGTTCTTACTCAGTCACTGCCTGACTCATCTTTGCTATTGATTATTGCTTGTACATAAACTGAACAAACCTGTTTCACTAGAAATGACCAGATGACAGAATATGCTACAGAATTTAATACCTAAAACAGTTTTTCTTTAAGGAATGGGAATGTAAAAAGAAAAATCTTTTGGAGAACAAGAGAGTTGTTAATCCTGATTCTATGTGAAAAACATGTTGGTTTTTCTCAAATAAATCTTTATTATAGACAGGTTGCAGTAATCTGATCCTATTTAGAGACTCTCTGGAACATATATCCCCATAGATAAAGAACCCCTTCTATTATGTCCGTTCTCAGATAGTAAATTCCCGTATTTATATAAAAGGTAACATTTTGTATATCTGTGGTATCACTTGTAATGTCTCCTCTTTCAATCTTTATTTTATTTGAGTCTTTTCTCCTTTTTTCTTAATCTACCTAAAGGTTTGTCAATTTTATCTTTTCACAACACTGACTTTTAATTTCATTGACTTTTTTCTGCTTTTTTCTATTCTCTATTTTGTTTATTTCTGTCCTTAGCTTTAGTTTTTTCCTTCCTTGGAAAATTAGGAGGGAAAGTTAAAAAGTTAGGTTGCTTGTGCAAGATCTTTCTTCTTTTTAATGTAGGCATTTACCACTATAAACTTCCCTCTTTGCAGTATTTTTGCTATATCCCATATGTTTTGTTATGTTGTGTTTTCATTTTATTAAGACTTGTTTTGTGACCTAATATGTTACATTACTTTCCTCTTGAAAGGCCTTCAGGATCTACTGATAACTGCTAAATTAAACATGAATCTTTGACCTGGCATTAAGGCCCATCAACATGTGATCCATTTGCCTTTGCAGCCTTTTCTTACTTATACTCCAGCACTAATTGGACTATTTTGATTTTTTTAACTACCCATATTTACTTGCTGGAATTCTTCCCTATTTCAAAGACTTTATCCTCTATGAAGACTTTTCTTCGTTTCTCCTGACTTGAGTTATTTTTTCCTCACTATCCCTTAACCCTTGAATTATACAGCCAACTTCACATGTGTTGACATGTATTATAATTGTTTGTACAGATGTCTTATATATTCCTCTAGATGAAGACCTCTTCAGGATAGGGATTTTATATTAATAATCTTTGTATTTCTGATAGTACCTGGTGTACACCTTATGCATAGTAGGCATTCCATTTTTAAATGGTAGATTTAATCAAAAATTTCTGTCTTAAATGTCAAGACTTAGAAAGTGACCAAATAAAACTGTTTGCTTTGCTTCGTAATTTTGTCTGTCACAGTCACATTGAGGAACTCATCAGATAACATGCTTTTTATTTTAAATTTTTTCAGTGTTAACATTTTGGATGAATAAATACATTCGTAATCTCTCATTGTTTTTCTTTTTGTATATTTCTTTCAAACTTTAGACATTTTTGTGAGTATATGTACATGTATGTTTGTGTGTATGTGTGTGAGGTATTATGTGCAATTCATTCTGGATTAGGCTCTTTTCAGTTACTATCAATCATATTTTGCAATATTTCTCCATTGTCTTCATAACTACCGTTTATCAAATGCATAATATACAGCACCAATATACCATATTTTGTAGAACTGATTTTCATTTGCATGACATTTAGGTTGTTTCTCTTACTTTGCTTTATAGGTGGTGGTGTAATAAAGTTTTCATAGCTTTTTGCTTGTGTTAAATTAGCTCCTTAAATTTTCAAGCATGGGTTTATTAGGTTTAAGAGTTGAATGTGTATATGACCCTGTTTTCATATGAAAAGGAAGTGGCAAACCTGCCAGCTATATATGAGGATACTGATTCAACACAGCTTCATCAGTAGTCTCAGTGTAGTATTGAGAGAGAATGTGTATGAACGCTGATTTATTTGTCCATCCCTCCGTATTTTCCCACTCTTACTAGGAAGACAGTAAATTAATCTTTTAAATATTGGGCCTCAATAATTTATAAGGGGCCAGCCTGGTGGCTCAGTGGTTAAAGGCATGCGTTCTGCTTCAGCGGCCTGTAGTCTGCCGGTTCGGATTCCGGGTGCGGACATGGCACCACTTAGCAAGCCGTGCTGTGGTAGACGTCCCACATATAAAAAAAGTAGGGTAGGGGGGCTGGCCCCGTGGCCGAGTGGTTAAGTTCGCGCGCTCCGCTGCAGGCGGCCCAGTGTTTCGTTAGTTTGAATCCTGGGCGCGGACATGGCACTGCTCATCAGACCACGCTGAGGCAGCGTCCCACATGCCACAACTAGAAGAACCCACAACGAAGAATACACAACTATGTACCGGGGGGCTTTGGGGAGAAAAAGGAAAAAATAAAATCTTTAAAAAAAAAAAAAGTAGGGTAGGATGGGCACAGATGTTAGCTCTGGGCCAGTCTTCCTCCGCAAAAGGAGGAAGATTGGCAGTAGTTAGCTCAGGGCTAATCTTCCTCAAAAATAAATAATTTACAAAATGAATTATTAGCCCAGAGGTAATTAAATAAGGGTCTTATATTCTTACTCTGAGCTTTGTGATTAAAAAGACTAGACTCAGTCTCTTCCATTTTCCAAAGGCATCTGTAAGGGACACACACTCTTAGTAACTAAATAACTGATTTGTTTAGGAACTAGAAGGCCATTTTTAGTCTGAGAGAGAAAAATCCTCAAGAATTTAGAAATAAAGTTACCTTCTTGGAGTTTAATTATCAGAATAAAATCAACAGATAATAAATGAGATTGACTAGGTGTTGGAGTCCTATGGAAAGATACGATGTCTGTCAAATCAAAAACTTAGAGAACAGGCCTACCTGAAAATATTATTCAGCCTTGACAAAATAAAACTTAAGAAAGCTATACTCAAATAAATTACACTAATATAAATAAAGAATAAATGTAAAGGAGATGTTTACTTTGGAAACTAGCAACTTATTTATAGCATTTTCTGAACTGAAACAGCAAAAACAAACAAAATACCCTGCCAATCTTGAAATTCCAGTTTTTATGATGGTTATCAATTAATTAGATTATCAGAGTGTGATAGAGTAGCAGCTAAACCATTTTGGTCTTGGTTGAGTATATCACCAAATTACTGCTTTATTTTTTTTAGAGTTTCAGTAGTAGTGTGGTAGTGTGCCAAGCAAATTGTGATGCCTTTCTTAAAGGGGAAATGATGTGTGAGGTGTTCTGCACTTCCCTACAATGGAATGCTGAAAAATTTCTCATCAATTCTTTGTTGATGTGAGCTTTTTTTCTCTCATTTGACTTAAAGAGGACGGAAACCTCAAAGGCTTCTTATTTTTCCTTCAAAGCACCAGCAGCCTTTATCTACTTGGCAGTAAGGATACATTGCAAGTCTAGGGTTACCTATTTTAGCACATGGATGTATTATGAATTCATGACTTGTTTGTTCCTTAGTTAGAACTTTACTACTCAAAGTATGGTTTGTAGATGGGCAGACTGACATCAAGTAGGAACTCAGACATGCAGAATTTTAAGCCCTTCTACCTCCCAGACCTACTTTGTTAGTTCATGGTGTCCAAGAAGCACACTCCAAGATAGGATTTGGTGTGTAAGAGGTTTGTTGGGGAAGATAGCAGAAGAGAGAAAAAGGAGAGGGAGCTGGAGGAAGTTGCATTGTAGGTCTGACCTCTGGGAAGGAAAGAGGGAAGGGAGGAGGGGTGAGTAGAATCTCAGACTGCAGCACGGTTCTAAGCAAGTTTCTGGCAAGCCCATGGGAAGTCTTCCAGCCAATGTTACATGTCAGTGAACCTCCGTTTCTCAAAGGAAGGAGTGTGCCTTGCTATTTCTGTTGCCTGTAATCATTTACTGAGAGAGCCTGTGGAAAGCTTGGCTTCAGTGCGAGTAGGGTTTCAGAGCACAACACCTGAGGCCATCTTTCAGTTATGCTCAGAGCAGCGGGAGATTTGACTGGCACATTTCCCTGGTCACCACACCTGCTGAATCATGATCCACATTTTAACAAAATCTTCAGGTGATTATATGTACATTAAACTTTGAGAAGCACTGTCCTAAAATAATAATTTGACACTTTGTGGATCTTACCCAGAGTCAACCAAATTTTTCATAATCAACTAGAATCTCCTCAAAAACTCAGCTCTCTTAGGATGGTATTTTTTACAGTTCATTTGAACAGAGTGGCTGTTCAAAGTGAGAACTAGAGCAGATAATTTGTTGTTAATTTGTAACAAATGTGTGAAGCCGATTTGGGGCCAAGGCAGAATTTCCAAGATACTTTGCCTTTTTGCTGAAAGGAGCTAGATAATTTACTTCCTTTTGCCTTTTAGAGTTCAAGGTCCCTGTATCAAAGAATTATATATTTCTGCATCTGTTGTCTTTTTACCATGTGGTAAGTAGTAGATATATTTCTTGTGGTGACAGCTGGAAATAACAATCTGTTAGACAAATCTTACAGAGTTACATCTGCTGGCCTATTGCTTAGTGTTTGAGGGGCTCTCTATAGGACAGAATAGACCATCAAGTAAGTTTTGCCACAAGGCCTTGTCACCTAATTTGTGTGCTTTTCCTCCACTCTCATGTATGATCAGGATGCTCACAATCACCATGTGATCATCCTCGTAACCACTGATTCCCAGGCTTCAGTCTAGGGACTACTGCTTGGTAAAAATTGCATTTCCTCTGTCTACAGTAAGGTCTTGAAATCAGTACTTTTAAAAGGTCCTCCAGGGGCAAGCCCATGGCATAGTGGTTAAGGTCACGTGTTCCACTTCAGTGGCCCAGGGTTCGTGGGTTTGGATCCTGGGTGCAGGCCTACACACCACTCATCAAGCCATGCTCTGGCAATGTCCCACATACAAAATAGAGGAAGATTGGCACAGATGTTAGCACAGAGCCAATCTTCCTCACCAAAAAAAAGAAAAAGTCCTCCAGACGATGAAACACAAACAGATTTGGCAACCACTGCTCTAAATTAAAATAATATATTTAGGATTCAGGTCTATCCTGTAGAAACATCCTTTGATGGAGTGGTATAATTTATTCCACATTCCAAATGCCACTTGTTCATTGTTCACTGGAGAGTATCTTTACATGAAAAATTTTAAATGAATTTAAAAATCCCTAATTAACTATAATAATGCTTTTATTATACTCAATAATATTTATTATCTTAGAATTCAATGTAATTTTTACATCATTATTTATCAATTACTAATGGGCCTGTTACTTGAAGGCCCACAGCACTAAAAATCTGGCTGTAATTATAGTTGGACTACTCTTAATCCTGGGCAGAGAAAGTTTTCCTAAAGATAGACAGCCACTGGTCTTCCCTGAAATAGGACTTCCCTAGAAACGTGAGTTAAAGGTGTAGCTCTAGTTGTAAATACCTCTGGTCTGTTGTTCATTCTTTCATTTTTTCATCCAACAAACACTTATCAAATACCATCTATATTTTAGGCACTGTATAGTCTACACTATAAATATGAAAATAAGTAAGACATAGTCCTTAACCTTTAGGTGTTCACAGACTACCCAAGTGGCAGAGATACACGTAAATAATTAGTTACAACAGAGATATTTGCTATTGTTGGACGTGGAGAGGTGGAGTGGATCGAGCCCATAAGAGGACCCAGAGAGGAAGGGCATGGCAAACAAAGAGAATAGTGCAAATACATCACATGAGACGCCCATCACTGCCCCCCTTGTGCACCAGCCGTGTCAGGAATATCTCACTTCTGAGCAGATCATCAGAGCTCATCTAAAACTTGTTATTCATCCCTCTTGCAAAACAAAAAACCTGCTTCTCTACATGTATTTTTAGATTGGTGACTATTACCCCCATTCATACCATCTTCCCAGCCAGAAACCTGGGAGGCTTCCTAGTCATCTTCTCCTTCACTCCCAACCATTAACCAGGAACTGTCAGTTTAATCTCTGTGTTATCTCCTCTGACCCTCCTCCCTAAATACTGCTCACATTGCTGCCTCAAACAAGCCCTCAGACTTGGACATCTGCAGTAGTCTCCCAACTGGTTGATCTCCTCATCTTGAGACTTGCCTCTTTCCAGTCCAATATCCCCATATCGGTTTAAAACATAGGAGTGGCTCTACTTCCTATAGGAAAACGACTAAACTCCTTAATGTCGTGTACAGGTTAAGAGTGCTAATGCTTAAGCCAGACTGCTTGGATTCAAATTCTGACTCCACCACTTACTAGCTGTCTAGGGCAAGAACTTAGCCCCTCAGTGCTTCAGTTTCCTCAACTGTAAAACAGGGGTAGAAATGGAATCTCTGTCATAGGATTCTTGTGAGGGTTAACTGAGTTAATAATGTACATCTAAAGGGCTTAACAATGCCCAGCACAAAATAAACACACCATGGTGATGGTGGTCATGGTGGGATAACTAACATACATTGGACGTGCCAGGTCAATAAAGATGACCTTGCCTTCCAGGGATTAACAGTCTGAAGGGGGAAGGAGTAACAGGTAAACAAATTATTTTATATGATCAGTGCCGTTATAAATTTGAGCACAATGCTAAATGATTAGGAAGTCAGAGAGAAAACTGTAAAATCTTGTTGTATAAAAATATTATACTAAAATTTTTATTTTCTGGAATACATGGTAGCTCAAGTTCCCAAATACAACTTAGTAACTCCCAAAACAGAAGTTCCTCATACATGAAATTTGCATGTTTATGATTTTGTTCCTGTATACCTTTACAGTGACCACAAGCAATTTGGTTCTAGTATGTGTGTTTATTTGGGTCTATTCTCTTAGGAGTAACGTGAAAAAAGAGAAACTGGGCATTGAAATTATAAAACGGAAAAGAAATGAACCACAGTAGAGTAGTAGAGAGTTTACTGTAAAGCCTTAGGAAAGAATAAAGACAGTGATAGAGATCAACTGTACCCAGTGGTTTCTGGAGGATGAGGGCTCCTGAGATCGGTTTAAGAGTTGCTGGTGGAGGTAGTAATGGGAAGACTGCAGGACGCTGGCAGAATACATATACATTCAGTGTGGCTTGTAAATATGTATTAGTTCAAAACAGGATTAAAGAAGAAACAGAGAGTTGGGGACATGCCTTTTGGTACAGGGGTCAGAGTGATATAGTGTTTGAATTTGGGCTCAACTTACTATGCTTAGGCCACTGACTAGTGCTGTGACTTTGGAATATTATTTAACTTTTCTAAGTCTCAATTCTCTTATCTAAAAGAGGGGCTTATAATAGTACTAACCGAATAAGATAGTTAGGAGTAATTGAGAAAGTACCCTAAAGCGCTTTGCTGGTAATTTACAAATAGCAAGCGCTTTGTAATGTTAGTTCTTGCTGTTGGTGATGATTATTAATACATTGTTTTCTGCAGTCATGCAAAATGAATTTACCAATATCTCATTCAAACTTTGGGAGAAGGGTATAATAGAGTATTTGTTATTTCCTAGATGGCTGATAATATTTACTGTTGTTAATTTTATTTAGAATATGCTGCCTTTTGTTGTCCTATTCATCTGAATGTAAAATATTATTATAGAGTTTTGTAAGTATATTACTTATCTCTTTTCCCCCATCCTGTTTTTTCGCATGGGGGTTTAAGTTCCTACAGAAGTTAGCCTACAACTGAAGAATACAACCTACAACTGAAAACTATAGAATTCCAAAACTCCTTGATTCCATTACCTAATTTAATAAATATAATAATTGCTAACACACCAATTTTAATAGTGCTTCTGAAGTGCTTGTATATTTTAAGTATTCTTCCTATTGTCATGTATACCCTGTTTTCACCTTTTCTGGTATTAAATAATTGTATGGAACTAAGATAAACAGTTTGATTTAACATACTTTAATATAAGCAAAGTATTGTAAGTGATATATTAGAGGACATCTCCTGTGGGATGCCTTCCCTCTCTAGCTCAGTTAAGTGACTCCCCTATCCCCATGCTCTCGTAAACCCTGTACATTCTCTCTCTCTTTATCCTTGTGACTTATTTGTACATTCAAACAAATTATGAGCACTTTAGCCTTGATAGTAAGGATCATGTCATGCAACAATGAGCAGGAAAGATCAGCATTCCGTAGGTACTCAGCTGATTTTTAAGAGAGCAAATGAATACTGTCTGTCCTCTTACATCACTTATCCAATTCTTAGGCCATGGCCAACACTGTACCAGGAACTGAATCAATGAATCAATTATTCAATTAAGAAGGCCTTTAGAAGTAAGATGAAGTAAGATAAAAATAAGAAATAAAATTTAACAGAATTAATAGTAACCTAATTCCAAAGACTGTTGTCTATAGAATGGCTGTCTTTCTGAAGAAGCTTCCCTGCCCTTCCTCAGATGCCAAATGCCTTACCCTAGTTGCCTGCTTACTAACTCCTCAATAGCCTATGTAAGGTAACAAGTCCAGCCTTTCACCCTGAGAGACTGAAGAGGGCTCCTGGCACAAATGGCTGTAGTTTGAGACCCTAAATTCAGAGCTGCGGACCTTACACACCTCAACTCTTAAAGATACTATAGGTGATGTTAGGAAAAGGAATAGTATAGACAAGAGAAAATGTTTACCGTGTGTCTCTAGTAATTGAGCATTCATCTCTTTGTTCACAAGAACTTGAATTATGATACATAATTGCATAAATAAGCAAATGGTAGTCATAAATCAACATCAAAAATTGCCACCTGGGCCACCCAGCACATGCTGTGTCAACACAATATAAGAGCTATCTTCTTTGCACATGACAGATAATCAGAAACTGGAAAGAGTTTGCAAGTGTAACAAGAAGCAGTTTAAAAGACTGGTGTGGCATCATCTATGGCCTCAGCATATACCATTTACTTCCCATAGTGTGATGACTCTGAGCCATAGGTCACAGTTGGGCCTTAGAACCTTAATCCAGCATGTTGCAGCCTTCCCCTTCCAAGTACCCCCAGAATTGCTGCCATTGGCCAGTGTCCAAGAAGAAGGCTTGAACAGCTGCCCTGACAAATGGATTTCCCCCATTCAAGCCAACAAATGGGGAGTTCTTGCTGCTTTGCAATACTCCCTCTGGGTTGCAGAAGCTGTTTAAAATGATACTAAAGTATACTGCTCTCTGACACTATGTATTTTTCATTTTGGAGATATGTAAATATATTTAGGATCTTTTTAATGCAGAAGATGAGAAATCTTCCTTCTAAAGAGAATTGGTTTCAGCTTTTCTCTTTTTTCTTTTTCTTTTTGTCTCTCCCAGACAGTAAGGATTGTATCTTGGAGCCACTTTCTCTGCCAGAAAATCCAGGTGGCACCACCACTTTAGAAGGTTCTCCATCTGTGCCTTGTATTTTCTGTGAAGAGCATTTTCCTGTGGCTGAACAAGACAAACTTCTGAAGCACATGATTATTGAACATAAGATTGTCATAGCTGATGTCAAGTTGGTTGCTGATTTCCAAAGGTAAATTTTTTTTTGTCCATAAAAGAATTCAATTCATTATTCTTAGAGGAAAGTCATAACTTATGTGTAAGATATTCCTATACAAATATGAAAATTCATATTCTTTCTCAGGTTTCTCCTTAGACTTTTTAAAAAATCTTTGCATTCACTTGCCTACTTGAGTGTGTAAGTTGTATCTGAGAATATCACATACTGTTGCATGTCCTACAAATTCTGGAAACAGACCAACTTTCCAAAGAGTAGATAGTATTCTCTTTGCCACATTCCCCGAGGTTGTTGACATTATTGATCCCTATTAGACTGATGTTCGTTTCATGTTTCAGGCCATAGGCATTTTCCAACTGAGTAAGTCCTTCCAGAAAGTCCAGAATAGATGTGGTAAAATGCCACCCAAAGGGCAGTATTTGGGAACAGGAATCCTTAGAGCCTTTCAAGCCAAAAGGACATTGTCCAAAGAACTCTCAGCTTAAGTCATGTGATGAGGTTGAAAACCAGAAAGAAATTGAGTTGTTCAACAAACCACAGGGGTATAAGAGTAGACAGCTGTTGACATCAATGACTGAGGTACTGAGAGGAAGAAAGTCAGATAGAGGTGAGTAGTTGAAGAACTGCCAACTTTGGGCATGTGTGAAATGTAGGAACTTGACCTCCACAGCCAGGAACCAAAGTGAGCTAGACTCCAATTTATGAGCACCGGACTTAGAATGATCTATACCAACAGACAAGTAACATGGTCAATTATTCCTTTTTTCCCCAATTCTTAATTCCCAGAAGTAACAGTCCAAGAGAAATGTCTTCTCTTAAGCAGCTGTAGTGGAATAGTTATGTTCATGTCATGATTAGTTGAAACTTGGAAAGTTTTCCATAGAAACGACATCATGGTAGTTACCAGCTTTATATAGTTACTGAAAACATACATTTTGGTATATCTGGTAAGGTACCATTTTGAGATATTCTGTGCTGATTTCTCTACAAAACATTAAAGTAGCCCAGATATTGTCATATCTCTGCATCTAAACTGTATCTCCCAGACCACATTGCTAGCAAGCAGCTTCTTTCTTATGTTGAGTCTTGCAAAGCAGCAAGCTATATTGTTAAAGTGTGAACTATAAAACCAGGCAGGCCTAGGGTTGAATGCAGACTTGGGGACTTCCTAACCATGTGACTTTTAGCAAGCTACTTAACCACTGTAAGCATGAATTTCTTAGGGGTAAGATGAGGGTAACACCAGTCCTCATAAGAATGTTGAGTATTATATAAAACAAGGTATGTATAGCACCTGCTAGTGCCTGAGACATCTTTTATACCTAATTGGTAGCCAAAAATTTCATTATATTTTAATTACCAAAGATATGTTTGAAATCTTAGTTTTCTGCAAATATACCTTGAGTTTTCAATAAGCGTTTACGATGGTCTGAAAACCTAATTATCATTTGTAAAATTTGACTTTTGAGAAAATTTCATTCAGGATTCTAAATAGCCTAAACTTCTAGAATGACAGTTCGTTTTTAAGTTGGAATAGCCAGAATACCCACAGGGGTAATATTAGCTATTCTCTAACCCTTCATGTCCTTCTCAACTGCCTAGCACCAATACTAAATGTCTGCTGCATCCCTTCTGTGTTATGGCTACTTATATCCAGTCTGCATTGCTATTTTGGAGTAGACTTTGGTGCTGTCTGGTCAGGGAGAAGAAATAGAACAGAGTAGGGGAGGAGAGTTACATGAATTATATAGGCCACCAAGTGATAGAATAAACTAATTCTTACATACTTTTAGAGGACCACTCCATGCTTCCCATTCTCATTCATTGTTCTTCCTTTTCAATTAAAATATCTGTGTGTTTATGTATATATATATATATCTCACATATGTATATATGTCCCAGAGTACTCCCAGAACTTTCTCATGTATGATACCTAGTTACACGTAGTCAGATCTGTTGATTTTGTTTTAGACATTTCTTAATCTAGAGATCTTGGGATTCTGTTCTTATTCAAATAACCAATGACACTACTATCGAATGAGTTAGTCTTTTATAAGTCTTGTATTACTCAGCACTTCTTGGATGTGAAACTATTCTTTTACTCTGTTTTGTCATATAAATGGAAATTCTCCCTCAGGAATTGTAGAAAATTATTACCTACCAGTGATAATTGAGCAATGTTAAGATTTTTCTTTCTCTTCTCCTAAAATCTGGGAGGAATGACTGAATGTTTATGATTGTGTATGATATCTGAGTAGCTGTATTTGTACTAATCTATCTCTTTTTTATCATTGATGTTAACCTCATCCATTTGCGGGGAGGAAAAATCAAATTACTTACTTGGTCTCAGAGTTTAGGAGTCAATAATTAAATGTTGGGATCAATCACCCTCTAAATGCAATTATGTAATAAAATGGATGCTTTAATTAAAAAGAAAAAGATATGTATCTAAATGCTTTCTAAATAAAATGTATAGTTAATGTATACTTTAAATTTGAAAACTTAGGTTCTCCTTGTCAACTATCTTCCTAATTATATAAAATTTTCACTCTCAGGAAGTAAAAATGTGATTAATTCAAATTTACCAGGACTGTGTATGAGTAAACTCTGGTGCTTTTAAATACTTTTTAATATATTCAATCTCCTTTAGATAATGCCCTCCTACTATTTAGGGAATCTAAAAATTCCTCTCCAAAACACCAAGCATTGACTATTTGTGATCAGAGTTAAATTGGAATCTTCTCAACATTACCTGACTTTTTCATAACTTTAGAAAAGCCGTTATAAGGGCGTGTGGGGGACAGTACGAGGTTCAGTTGGCATGAATTAATTCACTCAGAACTTCTTTACAGATTGAATAATTCATATATATATGACTTCTCAGAGAGGAGTTACTTCCGAGTACAATAAGTAGTAAAGATGATAAATAAGAGATGGACTTACCTTGAGCTTTACAGGAAATAAGTTATAAGTTTTCGTGTTAAATATATTTGACATTTTCTTTATTGGAACAAAGTAACAGTAAAACTTTCTCAGGCAGAGGGGATAAAACAAAAACAAAATAAAAATCTTTCCTTTGAACCATTTAACATAGTTATTTATACTGAGCTATTTGCCAGCTTTATTCAGTAGATAAAGTTTCTCCAGATGCTAAATGTTAACTCCATCATTCTTGCCCCTTTCTATATTAAATCCACTCATTCAATGCTACTTAACTAAGAGCCATATCTCAAATCTTTATGCTTCTGTCAATAAGCACACCAGTTACAATGTAGGCAAGATATTACTACAAAGATTTTTTTGTGAGGCAATTTTGGGAGACATGATTAAAGTTCTTTTAAAAGAAAAAAGTATTTGCTGATGACTTAATAATTACTTTTATGACCTTTTTAGTAAAGTATGAAATGCTTTGATAACTGTCATTCAAATAAAGGGTTCATACTACATGTTATTTCTTGGCTGCCTTTATATATTGAATGACTGCAATTGTAGCTTTAAATAAACTGAAGAAGTAGGGAAAAATGAAGATGAGAAATACTAAGTAATCCCTTATAATTGAAAAATATGTTTTAGTGGATGGGGAAAAATGCCACAAGAAGCATGTTTTGAAGATCTGCTATCTTTAAGCCATCTTTCAATTGAATACAATTTATTTGAATGCTTCTACTAACCACAGGGAAATGTATATACTGTATTGACACTTCTTAACTCTAATTATAAACTAAAGTACTGTTACATGTCTAATTAGGTTGCATCTTAAATTTTGACTAAGGTCAAGTGTATGTTGCATTTCAGATCTGTTTATATAGTATACTACAATAAGATATACATAATTTTATGTGTGTAAATTGTATGGTACTTTATGGTTATGTTTTGTTTTTGTAACATGATTTTTTCTTTGATGTTGTTGTCACCCACCCTTCCGTCAGGAAGAGAACACGCAAATGACAATTTTGTGCCTTTGGGGCTCAATACTTGCTTTGTCCTCCTTCCCTTAGAAGCTACCAAACAACATCTCAGAGTTGTTCCTAGAGATGGTATCTGAAAAACATCATTTCCAAAATTCATGACTACTTATTCATGGAACAATAAAATAACGTTTAACCAATGTAAAGACTGCCAGACTATGAGCATATAGCAGTATTCTCTCCCCCTTTATCCCCTGGGAAGCCCTCCCTAACTATTTGAAGAGGGCAATCAAGGTTCTGCCAGCCAGAATCTCCCCGTGATTTTCAGTCATTTGGTGTTAGTAATTGCTACCCTTGTGCCTACGACCTTGAAGTAGACTCTGATACAAAATAAGTACGTGATGAGAACCTTCTCTTCGAAGATCAAGGAGACAGTACTCAAATATGGAAGTTCTTGCAGACTAAGACCCATTGACTGTTAGAACCAGGACGTTGTTACCTCTGTAGGGGCATGTCTTGGCACCTCTTGCCTAGCCAAGCAATTCCAAACCAACAGCCCCAAACAGCTGGTGTCAGCTTTCAGTACTTAGGCAGGAAGTTAGAGCGATTCAGATAAAGAGCTACTATTAGGTAGTATGCGTTTCAGAAGTTTCTTCAAACTCCATTTCTGTAGTTCAGTTTTGCTTTGTCAAAGAGCAAAACCTGGGGCAAGCCCAGTGGCATAGCAGTTAAGTTCGTGCCTTCCGTTTTGGCAGCCTAGGGTTCACTGGTTTGGATCCCACGTGCGGACCTATGCACCGCTTATCACACCATGCTGTGGCAGGCGTCCCACATATAAAATAGAGGAAGACAGGCACAGATGTTAGCTCAGGGCCAATCTTCCTCAGCAAAAAGAGGAGGATTGGCAGCAGATGTTAGCTCAGGGCTAATCTTCCTCAAGAAAAAAAAAAGCAAAACCTTCTCCTTGGTCTTTAAGGGAAAAAAAAATGCTTCAAGTATCCATTACAACTATAATTCTAGGGACTTTTTTCTGTCCCTGTCTTCCCTTTTCTGCAATTCTTGTATAGACCGCTTCTCACTTGATACTAGAGGCCCTGTGTTGTAGAAGATCTGAGTTTCAGTTTGGAGCCAGAGAGACCAAGTTCACATCCCAATTCTGACATTCTAGTTGTGTGACCTTGGGAAGGTAAGGTCTCCGTAATGATAGCTGCTAATAATTGTCATCCTTATCGTCATCATCATCATCATCACTCTACTCTACCACCACCATAGCCACCTATATGTGCCCTCTGATACTACTAATAGAACTGTTTTGACTTGTTCATGAAATGTTTGTTGACATTATTGTTTTTGTTGTTTAAGCACCAGTATTTCTCTAAAATAAACAAATTCTTTACTACTTTAATCTCATCCAAATGTTACTTTTTCTTATAATAATAACTACCATGTATTAAACACCCAGGATGTTAAACACTGCTTTACATGTATTATCCTACTTAATTATCAATAATTTATTTTGCAAATGAGTAATGTGAATTTCAGAAAACTTAAAAAACTTTAAATTCAGGTTCATATCTCTGAATGCAAAGTCCCTGCTCCTCTGTTCACTATTACCTGGGGGCTGGTGGAGTCAGTTAGTAAATCGTCAGCTGTGAGAGTTTAACCGAAGTCTTAATTTAAAAAGGAACACTTCTTCTAGCGCAAGATCTGTCAGACAAGAAACTCATTGTATTGACTTTTCTAACCCAAAAATAAGTCAATGGCAGTTCAAGGGACAGTCTGGTCACTAGTACAGCTCTTAACCTAGTCATCTACTTCATGGAGTTTCATAGAGATACTGTTCTAAGTCTGTGAACATCTTCCTAAGGTAAGCAGCCTGTATATTCAAGGAGTTGTCACTGCCTTTTAACAAATCTAGACCCAGAATGGAGCTCATCAAGGGCTGACCACTATTCTCAGTTTTGTCCAGAGGATATCACCTAGCTGGTCTTCAGTGGAGTGGTAATCAGGAGTGACGAACCTCTCCTTGGCACATTCTACTGGTAGCCATGAGGGAACTCCAGATAGAACTTGGCTGTCCTGTTTTTTTAAATAAGTTATCTCAGCATCCGGTTCTGCTGTATGAATTTGATTAGTCATGAAAATAGATGCCTCTCTATTTCAATTTGGAAGAACAATCCGTCTTCTATTCCTGACGTCTCCCGTAGAAGTTCTCCTGTGTTCCTTCATTCCTGTCACCACTTTGCAACAGAAAATATGCTGAAGGGAGAATAAGAAACGTGGCTGGAAATGTCATTTTTAGTCTCTTAAGTCTTCTCTTGCCTTTTCTTTCTCCCTTTTTCCTCTCTCTCCCAAGGGGAAGTAAAGCAACTCATGAGGAATGAAGAGGAGAGTAAGAGTAGTTATGTAAGGTCCTAAGAACTGGAGGGTGCCGAAGCTGGCCCAGGGTGGCTGAGGAAATATGTTTCAGCCTTTTGTAGATACTTTTCCTCTTTTTGTGTATTTCGATGGATCTAATGTGCACTTGCTTTCTTCTGATACTTCTAATATGGAAGCCAGGGAGCTAACCATAGAGTCATAGTGCATCATTTATAGTATTTATAGTTTGAGGCTGAGCTGGAGCCTAAGATATGTCATTTTCAGATCTCTTAAGGTAAGGTCTAGCCCTATTCTGTAAGGAAAGTTCTCCCCTTTCTTACCCATCCAGATTGACAGTATTGACAGTACGGTTATACATGAGAAGAAAAAATTAAAACGTGGTTCTATGTTTATACATTATTCCTTTACTTCTTTTCTTTATATATTCTGTACTCACTGTTGTCATCCATTTATATTTTTGTTTTATATTAGCTCATGTCGTGGTTCTCTCTTTCTCTCAGACTTCCCTCCCAGCACATATTTTTTTCTAATACATGAATGCCGTTTCTATAGAGCACCATGGGATTGGGAAATTACTGTTAAGAAAAAGAGAGGTAAGAATAAAAAGTTAAAAGGAGACAAAATATTGGGAGTTAGAGGTTACTTAGAAAACCTTACAGGAATCTTCAAATGCTCTTCTACCTCTTTAAAATATTTATTGTGGACCTACTATGTACAGGGCACTGCTAGATGCTATATCAAGCCATTTAAAATATCCAAATTCCTACTCTTTCTGTACACTTCATTTATTTCACTGAGTCCCATCTGTTTTACAGGTTTTGGTTCTTTGTTCGAAGTGTCTCGTTTTATCCATCAACTCTGTAGCCTGAGAAATTGTCAACTATAGAGTCAACCTTTCCATTTCCTTTCTCCCCATGAAAGAGAACACATTTTCTTCTTGGTACCATTTGATAAATGAGATTGCGGTTGCCAATATAAATCGTGTTAGATAAACGGAAAGATGAACAGCTTGTTGAATCCTGTCATCTTACTGCCTCTTTCATCCGATATGCAGGTCTGGGTGTTAGGCTTGCTTTTAAATTTAGTCAGTGTGCTGCTTCTAACTCTGCTCATTAGATACGAGAATTGTAAGCTTAAGTATTTTTCCAAAGGCTAAATTTGCCTCATTGCAGGCACAGTGTGGATGTATGGAATTTTTCTGTCTTGTTATACAGATATTGAATTTAAACTGACTTCTCATTGGGTTATTATTATGACCTCTGTTCTTTTGATGTATAAGATAACCACCCAATTTTCAGTTTATCGGAAAACGTGTGATAAAGCCTATTTAATCATTGTTCCATTTTAAATTCGCATAAACTTAGATGTGATTTCAGAAAAACTTAATTATTACTAAAAATAATTCAGTTTAACTCTCCTGTATGTCTGTTTATTGAATTTGGGGATAGTAAAGTTTAATCGTTTCCACACCTTTACAGGATGATTTCATTTCATTAAATATTTATTTCATATTTCTACAATGCCCTGCCACCTTTCTGTGTACAAATTTTCTGGCAGTTTTCAGTCACAACATTTGATTTGTTGCTTTGGGATAATTAAATGTCCTTATAAAATCTTGTCATTCTAAAGTAAATAGTGCATTGAGTCTTCTCATCATCCTTTCTTTCTGATTGTTCTAAGGTACATTTTATATTGGAGGAAAAGGTTCACTGAGCAGCCTGTTACAGATTTTTGTAGTGTGATAAGAATCAATTCCACAGCTCCATTTGGTAAGTGTACTTCTTGGCTACCATCTTTTCCCTACAATTCAAAATTTCAAAGGAATAATCTTACTTTCTTAAATTAGATTTCCCTCACTTTCATGATAGCTAAAATTAAACTGCTATGTTTATGTTGCCTAATTTCAATAAAGCTGAAACAGAACTATATACCAGAAGAGAGATCCTCATAGACATATGCATATACATATATATATATATATATATGTTTTTTAAGAATAAATCCTTCTGGAAAAGATGATAAATATTGTTTCTCGTTTACTTTCCTAATCTTTCAACAGAAGAACAAGACAATTACTTTTTGTTATGTGATGTTTTACCAGAAGATAGAGTACTTCGAGAAGAACTTCAGAAACAGAGACTGGTAAGAATTGTTTTAAAGGATGAACAGTGTATTGGAAATACATACAAAATCAGTTTTGTTGCTGGTGTTCTTTTTTTGTTTTGCTTTTACTTTTTATTCTGGAAACTTTCAAACATACACAAAGGAAGAGACCAACCATACATAAAGATCTTAAAACAGAAAAAAGTATACACTTGATTGAGGATTAAAGCATTTCATGTTAAAAATGCAGAGAGAATTTTTGGCTTTGTTTTGCTTCCTGGATTATCTCTAAAATAACAACAGAGCTTACACATTTTAGTGTAATTTTAGCTGCCTGACACATGCTAGGGTTCAGCAGTCGTGGAAAAATGCCCTCAGCTAAAATTGAGTTGAATTGATTAACTTTTCTTTTTTTTCTCCTTTTCACTGGAATGTGCTATGCACTAGCACTTCTTTTATTCCACTTTATGAGTTAAGCATATGGTTTGATCAACATAGTAGCCTTTCTCATTTGCAATCTTAGCCATAAGCAAGCTAATTGGAAAACTTCAGCATCTTTAGTCTTTAAAAAAAGATAACAGCATTATACAAGTGTGAAAATTTTCATTTTCATAACTTGAATAGAAATTGGTTAATTTTTAGTTATTAATTTTGTTTAAAAGTATGTAGTTTTCCATTATTTCTGAATTTATCTCAACTATTACTTGAAATTTATGTGCTCTTCCTTTATTGGCTACTTATAAGGGTTCCTTGTATCTTTGGATTTTGCTAAATATGTTGTGAGAGAAAGCTATGAATTCATTGTTTCTGCTAAATCCTCAAGAGATCTGAGAGGAAAATAAATGCTACCTACTATAGTCACTCATATGATTTGAGAAAGTCCCCTGAAGCACATTATATTTTGTAAACATCCCAAATGATTATTTCTCCCATAAGGAGAGATTATATTGTTGGATGTTGATTTATATGTAAGAAAAATCATGCTTTTCCTGTAGCAGCAAACCCAATGAAGAATGGGACTTCGTGAGTTTCTTTTCTTTCCTTATTGTAATGTCTTAAGAAATGTGCAAATGAGGATGAATTTACTGTCATATTTTATGGATTTTGTTTGCTTGTACTTGTTCATAATTTTTAATTTCCATGAGTTTTTTCAGTCTTGCTCAGACTGGTCTTAAGAATGATCTAACTGTTGTAACCTAATACACCTAAGGATTTTTTTATGAGAACTCAAACCCTCCTGCTTTAGCCATTGCTATTGCTCAGTACACAGAATCTTTACTGTATGTCTGCAGATAGACTCAACTCCCTAAAAATGTCTACATCTACAAAATTTAGATGACCTTTTAAGATTCTAACACCAATTCTAACATGTCGTTTTTTTCCCCACCCCACCAAGCAATTCTCCAATACCAGCTGAGTGTCCTACAGTTCAATTCATTCTAATACCATCTACCTGCACATAGCATCAGATCCCACAGGTTAAGGGCCCAGTCCCACAGGATTGCCCTCCATTTCAGATTCTAGTCACACCAGGTTACCTCTCTTTTGACCAACCAGCTATAAATCAGAGGTTCCCATGACCTCTCCTTGGGTTTGATTAATTTGCTAGAGCAGCTCACAGAACTCAGGAAACCAGTTTACTCACTAGATTACCAGTTTATTACAAAAGATATTAAAGAATATGAATCAACAGCCAGATAAAGAGATACATAGGGCAAGGTCTTGAACAAAGGAGCTTCTGTCCTTGTGGAGTTTGGGGACTGGCAAGACAGCATGTGAATGCATTCTGATTCATCAACCTGGAAGCTCTCCAAAACGTGTCCTTTTGAGTTTTTATGGAGGCTTCATTACTTAGGCATGATTGATTAAATCATTGACCACTGGTGATAGAGCTCAATCTCCATCCCCTCTTCCCTCAAGGAGTTCTGGGGAGGGGAGCTGAAAGTTCTAATCCTCTAATCAAATGGTACGATCCAGCCCTCATCCTTAGGTTACCTTAGGTATTTTCCAAAAGTCACCCGTTAACATAACAAAAAACACCTTTATAGCTCTCAACACTTAGGAAATTCCAAGGGTTTTAGGAGCTATGTACCAGAAATGGAGACTAAGACCAAATATATATTTCTTATTATAAATCACAGCATCACACCTTTTTACCACCTTTATAGTTTAACAAAGTGATAGATTTGATGAAAGTGAGCATTTTGGCAGCTTAAAAGAAACAAAATAAGATGAAATTACAGTCAATTTGTACATATTTGTTGAATTGCTGCTTAACTAGATGATCATACACAGAAATACAAGGCATGGTTCATGTCATAAAAGAGTGTACAGTCTAGAGAAAAAAGACAAAATATGTTTTCTTATCACGGTAATGCAGATAATGATAGACCATCTTATAGGGCTAGTGAAGAGTAAGTGAGATAATGCATGTGATTTGCTTAGAACAGTATCTGCCACATACCACTCAATAAATGTTGCCAATAATACAAATAACAATTATAATACTATATGTCTTAACAATGAGAAGGATATGGGTAGTTGGAGAGTTGTTGAAAAGGGAGGAAAAATGCATAGGGATCTAAATGTTCAAGATGTATTCAGGAAAGTTGAGTAAGTCTAGTCTGGCTGAGGTAGAAAGATTTTTGGAGGAGGAATATGAGAGAGATTTGAAGAGGTAAGATGGAGCTAAATTGTGAAAATCCTTCAGTGCCAGGAACATTGACTTTGTAGTCATAAAGACCCATTGATGTCTCCTCATTGCCCATGAGAGTGAAATGAAGAAAAGATGATAACTGTAGCTGTGTAAAAATCCATTTAAAGGTGATAAATCCTGGCAAAGAGCAGACCAACTTGGAGATGTGGGAAGAAACTAACAATGACTGAATACCAGCCATATGCCATGCCTTGCATTAGGTCCTTGCTTCATAGCAACTCTGAGTTAGCTCTTAAATACCATTCTGTTGATAAGGAAACTGTGGCATAAAAAGATTAATTTGCCCAGGATCCCATAGTGAATGAGAAGCAGAGCTAGGGCTGTAAACCAAATGTGCCTGATACATGCCTTTTTAAGCCACGCCATGCCAGTCTAGTAGTTATTTATTCAACTTCCCACATGTATTGTACTCTTATTCTAGGCTCTGGGAATTGCTGTGTCCTGGGTGCTCATGGTCTGACAGATCTGTGGAGGGGCTAGATTCAGGCTAAGCTTGGAATTTAGGGAAAGCAGAGGGCGTTTACAATAGGCTGCCACTGGGAATCATGGCTAGAGGATCAGCAAAAAGAAAAGATTCCCAAATGCAGAAAGACAGATTGAATTTGCAGTCAGCCAGTTCATCACAATTTTATACTCTATAGTGTGGAAGCATGAGGTTGGTGTGGGTGATCTTCCTTTGGGAGTTAGCAATGTTGACAGGTAATGAGCTCTGCAAATCAGTAACAGGCATTTCCAGAAAGAAGTCCAAATGATCAAATGAAACAACTTTCAATAAGTGTAATAATACAATGTTTTCTTCTATCAAGTTAACAGGATTTGAAAATAATACTACTAAACGATGACAACAATGTCAAAAGACAGGCACTTTTTCAGCAGCTTTTAAGTGTGAGAATTGGTATACTATTCCTGAAGGGCGCTTTGTCCTTGATCCATATTCTCAAAGAACTCATCTAGGAGAATCATACACCCAAAGGGTTATGAAGTCACCTGCGCTACGACAGCTTAGTTGTTTTTTCCTTATTTGCCATCAGTGTTTTATCAAACAATTCCTCTTCATTAATCAGAGTTTCAATCTAGCTTCTGGAAAATGTAATTTAAACCAGTTAAATTGCTTTATGTTATTGGGTATACAATGCAGTCTATGTTTGAGTGAATTTAGCTAAATGTCAGTAGGATCACAACTCAAGTCCATAAGGGAAGCCCTTCAAACTAGAGTACTAGTGTAGCATTTACTCTCCTGATTTATGTTAATGATGACTTGCGTATATATCATTCTTTAATATTCTCTCATTTTGAACTCTAAATAAAGTATTTAGGTTAAATACTTTTGTATGACTTATTCTTAGTTCACAATGAATTTATAACTTCTTTGAGGGCGGTAATTCTTATATTTAAACATCCTTCAGTAGCGTTCAATATACTGCTAAGTTCATGTTGGTGTTTTCCCCAAACTCTGTTTTTTTAGAAATATTCCTATTTCTGTGTGAGTGACTCGAGGCATATAGAGTCTAAATGATACACTTAAGGTTACCATAGCAAATTTAAGGCTAGAACCATATTTCTTTTTTACTTTTCTGCTACCTCACTGGTTCCTTGTGACATTTGTGACATTTGTGTGTGTTCCTTAGTGTTCTTTTGAAGAGCTTGATTCCTGCTTGACACTTCTTTGAATTTTTTCATCTGTACTCTGAAGGAGTCCGCAGAATTAGGAAAGATTCTTGAGGGTTTGAATAGCTTGTACACCTTCCTCTCTTTAGCTTCCTTCTTTAAAAATTTTCCCTGGTCTCTTCATTCTACCTTAATCTCCAGTGGGTTTTTTTCCCTCTTTTCTCTTAAATGAGTAGATGTAAGTTTCCCAAGGTCTTGTCCCCCATTGAGAGTATGCACTCTCATGTTACCACTGCTGTGCTGGTGGCGTAAATTTTGGTGCTGACACTGAGTGGGCAGAGAGTGGGCAGTGAATAAATATCCATTGATTGAGTTCATCTGCAGCTTTCATCCTGGCTCACCTCTGAACCCCAATTTTAACTTTCCTTATTTGAACTTTTCCATGTAGATTTCCAATCAGCATCTTAAGTTTAATATACCTAAAACTGAATTTATTATTTTTTCTACCAAAATTTGCAGTTTGCCAGTTTTCCCTTTCTTACATAGTGGCACCATCATTCTCCTGGTCACTGAGTTTGGAAATTTCTAGAGTCATCTTTAACTCATTCCTTTTCATCATCACCATACCTAAGTCACTTGTCACGTCCTGTCAGTTCCACCTCTGAGTTCCATATCCATATCCTTCTTTGCAGTCCTAGTGCCTTTTATCTTTGCTTGTCTGTGGACTCACTTCTCCAATCAATTGACATTGCCTCCAGAATTTTAATTTTAAAATATACAGTAGTCCCCCCTTATCCATGAGGGCATACTTTTCAAGACCCCCAGTGGATGCCTGAAACTGCAGATAGTACCTAATCTTATATGTACTGTGTTTTTTCCTATGCATACATCCCTGTGATAAAGTTTAAGTTATAAATTAGACACAGTAAGAGATTAACAACAATAACTAATAATAAAATAGAACAATTATAATAATATATTATAAGAAAAGTTACAGTAGATCTTAGTAACCTGAGCATACAATTTTTTTTCTTTTCTAATAAGTTGAGAGCTTTCACCTTTTCACTTAAAAGATGCACTTTGGGGCCGTTTTTAAGTAAAATAAGGGTTACTTGAACACAAGCACTGCGATACTGCGACAGTCGATCCAATAACCAAGACAGGTACTAAGTGACTAACAGGCAAGTAGTATATACAGCATAGAAATGCTGGTCATAGGGATGATTCACATCCTAAGCCGGATGGAGCTGTACAGCATGAGATTTCATCACGCTACTCAGAAGGAATTGTTTATTCTTGGGATTTTCCATGTAATATTTTCAGATCGTGGATGACCATGAGTAACTATAACCATGGAAAGTAAAACCACAGATAAGGAGGGAACTGCTGTATAGTATATCATCTTATTCTCTTTTTCTAAAACCTGCAGTGGTCTTTATTTATCTACATGTTCTTAAGCTTGTCTAGGCTCAAAGTGCATTTCCAGTGCCCTTCCCCATTCTTCCTTTCAATTACCCAGTGTCCAATTCATTCATTTATTCAATAAATATTTGTCTTGCACCAGACATTGTTCTAAATGCTGATCACATAGCAGTGGATGAAATGGGCCAGCCCCTACCCTTGTAGAGATTGCACTCTAGAGAAAACACTGCTTGTCTTACATTTACTCCAGTATGTTAGGTACTTTCAGGACTCTGCTTAATCAGCCAGGAATGCCAACCCCCCTGTCCACCTCTGTAAATAACATACCCCTCAAGACATTTTCCAATGCCACATTTTCCACAAAAGCTTCCTGATGCCACCTGTCAGAATTAAGAACCTCTTCTAAGCTCTATTAATACACTATTTTATTTGGCTTTTCAATTATAGTTAATTGTTTAAAAATCTGTCTTCTTTACTGGATTAGATGCCTCTTAAGGGTTGGGGCTGTCATGTTCACTTTTGTATCTTCTCTGAGCCGTGTTCATAAAGCATTTAATGCTGAAGTATTGGCTTGGTATTTCTATGAAGCAGTGTAGTCAGATCTCCCTGATTTGACAAAGAGATATAAAATAGCCAAGGCAGACACCTTCAATCTCTGGGTTACACTTTTCACTTAAGCATGAAAAAATACTAGTTTTTCCAGTTGCCTACAGAACAAGATATGTGGCATTCATAAACTCTCAGTAGCAAGAAGAAACTTTTAATTAAATCAGGACAAGGGGAAACATCCATTTAACTGTGTGGAAGCATTTTTTTAAATCACTATTATAAATGTCAGCTTACTAGGTCAATCATGACAACTATAAATATTTTATAAAAATGTTAACCTATATAGCAATTTGATTCTCTGGAGAGAAACAGTGTTTTTATGTTTTTAATACTACTTCATATATCCCACTTCCCCCCACAATAAAAGAACAACAAATTGAAGTCACATATCTCCCGCTAAGAATATTTTTCTTCCTCATGCTACTTTTCTTTATAGATTTTTAGAGAGTCTTAGTAAAGGATCAAATTATTTTATATCAGTGACTTCAAAGTAAAAAGTCAGTTTACATTCTTGCATAATTCCTAGCTTTGTAGCACAAATTCTCTAATTGCGTCTAGAGTAACATTCCCAAATATAAGATGATATTTCCCATAGAATGTAATATTTTTATTAACAGTGCAACAAAGATCAAGTTAATTAGAATAACCATTGAATGATTTTAACCTTAAAATTAATTGTTTTCATTTAGAAAACAAATGTAAACCCAGTCTGAAACACTACTACTGAATTGAATCCTAAAGTGTACCACTTTGAACTCTTCAAGATGAGCTTAAAATTTACATGGCATTTTTTATATACATTGGCTCTCTGCGATCACTAAAGCAATATCATTGTTTCTGTTTAGATGGAAAAACAAGGTTGAAGATGTTAGGAAATATATTCTCAAGGCCACAGTTATATACATATTAAATAGGAAAGGAAGCAATTCAAACTCTTATTTTCCAACTCCAAACACCATTCTCTTTCCAATTGTACCAAAATCCTTTATCAAATTTGGTCTTTCTTCTATAAGCAAGTGTGACATTTTCTAAGTTGACATTTGTCAGAATTAATAAAAATGGATGAACAGGACATAAATACATATGTAAATAAATAGTAGTGTTTTGCTTCCATTGCTAGGAATCTTTTTAGGAAAATCTAATTTCTTATTATCTTAGGTCAGTGGTAGATAGGAATTTCTTATTCCTTTTGGCCTAACCTTCTTATATTTTCCTTTTAAACTTAAAGATAATGTGTTTTCAGAGTTTCCTCTATCTTTAGAGAAACATAGAGCTATACCTGACCTTGAGTTTATCCAGGAAAATACTTCCTCATGCAGGTAATACTATCCATACTGATCCATCCCATGCTGTTAGCTCTCTCTTCTTCAGTCTAAAAGGTGGATGCTTTAGTGTAAAAAGGGCAATCTCCCATAGCCATCTTTCAGTTTTTAAAAGTCCTCCTTTGCTTGCCTAGGCTAGATTCCCTTATATCTTTAATACAAATAAAATTAGGCTTTTCTAGTTCATGTTTCCATTTTACTTTGTTAATCAGACTTGTCCCCTAATCCTTAAATTAGGTTTACTCTTGTGGTTTTTTTGTCCTATGCTTCTACTTTTCTTTTTTTCATTATGATGATCTATTCCATGTAAATGGTTAAATTTATTTAATTTGTTTCTCTACTAGTTAATTCTTTAAGATATTCTATTTTTTCTCTTCCATACTCTTTAAAAGCCACCTCAGTGAGACTCAAAGTAGAAGAAAACTACTGTCTTCCTATCCTCTGTAGCAGGCAGATGGTTGTTGCCTTTATCCTTGTAGTTTCAGAAAGGGTGGGAGGTACTGAGTCTTTCAAGAAGGTGAAATATTAGTCAGATCAAATCTCATGGATTTGGGGGAGTATATCATCATTCAGTTAAGAAATTTCTCTCTGGGTTTTTATGTTTTACTGTTTTTCTCATTTGTTAAGATCCTTGATATTGTCACAAAATTAACTTTCCATCATCTCATAAAATACTGAGAACAGTGGCTTTTATTGATTTACTTTAAGAAATTGTATTGTGTCATTGATAATCCTTGTTTTAATACAGCCGTTCCTGCGTCTGCATGGAGAGGTGTGTTTTTGTTTAAGTATATCAAATATATTATATGAGTATATTGCTAACATAAATTCAAACGTGCAAGTCATCAGATTCTGAAAAGCAGGTTAGTCTTTCTCAGGGCTACCTAACATTTTTTGACACTTAAAAGGGAATTCTTTGGGCAAAAAGTAGCTTTTTACTTGACTTCTGGATCAGAGGGCTTCTAAAATATTTAAGTAAGTTGCAGGCAGATTCTGTTATGAAAGAGATTGAAACGGTACAGCAGTATCTGTACAGATACTGTATTCATGTTTCCATTTTACTTTGTTAATCAGACTTGTCCCCTAATCCTTAAATTAGTGGAAATTTACTGAACTTTTTATATCTTAATTTCCTCATATTGAGTATTGCATCAGATAGTATAAAGGATGTGATAGAAAAAAAAATAAGCTTTTACCATAACTCTGAGTGAGATTAAAATGAAAATACCACACTTACTGTCAGAAGATATAAGAAATGGCAGAAACAACAAGAGGAGATGATGTTATTTTTTATCCTCCCTGAGTCTGAAACAATTTGAAGACTCTTTTCAATAATTTGTATAATGTTCACTCATTCAATTCATATAACGCTAGTAATTAAAGTTCTTCAATACTTTCAAATTTATTTAAAATAAAAATCCAGACTCCTTACCAAGATCTCATAGGGTCTGGTGCCTGGCTGTCTCACCCCTCTCTTCTTTGCTCGCTGTGTCCAGCCACATTGGCCATGTCTCTGTCCCTCAGACTCACCAAGCTCTTTGTAGCATCACTTGCTAGTCACACTTGCTATTTGCTCTCCTTGGAATGCTCTTCCCCAAATCGCATGGCTTTTCTGAAGGGGAAGGAAAAAGTTTGGGGACAAGGTGATATCTGAGGTGAACCTCTAGGATAGTGCTGTTGGCAAATGAATGCCTTGGAAATGCTTTTGGAAGATAAAGACATTTAGAGTAATTCAAATGTTTGACTGAATTGAGTTAGGGTGAAATGCCTTCTGTGGAGGATTAACTTTAGTTATCATCCACAATGTAGACACTCAAAACTTATGTTGACTGGTTAATTTCCTGAAAAGTCTTCTCTCAGTGGGTAGGAAAGATTTAAACCTATTCTGAATTCGAGATGTTGACCAAAAAGAAGTCATAGGTTGCAACAGAGCCCAGTGTAAAACCAAACCTTCTGTTAACCTTGGGGAAATTTTTGGTGAATAAATGGCATTTGTTTTAGCCCATTGGAGTGTCCAGGTCTCTTATTTTCACCAAAAGACAACGAAGATAAAACCTTCTGTATGTTATTTTCAGTTCGGTTACTCCTTTGGTTGGCAGGGGATGGAGAACAGGAAGTGGACCGCAAACAAACTTCTTTGGTTGCCTTGTTTTTTACCACCAGCGATAGCTGATGTACCATTCTCCCTGCCTTCATGTCAGTTCCTCAAAGGAATGCCAGTCCAGAATCTCCAGTGCTGTACTTATAAGCTGTGGATGTTCACACTAAGAGAAAAGGCTCAGCGTTCCATATGTATTAGGGGTTTTGCCATTTGGTGTGCAGTCTGGGTTCTGGTATTGTAAACAAATCACTTCAAAAGAAAGCTAGTACTTTGCACATTAGCACGTTTTTATCAACAGCGCAGACCTTTTTCTGCATGTGACTAAGGAAAATTTTGATTTTTTTTTTCAAGATTTTATTTTTCCTTTTTCTCCCCAAAGCCCCCTGGTACATAGTTGTGTATTTTTAGTTGTGGGTCCTTCTAGTTGTGGCATTTGGAACGTGGCCTCAGCATGGCCTGATGAGCGGTGCCATGTCCGTGCCCAGGATCCAAACCGTTGAAACCCTGGGTGGCCAAAGCAGAGTATGCAAACTTAACCACTCGGCCACGGGTCCAGCCCCCAAAATTTTGATTTTTATTACTTTTAAGCCTCCATTTTGCTGACTGGCCACTGTTTTATTTTTCACCCTGAACTTTTATTCATGGCTGAAAACTTAAGAAAATCCTCAGTTCTAGGATTGAGTCTTCTTTAAGGTCTTTCCTCCTCTAAGATCCCTGAATGCTCATGCTTTTTATCTCTTTTCTTGAGAGGATTGTGTGTGTGTGTGTGTGTGTGTGTGTGTGTGTGAGGAAGATTGGCCCTGAGCTAACATCTGCACCAATCTTCCTCTATTTTGTATGTGGGACACCACCACAGCATGGCTTGATGAGTGGCATGTGGGTCCAGGCCTGGGATCTGAACCCACAAACCCCGGACTACTGAAGCAGGGTGTGTGAACTTAACCACTAAATGGATCTTTTATCCCAAGAGGATCTTTTATAATCCTAGCATGTAAGCAAAAAGTAAATACACTCTGGACCTTTATTGGTCCCTGGACATATTAGGGGAACAGAATGACCAAGCGATGGTGCTACAGGTCTCATTGGTCTGCCTTCTTTCCCTGCTGTCATTCCATCAGGTTGTGGCCAAACCTACGCCATCTTTTAAAAAGACAAATCTTCATTTCCATAAATTTTAAATATCTTAAATATTTATTTTTTAATGCTTAGATTCTTTAACACTAAAATACATGCCTGTAACTTTCTTGAATGTTCTAAGAAAAATGCATTGCAGAATTTGCTCGACAGACTGCAAGTTAGAGTCTTCCAGGCCTGTCTTTACATCCAGCACTTATACCACAGAACACTATTGTACGCTCAGAAAGAACTCCGGAATAATGTTGTTTTATTTCTCAGCATTCCTACCCCTTCCCCAGCAGTACCAGACCTCCGTTTTGTGTTAGTGCAGGATTTGAGCCCTTTACCCAGTAGCTTATAGCTTTTGCTTTGTATGCTAAAGAATGGTCCCAGGAAGGAAGCAAGTAGGGCTCTTTATATTTCTTTGCCCTACTCCCAGTCTTTCTCTTGAGAACTTGGAGAAAACCCATGGAAAAGAGCTGTACCCCTTTGTGTCTAGGGCTCCCAGGGACTTAGCCTGTAAGAATTCTTTAAAATTCCAGCTATTTTCTTCCTATTTGTCTTTTCCTCCCATGCTCTGCCAAGGGTGAAATAGTTTATGAGTCCCTGCCTCTCCTCAGAGAGCCTTATCACATTTTGGAATTCAGTTTGGTTGCCTTATGACTTAAGCTTTTTGGATTCAAAATAAGGCATGATTCTTCTTTTTTTTTTTTTTGATTATCCAGCTTTTTCTCATTATAAGGATATTCTCTTGTGGCTTTCTGCATCCTAAGCTGAGTGAAACAACTCCTCCCTCCTCTTTATTTTAATTAATATCTTAGTAATTAAGTGCCACTTTTGGTTAAAGTAGATGCTTTTCCTCCTTTCATAGCGTTCAAAAAGACACACACGCATGTATTTGTCTACTAAATGAGGTATAGCTTGACAAGAGACAGTTGACCCTAATAACTAGCAATCATAAGTATTGCTTGGTGTCTAATCTTGCCCTTTTTACTGAGTTATCAGTGATAATTGTAACAATAAATTGCTACATTTAGTTACCTTGGTATACATTTTGAGAGGAGCTTGTCTTTGGACTATATGCCAGCAAATTATGTCATTCATTGCCAGGTGTTCTTTGCATAAGATTCTGACAACCACCCACCCACCCAATCAGGGCTAGGCTTCTGGCGACACCTTACTTAAAATTTCATCCATGTTAAAAGTTGTGACCATGATAAATGAAGTTCAACTTTGGAGGCCAGTAGTTGGTGTTGGGAGAGCAGGATAGGGATTAAAAATTATTTTTTTAGACGACTCTTTTGTCTAGTGTGTGGCTATTCTCAAGTCACTTTTGACAGAGAATTAAATGTCTTTCCATGCAAGCTGCAGTTCATGTTTAGGACTAGGCAGTTTTTATAAGAGAGTGTCAACCCCAGTGGCTGCCAATGACCTTCTAAGGCCTGTGGCTCTACATCCACAACATTAGAAACACAACACCCACAACATTATAAAAGCAACATGCCAGGTACTTGACAGGAAGGACAAAGTCAAGATTATCATCAATAAGTATTTGTAAAAACCATGTTCAGGGAAAATTGTTTGAGGAAGTTCATAATTTTTCTAGATAGTATTAAACTTTCAGCCTCCAATCAGGAGGAAGCAGGTATCTGTAGTGTGTCACGACAACCCTTACCCTACCTCTCTGCATTGCCTTCACTGAGTTTTGGAATGTGATTTGTCATGAGAGTCAGCTTGTTTTGAGGATCAATATGAAAAACAGTCCATCTTGTTTGGTCTATTTATTCTAAGTATATTGTCCATTATATCACATAGTATACTTATTTTCAATGACTTTTAGCTCCTCAGTTAGGCCAAACTTCACAAAACTGTGCTCACTTCAAGCACGAGTTGCAAGTTGGGGGATCCCCAGGCCGCCTTCATTTCTAAGCAGCTGGCTACAAATTCTTGGATTCTAAGTACCACCTGAGGTTCATTGACTTGTTATGACAACTCACAGAATGCAGGAAAGCACTATACTTGTGATTACAGCTTTATTATAGAAATAGGTACAAATTAGAACCAGCCAAGCATAGAGATACATAGGGTGAGGTTGGAAGAGTCCTAAACACAAAGTTTCCATCATCCCCAGGGACATGTTGCCCTCCTGGCACATCAGTATATGATAATACACAGAGTATTGCCCACCGGGAAAGCTTACCCAAGCTTTGGTGTCCAAAGTTTTTACTGAAACTTCATCAAGCATGAGTGTTTGAGTCATTGGCCACATGGCTGAACTCAATCTCCAGTTCCCCTCCCCTGCCTGAGATCAGGCTGGTATCATGCACCTCAAAGCCGTAACCAACTAATAGATAGCATGGATGGTCTTTAGGGCATGGCAGCCCCATCCCGAGTTAGCATAAACTATCAGGTGGGGTCAAGGGGCCCATAGTGAATAACAAAGACACTCCAGTCACTCAAAAAATTACAAAGAGGTTTCCTTTAGAGGTTTCCTCCCAGTAACGGGGACAAAGCCAATCAAATTCTCTGTTACCTAAAACTGTGTCTGATCTGTTTCCCTTTTCTAAGAAAGACGATAGCCAAATTTGGGGCCCACCTTTAAATTTGAATATGTGTGTGTATGTATGTTTGTGTATGCTACATGTACATGTATATTTCTTTTTATTTATTATCTTCAATTCATGTGCCCATCCTACTCTATTTTTTTCTTTTTTTTACTATCATTTTTATGCTACATTGTTTTATAGCAGCTTGAAACACTTATTAGAACAAGATGGAGGTATAAATGAAATAATCCCAAATACCTTAGAGATAATCTAGGGTTCTAGAAATAGAAAGCAGGAGGATAGGAGATTCTGCTGCCTTCCTGTGGAGCATTTGGGCCACTGCTCTAACTGTAGTAGGGAGATTTGTTGTGTTCTATTGAAGGAGCTCAACTGGGATCCTAGACTGAAAATTCCTATCAGGTTCTGCCATGTTGTTTCCTTGGGGCTAGGGTGGGAACCTTAGGTGTGTGCTGTTTTCTCTCATAACCACTCATAGAGCCATTCAGCCAGGAAACTATTGTGAATCTAATATGTCAGTATCTATAAAATGTTTTTGGTATCTATAATTAAGAACATCTGCCTTAGTTCTACTTCCTTATGTTAATGCAACTATTTCCATTGGATTTGTCATTCTAAGCATCAGTTTTTGCTTTTTGTATACACATACATACCTAAATTGACATTTTCTAAATTACTTTTTCCTAAATTGGCTGATTTTTATAATTGTCAGCCTAACTCACATTTTCGTTTTCTACCTATATATCAGTCCCCTATGACTATGTTGAGTGCCATCTGCTATATCTGCTGTTTCATTAATGTTTCTTCTGTTTTCAGTTTATGAATAAAGATGAAAGACTATGCACTGACCCCTTGGCTACCATACTTGACATTTTAAACCAATTACACAAACATACAGCTTGTTATTATGACTTTTTGCCTAATACATAAGCTGATCTTATATTCATACAACTATGGTTTTTATCCAAGCCTATTTTGTAATGAAAATTTTATCTGATTTCATCAGCTGCTTTGAAAAGTTCAAACATATAACATCTGTGACATTCTCTTCATCCCTCTATTCTGTAAATCTATGAATAAAATCTAGTATACCTACCCAGCATGAGATTTTTTTTTAGAAAAATAAAACGTAAAAGCTGGTGGGCTTTGATTTGCACATCTTTGTGATGCCTTCCATGGATTATCTCCTGATATTATATTTTTTGGTTCATGAGTGACTTCAAACATGCTACAACTAATGCTATCAGATACCAAGCTTTACAAAGGAAGGAGGGAGAGAAGGAAGGAGAGAAAGAAAGAAAAAGAAAAGAAAAAATATTTTTCTTGATTGCCAAGTGGCTTCCACTCGGTTTCTTCCTCACTAATGCCTGATCAGCAGCTGTCAGCATATGTGCTGCAGAAGAAGGAAGCACAAAATTGTTAAGGCTCAGTTTTGTTTTCTCACATCATACAAGTTAACGGCAATGGGAATAAGGGTGTTAGGACATAGTAACAATGTGACTCTCTTCTACCTAGACTCCTCCTAACCATTCAAGGGATTTGAGGAAGTAGAGATCAGAGGAAGGAGAGCACCTCCGTTCAAATTTCGTACTCGTGTCCGTGAAGCACACTGGGGACTACAGAGATGAATAAAGCAGTTCTGCCCTCAGCAAACTTATTCTCTGGTGGAGTACATTTTGAGTTGATTACATAAAATAGTAACATGAACAAGGTTTTCCTACCAGTCATCCAAATACTTTAGAAGACCATTATTTAGTTTGGAAAATTTTCCCTTTTCCATACATCAAACCCTAAATCCTAGGCTGTTGAGTTATTTTGTGGTTCAAGATTTAGAGCATGAGGAAATTGGATGAAAAAATTATTTCTTAAAAACTCGGATTTGGAGGCAGTCCTCCCAACAAACAAATGAAATGTATAAACTTAGGATGGCCTTGGTGGGAGGTGGAAAAGAGAAGAACATTGAAAGACATTCCTGGGACAATTGAAGAAATTTAAATATTGCCTGGACGTTATGTGCTATTTTGGAATTACTGTTGATTTTCTAAGGTATAATGATAATGGTATTGTGGTTTGTATGTAGGGGAATGTCCTTATTCTTAGGAGAGGATGCTGAAGTATTTAGGAATGAAGTGTCATGATGTCTGAAACTTATTTTCAAATGGTTCAACAAACAAAAGGTGTATAGTGTGTAAATATATGTGTGTGTATTGTGTGTATATGTGTGTGTGTAGAGAGCGAGAGAGAGAGAGAGAGAGAGAGAGAGAGAGAAACTATGGCAAATAGTAACAATTATTGAATGGAGATATTGGGTATAGGAATGTTCATTGTACTAGTCTTTCAAATTTTCTGTTTGTGAAGTTTTCATGATAAAAATATTGGTGAGAAAATAAAAGAGACAGTGACAGAGTTACCTAACTTTAATAGCTTCCAGGTTTACTAATTCATTTGGCACGTTATGGCATAACTATGTCAGCAAAACCAATTTCAACAAATAAATGAGAACTTTCTTCTTAATTTACTGAATTGATTACAATAGGAAGAAAATTATTACAGATATAATAGTTGAAGAATTAAAATAATTTCTTTTTCATCTTTATATGGTTTATTTTATGTATAAGTAAAATTTGATTAAAATTGTAATCAATCAAAATATATAATGTATTTGGTGTTCCTATTTTAAGAAATAAGGATAATTTCCTATTTGTTTTATGAGGCACAGGCGCTTAATAGAGTAGACTTTATTCGAGTGGATAGGACAGAAAGCATGTTGCCGTTATTTCATTTCTTAATAGTTTTAAAGAATAAGGAAAAAATAATTATGTTCTAGTTTATTTTCTTATCTTGACTTGTATCTCCTGTTTTCCTCAAAAAGTCCTCTTAGTAACAAACATGTAGTTATGCTTTTAAGATATATATGTAGGGGAGGAAAACTTTTTCCTTTACCCTTCTAGGTTCTTTTGGCTGATCTGTTAATTAAATTGTTATAAGACATTAACAGGAGAAAATCAAATTTAATTATGTACATACAGGAGCCTCAAATAGATATGAGAGGGTCCAAGACAGTCAGGCAGTTGAGGCTTATATGACATCCTGAGCTAAGGAAAAGAGGATAGGGATTTGGCACTTCAAAGGGAAGGAAGACAATCCACAGGAAAATGCAAATATTTGTTCTGCCATGCAGAGACACTGGGACACAGAGAAGAATTTGAACAAATAGTCCCTGCTGAGCTCCTCCTGGGTTACCACACCTAGCCCGTACTCTTTCTAATTATCTCTGGTGATAGCTGGCTTCCTGGACCAGGCCCTCCAACTAAGTTCTTTTAGGCAGTGAAGGGGGAGGTAAAAAGCTCTTCCTGAGTCCTTCGAAATTTGATTGTCTTCAGCTCAAATAATTTACATGCCAAAGAGGCACATTTTGGAGAGACTCCTTCTGAACTCCTTCAGTAGTTATAAAAATTATCTATACAGTATTAATAGTACAAATGATTAACTGAAAAGTAAAAACATATTCCCCAAATCCGTATCCCACAGCAATATAAAATTCTCTGAGTAGCTCTGTATATTTCTAAAAATTGTCAGTTGTGAGTTTAAAAAAAAGCCAAAACTTTATAACTTAAAATCATAACCAATAATAAAAATAATTCCTTTTTTAGAGTAGTTTACATGTACAGTAGGCTATTATCTTTGTTTAAATAATATCAACCTACTATTGCCGTGAAAAGTTCTCCATTTTATATTATATACGAAATATAAGCCATGTGATAAGTGCCAATCCTGTGTCAGTAAGGGATAATCAAGTGTTTTATAAACTCCTCTCCTTTGAGAAGTCCAGTTTGATTTTCAAGAAAGCATTCAGATTTGTAGTGTGTATGTTGTTGCAGCTGGGGTGTAAATTTAGTTGTCATGTATTTATTAAGAATTTACTGTAAGAAGTTGTGTGCATATGGTGTAAAGGAGTTCATGTTCTATTGGTAGACCTGGTTGAGAAACAGCTTTTTTAAAGATCAAGCAATATAGATGCCACTGGAATGCTATAAACTGTGACAAAAGAAGGAGATATCACTTCTAGCACAAAAGTGGTCAGGAACAGTCATGTTTATGATTTGTAGAATGTTTCTAAAGCAATTTAGAGATCACCAGAAACTAATTTCTAGGAAGTGACTTGCCTAAGCCCATATTAAGAGCTAGTTAGTCACAAAAACAAGATGAGAATACAGATCTCCTGAATCCCAGTCAGTTATTCTTTCCACTCAGCACAGAGTTGTAGCGTTTGAACCAAGCTCTGAAGGATCAGGATAGAGAACTCCAGTAGTCAATGATGGATGGAGAAAAGAGAGAACAATTACTTCTCTTTCCGTTGAGTGTCTTGAGAAATCATAATAGGGAAATGAGAACCGCTATTGAGAATAATAATATACAAATAAATTATAGTAGATGTTCTTGTTTTTCCTTATAACAGGGTTTATATGAGGAAGTAATGTCAGAGAAGGCTTTTAAAAACCTAGGTTAGAATCAGGTACGAAGCATTGAGAATGCCATTCTAAAGATTGTGGATTTTATTCAGTAGAAAACAAGGAGCTGTTCAGCGTTACTTAAGCCTTTGTCAAGTACAAGTTCTAGTTGTTTCACTTCCAGATATAGTCATTACATATTTATGGACTAATTTTTCAAGGTCCATTTACAATCAAATTTTGACTTCCATCCCTCTGGGCATGCATCAGGTAAACATACTTTTAAAATGTACGTATAGGGAAAGTCTTATCTATAACCTGTCCGTCTGGTGTCTAGTAACCTCAGTAGATCCAAATAGCAGAAAACCCAGAAATAAGAGATCAGATGAAAATAACTGCCACAAAGCCTATCCAAAGAAGATAACCGGGAGCTACTCTTTCTTGGGTACCAAACGTATTTGACTGAATTTTATCCATAGAGTTTGACTATCTATTTTTCTTTAGCTGGATTTTAGGAATTCTTAAAGTTTGTTCTAGGTTAAAGAGAAGAACAGGAGGTCTAAAGAGAGGATAACAAATAGCAAATGGAAAGGAGATGTAGATGAGGGAGCCAGTTCCTGGGTACAGAAGTAGACTCATTGACAGTGATGAAAAGCTTCAGTGAATAAAAGGAGATAAACACAGATGGCCATAAAAGAGTGAGAAGTTAATCAAGCCAGAAGAGCCCAACAGTTTAGAGTCATTTGTAGGGGCAAAGTGATCCTGAAAGTAAGATATATGTTACAGTACCTTGTAGTAGTGATTGTTCATAGCAAGGACTCTGCATCATACAGAACAGTTAAATTACATCTTGAGTTTAGAAAGGAGAGAAAAATGAGAAATGTCTTGGAAACCAACTTGCACACAACTATTAACCCTTTAAGTACCAAATTAAAATTTCTGCAATCTAGAAAATCTACTTATCCAGAATACCTATTTTTCTAATTGTCAGGAATAAAGCATAATTATATTTGTATATATTATCTGTCCTGTTATTTTAGTGTGTTGTAAAGCCTCAAATACTGAGAAGCTAATCCACATCAGACTCATCTAATGAAGGTTTCACGTGGATATTTTGTAAGAAACATGCTCTGTCTCTCCGGGTCTCTATCCCCTGGATTCTGAACTTGTTTGTTCACTACACAGAAAGGTTATTGTTATATGCTATGTGTCTACCTATGCTACAGTGGGTACATTCTGAGGGAAAAAAAGGAGCAAATGGGATGTCCTGAAACTACCACCATCTTTGGCACCAAATAGCTATGTAGCTTTAAACAAGTCACCCTAACATCTCTTTGTAGGGAGTTCATAAATAGTTTCATGAGGTACCCTTTCAGTTCTCAAATTCTAAAAAGCCAGTACTGAGCAGGATTGGCCATAAAGGAAGTCTTTCCAGAGAGGTCAGATGTAGTTAGTAGAAATAGAATATGTTAATGAGGAGACAGGAAAATAGCCAAGAAGGAATAGTCAGAGTATTCACAGTATTGCAACCGGAAGAGTCACGTGGCAAGAATACAAGTTGGAGCTCAGCAATTGGAGCAGAGAACCCAACTAAAACTGAACTACCTAGTCACTCTGTCCATTTTCCCAAATTATAGAGCTCTTGCTGACATTGATGATATTAAAATGAGTTTTTAGCAAATGAATAAACAGCAGAGGTGGCAGAACAAACGGTTTAAGCAGCTCAGCTTGAAAGAAGATCTGGGAAAGAGTTTAAAAAGAGTTTGTGCAATGGACAAAAGGCAGATCTTGAAAGAATGAACTTAGGTAAAAATTAAGGTTGTATAGAGCCTGCAAGATCAGGGACAACACAGGTACTCCAGAGCTGTCGTTTCTCTTATTGTGGTTTTAGGTAGTGCAGATAAACTAGCCGAGAATCCACTGTACCACGTCATCACCACATGAGAGGAGCTCCAGAACAAGCAAGAACAGCATGATTTCAGTCACTTGCTGTTAAAGCAGCTTCTTTCTTCATTCCCCTGTCTATTCTGTGCTGCCTCTAATTTACCCAAGTGTAAATTAGGCTCTCCTAAGAAGAACCAGTTTTTATTCCAACTTCAAGTGTCTACACTCAGGATGTGCAATTCACGGTCAGCTGATAAAATTTAAATTTGGCCAAAGAAAACCTTAAATTGCTTAGTATCACTCTGGTTTAGACTCACAGATCTTTTATGTTTGTGCTGAGTCAAAACCAGGGAAATATTAAGTTGAGTAAGATTTTTCTTTAGCCAAATTTGGGTTATATCATCACAAGCTTAAGAAATAGGAGCCAGAATGATGATTTTTAATGAGCACTAACAGGTCATGTGGGCTGACAAGAGGAGCAGGCAGAGAAAGTACATGCTCAGCCTTACTGCAGAGTAGTAATAGCGATCTTTTTCAAGACCTTTATCTGCAGAGTTTTTGTTTTTGCTGCTAACAAAGTTGTCGATATAGGGCTCTGAAACATGTTTGCATTTTTTTAGTCAAATCATGGATGTTTATAAAAGTTGTTTTCCTTTTCCAATATCTCTATTTTACTTCTACTGTCAATTTCAGTTTTTATGTAAGATTTGCTTAAACTTAAAAAGCAATAATTAGGGGGCCGACCCTGTGGCCGAGTAGTTAAAGTTCCATGCGCTGCGCTTCTTTGGCCCAGGGTTCACGGGTTCAGATCCTGGGTGTGGACCCACTCCACTCATCGGCCATGCTGTGGAGGCATCCCACATACAAAGTAGAGGAAGATGGGCATGGCTGTTAGCTGGGGGCAGATCTTCCTCACACAAAAAAACAATAATTAAAATTGATACATCAGCATTACCCTTGCTATTTCTTTTGCTTTTATCCATCCACATGATACCAGCACAAAGCCCTAAATTTAATGAACTAAAAAGTGTTTTTTTATATTTGCTGTATGCCTGAAGTGTTGAGCAAGGTCTTTTCATCCTGCAAGTCCAACTATTCCAATGCTGTAACTTCTGGAATCTCCATTAAGCTTCACAGCCCTTGGAAACTCCTCTATCAGGCCTCACGGGGTCCTGCCCTATACATGTACACTTCAATATTTGGACAAAGATTAAAAGAATCCCAGTGCAGGTTTCTTGAGCTCCTTCTCTGCAGCTCTCTTCTCTCTAGTAGTTTGTCCCACACATTCCACTTGCTTTAGTATCCTGAACTCCAATCTTTTTTTTTCTCCACCCAGTGAGGTAGCTACACTTCATTTGGGTTTAACTTCACTGTGTGGCACTTTGGAAAATACTACCCAACAGAAAACTGACAATCAATTATTTTTTTCAAGATATTTACCAATGTCTGTTTTCCAATGGCTGAAAATAGATAAAATATATAAAGCAGTTTGTTTTATAGTAGTTTACAGAGGAAGGATAAGTGTGACATTCATTATTCCATTGTGGCTGAAACCAGAAGTTTATTGAATTGATTATTTTTTTTTGATAATTGAACTTTATTGAAAATCTTTAAGGAAGTGGGGTTTTTTTGGGCTTTTCTGTTTTTTTTAGGAAAATCAGCCCTGAGCTAACGTCTGCTGCCAATCCCCCTCTTTTTGCTGAGGAAGACTGGCCCTGAGCTAATATCCGTGCCCATCTTCCTCTACTTTATATGTGGGACGCCTACCACAGCATGGCTTGCCAAGCAGTGCCGTGTCTGCACCCAGGATCCAAACCAGCGAACCCCGGGCCACTAAAGCAGAACGTGTACACTTAACCACTGCGCCACCAGGCCGGCCCCTGTATTGATTTTTATCTTAGTGGCTTCTTAATGTTTTTTTCTTCAGCGGATTAACATTTCTTGGTGTTTGGTGATACAGTTCCAGAAATGCCACATGGAATTTATTAAGCTTCTAGATACTAGCTCATTTTTATGCTTTTCTATAAATATTTGTAGAATCAGCAATAAACTTTATGAAGTTCCTATTTTGAGCTCCCTGTTATAAGAGAAGCTGGAGAGTAGTATACCAGTGTAATATAAGAACAGCATAGGGGCTGGCCCCGTGGCCGAGTGGTTAAGTTCGCTCGCTCCGCTGCAGGCGGCCCAGTGTTTCGTTGGTTCAAATCCTGGGCACGGACATGGCACTGCTCATCAAGCCACGCTGAGGCAACGTCCCACATGCCACAACTAGAAGGACCCACAACGAAGAATATACAACTATGTACCCGGGGGCTTTGGGGAGAAAAAGGAAAAAAATAAAATCTTAAAAAAAAAAAAAAAGAACAGCATAAAGGGGCTGGCCCAGTGGTGCAGTGGTTAAGTTTGCACGTTCCACTTTGGCGGCCAGGGGTTCACCAGTTTGGATCCCGGGTGCAGACATGGTACTGCTTGGCAAGCCATGCTGTGGTAGGTATCCCACATATAAACTGGAGTAAGATGGACACAGATGTTAGCTCAGGACCAGTTTTCCTCAGCAAAAAAACACAGAAGAAGAAGAAGAACAGCATAAAGACTTTCTTTTGACTTCAAAGAGTTTTCACATCCCTTCAGAAGACAAAGCAGGCAGAGTTACCAAAGAGATGATGGGTAATAAGCAGTAGAAATTGATGTTGGCTGGATAACAGTAATCCAACATTTAATGACCCATGCACACTTTGAACTCTTTACATAAATTATCTGATTTAATCCTATAAACAATGCTGTGAGATAATATTTTCATTTTCATCTTAAAAATGAAAAAACTTGGGATTAACAAGTTAAATAAAATATCGAGTACAGATGAGAGCTACATAGCTATCCAACTAGAGTATTCTGTAGGCATTTAACAGTGTAGACTTGAAGTTTTGATACAAGGACAGGAATGGAGAAATTTGCAATATTGTCAGCACTCATATACTTCTTTGTGCTTCTACCCCAATTTCCTCCCATGCAGACTATGACATTTTTCACTAGCTAACTGTGCATTTATTAAACATAATATCACATATCTGTTTCTACTTTACAGAAAGAAATTCTGGAACAACAGCAGCAAGAACGAAACGATAACAATTTTCATGGCATTTGTATGTTCTGCAGTGAGGAATTCCTTGGAAACAGGTTTGTCTTTACGCATGTCTTTAAGTGTTACTGTTCTTCCTCTGAAAACTCATCAAAACATCCATAGTGATTATATAAATTGAGTTCTATGGATTGGCTCAGGACTCTTTCATATATCAGCAGTAATTTTTTTTTAATATGCGTAACATCAAAGATGGACTGTAGTTACTCTAGGCAGAGCAGGGGAATTTTTTAACTGCCGAAATAGATTTGTTTAATGTTATGGGGATTCTTAAATTGGCTGACAGGCAAGGCCATGTACAACAGACTTCTACAGACACACCCTTCTGTATAAGCTTGTTACCTCTAAACCTTTAGCAGGTTTTGGTGTTTCACTTTTGGATATTAAAAATGGTAAAGATCTAAGGAAGAAAAACTGGGGCATTGGGAGTTCTGTCACCAGCCCCAACTGGTCCAAAACCAACTGGTGTACTGTCATCCAATTCTAACACTGAGTTAACATCAGATTCTATAGATTTAAGGGCTTCATTCCCAACGAGATCTCCCCCACTTTAGACACCAGCCACAAGTTCAGGGGTTCCCCAGGACACCTGCACTTTTGACCAACTCGCTACAAATTCAGAGATTCCCACCAGTAACTTGCATAGGTTCGATAGTTCACTAGAATGACTCACAAAATTCAGGAATGTGCTATACTTACAATTACAGTTTTATTATAAAGAATACAGATCAGGAAGAGCCAAAAGAAGAGACATACAGGGCAAGGTCTGGAAGGGTCCCGAACCGGAGCTTCTGTGCCCTCTCCCTAAGGAATCAGGACACATCACTCTCCCAGCATATCAATGTATTCACCAACCAGGAATATTCACTGAACTTTAGTGTCCAGAACTTTTAATGGGGCTACATTATGTAAGCATGATTGATTAAATCATTTAACTTAATCTCCAGCCCTCTCCCCTCTCTGTAGGTCAGGCTGGCTCAAAGTTCCAGCCCTGTAATCCTGTGGTTAGTCTTTCTGTTGACCTGAAGCTATCTAGGGGTCCACTATGAGTCACCTTGTTGGCGTAACAAAGATAATCCTATCATAGAGAAATTACAAGGGTTTTTAGGAGCTCTATTCCAGGAACCAGGGACAAAAACCAGACAAATTTCCTATTATACAGTAGTGATATTTATAAATGTATATTCACTTAAAAACAAGTCATGAAATTGTAACCTCTAGAAACTGGAAATAGTTTTAGTGACAGCATACAGTGGACAATCAGAAAAATATCATCTTCTGCCCACTTTAGTAAAAAAAAAAAAACAGCTTAGCACAGTAACTGACATTGTTGTCTAAAAAACATTGAAAAGGAGAGGGTAGCTACTCATTTGAATTTAGAAAAGGGTTTGGTTAAAGCGTTAATGTTTAAAACACCCATGATGAAGATTTGATTCTCATATAGATCAGTTAGCATAGAGAAAAATCTGTGCCACGGTCACTGGTTATGCTTCTAACTCTGTCCTTCCAGAGCTTTCAAAGAGCTTTATGGTGATGGGAGTGAAGACCAAGTGTGAGAGTTGTTATGGATCAGTGAAAACCCACCTACTATCAAAAGTTTAGCCAACATTGTTATTGACAACCTTTTAGCAGGATATCTCTGACTTTAGGTTAAGATTGTTATTAACCTAGCTAGGAAGCATGTGATTATTGTTAGGAATCCCTAGTATTGACATATAAGAAGCTGCAAATCATATTTTTAAGTTCTCATGATAAATGTAGTATTGATATGATTTAAATATATGTCCATATGATATTAAATTCTGGTAATATTGGTATTTCAACCTACGGAACATTGGTGCTCCTCTAGCTCCTAACATAATCCTCCTGTTCTTCTTTTCTATCTGTATCTATACTCTCTGAGTGGGATCACATGGGAATTAAGTGAGCTCCTCAGTAGTCTTGATTGACTATGTCATTGTTCTCTAATAAATGAAATTTTTTTTTTTCATTTTGACATTGGACTTTTAACTTTTTCTTTTTCTTTTTTTTTTTTTTGAGGAAGATTAGCCCTGAGCTAACATCTGCCACCAATCCTCTTTTTTGCTGAGGAATACTGGCCCCGAGCTAACTTCCATGCCCATCTTCCTCTATTTTATATGTGGGACACCTGGCACAGAATGGCTTGACAAGCGGTGCGTAGGTCCGCACCTGGGATCTGAACCGGGAGCCCTGGGCTGCCAAAGTGGAAAGTGCGAACTTAACCGCTGCGCCACTGTGCCGGCCCTCAATAAATGAAGTTTTTAAGAAATTAATCAGTGACAAAGATAAGCAGCATCTAGTTTTTGTAAAATGTCCCCTTTCCTTCTGCAGTTCTTGTTTATGAAAAGGTCAGTTTATAATAAAAGATTAAAGATACTATCTGATTCCAGCTAGGCACTATGTTAGCAGTGTTTTGGGCTTATGTTTGTGTCCTCCCAGCCTAGAGACATAAAAAGAATAGAAAGATGAAGGAAGTAGATAAAGGATGGGATAGAGGGGTGAATACTTTTTTGTTATCCTACATCTACTCTTTCTTCTATATCCTCTTGACTCTGCAATGTATAAAGCTATTTCTTTTAACCTGTTTGTATCTTTGAATCTGAAATGGGTTTCTTGTAGACACATATAGTTGGATCATGTTTTTTTATCCAGTCTCCTAATGTCTGCCTTTGATTAGAATGTTTAATCCGTTGATGTTTAATGTATTTACTGAGAAGATGGGATTTACTTATACTGTTTTGCTATTTGTTTTCGTTATGTTTTAGGTCTTCTTATTCCTCTCCTTCTCCATTACTGCCCTCTTTGTATTAAATAGATATCTTCTGGTGTACCATTTTAATTTCTTTGTTTCTTTTACTACATTTTTTGAGTTGTTTTCTTAGTGGCCCGTTCACCATTCACTACAATTCACTGGAGATTACAACTAACATGTTAATTTAAAACAATCAAGTTCAGGTTAATACCAGTGTAATTCCAATAATGTACAAAAACTTTGCTCCAAAAATCTTTCCCACCCCTTTGTGCTATTGTTATACAAATTACATCTGTATGCGTTGTAAGCTTATTAGCATGTTTTATAATTTTGGCTTTATGCAGTTGTCTTTTACATCAGATATGGGAAGAAAAGAGTTATAAACAAAAATTCATTCATACTGCCTTTTATATTTGACTATGTAATTACCTTTATTAGTGTTCTTTATTTCTTTATGTAGATTTGAGTCACTGTCTAGCATCCTTTCATTTTAGGACAAAGGACTTCCTTTAGTTTCTTGTTGGGTAGATCTGCTATCACTGAATTTTCTCAGTTTTTGTTTATCTGGGAATGTCTTGATTTCACCTTCAGTTTTTGAGAAATCATTTTTTTGGATATAGGATTCTTGGTTGACAGTCTTCTTCCTTAAGCACTTTGAATATGTCATCCCACAGCCTTCTAGTTTCCATGATTTTTGATGAGAAGTCTGTGTTAGTATTATTAAGGACCCTGTGTGCATGATGAATCACTTTTCTCATGCTACTTTCAAGATTCTCTCTTTGTCTGGGTTTCAGCAGTTTTTGTCTTGGTATGAGTCTCTCTGGTTTATTCTGCCTGAAATTTGTTGGGCTTCTTAGATGTTTGGGTTAATGTGTTTCATCAAATTTGGGAAGTTTTCAGCCATTATTTCCTCAAATGTTCTTTCTGCCCTTTTCTCTCGCTCCTTGCCTTTTGGGAATCCTATTATACATATGTTGTTAGACGTGATGGTCTCTAATGCTCAATTTTTCCTCATTCTTTTTTCTTCTATTCCTCAGACTGGAAAATCTCAATTGACCAATCTTCAAGGTCATTGGTTCTTTCTTCTGCCAGCTCAAATTTTCTTTTGAGTCCTTCTAGTGAATTTTTCATTTCAGTTATTATACTTTTCAACTCCAGGATTTGTTAGGTTTTTAAAATTTTCTATCTTTTATTAGTATTCCCTTTTTCGTGTGATAAAATTCTCATATTTTTCTTTGATTCTTTAGGCATGGTTTCCTTTAGTTCATAGAACATATTCATGTTAGGTGATGTAAAGTCTTTGGTAAGTCCAACATTTGGGCTTCCTCAAGCACAATTTCTATTGACTCCTTCCTTTTCATATGAATGGGCCATAGTTTCTTGTTTCTCTGTATGTCTTATAATTTTTTGTTGAAAACTCAACATTTTAAATAATATACTGTGGTAACTCTAAGAATCAGATTCCTTCTTTCCCTCCAACTGGGGGTTTTTGTTTGTTCTTGCTGTTTGTATATTTAGTGACTTCCTTGGACTAATTCTCTAAAGTGGGTTCTTGGGTGTGTGTGGCCACTGAACTATCTGCTTAGTTAAGTTTAGTGTTCAGCTAATGATAAGACAGAGATTTCATTAAATGCCTTCAACCAGTATATTTTCTGCCCTTTTCAAGGGGCTCGGTATGAGGCTTGAGGGACACCTTCAGCACTGTCAGCTTACAGCTCTGCCCTAGTCGTACTACTTGTGGTAGAGTCTCACAGTCAGCCAGAGGTGAGAGGCTAGGGTCTTCTCAAGTATTTTCTGCACATGCACAGCCCTGCATGTGTGCATGGTCTTCTAGATCCCTGGGAGTATGTTGGAACTTTTCAAAGTCCCCCATGGATATCTCATTCCCTAGATTTTTGGCCAGCCTATTGTTTACCCTAACTGGTATTGCCTCAGGCAACTGTAGTGTTAAACTTTGTAGGGAAATCTTTATTCCTACAGTGTAAAGAGGGAAAAGTATTTGAGAAGGAAAAATACACTAACTTAGCTCCCATCTCCTAACTTACGGACCCTAGAAACCAGGCCTTTAGGCCCCAGAGCGATCAAGAGCAGAACTGGTCTCGCATGAGTACATTCATTGTGACCCTTGAAGACAAGAGATCCGGATGCTACATAGACTGGAAATTAGAGAAACCTCCCAACTCATGCATACCCCTTGAGCCAGCTGTTATCTGTGACCCCCATCCTGGTACAATCTAGGGTCTGGATCTTTGGCCTGGAAGTTCTGGGCAGATATAACTATGGCTAGGCTACTTGAAGGAGTACCTCCTTGGATCCAGAGTCACTGTACCCTGCCTCATCACAGCCTTGGGGGTGGGGGAAGTTTCCAACCCTCTGCCTTACACCTCCTGCCACTCACCCACCCCACCCCACCCCCTGCAAGAGACTCCCAGCTCTGCTTCCACCTTGACCCTTCCACAGACTGGGCCTCAGGCCTAGAACCCCTGGGAAAATCCAGCTGTGTCTGTGGACCCAAAAGTCACTTGGAAGTACTCCACCAAATATTAGTTTTATTCAAAGTTATCAATGACAAATAGGCATATCAACTATGAGATTGATAAATGTGTCTCCAACATAGTAAAAAAAAAAAGATCAGCAAACATTTTCTTAGAAGTAGTTGCTTTATTTCCCTTTCTAGAGGGGAAACAACACTAAAAACAATTCTTTTGAGGCCAGCTACATGTCTAAATAAGCTAGATAAACCGTATAACATGTCACTATACTGTCAATGGTATGTGTACTAATGAGTTCCAAAAAACTATCACCTTTATTTTATGAACTAAACTTGTGATAAAGGCCCAATAGAATGTATTTTACATATAGTCTTTTTTGCTATGTAAAAGTTACATAAATTAAAATTTTCCTTTTTGGCATACACTAATCAATAGGCTGGTCATTCTGTATCCAGGTTATCATAACCCTTACATGTAAATAGATGTGTGAACTGTGGGTTCCAGGTCTGTCCAATGATAAGCTGACTAAATGTCTATAATCCCAGGTCATAGCAGGTCATATTTCTCTTGGGCAGTCATTGCTTCCTCTTCCTCATGATGAATTAGAGAAGTAGGCAAAGCACAGTTTATTTAATAGTTTAAAGGACAGAAACCCAATTCACCTGTGCAGAGTAACCCTTTCCACTGGCAGATAGTGGAACAAACTTGGACTCTCTTTAAAGAACTGGTGTAACTATATATGTACTTAGATACTTTGTAACATATCACTCTTGTAGCCCAAATGTGTGTTTCCATGTTTAACACTTGCTTATATTTCTATTTAGTGTTGTTATCATTATACAAATGCTATTCCTGACTTGACTTGTTCCTAGATGATTTATAAATAATACACATTGCTTGAATTTCTTCCTAGATCTGTTCTTTTGAACCACATGGCCAGAGAACATGCTTTCAACATTGGATTGCCAGACAACATTGTTAATTGCAACGAATTTCTATGTACATTGCAGAAAAAGCTTGACAAGTAAGTTCTTTTTTAAGGAACACGACCTGAAGCTATTTTAATCTTGGACTCTTGTGAATTTTTAAAAATTAATAATTAGAAGTAATTAAAGAAATGGAATTTTCTCATTTCTCTTGTTAGAGGAGTTCACATTTTGTATGATAATCCTCATTTTGTCTAGATCATATTGCCTTTTGGTGTTTTTTAAATAAAAGTGTCATATATACAAAACAATGTACATAACCGTGTAATGTATGTTACATAGGATACAAAAAATATATTCAATGTCTAGCCTAAGACATAGAACATTATTAATTCCTTTGAATCTCCCTTTCTGCCTTTCCTCATTAGTATCTCCCCAGAAAACCACTGTTCTTAATTTTGGATTTGTAATTCCTTTCCTTTTCACTATAATTTTTCTACATATTTAGTAAAGTAAATATATTGTCAAATTGTTGTATGTTGTTCAGCTTTATGCAGGACATAACATACTGTATACATTCTTCTGCCTTTTTGTATTTAACCACATTTATATATCGTAATACTCTACTTTTCCCAAGGTCATATTCTGGCAACCTTTGGTATCTAGAGCTTAACTTAGAGAAATAAGGAAAGAAATTCTCTGGGTCACCAAAATGGCTTTCAAAAATCCATCCAATTTTCTTTCTAGGAAAGGGCACAAGATTTTTTGTCTCAAACCTAGTTTTCTTCATTTAAATATAATACTAAAGAGTGTGGTATCTCAGCCCACAACATTTGGAGCAGTAACCTTAAAAAAGAAGTATCAGAAGCAACCTAAGTGCCTGTCAACTGATGGTTGGATAAAGCAGATATGGTATATATATATACAATGGAATACTACTCAGCCATAAAAAAGGATAAAATCATCCCATTCACAACAACATGGATGGACCTTGAGCGTATTATGTTAAGTGAAATAAGCCAGATGGAGAAAGACGAACTCTGTATGACTCCACTCATACGTGGAAGTTAAACATATAGACAAAGAGAACTGATTGGTGGTTACCAGGGGAGAGGGGGGGTGGGGGGAGGGCACAAAGGGTGAAGTGGTGCACCTACAACATGACCAACAATAATGTACAACTGAAATTTCACAAGGTTTTAAACTATTATAATCTTAATAAAAAGTTTTTTAAAAAGTATCAAGTGATATGAATCAATTATAAAAAGTTCTAAATTCAAATTCTGGTATCAACACTGTGTTAAAACAAGTCCCTTCACTCTTTTATTGAATGACTCTTCATTTGTAAAATAATACCAAATGTGCTAGAATTTGGTAGCACAAAATTCTAATTTGTGCAATAATGAATATTCCTAATCAGCTTATCGCCTATAAATTGGTTACTGTAAAAGCATATAGTTATTTCTGTGGCATAAGAAATAGTTGAAAGGCTGTTTAGTAGAGTTGAAAAAAATTCAGAACTGAAACAACAAATTTCATTCATTTGAGAGTTTTCATGTAGAAGGGAGATTAGACTTAATCTATGTGACTCCAAAAAGTAGAACTCTAATGATTGTTGGGTAGATATGACTGGCAGTATCAACTGTCCAGTTTAGGAAAAGAAAGACATTTTGTTAGTAATCTGTTTAAAACTGTTAATTACTGCCTCGTTAGGTAACGAATTCCCAGTCAGTGGAAATATTCAAGCAGAGAGTACATGAAAATGATAAGATGGTAGTAAAAGCTACCATTTATTGAGCGCTTAACTGTGTGCTATGAACTGTGCTAGATATTTTATTTATATATATTAATTATACAGAGATACTTTATTCATATATACAAAAATTACACATATATATTTTTTATGTAGATGTATTAAGTATTCAATATATAAACTATATATGCATATATATGTATAAGTAATCATAAAAATCCTCTAAAATGTAGGTATTATCTTCACTGTAAAGGTCAGAAAATGAATGACAACAGAAAGGGCAAGTAACTTAACGCAGTCCCATAGTCCCGTAGCCAGTAGGCACTGGAGCTGGGATCAGACCCTGAACATCAGCTCAAAGGGCATGCCAAACCATGGACAAATTGTTACACTCAGTGGAGGTAGCCAATGCTAGTTATCATTATAATTATTTGAAGAGCATACCTATATTTTCATTTTTAGAATAGGTAATTTGATTAGTAAAGCACCAAAATAATTTTTGGATATTAACTATCTTTGCACAGTTTTAACTACATGCCAAAGCTGGCCAACTTAGCCAACTACAAAATAAACTGTAGCATGCATCCTACAAAGCCAAATGAATAAAGTGAGAGGAGTTCTGACAAGGATGTCACATCCCATTTGAAGATTCCCTATGACCTAAAATGAATAAATATAAGACTTCAAGATAATAAAAGACTATTGCAGCTACTATCCAAGAGACTTCTTTAATCTATCAGTGTTTATGTATTTATTTTAGCTTGCAATGCTTGTACTGTGAGAAGACCTTCAGAGACAAAAATACGCTTAAAGATCATATGAGGAAAAAACAGCATCGGAAGATCAATCCTAAGAACAGAGAATATGACCGATTTTATGTCATCAATTATTTGGTAAGGCTTTCTCTTCATAATTTAAAATTTGATTGCATTTCTGCAAATAAAAATCTTTCTAAGGGCCATCTAATATTTAAACAAGCAATTAGTATAAAGGTCAAAATGTAACTGAGGGATACTTTCAAGCAGTGATTAGCTTTAAAATGGTTGGTTTACAAAGTGTTACTTAATTTGATTTGTCTTTGATTTGTCAGATGTTTATATAGTAAAAATGACGTGTCTCAGGGCCCGCCCAGTGGCACAGTGGTTAAGTGCGCACGTTCTGCTTTGGCGGCCCCGGGCTCACTGGTTCGGATCCTGGGTGCGGACATGGCACCGCTTGGCACACCATGCTGTAGTAGGCGTCCCACATATAAAGTAGAGGAAGATGGGCATGGATGTTAGCTCAGGGCCAGTCTTCCTCAGCAACAAAGAGGAGAATTGGCAGCAGTTAGCTCAGAACTAATCTTCCTCAAAAAAAAAAAAAAAGAATGACGTGTCTCTAGAACTCACAGTGATCTTGACCAAAAAAAAGATGAATGTAAAGCACTTGGATATGCACACACTCTTCCTCATTTATTGTGTTATCTATTACCTTGAGGGCAGAGACTTTTGTGTTCTATTCAAAAAGCATTTGTTGACCTCTGGGTGTGCTAGGTGCTGGATAATTATCTATTCTAGATAATTATTTAAAAATAATCTCAACAGATGTTAGCTCAGGTGCCAATCTTTAAAAAAAATTTTTTTAATTAAAAAAATAAATAAAATAACAATCTCTTAATTCTTCCCCTCTCTCCTTATTAAAGAAAAGCTTCCCTTCCCCACAAAAAAATATATCTTTATTGTTCTCTTGGGCCAGCTTATTTTTCATGGAAATTTCAGAGAAACCAAGTTATTTCACTAGGCAAGAGGACTTTTGTTTGTTTGGCCAGTAGGATGGACTAATGAGTTTATTAGGTCAAGAATTTTAAATACATGGAAAGAACTCTTTGCCCAGAAACTTCAATACCAGTTGCTGGCCTCTGTAGATTACAGTCCCTTTGATTCAGTTGGAGGCAGGTGTTGCTAGGGTGGCATTTGGAAATTTGAGTGGATTTTTGATTGACACAATGACTGGGGAGTGCTACTGGCCCTGCCCCCAATTGCCTGATTTTTTAGGTGTACACAACAAAGGAGGGAAACTACTCCTCTAAAGAGGGGGATTAAGTAACTCTCCAGTGGGATTGAAAGAAAGATGGAGAGTTCTATTTCTGATAGTTTTCTTTTTTCTTTCTGTTGAGGAAGATTAGCCCTGACCTAACATCTGTCCCAGTCTTCCTTCACTTTATATGTGGGTCACTGCCACAGCATGCTAACAAGTGGTGTAGGTCCACACCTGGGATCGAAACCTGCAAACCCAGGCCACTGAAGCTGAGCGCACTGAACTTAACCACTACACCTTGGGGCCAGCCCCTCTGGCACTTTTCTTAAGCAAATGGAAACTGGTATTTTCCTCTCCGTATGAATGAATTAGAATCCAAAACCATTGGCCACAAAAAGCATAATTGATTATAATCAGCCGTTTTATCTATTGGGCAGAAACAAGCATATCCTGAATTATATTGGAAATCTCTGCTCTAGGGTGGACTTTTTGTCTGTTCTAACTAATCCTAATAGTGTTAAAATAAAACTCCCCTTGAGGGGCCGGCCCTGTGGCCCAGTGGTTAAGTTCACGTGCTCTGCTTCGGCAGCCCAGGGTTTCACCAGTTCAAATGGCACCACTCATCAAGCCATGCTGAGGTGGCATCCCACATGCCACAACTAGAAGGACCCACAAGTGAAAATACACAACTATGTACTGGGGGGCTTTGGGAGAAAAAGGAAAAAATTAAATCTTTAAAAAAAAAAAAAAAAACCCCTTGAAAAGCAAGTTTAGCATGTGTTTCAAGATTGGCTCTTGAGAGGTTGCATGGTTTGCTACAAATGTTTTACAACTAGCTAAAGGCAAAGGCACCCTTTGAGTCCTTCACTCTTGAACTTGCTCAGTCGTTAATTCCTAGAGCAAACACTGCTTCAGGGCCCAAGCCAGACCCAATAAGGAGTGGACTTCAGTGTTAGCTCTGAGAAATATTCAGCTACTGCAGAAGCTATGGAAGAATCTAATAGTACTTTCTTCTGGGCTCTTTTAAACTAACATTCAAGAGCTTGGGGCTAGTGGGACATTATATACCTGGAGGTGTTTACCTTTTAGAGGAGACCTCAAAGGGACTGCTCACTCACATTGTTCTGGGACTTTTAGGAAAGTGTGATACTTCATTCCCTGAGCATCAAGTAGTGCGACTGTCAAAACTGAAATTATCTGTGGGGGCCAGCTGTCTCTAGATGCGCATGCTAGATTATACTGCCCAGAGTCCCCAGATCTGATGCGCCATGAATCATAGCTTGAGAGAAGTGCTTCAAGGGAATGTACAGGCTTTGATAACATATAAAAATGAAAATTAAATCACTTTAAGATAATATTGATAGAATTTTTTTTAACTAGCAGCATCTGAGTGCTTGATATGTGTCAAGCACTGTCTTAGGTATTTATATTAAGTCATATACTCTTAACCACATCCCTATGACGCAGATTTTATCATTATCCCCATTTTATAGATTAGGAGCCTGGGGCACAGAGAGGTTGAATAATTTTCCCAAGATCACATAGCTGGAGCTATTTCCTTAATCTCTCTCTGCATCAGGTTCCTTCAGTTTTTTCTCAATTTTTACAGTTGAAATAATGCTAGTGCCTACCTCTTACGCTTCAAGTTGAGTCTTTGATCAAGTAACAGTGATGAATTCATAATGATCTGTTCACCCTTCCTTGCCTATTCTCTTTTGCGCTAGAAACTAGAAACTGAGCCAAGTTCAAAGCTGACTTTAATCAGCTCTTTAAGGGCTCTGGCCCACAACCTTAGCCTTCTTAGCCCTGTGTGCTTTCAGGCTGAAGTAAATAACCAACAACAATAAGAATGATTTTTTTAAAAAACTAAAATGTGTTATGATGCCTTAGCATTTTGGAAATGATGTAAACTTACCTTTGAAAAGGATTGAAGAAGCTAATAAAGTCCCTAAAGATGTGTAGGTGTCCTAAACCAGAGAAGTGCTTACCAGAGATGCCCACCGTAATCACAGTCTAGGATTATTGTCATAAATAAAAGGTATACTAATACATAGAATGAGTATATACAGGATTGTTCCAAATACTAGTAGTGTGAAATTAGAGATAAATGAGGGCCAAAGGTTTCTCAGCATCATTTTAGGTTTTTAGACCCCATTAATGAAAAATATTTAACATGAAGAATAAAATATTCTAAAAGTTAATTAAGCAATGACTAATAGTATTACTTTATTTTTTTTTTAAAGGCAAAAATAAACCACAAAAGAATGAGAGGCATTCACTGTTTATTCCTCTGAGGGAAAAGGCTGACATGAGTGCATGAATGTGGGCAAAAGAGAGAATAATTGCTATATTAGTAGTCAGTGTCTGTCTATCCATTTCTCACATCCTCTTCGTGCAGAAGTAATTTCATTGGCTTCATACATTCTATACACATTTGAGTGCCTGCCAGGTACCAGACCCTGGTGGAACAGAAAGACAAATATTGCAGATAAGGTGGTTGATTTGAGTCACTACTCTCAAAGAGTTTAGAGGTTGGTATGAGAGACAGACATGTAAGCACATTAATTTCAACACCTGTAATGGTGTGTACAAAGCTGAAGTTTTGACTTCTTCTATAGCAGTATATGCAGTAATTGAGTCATGCACCCATAGTTTCTTACCTCCACTTTAAACAGAATCTCCAGACCTGCAGTGACGGAAGCATCCAGGATATTCCTGGCAAGATGCACTCTAATAGTCATAAAAGGTGGGAGAGCCACGGGACAAAGAGGCTGTTTCTGGTTCTCCTCTGAGCTCAGCAAATTGACAAATTCCTTTTTCCCTCCTTAGGTGAGATAATTTCCATGCTTAATAATTCATATCAGTTTTTGATTCATAACAGACTTGCAAATACATTAAACATCCTTTGTATAGTCCAGATTATCTGCTTAAAGTTCTTTCTTTGTTCTCACAAACAAAAGGGTTCATGGATAGTGAGGATGCTTAAGAGGACAAGGTCCTAGGCAGTTTCACATTCAGATACTCCTGCCTCAGAGGGCAACAGACTGCATTACATCATCATCGAGACTTCAGCTACATATTCCTAAGGTGCTCATGTTCCGAGCACTGAGTTTTTCTAAAGGGAACTGTTTTTACAGTGGTTTTATCATCTTTTTATTTAAATTTTTATTAACATATACGGAGCGATTTGTAACAAATGTAGGTTTTTGCCCTGTTTTTCATAGTTTTGCTATAGTTCTCTCTACTGAAATTATTTACATTTAAAACACTTCTATTTCTCTGTTTCTAATGGATTTTTTGTGTAGCACATGTAAGTGCGTGTGTTTGGGGTCAGAGAGGTGGTGGGTGAAGGGAATCTTTTTTTTCCATGGTTTTTTCCACCCTCTCATTGATCATAAGCCATCTGATGCAGGGGTTTGAGGGGGTGTTCTGAACATCTTTACAGACATGCCTTCCAAACTTTGTTTTTCTTGCATTCTTTGCTTTCCTGACATGATTCATTAGCAGGCACAGAGTCTTAATTAGAGACGTATGTGCTTTTTTTTCTCATTGGGTCTTGTTCCTGTTATAAATCATGTGTTTAACTGTACAAGACAGAGCCCACTAGGAAAGTCTGGGTCACTGTCACATGCAAATCACATGTTCCCTAATATACTAATGAACACAGTGTTCCATTTTCCTCTCAAGTGGTAAATGGTTAGTGCTGTTTTACCTAGCTAAATCCCTACATATTGTACTGAATACTGAGAAAGTTGCCAAGTGATGCTTTGAGTTTGAAAGTTTGACCGTGAAAGACATTTTTTGTCACTTTTGGCTCAAAACATTTATTGATAAGCAATACTTGCCCCTATCATTGAGAATGGTAATACCACAGATGGCCCATCCTTGAGTAAAATCTTGCAACAATATCCTTAAGTCCAAGTCCAGAGAGACCAAGTATTGCATGAAACATTTAATTCATCACCAAAAGTTCCAGATAACAAGGATCCTGTTGGCAGTGTTGAGGCCATTCTTGGGTCCGTAATGAGGTTCAGACACTTCACGATGACTCTGGAAAGTACATTATAGAGTCCAAATTAACAGTCTCTAATGACATTATGGTAAATCCATGCATGTCTGAGTTTATACATCATTTAACTGATAAATAATGACAGCTTCAAATTCTCTCATTAAGTCGATGAATGATAGAGATTTTCTTTTTTTCCTAAATCCTAATGGCACTTGTAGTTCTTTGTTTTTGAATGTCCTCATGGACATTCTAGTGGAGGAGATGGATGGCAAATAAGGAAACAGATTACAAAATGATTGCAGGTGATGATCAGTGCTTTAAAGAAAAATAAAATGCCACAGAGGAATAGAAGGTAACTTGGAAGAGGGATATTGTTTTAGACAGAGTAGTCAGAAAAAGAGGCAGAAACATTTAAGTAGAGACCAGAATGACTGGGCCATGCAGATATGTGAACGAGCAGTGTTTCAGGCCAACGATTCAACAAGTGCAGAAGCAGCTGGGTGGAGTTGAGCTTGCTGTGTGCAAGGGAGAGCAAAAAGACCAGTCTGGCTGGAGCGGACTGAGCCACAGAAAAAGTGGTGGGACATAAGGGATGGAGAGGGAGCCAGGACAAAGTCAAGAGGCCTTAGAGGCATGGCAAGGACTCTGAAGTTTATTCTAGGTGTGTGAGAAGCCATGGGAGGGTTTATGCAAGCAGGGAAATATCCTTTAGAAAGATCACTGTGGCTGCTGCCTGGGAAATAGACTGTGGAGGACCTCAAATAGAAACAGAGTCCACCTGGGAGCATGTTTCAGGGTCTCTGTCGAGAGGTATTGGTGGTTTTTTAAAAAGATCCCCGAGAGATTCTTATGTGTGTCCAACGTTGAGTAACACTGGTTTGCATTTAAGAGAAAAGAATTTGCTTGAAAGGATATTGCTGCTTCTCCAAAAAGAAAAACATATTAAAAGCATTTTAGGGATATATATCCTCCTTATCGCTGAAATAACAGTTTTTATATATCCTACTTATATTGTTTTAAAACCAGTCAAGCGTGGGTTTTTTGTTTGGGGTGTTTTGTTTTGTTTTTGAGTTCTGTGTCTGTTTTCTCTCTCCTTTCCCCTCTTCCACCTCCCCCTCCATCTCTCTAATCCCTCTGTTCTTTCTACAAAGGAACTTGGAAAATCGTGGGAAGAAGTTCAGTTGGAAGATGATCGGGAGTTGCTTGACCATCAGGAAGAGTAAGGCTTGTTATCGCTGCTAATTAATTACAGGGTTTTAAGAGTAGAAAAACAGTTCCTTCGTTTGGTTTAAAATTATCATTCTGGGGAGACAGAATAAAGAGAAAGAAAACCTCTCTAAGCCGTGTATCCTTTCATGTAATGTAGCAAAAACGTGGATTCAAAATAACTCTGACATAAAAATCACTAAAGCAACTGTTATTCTGACTAAATAGTGTTTTGCCATTATAATTGAACACAGAGGTGATATATAATTCAGAGAAAAATACCCTCCAAAGTGCTTTGTTTACTCGATCGGTCCCCAGACCTTGAAGTGATAAAATCTTTGAACTCTCCATGCTGCTTGGCATTGAGTAGAGAATATAACTCAATTGAAGTTAACCTTGTTCTCTGTTCTTCTCATTGGTGACTGACTTAAAACATCCACAGCTTCTATGCTTGAAATTATAAGCTTGCAAAGTGTTCTTTTCAACCTACAAGGGTTCCCTATTATTCCCCCTCTTTTCATTCAAAGCTGTTCAACCTTTTCTCTCCTGGGATTTTGATTTTCCTGGTTTAGGAATGACAAGAAGTTGGCAGTATCTCAAAAAATAAATGCAAGGAGGGGAAAAAATGGCAAAAGGGGTCTTGTATGCTTTTTGAGTTCTCTATCTACCGCCAGATTTAATACTTGCCCCATTTAAAATGATTCGTATTTCCCACATGAAAGATATACTGTTTGCCTTTTTAAAATGCATTATTTGTCATGCAGAAATACACTCTCAGCATCGCACCTCACAGCATGTGCACTTTGTGCTTGTGGTTAATGAGAGAGAGCATCTCGTCTCCTGATATGTTTCCTTTGCAAATTAAACCTAGTTGTCTCAGAAAGACATTGCATTGATTCTGTAGTGAAATAGCTGCTCAGAAGAGAGGCAAATATAAGAAAAGGGAGCAGCACCTGTTCACTATTTATATTAATTTCATGGTGCTGCTTTGAATTTCAAAAGCTGTATCAAAAAGTCATAATATGATATGACAGTCTTTACAAAAATGTCAGAGTTGAAAGAGATTGGCAGGGTTTCCCACGGAGGAGAAAGTAATACCAAGTCATTGTGCAGTACACCCTCTTAATGAAGGGAATCTCCATGTCTGCTCTTTTCTTTTTAATACAGTGACTGGTCTGATTGGGAAGAACACCCAGTCTCTGCTGTCTGCCTATTTTGTGAAAAACAAGCAGAAACAATTGAGAAATTATATGTTCACATGGAGGTGAGATACTTTTATTCATTTGAATTTTGTGTTGTTCTGACATGCGGAAGCTGATAATTATTGCAATCTTACCAGCTTATACCTTTAGTTTCTCAATCATTATCCCATTCCTAAAAGTGCCATAAGCAAAACAGAAGAGACAGGCCAAGTCCATTAAGGAGAACAGGAACTCAGGGCAATTTAGTACAATTGACTGGACCTGGGTGAGCTGTTAATGTGGGATTTCACAGACCACTGATGCCATCCCACCTTTGAGAGGCTTATGACATAATTCTAGCTTATAATGTGGGATCTGCAACCATGATTAACAGTACCCAGGATGTGGACACATTCTGAATTTTTTTCCAGTGCTTCCTGTGCTGGTGAATAAGGAGAACAAGAAGGGAGAAATTTACCATTTATAAGGCCCGTGGAGAAAATGGCAGGGGGAAGTGCATGGAAGTAGAGAGGGTACAGGGTATGGTCTTGCAGCTGGTTTGGTTACAAGGATTTGGAAAGAAGAAATTTAAGGGCATTTCCAGTTTGTGCTTTCCCTTTTGGATGCCATTTTTATGTTATAATGAAGCTTGAAGCTGGTAGTTCTAAACCTCTTTTTCACTCCAGTATATCTAAGAGATGACACTCCCTATACCTCTGATCCTCAGCTGGACAGTGGGGATAGGGAAGGGGGACATCTAATGACTCATGACAGTATTGCCATTTGAGGATAGAGAGATGATTATAATAGAAAATCATTACTGGATGATTCTGATGTGCTCTCCCTACCCTCCCCCACCAATCTCTACGAATAGTGGAGCTGGCTCTCCTGTTTCCCCACCTTCACTCCACTCTCACTCAGAAACACTGTTCTTAGTTCAGGAAGATAAGGACTCGGAAAGTGCTCAAAAGGCCATGAGCATTTACCTTTATGAAAGCAGATGACCAGTTTCTCTAAAACAGATTGCCACCAGTATGTGTATATAGTTTCCAGTGTTGAAATTTAACTCATAATATCCTACTATCTTTGAATTGAAAGGAACCTTAGTACCCTTATGCTGTGTAGGAATTCTCCTTGCAGTATCCTTGTGACTGGTGTCCCCAGCCTCTGCTCAGTCACTTTCAGTGACAACATACTGTGGAATTCCTAATTATTCTGCCTGCGGTGCTACACTAAATGCCTTCACAGAGAGTTAGATGGGCTTTATTCTCCGTAAGCTTGTGAGTTAAAACTTTACCCAGATGGACGATTGCTAGAATGGAAGAGAATAAAATGAGTCTGCTTTGTAAAAATCAAAAGGAATGTAATTTATAGGAAGCTGTGAGTGAAGAGAAACTTGCGGGTTTAATCAGTGTATTTGACAGAATAAAATGAAAAGCAGAATTTGTAAAACTACCTATCTGCTTTGGAGCAGAGGACCTATGTCCGTAATTCTAGTCCAGTTGCCCAATACAGTAGGGCCACATCTTATCCAGAGACTGAGGACACTTTTGTCAGATTGCAGAATGCAGACATAGTACATTGGAAAAACTGTAGATACAAGCAGTGAATAGTTAAAATGTTTTAACTGATTGACATGACTTGTTTGGACTGTGTTTTACAAAGCAGTTAGATGTGGGGGGAAGCAGTTAGGTTTCGAAGACTTCAAAAGCAGAAGACGAACTGAGACTGAGTTTCTACAGTGTTCAGACTCCTGTGAATGAGCTGTCTGTCTGTTTATAACTTCAGTCTGAAAGATTAAATAATTTAGATGCTCACAGATATATTCATTTCTTTTTTTAGGATGCACACGAATTTGATCTCCTCAAAATAAAGTCAGAACTTGGTAAGTTTGATTCGGAAGTTGTTTTCCATGACACTGCGTTTTTTATACACTGTCCTCTAAAGGATGCCTGTGTTGTGTAGTCATGATTGGAGAGTGCACGGCCAAGATGTGTGTCTCCACAGATGGTCCCAACAGAACTGCCTGAAGCAGTGATTTGCAACAATTTCAAAGTGGAATATTCAAATATGATATTTGATTTCATATAGTCTTCCTTCTTCTTTCCTACATATATGAATGCTTCAAATAAAATTCAAGTTAATTGTTAATATCTATCATAAAGTGGAGGGAGCTAATGGAAAGAGCATGGATTTTGAACTCAGACTGGAGTTTGTATTCCAGCTTCAGCAATTGCTAACTATATGACGTTGGGCCTCAGGTCAACAGAATGTTATAGGGAGTAGATAATATATGTAAAACACCTACTGCACTTCTTAGCAGTGTAGCTAGATTATTTATTATACATGTACCCAATTGCATCATTCTCAGTATCACTATGATAGAAAGATTAGGAGCATGAAGACGTAAAGTGCTGACTTGCTAATGGATCCAAGACAGGAAAAGCTCACTTCCCACACCTCAGCTCACTGACTACTTTCCTAGACTCTTTTATGTGTTACTTTACTTTGCTGTTCTTGTAGACGTGTATATTGTTGTATGTATAGTTAGCTCAGTAGGCAAGAACATGGGCTCTGGAGCCAACAACCTGACGTCAGATCCTATCTCTACTACTTACTAGCTGTGCAACCTTCGACAGTTTCCTAATAGAAATTGTAGATGTGATAATACTATGTATGTGATAAAGTTTTTCAAGGATTAAACGTATTAATACATGGAAAGTGATTAGAACAGTGCCTAGCCCATAAACCCTGTATAAGAATTGGCTGTTATTTGATATCTGTTATTATGCTTTATAATTGCACTGCCTCTTCAAGTTAGTTAATAAAGAGAAGTGGCTCTCTTAAAAAATCGTAACAGTGCAAAAGTGGGTCTGACCAGTTATCTAATGATTCTGTATACTGTCATTTTCAGGATTAAATTTCTATCAGCAAGTGAAACTGGTCAATTTCATTCGGAGGCAGATTCACCAGTGTAGATGTTATGGCTGCCATGTGAAGTTCAAATCCAAAGCAGACTTAAGGACTCACATGGAAGAAGCTAAACATATATCACTGCTTCCTGAAAGAAAGACATGGGATCAACCAGAGTGAGTACTGCTCAACCAGACGTACACTTCTTTGCTCTGTCTGCTTTATTTTGTCCCTTTATTTAATTCCTTTAAACTTAAATAAAAAAGAAATACATGTTTATTGTAAACAGTGAAAATCTTCAGAAACCTTATTTTTAAAGTAATCCTCCTATTACAAATGTAACCAGCTATTTCAGATTTCGTGTTGTGGAGATAGATATAGATGTAGATAGAGATGCAAGTATAAATTTTGAAATTACGTTTTGTTAACACCATAAGTAGCTTTCCATATCCAATACAAGTTTACTGCATCATTTTTAATGCTTTCCAAATATCCCATGGTGTGGATATACCTTAATTTATCAGATATTTAGGTTGTTTCTTTTGTTTTGCTCTCATAAACAGTGATACAGTGAGTATCCATATGCCTTCATATTTGCACACTTATCCGATTATTTCGTTTAAACTCCTAAAAATAAAATTACTGTGTCAAAGAGTATGCAACTGCTAGGGCTTGACATATGTATTTTGCATCTTGGCACTTTAAACAAGTTAAGCAATTGGTCTACTGGTACACACCTATCAAGGTGGTGTCAGACTCCCAGGTATCCTTTGTCAGTCCAGCCTTCTGGGCTGGTTCTCACGTCACTCTGAATAACCTCAGCTGAGGGAACCTCTGAGAGCTTGTGGGTTGTAACTGCCCGGAGTTCCACTATTCTCAGGGTATGTTAAATCAGGTCCCCCCAGTAATCTAGCCAAAAGCTCTAGTTTTTCCTCTTTAGAAGGTCCCAGATTTGTGACAGGCAGAGTCAGCCCTGGATTGACCTGATACCCTATTCTTATAATTCTTCTTCTATAGGTTGAGATCCTTAGAGGTACCTTAGGACTAACTCCGAAGTGTTTCCGGAGAAGGAACCAGAATAATAGACCTAAAACTGTATAGATGTTTTAATTTTTGATCATCTAGAATGAAGGAACCAGTAATGATTAGGTTGAGAAAAACCAACACACAAAGGAGAAACCATTGTTTTCATCAGATATTTGAAGGATAAGTGTATGAAAGAATAACTATATTTGCACTTTGTTAACCTCTAGGAAAGAACTGGGATCCTTGAGCAGAAATGAGAGGGATGTCATTTTTGCTTCATATGAGGAGGTATTATCTAACAACTAGAGCTGCCCGATACTGCAGCAGGCTGCCTTTTAAGGTAGTAATAAGTTTCTTGTTATGGCAGATATCAAGCAAAGGCTGAATGGCCAGCTAGCAAGGATACGAGTAAGTCTGACGTCAGCCAGTAAAGGTCAAAGTGAAAGTAATTCAGAAGTTGTCTCCCTTATAGGTTTTGCAAAATGCTGTTGAAATTGTTGGCAAGGAAACCTAGCAAAATGATAGTAATATGTACATTCACTTGCCTAGAAATTTTCCAAATAATTTATACTTTTGGTTAATATATCTATGGTTATTTTCAGGTATTATTTTCCAACCTATGAGAATGACACTCTACTGTGTACACTGTCTGACAGTGAAAGTGACCTAACAGCTCAGGAACAAAATGGAACTGTTACCGTCATCAGTGAAGACACATCTAAACTGCATGCTTTGAAACAAAGCAGTATTTTGAACCAGTTGCTACTACATGAGTGCTTGAAAAACTAGAAGAAACTGCCACAGAAGCAATTTTTCATGTTTTCTCCTATGTGATAAACGTGAAAGAATAGTTTAAAGCTGAACATCAGCAAAGGATTAGTCCTTGGTGAAATAAAATTTTAAAAAATGGATATTCTTTTCAAAGACTAAAGTAGAAAAATAAAATGAAGACTTTTTGTATTTGGCTCTAAAGTTTTATTATATAATCATTATAAATGATCTCATTAGATTAATGATTATCTGTAATAAGGAGGACATATAAATCACAAAGAAATGAAATGTTCAAATTATTTATAAACCTAATTTCAACCAGTGGTTTCAGTAGTTTCAGTTTCTTCCCCACAGGCTTTCTTCATCCAACAAGTCAAAAGTTTGACAGATGTGTGCTTTCTGTACTGCATTGGGCAAGCTATAAATGTAGTAACCAAAAGAGGAGCCACGGAGGAAAGGAAAAATGGTCAAAGATCAGGAGAATGCACAGATTGGACACTATTTCAGAATAATCAAGATCTGACTATATTATCATTACTACTTTCTTCTTAGAGTTACCAAACTGCCTAGAAATGGATGTCAAGCCAAATAACTTCACTTTCCCCTACAATGTATATATCGCTAACAGAGAAGTACCATTTTTTAAAAACGAAACCACAATGCCATTATGACATCTAACAAAATTAACAATAACTTCTTAACATCGTATATTTTCAACTTTACGTAGTTGCCTCAAAAAATCTTTTTACAATATTATCACTTACAGAGCAAATATAGGACAAATAGGACAAAATATGCCTCCTGATAAGATGCAGTGAGCAGGACAAACTATCACTTTTGAAGATTCCTCTCCAAAACGTATAATGTGAATGTAATGAAGAAACATCAGTTAAATCCAACTTGAGGAATAGTCTACAAAATAGTTGGCTTTTACTCTTCAAAAATCAAGGTCATGAAAAACAGCGAAAGAAATACTCTTCCAGATTAAAGAAGACTAAAGAAAAATCACATGTAATCCTGGATTGGCTCCTGGACCAAGAAAAAGTTCTTCTTCTGCTATAAAAGATATTAGTTGGACAACTGGCAAAATTTGAATAAAGTCTGTAGTAAATGTTATGGTATTGGTGTTAATTTCCAGATTTTGATCATTATACTCTGGTTATGTATGACTGTCCTTCTCTTTAGAAAATGCACACTGAAGTATTTAGGGGTAAAGGAACATTTTGTTTGTAACTTTTTCTCAAAAAACTGATAAGGATATAGAGAGATAATGATAAATGCAGTAAGATGTTAACATTTGGGTAATCTAGGTGAAGGATATGTGGGAATTCTTTGTACTATGGCAATTTTTTGTAAGTCTAAAATTGTTTCAAAATATAAATTTTTTAAAGATGTCTTTTTACAGTTTAAATCAGGTTTTAAGTGAGATAACATGCATTGCATTTAGTTCATGTGGTTCTTAAGGGTCTTATAATCGGTAACACCTCATGCTCCCCTTTTTTGTTTTTTTTTTTTGTTTTGAGGAAGATTAGCCCTGAGCTAACCGCTGCCAATCCTCCTCTTTTTGCTGAGGAAGACTGGCCCTGAGCTAACATCTGTGCCCATCTTCCCCTACTTTATATGTGGGACGCCTGCCACAGCATGGCTTGCCAAGCTGTGCGTAGGTCCACACCAGGGAACCCCGGGCTGCCAAAGTGGAACGTGTGAACTTAATCACTGCACCACTGGACTGGCCTCTCATGCTCCCTTTTTTAAAATGCCACCTACTTATTAAAGAAACTGGGTCATTTGTCTCACTTTCTGAATTTGTATGATTGTATCCTCTTTGTGTCATTTAACATGTTCCTCTATTACCCATTTTTCTTGCAAACTGGTAGATGTAGAAGCTCCATTAAATTTGTGTTCAAAAAACTTTTTTACAAAAATAATTCGTAAGAGATACTTGTGGTTCCTGTTGCGTCACATCAGGCACATTGCAAAGGGTTCCTGCACTCGGTGTCAAGGTGTGTGTCTGGAGGCTTCCACACCAACAGGCAGTTCTCAGGTGCCAGCAGGGTGTCCAAGAATTCAAGTCAGTTCTGACGCTATCTACCAGAAGATAGAATCAGATTCCACAGTAAAAGGCTCAGTCTCACAAGACCACCCTCCACTTCAGACACCAGCCACAACCCTAGCTTGGTACCTGTGCTTCTGACTGACCGGTACAAACTGGAAGTTCTAACATCCTCCTCCAATTCAGGATGCCAATTGCGAGTCCAGGTTGTTACCCATACTTCTGACCAACTGGCTATAAATCAGCAGTTCCTATGACCCCCTCCTCAGTTTCAGTTAATTTGCTAGGACAGCTCACAGAACTCAAGGAAACACTTAACATTTATAAGTTTGTTAAAGGATATGATAAGGGATACAGGTGAATATCCAAATAGAAGAGAAACTTAGAGCAAGCTAAGGGAAGGGATGCACAAACTTCCAAACCCTCTCCAGGTGCACCACTCTCCCATTACCTCCATGCGTTCACAAACCCAGAAGCTTTTGGGGGGAAAAAAGGGTCAAGAAGCTATTCTTTTGCAATTTTATGGAGGCTTCATTACATAATCATGATTGACTAAGTCATTGGCTATTGGCAATTGAGTCAACCTCAAGCCCCTTGCCCCTCCTGGAGGTCAGGAGATGGGACTGAAAGTTCCAAACCTCTGATCCCATGGCTGTTTCTCCTGGCAACCAGCCTCCACCCTTGGATGGGGTCCAAAAGTCATCTTCATTAACAAACAAGAAATTCCAAGGATTTGGGATCTGTATGCCAGGAACTGTGGACGAAGACCACATATATATGAGAAATATACTTTGGTCATCTGAATGACCAAATAGGTTTTTCTTATAGATCACAATGTTGCACACATAATAACTGATGTGCTGTTTTTAGAGATGTCAGAATTGATCAGTGCATTCAGGTATTGTCAGTCTGATGAATCATTATAAAGTTTTCCATCAGTCTTTTAAGTAACCATTTAGTATCCATTGGTAATTTGTTACCTAGAGCTATTATTTTTTTAGGAGTTACAAAATGTTGATTTTCTAATTCTATCATTTCTTTATGAATGGGCTCCTTACACAGCATATGTGCTATAGAGCACTGGAATCTGAAGTTCTAGTTTACAGTTGTTAATGCTAGCCTGTGTAGGCAGTGCCCCAAGTTGTATGGCCTGTCCAGAGTGTCCAGATTAATCCCCCACCATGTGACCTGAAATTGACTGGATTTGTAAATTACATGGGCTCTGAGCAGAGGCTTTAGATTTCTAAGCCTCCAGCTGTGCAGATACCCATACAAGGCTTTTATTAAAAACCAAGCAAACAAATAAATGGGAGCCTTTATTATAATAAAAATTGCCTAAGTTAAAGACACAAGTTAAATTGTTTTAGAACCAAAGCTTAAGAAGGCAATTAGTCCTGTGCCTAGAACCATGTGTTTCTAGGAATCAGAGTTGTTGAGGAAATCAAGGAATGTCTGAGGCATTTCTAGAATGTGCTTCAGTCTTAACCAGAACAGGAGCAATGGAAGAATGAGAACAAAATGAACTAATTAAGCTTGAGAAGGAGAAAGCTTTTTTGGAGATAAAGTTTTAGAGAACAGATCAGATAAGTATAAAAGGATAAATGAAATTGAAGGACAGACCATCAGATAAAAGGGAAAAGATTAGATGCTTAGGATTTAATTCATCTAAGAGGTTATTTTTTAAATGGGTAGATAGATGTTTTGGGGGTTTTTTAGGACAAAAATAATAACTTAGTCCCAAAGAAATGGAGCGAGAATAGGAACAAAGTCAGCAAACTGCATTGACTCTCCCCGAGGGAGCACAAATATAGGCCACTGTTGGTGAAATACTCTCAGAGCCTCATGGGTCTGGTGAGACCCTGTCCAGGCTGATGAAAGAACCACAGTGCTCTCCAGGCATGAAGAACCCCTCTAGTTCAGAATGAGCAGAATCAGATACTGGGAAGGATGTGTTTTAGATTCTAATGACTTAGCTTGAACTCAAGCAGACAAGAGAATCTAATCTTTGAACTTTAATTTCTCTCTGGGAAATTCACTATGGTAGAAGGGTTGTATTTAAATTGGGGATACCAATATTTTACCGGACTGTTTTTTTATTGAAGCGTCTTTAAACTGTCATATAATCTCTTTGCAGAACCTTTGATAGACTGTTCGAAACAACATGGTTAGACATAATTCCGAATGGAAAATGAAATGGGGAGCTTTCAGCTGGTGTTCAGCCTGCCCATGGAATTACTTCAGTCAATGAATTGCCTTCTGAGGGCAATAGCTACACTCTTCACCACCAGACTCAGGAGAATATACATAGAAAGAGGAGTTGCCATTTGGGTGGGAGGAGTGTGGGGATGGGCTCATGGTGGAGCCGCACTGTCATGACAGATTACTGATCTCCTGCAGAGGAGGTGGTCATACTCTTGGTTGGCTTGGAGCTTAATGGTTAAGCCCAAAGAACTAAGAACAAAAACCTGGGAAACTCCCTTCCCCTAGTATCTTGTTTCCATGGGAAAAGAAATCCATTACAATAACATTCTTGGTTTCTTTCTGCCCCCTCTCACCCCTACGAAGGAAGAGTGAATTTTCTGCCTGGAAATTTGGAGAACAGGAACTAGGCATCTGTGATTCAGCACCTTCCTCCTCCTCTTTCTCTTTGGGATTTGTCTGTCTGCAGAGAGAACACATCCTGTTCTGCTCCTCCATTCTGCAATCTTTAGAGTGGCAGACTCTGCTCGTGCAGTTGGAGGCCGGCAGTTGTCCAACACTGTGGCTGTGTGAATAAGTCTGCCTAACTTTGGGGTTTGGTGTTAGGAAGCTCACTTGCCCATAGCTGTAAGCTGTGTTCTCCAATATTACCTTTATTAGCAATAAAGGTAATTTTTCATCTCCATTTGTTTGACTCATGTATCAGCTGGCCCTTCTAGAAGGTACCCAGTCTGTCAAGGAATGGTAGGTGTGGCTAGGACCACTAGGAAACCAACTCTCGGAGAGTTACCACTAAATACACCCAACCCCGGCAGTCAGGAGGTGAAACAGACTTAGTTCCCTGTGAGACAAAGGCTGGGCAATAAAGCCAGAGGATTCTAGGATATCATTGGTGAGCTAGCTGCACAAATACTTTTTGAAAGACCCTTAGAACTAGGGTTTTATGTTGAGTTCTACCAGAAACAGACCTTAAGTTAAAAATTTGAGTACAGATCATTTATTTAAGAGGTAAGCCCAGGAAATACCAGTTCAGGAAGTAACAAATGAAATGGAAGGAATACAAAACAGCGTGCATTAATGAAGAGGCTGCCGTATGAGAACTGGGCCCAACCTTCCTGAGGATCTCTGGGAGAATGCACAGAACACCTGAGAGTCGCCCAGCACCCGCCAGCTCCACCAAAGGGCCGAAAACCTGGGATGTTTATCCACTTACCCTCATTGGTCATGGGGCGAGGACTGCTCCCAGGGGCATAAATTCCTGCACAATTCCAGCCTGCCTTGCGCATTGATCTAGTGCCCTCAGGAGGCTGCAAGAGGCCCTCGCACAAAGACTGAGGAAGCCACGTCAGGGAAGGGTCCGGACAGTAACTCTTACAACTGTAGATGTTGCGTTATCACAAATGAAACGTTTTATGTGGAGCTTAGCAGTCCTCACAACTTTTCCGTGTATCATCTCACTTGACCTTCAAACAATGTTGTGAGGTATCTAGTCAGGAATTTTTATCCTCATCAAGGGTAGAAAGAGGATGAGACAACTGAGGATCAGTGAGATGGGGACTTGGCCAAAAGAAAAAAGCACAACAAAGTAATATATGACAAAATATATGGGAATTTAAAATGAGATAAAACCAAGTCCTGAACTTTTTTAATGAATGGAGGAATAGCAATTCTTTTTGAGAGGATGGAGTAGAACTTGAATCAGAACAAGATGAATTCTGCAACGTAAGTGATTCGCTGAATTTACATGCAAAATTAACACATCCGTCCACTTCCATCAAGGACATCAAATTGCGGCTATTGTTTGCTTAGTCTGCAAAAACAGCCACCCTACATCCTTGAAGTTTAATTCAACTATTTCAATAAGCTTCGAATGATGGATAGCTAGAGGATTAAACCAGGAGCTGCAGTTGAACTCTTACGCCTTACAATTGATACTTTGAAAAGCTAAAGCATGTTCCATTCCTGATGAGAGCAATTTGCAAGATCGAATGGCATTGCAAGCATGTTAATTCAAACTGAAAAGATTCAACTAAGCTAATATTAATTTCACAGTGTTCTAAGATTCAAGTGAAGCTGTGTCCTTTTGGGTTCTTAAAATCAGACTACAAAAAAACATTTTTGAGGGTATTCTCAATTGACTTCAATATAGAGTGAGCAGTAAATAAAACTCTAATAAAACCATAGATTGTGATTTTGGTGTTTTCATCATTTGGAAAACATTAGAAAAGCAAAAGAATATGCTGTGGTAAATTGTGAAAACTAAAAAGAAAAAATTTAAAAGGGGAGGAGAAAGTGAAAGAGACAAAAACCGAAAAGTTATTAATCTCTTATTCTCACAAAAGGCAACACCACTCCAACACCTCCATCGTTGCCTACAGAGATAAAGTCCAAAGCTTGGCATTTGACACCCCTCAGAGTCTGGACAAAACTACCCCTTCATCACTCAGTCCATCACTAAGCCCAGTCAATTCTGTCTCCAAAATGCATCTCAGTCTCCACCACCGTCCTCTCTGGACTTAACTACTGCAACAGTCTCCTAATTGGCCTCCCTGCTTCCTTGCTGGCTCCTCCAATCTGTCCTCCACGTAGCAGCACAGTGATCTTTAAAAATCCTTCCATGGGGGGCTGGCCCTGTGGCCGAGTGGTTAAGTTCGCACGCTCCACTGCAGGCAGCCCAGTGTTTCGTTGGTTCAAATCCTGGGCGCGGACATGGCACTGCTCATCAGACCACGCTGAGGCAGCGTCCCACATGCCACAACTAGAAGAACCCACAACGAAGAATATACAACTATGTACCGGGGGGCTTTGGGGAGAAAAAGGAAATAATAAAATCTTTAAAAAAAAAAAATCCTTCCATGGTATGATGAACTTTCTTGATTACTTACCCAGCATCCATTTCTCCTTTCTTCCTTTCCTAATACTTTCCAAATTATTCTGGGGAACCAACTCTACCCTTACTAAGTAGCAGCCATGCCATTTGGGATTGACCTCAGCCCTAGCTTCAGCGAGGAGGGCGTCCCGATTGGAGTAAGAACTCCACTGCAGAGATTGGGTTATGCAGAGAGGTACACAGCAAGTCCCTGCTCACTGTGACTGGTCTAGGCTGATCCAATCAGAGTGAGGGTGAGGGATTCTGTCAGAGGACTTAAAGAAACTAGACTCTCCCTTTCCTTGTACAAAAAAGAAACATGTACCCTGGTTGCTGCCAAAGCCATCTTGCAACCTTGAAAGAAACTAGCCCAAGGACTCTCAGAGAAGAGCAAAGTCAAGAGAATTCCTAAGAAACGAAGCCGGATTCCTCGCCTCAAGGCAGTATTCCTCTGGAATTTTCAGTTACTCAGGCCAATAAATCCCCTTTATTTAAACCCTTCAAGTGAGATTTTCTATTACATACAGTGAAAGTTTCCCAGCTAATACAAATGGCTTCCCATTGAACATGGAATCAAGTCTAAACTTCTTACGTGACCCTCAAGGCCCTCGCGAATTGGCCCCAGCTACATCTCCAACCTCATCCCCTGCCATTCTCCTGCATGCCCGCTACTATCCGGGCAACCAGGCCTCCTTCCATTCCTTGACCACGCTTTTTCCCGCCTCAATGTTTTTGCATGTGTTGTTCTCTCTGTCTATATATTCTTGCCTGGGCGCTTTCCATTAACATGTCTTTATCGTCCAGGCCTCAGTTCAGCTATCTCCACAGACTGGCTCAGGCCACTTTATATCCCTACACTAACTTGTTTGCTGCCAGTGCAGTTTCACCTTCAGCAACCCCATAAGGAAAGAAGAGGGGAGAAGGTCAGGCTGGGAGTTGGAAATAGACTTGGATACCACAAGCAAATATTGCATTTGGTCTCTCCCCACTCTCACCTCTGGCAGAAAATTATACAACAGATTTCTGGAGACATCAAATTTTTCTGGGGTTAAGACAGAGAGTTTTATTTCCAAGAATCCCAAGAGATTGCTCCCCATGAGACAAAAGCCAGACTGCACTTTGCTGCCTGCTGTGTGAGATCCAGAAAGTTGTGTGCTGGAAGCTGGTGCGGGGTGGTACATGAGGAGAAGGTGGGAGTGAGGGAGAGCAAGGCATTAAAGACTGGGGAGAGATTGCAGGGGTCGGAGAGCGGGCAGACTTCAGCACTGGAGAAAGTCGAAGAGGGCTTTGAGGATATTTTGATGAACAGTGCATGGTGCACAGATGTCTTCCTTAAAAACCTTCCTTGGGAAACAGAAAATAGACTAGAAGTTATCAGAGATTGGTGGGAGGGGTAATGGGAGTTACTGTTTGATGGTTACAGAGCTTCTGTTCAGTATAATGAAAAAGTTATGGAAATAGATAGTGGCGATGGTTGTACAACATTGTGAATTTAATTATTCCCACTGAATTATACACTTAAGGATGGTCAAAATTGTCAATTGTATGTATATTTTACCACAATAAAAAAAAATGCCAAAAAAGAGATTAAAAAAATAAACCAGCTAACTGTGTAAAGGATGACCTATAGTAGACCAAGCTGACCAAAAAGGAGGCTGGCCCATTAATCTGGTTAGGAGGTGATGAGAAGAGAACTTCAACTAGGCAGCAAAAGTCAGGAAAAAATTCTGAAGGAGAATGGTCAGGACCAAATGCATTTGGTTTAGGACCTACCGAGTTTGAGGCATGTGTTGGTACTGCCCAGATCTCTCCTTCAGGGCTGAGGCCCTCATTCTCCCACCTGTACTTGGTGTAGGTTGATAATGGCCCATAGCTGCAGCCCTTTCTGGGCATTACCCTTGGCCAAATGGAGCTGTGCTGTGCAAGGGGTCATGGGAAACTTGGGAAGAAGTGGTTACTAGAAGAAGGGAGTGATGGGCAGAGAAGGCAATCTGAGAGTTTCTGTTGGATCTGGCTACAGAGAAGTCATTGGTGACTTTGGCAGAGAAGTTTACGTGGAAGGACAAGGTCTGGACTGCGGGGGCATGGAAGCCGCATGGGAGGCAACGAGGAAGAGCTGGACCTGAGTCTTAAAGGAAGGGTAGGGAGTCAGGCATAGGAAGACCTGACAGGCAGGGAAAACGGTGTTATGGAAGGAACCCAGGCTGGGGAAGTCACCCAGTTTAAATGGAGCAGGTCAAGGGGAAGGCAAGAGAGATGCCTGGAGAAGTGAGTAGTGCCAGACATGGCTGTCTTAAATGGTTGGCTCTGGAGTTTGAGCAGAATCAACCAGGCTGTCTCCATAAGTGTGTTTGAGTTCCACTGGGTTCAGGATACTGCCCTCTAGTGGGAACTGGGCATTCTGTCCCCAGACTCTGGACCATTTCCACCAGGTGGATGTTTTGACAGTGGTCCCTTGGACTCCATGTTTATGAATGAGACATATACATTTTCTGAAATGAGTTCCATTAAGCCAGTTTAATTCCTGAGTCATATTCTGTCATATTCTATTTCATATTCTGTCTTATAAACTTGTCTCTAATATATTTTACTTTTGTTTTTCTTTTACTAAACTTATTTTCAAATAATTTAATTCTGTTCTGTGTAAATTGTACAAGAAATATTTCATACATCTATCAATTATTTCCATTGTAACTTCTGCCATTGTAAATTTTCCTTTGTGACCATTGTTTTTATTAAATCCAATTTCCCTAGACAAATATTTTGCATGTCTAAATTTTATCAAGACAATTTTATCCATTTTTTTTAGTCTCTAACAAACTGTGTACTGTGACATTTTAAACATTATCGGTTCTATTTTGAGGAGATTATTCCTTTATAATAAAATTCATAACGACTAGGAAAAAGAATTCTTTGATAAAAATCTGTCATCAAAGTTTCTGGTGTTGGATCTGTGTCCTTTTTGGACGTGCCAGGCAGAGGCAGGCCCTAAGACAGCCTTGTTCGCAGTCCAGTTACATACGGATAAACACAAACCTCAGGTTGAAACTTAAGTGTCTCCTTTTACCAATAAAATTCCAAACCACTAAGGAAAGAGTTCTTTTTGCCTTTCCAAGCTGCTACCTTACAATCAATGAATGGTTTAAGCTCTGGAGAATATCTGGCTTATTCATTTGTAAGATAGCTTTCATCTTTGCACACTATTCTTTCCCTCAGAAAGTGACAATGTAGTTATTTTAAATATTCCTTGAAACCAATGACAGTGTGAATCGTGTTTTTTAAATGCCTTGGTTAGTGAAATTCTTTCAGCCACTGAAATAACCTGGGTTAAGTTATTAAAACAAGTTCCCACCATGGTACACACAATAAGCAGACATAATTAGGTTGACCCGTGTAAAATTCCTTTAATTTTAGCATTTGGAACCTACAAAAATGGCAAATTCATATGGGTCAAGCTAAGATGATTGATTTTACAAGTTAAGGGGGATAAAGATTATCTGGCAGCACACAACATGACAAGAAGAAGATTATTTTTGTGTTAAGGTTGAATTAGAAATCCTCATGTCTAGGCAGTAGATCTAACATCGAAGCCTGAAGTGCCCACCAGCTCCGAATCCAAAACAAGTGACTCTGGTGGACTGGGCAGCCTGCAGTGACCCCAGGAGGCACGCCTGGGCACCCTCCCTCCAAGGGGCTCACTTCTCGCCTCTAGTCCATTTTCCTTAAGCAGCCCCTGCCAAGTGTTATTTCGGAAACTCAGGCCCATGTAGCCAAATTTGCTATTTTTCAAAAGAAGTCAGATATCTGGATTTTTATTTGAAATTTCCTGATTTTTAATTCCTGTGTGAAGGCTAATTCCAGTTTGTGACTCTCGATACAGATGACATGATAAAAGAGGATAGCAAATTCATATTGTGTTGAAGACAGACCAGTGTTCTCAAAAGAAGGGTGGGATGTGTGCACTCAGAGGATACTTTCAAGTTTTTATTTGTGTATATTAATGATATACATGATACATCAAAAACTTTATTTGTGTATATTAATGGTATACATGATACATCAAAAACTTTATTTGTGTATATTAATGGTATACATGATACATCAAAAACACAGCATCTGTATATTAAATGTAAAGAGCAATTTATAAAGAATAGATACAATTTGGAGAGAGAATGAGAACACACCAGGAAAACAGTGTAAAACATTTTACAGACAAAGATGTGGAATCAAAGAAGTTCTGAGAACCTCTGAGGGAGACTATAACTCAACGTTCGCAAGGTACATCTTGGAGTCACAGTTCTCAAACATGGGTGGACTTAAAAAACTTGCTTCAAGGGCCGCCCCAGTGGCACAGTGGTTAAATTCTCATCTTCTGCTTCGGCGGCCCGGGATTCTCCAGATCAGATCCCAGATGCGGACATGGCACTCCTTGGCAAGCCATGCTGTGGTAGGCGTCCCACATATAAAGTAGAGGAAGATGAACACGGATGTTAGCTCAGGGCCAGTCTTCCTCAGCAAAAGGAGAAGGATTGGCAGCAAATGTTAGCTCAGGGCTAATCTTCCTAAACAAAACAAAACAAAACTTGCTTCAGACGCGTATTCCTAGACCTGACACTGTGGTGTTCTGATGCACGGCGTCTAGAGTGGGAATGAGAAATCCGCCTTTTAACAAGTCACCTAAGTGATGTTGAGTCAAAAAACCCATGGACCAGACTTAATAAACACAGGCATATTGTTAGGAGCAAAGGCTCCTGAGTCAAAAGGTCCTCGGTTCAATTCTTGGCTCTGACATTTACCAGCCATGGAACTTTGACGAAGTTAACTTTAACTTCTCAAAGCCACAATTTTCTCATTTGTAACATGGGGATCTAATAACGGCTACCTCATGTTTGTAAAACAGTGCTCAGGACATAGGAAAGGCTTAATAAATGTTGACTATTTTTCTCATGATTAGTTTTTTCTTAAATCCTGTGGGAGGAATGAGGAATGTTTCCAGGGCAAGGTGAGCTGTCATCCTTGTCATCCAAGTTATAAAGAGCCTTTGTCTGAGTGTGACCCCTCCCTTTTGTCACGCCCTCCTTTGTCTGTTCTTTCTCAAATTCTTTTCCTCTTCAAAGCTGCCCTTGATGTTCTTGTTAGCTTGACTTCATCTATATAAAAACATTCAGAGACATGGCTGCTCATCATCCTGATCTATTTATGAATATGTTCAAAATTTTTCTTAATAAAAAGGTTTTTAAAGGTCTTTAGTTGCATGAGCTGCTCCAAACACACCCTCCCTAAGGATGGCTCTGACTAATATCACATAAAATTTAAACCTGGGTGATGATTTTCAGGCACCATCGCTTGAACCTCTTCCACATATGACTCACTGGGAGAGCCGCTGGGACACCGATGTGTCTAAGGTATGAGCCTTATTCATGGCCCTAGCATGGCATTCTCTGTGAAGAACATCAACCATCCTAGCACATCCCGTGCGGGTGTGTCAGAGCTGTCAGAGCTGGTGTTTCCAGGCAGACTACAATCTTGCTGTTGGGATGATCTGGTTGGCCATGTCCTATCCTGGATCCTGGAGCCAAATCCTCAACGCTTGTCAAGACACTCCATAGAAAAAAGTAGATGGTTATAGGAACAAGGTAAAAAGAATGTAGACAGATGAATATTCATTATTACTACTGGGAATGAAATTCAAAGCACATGCCCTAATTTCCATAGCCTAGTGCCAACATCTTTGTAAAAAGGTATTAGATTGAGAAGTATAACTTAAAAATCACCAAGAAAGTTAAAAAACAGATACCAGCAAACATTGAATGCTATACACATATAACGATATTCTATTCTTGAATAAATGTTTGGAAACCTCATTATGCTGAACACAGAAATTCCAACTGAACCTTTCCCCTAAAGCTAATTCTGTTACTTAGGATTTAGGCTAAGCTGCTGTAACAAAAAGACCCAAGGGTACATTGGCTAAACCAAGAGTCTATTTGTCTCTCTCATCATAGCCTTGAGGTGGTCCAGGGCAGTAAGGCTGCCAATCCAGTCAGAGGCAGAGAGGTAAAAGCCCAGGAGTGCATGAGTGTTCATTATAGGTACACACCTCAGCAGTGCACAAGTCACTTCCACTCACACCCATTGGACAGACTTCATTCACAAAGCCACACTTAGCTGCAGGGTATGCTGGGACATGTGGTGACCAGCTGGGTGACCATGTAACCACCAAAACTTAGAGTTCTATTATTAAAGAAAGGGGGAATGGATTTCAGTGAACAGCTAGCTGAGTCTTCCTCTTGCACGCCTCCACAGTAGAAGTGCAGAAACTGGTTCTCTCACTCTTTGTACGACTGTGAGCAAGTTACTTAACATCTATGCGCCTCTGTTTTCTTACGTATATTTGGAAATAATAATAGTACCTACCTCATAGGGTGTCAAAAAAAATGAAATTTTATATATATATATTTTTAAAGATTTTATTTTTTTCCTTTTTCTCCCCAAAGCCCCCCGGTACATAGTTGTATATTCTTCATTGTGGGCCCTTCTAGTTGTGGCACGTGGGACGCTGCCTCAGCGTGGCTTGATGAGCAGTGCCATGTCGGTGCCCAGGATTTGAACCAACGAAACACTAGGCCGCCTGCAGCGGAGCGCGTGAACTTAACCACTTGGCCAGCCCCTGAAATTATATTTTTAAAGTGCATAATAGTTTCCATAACACAATCTTGACCAAAATCCCAAAGGCATTTTTTTGCAGAGATAGAAAAAAACCCTATCCTAAAATTCAGATGGAATCTCAAGGAAGCCAAATAGCCAAAACAATTTTGGGAAGGAAGAACAGAGTTGGAGATCACATATTTCCTGATTCCAATATATTACAAATCTACAGTGATCGAAACAATGTGGTCCAGGCATAAAGACAGACATCTAGACCAACAGAATAGAATAGAGATCTCAGAAACAACATAGGCTCTCAAAACAAAACAGAAACAAAACGAAAAAACATAGAAGCAGACAATAGGTGGTTACCAGAGGGGAAAGGGGTAGGGAGAGAACAAAATAGGTAAAGGGGGTCAATTCTATGGTGACAGATAGAAACTAAATTTCTGGTGGTGAGCCCAATGTGGTGTACACAGATGTCAAATTATAATGTTGTATATCTGAAACCTACACAATGTTATCAACCAATGTTACCTCAATTAAAAAAAAGAAAGAAAGAACATAGTTTCCAGCATGCAGGAGAAACTTAAATGCACCACTATTATCATCATCATCATCATCGTCGCCATCACCACTAAGCCTAAATACAATTACCAGTTTTTCTCTCAGCCTACTTTTCTATATGTTGGATAACGATGTCAGTCATTTAGTTTAGGTTCATTTCTTTATTTATTTGTAGACTTTGAGTTTGGCAAGTGTTGACTAGGTGTTAGGAGAAAGGTGATTTAGGCAGGGGTTAAGTGAGGAAGAACAGATCCCGAGGACTCAACTGACAGAAGCTTTCCTACCTTCCAGGGTTTCTAATAGAAACGAAGGGACGTAACCTTGTCCCACTGTTGGGAGTTGGAGGATGGGCCGAGGTGGTCAACAAGTTTACAGGCAAAGCCACAGCTCACACAAAGCCAATTTTGTTCTGCTAGGGGCTGTTAATAACTTATAGAGGGTCTTCAGAGCATAGGAGTCCAAGTGGGGTTTGCGCTCTTAAATGCCACCCTGCTGGGTACACCTTCAACATCTGACCACACACAGAAGGAAACAAAATGGCTAAAGGGGAGCTTTATTGTGCAGGTAATTTCGGAGCAGACTTGAGGTCAAGGAATAAAATGCCGGACAGACAGCTCCGAGGTCAAGGCCGGGGCATGCATTTCCACAACTGCTTCTGGAGTTTCAGGGGGGCTTAACGAGAGCCAAGAAAATTTCCAAGTGTTTACTGGCAACTATGCCAGAATGCTGGGTTGACATTCTTGCAGAGAAACATTATTATTTGATGTCCTAGGTGGAAGCTGTTTACTTTTTTCTTCCTTGATATAATAGCTACAATTTAAATACAGTAAATGGTAATGGCCAAATTTGAGTTTTAATTCATATTCCAAAAGTGTTAGTCCCTGCTTATTCCACTCATGCCATCATGGAAGTCTCCTGCTGATATTTATTTAAAGGTCTATGTCTGGACAACTATCTGTTTTCAGTCCTACTTTTACCAAGAGATAATTATAAATTCTTCAACCTGTGGGAAGGTGTAACTCTTACAAACACAGTCAAGGAGGAGGTGCCAACTCTTCTTCTCCGTGTCATGTGCCATTGATGCCATCACACATGGATTCTACTAGTCGCCCTTCTCTTCTGGCTCGACCATGCCCAGGGCAGTGGGTGACTGCTCCCACACTTACACACTACAACAGGGAGCTGTCACCCCACTGAGTGCTGGGATCCTGGGTGTCTGCAGGTCCATTCTGTGGAGCAGAGGACAACCTGAGCTTTCCAGAGAATTTATACAATAGAGAGAGTTCTGTCTTCCCAGGAAATGGGCCACGATTTGGGCCATGATGAAAATCAAAAGGACACTTGCATGACCCCCAGCCCCCAAGGAGTCAGAGGATGAAAAGCCTTCAGGTGAATGAGTAGGCAGTAGCTGCAGGATTGCACAACTCTGGATTCCAGGGAACATGGGTTCTGGATGTCTTAGAAAACAATGCGACAAATCAGGGGCTGGGGCTGTGCTATAGTCTCCGTTAGGGGTTAGTAACCTGGGGTCTAGGGCTAGAAGCAAGGGGTCTCTGAACATGAATGGGAAAAAAGGACATCTTTATTTTCACTAACCTCAAACTAAAATTTAGCATTTCCTTCCACTGTAAATGTGGGCAATACATCATGGTATAATTAGCAATGCGTTTGATGACAGAAACCACAGATCTATTCATGTCACACTCAGCTGTCGCAGACATCTCAAAATACCATTTACGCACTTCAAAATTAGTACTTCAAAATTCAACAGGTCCTGGACCCACCACTGGATCTTATTGTTGAATGCATTAATAAAGATGCGTATATATTACTGTATCTTAAAATTTTTTAGTGTTTTTATAACCATACTTATGTTTCATTTTCTTTTTATTTAATTTTATTTTTGAAAAATGTTATTTTGAAAAAAATATCATTCATAGCCTTCACCAGGTGGCAAAGGGCCCATGACACATGAAAAGCTTTAAAAAAAACAGGAAAAAAAGCCCTGGTCTAGAGTGAGTTCACCACTGCACAAATCGTGGGACTTCTCTCAAAGACTGTACACAACTTCAGAATCCTACTCAACACACTGCATCAGGCAGCTACCAGCGATCAACTGGAGTTGGCCTCTGAGATGACCCCTATTTACCATCTCTGGTCAATAAGAAGGAACTGACACAATGACAGGCTGTGTTGCGGTCCCACAAGGTTCAGGTCCACTTGGAGATTAAGACATAGCCCTGGATTATTACCTCTGCCCTGGGCCTCTTCTGCCAGCAGGAAAGGCTTTTGAATGCTTGCTGAGTGTTTGCAATGAGTCCCCAGGTGTCCAGAAAGCTCCCAAAGAAGACTGGCCCCTGGAAGAAATGAGCAGCAGCTCAGCGATTTTCTGGCCACAGCACTGTGGAAAGATCTTTCAGTGTTCTTCAGGAAGCCATCGTGTGTCCCTGTGTCATAACCACGGCGGCTACGGGTACAGCAATGAGCACTGTAAAACATTAAATGCCCCTTACCAGTTAGTAAACAGACACTGGCCCAAGCTCCCTGAATGTTCTTCCACCACTCCAGACACCTTGGCACCAGGAAGCCCTGGTGGGCACCAAAGCCGGCAGCCCCAGACTTGGCTAAGGCTCCTGCACACCTGAGACTGTCCTGCATGCCCACCTCCTCCCTCTGCTCTCCACCACTGCAAAGAGAACAGGCTCAGACACCAGCCCTCCGGGAAGAGGGACCATCGTCCTGTAGGGAAATAAGCCCAGTGCCCGCCTGGCCGCCCAAAAGCTGCAGCGTCTTGCTGTCTGTCTCCAAGAGTCACTTCAGCGTGCCCTCTTTGTGTCCATAGTGTTGAAATATTTTGCCGATCCTAATGGTCACAGCCACCCTACCCAGCCCCTAAAGCTCTGCCATTTTCACAATAGAGATACTAATGCCTTATAGTTGCTGAGACAGTTGTGTGAAGGACTCCAATATCACTTCTCCACATTTTCCTAAAAATGCAACGACCGGATGAACTGGAATTCAAAAGAAAGGCAATGTTGCGTTGGAAGGGAGGCGGCTCATAAGTGCTTTGTCTCAGCCGCTTCAGCTGTCATTCCCTGAACCAACCTGCTCCCCGGGGCTCAAGCTCTGTGGTCCTTGGAGGGCTGAGGCCATGGCATCCTCCTTGCCTCTAAGCGCATGTCTAAAATAACTGAACTTCACTAAGCTCTAGTCTTGGATCTCTGAGTAAAAGTGGCTAAATAGCAGCTCTCCACCACGTATGACACCTCCCACCCCCAAACGGAGGGCCTTCTTTCTAACTCACAGCACTCGTACATTTAGATGGCTTCATTATTGCTTTGAAGCTTTAAAGTAAGAAAATGAATGGAAAATTTTGCAAGTTTCTCCATTGATCCAAGATTGTCCTACTCAAATATTTTCTTTGCAGTCTGGTATATTATTTCAGACCCTACATGGTGAACAACGCCTTTTGAGCATTAGTCAACGATAAAAGGTATGATGGTTTCTGTGCTGTGGGCTGTTGCTAACGGCACCGCGTTGGTGTGCCAGCTGGGAGCGGCTTTCCTTGGGCACTTGAAGTCAAAATAGCTGAGTGGATTTTCTCTCCACCACTTCTAAGCCGCATGGGGAGCCACTTAGGCTTTCCAAGCCTCAGCTATTTCTCTAAAATGAAGTTGGTGTGGGGTTTGGAGGAATGTAAAAGGCCCAGCCCAATGGCTAGCATGGAATGAGAACTCAGTCATTTGTTATTTTTGTTGTTTCAATGCTCTTTGGTATTTGAGTGAGCCAAGGGGCTGCGTGCAGGCAAAGTAACGGGGCATTTGGGAGGCTATAGGGAAGGCACATCCTTGTTATTATGTAATTGTTGCCCAGAATTCTCCATGAGAGAGGCATTCTTTGTATTAATAACTTTTTTAAAATGCAAATAACTCTAAGGATGTACTTTATTAAACTATTAGTACTAATTTGCACTGATAGGATATGTGTGATTGGGATAAAAATGAAACATGTGAGCATGCAGAGCTTCCCCTCCCCTGGGGATTGGCAGCGAATGTGGAAAAAGAAATACAGTTAGAGAGACAGAGTGTGAGAGCGAGTGCGAGAGAGTGAGAGAGAGAGAGAGGGAGGGAGAGAGAGACGGAGAGAATGGGGGGAGGTCTCTGTTGTCATGGGGCCCGGTGATTCTCTGCCAGGTGGGCATGGCATCTGGGGCCTCTTTCAAGTGTGTGGCGTGAGGAGAAGGGAAGACTGCTTTGGGGAAGCACTAAAAAGAGAAAACCTGGAGCTGTTAAAGTTTAGGAAGACAGTGCATGGGAGCAGGGGAGAAAGGGGCCTCTGAAGAATTACTGCTGTGGTGGACATAATCCATGTTTCAGGTTGGGTGCTCCAGAAACAGAGAGTAAGATGGAGTTTGATTTGCAAAAGATTTACTAGTGATGTACACCTGAGAAGGGAAGTGGAAGAAGATGAAGGAAGAGCTGGCCTGGCCTGGCCTGCCAAGCCTCCGCCATTGGCCATCGTTAGGGAGCTCTGGAGCCTCTCCCAGGGCCCCTGCGACTGCCATCAGCCTGCCCGCGCCTGTCTCCTCCCTCAGGCTCGCTGGGCTGCTGACAGATCTGACAGCTGACGGCTGCCTGCTACTGCACTCCCGCGGCTGAACAGGGCTGGGGTGGCAGGGCTCTGTGACTACCATGTTCTCCTGGCGCAGGGCCTCAAGCCACGTTTCTGATTGCAGGCAGTTCCCCACTCCCCCCTGCTCCCTGGGCATGTCTTTCTGAGGGAAACATGGAGGAGGGAGGTGAGTGGGCAAACTACTATTCAGTGTCTGCCTCCTTCACTGTCCATTCTAAGGTCCCCCGAAGCCCTCAGCTACCACCTCTGCTGGCTTTAGGCGCCTAGCTGGTGCTGTGACCCAGAACTTTATCCCCAAGGGGTCCAAGGATCTGGTCACCAAGCCCTTCTCAGACCAGGGCTGCTACACTCGCCCAGTTATAGTCACAATTGGGCAAGGGAATGCCAAAAAGTGCCCAAGGGGGCTGCGCCTATATTCCTCCCTGTTCCTACCGTGTGACAACAGGCCTGCCTCCTCCTGATGTCCAGAGTCAATTACCCAGCCAAGATGGTAAGTTCTTTTCTTCTTGCTGGTCCCCAACTGCCCGAGTGGAAGCCATAGCTTATAATTCGAGAGACTCTTGCTATGTCCCCTGGCGAAAGTGAGCCTGCTTTGAGTGCCACGTCTTCTAACCTTGCAGAGCCAAGAACCAAGGCAGCGCAGTCCCTGTATGGCTGGGACATTGAGAGTGGGGAGTGGGTCCACTCCCGCTTCCACCCTTGTTTCCTGGTCCTATCTATTCTCTTAGAGCATATAACAGTCTTCTGTTCCACAAATATTCTGCATCCTAGGGATTGGCACCATCTTTTAAGAGTAATGCCTTTGATCTGGTGCTTCAGCTCTGCCCTCAGCAGGCTGTTTCAATGCTCTCTCAGACAGGCAGCTTCTGAGAGATATGGAATGTGCTGTAACCAGTGGATCCCGTGGTCATGGGCCCACTCCTGCTCCTCCTCTGCTGTGAAGTGCTTTCCACGGTCTGATGGGATGTTATGTGGGATCTCGTACCAGTAGATCAAACACTCTGAAAGCCCTCGGGTGGGAGTGTTGGCCGAGGCCTACAAATGGGAAAGGCAAATCTTACGCAGAACATGTGTGTATTCCTGAACTGCTTGCTTTTCCAGGGTTGAAAGGGCCCAATGTAGTCAATTTGCTGCCAAGTTGGCCAGTTGGTCTCTTTGGGGAATGGTGCCATATGGGGGGCTGGTCTCTGTTGCTGGATATCCAGCAATGGCAATAGTTAACCTTAGGCCTCTTCTCTTTCCACTCAAAGGGGATGACCAATAAATAGCATGATCAGTCTTGGTAAGTGAGAGTCCATGCTGCTGGCCCATGCATCACCTCCATCTTTGCCACCATGGCCACTTCATTAATATGCCAGCACTGGACTAGCTGATGACAAAGCCTGGCAGACATTGATTGGCCTGGTCATTTTGATTACTGAGTTGTTCATTGCCTCTTCTGTGATAGACACTGTCGGGGGATGCCAACATGTGATTCAAAGATCGTCACAGTTTGTGCCCATGCCCAATGTCCAACCAATGCCCTCCCCCAGGTTTGCCTTGTCCCCAGTCTTCTGATCTTTTTCCTTGCAGACCCCTCACCAGCTGGCTAGCCCAGTTGATACCACCAGTGAACCTATAAATATTTTAATCGAGCCATTTCTCTTACCACACAAAATGAATAACTAGATATTCCCCAAGTTCTGTCCATTGGGAGAATTTTCCTTTGCCACTGTCTTTCAAGTCCACCCCTGAGTGAGGCTGAAGGGTGGTCGCTGTCCATTTTCAGACTGCATACACGTAGTGCGCTGACCCATCCATAAATCAAGTCTGAGCTTTCTCCTCCTTTCTCAGTTGTCGTGTAGGATCACCCATGCAGCCATATGTGTGAGCTGAGGAGGGAATGCTAGTGAGTTGAGGGATGGGTGGTGGTGTAACAGCAGTGGGTGCCATGGGGTCTGGTCTATTTTCTCATGCAGCTTGCTTATGCCCTCTGGTCCTGTTCATGCTCAATCTTGGGTATACCACTTCCATTTTGTGAAGGATTATTGTTGGGCCAGTCCAATATTACGACTTGGTGGATCTTATAGGCTTATGATGGGCAGCTCTAGAAGCTTGGTCATTTGGTATCCTTTGTCAAACATTCTGTCTCTACCAGGGCCTGGTAGCATGCCAGGAGTTGTTTTTCAAAAGGCATGGCCTTGCTTGTGAACCTCAGGGGCCTATATTTTGACTCTTCCACTGGGACTTGCCACAAACTCCACACAGCAATTTTTCCCACAGTGATTATCTGCAATACCATAGGATCTGCTGAATCATGTGACTCACACAGGAGGGCTGCTTACATCGCAGCCTGGACCTGCTACAGAGCCCTTTGCTGTTTCGCAGCTCTCAAACCCAGCAGCCACTCACCTCACTCAGTGTATGGGCCATAAAAGTGTTGATAGCTGTAGAACAGGACATCCTCAGAACCCAAAGAAGGAAGCCTACCAGGTATTGTGCATCCTTCTTCATGGCAGGAATAAAAGATGCAGTAATTTGTCTTTCCCTTAAGAGGGGATGTTCATCATGCCCCAGACCACTGGACCATAAAAGTTTAATGGATGTTAACAGGCCCCTGTATATTTAGAGTTTATCTCCCACCTTCTGGAGCACCTGTGGAGGTCTTACCAAGGCCTCCAGGCTGCTGGTTACCTCGTGCTGCTCTGGCCTGATTAACACAATGCACACTCTGTAATGGGTCAATATCATGTTCTGAGGAACGTCAAGATAGTCCAGATCTCCTTGTAGTATATTGTGACAGAGGGCAGTTTACATAACTCTGGGGCAAAGCTGAAAATGTTTGTTGTCGTCCATTTGATATGAATGTGAACCATTTCTGATCTCCTTTCTTGACTATGATAGAAAACAATGCGTTCACCAAATCAAGACCACATACCGTATTCCTGAGGCCATATTACTTTCTCTAGCAAAGATATCACACCTTGCGTGGTGGATGTCATGTAGGCTATTACATGGATGTGCTTGTTGTGGTCTACACCAGGAGTCAGCAAACTTGAGCCTGAGAACTAAATCCAGCCCTCTGCCTATTTTTGTAAATAAATTTTATTTTTTTTTAATGTTATTGTATTTCATTGGAACATAGCCACATTTACAAATTGTCTAGGGCTGCTTTTGTGCTACAACAGAGAATTGAGTAGTTGCAACAGAAACTCTATGGCCAGCAAAATCTAAAATATTTATTATCTGGCCCTTTATGGAAAAAGTTTGCCAAACCCTGGTCTATAGTAATCTTTCAGGATCCATCAGGGCCTAGATTTGCAAATTAAATGGAGATGCCTTGGGGACCACCACCCCTGAATTTTTTTATCCTCAAGAGTGGCACAAATCTCTGCTTTTTCTCTCAGGATACAGTATCACTATCTTGAGGGGAGAAGAGGTTCAGAGACTTCCATTTGGCCCTTCCCACGATGAGCTCCTGTCCAACAGACCAAAGGACCTGATGTGGGAGTTGCACCCTGCCAAGTATGTAAATCCCAGGTGAACATTTAGTGGCAGGACAACTGATCATAGGGTGGGTCCATGGACACAGAGACCACTAAGCCAGAACTTGAGTAGGATTTCACTTATTACCTAGTCTCTATATACCCTCACTATAACAAGGCGGCTACAGTGATGCTTTGGGTCTCTGGTTATCAATATCTACTCAGACCATGTTCCAATAACCCTTGAAATGTCCAGGTGTTCCCCTTTCTCCATTGCACAGTTATCTGAGTAAATGTCACATAATACCTTGAGGAGGGAGAGGCTTCTGCGTTGTCTTCTGGGGTGAGGAGATGGAGGAATGATAGCTCATAATAGCGTAGGTGAGCAGCATCTGTAGTCTGCAGCCTCACCAAATTCAGAGGAGTCTGGGAGTCAGAGGTCTTGATTGAGTGTTCAACCTTCCTGCACTTGGGCGCTGGCTTTCTCCACCCTCCTGGAGGAGATGAGAGCTTCTTTGTATGCACTTACAGAGGCTCTCTGGCTTTCACTTGCCTATCACTCAGCCCTTAAAAGTTCATTATCTTTCTGTAGAGCATCATGGGCACTTAGCAATCGCTATCCAATACTCTTATCCTTGCACCTGTTCTTTTCTCCATACATCTCAAATGTCAGATAAATCACTCCAACTAGTTCATTCCCTTCTACGAATACAGCCTCCCAATTCACTGCAGTGAAAGTTTTAACAATTGGGCTGCCCCCTTGCTCCAGGGATGTTCATGTTCCTCCTACTTCCAGTAATTGGTATCCTCACTGCCAGACAGAAGTGGCAAACTGCTCCTAAACCCCATCTTATTGCCTGCTTTCTTGGACCACTCCTGGTACCAGCTCTCATAGCTTGGGTTGTCTGGAAGCAGATGCTGAGGTGGAGTTTGGATTGCAAGGTGTTTGTTAGGAATCAACACCTGTGCAGGGAAGAAGAAGGGAACAGGATCAGAGAGAGGAAGAGGTTGACCTGCAAAGCAAGCTCAGCGTAGACTTGGTCAATTTGTCAAGGAGCTCTAGAGTAAGAGTTCTGTGCCAAGCCAGAATGAATGTGCCTTTACCTCCCCAGTTGGCTCAGTCAGAGAATGTGGGCTGCCCTGGAAAGGCAGAGAACTCAGGAGAAGCAGTTCTCTGCAGCTCACTGCACTACATGCTCCTTCCCAACCCCCAGGTGGGAAGCAAGTCCTGCTCTGAAGGGAGTTTGGGCCACCCATCTATGTTTCGACCCCAGCCCCTATTTCAGTGTTGAGAACTCAAGGAAATAACTTGAGTTACCATAAAATGATGTTTTGGCTTGTTAGCCTGTGCTTCTTGAATGTGACATCCCTCAGAGTATTCGAGTAAAAAGCACAGGGGTTTTGAATGAATATGTCTACCTTGATAAGTCAATGCACTCGGTGCTCACCTCATCCAATCCTCTTTCCACGTAAATGACCTCCTTCAGTTTTCTCTCTTCCTCTTGCTCCCTAATAACCATTTTCTCTTATTCAGTTAACTTTAAGATATGTTCCTTTAGTAAGTAATCAGAATATCAATTTCTACTCTATATAAAGCATTTTTAATAAAGTATTCAGGACATTATAATTTTGTGTCAGATCCTTGCTACTATATTATAGATAGTTGACCATACTGTCAAGATCACAGTCACACGAATGTTCTAGAAACATTATAGCAAGAATCTCAAGCTCAATGAAATAATTGGATTAATTACCATCTCTTCTGAGACTTGGGATTTTCCTCCATCTATGAAGTCTCTTTAGAGAGAGTCTTGTTACCTAGCCCCGTGCATCTGTCTCCATCTGTCTCAGATGATTGGTTCAGGTTTTGCTATGTGCTCTTAGCTGTTCTGGGAAATTGGTTGCCGTTACTTCTTCAGTTCTGTTATGATTTGAGACACTTTGAAAGCAGAGTGGTTTGTTGCTGACTGCATTATGTTGACCACATCCTCACCTGTGTCCATTTACTTCAGAGTTCCTTCTTGACCACATTATCAATCTCCATAATAACAATTGAGTTTTTAAATATTACAGATGCTTTTCCTACTTTTATTTTATTTTGACTTATACAGCCTCCCAATTTAAAAGAAACTAATGGTATTCATTCATACTTCAGGTTGACGTAGGAAGTTCTGAGATTTTGAGTCCTTTGAAGTAGGATACTGAAGGAGGTGGGCTATTTCTAATTTTCTTCTTTTAAAGATTTTATTTTTCCTTTTTCTCCCCAAAGCCCCACAGTACATAGTTGTGAATTTTTAGTTGTGGGTCCAGAAATTCTAGTTGTGGCATGTAGGGTGCTGCCTCAGCATGGCTTGATGAGCGGTGCAGTGTCTGAGCCCAGGATCTGAACAGGCGAAACCCTGGGCCACCAAAGCAGAGTGCGCAAACTTAACCACTCAGCCACAGGGCTGGCTCCCTTTAATTTTCTTTATATCTCAGCATTGAAAATTTGGAACTGAGAAGAATTTAAGAAATACTGTATAGATCTAGATACTCCTTTGAGAGACGATGTAAAGGGCAATTGAGTGCTATTGATTTATAGAATAAAATTTAAATATTTTGTAATAATTTCCGCAATAAAGACCCCATTATAATGTTTGAAGATGATATCTAAATTTCATGGTTTATTTCCAATCTAAGAATTGCTTTAAAAAGTTACTGACAGTTTTAGTTGTTTCTGCCTCAGCAGAGCAGTTTCCTCAAATTGAAACTATTTAAGGAAAAAAACCTAAAAACTTTACTTAAGAAAGTTTGCCTAATTTGATATTACTGTCAATAGGACTCAAATTATGTGAAAATCTTGATTATAACTACATGATTCGTGCTTTATTGAAATGAAGTCAAGACAAAGAAGTGTGTGGAATAAATATAAAGTACATTGTGAATTATGCATCTCTTTATTACTCTTCCAAACGCCACCAAACTATCAATGGGCCATGCAGATACGCTCAATAATAATTTAATTTTATCGTGTTTGATATTTTGCCAACTTTCAAATTTTACACTTTTTTATCTATTTTGTCATTAAAGAAGTTTAGTTATCAAGGTAGGAGAAGAGAACATATTTTATTTAGCAGTTTGTTAGCTTGATTTATAACTTTCCCATGTTTGGACTTATAGTATGTGGGCCTTCATTTACACTTGTGCTCCAGGTGCCACAAATGCTTGAGGAAATCTTGCCTCATTCCTTAGTTTAAAAAAAAAGACCACAAGGGGCTGGCCCTGTGGCCGAGTGGTTAAGTTCACGCGCTCCGCTGCAGGCGGCCCAGTGTTTCATTGGTTCAAATCCTGGGTGCGGACGTGGCACTGCTCATCAAACTATGCTGAGGCAGCGTCCCACATGCCCCAACTAGAAGGACCCACAACAAAGAATATACAACTATGTGCCGGGGGGCTTTGGGGAAAAAAAGGAAAAAAATAAAATCTTTAAAAAAAAAAAAAGACCACGACATTCACATGATTCTAATTTTTTTTTTATTAAGATTATGATAGTTTACAACCTTGTGAAATTTCAGTTGTACATTGTTGTTAGTCATGTTGTAGGTGCACCACTTCACCCTTCCCCCCCCCCCCCCCTTTCCCCTGGTAACCACCGATCAGTTCTCTTTGTCTATATGTTAACTTCCACCTCTGAGTGGAGTCATAGAGTTCGTCTTTCTCTGTCTGGCTTATTTCGCTTAACATAATACCCTGAAGGTCCATCCGTGTTGTTGCGAATGGGCCAATTTTGTCCTTTTTTATGGCTGAGTAGTATTCCATTGTATGTATATAGAAAAAGGCAAATATTAAAAGTCTAATTGCCACCCTGATCCCATGCACCGCAGTCCCACCTCTGCCTGCAAACCCTTTCCCAGGTAACCACATTTATTGGTTTCTAGTATCTTTACACGAATAAAACCTTATGTAAACATGGCTTCTTATCTTCCACCCTCCTTTTTACAGAAACGTTCACGTACTGTGTATATCACTCTAGATGTTTCTTTTTCCACTTAATATATTTTGGAAATCTTTCCATATTAGTACATGGGGAAGTTTCTCAGTCTTTTAAAACGGCTGCATAACATTCCATTGCATGAATGTATTATAAATTATTATGTAACTAGTCCCACTTTGAGAAGAGCATTTGGGTTATTTCCATTGTGTTACTATTTGAAACAAAACTACATTGAATAATCTTCTACATTTATCATTTAGTTTGTGTGCAAGGAAACCTGTGGGAAAAAATGACAAGTGGGAGAGCAGCCTTAGAAGGCATGGCAGGGTTTCTCTGCTAGTGACACTTCGGGTGGGAACTCTTCATTGTTCAGGCCTGTCCGGCTGACTGTAGCATGTTCACCGTCGCTGCTCCTCCCCCACTGAACGCCAACAACCCCCTCTGGTCACAGAGGTCAGCTAATGTGTGCTTGCTCACCTCTCCAACTGCCCCCGAGCAGCCATCCACCAAAATATGCCACCTGGCTATTCGTAGGGAATTGGTTAGATAAGTTATGATGTATGCTTATATTTAGATATAATTTGTCCTCTAGTTAACCCCTCTTGCATGCTAGGCCCTGTTCTGAGTACTTTAAGTGTTAATGTGCATTTGATGTTCACAGCACTCCTGCCAGATAGATGGTGTTAATACTCTCATTTTACAGATGTAGAACCCGTGGCATCCAGAGGTTAGATAACGTGCCCAAGGCCACACAGCTGATTGTCATGGAGCTGGGGGTGGAACCCAGGCAGTCTGACTCCAAAGCCCAAGTGTTTGACTCTTCTGCTGTCCCATCTCTTAAGAAATGAGAGACACAAAACAACATGTGTGGACTTGACCAACTGAGCTGTACATTTAAAAATGGTTAAAGTGCTAAATTATATGTTATGTGTATTTTACCACAATTTTTTTTGGAAACCTATTTAAAAAGAAAAAGAGTGAGGCAGATCTGTACATCCTAATCTGGAGGGAAGAACATAACATAAGTGGAGGGAAAAGGAGAGAATGATAATAAAGCACACCTACTATTTCATTTTTCAAATAATTTTGCGTGTGTGTGTGTAACATAAATACATATGAAATATACATTTATGTGTAAGGAATTATATATGCACAGAAGGTCTAGAAGACAAACATCAAATTGCAATTGTGACTACCTGTAGTTACAGGGGTTCTAGAGGAAGGATTGTTTTTTTACTTCATACTCTCTTTTCATTTTAGGAAAACATTTTGAATGAATGAGCATCATTTTGGGAATCAAATAGGTAGAGAAGATGTAGAAGGGCCCCCTAAAAGACACTCACCACAACATCCCACCCACCTGCCCCTCCAGGGACTGTGCACCCTTGGTCCTCTACTTCTTTACCCCAGGGACAGGGGTCAGTGCCCCACTGGTGAATTTGTCTGATAATGCCTGTCAGAAATCCTCTTTTTCTTGGGAAAATTACCTTACCTCCATCTCAGTAATGGCTCTAGCTCCTTTGCTGTCAGCGAATGTGGACTGTAAGTTCTTTCTTCTGCTCCTAATCACAACCTCCCTCCCCTGTGCCTGCCTCTACTCTTCACACTGCTTGACTTCTCTTTCTTTCTTCTTTCTCTCTTCTCCAAGCCTTCCCTTGCACTTCTCAATTTGGGCACCATCAGGCCACCTGTGAGAGTGCTGGGAGTGACTAGTCACAGACAGAGGGCTCCTAACAGGGTGAAGTCAGGCCTTTTCTCTTCTCTGCTCAAAATGCTCCAATTCTACCCAGAGCAAAAGCCAAAGTCCTTGCCAGGTCCCCTGAGACCCTACACGACCTGACTCCCATTACCTCCTTCTCTACAACTCTCTTTCTCTTGCTTACTCTGATCCTGGAACATTGGCCTCATTGCTGTTCCTTGCACAAGCCAGACATGCTCCCAACTTGGGGACTTTGCACTTGCTGTCCCTTCTGCCTGGGACACTTCCTCTGGGTGCTGCTTGACTCACTTCCTCACCCTTTGCTGGGGGGTAGCACTTCCACAGTGAAAGCTTCCCTGACCGCTGCAGTCCACTCTATACTCCTTCTCTATTCTTCTTCCCTACTTTATTTTTCTCCCCAGCAAGGATTTTTGTTTCTTATGCACTGATGAATCCCCAGCATCTTAATCAGTATTGAGCAAATAGAACGTGCACACAAAATATTTTGAGAATGAATTTATTGTACCTTTTAGAATCATGAGGTCTTCAGGCTGGCTAAGCTATTTTCATCTCAACCTTGATCCTTGCAATCTTTTGAATACAGTAGTGTTTTCTGCAGTTTCACTTTCCAAGGTTTCAGTTACCCGTGGTTAAGCACTGTGTGAAAATATTAAATGGAGAATTTCAGAAATAAACAATTCACAAATTTTAAATTGCCTCACCATTCTGAGTGGCTTAATAAAATCTGCACTGTCCCACCTGGGATGTGAATCATCCCTTTGTCCAGTGTATCCATGCTGTATACACCACCTGCCCTGGAACACGAAGAAGTCCCTAAGGTGAAGGACCGTGAGAGTCAGTCATGCTGACTCTAGGGGTGGAGGGGCGGGAGGGGGAGATGCAACATAGCAGCCCACATCCCAAGAGACTTCCGTCAGTCTTCATGAGAGCTCTGGGAAGTTTCTGTGTCCCATCAGCCCAAATCTAATTCCAGGCCAGGCACCAAGTCCCATATGCTAATGCCGGTATCTCTGATAGAAGGATCTCACAGTTTCCCCAGCAGGAGCATCTCACCCCAATTTCCCCAACTGTAAGAGGCTTAACTCAGACAGTTATGAGAATTGAGCCCTCTTAGCACCTGATCCCTTACAGGAGAAGCCCACTTTTAGGGGTGTAGTGAGTCAAACCGGAAGACCTAGAAGAGCCGTCCACTCCTTCTTCATGCCCAGACTTGAAGGGAGGGTGTTTTTCCTGGATGACTCTTCCACAGTCTGGGGGGAGAGGGAGTTATCTGAAAAATAGCAGATGGTATGGCAGGTGCTCTTCCCACCCATCTGCGGGGCCAGGCAGAGCAGTCCCTAGACCCAGTTGCGGGAAAGGCATGAAGAGCTGGGGCAGGTCTGACCTGGCCTTTCTCAAGTAGCCTAGAAGCCCTGTAACAGTGGCCCCTCCGCTGTCCTGGCACAATGTGGTATACATGACATTGTTATTATCAGGTCTATTTCTCGATTTCAGAAAAGGAACATGTTCTGGGAATGGTTAAACCTTGTATCTGGATGATTGTAAAGGACTCAAAGAGGGGGGCCCCGTCTCTGTTTATTTTAAAAAAGCAAATAAATCTGATTTCTGGAAAATCTTTGTTCTGTGTGTGTGTGCTTAGCAAATCCCCCAGTATTTCTTCATCTTCATTGCTCCAGGGCCTCTGGTACACAACAAACAAGGTTACTACTGTTGGTCAGAGGACCTTCAGAACACCTTTGTCCTTTCTAAATATAGTCACGTGACACAAGCCCTGTGGACCTACGCTTGTCAAGCTTGGGCCGTTTCCCTGACCCATAGTATTCCAGGGTTGGGTTTGCTAACATTTCTCTGACAGTGCTCAATCTGCGCTTACAACCAGGAGGAAAAAAGGTTTAATAATTCCAGTTACTAATGAAAATGAATAAGAAGATAGGAATATGGATTACTGTACATTAGTATAGATATGAGCTGCGAGGCATATCTGGGGAGGAGAACATTTTTAAGATCATTTCATTCCAGGACCTGATACCTGGAATTTTATCTTTTGCATTCTTTCCATTCTCTCTAATTCTTTCTCTCTGATTTTCTCTCTCTCTCCCTTGCAAAGTTGTTTGCTAATTGACATTGTATTGTTATTTTCATCAAATAGGGGAATGTTTGGTTTGTTTACTAGTATTTGTTTGCCTATTATTATGAGTCCATTCAAATATGTGTTCATGCAATATTCTCTGAAGTGTTCTTAGACTATGTTATATGTAAATTTTCTTTATGGATTCATACTTAAGGGTTCATTGCATCTTAACATTATTATGCCTGTTGATATAATCCACTAGTTAAGTGAGATATTTTTCTTTCATTATTGTAGAAACCGTAACGAAAATTACAATTAAAGCAGTTGATTGAACAGTGCATGAATATATAACATAATAATCTCATACTTAGATATTGCTAATTATAGTTCAATATAATGAACTCTTTTAAAATTATCCATTATCATTTATTTGGGCCAAAAGAAAGCATATTCTGAGGTTTTTGGCTGTCTGCCTAGGCCTTTTAGTGTGAATGATAAAACAATGCCAAATTCTATAGTAATATGTGTATGTATGCACACACACACACATTTAATTTCTTTTCACAGATTTTCTCTGTACGAGGCAAACATTCTACCTCATCAATTAAAATCTGTTAGTGAAACTGTTCATTTGGGTAGGGAAAGCATGGAATACACATAACGCCCTGAGGTTTAATAAGCAGTTTCTGGAAAGTTGCATGGCTGTTGTTGTGTGACTATTACTACAAGGTTGTTATTATTTGATTAGCTCGCTACAGAGGAGACGTCTACTGGGATTTTGCCTTGGTTCACTGTCTGCATTTGATGGTTTCTCTCCTTAGTCGTAGAAGTGACCCACCAGTTCCCTCTGGAGGCTCAGTCCAGGGATGTTGCCGCATCCCAAGTGTGCTTAACCCCTTTCAGACTGGTTAAAAATGAATTTCCACAGCCTAATTTGAGAAAAGAAAATTTTTTTCCTTATTTGTTGATAATCTCAGAAACAACTCTTAAATATGCAGAGTAATAATCAGTTTCTTGAACAGTTAGAAATCCGGTGAAAAAGTCACTTTTGGTGACAGATCTTTGTCATTACAAGCAACACATCTCTTGTCGTCTTTGGCCTCAGACTCAGCCCTACATGCACATGGAATGCCAAGGAAGGAGGAACCAGTGGAACATTCAGGAAGGCATCAAGAAAGAGGCAGCTTTGAACTGGACCCTGAAGACTGAGAAGAGTTTTTAAGAAATAACATTTATTCTGAATTGTTTTAATTACGTAAAGAGACCATGAAAGATTTGGAAAACATAGACAAGAACGAAAAAGATTTAAAGATTTAAAGCCTTCAGTAATTGTCTTTATACATAATACTGTGATAAACGTCTTTGTGCATAAATTTTGTGTGTGTCTGATTCTTTTCTCAGGATAGATTCTGAGAGCTAAAATGTTGGGGTTTAAGGCTTCTGAAACTTACTAGTTAAATTGCCCTCCAAAGGAGTCATGCTAATTTGTCTTTGTATCTGCAGCATATGAATCCCAAAGCCCCTGCATCCTCAGACAGATGTGAGGGGACATTAGTGTTGTCCTTCTCGGTAGTCACTTGAAAGCCCTGTTCAGATGAACAATGCCACTGCTTCTCCAGAGTCTTACAGAACAACTGCTTGGGAACCGTGTATAGTCAAATTATGCCTCACACAAGAATTTCTTCTTTACTATGTTAGCAACCCTAGGATTCTTTTCTGTCCTGGTTGGTGGTATTAGTTTTACTTCATTTTACCAAAACTTAATTTTATCAAAACCTTATTTAACACCCACTAAAATGCTATTTTTAAAAATACTGATAATAAGTCCTGGTGAGGATGTGGGGAAATTGGAACCCTCATACATTGCTGATGGGAATGTAAAATGGTGCAGTCGCTTTGAAAAACAATTTAGCAGTTTCTTGAAAAGTTGAATTTAGAGTTCCCATGTGACCTAGCAAGTCCTAGATAGCGCCCAAGAGAATTGAGAACTGAAACCATATGGCCATGCAAAAACTTGTGCACAAATATTCCTGGCAGCATTATGTATGATTCCTTTTATATGAAATGTCTGGAATAGGTAAATCCATAGAGATAGAAAGTAGATTCGTGGTTGCCAGGGGATGGAGGGAAGGGAAGTAGGGAGTGACTGCTAATGGGTACAGAGTTTCTTTTGGGGATGATGACAATGTTCCGGAACTAGAGAGTAGCAATGGTTGCACAACTCTGTGACTGTACTAAAAACCATTGAATTGGACACTCTAAACCCCTTATTCAACAGAAATAAAACATATCCATACAGAGACATGCACGTGAATGCTTATAGCAGCATTATTCATAATAACGCCAAACTAGAAACACCCCAAACGTCCATCAACTGGTGAATGGATAGATAAAATGTGGTGTATCCATAGGATAAAATACTTACTATTCAGCAATATATTGAAATAAAGAACTGATACGTGCTACAATGTGAATGAACCTCAAAAATGTAACACTAAGTGAAAGAAGCTAGTCACAAAGAACTATATATTATGTGATCCCATTTATATGAAGTATCCAGAAAAAGAAAATTTATAGGGATAGAAATAAGATCAGCAGTTACCTAAGGCAGTGGGTGGGAGTAGGGATTAACTGTAAGTGGGCTCTGAGGAGGACTACAGGATGACGGAAGCATCCTAAAACTGGGTTTTGATGATGGTTGCAGAACTCTATAGATTTGTCAAAAATCATTGACTTATACATTTATAATGGGTGATTTTGTGGTGCATAAATTAGACTTCAATAAAGCTGTTAAAAATAAAAACTGACCAACTGACTTGGCTGCGAATGTCCTTTAGACATTCCCCAAATCCCTTGCTATAAGTTTGAATACTTTCTACCTGCCATAGAGTCTGCGCGGAAGAGGAGTTGCAAAACTGTTTTGAGCAACAGCAGCATGAGAGTTCTCAAGAAACTGGTTTGAAGGGAACAGCTCTCATTTAGATGTCTCAGTGCGGGAGTGTTCCTCAAGCCGTCAGATGCCTGCATTGTTGTGTCTGCTGTGTGACTCCTCCCTGTGCACGCCATGTGGGCTCTGGAAAGCTGCTGAAGGATGGGGGCAACAAAGAGTAACCATCAAGACCGTTCCCAAGTCGCAGAAATAAAGACCTCCCTCTCTTCCATGATAATGGAAGTTTCTCCTAATTAAACAAGATTACACAAAATTAACCCAGACTTCATTTACAGAGGCCATTTGGCCATCCTAATAGAGATAGTGGTGTGATCCAGGGCTATCAGGCAAGATAACCCTTCCCCCCACCGATCCACCCCTATATATGTACAACACCTATACAAATGCATCTCTTTTTGTCTCAACAAAGACTGAAATTCTTCGATGGACAATACGCTACGGTAGGAATGACTGCTTTTACGGCAGACCATGTGACTTTGAATCCTGGCTCCACTACTTACTAGCTGTGTGGCCTTGGACAAGGTTTAGCCTCTCAGTGGCTTAGTCTCCTCATCTGTGAAATGAGGATGACATACGATTTTTGTGAAGATTAAATAGGTTAATGCATGTAAAGTGCTTAAAATATTGCCAGGCACATAGTGCTCAGTATGTATGAATCATATTCAGGCCCTGGTTTCAGTAAGTACCAGTTTTATGACCTCAGGGAGTGCTTTAGACTGAATGTTTGTGTCCCCCTAGAATTCATATGTTGAAACCTAACCCCCAATGTGAAGATATTAGGAGGGGGGCCTTTGGGAGGTGATTAAGTTACAAGGGTGGGGCTTTCATGACTGGGATTAGTGCCCTTATAAAAGGGGCCCTGGACAGATGCCTGGCCCCTTCCACCATGTGAGGACACAGTAAATAGATGGCTGTCTATGAACCACCAGGCACCAAATCTGCCAGAGCCTTGATCTTGGACTTCCCAGCCTCCAGAATTGTAAGAGATAAATTTGTGTTGTTTATAAACCATCCAGTTGATGGCATTTTGTTATAGCAGCCCAAACAGACTAAGACAGGGAGTCACTGAATCTCTCTGTACCTCAGCTTGGTCACATATGAAACAGAGATAACTCAACATTCTGGATTGTTGTGAAGGTCACATAAAGTACGTGTGGATAGTCCCTCAAAAGGCAGCAGCCCATATGTAAATATCTGGATTTTTTCCTGTCTCGGGTCTATGTAAATTGCTTGGAAGCATAGTGGCTCTCCCACTTGTCGAGGGGTCGGAACAGTGTTTTCTCCTCTGTCTAGCCAGTTACTTCTCTTCAAGTCTTAGCTTAGATGTCATTTCTATAGGAAGTCTTCCCTGGCCTCTCTCGGTTCCCAACATTTGTGTTAGGGACCCATTCTACACCCTCCCAAACATACTGTACCTACCTCCACCATTGCAGTGTTCTATGTATTGTAAATACTTGCTTACTTGTCTGATTTTGAGATCCTTGAAGACAAGGATAACAATGTCTGTCTTGCTCACCATTTGAGTCCTTAGCACTTGTCACAACATCTAGCACATTCTGTTTAATGAATAAGTGGATGAATAGCTGAAAGTCATGATGCTCTTTTAGAACAATACAAATATGGATATATTTAACACCATGATACCAAAAAGGAACTAAATTTACTATTTACTATCAGATCATATGTCCTTCCAAGGTCCCCTGAGACCCTACACGACCTGACCCCCATTACCTCCTTCTCTACGGCTCTCTTTTTCTTGCTTACTCTGGAACATTGGCCTCTCCATTAACTCTTTGACTTATTTTCTATAGCTCTTCTTGTCCCCCCCTCGCTTGGCTCTGTGCTGTTTCCCAACATGCCAGGCTCCTTCCACTTCAAACTCTTTGCATTTGCTATTCCCTCTTCTTGGAATACTGTTCTTCTAAATCCACATGGCCAGCTTCCTCTCCTCCTTCAGAGATTTGCTCAAAGATCCTGTTTTTACTGAAGCTTTCCCAATTACCCCTTCAAAAATAACAACCCAGTCTACCTCAGAGCCTCCCCATCCTCCCTCCCTATATTATTTTTCCCCATTGCATTTAATCACCATCTCGCATACTATTTACTTATTTGTTAACCTGTTATCTGTCTCCCTCACTGGCTTGTAAGTTCCAGAAGAGCAGGGATTTTGGTCAGTTTTGTTTACTGTTTCTCCCCAGTGTCTAGAATAGTGTATGACACATATGAGGCATTCAGTGCATATTGTATGAATGACTAGATCTTAAACAGAGTGTATGATGTAAAATGCAAAATTTCCTTTACGACTTGCGGTCATCCGTATCTGGGTAGTGTTTCCTGACCACCCCTTTCTTCTCCAGTTCTTGTACAAGCAGTTTTTCACTTTCTCTTCTCTGCTACTGCTGTTCCTTGCACCTGCTTTTATAATTGGACTCATCACAATGAATTCTAATGTATTTATAAACATTTCTGTCCTCCTTTCCATGCTGTAGGCTCTTTAGGGCAGTGACTATATCTCATCCATTTCAAAATCCCTGCTACCTTGAAGCGTGTCAGGTAGACACCAGCTCAGTGTCAGCTGGAATGAACTGCCCGCACTTAAAGAGTAGTTGCAGGTACAGAGTGTGGGACATTGATTCAGAGTGTGATTGAGTTCTTTGGTGTACTGTGTGCACTGAACGTCCCCATCCCGTTCTCTCAGCTTACTGAATCGTAGGATCGGAATACTTCCACTTGGCACGCGGAGGTCCTCAGGGATTAGTGAAGTTCAAGTAACTTCCCACCCCCTCCACCCTCTGCTCCTTCTGCACAGTACAGGCTCCCTGCATGCCACCTCCAAGAGTAAAGAGCAGAGACACAGCTCCTTTCCACTCTTCTTTGCCTCCTTCTCCTCTGCTTAGAGCACTGCTAACTCGATCCAAGCCTGCCGACAGGACTGCCCCGTCCCATTCCTGCTTCCTTTCTTCAGTTCTTCATTCTAGGACCCTCAAGGCTCTGCCCCAAGCCCCTTTCTCTTCTCACAAGCTCTTCCTTGATGATCTTATCTACTCTTCTACTTCCACCTGTGAAAATACCATCAAATCTACGATTTGAGAGATAATTTGGGACTATTGAGCACGAAACACCTTCTAGACAACCTAAAATTTGGTTTTCCGAGCCAGCCTTGATGGCCTAGCAGTTAAAGTTTGGCGTGTTATGCTTTGGCAGCCCAGGTTCAGTTCCCGGGCATGGAACCACACCACTTGTCTGTCAGTAGCCATGCCATGGTGGCAGCTCATGGAGAAGAACTCAAAGGACTTACAACTAGAGTATACAAGTATGTACTGGAGCTTTGGGGAGGAAAAAACAGAAAGAGAGAGAGAAGGGGGAAGACAAAGCAAGAGATATTGGCTCACAGCGAATCTTTCCCAGCAAAAAAAAAAAAAAAGAAAGAAAGAAAGAAAGAAAGAAAAAGAAAAAGAAGCAACTCCTCATCTATTAAAGTCAAAAAGAAAGGAACAAAAGAAAAGAATAACAGCAATAACAGCAACAAATTTGGTTTCCCAAACTTATCGTTTGCAAACTATCTTCACAATTTCTACCTTATCAGTGTACTGCCTGTGTAATTTATGTAATATTTCTTAAAAATCAACATATTTTCCTCTTCACTTAGCCAAAGAAACAATAACAGTGAAATCAAGATTTTGTTGTGCAATATTTTTTTCTAAAATACATGAAAATAAATACAAAACGGTAAAATAAAAAAGAAAGTTTCTGTATGGAAACCTATAACCCTACGGGGTACCACGCTTTGAAGACCTTGGATTCAGCACAGCATTTTCTCTTTGCAGAGGAGGAAGCGGAGACCACAGAGCCTTAACAACACGACTGAGGCCACATTTTGAGCGGGCAGTGAACCTTGACTCTGACCCTGACCTGGTGACCTTCAGCCCTTTGCCCTCTCCAGGTCCAGAAAGTAGCTTTCCCAACTGTCTGCTCTCATGTCTTCTTAGACATCCCAGCAGCGTATCAGAGTCAGCCCCAAACAGAACTCATCTTTCTCCTCTCAAAAGCTGTTCCTCCTCTTGGTTTCCATTTATCGTTACTCAGACTCCAAGCATCTCCTCAAGGCTTTGACCCCCATATCAAGGTTGCTGCCGAGCCTGTCAGGGTTACTCATGATCTGACCTCAGCAGCATGACAATCCTGTTAAATCCAAATGCCAGTCAGCTCTCTCGCCTCCAGGGGGTCTTATTACCTTGCATGTTTTAATTTGGGGGCATTTATTATACATTCTCTCTCTTATCTGTTCTTTCGCACACCTTATCTGTAAACTTTTTTTATGAGGGAAGGAATTCCATTACCTTTGATCCCCCAGTTTCCCACACGTGTTTACAGTGTACTGTGTATATAAATGTTTGAATGAATGACTGAATAAATCAATTAATCGATAGATGAATGGAGGAATGAGTTAACTACAACTAAGACAGGGTGAAAGCAGCACGGGGAGCTAAGATTTTAAAATAATCCTTTTGTTACTATTTCAATTGCAAGGTTTTAGAAAACAATATACATGTAAGTTTCCTTGATGTTTTATGACTCAAAAGCAGTATTAGTATAGAGTCAGTTGAACTTGGCTCCAGGTATGAAATATAAGACGTTTCTAACTCAAAGATGGCTGTAAATGCCCAGCTTATTACTGGCTGCACTTGACTTATAATGAAGGGACAATCTGTTAGTCAAACAATTAACCTGTTCGAAGCAAAAGCAGGAAGATAATTAATAAATACGTTAATTATTCTTTCAGGCTATGGGCACTGCCAGCTTCAGCTTTTAACTCTAGCATGTACGTTCTTATAACGGCAAAAGTATAAATCCATAATATTATTATTGACACATTATTATAAGCGAGTACACTGAGAAGCTCTAGAATTATGTTCTTGAATATTCTTTGTCTTATACTAAATAGAAGGCCAGTTCCTTGTTTCTTTGCCCAGTTAACTCCTTATATCATTAAAAATCAAGCTTTAATGTCATCTTTGATGTGTTATTTTACCTGCTTCCTGCAGAAGAATCTAGGCATCTTGACTGAACTGTTGCTGCTGATGACTCTGAAGCAGGTGCTCCACAGGCCACATTTTGTGTAAGCCCACATAGAACTACGTGTTTCAAGAATGAGAGTCACGTTTCTTTCATTTGTATCTCCAAGACCTGTATAGACTATGTGCTATACACAGACATATAATGAAGGTACAATCTGTTAGTCAAACAATTAACGTGTTTGGAGTATAAGCAGGAGAGTATAAGCAGATAATAAATGAATAAATGTTTATTGAATGAATGACTTCAGTGATTGTGTGTGTGAATGTATGTGAGTATAAGTGAGTGTGTGTGGTGAGAACACCCATCCAAAACCCAAACCTTAGTTTTGTTTTTTAATCCAATTCTATAATAGCTGTTCTTTTTTTCCTATTTGCCTTGGTGTGAAGTATCAAGGCTTTCTTACTATTATCCAGCATCAGTACGTCATCATTTATTTAATTTATTTTTAAGATAATGTTTAGTTGCTTTGTAAGATACAATCACAAAAGTAATATGTACTCATGGTAGAAAACTTGAGGACGAAAGACCCAAAGAGGAAAATGCAAATCACCTGTGTTCCCTTCTCCGCGAGAGGCCCACTGTTCACATGTGGGCACATGCTGTGATTGCATTACATGTGGCTGTCCTCTACATTTTTTAATTAGCAAAATTATCTTTTGTTGCCTCTCTTTGGAGAAGATATTTAAAACTAGAGGAGAGTTTCACATGTCCTATAAGTTCTGAAGAGTGATGACATGTTTGAGGAGCAAGTCCTTTTCCACTTGGCTTCCTAATTAAACATTTTACTTTATTCATTAAGGCTCTTGTTCAAGCAGCAGAAACAAACTCTCACTGAATTAAGTAAAAAGAGGTTTCCCCAGAAGACTTCAAGGGTCTCATGAGATTGAAGAGAGGCTGAGGAACAGGGCTTGGAATAGACAGGGGTCTGGTGGTCCTGCCCAGGCCTGCCTTCCTTGCTTGCCCCTCTCTTCTCACGAATCAAAGTACCAGGAGAGAACGGTTTTTGTTTTGCTTTATTTTGCTAAATTTAGGTTACATAAAATTAGCTGGGGGGCCGGCTAGGTGGCACAGTGGTTAAGTGTGCACATTCTGCTTCAGCAGCCCGGGGTTCTCCGGTTCGGATCCCAGGTGTGGACATGGCACTGCGTGGCAAGCCGTGCTGTGGTAGGCGTCCCACATATGAAGTTGAGGAAGATGGGCATGGATGTTAGATCAGGGCCAGTCTTCCTCAGGAAAAAGAGGAGGATTGGCAGATGTTAGCTGAGAGCTAATCTTCCTTGGAAAAAAAACACAATTAGCTGGACTTGGCGATAGGCGGCATATGAGTACAGGGGGAAAGAGAGGGGCCAGGAATAATTTCCCGGTTTCTGGCTTGCATAAATACATTGGTAATGGTGCCATTTCCTAAGGTCAGGAACAATAAAAGAGGACCAGCTTGGCTCAATCTTGGGAGGGGGTAGATGAACGGGTTGGTTTGGGGCATGCTGAATTTGAGGTGCTGGAGACCTCAAGAGATGTTAAGTAGGCAACTGGAGATGGGGGTAGTGCTGCACCTTTTCTGTCTGCCTCTCCAGACCTGCTCTCCAGCCTGCTTGCAGCCCCGGGAGGCTGACCTGCATCAGGGAACTCCCTTGGGCTTCAGATTGGGTTAGTTCAGTGAGAAGCCCTGGCAGGAGATCAGAAGAGGAAAAGGAATGAGGTGGATCTTTATTTCCCCAGCTTCTCCCCTGTAGAGTTGCTGTGGGCTGGCAGCATCCCTGAACCAAAGGCCAGAGCTCCTGTCAGACAGCCCTCCCCACCAAGCCCTCTCCAGGGTCTGGCTGTACTCTCGTTTGTTCCAGAATACTATACTACTTGTAATAGTTTCCCTATATCCTGTCTACCCACTCAAATTGTGCCAATCTGAGTGTATCATTCATTTCCGCCAGGGTCCTCACTGATATATGCATACAGAATTTAAAAGACAGGTTCAGGCTAGAGATGTATTTTGTGAATCATCTGTTTATAGATGTAGCAGAAGCTGACATGGATGATGAATTTCATTGTGGGGGAGTATAGTCAAGAAATGGAGAGTATTTAAGATTGAGCTTTAAGAAACTCTATCTTGCCTCCCACTAAAACAGGGCAGTGAGAAGAAGGCCCTGACGAAGGGAGCCTCTGGGGACCCCCTTGGATCCACTAAAGAGAGAATAGAGGGCTGGCCGGTGGCGTGGTGGTTAAGTTCACGCACTCTACTTCAGCGGCCCAGGGTTTGTGGGTTTGGATCCTGGGCACAGACCTACACACTGTTCATCAAGCCATGCTGTGGTGGTGTCCCACATACAAAGTGGAGGAGGATTGGCATAGATGTTAGCTCAGTAACAATCTTCCTCAAGCAAGAAGAGGAAGATTGGCAGCAGATATTAGCTCAGGGGCAATCTTCCTTACCAAGAAAAAGAAAAGAGAGAGAGAGAGAATAGACACCTGTATTGACCATCCCACCATGACATTATAGGGTGAGAGAGGCAATTCATTAAAAGGAAATCAGAATGATATTAAAATGAGAGAATGGATGCTGAGTTGCTGGACCCAACACATAGACACACGCACACACAATGTATGTATATACACCTGCATGATTTTATTTAAATGGGATACAAATATTCCTGCTTTGCCAGTAAGATTAATTCTGCTGTGACAGGAAATCCAAAATGGTAGTGATGTAAATAAGATAGCAGTTTATTTCTCTGTCACATAAATGAAGTTTGGGGATAGTTCAGAGCTGGTTTAGATAATACTCATGATGTCAGGGATCAAGGTCCTCGATCACGTTGCTCCACCATCCTCAGCATACAAGTTCTACCTCATGGTTCAGGATGGCTACTTGTGCTCTGGTTGTCTTGCCTGCATTCCTCATGTTCATCTCTCATTGGCCAGAACTTAGACATATGGCCATATTTACTGGTGAGCTACTGAGAAATACCTTTGTTTCAGATGGCTATGCCCTGCCTAAAACCCAAGAGTTCTGATATAAAGGAAATATGGAGAATGGGAATTGGGACATCACTAGTGGTCTTTCCCAAACATGAGATTTTGTAACCCGTTTCCTTTTCCATTCAAATATTTCCTTCTTTTCAACTAGTTTTGATGACTCCTTGCCGGCCATAGCTATACTGTAACGTCCTTCCATGTGCACTATGTGTCCCAATCCAAAGCACCCGTGAAAAATATCAGATGACATCCAGGATCCAGCAGGGCAGGCACAGCTTAGGAGAATTCCTTAAACCAACTCAGCTGGTCCACAAATCTCATAACGTTAGAGTCAAACCTGTAGAGGACATCCTATCCAGGAAATGGAGCAGTGACAGATCAAGGCACATATTTCAGCCAAGTGCAGCCTAGCTACAAAGCCTGCCTCCCGCAGCTAGTTCTGACTTCCGGTGATTTAAAAATACTAGAGTACCTTTGATTCATGGGCGCATTTTACACCCTGCTTCAGGCAGATGTGAATGTGCACATGTTACCGCTGGCTACACATCAATTTCTAGACAGGAATAAACTACTCACTGCTTCTCTTTCTAGGAGGCATATGATGCTGGGGTGAATGGGGCCATAAATTTCTGCAGGAGAAGAAAATCCCATGGTAGGCACTCATTACCATGTCATTGGACGGCCTTTTCCCATAACAAATACAGTCAATTTTGTTTATGGGGCTGGTAGGGAAGGTCGTCGTTGGCTCAAAGAATTTGGCTCATTAAACCAGAGTAAGGCAAACAAAAATAAATTTCTTAAGCAATGTGGAATAGAAACAATTTCGAAGTCCAGCCCAGGGTAGACTGGGAAGGCGGTAGGGTAGTACCAATTTTTCTCATTATGGTGGATCTACTTACTTTTTATGCAGGCATTTCATGGCTTAAGGGATCAACAACTACTCTGTGGTAAATTGTCTTTGAATTCTAGAGTTATCAAACCCTGTCCTAGAAACATGGCAAAGAATGGAGCTTGGTGAAAGGACTTTATAATGAAATTAATATCTAGCAGATAAGATTTTTGGTGAGAAACAAATGCAACTGTGAATGACAAATAATATTACAAACTTTAAACTGCTCTGCCGGTGTTATTTTAATCATCACCTTCTTTGTCTCGTGGCTCCAGCCCAGATGCTATTATTTAGCCAGCAGGAGTTATGCATATTAGTCTGACATAATTATTGGGTCCCAGGGAGCCCTGGGTTATTAGTCCCAAAGGTGCTTTCTTAGCCAGATGGCCAAAGGGCTGTGTGCAGCTCTGTTCAGAGGGAGAATCGGTGAGTCATCATATAATTCTCCCCATTTGTGTGGGTAGAGATTTCTTCAACTTGGACCTAGCATCAGCAATTAAAGAGATCTCTCTGGAACACTTTCAAAAGAACCTAATAATTCTCTAAGATTATAAAATGGTAACAAGGGTTGGATAATGGAAGTGTTACTTTGGCTCCTGATAAATTCTGTCCTCTGAATCACATGGCTCATTGGTGACAATAGTTGAATATATCACTGGGCCAAGTTATTACAGATTATGATTCTCCATGTAAATAGCTTGCCATTTGTTGACTTTTTTGCTGATCTGTGAAAACACCATGGTACACAAGATAGCCAGTAGAATTATTTTCCCCTATAGTTACATAGAAAGGGTCTTCACAATTTCTTCATGAATAAGATATTTAAACTGCTGAATAATAGCTGTATTAGTTATCCACACCTGTGTAACAAATTACCCAACTCTTAGAGGCTTAAAAGAATTCCTGTGGGTGAGGAATCTGAGCAAAGCTTAGTTGGGTGCCTCTGGCTCAAGATCTCTCAGGAGGTGGCAATGAAGCTACCAGCTGAGGTTGTGGTCTCAACTAATGGCTCAACTGGTGATAGTGGGGTCCGCTACGAGGCTCACTTATGTGGTTGTTGATGGGCCTCAGTCATTTGCCACTTGGGCTTTGCCACAGGGTCGCCTCATCACATGGTAACTGACTTTCCATGGGGCCAATGACCAGAGGGAGAGAGAAAAAGGGAGATTGAAAACACACCCCAAACAGAAGCCAGTCTGTCTATAATTTAATCTCAAAATTAACATGCTGTCATTTCTGCCATATTCTATTCATTAGAAGTGAGCCTATAAGTCCAGTCCACAGGACTAGGAGGGAGTACACAAGAGTGTGAATATCAGGTAGTGGGGATCGTTATGATTATCATAGGAGCTTCCTATAACAATGGCATTGGAGTTTTATATTTTTGAAATCATTTTTTGGTAGATGGGCTTGATTTGATAAATTATTTTGTTTTTACATAGTAACTAATATTGGATATTTGTTAATTAAATGAGGCTCTGTGAAGTTAGGAATCAGCTGATAATTTTCTAGAAAGTGCTTGATATTATGTCAATTTTTATGATCTACTTGCACGTACTATGCTTGTAAAACCTACATACTATTTTTTATAGGTTCGATATATTTCATCTAGTAAATTCTCAGTAAATTAAATAGTAAACTAATTTCTACTTCTCCCCCCTCCATTTTTTTAAACTAATGGACAGAAAGTAAATTTTACGTGGTGAGAATTTGGTTTACTGTATATTTGCCATGATTGGGCTAAATGTTATACATGCTTCCTAAATATAAAACAAATATGTGTGTGTGTTCATGACTTTAATCTCTGGGAGTTTATACCAATTAGCAGAAGCTATGCTATGATAAAACCAACTAGTACCTTTTTTTGTTTTTTTGCCTGAAGAACTTCATGTAGTATTTCTCTTAGTGCAGGTCTGCGGTCAGTGAATTTTCTCAGCTTTTGCTTATCTGATCATTTCTTTGAGTAAAGCGTTCTAGCTTGACAGATTTCTCTGTCAGCACTTTAAAAATGTTGTTGCAGTCTCTTCTAGACTGCGTGGTTTCTGATGCGGAGTTTGCTGTCATTCTTATCTTTGTTCTCTGTACACAATGTTCCATAATTTGTCTCAGCATGGCTTTCTTCCTGTATGTTCTACTTGGGGTTTGTTGAGATTCTTTGATTGGTGGATTTACAGTTTTTATCAAATGTGGAAAAATTTTGGCCATTATATCTTCAAATATTCCCCCTTCTTTCTTCTGGGATGCCTATTACACATATGTTAGAATCTTTGATATTGTTTGTGTCACTGGTGCTCTGTGTGTGTCTTAGTCTTTTTTCTCTCCATGTTGCTTGGATAGTTTTCTATTGCTGTGTAACAAATTATCACAAGCTTTGAGGCTTAAAATAACACCCATTTATTAACGCACAGTTCTGTAGGTCAGAATTCTGGCACAGCATGTCTGAATTCTCTCCTCAAGATCTCACAGGCTGAAATCAAGCCAGTGGCTGGACATGAGGTTTTCATCTGAGGCTCAGCCTTCTTTTCCAAGCTTACTGGTCATTGACAAAATTCATCTTCTTGAGGCTATAGAATTGAGGTCCCTATTTCTTTGCTGCCTCTCAGCTAGCAGCTGGTCTCAGCAAATAAAGGCTGCTCATATTTCTAACCACATGGGCTCCTCCATTGTCAAGCCAGCAAGAGTTTTTTGAATATTTCTCTTGCTTTTGATTCCTGACTTCCTCTGTGATCAGCCAGAGAAACTGTGCTTTCAAAGGGCTCATGTGCTTAGGTTAGGCCCACCTGGATAATCTCTATTTATTAATATTGTCTGAGTCATATAACACAACACAATCACCCATCATCTTCACAGCGCTGCGGATTATGTGGGGTATATAGACTAGGGGCGGGAAATCTTGGGAGAACATCTTAGATTCTGCCTACCACAGGTACTTTTACTGCTATTTCTTCAAGTTCAGTGATCTTTTCTTCTGCAGCATCATATCTGTTATTAATCCCATCTAGTATATTTTTCATCCAGATGTTGTGTTTTTTAATCTCTAAAAGTCCCATTTGGGTATGTTTAATATCTCCCATTTCTATCCTCACAATGGTCATGGTTTCTTTTTTTTTTTTTTTCTTGAGGAAGATTAGCCCTCGGCTAACTGCTGCCAATCCTCCTCTTTTTGCTGAGGAAGAATGGCCCTGAGCTAACATCCATGCCCATCTTCCTCCACTTTATATGTGGGATGCCTGCCACAGCATGGCTTGATGAGCAGTGCCATGTCCGCACCCAGGATCTCAACTGGTGAACCCTGGGCTGCTAAAGCGCAACACCCGTACTTAACCACTGCACCACTGGTTTAGCCTCTTCCTCTCCCTTCTTAAATATGGACCATATTTATAATAACTGTTTCAACATCTTTGCCAATTCCGTCATGTTTTTCATTTCTGGTTCTGGGTGGTTGTTTTTTTTAGTCAAATTTCTCCTGGTTATAGGTAATATTTTCTACTCCTTTGCATGCATGATGATTCTTGATTGGATGTGAATCAATCAAGAACGATTTGTAAATTTTACATTTTGATGTAAAATGTCAATTTTACATTTTTTCATGTTTGATTTTGTCATATTCCTTTAAATAGTATTGGAGTTTGTTCAGGCACTGTTAAGTTACTTGGAATCAGTTGGATCCTTCCAACCTTTGTTTTTAAGCTTTGTCAGGGCAAGTTGAGAGCTGCTTCAGTCAAGGGATAATTTAGCCCTACAACACACTTTCGAGATGGCACACTTTTAAGGATTCTACACAGTGCCCCATATATTACAAAGCCTTTCCACTCAGGCTTGTGTAACACAAACCATTCCCAGCCGTGTGTGAGCTCTGGGAATTGTTAGGCCTTCTCATTTCCAGTGGTTCCTTTACTGGCTTTGGGTAGTTTCCTTTTACACATACAAAGAGTCGTACTCAGCCAAATACTTCAGAGTATTTCTCTGAAGATCTCCAGAACCCTCTCTTTCTTCCTCCCTCAGTATCTCCCTCCTTTCTGGCAATTAGTCTTGAAAATTCTGCTTGCCTTGGCCAATATGTGCTTTTCAGCTCAGCAAGACTTCTGGGGTCTGTTTGGGTTCCCAGCAAATTGTACTGAAGCCTGGAAACTACCTCTGGGCCACAAACTGGTGCAATTGTGGGGCTGACCTTGTTTATTTCCTTTCTCTCAGAGATCACAAACCTGCTCTGCCTGTTCTCCAATGTGTGAAAATAGTTGTTTCATATATTTTGTCCATTTTTCTAGTTGTTTAAGGTGAGAGAATAAATATGGTCCCTGTTACTCCATCTTGGCTGGTAGTGGAATTCTTTTGATGAAACCAAAATAAATATAGAATTGTACTTTTAAGAAACTTTTAGAATATAGCATAATCTTTATTTTAGGTCTAATTAAACAGTGACTAGTCTACTTCTCAGATTTAGAACAAGTGCTAGGAATTAGGATGCAGTTGTTTTCCACTTCTTAAATAGAAAGGAGTTCACAAAGGAAGAGGGTTTTTATGGGAGGTTTTTGAAAGAGAGTGGAAAAAATGTTAAGGAGCGCATGGAAGAAGATAGCATGTCAGGGGATTTGTTGGGTTAGCTGGGTTCATTGATTCAGCAAGTATTCCCTCAAAAAACATTTTTGCCAAGTAGTATTATCCTGGCTTTCCCACAGGCTAGAGCCAACCAAGGAGCAGGTGTAGCCAAGTGCAGCTGGAAACTTTTGGCTACCAGGTGCTCCCCTTGTGCTGAGGAGCTGCTGTGATGGCCTCCCTCTTTTAATCCTTTGGACGCCCATTTTAAACTTCCAGCACCATCATTAGATCCCAGCAAGACAGTTTCCTGTCCTGAGCCCTGTGCTTTAGACACCTGTATTTCACAAACACAGAAAACATAAATTTATTAAAGAACACATAATGTCCTCTGTCACCGGCATCCAGAGTTCTGCTCTGGGGTAGTACAACCTGTGGTGTTACACTCTCGGGGCTAATACTGTTCAGGACCCAGGGAAACACTTATCCATATCTTTCGCTCAAAGTCCTTTTAAACAACAGGTGATGGCATCTGAATGCCCTGAAGGTCTATGTGTTCTGCCACTGCAGACATTGGAGACGGACACCACTTTGGCATGAGCATTTGAATAACAGAAATGATTAGTAAAGAGAAGTCAAATTAGTTAATTGTTGACTGCCTCCTCTCAGATAAGTTGAATGCAATAGATTCTTGCATGATGAAATACAATTTCTCAGTAGTGTTAAATGTCCATATTCTTGCTTCTTCTCATGTTCCAATCTGTGGTTCCAGAGCATAGTCTTCATGACAATTGCATATGGTAGCCAAGGAACAGTTTGCAATATTAACTCATATTGTTTTTAAATTTGTATATATGTAGGCCTAGATGTAATCTGAGTAAAATGCCATACCGATTCTTTATATTCTCAACTAAATGGATACTGAGTGCTAGAATATTGGGCCAGTTTGGGTTTTCCAGGAAGCAGATGTCAAGACAGAGTCAGAAGAGTGAAAGAGATTTATTTGGGGAAAAGCCTGTGAAAGATAAAGGGAAGAGGGAGCAAGAGTGGGCAGGAAAAGCCTTCAGAGACAATGCAGGTCTGATACTCGGGAAAGAAGAGAGGGAAGGATGCTTGTGTAGGAGGAGCCTCAGATGGCAACACAACTCTGAGAAAGTCTTCACCAGCTCAGTAGGGATCTCTGGTGCACAAACTGCCAGTAGAGGAGTCCTGCATTGAGCAGAAATGGCTAAGCCTTCATCGCCCTGCCATGTAGCCTCTAACTGAGAGCGTCCTGGGGAAAGCATAGTCTCAGCTTGAACACTGAGGCAAACACTTGAAGGCACTGTGGCTGGAGGCCATAGATAACTGCACCATTTGTGGCCATTTTTCTCTTTGAAGGGAGATCTGAGAGGCTCACTTCCATGGCTGGCAAAAATTATGAATAATTTTATTTTTATAAAAAGATGTAGGGGCCAGCCCCATGACTGAGTGATGAAGTTCACGCATTCCACTTCAATGGCCCAGGGTTTTGCTGGTTTGGATCTTGGACACGGACACGGCACTGCTCATCAGGCCATGTTGAGGAAGCATCCCATATAGCACAACCTAAGGCACTCACAACTAGAATATACAACTAAGTGCCAGGGGGGCTTTGGGGAAAAGAAGAAGAAGGAAAAAAAAAAAAGATTGGCAACAGATGTTAGCACAGGTGCCAATCTCTAAAAAAAAATGTAATGAGATTTAATAATATTTTCAAAAAAATTAAAACATTGGAGTGACGTCAGCATCATGGCATAGTGAACTTGCCCAGGACTTTCTCCCTTCCAACATACAACAAAAAGTGACATCCATACTCTGACAAAGGACATCCTGACATAATACAAAAACCTTGGAGAGGCACACAGCCACATGATGGAGGGCGGAGAGGCTAGAGCCCCCCTTGGAAGAGCTGGAACAGGGTAAGAGAGAACTTTGCTCCCTCCCCTAAAGACTGCGATCAGGGCTGTGGGAGGATCTGTGAGGGAAGGAGTGAGGAGGAGATGCTCATTCGTGGGATGACCAAGGACTCCCTAGGGCCCTTGCAGGGTAGAGGGAAGCTCTCTAATGGGGCAAAAGCTTCAATGGGGGGTGATGTCATCAAGCCAATACCCAAGGAGACCACATACTGAGAGCTGATCGAGAAAACTCCGAGAGCACGCAGGAGAAAACGCCCCTCCCCCACCTGCCCCACGCTGCTCCAGCTCCTGGGATCTCAGCTGAAGGCGGAGGGCTCAGAATATGTGGCTCTTGGCCCCCACCCAGTGGTGATAGGAGGTAACTGCAACCAAATAATATCAGAATGAGAAAGACCCGACATTCCAACGTCAGACACTATATCAAATCTCCAGACCAGAGAGAAAACAACAAGCACCCAGAACTCAGTCCTGAGGACACAGAAATATATAAGCTAAATGACAATGAATTCAAAATAGCTATCATCAAAAAACTCAACAAGGTAAAAGAATGTAGAGAAACTTTTCAGTGAGTTCAGGAGCTACTTCACAAAAGAGATTGAAACTATAAAGAAGAATCAATCAGAAATATTAGAGATGAAAGACACAATGGAAGAGATAAAACAAAATACGGAGTCCCTGAATGCTCAAGTGGACATCATAGATGAGCATATCAGCATAGTCGAAGATAGACATGTTGAGATGCTCCAGTCAGAGGAGTAGAGAGAACTAAGACTAAAAAGAAATGAAGTAAGTCTCCGAGAAATATCCAACTCAATGAGGAAATGCAACATAAGAATTATAGGTATTAAAGAGGATGAAGAGAAGGAAAATGGCGCAGAAAGCATTTTCAAAGAAAGAATAGCAGAGAACTCCCCAAATCTAGGGAAAGAGAGGGAAATACATGTGGAAGAGGCTTCCTGATCTCCTAGATTTGTCAATGTAAAAAGACCTACTGCAAGGCATATAGTAGTAAAATTGGCAAAAATGAATGACAAAGAAAGAATACTCAGGGCAGCAAGGCAGAAGAAAATAAGCTACAAAGGAACCCCTATCAGGCTTTCAGCGGATTTCTCTGCAGAAATCTTACAAGCTAGGAGAGAATGGAATGACATATTCAAATCTTTAAAAGACAGGAATCTTCAGGCAAGAATACTCTATCCAGAAAAAATATCCTTCAGATATGAGGGAGAAATTAAATCTTTCCCAGACAAACAAAAGCTAAGGGACTTCATAGCCATGAGATCCACCCCTACAAGATATCCTCAAGAAGGCCCTCATACCTGAAAAAAGACAAAAAGGGAGAAAGGGGTCACAAAACACAGAGTAAAGAAATAAATAGGTAGACAGAATCAGAATAGGATAGCAAATATTCAACTATAGCATTAGGCTAAAGGGAAGGAAAACACCAAAAACAAAGACAATCTTGTCACTTTAACCACAAACTCACAACACAAGTTGGAATAAGATATGAGAAAAACAACTCAGGAAAGGAAGAGGAAAGGGACTGAATCGGTTTAGACTAAGGAAATAAGAGGCCATCAGAAAAGGGACTATCTTATACACGAGATTCTGAATACACACCTCAGGGTAACCACTAAACAAAAAAGCAGAACAGAGACACAAAAAATAAATAAGGAAAAACCAAGGAAACACATCATAAAAACTACATAATTTAATGGGTAGACCAACACACACAGGATGATAAACAAAGGAAATGCAGGAAAACCAGAAAATGAATGATAAAATGACAGCATTAAGCCCTCATACATCAATAATCACCCTAAACATAAATGGATCGAATTCTCTAGTAAAAAGACACAGAGTGGCGAGATGGATTAAACAACAAGACCCAACAATTTGTTGCCTCCAGGAAACACATCTCAGCTCCAATGACAAAGACAGGCTCAGAGTGAAGGAGTGGAAGATGATACTCCAAGCTAATGGCAAACAAAAGAAAGCAGGTGTCACAATACTTATAGCCAACAAAGTAGACTTCAAGATACGACAGGTAAAGAGAGACAAAGAGAGGCAGAATATAATGATCAAAGGGACACTCCATCAAGAAGAAATAACACTTATAAATATCTATGCACCCAACACAGGAGCACCAAAGTTCATAAAGCAACTACTAACAAACCTAAAAGAAGATATTAATAATAACACATTAATAGTAGGGGACCTCAACACTTCACTCACATCAATGCATAGGTCGTCCAGACAGAAAATCAACAAGGAAACAGTGTAATTAAATGAAAAGCTAAACCAGTTGACTTAATAGACATATGTAGAACATTCCATCCAAAAACAGCAGAATACACATTCTTCTCAAGTGCACACAGAACAGTCTCAAGGATAGACCATATGCTGGGAAACAAGGCAACCTTCAGTAAATTTAAGAAAATTGAAATAATAACAAGCATCTTTTATAATCATAATGCTATACAGCTAGAAATTAATTACAAGAAAAAAGCTGAGAAAGGGACAAAGATGTGGAGACTAAACAACATGCTATTGAACAAGCAATGGATCATTGAAAAAATTAAAGGGGAAATCAAAAAATGCCTGGAGACAAATGAAAATGATAAGATACCATACCAACTCATATGGGATGCAGCAAAAGCCGTATTAACAGGGAAATTCATCGCAATACAGGCACACCTTAACAAACAAGAAAAATCTCAAATAAACAATCTCAAATTACACCTAACTGAATTAGAAAAAGAAGAACAAACAAAGCCCAAAGTCAGTAGAAGGAGAGAAATAATAAAAATCAGAGCAGAGGGGCCCTCCCTGTGGCTGAGTGGTTAAGTTCACACTCCGCTTTGGCGGCCCAGAGTTTCATCAGTTCAGATCCTGGGCAGGGATGTGGCACTACTCATCAGGCTGTGTTGAGGCAGCGTCCCACACGCCACAAGTAGAATGACCCACAACTGAAAATATACAACTATGTACCAGGGGGCTTTGGGGAGAAAAAGGAAAAGAAAATCAGAGCAGAAATAAATGCTATTGAAATGAAAAAGGCAGTAGAAAGGATCAATGAAACAAAGAGCTGGTTCTTTGAGAAGATAAATAAAGTTGACAAACCCCTAGCCAGAACTTACAAAGGAAAAAAGAGAGAAAGCTCAAATAAACAAAATCAGAAATGAAAGAGGAGAAATAACAACAGACTCCACAGAAATACAACGGATTATAAGAGAATACTATGAAAAACTATATGCCAACAAAATGGATAACCTAGAGGAAATGGGTAAATTCTTAGACTCTTACAACCTCCCAATGATAAGTCAAGAAGAAGCAGACAACCTGAACAGACCAATCACAAGCAAAGAGATTGAAACAGCAATCAAAAGCATCCCAAAGAATAAAACCCCAGGACCAGACAGCTTTCCTGGGGAATTCTACCAAACTTTCAGAGAGGATTTAACACCTATACTTTTGAAGCTATTCCAAAAAATTAGGGAGGATGGAACACTTCCTAACACATTCTACGAGGCCAACATCACTCTGGTACCAAAGCCTGACAAGGACAGCATGAAAAAGGAGAACTACAGGCCACTATTGCTGAGGAACATAGATGCAAAAATTCTAAACAAATTTTGGCAACCCGAATTCAGCAATACATCAAAAGGGTCATACATCACCATCAAGGGGGATTCACACAAGGAACACAGGGATGTTCAACAGCTGCAAAACAATCAATGTGATACCCCACATCAACAAATTGAGGAATAACAACCACATGATCATCTCAATAGATGCAGAGAAAGCATTTGACAAGATCCAACAGCACTTATGATAAAAACTCTGAACACAATGGGGATAGAAGGAAATTACCTCAACATAATAAAGGCCATATACGACAAACCCACAGCCAACATCATACTCAATGGGCAAAAACTGAGCACCATCCCCCTGAGAACAGGAATGAGACAAGGATGCCCTCTATCACCACTCTTATTCAACATAGTACTGGAAGTTTTGGCCAGAGCAATTAGACAAGAGAAAGGAATAAAAGCAATCCAAATAGGGAGTGAAGAAGTGAAACTCCCGCTGTTTGCAGATGACATGATCTTATACATAGAAAACCCCAAAGAAACCATTGGAAAACTATTAGAAATAATCAACAACTACAGCAAAGTTGCAGGGTATAAAATCAACTTACATAAATCTGTAGCATTTCTATACTCTTACGACGAACTAACAGAAAAAGAACTCAATAACACAATATCATTCACAATCACAACAAAAAGAATAAAATACCTTGGGGTAAATTTAACTAAGGAAGTGAAAGACCTATACAACGAAAACTACAAGACTTTCCTGAAAGAAATTGATGATGAAATAGAGATGGAAAGACATTCCATGCACATGGATTGGAAGAATAAACATAGTTAAAATGTCCATACTACCTAAAGCAATCTACAGATTCAACACAATCCCAATCAGAATCTCAAGGACATTCTTCATGGAAATAGAACAAAGAACCCTAAAATTCATTTGGGGCAAGAAAAGACCCTGAATTGCTAAAGCAATCCTGAGAAAAAAGAACAAAGCTGGAGGCATCACAATCCCTGACTTCAAAACATACTACAAAGCTACAATAATCAAAACAGCATGGTACTGGTACAAAAACAGGTGCACAGATCAATGGAACACAATTGAAAGCCCAGAAATAAAGCCACACATCTACGGACAGCTAATCTTCGACAAAGGAGCTGAGGGCATACAATGGAGAAAAGAAAGTCTCTTCAACAAATGGTGCTGAGAAAACTGGAAAGCCACATGTAAAAGAATGAAAATTGACCATTCTTTTTCACTATTCACCAAAATAAACTCAAAATGGATGAAAGACCTAAAGGTAAGACCTGAAACCATAAGGCTTCTAGAAGAAAATATAGGCAGTACACTCTTTGACATCAGTATTAAAAGATCTTTTCGGACACCATGTCTTCTCAGACAAGGGAAATAATAGAAAGAATAAACAAATGGCACTTCATTAGACTAAAGAGCTTCTTCAAGGCAAGGGAAAACAGGATTGAAACAAAAACACAACCCACTAATTGGGAAAAAAATATTAGCAAGTCATATATCTGACAAAGGGTTAATCTCCATAATATATAAAGAACTCACACAACTCAACAACAAAAAATCGAACAACCTGATCAAAAAATGGGCAGGGGACATGAACAGACATTTCTCCAAAGAAGATATATGGATGGCCAAGAGCACATGAAAAGATGCTAATCATCACTGACCATCAGGGAAATGCAAATCAAAACTACACTAAGATATCACCTTACACCCATTAGAATGGCAAAAATAACCAAAACAAAAAAATGACAAGTGTTGGAGAGGTTGTGGAGAAAAAGGAATACCCTCATACACTGCTGTGGGAATGCAAACTGGTGCAGCCACTATGTAAAACAGTATGGAGACTTCTCAAAAAATTTAAAAATAGAAATACCATATGACCCAGCCATCCCACTACTGAGTATCTATCCAAAGAACTTCGAATCAGCAATTTCAAAAGTCCCATGCACTCCTATGTTCATTGCAGCATTATTTACAATAGTCAAGATGTGGAACCAACCTAAGTGTCCACCAACTGGTGATTGGATAAAGAAGATGTGGTGTATATATACGATGGAATACTATTCAGCCATAAAAAAGAATAAAACTGTCCCATTCTCAACAACATGGATGGACGTTGAGGGTATTATGTTAGGTGAAATAAACCAGATAGAGAAAGACAATCTCTGTATGACTCCACTCACATGTGGAAGTTAAACATGTAGACAAAGAGAACAGATTAGTGGCTTCCAGGGGAAAGGCAGGGGTGGGGAGTGGGCACAAAGGATGAAGGGGCGCACCTACAACATGACTGACAAACAATAATGTACAGCAGAAATTTCACAGGTTGTAAACTATCATAATCTCAATAAAAATGTTTAAAAAATAAAAAAATAAATACATGGGAAAAAAGAGTGGCGAGAGTGGGCACACTTGCCTTGTTTCTGTTTTCAGAGGGATGGCTTTCAGTTTTTCCCCATTGAGTATGATGTTGGCTGTGGGTTTGTCATATATGGCCTTTATTATGTTGAGGTACTTTCCTTCTATACCCATTTTATTGAGAGTTTTTATCATAAGTGGATGTTGGATCTTGTCAAATGCTTTCTCTCCGTTTATTGATATGATCATGAGGTTTCTATTTCATTTTGTTAATGTGGTGTATCACAACGATTGATTTGTAGATGTTGGACCATCCCTGCATCACTGGTTATAAATCCCACTTGATCACACTATATGATCCTTTTAATGTACTGCTGTGTTGGTTTGCTATATTTTGTTGAGGATTTTTTGCATCTGTGTTTGTCAGTGATATTGGCTTGTACTTTTCCTTCTTTGTGTTGTCCTTGTCTGGCTTTGGGATCAGGGTGATGTTGGCCTCATAGAATGTTTTAGGAAGTGTTCTGTCTTTTTCAATTTTTTGGAATAGTTTGAGAAGGATAGGTACTCAATCTTTGCATGTTTGGTAGAACTCTCCTGAGAAGCTGTTTGGTCCTGGACTTTTACTTTGGGGGAGGTTTTTGATTACTGTTTTAATCTCTTTACTTGTGATTGGTCTATTCAGATTCTCTATTTCTTCTTGATTCAGTTTTGGGAGGTTGTATGAGTCAGAATTTATCCATTTCTTCTAGATTGTCCAGTTTTTTGGCATACAGTTTTTCATAGTATTCTTTTATAATCCTTTGTATTTCTGTGGTATCCATTGTAATTTCTCCTCTTTCTTTTATAATTTTATTTATTTGAGCCTTCTCTCTTTTTTTTTAGTGAGTTTGGCTAAGGGCTTATCAGTTTTGTTTATCTTCTCAAAGAACTAGCTCTTAGTTTCATTGATCCTGTCTACTGTTTTTTGGTTTCTATTTCATTTATTTCTGCTCCAATTTTTACTATTTCACTCCTTCTGCTGACTTTGGGCTTTGGTTGTTGAAAGGAATAAAAGGAATCCAAATAGGGAGTGAAGAAGCGAAACGCTTGCTGTTTGCAGATGACATGATCTTATACATAGACAATCCCTCCAAAATCCATTGGAAAACTAATAGAAATAATTAACACTACAGTAAAGTTGCAGGGTACAGAATCAACTTACAAAAATCAGTTGCTTGTCTATATCCCAACAACAAACTTACAGAAAGACAACTCAAGAATACAATTCCATTTGCAATCTCAACTAAAAGAATAAAGTACATAGGAATAAATTTAACCAAGGAGGTAAAGGACTTATACAATGAAAATTATAAGACATGACTGAGAGAAATCGATAATGACATAAAGAGATTCCTTGCTCATGGATTGGAGGAATAAACATAGTTAAAATGTCCACACTACCCAAAGCAATCTACAGATTCAATGCAATCCCAATCAGAATCCCAATGACATTCTTCATGGAAATAGAGCAAAAAAACCTAAAATTCATATGGGACAACCAAAGACCCCAAATTGCTAAGGCAATCGTGTGAAAAAAGAACAAAGCTGGAGGTATCACAATCCCTAACTTCAAAATGTACTACAAAGCCATAGTGATCAAACCGGCATGGTACTGGTATAAAAACAGGCACACAGATCAATGGAACAGAACTGAAAGCCCAGAAATAAAACCACACATCTACAGACGGCTAATCTTCGACAAATGTGCCAAGAACATACAATGGAGAAAAGATAGTCTCTTCAATAAATGGTGTTGGGAAAACTGGACAGCCACATGCAAAAGAATGAAGGTAGACTACTGTCTCACACCATACACAAAAATAAACTCAAAATGGATGAAAGACTTGAAGATACTTCCTGAAACTATAAAACTCCTGGAAGATAATATCGGTAGTAAACTCCTTGACATCGAACTAAAAAGGATCTTTTCAAATAACTTGTCTTCTCAGACAAGGGAAACAAGAGAAAAAAATACACAAGTAGGAGCTCATCAGACTAAAGAGCTTCTGCACAGCAAAGGAAACTAGAATCAAAACAAAGAGACAACCCACCAATTGGGAGAAAATATTTGCAAATCATACATCTGACAAGGGGTGAATCTCCATAATGTAAAAGGAACTCACATAACTGAACAATGAAAAAGCAAACAGCCTGATCAAAAAATGGGCAGAGGATATGAAGAGACATTTTTCCAAAGAAGGTATACAGATGACCAGTAAACACACGAAAAGATGTTCAACATCACTAATCATCAGAGAAATGCAAATCAAACCTACACCAAGACACCACCTCATACCTGTTAAAATAGCTATAATCACTAAGACAAAAAATAACAAATGTTAGAGAGGGTGTGGAGAAAAGGGACCCTCATACCCTGCTGGTGGGAATGCAAACTGGTGCAGCCACTATGGAGAACAGTAGGGAGATTCCTCAAAAAACTAAAAATAGAACTACCATAAAACCCAGCTATCCCAGTACTGGGTATCTACCCAAACAACTTGAAATCAACAATCCAAAGTAACATATGTACCTCTATGTTCGCTGCAGCACTATTCACAATAGTTAAGACATGGAAACAATCCAAGTGCCCATTGACTGATGATTGGATAAAGAAGATTCCGTATATACATATATATGTATATACAATGGAATACTACTCAGCCATAAAAAAGACAAGTTCATTCCATTTTCAATAACATGGAAGGACCTGGGGGGAATTATGCTAAGTGAAATAAGCCAGACTGAAAAAGACAAACACCAGATGATTTCACTTATATGTGGAATATAAACAAATACACGGACAAAGAAAACAGTTCAGTGGTTGCCAGGGGAAAGGGGGTTGGAGGTGGGCAATGGGGGTGAAGGGGAGCACCTACGTGGTGACAGTCAAGTGACAATGTACAACTGAAATCTCACATTGATGTAAACCATTATGAACTCAATAAAAAAATTAAAACATCTCTTATTTACATAATTTTGATTTAAAATTTTGATGATCATGCTGCAACATGAATGAAACTTGAGGATGTTATGCTGAGTGAAATAAGCCAGTCACAAAAAGAAAAATACTGCATGACACTCAATAATACACTTATATTAAGTACCTAAAGTAGTCAGTCTCTTGGAAAGTACAACAGTGGTTGCCAGGGGCTGAGGGGAGCTGTTCAATGGGCATAGAGTTTCAGTTTTGCAAGATGAAAGTGTCCTAGAGATCTGTTCCACAACAAGGAGCATATAGTTAACAATGCTGTACTGGACACTTAAAAATGGTTAGGATGGTAAGTTTTATGTTCTGTGTTTTTTACTGCAATAAAAAAGTTTTGAAAATCATTCATTATAATTTATATTTTGTCTGTTCTTTTTTTTTTCTTTTCTCTTTTTTTTTGTTGAGGAAGATTTGCCCCAAGCTAACATCCACTGCCAATCTTCCTCTTTTTGTCTGTGAGCCACCACCACAGCATGGCCACTGATGGATGAGTGGGCCGCTGAAGCAGAATGCACCGAACTTAACTACTGGGCCACCGGGGCTGGCCCTTGCCTTTTCATTCTAATATTGAAATTAATATTTAATATTGCAATATTGTTCGGTGTGTGAGTTCCTTTTACATTATGGAGATTAACCCCTTGTGAGATATATGATTTGCAAATATTTTCTCCCAATTGATGGGTTGTCTCTTTGTTTTGATTCTAGTTTCTTTTGCCTTGCAGAAGCTCTTTAGTCTGATGAACTCCCACTTATTTTTTCTCTTGTTTCCCTTGTCTGAGAAGACATAGTATTTGAAAAGATCCTTTTTAGTTTGATGTCAAAGAGTGTACTACCGATATTATCTTCCAGGAGTTGTATAGTTTCAGGACATATCTTTAAGTCTTTGATCCACAAAAATAAAAAATAATTTTCATTTATACTCTGACCCTAGGACCCATGAACATCAAGATCTGCTGAGCTTCCATTTCTCTGAGATCTAGGCCTCTCTGCCCTAAGTGTAGCAATCTGACCCTAATGGCCTCTTTTTATGCCCACTTTGTTTCAGAAATCTGATTCTCAAGTGTAAGTTGTCCCAGTTGATTTAAAACAGTGGCAGAACCCCGTCCCCTGGGTCAAGCAGACAGAGAGAAGGGTAAAGTGGAAGGAATGAAGTCTCATGGGGGCAGAGCAAGGAGACTGGTACAACATTTGCTGTAAATGTTGCCAAGATTGCAACCAGCAATGAAGAGTGGGCATTAGAAGGCAGGAAAAGTATCTCGTCTTCAGAGGAAATTAAACAGTGAACTTAATTACAGCCCATAACTGACATACCTGGTTTTTCATTTGCCTCAAAGAGAAAATTCACATAACTGACCCACTCTTAAGACAGTTTCAGCTGTCAAGTTAAGATGTCGAACAGAACAGAGTATGCTCAGAAATATTAACTGGAAACCTTGAACTCATTCTCAAGCTTTTCATTAAATCAGACTCACCTGGCTCTTTGTGCTCTTTTCAAAAGGCTAAATGCTTGGCAGGTGGTGTAGGTATTTGGGGAAATTTTAGAATTGCATATATTGGAGCAAATTAGTTGTGTCCAAAAGTGGTGTTATTGGGATCACCGAATTACTATGTTATTGTGTGAATGAATACAAAATAACAGGCCTGGCTGTGCAGCATCCAGGTGGCAGCACTTCCAAGTTGTTTGGCTTTGGAATAGTCAGTTAGCCTCTCTGTGCTTTGCATTCCTCATCCATAGCAAGGTGGGATAATGATAATTCTTCTCTCATTAGACTACTATGAGGATTAAATGAGATTATGCATGTGAATAAAATACTAGAACAGGGCCTGGCATATTCCAAGCATTCAAATATTATTTATAATTATTGACTCTTTATCTGTGTGTATTTTTTTTCTTTTTAAAGATTGGCACCTGAGTTAACATATGTTGCCAATCTTTTTTTTCCCTTTTTTCTTCTTCTTCCCCTCAAAGCCCCACAGTACATAGTTGTATATTCTAGTTGTGAGTGCCTCTGGTTGTGCTATGTGGGATGCTGTCTCAGCATGGCCTGACGAGTGGTGCCATGTCTGTGCCTGGGATCCAAACTAGTGAAACCCTGGGCCACCGCAGCAGAGAGCCCGAACTTAACTACTCGGCCATGGGGCTGGCCCCTATCCTTGTGTATTTGCTCCCCTCTAAGCTTAGCCAGCTGCCTTGCAAAATGTGCTCATTAGGAGAGTGTTGAGTGGATTGAACTCATCGCCACTGATATTGAACCTGAAGTGAGTTATCTCACCTGTTGCATAGCAAGTCAATCTCTGACACTGGGTGTAGTGGAAGAAAGTAGGAATTTTATTGTTGCGCAGTGCTGAGAAAGGAGAAAGGGCAGCTAATGCTGAAATCCCAAATTCCCCAAAAAGCTAAAAGGAAGGCTTTTTGTTTGGGGTTTTAGGTAGGGGAGGGGGAGCATATGGCCTTGTTGGTGGGAGCTTTTACACCAGCCTGTAGCTCCTTGCAGGGAGGAGATAATGAATCCAGGTGGTTGTCCTTGGCCATTTGTCTCCATGGTGTATAGTGGATTCTGGAGCCAGGAAGCCAAGGTGTAAGCAGGAAATGACTGTTTTGTGTTTTTTTGTTTTTTTTTTTTAGGAAGATTAGCCCTGAGCTAACTGCTGCCAATCCTCCTCTTTTTGCTGAGGGAGACTGGCCCTGAGCTAACATCCATGCCCATCTTCGTCTACTTTATACGTGGGATGCCTACTACAGCATGGCTTGCCAAGCGGTGCCATGTCCAAACCCAGGATCTGAACTGGCAAACCCTGGGCCCCCGAAGCGGAATGTGCGCATTTAACCGCTGTGCCACTGGGCCGGCCCCAACTGTTTTGGTTTTAACCCCATTTATGCTGGGTTTAATGTAGGGAAACTGATATCAGCGCCGGTATCACCACTACAAATTATTAAAATAAAACAGCTCAAGGATCCTGTGACAATGGCAGTGGGTCAAGCTTGCACTGAAAGACAAGTATTAGATTAGAGTGGACAGTCCATTTTAAATCACTGTTGTAAACCTACCATGTAGGTTTCGAAATGATTCTTCTAAAGGGCATACAAGGAGTTTATTTTTCATGATTGCTCTTAAAAGATGCTACAGACACCATGAAAAATGAGGAAAAGAAGTGGAAGGCAAGAGTTCTTGGAAGAATGTGAGATTGAAGATACTACTTGCCAAGGAGTTTTGGTCTTGTTTCCTTATATTTCAAAATTGTGTCCCACAGGGTCTCAATAACGACATCCTAAAGTTGGTTGAGGAGCTGATAAGAAAAGCGAATGGTTCTCTCTGGTATGCCACTGCTTCTGCTCTGCTACTAGCCACCATTCACCCCCAAAGGCCAAGGAGCCATGGGACCAGAAACCCTCATATCTCCTTGGAATTCCAAATTGGTAATATCAACAGGGAATATGGGAATTTAGAGGCCTTGAAAATAAGTTGAAATAATAAAATTCTATTTGGCCTTTTAGATTTGCTAAGATTTCTTTCTTCCATTCTGGCCAACCTCATTATGCCTTAGAAGCCAGAATCCTTCCTATGTCCTCCCCACCCCCACCCCCAGGAGTCAATTCTGGACATTTGTCTTCCTTGAGATGCAGACCTAAGGAGAACAAGGCCTGTGATAGCAATTCCATCCTTGCCTGCTTCTCAGTCCACCTTTGAGTTCCAGTTCTATGTCTGCAGAATATTCTCTCCTTGACACTGGACATTTAAAGGGAGAGGGAGCTCCCCAGAAGGGAATGGCCTAGTGTGTTAGGTTTAGGATAACTGTCTCTCCTCAAAGATACCTAGGAGTAATTTTGACTCAAAGGTTCCTAAGACAAAACTCGCCACCCTCTAACACTCACACAATGGCTGGTGTACCATCTGGAAGCACACATAATGACTGCTACCCTGAGGCAGACCACAGCTATCAAAAGGGAACCCTTCTGCCTCTGTCAGACACAACATCTCAGGTTCCTTCCACTCGCTCATTTATCAGGGCTTCAAATCTCCTTCCTCTCCTGTTTGCAATTCTTATATTACTTGGGGGCCACTTGTCTCTGCAACTAAGGCCCATAGAATGAAATATTTGACCCCTCCAAGTGTGGTGTGACAGGTCCAGGTGGGTAAGTGATGACCAGTGAAGCAGATTATTTCTACTTAAGAAGTTTCTGGAGAAAACCTAGACTATACTCAATAAATACTTTATTGACTCTTAGGATGGCTGAAGTGTCCAAGTCATCATTTTAATCTTTCCCACTTTGAAGTTCTAGCAAGAACTTGATGTCTCCCTGCTCTTATCCTCTGACTTTAATTAAAAGGCTTCTCCATCTGCCCCCAAATCCTGCCTAAGAATCCAACATCCGCAGCCTGCCTATCAACCTTATGATAGCCAGTAGACTCTTCTCACCTGCTGGCTACAGACATTCAAATTGTGTAACCAATTTATGAATTGAGCTGCCCTCCAATGCACCATGTTGGATTTTCTTTTCTGGCCCTGTGGACATCTTGGGAAAATGCCATCTGTTTCTGGTCTCTTTCAGTTATTGGAACAGTCTTATTTTCAGGTATTAAAAACTCCAGTCCTAATTAAGGCAAAATTTTACCTCCTAACCCCTCCCTGACCCTCTGTGCTCAGCCCAGGCCTGACCTGCAGTCCCACAGGCCAGCATGTGGAGGGTCACCTTTCCCTTCCCTACTCCCTGGCTCTTCCTCCTCCAGCATCCGGTTGTGGGCAAGGATTACAGAATCAGGACATCCTCCCCTTGAATTTAGTTGCTGCCGTTGGAAGTTCTCACCTGGATAGCAAACGCCCTTTGTTATGGAGAAGTCCAAGTGCTGGGCTTCGTCTCCTGAAGCATTTCTAAGGACACACGCTTCCCTCCATCCCACCAACGGCCTTCTAAGTACACTATTTTCTGGCCCAGGTACTGTACTTTGTGTCTGATTTCTTATGACTCCCTCTCATGTGCTATTCCAGGGTCCTCACCCGGGCTGTCTTCATCCCAACAGGTGTCCTTTGGTGATCTTATGAAGATTATGACTGTGTGATGCCCCTCTGCAATGTCAGTTTGGCCCATGGCAACCAAGCACCCTCATCCACCCTTGGGAGACGTGCTGCTTGCTTGCACCGTGCTTCTCTATTCTTGCAGCGGCAGCTCTAGCCAGTCCCTCTTCTTACAATCTTCCAGGTGAGAATCAAGTACCAATTTCTATGTTCTTCAGACTCTGGGGGACATGTGTCAAGCTGTCTTACTTTGGTCTCATGGCAGTCCCTTCACTGACCTCTCTCTCCCCCTAAAATGTTTAATTGTAAGCTGACACCTCCTTCAGTAGAGTCCTCTTTGATCAATCTCCTCGATAGTATTTCTTCATTGAGCTGTACTTTTAATATTTTTGTTGTTTGCTGCGTGTCTGCTAAACTTCGATAAAAAAATTTATTTAAACATTTTCAAATTAATTTTGCATTGACAGTTACACATCATCTTAGCTTCGAGTTGCTTAGCTACAACCTCTAACAAGTTTAGAAATATGCACATGTGTGTAGGGAGCATGCAAGGTCTTTACCCATGCAAGGACCTAACACAGGGTTCCTTTAAAGCAGTGGCAGCCATACTTATGTGACCTGGGGGTTCCTTTGCAATCACCATTAATCCATATAATGAGGCAACATCTCCGTACCCTGGAGAGTCTAACAGAGGAATTAGAGGTATTCAAGAGCTGCAAGCTGCATGTGAAAGAACTTTAGCAGCTAACGGACTTGTAATTTGATGATGAGAATAGTAGGGAATTTGTTTCTCTGTTTTATAACTTTAGACTTGTTGAACAGGTTTTTAAAAACTGAGACATATATGAACTTTTTTGTTGAAATCAAGAAGAGTCAGTTGAACTGAAGAACGAGCTAAATGGCTGAAAGGCGCTTCATCACCTCAAATAGAAATATATATATATACATATTTACATTTTGTCTTATTGCTCAAATACTAGGCGTAGTGACAAATACCTTAGACCTTTCGTATCTTGCCTCTCATTAATCCCTCCCTCAGAGAACATGTCTAACACTGAAAGAAACAAAAACTTCCCTTTTAGGAGATAATTCTGTATTTCTAGGTATTAGCAATTGTCTTAGCAATTGTTCTGTAAACCCTGTAGCCCACGCTGACTATTACAGATACCAATGGTGGTGTCAAGCTTTTGTTTGCCTTAGCCTAGTGCAACTCTTTTTATCTCAATGGATGACCTTGAAAGTCAAGCCACATCCTTGTTGTCATTGGGTGTTTCTTTTTTAAAGCAAGAAAGACTGTTAGAGAAGGTGACCTTCTGATGTAGATCTTCATGGTTTAACATGAGGCATAACAGCTGTGTTCTGTGAAATAAGCAACTTTTCCAAATAACGACCCTTATTCATCATTAAGATTTTCACAGGGAGGTAAAAATCGCACCGCTTAAAGTTAAAAATAGGTTAACCAAATTTGCAGACCACTCATTTTAGCATATTGTATTACTGTGCAATCCGAAAGGTAGAAAGACCCAGTCTAACAGCTTACAGAGGAGAATATAAGAATTGACGCCTAGGATGAAGGTTTTCTGATGAGTTACAAAACGGATTTCACTCACAGGGGCAAATCTCTCTTGTAATCCTGGAGGCATTGTTTTAAAAAAATGCACAGCTACTTTATGCACGATAGTTTTGGCATTTTATCAGCATGTAATTAAAATCCCTTTGTCTGAGGTTCTGGTTCTAAATTCTTGAACAGATAGAAGCCCAGAATGAACTGTGTTATGAATTTCAGAAAGAAGAAATTAATTTGACAACTGGTACAGCTCCGTCCCCGGGAGGGAGTGAGCAGTGCAGTGCTGCACTCTGTTGGGCTTCCGCGGAAACACACAGCATGCATTTTGTTTGCCAAAAAAATCTTCCCAAGGAAACATCTCCAATTGCTTCCCTGGGAATAATTTGGCTGCTTACTCAACAGAGAGACTCTTTTTCAACAGAAGACCAAGAGAAACACAATAAACTCAGAAATAGAAGAGAAAACAAAATAAGTCAAAACTCCTTTGGTGGGTCCTGAGTGTTTGTGTCCCCCCAAATTCCTGTGTTGAAGAACCCCTAAACCCCAATGTGATGGCACTTGGAGTGGGGTCCTTGGGAGATAATTAGGTCATAAGTGTGCAGCCCTCATGAATGGGATTAGTGCCCTTATAAAAGAAACGCTTTTTCTGCATCTGTTGAGATGATCACATGGTTTTTATCCTTAATTCTGTTAATGTGATGTATTGCACTTATTGATTTGTGTATGTTGAACCATCACTGATCCCAGTGATAAATCCCACTGGATCATGGTGTCTGATCCTTTCACTACGCTGTTGAATTTGGTTTGCCAGTATTTTCTCAAGGACTTTTGCATTCGGCTGGCACCTTGATCATGGACTTCCCAGCCTCCAGAACTGTAAGAAATAAACGTGATCTAGTTCTGGCCAATGAAATATAAGAGCAAGTTGGCTGAGGGAAAGATTTTCCTCCCTGATGAGAGCAAAAGTTGCAGGAGAAGAAAGTTACACTTGCCTACTCATGCCCCCTGCTGATTAAGCTGTTACGTGAGGTGGGCTGCCTAGAACCTGGCAGACATCTTGTCACCATCAGGTGTTAATTCTGTGGATGAAACCACTGAGCTGCTGACCACCCCTGGAAGAGCCTAGCTCTGATCTTGTTCCTTATGGTTTGAGCTTCTGGGGTCGAATATTCTGTTATTTGGAGCTAACTGCATTTCAGCTGCTACAGATGGTCTAAAGTCTGGGTAGGAGCTAACACTTCACACCTCTGCCTGGAGGAATATTAGAACTGGCCATTCTGCCTCCTATTAATTCTCTTAGTTGCTACTTTCATGGCTCAGCACTAAGAGTCCTAAGGATTATGGTTCAGTAAGGCTTGGGGATTGTAAAAGCAGCGTATATTTCCAACCTGAAGCTGGCCTCTAAAAGTATGGTTTCAGTGGCACCAAAATCTTCTACCCCGCATATAAAATAAAATAAAGTGAATTTCCTTATACCCTGCTTTCAGGTCTGAAATTCTATTGGTAGAGATTGACAGTCTCAGAGTTTTCAAGTCTTTTGTGTGTGTGTGTGTGTGTGTGTGTGTGTGTAAGATTACCCCTGAGCTAACATTTGCTGCCAATCTTCCTCTTTTTGCTGAGGAAGACTGGCCCTGAGCTAACATCCATGTCCACCTTCCTCTACTTTATATGTGGGACAACTGCCACAGCATAGCTTGACAAGCAGTGTGTAGGTCTGCACACGGGATCTGAACCAGTGAACCCTGGGCTGCCAAAGCAGAATGGGCGAACTTAGCTGCTGCACCGCTGGGCCGGCCCCCCAACAAGACTCTTTTCTACAAAAATCTCTCCCAAAAGAGTAGTTGAAGGGGGCCAACCCGGTGGCGCAGCGGTTAAGTTCACCCGTTCTGCTTCTCACATGTTAACTGACATGGAGAACTGAAAGATGAGGACAAATGAACAGAATCTTAGGATCTATGAGTTGGTAGGGATCATTGAGATCACCTAGCCTCACATCTTTATTTTGTAGATGAAAAATACTGTGGACTAGAGAGGTTCAATGCTTTACCCAGATAATGTCCCTGGTCTCCAGACTTCCAGCCCAGAGGATTTTATACTCTGTTGCCACCCCCAAAGTGTGTGAACAGCACATTTTAAATGCCTGGAGGAGTCTTGTTGCAATTTCTCTGTCTGGGTCTGGAATCTGTGGGCTTGAAGCTTCATTTGAATAGTAAGTATACTTTTGCAACTGGGGGGGGCAGGGTGAGCAGCATGAAAGGAGGAGCTGATGGACGCTGGAGGGAGCAGACACATGGCCACTGGCCTCAGGGTTCTGCTCTCTAGCTAGCGGAAAGGTCAGTTCCTTCTCTCACTCTTTCCACCTCCATCCTTACTTATCTTGTAGACTAAACACGTTTGTTTATAATCAACAACCCATTTAACATTTTGACATTTGTTAGCCCATTTAACAAATGTTATTGCCTGCTATATTTACTATAGGATCAAGTCTTTAAAGAAATCTATTTCTGAGATTTATAAAATTAGTCACTGCTATGTATATTTATTAAAGTTTCAGACTTTCTTTTTGTGGGATCGCCAAATAAAAATGTTTCTTAAAATGTTAGGTTAAATTACTCAGACATATTCCCTTATTTTTGTCAAGCATTTAAGGATCTATAAAGAAATGCATGCACCATTTAAAGAAATTCTGAGTTTTCATAAAAAAGCAAGAATTTGTTGCAGTGTCAACAGTAATCAGTCTCTGCTTTACACACACAGTTTTTAAACATATTCTTTCAAAAATCCACATTTGTGATTGTTTTGGTTGTTTATTTTTGCAGAGACATCTGTATAGTTCTATTTCAAACATTCCTAAGACCATAAATCTAGGAATGGTTTCTGTGCTCTCTTGCCCTCTGCTGGCTAAATTGAGACCTTCCTAAGAAGCATGTCAATCAGACACCTGATGGTCACCAATGCCCATCCTCTGTCCTGCCCTTTTTTCCTTTAAATTGAGGTAACCTTGGTTTATAACATTGTGTAGGTTTCAGGTATACAACATTGTAATTTGACATCTGCATACACTACAGTGTGCTCACCACCCAAAGTGTAGTTTCCATCCGTCACTGTATAATTGACCCCCATTACCCATTTTGTTCCCCCTACCGTCTTTCCCTCTGGTTGGGAATCTGTTGCTTGCTTCCATGAGTTTGAGGGGTTTTTTTCTTTTGTTTGTTTGGTTTGGTTTGGTTTCGCTTTGGTTTTTGTATTCCACGTATGAGTGAAATCATATGGTATTTGTCTTTCTCTGTCAGACTTATTTCACTTAGCATAATACCCTCAAGATCCATCCATGTTGTCACAAATGGCAAGATTTCATCTTTTTTTTATGGCTGAGTGTCCTGCTCATTTTTAGGTCCCTGTGGTAAAAACCTCTTTAACAATCTGTATGCCAAAGATAAAAATCTACCTTTAGACGCTCGCTTCTCATCAAGATATCCATGACCTGATGGCTCCAGCTCACGAGATCTGTCCATTCTCAAGCACCTTTTGTATTTACCCCTTGCATCCTATGACTAGCACTTTATTATATACTGTACTATTCCCAAATTGTCTCTACTGCATAATTTAATAGATATATCAGTGCGTAAATATAAGCTGTATCATTCTGTTTTGGTTATTAATTGCTTGGTGTTTGTCTTGTTTTCCCAGCGTGACTGTCAGTTCTCTAGGCCTTCAACCTCATCAACTGGATTCAAAAGAGGCCTGAGCTATGGAAACTAAGCCCTCACACACCCCTTAAACCTTCATGGGTTGATGAGGGGGCCCTATTTCTTGCTGTGACCCTGGCAGTCCCAGGCATCCTCCAGCCCACCTGCAGTGGTCAAAATGAAGCACACACACTCGGGTGAGGCCAGCCCTTCCGTGGGGGGCCTGGTGGAGGAGAGCAAGCCGGCTCACGGTCTTCCAGCTGTATTCCCCCACTCTCCTGCTGGTGGTGAACGCGCGCTGATGTTATTTAGGTTCTGCTACCACTGAGACCCTGCTGCTCTCCTCTCTTCCCTGTAATTCTCACGAGTCTGGGGTTCTGAGGGAGGCTCCAGAGTGACTGCTGCTCTTGGATTTCTACTTTCTATTTACATCTAAATTGTAATCTGTATTATTCTCTGTCTCCTAGTTATTCTGCAGGTACGAGCTTTAGCTTTTCTCTCTGTTTCTTTATTAATCTATACTTCCCCCCTCCTCCCCCAAAGGAAGGGTGTGTGGAGAGATTTGAATTTGGGTGGCTGGCATTATCATCCTATGGGAAAACTGCAGAAATTCTCTTCTGATTTCTTCGGAGTGTTTGTTTTGCGTTGTTTTCTCAGCGAGGTAGAAAACAAGACAATTAGCTGACTGAGGATGGGGGTGGAGAGGGGAGAGGTGTGAATAGCTGCCTGGAGGAGCTGGAGACTGAAAGACGGGGCAGTGTGACTGCCTAAGGGCATGAAGACACCACGTGAGGTCTGTGGTAATAAATTTAAAGTAAGACCAGTCAGCATGATCACGGGCTTTTCTCCAGCCATGTTCAGCTGCTTCCTGTTGTGGTTTACCAAATGAGTACAAAGAAATGTGCAAAACAGAGGAGGAGAACTTTAAAGCACTCCTGTGAAACACAAAAGCAGACTGAACAAATAGCAAGACATGCCATGCTCTTGGATTAGACAACACAGCAACAGGGAGATGCCAATTCTCCTCAAGTTAATATATACGTTTATTGTGATCACATTCAAAGAAGAAAACATTTTCAAAAAAGAAAATGGCCCTTAAATATCTGAAAAGCTATTTAGTCTTGCTTATATTAAAAGTGAATTAAAAAGTATTTAAGGGGCTGGCCCCGTGGCCAAGTGGTTAAGTTCGCGCGCTCCGCTGCAGGCGGCCCAGTGTTTCGTTGGTTCAAATCCTGGGCGCGGACATGGCACTGCTCATCAGACCACGCTGAGGCAGCGTCCCACATGCCACAACTAGAAGGACCCACAACGAAATATACAACTATGTACCGGGGGGCTTTGGGGAGAAAAAGGAGAAAAATAAAAAAATCTTTAAAAAAAAAAGTATTTAAGAATATTACTGCTAACCTATCTGATTGGCAAAACTCAAGAAGTTTGCTAATACCCTCTGTTGGTGAGATTGTGGAGAAACAGGTGCTGTCGTAATTGTTGGGGGTGGAAAATGATGTAGCCTCTATGGAGAATAATTCGCAGTTGCCTAATAAAGCTATATTTGCATTCACCTGCTGACTTAGCAATTCTATGTTTAAGAATCTCTGTAAGTTCAAAACAATATGTGCAGGGAGGTATTCATTATGACATTATTTATAATAACAAAAGATTATAAACAATCCAAATATCCATCAATAGGGGGCTTTTAAATAAAATAAAATACAAAACAGAGCAGGCTGTTAAAAGAAAAAAGAAACAGCCCTCTAAAAACAAGATTCAGAACAAAAGATTGGATAGATAAAAGATGTGTGTAGAGTAGTATCTTTTGTGTGAGAAAGCAGTAGAAATAAGAACATTTAGGGGCCAGTCCGGTGGCGCATTGGTTAAGTGAGCATGTTGTGCTTCTTGGTGGCCCTGGGTTCGCCGGTTCCCATCCCAGGTGCGGACAGGGCACCGCTTGGCAAGCCATGCTGTGGTAGGTGTCCCACAGATAAAGTAGAGGAAGATGGACATGGATGTTAGCTCAGGGCCAGTCTTCCTCAGCAAAAAGAGGAGGATTGGCAGCAGATGTTAGCTCAGGACTAATCCTCCTAAAAAAAAAAATAATAATAAAAAAAGAATGTTTGATTATTTTTGCAAAAACCAAAACCTTGGAAGAATGAGTCAACAATTAGTAAAAATGGTATCGTAGAAGCGGAAGGAAAAAGGGGCAGAGGAGATAGAGATGGAAGTAACACTTCTCTAAATATATTGAACAATGTAAACATTTTACAAATTTCAAAAAGATAATAAAGTAAAATGAAAAAGGAAAATAAAAGTAAACCCTAACATTGGAAACAAATTAATTTAAATGAACATCAGATGGAGAGATCACGTGCCTTTTCTTGTTGGCCCTCCACTTGTGAGCTTCCCAGTAAAGCCTGCTCTTCATACCCAAACCATGGGAAGCTGTGGAATTTGTACCACTTGCCTCGATTATGTTCATTTTGTCTATGGTCTATCTTTTCCCACTGAACAGCCAGTTCTACAGGGCAGGGGTCTTCATTTGTTTTGTTTACTGATGCAGCCCAACAGCCTACACAGGGTCTGGCACATAGTTGGTGCTCGATGAATGTTTGTTGAATGAATGAAACTCTTTGGGGGCAAGGAAGCCATTTAGTAAATGTACTTATTTTGATGCCTTAAAGCTAGTACAAGGCTAGCACAGGAATTGCTTAATATATATTTTTATCTGAACCCAGATATTTTTAGCAGAACTCCAACTACATTTCTGTCATTTATCCACATCTGGCCAATAGCCCTGGCCCCTTCTGCCATGACTTTATCTGCAGCTGGCGGTCCCTGGCAGCCAAGACATTGCCCAGGCTCATGCTGTGTTGAATGTGGCCCAAACTGGCAAAGATTTACTCTTTCTCCTTTAGTGTGCTTCCAGCTGAGCTGCTCTGTAGATGTTTCAGAGGTATCTCTCTGTTCCTTTCTAGTCGGCTGACAATGACAAGCAGTGATACTTTGGATTCATGGAGAAATAAATCTCTCTTTAAAAATGGCTATATACAGATGAAATTTCTTTCAGTGGGTCTGATTTAATCATAAGCTAGGTAGATCTACCATCAGTAAGAATAGCATCAAACTTCTGACATTCCTCTCTTAGCACTTCATTCTCTCTGTAAAATCCATTAAAGGGCTTCAGTTGGGAGTCCACTTCTTAAAAAGTTTTCCCTGAGAGCAAGATGTGTAGATTTGAATCCTCGCTCAGACAAGTTACTAACCCACCTTCCTGGGACTCAGTTTCCATAATTTCAGCAATATTTATCTTTCCAAGTTGTTGGAACTACTAGCAAATATGTATGTCACACCTCTAGCACAGCACCAGTTCTCCGCTGAAGGGTGCTGTTAATAAAAATAGGTTTCCTATTGTTGCTGCACAAAGGGCAAGATCTGCTTCCCGCGAGACAAAAGCCAATCACCAAGAGGCAAGATGGTGGGAGACAAAGGGCACTTTATTATAGCTTACTAGCAAGAGGGAAGATGGTCGACTAATGTCCAAAAGAACCATCTTAAGGGGGCACAGAATCTTGAAGCAGTTATATAGGCCAGTGGGTTATAGGGGAGAGGGTTAGGAATGTTGACCCTCTGCTGTTACAGACTGGGAGGTGCCACACCAGATCTTTCAGTTTTCATTGATGGTGGCTATCAGCATAGACTCTCTGTTTGGGGGGGTCATCACATTCCTAAGGAACTCAAAAGAACGAAGTTATTGTCTTAGCGCAGCTGGAAGGTACATGCACTAGCAGGGGTTATAAAATCTACAGAACAGGTGGATCTCCTGGAGGGTGCAAATCCAGCTGGGTTAGTTAGTCAGAGGTCATTCAAAGTTAAGACATGGTCTCTTTTCTACAATATGGCTTCACTTATGTCAAGCTTGTGTTAAGCTGGTTTCATTATTCCTACTAAAAATAGAAAAAAGAGATTGGAAGGACATATATCAAAATGTGGACAATCATTGCCAGGTGGTGGTGAGATTATTGTGCTTTTTATTCTGGTGATTTAAACTTTCCTGGGCTTTTCATATCCTGTAAAATAATTATACAGTAGTTTTATAATCAGAAAATTTAATAAAAATAATAATTTATATAACCTTTAATAGTTAAAAAATTCTCAGTTCTCCTTCTGTGATTCTGTCTGGTTTTTCAATATAACTCACAACAAAAATCAAACTAAATAAAAGAAGTTGTATTTGTTCATTTCATTAAGAATCAGGAGAATTAGTATGAGCATATAGACCCAGGGCCTGAGAAAAGAAATCAATCTGCAAACAAATATGAACAAGAAAGAAAAGTGAGGACTTGATCTTTAGAACAAATATTGAAGTTAGAACTTTTAGGACCTGGTGACCAGATGGCAAGTCTTTTAAAGTGGTGGCAAAGAAGAATAATCTTGAGATCAGGGAGTGGCTTGTAGGGGAGGAAGAAATATTCCTTTCCCCTTCTAGGTTCTTCTGGCTGGTCTAAGAATGAAGTTGTCATGAGACAGAATAACAGGAGAAAATCAAACAAATTTAATTACATGTATACGTGGGAGACACCAGGAAAACAGAGTAACTCACCAAAATGGCTCAAGCCACCCCCTTAAATCCCATCTTCAGCTAAAGACAAAGGAGGATGTTGGGGGTAGTGGTTTGGAACTTCAAAGGGGAGGAAGGTGGTTTACATGGAGATGGAAAAGCAAATGTTTGGTAGACAAATGTGTGCCATGCCTTGCAAAGACAATGAGATATAGAGAGGCCTTTGATCAAATGTGCCTTGCTAGGTTCCTCCCTGTCTACTGCACCTAGTTCATATTATACTATAGTTATTTATGATGATAGCGCCTTTCTGGAACAGGTCTTCTATCTTAAAACTTTTTATGCAGTTTTGAGGAGGTCAAAGTTTTTTCCTGAGTCTTTGTTCTTAAAAATAATCAAGCCAAAGAGACACACATTTTAGGGTAGCAAATTCTGCTGCCCTACAGGCTCAAGAGAGTGCCCCCTGTGAACCAGAGAGAGCAGAGTGGGGGTGCCTCCTATAAAAAGAAGTACCCTCTCTCTGCTGGGAAGGCAACCTCTTCAAGGGTATTTCTGAAGAGTCATGCATGGAGCAGTGAGGCAAGAAGCACACATCTGTGCTACAGCCACCCTTGGTGATTAGTGTGGAGAGAGATGTCACAGCCAGGTTGTGCATACCCCCACAAAGGGATGGTTACGTTTGCATCATCTGGTGAGGGGAGGAGCCGGGGCAGTTATCAGAGATTGGAAGCCAAGAGGGAAGGAAGTGGCAGAGTTTGTGGTTGCTGTTCTTTGGACCGGCCGGCTACTCTCTCCTCCTGTCACTTGCAGGGGCTGTGGTCAGGGTTGCAAGAGGAGCAGTGGGGACAGAGGAGGCACTTGCAACCACTCAGTACATGTGCCTGAGACTTTTAACCCCTCCGAATTTCACAACTGACGACATAGGAAGTGTGGACTTAGAAGGGAACAGGGGGCTGGCAGTGGTTTACTCAGGACTTCAAAGGGCAAATATTTGTGCCAGTACAAGTTCTCTAGTAAGCAAAGATGCTGAAATGCATTTCCTCTGTGGCTTCTTTTATAGAGTGTTGACCAGCTCTATAACTCAGGACATCTGCACTGTCGCAGAGCTCTGCGGCCTGAAAATCAGAACAAACCATTCATCTCAGTCTTACAACATAGAGCAAGGGTCAATTAGTTACCAAAATTGATATTTATTATGGGGAGAATTTATAACAGAGAATAGATGGCAAGCCATCTTTATAACTCTGGCAATGCCCTCAGATTGCACAGATAAGATGAAGAAATTAATAAAGAAATTAATAAAGTAGTTGCGCTCATCTGTCTTCTGGAAAACACATCAAATTGTTTTCCTATGCTTCACTTCCACGCATTTCCACTATGAGCAGTTCTTGTATTTGCTTTCTCCTCACTCTCATTTAACTCTTGTAAAAGAAGAACCTGAGCAACATTCCCAGGCTGAAAGTTAGCACCTTTTCTGCTCAAAGCACCCCCGTGATTCGCAGGTGGAAATTCCCAGGTGTCAGTAACAGCACCTGCCCATTTGGCTGCGGCTGGAGAACTGAGGTCAGGCTTGTGCCCAGAGAAGGAAAATAACCAGTTGGATCAGTGGGCGAGAGATGAGAGCATAAATAGTGCTGAGACAAAGAGAAGGTCAGCTGCAAGTGGGTCAGGAGATCAGAGTGGACCGAGTAGGCCCTGGAATGCTCTGCTGGGAGGCCTGCCAGGAGGACTTCAGTCCCCCACCCCGCCCCCATCCTCCCCCCAGGGGCAGGATGACTCGGCATTTCCTATTATTATTATTAAGGCCAACCCCAGAGGCCCTGGCAAGGCTGACTGCTGTTAAAACTGGACTGTTCTCCTTCTGGTTCCTGGTTCATTCTAGGTCTGTGTAGTAAAAGGCTGTTCCAGAAGGGATGTATAATCCATCCTTGTATTTAATACTCTTTTATTACTTTTTTAATTTGGGCCAACAGCCTGAGCTGGTCAGGCTTTGGGCTGACACCAGCTGCTTTATCTGGCCACATTGTCACATAATAATAAGTAATCTTTATTGGTGATCGCTAGGTGCTGACATTGTGTGGAAGAACTTTCCCGGACATCCCTTTTAATTCTCAGAAGCAGGCCACAAGGTAGGTATTATCATCTCCATTTGCAGATGAGAAAACTGAGGCTTAGAGATGTTAATTAAATTGCTCAAGGATTGAGAATCTAACTCAAGCCTTTTCACTTAAGAGTCCCTGCTCTTATCCTGTACCCTCTACTGCCTGGCAGAGATTAGAAATGGTTTATTGAGATTAAACAAAAATCAGAAGGTGATCATATGCAGGAGAAAATTAAAGTGAGCCAAGAATGTGATGAGAAGGCAAGGTTAGAATGGGGGAAGCACCTGCTGCTGGGAGAAAATCCAACGTGGCTCAAACCACTGGCCCTTTCTGGCCAGAAAAGCTCCTCCCTAGAGGCTCCTTTACCTGATTAACATCTCTTCAAGATGGACTCGTCTTGTTATCTTTGTTTTCCATGTATGCATTCCATGGATTTTTTTAGATCTGTATTCTTCCAGCCATCAGGGGACAGGTGTGTATTCAGTGAGACTGGAGAGGCACCTGTCATACTGTTGCCCCATCTCCAACCCTCACTAAAATTTTCACTGTTACAGTAACTGGGTAAGGCAGTAAAGGCTGGGGCATTGTCTTCAAAGGTTATCACTGAAATGCACACATTGTCCTTGTGGGGGACTGGCATTGGCCACCCGAAGATATGTCTCTTTGGCATGAGGATTATTTGGGGCTGATTACTTTTAATGACCTGCAGACAGGAAAGGAGCTCTGAGAAGTAGAATTTACTTACCATTTGTTAAGAAACATTTACATTTGTAAGGGAAATCTCCATCTGTAAAGTTGTCTCCCTCTCTGTACCAGGAAGAAGGGGGATGACCTTATCTCTAGAAACTCCTATCAATACAGAATGCAAGGACTTAAATCTGCATAATAATCTTATTCCTGTTTATTGTACTTGTCTGGTAACCTCCTGTAACTGACTTCCCCCACCCCCAACATCCTCCTTTGTCTTTCGCTGGATATGATATTTAAGGTGGTGGCTTCAGCCATTTTGGCGAGTTGCTCAGCTTGCCTGACCCTCTCCCATGTATACATGTTATAAAGCTTTGTTTAATTTTCTCCTGTTATTCTGTCTCATGTGAATTTAATTTGTTCTCTGGCCAGAAGAACCCACAGTGGGTAGAGGAACTGTCTTCCTCCCCTACATCCTCAAAGGCAAACTCCACGAAGGCAAAGATTTTGTCTTGTGGTTCACGTTTCCATATCCCTAGCTATGGGAACATAGAAGGTGACCTTTATGTATTGAATTAAGAATTTATAAATAAATGAATTAAACAGATGAACAGGAGGCATAGTATCCTGTGAAGCCTTTGTTGACACTCTTGTCTAGCTGATTCATTGACTTTGCAAAGCAGAGAATGGGGAGGAATAGGTCACAGGTAATATTTTTTGGGGATGTGATTGGGTAGGATTAGGGATGGGGAAGTTTGGAGCTTGGGGCTCTATAGTGGGAGCCCCTGGAGAACTGGTGGGGAGTGTAAACTTCCCAGTCTAACTCCCTCTCCACTTCAGTGTCAATGTCTGTATACTGTCTTCGCATGCTTCCCTCAACTTTAGAAGGAGAGGTGTCCTTCTGACTTAAAAAGGCTAAAATCTCTAGTTTTAGCCCTTCTCTGGCATTTTTGCTCTTTCTCCCCAATGATGGCTTCAAATAAGCACAGGTGTTCCTCCTTCAAGAAAAACAAAACAAATAAAAACAAAACCTGGTTTGACTGTGCAGTTTTTTCTGGTCATCACTGATGCGGGGTCGGTGAGCCGAGGAGTCGAAAGAAAGATTTCTTAGACTCTCAAGATCTGGCAGTAGTGCTCTTTTATTTAGAGAATAGTGTGGAATAGCATGGGGACAGGACCCATGGGCAGGCAGAGCTGGTGCGTGGGGACAGGACCCACGGGCAGTCAGAGCTCCTGCTGCTGCCCCCGCTGGCATGGGGACAGGGCCCATGGGCAGGCAGAGCTCCTGCTGCTGCCCCCGCTGGCATGGGGACAGGACCCATGGGCAGGCAGAGCTCCTGCTGCTGCCCCCGCTGGCATGGGGACAGGTCCCATGGGCAGGCAGAGCTGGTGTGTGGGGACAAGACCCACAGGCAGTCAGAGCTCCTGCTGCTGCCCCCGCTGGCATGGGGACAGGACCCATGGGCAGGCAGAGCTGGTGTGTGGGGACAAGACCCACGGACAGTCAGAGCTCCTGCTTCTGCCCCCGCTGGCATGGGGACAGGTCCCATGGGCAGGCAGAGCTGGTGTGTGGGGACAAGACCCACAGGCAGTCAGAGCTCCTGCTGCTGCCCTGAGTTGAGGGTTAGGGCTAATTTTATAAGGCATGGGTACGTGACTTATTTTTACTGGAGAAAAGAAAAGATGATGTAAAAAGTCATTAAATGATTTCAGTGCAGATGGGGTCTGGTTATTGTGCGGTCATATAACTTTAGATACGAATCTGGCCATATAGATCGGCATGCAGGTGAGGATGCCCTGGGCTTCTCTCCCTGGGGCAGTCCTAATTCATACCATAAAAAAAGTCCACTGGGTCATATAGTTTGGCATGTAGGCCAGGTCACCTTGGGCTTCTCTAGCTGGGGCAGCCTTAATCCACATCAATCACCCTATTTCTCTTCCATTTACTGTTACACTTGAAAAAATGGTCGCACATTTTATCTTCATTTTTCTACTACCCACTTACTCTTAATTCCTTGAAATCTGGCTTCTCCTGCTGCTGCTTTACTAAAACGTTCTCTTTCTGTCTTTTGTAGAAATCAAACAGAACGAAACACTTTACATCAGACTACTAGTTGTCCCTGAAAATCCTTTCCCTTTCTTCCTTTTATGAATAAAACTTTCCCGAATTTTAGCTGGGCATATGGATGCCCACCTAGAGACTACGTTTCCCATCCTCCCTTGTGGTGGGGCATGGACATTTAGCCAGGAGCTGGGGGCAACTTCCTGCTTCCCCCAAATTAACTGTCTTGTCCTTCCTCTTTTGTTCTCACTGTTGACTAGAAGCAGCCTGGGAAATTGGTGGTCAAGTGGGCAGGGCTGGCATGTTCTGCACAGCAGTGCCTTTCTACCAGCCCTGGACTATATCATTTCTGGATCTTTATGTAAGAGAGAAATAAGCTTATACTGTATTTTAATCTTTCTGTCTTGGGGTCTCTTTGTTACAGCAGCTTAGCATGTATCCTAATAAAATCCTTTATTTCTTATTTAAAAAGTAATATGCATTCACTGTAGAAACTCCATAACTTAATGATACATAAAAGATGACACAATTCCTGTTGAACCTCCTACTTTTCTGATTGATTATTCTCAGTAGTCTGTGCTTAATTGCCTTCTTTTCTCTCTCCCACCTACAGTCTTGGGCACAGCCCAGAACTAAGTTCTCTGCTCTCTTGTCTCTCTACTATCTCAGAGAATGATTCATATAGTGATTGATTTAATCATTAATTTGTTCATTCATTCAAAAATATCTAGCTAGAACCTACATTCTACTAAGTGCTGGGGACCTACATTCTGCTAAAAATTAATCAGACATGGCTCCTACCCCTAAGGAGATCACAGTCTGGAGAGGAGAGGGAAAAGCAGACATAAACAAGTCCTTTTAACATAGTGTGGTGAGTACCTTGACAGAGCTCTGCATGTGGGACTACAGAAGAGGGCACCTAACTAGCTTGTTGCAGGTGGAGGGGTGGGTGTTGATGAAGGCCTCCAGGAGAAGGTGAGCCTGGGAAAGTGATGAGGCAAGGAGGAGGGATGAGGAGATTCCAAGCTAAGAGGTCAACCAGGAACCAAAAGCCTGGATGTGAAAATTTTCCAGGTGTTTGCAAGGAACTACAGGCATACAGGCAATATGGTGTTGATACTGCCAGTGATACAATAAGTTGTTGAGAGCTAAGGGTGGAGAGGTACAAAGGGTGATGTCTTGGAGGCTTTGCTTGTCATGCTAAGGAGGCTTGCAGCTTCCTCCTGTTAAGGCTTTGATGAGGGATATGCAACAGAAGTGTGAAACTGTAGATTTACCTTTTAGATAGAATTCTGGGTGGCTGAGTGAAAGATTTCTGGGAGGTAAACAAGAGTGGAAACAGAGGACCAGTTATGAGGCTATTTGCAGTGGGGTAGGTAAGAGGTAGTGACAGCTAGATCCAAGGTATTGGCATTAAGAAGGAAGAATGAGGGGCCGGCCCTGTGGCCCAGTGGTTAAATTTGCACGCTTTGCTTTGGCAGCCCAGGGTTTTGCCGGTTCTGATCCTGGGCCCAGACCTGGCACCACTCATTAAGCCACGCTGAGGCGGCATCCCACATGCCACAACTAGAAGGACCCACAACTAAAAATATACAACTATGTACTGGGGGTGCTTTGGGGAGAGAAAGGAAAAATAAAATCTTTAAAAAAGAAAAAAGGGATGAAGAAAGAAATGGATTAACAAAGATTTAGGAAATAAAATGTGAATGACTTGGTGACTGAAGAAGAAATACGAGGAAGGATCAAAGACGACTCCTGAGTTTCTCACTTGGGTGGCTGGGAAGATGGGGATGACAGTCTTAGTGGCTTTAGCTATCACTTACTCATGAGGTGGCTTATCGTGAAGGTAAGGAAGCTTAACCTTCAGGCTCCCTTCCATGCATGGACCCATCAAAGGCTCTGCGAGTGGCCCTACCAATTTTGTATTCTTAAATCTATATTCTTTTTCTTAAAGAGGGCCCACATCCTCTTTGAGCTGGTATTAGCTTCAGACACACAAAACCTGAATCCACCCCTGTCCATCCGCTTTCAATTCATTCTGATTACTACTAGATTAATCTTCCCAAGAAAACCATTGACATCATGTCAATCCTCTCCTCGAAAGCTATTGTCATCCTGTTAGCGACCTTTTACCCACATGAAAATTTTACCTTGGGATTGCCTTTTACCTCCTCTCTCTAAAATCACCTCCTAACAGATGTTTATAATTTCAGAAAAATAACTTTTGACCTGTCTGCCAAAGAGCAGGGACGTCATTTACAAATGTTCAAAGTCTTTGGTCCTTTAAGACCTGTTTACTAGTCGAGCTGCTTTCATTACAATTACTCTGCTGAACTTTCTTATTTACTACCAATCTTCTTGCTTTGTTTTTATACCAATTGTGGCGTTTCTACCTTAAACACTTGTCTAATCTCATTCAGTGGTGACTGGTGCTTGGAATGTCTCATACCTACAGAAAGCCTCTGGCATAAGCAAACATCACTTTTTACTGTGGCCCTGGGGGACATCCAGCACGTGATTACACTTCAAAATTCTGGTTTTGATAATGTTGAGTCAAAGGCAACTTGTACTCTAGAATGTTCATTCTGAGCTATAAACCTTTGAACATTAGTTATCCAATAGCTCCAGCATCTGGAATATAACATGTTGTCTTCCGCAGTCACAGAGCTGTTCTGGACCATTCTTTCATCTGAAAGAAGAGTTGTCTTCATTGTTGTTCGCTGCATTTGCCGCCTGAAAAATTACTTCTTAGGATCTTTCTGCTATCTGAGCAGCTGCTACTCTGTGTATGAAAAATCTAATTTCACTTCCAAAGCTTTGTTCGCATCACGTCCCTTCTGCTTCAACAGACTCACTCAGACACAGTAAAATGGGACTCATCGTATCAATTTATTATCTTAGCAATCTCAGTAAACAAGGCAGTCTCACCATGTTCCTTTTTCTTTAGAGATAAGGCAGGCCTAGCATCTTTCGATAAAAGAACATACTGTATGGCATCATGTTACAAAAATTGCAGATTGGTTAAATTTTCCACTGACAATCCTTCAGTTTTTCTTGTAAGAGGATAACTTATTATGGTGAGAGGTTGTTATATAAATAAAATAAAGACAGAATGTTACTATTAGAAGACAATTCTGAGCGATAGAGCACTGATGTTTCATACTCTCTTTCTCATCTCCCTTCTTCTCAGCTTCTTTGTAGTTCTTCAGTCTCTCCATCTCTCTACTATATGTTGGCAGATACGAGTCAGAGGGGCAATGAGGTTGACAGCATCTGCAGAGCCCCAAGGACTTCTCTTGGAGAAAGGGTTCCGGGTCAACCCACCATAATTCCACAGAGGGAGGTATGAGCCAGGGAAAGCAAAAACTTATAATCCTAAGTAACATAGAATAGATACAACCTTGGGCAGGTGGAGGATTTCGGAGTCCAATTCTTTTACTGGAAAATTCTGTTTACTATATTGTAATTCTCTTCTGATCTTTGTGGTGCTTTGGGGAATTCAGGGACAGGCATGTGTTGGTGCTTGGAGTAAGGGAGACAGGGAAGCCTGGCAGTAGCCTGGGGAAAGTGGTCATGAGACAGCGAGAGGCGACTGCTGAGAGCTGAGCAGCAGCCTGGCTCCATGCTGCTCGCTGGGGACAGGCAGCGGTCAGTGCAGATGTGCGGAGCAGGCAAATAGTCCTTGAGGTTTCTCAGAGCAACCTGGAAGGGGAACCTGGGAAAAGATAAACATTTTTGTCACACATGAGCTCTGATCCTTGTTGTCCTTGGAAGTCTAGAGAGGTCTTTAACATCTGGCCTACCCAGAATGAACACGGATGAGCCCAGATCCAGGAACGGGGCTAACTCCCATCTCCCATCCACACACACTCACTCCTAGCTGCCTTTCCTGCCACTGCTGTCTCTCCCATTTGGGGTTGTCCAAGTGGGAGAGGAAGACTAGAAGGTATTTTATATAAAGGGAGCAAGGAGGATGTCAAAGACCCACATCATCTGTTTGCAGCTTGGTACACCCAAAAGCAGATCTGGGCCCTCATGTAGCCTGGTGTCTGAAACAGAGGATTCTTCCCACATCCTGTTTCATATAGGTCAGCCTATGTTCCCCAAAGGCCACTGAGGGTGGAAGGGCCCTTCCTGAGAGCTCTTTCAGCTCAACGTTTCATATAATTAATCCTTAAGATGGATGGAAATTGTAGGTTATTTTGCTAGGTTATTTTGCTATTTCTTTTCTTTCTCTCTCTTTCTTCTCTCATCCTTCTCCCTTCCCTCCCACTTTCTCTCCCCTCCCTTCTTTCCTTCTTGCATCCTTGGTCCTAGGAAATTTTCTCCTCATTATTTTTCAAGCAGTGTTGTGGCTACTCCCAGTGTCCTGTGTTGCCTGTTGTGGCCAGGAATCTGCTTCCATCCTTAAAGGCTTAGGGGGCACAAAGGGAGCTGAGCAAGCTTAAGGCTGGGCCTTGAGGTTACTAGTTAGAACTTTTTGCGTAGAAATGATTATATGAAGACATATAAAGCTTTTAACTATATGTCCTATTATATATTTTGAATTAAGAATCTCAATACATAGATGTGTGACAACAAAATTCCAATTGATAATTCAGCTTAACAGCCCTGGACTTTATCCTTCTCTTTGATCAATAATACAGCTTATAGAATTCCACTTTCCTGCTTATCCTGGAGGACAAGAATGACATGCATCAGTTTGGAATGTTTTAGGTGAGATCACCTAGAAGCCAGGTTAAAGATGAGGTATAATCATTTATCTTTAGACTCACGGCGTGGTTTACCCTCCCTGCATCCATTCCTCAGAACTGGGTAGTCCTCCTCCCCGTTGTTGTAATAATGGGAGGGTAGTATCCAGGGCAGCAGGAAACTCCTTGTTTTGATCTCCATAATCTGTTTCTATACTGTCTCTATTTGTGACAAAGGTCGTAGGGGCTATCTCCCTCTGCCTAAATGGGTGGGAGCAGAAAGGTCACAGTTATGAAAGTAGTAGTTGAAATAGAGAGAAAAAGGGCTACCAAGTAACTTGTCTGTTCATTATGATCTTTTTTGAATCTGCTTTACATGGAAATTCCAGATATCTGAGGCTTCAGATTCTTGGAATGCAAGTACCTCCATGCTGTATCCCTGATAGATGTACTTGTTACTAAATATTTTATCCATTTTTGTGTTCTCTACATCCTAAGCGCTCAATAAATATTTACTAAACAAATGATCCTTGCTGCCTATAATAGTGTTATGTTGGAGGTATGAGTACAATTTAATAGTAGAAGGTATTAGTCACCAGGCCAGCCATTTAGCCATGTCTTCTGATTGCCTACTCCTGTAATCACATGATAAATACTAGGCAGGAATGCCCATAGCATTTCTTTTTGTTTGTTTATTTCCTTTTTTTAAATTAAGATAATGATAGTTTACAACCTTGTGAAATTTCAGTTGTACATTATTATTAGTCATGTTGTGGGTACACCACTTCACCCTTTGTGCCCTCCCCCCAGCCCTCCCTCCCCTGATAACCACCAATCAGTTCTCCTTGTCTATATGTTAACTTCCACCTATGAGTGAAGTCATACAGAGTTCCTCTTTCTCTGTCTGGCTTATTTCGCTTAACATAATACCCTCAAGGTCCATCCATGTTGTTGTGAATGGGACGATTTTGTTCTTTTTTATGGCTGAGTAGTATTCCATTGTGTATATATACCATATCTTCTTTATCCAATCATCAGTTGCTGGGCACTTAGGTTGGTTCCATGTCTTGGCTATTGTAAATAATGCTGCGATGAACATAGGGGTGCATGGGACTCTTGGAATGCCCATAGCATTTTTTACATCCTATTTTTCTGTATCAATTGGGGTTTTTTTTTGGTGAAGAAGATTGGCCCTGAGCTAACATCCACTGCCAACTCTCCCCTTTTTGCTTGAGGAAGATTGTCCCTGAGCTAACATCCATGCCAATCTTCTTCTATTTTGTATGTGGGATGCCGCCACAGCATGGCTTGAGCGGTGTGTAGGTCCATGCCTAAGATCTGAACTGGCGAACCCTGGGCTGCCAAAGTGGAGCTCGTGAATTTAACCACTAGACCACTGGGCTGGCCCTGCATCCATTTGTTTTGACAACCAAAAATCAGTTAGTGTGGCCTACTATGTACTAGGCACTGTAACTGTGACTGGCACTTTATATATACATTCTTTGGAATTCTTACAATAGTGTTATAAGCAATTATCTTCATTTTTTATTCATTCATTGGTCCATTAAGCAACTACCAGGCTCTGTGTTAGATGCTAATGACACAACAGTGAACGAGACAGACAAAATCCAGCCCTCACAGTGTTTAGAAGCTGAGACTTAACAGAAGTAACTTGTAGTTAGGGGACACACTAAGTGACCAAGCCAAGATTTGAATATATCTGATTCCAAAACTCAGGCTGCCTCTGAAAAACAGTGAGTCTGTTACAAAGAATCTGCTAAGTGCCAATCCTTGACAACTTCACTCATTTTTAAACCTTCAGACCAATCCCATGTGTTAAGTGTTGTGATCTCCATTTTATAAGCGAGGAAATGGGACTCTGAGTGGTTAAATAACTTGCTCATGATGACAGAGCTAGTAGAAGGCAGGGCCAAGATCTGGATGCAGGTCGGCTTGGCTCCAGAGCCCCTGCTGCTTCCACTTGACCACACTGCTACCGCGCAGAGCAGAGAAGACAAAGGTCCACAGGCCCTGCCCTGTAGGAGCTTACAGACAAGAGGAGCAGGATAAATTACAGAACAAAGCAGAGCAGAATAAGGCCACAGGAAGAGTAGAAACAAAGTGCTCTGGGGTTGGCAGGGGGATTATTTTAGTCTAAGGAGTCCTTGAAAACAGAGGACAAGGGAAAGGGCTCTATTTGATAGATCTCCAGGGTATCATCTTTCAAGTAGGAAATGACCTAGTATTCTGAGTGAAAATGTAATAAATAAAGTTAGAATTATTTCACTTCCTTAATTTTTTTTTTTGCTTAAAAAGTGTATCAGTATATAAAATTTATTGAGTGGCTGAACAGTATAGCACTGTAAGACACATTCATTTGGATCTTAGAATCAATGAAATACAGTTCTTTTTTTTTTTTTTTACAAAATAAGAGTATATCTTGGTCTCTGTTCAAGATATTTTAAGTAGAGAAAGTACTGAAGAGTCATAGTATATTTTCACTTCCACTGGGGTCCTAGTGGGACTGCTGTGTACAGTTGTAGAATTTGTGTACTACACAAAAGTACCCAGATCAGGGGGTGAGACAGGGTTGAAATCCAGTCACAGTTCCCATGCCAAACAATGCTCCCTATTGCAGGACTGCCTCCCTTCCACCAAGAGGAAGGGCATCTTGGTACCTTTTAAAATTTTGTAGAAGTTAGAAAAGATTCTCAGTGGGCTAGTAGTGACCCTGGGTCCCACAGCAAGAACAATGATAACGGTGCTGCAGCAGTCAGGGTAGAGATGTACTTACTATGACAACGTGGTTTTTTTTTTTTGAGGAAGACTAGCCCTGAGCCAACATCAATCACCAATCCTCCTTTTTTGCTGAGGAAGATTGGCCCTGAGATAACACCCTTCCCCATCTTCCTCTACTTTATATATATACCTGCCTCAGCATGGCTTGATAAGCGGTGCATAGGTCCACGCCTAGTATCCGAACCAGCAAATCCTGGGCCACCGAAGCAAAGTACGTGAACTTAACTGCTACGCTAGCAGGCCAGCCCTGACAACATGTTTTTTTATATGCCTACTATAGACCTTAAAACACTGTAGGAGTTTATTAAATCCTAAATTAAATTTAAGATTAACTCAATAATTAAGTAACTACTAATGTCATTGTAAAACTGTTAATGAAAAATTTTACCGATTCCATGTTACTACATAAAGACAAATTGTAATATGGGATAAAATTAAATAACTTTAACTCTCAACTATATAATATTTTCACATAATTTCAGGGATTTCACAGACCATCTAAATCCCATTTTTGGGCCTCAGATTAGTACACCCATAATATTGTACAGAATGATTCAAAAAGAATTGAATATTTAAATATAAACATGTGGTCAAAACCTAATACTTTCCCTATGGCTAGTCACTTAAAAGGTCACCACAGTTTGGCACATACACGATCGTGGATTACTTGGTTACTGCGTAGTCCATCTTGGAAGTGCTCGATTCCTTTTGAGTTACCCTGTATCATTTAATAGCTTCCTTCGAGAAGTTTCAAATGCCAATTTCGCACTCCTAGTTTTGGGTGCTCTTGCACCATAAATACGTATTTATGATGGCTTGCTTTGCAAGGTGCCTTTTATAGGTTGGATTAATGATGAACAGAGTAATCCTTTATCAGATGACAATCATTTGACTTTAGATTTCAATGAGCGATGGTGGCAATACCTCCCTACTGCAACACTCCCTCAAAATCAGATCCAAATATAACTTCCCCCCAGATCCAGAGCATCTCTGAAAGGTTCAGAGTTGTCATAGTGACCATGAAATTATGAGCTACGCCCGGGCTCATTCCCATAGAAAGTGAAGTTTCCCAGGACAATGAGTCATTATTAAAGCAGAGAGACCCTCTAAATGGTTCATTCATTAGACCAGCCAGTGTGCGGCTGTAAAACATGCACCCGACAATGTGATGATGGTCATTAGCCAGAGGCTGTCTTCCACTTCACAGACTGTGTCATGAAACTGTCATGTTAAGTGTTTTTTTTTTTCTGGCCAAATGTCATTTTTAAGAAATATTATTTCCCTGGAGAGTTTGCTGCGAGGATACTGGTTTGAGATTTTTACCCTGAGCCAGAGGAAATCTATTGCAGGTGGAGGGGGTGGGGACCACTAGTTCACTAGTTGAAAATGCCACATGATCTGACTGCAACCATATACACGAGTTCCATCAGCCAGTATAAATTAAAGTGCACCTTCACAGCAATATATTTATCTGGTAAGTTTAGATAATAGCTTTCTATAAAGTGTTAATTGACTCATTAATATGAACATTTATACTTCAATGTATCATGAATTTTGAAATGTTTTATTCTTTTTATTCTCTATAAATGTTTTTTTTCTTTTTTTTTTTAGAGGAAGATCAGCCCTGAGCTAATATCTGCTAATCCTCCTCTTTTTGCTGAGGAAGACTAGCCCTCAGCTAACATATGTACCCATCTTCCTCTACTTTATATGTAGGACGCCTGCCACAGCATGGCTTGATGAGTGGTGCCATGTCTGTACCCAGGATCCGAACCGGGATCCGAACCGGTGAACCCCAGGCCGCCGAAGCAGAACGTGTACACTTAACCGCTGCGCCACCGGGCTGGCCCCTTTTCTTCTTGAAGGTAGCAAATAATGGCAACTGATTAAAGTAGTCCATAGTTCATTACATTTTTCCTTTTTAAAAAATGGGAATAGTTGTTCAAAGAAGACGCTTTAACCATGAACGAAAGCTGAATGTAAGCGGTGCAGTGTGAAATCCCCAGTGCGCACGGCAAGCCTTTTGCTCCACCACCCAGAGCAGCAGGGCGCAGGGGGATTTGTATGTCAGGGATATCCACTATCAGTGATCCAGTGGGTAGCAGCTTTCCTTGCCTAAGACACAGATGATCCATAAATATTTGTTGACATTTTATTCATTCAACAAATATGTGCTGAGTGCCTCATCTGTGTCAATCAAGGAGTTGGGTGGTTGGGATACAAAGATGAATCAAGCAGAGCCTCTGTGTGCTGCATCCTGGGTAATCAATGCTTCACGAAAGGGGCAAAGGGTACTCTGGGAGCACGAAGGAGGGAAGGATCAGTTCTAGCTACGGTGGCCATGAAATCTGGGAATGTAGATATATTATTTCATCCGTATTTTAATATAATTCCAACAAACCATTCATTATGTATTTGCCTGTGTTTCTAGACTTGGTGGCCACCTGTAAGAAGGTCAGGAAAGACTTTAAAGGAAAAGATACTTGACTTGGGTCTTGACTATCAAAAGAAGTTTACCAGGTTTGGGGAAAGGGCCTGGAAAGACATTCCCAGTTGAAGAGAATGTCTGTTTGGAAAACTGCACGTGACCTTGCTTAGCTGGAGTGTAGGAGATGAAGTGGAATGGATGAGTAGGAGTCAGATTTCAGAGGTTTTGTAAAGCATGATAAAAAGGATGCATTTTACACGATAGGCAATCAGGAGCCAATGAAGGGTTATGAGCCAGGCAGTAATGCAGTCATTCAACCAAAAAGTGTTCATGGTGTCTACTAACTTTTCAGTGCTAGGTGCTGAGCTACAAAGATGAATTAGAAAAAAAAAAGCCTAGTAAAGAAAAATATAAACAAGTTAGTGCAATGGAAGTCACAGATTTTCTGTAATAACAATAATATTATTATTAGATTTATTGAGTATTTACTACGTGCCAAGCATGTGCTAAGCACTAACATGCATTGTCTTATTTAATTCTCCCAATAACCCTAAGAAGCACTATTGATTAGTGCTGTTTTATAGAAGAGGAAACTGAAGCACAGAGATTTGATGACTTGCCTCTGGTAAATGGTGGAGCCAGGGTTCAAATCCTAATGGTCTTATTCTAGAAAATGCACTCTTTACCATTAAGGGTGATGCTGCTTCCCATGACAGAAACCTCTCCAGAGCACTAGAAACCACACTGGAGAGGACAATCCATTCAGCAGGGTCAGAGGTGGGGTTTGGAAAGTCTTCATGGAGATAGTGATGGGATTTGCCTTCAGGAAGATCATTCTGACACCCTGGAGTTTGGCAAGACTAGAAGTGGGAAGGTGAGTGAGGAGGTTAAGTAATAGTTGGTAGTATCAGTGGGTATAAGAGAAGAGAATAGAGTCCAGAGGTATTTCAGGTGTAAGAAATGGTTTAGTGTGCTGGGTGAGGTTAGGTTTCTGACTTGGATATCAAGGTAGATAGCAGAGCTATTAACCATGATTCATAATGCCAAAGTTGAAACAAGCAGGAGTTGGGTGGGGTAGAGTAGGTACATTTTTAATTTGTTTAATTTGAGGAGTCTGTGAGACAGTAAATGTCAGTAAAAGTCAGTGATTAGATATAGGGCTCTGGAGTCTAGGAGAACTATCAAAGCCAGAGATTGCATTATGTCTCATCTTTGAAGATTTAAAAGCCAATACATTACTTAATTGATTGTATCTCTCTAAATGTCGAATCATAACTATTGAATCCATCCAAAAAAACTGAGTCAAATATAACAAATGGATAACACCACAAGAAAGCAAATAGTGAGGCTGGCAAAATGTACTACCTCACTTTAAAGAAAACATATAGGCAGATATTCTAGCTCACGGGGCAGTGAAAATGGTGCTGTGGTACTGTGTACACTTGTAGGAGGAAATATTGGGGATATGGAGAGAGTGGGTTAATATAGAAGAGGTAGAACTTGGGAGAATAAGAGTAGGGAAAGAACATTCTTGAATATTCCCTGAAACATATGAAGAGCAGAAAAGTATAAAAGTTGTTGGTTCACTTCCTATTTTGAGAGTTCCTTGATCAGCCTGGGGCTTCTTAAAATCCATCCTAAGAAAGAGAACCAGGAGACAAAGGCAAATTTGTCTCAACGGATGCATGAATGGAAACAATTTGTGACTAGGAAATGTCTCCTACACAAAAAAGACTAGGCTGCGAAAATCAAGCCAACAAATAAACAACCTTCAAAGAAATAACAGTCATGACCTAGAGAGAGAATCAAATTAACCCTGTTACTATGTGAGTAGAGTACATTTTACTCCCTCAGTCTTTGGAACATAGAGAACGCACCATTGCTCACCCATCATGGCAGTCCTTGTTTAGAAGGAAAACTACCATTCATGAATTATCAACCATAGCTTAAGGAAAGTTAGCCCCCTGGGATATCATTGGCTGAAAATGGATTCCTCCCCTTGAAAGATGTTTCAATCACAAAAATTCTGATGCCAGTTAACAACAACAACAACTGACGCTATTAAGGACCATTAAGGGAAATACAACTTTTAATTAGCAATGCCAAAGATGGAGAAAGAAAAGGAGACTTGGGAAAAAAGTCCACAAAACACTCAAACACAATAATAGTGGGAGCGGAGGAAAAGAAATTCTCCAAATAAAGCGTTTTTCACAGGGTGTCCTTGGACAGAATTCTGTGGAGGCGGCGTGAAGTGGGCAGTGGCACTATGTTGGTAGATTCTATGTACAAAACAGCAGATGACAGGAGTGAGGATTTCAAAGACTTTTTCTTTCTTGGAACATATGGCACTTTTAAGGGTTGTAGGGGAATAGTTGGGGGATTATTTTTATTTAACTCACTTTTGAACATATATAAGAATGTTAGAAATCGCCAAATGCTATCATCATTTTAAAGGGATTGTTAGATAAAACAGTTGTCAGTTGGGATGTTTTCAGCCCCAAGTCACAGAAATCTCCAGTTAAAATTGACTTAAATACTTAGGGTCTTTATTATCTCACTTAATGAGCATCTAGAGGTGGTGGGTGGCACCAATTGGTAATTGAGTGACTCAAAAATCTCATCCAGCTTCTTTAATCCTCTTTCGTCATTCCTGGTATGTTAGCTTTGTTTGCCCTCGCCGTCACAAATGACAACATCCAGAGAAAGACCTTCTCTTCATTTGTATTTTTCTTGGGAAGGAGAAATCTTTCAGAAAAACCCCTCAACTCTTACACCTTATTGGCTAGAATTATGTTGTGTGTCCAAGACTAAACCAACCATTTGTAAGAGAAATCAATCATGACCCAACCCGAGTTGAGGCTAGGTCCAGCCTTCCCTGAAGCATATGTTCACGCAAAGAAGGTTGGAAATCTGGATAAAATTGAGGTTCTGTGAATGAGGAAGGAGGGTCAGATAGATTTTAGGTAGGCAATCAAATTAATTGCAAAAGCCTTTCTTGAATGGAATGAAAAAATATTTACTAAATGTATCTTATTAATAAAATTTTCAGTCTTTTAGCCATAAGACCAATTTTCTCTTATTTTTAATAAAATAATTATAATTTTAGAACTATTTAATATAAATACTTTAGTGTGATAAACTTGGTATGGTCAGTTCAGTTTGGCTTAGGTTTTTAAAGTGTCTTTTCAGAATTCTTTGGCTGAATTGGTTCACAGTAAAATACCGCTGATGATGAATGAAATTTGGCAGTTCACTCATTCTCCATAATTTAGAAAAATGCTAACATGCCTCCAAAGTGTTGGAGAATCTGTTCTTCCTTCCTACTGCCTTTCATCTGAGAGTAAAAGACAGGCTTTGCAAGTCCCATTTGCAACTGCCTGGACAGTTTCCTGGGTCTCCAAGAGATACCAGACTCAAGAACATAGGGAAGTGCCAAGAAGAAACTATCAGTTACTCTGCCTTGCAAGAAATAGAAACTGACTAGACCTAACTTAAGCACAAAGAAAGTTTATTTTAGAAGTTCAGGAGTGTCTCCTGGAACTCGAAGGCGGGAATTCAGTTGAGTCTTGGGAAATTCTGCTACCTGGAAGCGGAGGCCATCCGGAGCTGGTCAGCTCCATCTCTCACCTCTGCTTCTCTCTACAGTCCTGTTTCATTCCTTTCTCTCAGCAAACTGGCTTTCTTGTTTTTTCATGTCTGTGGTAAGCAGATGATAGACACTTTTTATTCCTTGACATTATATCTCCTCCACTCAAAAGACTAGTACAGACCCTGAATGTCTTAGTTCTAATTCTGAAATCCCAGGAGAGAGAATCTCAGTTACAAATGAGGAAACCATGGCTTAGATTAAGTATCTTGCACAAGGTCACCCAACCAGTAAGTGGTAGAAAAGGCATTTTGACTCTAGGTCTGACTAGATCTAAAACGTGGTGACCTTCGCGCAACATATGTGGCCACCAATGAGATTTTGGGAAGCAATGCTGGATCCCTTGTTGACTCAGTCCAATCTGGTCCTTGTAGGTAAGCCTGACTTGGGGGCTTGGTTAGGTTACTCCTCTCACCCCCCTCTATCTACTCCTAGCCAAAAGATCCTCCCTTGCTGACTGATGTCTAAAATTCCATCATTAGAAGAGTCTTTCTTTCTTTGGCTTAATACAAGGAGTATTTGTCATTATAGAGTACCTGAAGGTTACAAAGACCACATAATGATCTCATTTTTTTTTTAGGACAGCCCAGGGACTTAATAGGTAGGAATTATTTACTCCTATTCACAAATAAGGAAATGGAGGTTCACAGGGACGAGGCAACTTGCTCTAGAAAAGAGGACTGAACTGCCTGGGGAGCGTGTGGATTAGCTGCTTACCGGTAAATGAAGGACTTCGTTGGTCATGTCCCTGGGGGATGTAAGAGTATTGCCTCCAAGTGGGCTGAGAGGGCAGGACAGTCACAGGCCACCTGGTGGTGAGTTCTCTTGTTAGAATGGGGACTTCATGAGGCCAGATACCCTGTTCTCACTCATCTCTTTGTTCTCAGGTTCTAGAACAATATATGGTACATAGCAGACACCTGATGAATATCTGTTGAAGGAATATAAGACTTTTCTGAAACTGATAACTATCCAATATTGGAATGATCTGCCTTGAAAAGTGGTGTGATTCCTAGCATTGGCAGAGCCTGAGAAAGATGGATAAATATCTGCTTGCTAATATTAAAGGCTAACATTTAATGAGTGTTTACTAGTACTGGGCACTGGGCTAAGTGCTCCACATATATTATTTCACGTATTCCTCATTTCCAACCATGAAGTAGGTTCTATTGTTATCCTCTTTGAAACAGGTACAGAGAGGTGAAGTGACTTGCTCAACAAACCGCTGCAAGTAGTATGGCCAGGATTTGAACCCTGGAAGACTGAGTTAGAGATCTGGATCTTAGTTATGTTGCCAAAGGGTTTCCTGGATGAGACAGGATTTTGAAGTGGATCACCTCTCAAGTCTTTTTCAACTTTAAGATTCTCTGGTTATTTGTCAAGAAGATTGGTGCTATCATACACAGAAAGCGGGGAAGGAGAACTGGTTGGTAGATATAGGGTAGAGAGGTCAGTAGAGAACAAGTTGATTTTGATTATGTTTGGCATAAAGGGTCAGAGGATAGCCAAATGAAAAAGTCCAGTGATACTCTATCTTCAAAGAAAAGATAATTCACATGTGTGCCATTGCCATGAAAAGGTCTTCCAATACAATATGTTATAAACATCATTGTCTAGCTGTGCGTATGATGGTACTTAGGGTTCACATACTCTTCTAACAGAGCCTCATACTGTGTTATTGATAATACTGCAACTTTGTGAGATAAGCAATATTCTCTTTTTAGAAGACAATTGAACTTACTGTCTTTAATTTGTCAGAAATTTCATTAGAGAAAGTGTAAGCAATTTCAAAACTGAAAACCACAAAGAAATGTCTCCTATATAACAAAAAGAAAAAAGGCAAACAAAATATATTTCGAGGGTTAAGAGTTCTACCTAAACTTGCCACTGTATCCTTTCTTAAAAGAAACAAACAGGGACCTCAAATTTAGCATGTTGCATTATCACCATTCCCGGCAATAAAACTTCAAACACATTAAGAAAGCAACATAACCTAGAACATAAGTGATAATCTACTTTTAAAAAACTATTTGATTGAATAACATTGCTATTTGATAATATAATTCTGCTACAGCCTTAGAAATATCAGAAAGATCTAAATCTGCCAAACAGTTATCATCAGTCAACAACACTTGGGGTCAAGGGACACTAAAAAAAGGGGAACCTGGCAAGACTTTGCCCACACCAGCCTGTCCTAGCAGGACTGCACACAAAACCCATGGCTCCCGGGAAGCAGCAGTCGGGTTTCTGTGTGGCCAAGGCCAGCCAGGGATAACTTTGGAATCAGATGGGCCTGGGTAATCACAGACTCATTGTTTACTAATGGTACAACCTTGGGGAAGTTAGGAAACCTCTCTGAGCACATTTCTTCATCCACAAAATGTTAAAACTAATTTTTCCTGTATACAGGTGTTGTAAGAAGTATATGAGATGTGTGAAAAGAACCTAGAATTAAGTGTTCTTATCACACACACACAAAGAGGATGGGAGGAAACTTTTGGAGGTGATGGGTAATGTTTATGGCACTGATTGTAGTGATGGTTTCATGAGTGTACACTTATCTCCAAACTCATCAAGTTCTATCCATTAAAGATGTACAGGTTTTTGTATGTCAATCATACCTCAATAAAGTGGTTTAAAAAAAAAAGAACAGTGCCAGTGACAGAGTGGACTTTTTTTTTGAGGAAGACTGGCCCTGAGCTAACATGTGTGCTCATCTTCCTCTATTTTATATGTGGGACGCCTACCACAGTGTGGCTTGATGAGCGGTGTGTAGGTCCACACCTGGGATCCAAACTGGCAAACCCTTGGCCACCGAAGCAGAGCACGCAAACTTAACTGCTATGCCACTGGGTCAGCCCCAACAGAGTGCACTTTTGATAATTGTTAGTCTCACTCTTTTCCCCATGATGGTTTCTTTGCCTTTAAGAAAACTGCTCAGATATAGAGGAAATTCACTCCCTCATTGACTTAAACAATTACTGTCTACCAGGGCCTCTATGTACAGGTGTACAGGTTGTTCCCTGCTCAAGGGAGAGAGGGGGCTGAATTTCAGCCCATTATTACTCATCGAGCTGGGTGCCCTGGCCTCTCTTTTTAATTTGCACAAAAGAGCTACATATGCTTGTAAAAGCCCTGTGTCTGATTCAGAGATGACGAACTTGGACTTTGCCCACTTTGTGTCTGCTGGGGAAATGGACGAGTAATCAAGAATTACAATACATATAATTAATGTTATTATAGAGAAGGTACTGTAAGAGAACAGAAGAGAGACATTTAAATCAGATGGAGTGGGGGAGTCCAAGATCTGTGACTTAAAGGATGAGGAGATCGTGGAGAAGAATGGTCCAGGCAGAAGAGTGACGATCAATTACCTATCCATTTCTTCATTCAGTAAACATGAATTGAATATCTACTAAGTTCCAGTACTGAAGGTACAGTAGAGAGTAAAACAAAATCTCCTTTCTCATAATTCTAACATTCTAGTAGGGCAGAGAGACAATAATATTAGGTAGTGAGACTGGTGCTTTAGAAGAATAATACAGGTGGGTGGTGGTGGGGTAAGGGGATTACCTTAGAATGGAGAGTGGGGAGGCCTCTTCAGGGAGGTGTCATTTAAGCCGAAATCTGAATAGCAACTATCGGAAGCTCAGGGAATGATGATATCAGGTAGAGGGAAGAGCTGTTACCAAAGTCCTAAGGGGGGCATGAACTTTGTATTTTGAGTTGGCAAAGAAGACTGGTGTGCCTGAACTGTGGTGGGTAAGAAGAGGGGCAGAAGATGAGATGCAGAGGTAGGCAGGTACCAAACCTGTGTGAGGCCCAGAAGCTTGAGCATGGTGAGCTCAGAGGCTTGCGAGGAGTTCCAGATGGCAGAAGGGAAGGGACAGTGTTGTTAGGTGATGAGAGGTGAGCTGGGAGAGATAGGCAGGAACTAGATAATGACAAGTCTTAGACGGAGGATCTGAGAGACATTTACTTCTGCTAATTTATGCAAAGAATCCCAAGGAAGCCATGGTTAAGGTTATTCAAAGAAAACCTTTCATGTTTATGCCTTCAAGGGAGGTTTGAATGCTAGGTCTTATTTGCGTTAATTGTTCTGGAACGGAAGTCTTTGAAAAACAGACCCCAGGAGATTAGAATTCTTCTCAGGTATGCCCACAAATTTAGATTAATGTAAAATTTATTTTGGCACCATCTGAGTATACTTACCATGATGGTGATATCTGTTAGATGGAATGTTAAATTGAGTCGGTCATGTTTTATAGGAGGATATGTCTTACTAGTAAGAGGGAAGAGGCAGCACATAATGTCAAGTTGGTAACGAATATGTGATATTAATTTATTAGAGCATGGGCGAACTTTGCCTCATAGTATATGAAACAGACACTGCTGGCCACCTACCTTATATCCATGATCTCCCCTTTATTTTTAACCACAGAATCTCAAATTTGATGGTCTATGAGCCCAACCAAAAATACTTGCCTTCTAGACTCCCTTTTGGCTAGAGACCATCATGTGACAAAAGTCCGGCCAATGAGATGAGGCAGAAGTTTCTGGGGAAGGTGTTCTTTCCTGAATAAAAAGGCAAAGCCTTGCAAAGAGAAAGCCCTTTTGTCCTGTTCCCCTTTCCTCCTGGTATTTGTAGTTGTTTGGTCACTCACTTAATGTTGTTTTGAGTCTTCTAACTTCTTTAAATATGTTGCAAAACCAATATGTTGAGTTGAGGACTACTGTTGTATGAGGACAACAGCTAAATCTTCTAGTACTTGTACTGATCTGGAGTTAAACTGTAGACATAAAGATACAGTAAGATGATTTTATCAAAAATACCTCTCGAGTTCATTGAATTGAAAGAAATACTCCATGTATAGAATGTTTCTCCCGGGGCCAGCCCTGTGGCCGAGTGGTTAAGTTTGCACGCTCTGCTTTGGCAGCCCAGGGTTTCCCCTGTTCGGATCCTGGGTGAGGACATGGCACTGCTCACCAAGCCATGCTTGAGGTGGTGTCCCATGTGCCACAACTAGAAGGACCCACAACCAAAAATATGCAACTATATACCAGGGGGCTTTGGGGAGAAAAAGGAAAAAATAAAAAAAAGTCTTAAAAAAAAAAGAATGTTTCTCCCTTTTCTTGACCCAGAAAAATCTAGTCAACAATTATTTCTTAAACATTCATTTAACATATACTGACTATCTATAATTACAAAGACAACAATTCCTTATGTGCGATGAGGGATAGAGATAAAGAAAACAAGGTTCTTGTTCTTCAGGAGCTGACAATTTCATGAGATGACATGTGTTTACAAATAAATGTAAAACAAGTATGTTTATGATGTGGTAGGCCATGCTAGGCCCGCCCAAGAAAAGCCTCTAAGTGGACATGAATGGTTGCAGACAAAAGGAGTGTCTCTCAAATGCAGGCAAAGCACACGTTTTAGGCCCTGGAACCTGGACATTAAGCCTGGTGATATGGCTCACAGAGTAGCAAAATTATTGCCTTACGTACAGATTAAGCTGTTTCTGGATGATGAAGAGCTGGGGTTATAAAAGCTATGGAGTTCTATGCTACTCCAACCTGGGGTCAACTCACTCAATGTGGGCCAGGGCCACTGGACTTCAGAAGTGCCACCATCTGAAGGGATGATACAAGGGAATCAGTGGGAGCTGTGTCCACCAACCTGCATCCTTATCTGGTTTATGTGCTCTGTGCAGTTTACTTGTTGCTTTAGGATTAAATAAAGTAAAAGCAACCCTGAAATGTTGCCCTTTGAATAGGCTGTGTGGCCTGTGGGGATACACTAAGTGACATTAGAGCATTACAGAGTGCTAAGAGTTGGGAGCAGGAAGAACAATTCTGGTTAGAGGCTTCGTGAAGGAGGTGGCATTTGAGCTAGATCTTGAAAGATGGATAAACTTCTGTAAGGTGAAGATGGGAGGAAGAGCATTTCAAGAACAGGGAACAATGTGAGGGATCAAACGGAGGTAGGGGAGCAGAAGAGCAGAACTGTGTACTGGAAATGAGGATCAGTTCAGTCTGGCTAAAAACAGGGCGTGTATGGGGAAGCAGTGAGGGATGGGACTGGAAAGGGAGTCCAGGACAGGCTAAGAGGGTTGGCATTTAATGTATTGGTAATGGAACCAAGGAATGTTTTTGAGCAAATATTAAAGCAGGTGAATTAATAAAATAGGGGATACACAAATAAATGTGGCAGCATTATCATGCATGAGACATTGGTGAAAAGGCTGGGAGATCCCTTAAAGTGCCCAGGCAGGAACTGAGGCCATGTGTGATTGGAGAATAGGACACAAATTTAAGAGTTTTACTGTAAAACATTGTATGGGGGGCACTAAAGAGAGAGAGAAGAACCATGTATAAAGTTGAGGTTTTAAATTTGGACATATGGGAGGACAGGACTACTGTGAACACAAGGGAAGACAGGAAGAGGGAAACATGGCATTTGTTTTAGAGATATTGGATTGAGGTGCAGGTGGAATATTTAGGTGGAAACGTGCTACAGGCAGTTGAAAATACGACAAGGAGCTCAGGAGTGAGGTGGAGAGGGGCATGCGTCACCTACATTGAGGTGAATAAGTGAGTTTGATCTGTCATAAGCATAATATATGAACCTAACAACAGGTCCTAAGTACACGACAAATATAACAAGGACGACAGATCTAGGAGGACCTTGGAAAATAAAAAACGCCGCGATGATTGGTATTTATAGCTCATGTTTGTTTTACCAGCTGTTAAGTTCTCAGAAAACAACCTTATCCCAGATTGACCTCCTAATTGGCAGGTAGAATTGTCAAAGGACACATTCTTGTATAGAAAACTGTGACACTGAATCGCCAGATATTTCTAGTTTAGAATAGGAGAAATCCACGAACTGCACGACTAAGTAGATTAAAGCACACTTTTTTTGGAGGTGGGAGGCACATAGCTCTGAACCACACTTCAATTATAGATATTATAGAGGATCGCTAAACTAATTCAACAACTAAAACCAGGGAAAAGTTCCCAAGGAGGGGTATGGCTGGGCCAGGGCAGAGGCCGCAGGGAACTAGGAGAAAGATTAAAGAGAAGAACGCGAGCCTCCGCCGATAGATGAGCAAAGCCGATTGCGTAGCTCCCAGTTGGAAGTTGGATGTCGTCATTGGGCATACCCGCTGGGTTGCTCATCACCAGGGACCACCCCAGGCAATTCCAAGGCGGGGCCGCCCCGAGGCAGGGGAGGGGGTTAGGAGGCAGGAAGGAAGCGCGCTGAAAGGCCTGCTGGGAGGAGCTGGGAGACGACTCCCCCCGCCCCGCGGCCTACTACATTTCCCAGAATTCAGTGCGGCACCGAAGATTCGCTCCCTGCGCGGGACTGGAAGACTTGCGGCATGGGATTGGTAGTCGGCATTCATGGGCCACGCGAAGTGGGACTCGGGTGGGGAGACCTATGCGGATTGGCTAGTGAGAGTTCGAGCCACGCCCACAGATGGTGACGACAGGCGACAGTCTTGCTACTTAAGGCGTCGTGGCCTCGACCGCCCCGCCTTAGCTCCCGCGCTAGAGAGAAACATGTATCGTTTCCGATTACAGCTCTTCACGGGGATTTCTGCTGCCGCCACCGCCCACTCTTACCCCCGCCGCTTCTCGCCTCTCTTGTTAGCCGAAGACTCGCCTTTCAGCCGCCTGCCGCACAGACGCACGAGTAAAAAGTGCAGCTCCATCGGCTGATCCTCACTAAGCTCCGAATTTAGGCGGCACCGGGCGTCCCACGATGCCGAAGAATAAGAAACGGAACACTCCCCACCGCGGTGGCAATGGTGGAGGCGGCTCAGGGGCAGCTGCAGCGACGGCGGCGACAGCGGGTAAGGGAGTATCCTCGCCGCCGGCATCCCGGTTGCCGGCCGGGCTAGCGAGTCTTTTGGTCTTGAGCACCGCGGGAATTGTAGTTTTTTCCCCCAGACGTTTGCGTCTGCGAGCATCCTGGCTTTCCTGGTAAACTACAATTCCCAGCATGCGCTGCGGGCCGTGCCTCGCGCGATGTGGATCTGGCATGCGAGCCGGACTTGGGCGCCGGCCATGGGGACGAATGGGTTCTTGGCCTTGAGAGGGAGTCGCGGTCGGGGTGCCGGGGAGCGGGGCCTGAGAGGAACTTTTGTTAGAGGCCGGTGCTTGCTCTCCAGAGCTCTCCCGGACGGAGGGTGGGGCAGAGCTCGGAGTTGTGTCGGTGCTGTCACTGGTCGCCTTTGACCTCCCGGCTCCAACATGGAGTTCTTGGGAATGCCAAACGTCCGGTGGGTTTGGACCGGCTCTAGCGTCACGCGGCCTCGGCCTTGCGAGGTAGGGCCGGGGTGACGCAAAGGCGCAGGTGTGGCATCCCCTTTAGCTGCCGCCTTGCCCATCCTGCGTGTCCACCTGGCCGGGCGGAGGCATCGGAAACTGTGAGCCACTGTCTCAGCCTGGGCTCTGCTGCCACTCCTGGCTGGCACCTGCGGAAATCCCGAGCCCCCAGCTCCACTGTGACCCGTTGAGGCGACTCCCCCGGGCAGAAACCGCGTTGTCCTTTGTGCTGCATTCTATAGAGTCTCTGCCATGAGCCCGGGATAGGCGGGGGTGGTGAGGAGCTCAGGCTGCAGTTGGCCAAAAGTTAGGTTTTTTGTGTCCTCACTGCAAGGTTGCACCTTTTCCTGGATGGGTAGGTGCTGAACTGAATTAATGATTCTCTGCTACTAACTATATGGTTATGAACAAAGGACTTGAAGCGGAAAGTTCTACGAGACCCGACACTAAACTCTAATCGAGTGTTACAGTAAACTAGGTAAAATCATCTCATTTAGTAATTGTTTTGTTGAAGTTTTGAAGTTAAATATTGGAATATCCTGAGACATTATCACGTCGGAACTACTAGTAGCCATTAGGTATTTGTCAACACCATTGCCAGTGTACCCCCCAGAATGATATTCTTTTGTACATTAGAAAGTCAACAGGCCAGTTTTCTTGTTAAAGATAATTGGAAACTGGCATTTTAAAAAGCTTTCCTATATTTATAGCAGCGCGAAAACTTGTAATCATGTATTAAGTATTTAATAATTGACAATAGGAATGAATTGTTATAAGTGGTGGTTTTTTCGTTTTCTTTATATCGCTCTTTATTTTGATCAAGTGCTCTCGATATGCATGAAATTCATTCTTGATCGAGATGTTAAGTACATAATTAGTGTGTTGTGGCATCTAGTTGCTCTGTGTGAATTGAGGATACCTCTTTCCTTTGCGTCAGCTTTTCCTCATCTGAAGTAAACATGTATTCTGTCTAGAAGGACCTTAGTAATTTTATTCTTCTTTAAGTTTACCTTTTGTTGATGAAGCAAATAATGGAGAAGCAGTAGCTAAAGTCGTTTTGAAAATGGTAACAATGTTACTAATCACCTCCTTGAATCACAAACCTCTATTCCCTTCTGAAGCTTCCAGTCTAGCCTCATTCCTTTCTGGTACTTAGAGAATAACCTCAGAAGGCAGTGGTGGATTGCCTTTGAAGTTTTACATTAAGGCTCATTCGCAGCCTTATTGCTGCTGTCTTTTCTTTCTCAGTAGAAAAGGTTATGTAAAGTATATATATGAATTTTAGCATATGTAAGCAAATGAAAAAGAATTCTTTGATTAGTTTATAAAATTATACATGCTTTGAATATCTTTTGACATTTACACTAGAACTTAACTGCTTGTCTCTGGTAAGTGGAGTATGTGGGTGAGATTTACTTTTTTAAAACCTTAATTTGGTTCCATGTGAATGTATTACTTATTCACTAAATAAATGAATAAATGGTTGTTGAGTATAAGAGATAGAAAATTGTGACAAACTTGCACTTCCCTTATTGGTATTTTTAAATGACATCTAGAAGAAATGGGATTCAAATGAGACCTTCACATGCACAACCAAAAGATAACTAACTTCTCTCTGTCTCTTTAATGAGTTTTCTATTTAAATTCTTTATTTTTTTAAGTTGGGGGAGGGTTCTAGGAAGCTAACCAAATTGACCTCTTATACAGGTGTGCATACTTGTCATAGCTCTTAATTTGAAGAGAGCATTTTTAGGAAAGAACAAAACCTTGTCAGTAAGCCATCCCTCTAAAAAATAAAGACTGTGTGTGTCTAGAGTGCCACCTCATTAATGGTACTGGAGATCACAAGGTGGATGAGTTTGACCTAGATATCAGGTGTTTATACAGGGTTCTTTTCCTTGATTTTTTTTTTTTTAAATCTCTCTTTCTCTTGAGTCTTGGGAAGTCATTGAAACTTAAAGAAGGGAGCTGAGTAAGACTTGCATAGGACATAGTCTTCTTGACCGATTAGAAGTAGGCTGAATATGAAAAATAAAAACCTTAAATCGATTCGTGAATAAATGTTAGTAAAAGTTACTCAAATGATTCTCAGCTATTGCCATGGCTTCAAGTCATGAAAACAAATGAAGATAGATCCAGAAATAGACTATGATGTCATAGATCTTTGTTTATTTCTGTCCTAAGCACTCTGATTAAGAAGTTTTGGGATCTTGGCTTCATTGCTTATTGTTTATGCTTTACTGCTTTGATTGGCACCATTTATTCCCTTTAGGATAGCAAGCAAATTGGTTAGCCCACTTGCTTCCTGTGTTGATTTAAAAATCTGCTAAATTCTCTTCAGTTTTGATTAAAATAAAAACACAACCTGTGTTTAAAAAAAAACCAAGAGCAACAGGCTTAAACTTAGAGGATTTAGAAAAAACTTATTTTAAGATAGTAAATGTCACGAATTTCTTGAACATAGGGGCCTAGTGATATTTGGTGCAGTCTTAGATTTTACTGATAAGGCAGTGGGCTCAGAGGTAACTCAAGGTCACTTTGGGAGTAGAATTTGGGACTTATTTTAAACTCAGTGCTCAGTGTAATTCATAACTAGGCAATCTTTTTATTAATATGAAATTCCTATTAAAAAAAAAAACTGGCCAGAAATGACAGTGACTAGGAATATGGATTTATTCCTTAGGTTACGTGAAGTTGAAAGAAAGATTCTAATTTAAAAAAAAGGAGGCGCTCAGCCTGTTGGCACAGTATTTAAGTTCACGTGCTTTGGCAGCCTGGGGTTCGCTGGTTTGGATCCCGGGCGAGGACCTATGCACTGCTTGTCAAGCCATACTGTGTGGCAGGTGTCCCACGTATAAAGTAGAGGAAGATGGGCACAGATGTTAGCTCAGGGCCCATTTTCCTCAGCAAAAAGAGGATTGGTGGCGGATGTTAGCTCAGGACTAATCTTCCTCCAAAAAAAAAAAAGAGAGTATTTTTTTTAGTGACAGCACTTTTACTAACAACAGTAACACAACATTAGTGATACAACAGTAACACATTTTTTTAAACTGTTGGAAATGTCAGAACCTTTTTTTTAAAGGTAATTTATCTAACTGGCTTTTATGCTATATCAAATGCCAAAGCTTCACTTTTAAGCCTTTTTTTCTCTCAGTTCAAGTTATCTTTAAAACTACCATCTCTTAAAATTCCTCTTCACATAAGACATATATAACCTAGGAACTAACCCATTCACTAGGTAAAGTTTACTAGTTTCCAGTCATTCTTGTTGGAAAATATATTTGTCTTATGGTGTTCTATGACATACTCTATTTTTGGATCTATTTTAATTTTCTTTGTGATTTGAAATCTTGATTTGGAAGTAGTTTTTTCATCTAATACTAGTTTTTATATCATCAAAAACTGGTGCCTTAGGTTAAATGATTGATATATTTCTGAACTTGATGTATATTGTAAATAGTTGGGGCTCTAAAATACATGTTAGGTGAATTGACTTATTTTAGGACTATTTAAATGTGTTCTTTTGTAATATGATCTTTTTTCTTAAATAAGTTTGGGTTTCTATTACTGAATTTCTCTTAAGTAAATTTAAAAATTCCTAAGTTAAATATTTATATATATGGCAACAAAATCATCCACCTCCACCTTCTTTTGCCTAACAGGTGGCCAGCATCGAAATGTTCAACCTTTTAGCGATGAGGATGCATCGATTGAAACAATGAGCCATTGCAGTGGTTACAGTGATCCTTCCAGTTTTGCTGAAGATGGTATGAGTTTTAAGTTTTAATTTGCAGCTTTAGATAAAAAGGATGTTCAGTTGGAGGAATTCTTGTAGCTGAGGTATACTATACTGTTCCTTATCTGCTTTTTTTCTACTTAAATTACGGTGGTTGGTTTAAATTATTCCTTAGGACCAGAAGTCCTTGATGAGGAAGGAACTCAAGAAGACTTAGAGTACAAATTGAAGGGATTTATTGACCTGACGCTGGATAAGAGGTAGGAAATACTGGAAACACTTCGTTCTGGGTGATTCCATCAGCCGCCTTACATATATATAAAATATGTGCAGTTCTCTAACTTAACAGTATGTTTTTCAAAAGCTTGATTTGTTTACTTTGGATGTTTTAATGTTTCTTGTTTCTTTGGACTTGTAATGTGGTTAGGAACATACCACTAGAATTAAATTAATTGACTCAGATTAGTCATTGTTCTAGCATAATAGCACATAACTGTATTTGATTATAATTGAAATGGGTTTGTTGAATTAAAACTTAATCTTCAACTAGGAAGGACAACTAAACTTGGCATTAAGCCTTCTGTCTTCTAATTTTGTTACAGGCCTGAAAAATATCAAAGCTAGATTATTTTCTTACTTCACAGTAGCTCTAGAACTGACTTAAAACATATGGAATTTAAAAGTCCAGAAGATGCAAACAATGAACTCTAGACTTTTGTAGTGTTAAAAACAAATGTGAGTTCACTTAAATATGTAATGTAGGAGAACATGTCTTGTACATTGAAACTATAAAATACTATGTGGTCATTTAAAGTTGTGGTTATTAAACTAATAAGCAGAAAAATGCTGTGGTATATAGCAGCTTAAAAATCTTTTGTGTAATAAAGTGAGTTGTAGAGGAAAATTAAATTATTATTGGAAAATGTTTAGAGCTTGATGACAGTTAGATTAAAAAAATCTTTAAATAGAAAAAATTGAAAGGAAAATAGGTTAAGTTTTTAAAAGTTATTGACGTGTGGTACACTTCAACTGGATTCTCTTTCTCTTACGTTTTGTTTTAAATAGTGCGAAGATAAGACAGGCAGCTCTTGAAGGTATTAAAAATGCACTGGCTTCAAAAATGCTTTATGAATTTGTTCTGGAAAGAAGAATGACTTTAACTGATAGCATTGAACGCTGCCTGAAAAAAGGTAATGTCCTTATTTTTGAGTCACAGGCACAGAACTAAAAGGAATTTGCTAGCTCCTTTGCAGTAACATTTGTTAATGGCACTAGAAGACTGGCTCACTCTTAAAACTTTATAATTGTCAAGGAATATAGCATGCTTATTAAGACTCAAAATCAGACTGGTTGGAAGCTTTGTTTTTGTTTAGGTAATAAACAGCCTGAAACTAGCAAGGATTGGAGTAGATTGTCATCCTTTGGTGTATCGGAAGAGGTGATTGCCATTCTTTGTATATAAGAAAGACTTGAAAGTGTATGTCAGATGTCAACAAAAAGTATCCTACTTTATTTTTCTAAAATTGGAAAAGTATCATAATTATCTGCCTCATTTTCCCTTATACTTATTTAAAACATCAGTCATAGCTGTGGATGACATCATTTTCAGGATATCCTTGGAATATTTGAATTCTAGAACTTGTAATAGAGATTCTGGAATTCATATTGTTAATAATTATAGAACTTCTAAAAAAAAAAGAAACCTTAAAGATTGTCTAGTATTACCAGACTTTTTAGTTTTAGGAACCACCAAAATTAAAAAGATTTTGGGCTATCAGCTTAATTATTTGCCAAGTAAGAACGTTATGACAATAATTACGTTCTATCATTATCACTTTATTAACAAAATATTTCTAACACTAAAAATGTAGGAAGCACACATGCTCCTTTAAATTGAACGAGCTTAGCTTTATGTCCTTGTTTTTCTCCTTTTGCCTGAGGTGAAAGCTTTGTCAGGAATGATTGTTTTGAAATCTTTCATCTAGTCTACCTCTCTCATTGTACAGAGTAAAGAAAGGCCTAGGAAACATGAGACTGGTCTAAGGTTAAATAACTTGTTAGTATAATTGACAGCAGAGCCAACTTTTTTGAAATATTAGAATGGCTTTGTTAAAGGTGTTTACATTGAACCTGTTTCCTGTAAGGTAGTTGGACCAGATGACCTTTAAAAATTCATTCCAACCTGCATATTTTATAAATTTTTAATTTATCAGGTAATAACTGAAGTTCAAAATTTATTCAGACCCTTTGGTATATATGATTCTCAAAAGAGTTAATTTATATTTACCTTGATAGTAATGTAGTTTTTATAGTTTTAAAGAATCCCTTATTTTTATTCATTTATGTTTTGCTGAGGAAGATTCGTCCTGAGCTAACATCTGTGCCAGTCTTCCTCTATTTTGTATGTGGGACGCCACCACAGCATGGTTTGATGAGCAGTGTGTAGGTCCATGCCCAGGATCCGAACCTGTGAACATGGGCCACCAAAGTGGAGCACACCCAACTAGGCCACAGGGCGGCCCCAAGAGGCCCTTGTTTTTAATCTCTTGTTGATTGATGGATTGATTGTGAGGGTGATTGGCCCTGAGCTAACATCTGTTGCCAGTCTTCCTCTTTTTGCTTGAGGAAGATTCTCACTGAGCAAACGTCTGTGCCAATATTCCTCTGTTTCACATGGGATGCTGCCATAGCATGGCTTAATGAGCGGTGCTACGTCTGCGCCTGGGATCTGAACCTGCGAACCTGGGCCACTGAAGTGGAGCATGCAAACTTAACCCACTATGCCACCAGCCCAGGCCCAATCCTTTATTTATTTAAAAAAATTTTTGTGGGGGAACCCTGAAGGTTTAGTTTACCTCATGGGCTGTGTACATCTGAAATGCTTGGGAGGTTAATTCAAGGGCTACTTGAGCACTATTCTACGAGTACATGAAGCATTTGGAAGGTCACACAAGGCTTGAAACACATTATTTTGCTGAACTGTTACAGTATCTCTTAAGATAGGTGTAATCTCCATTTTACAGATGAGGAAATTGGTTTGAGAATAAGAATAATTGAAGATCATTTGGTTAAAAAGTGGTGGATCTAGGATTTGAGTAGGGTCTGTTTCCAGAGTTAACCTCACTAGGTTTATAGCTCATGTGAAAGCCTGGAGCATAGTATGGGTTTCATAAGTTGGAGATGCCGTTTTTAAACAAAACAAATTTGGGAAATTGCTGCCTTAATAAGTCTACTGAAAACAATTTGTCATAGTTGCATCTTGGCTTCTTTTATAGGTAAAAGTGATGAGCAGCGTGCAGCTGCGGCGTTAGCGTCTGTCCTTTGTATTCAGTTGGGCCCTGGAATTGAAAGTGAAGAGGTTTTAAAAACTCTTGGACCGATCTTGAAGAAAATAATTTGTGATGGAACAGCTAGTATCCAGGCGAGGCAAACTGTAAGTATAAGATTTTTAAATTTGTAGATCTATCTAGGCATGACACCCAGACAGTCTGATGAATAATCTAGGAAAGCAGCATTTTTTTAAATAGTGACTTTTTATTAACATTTTACTCTCATTTCTCTTTTAGTTTTAGCAAGCAGACTCAATATGACAATTGTTTTCTTACATAGAGCATCCCAGATGGAGCAAATGTCTACATCTTTGAAATTGAAGATCATATACAGTCATGTGTTGCTTAATGACAGGGATATGTTCTGAGAAATGCATCATTAGGCAGTTTTGTTGTGTGGACATTATCATAGAGTGTACTTACACAAACCTAGATAGTATAGCTGTCTACACATCTAGGCTATACTATTGCATATGCTGCCTGTTGTTGACCGAAACATCTGTTACATGGTGCATGACTGTACTGATAGGAAATACAATATTGTGTTGAGTTATTTAGGGTGACTGAAGGATAATTTTGATTGGAACTTAAAGATATGGTCTAGACAACATTTATTGTTTGGTTACTTTTTATTGGGTGTTTTAGAAACTTTTGGCAGCTGTGGCCTACAAGTCCTTATGAAAAGCTGAATGCTGTAATTTACATGGGTGGATTTGGTAGATGTAGGAAACTCTGATGTGTGAAATGTTCATCTGGTTTTGGGGTTTGGAAAAGCTTCGTTCTCTAATTCATATTTACCCCTTAGAACATTTGACTTTAGATTGTAGGTTTTGGGCTTTTTTTGTTGTTTGTCTTTGGTGTGCTAATAAGTGGTTTAAATGATCACATGCGCGTGAATCTTAATGGAGCTTACGAATCTTAAGAGTCTTAATGGATCTTAATTTAATCTTAGTGGTTTTGAATCTCAAAGCTGTTTTCCTAACAAGAGAACCAGTTCAAGTTTGAAACTTTTTAATACTGATTATTCAAATTAGCTTCCTCATTAGTATTACTTAAGGCAAATGATGTTAATCTTTATATCAGATAAACCCTGAATCCTTGATAAAAGTTTATTTCTCGTTCGTATCACTTTCCATTACAACAAGTTGGCAGGGTCCCTAGGCATCCGTCCTGCAGCTCTGCCCTACTTCTACGCCCTCTCCAAATGGCAGCTGTGGTAGCTAGGTGGGAAGGCGAGAGGACAGAGGCACATCTCTTCTGCAGCGAGTTTCTTGGTCTAACCGCCTGCATGGAATACAGCTTCCCCTGTCTGGCTGTTTCCCCTGGAGGCAAAGAAGTAGGAGTTTGGTGACTTCATAGGAATCTCTGCCCTCCAGTAGTTAGTAATCCTAAAGTATCTAATTAAGATTTTGCTATTTACCTTTCTTTCCCCCCCCTTTTTGGGTAGTTTCATGCAACTTTAGGGGTATTTAAAATGTTCGACAGAAAACACTGTTAGATATTTGGAGCGATCATTTAATTTTGGTTGTGTGTGAATTTGTTGTGGTCATTTAAAGGCATGTTCTTCAAAGCCTTTTTCTTCGTACTTACTCTTGCTATGAATTTTTTTTAAAAAACTTAGCGGCCTTCTGCATATTAGCAGAAGAATCTTTATTAAATGTAGGCAGTTGTAATTTTTAATCTACCATTTCTCTTAGAATAATCAAAAGGAGAAATGTGGTCTTGCTTCTGCTGCTTACTTAGGAGAAAGAAGAGATACAGATTGAAATTTTCCTTTACTGAGAATAATGCTTAGACTGCTTTTTAATTTTAACAATGTCTGATTTTTACCAGGATGAAATAACATAAAATAGTGACACCAAGCAGATTAATATCGCAGGTGTCCTCACAGTACCGGAACAGGACGAGCTGAAACTTGGGCATGTGAATGGTGACTTTAAAGACTTAAGTTTTAGGGGTACTTGGAACACCATGAAGGAATTTTTAGTGACAACATATAGAGAAAAGGGAAATGGAGAATAATAAAATGTCACAAATTTTTATATGATTAATTTGTTAAGAGTAGTGTTCTGAAAATCGATGTTTTTCTGTTTATATTGCAAGCAGATTATTTGCGTATAAATATTGTCTTGAGTCGATTTCATTAGGTAAGCTTTACCTTGATAAACTTGTAGTGTACCCACTTGTTTAGCTTTTTTCCCCCCAACAAAAGGATTCCTGACTTCTTTTCAACATATTCCAAAATAAGTAAAATCTGAGTTAATGAGATCCTTCTTTAGGTGGAAAGTTTGAGAACAGTTATTTAAATTTTATGAGATTTCTCCTCCTGTTTGCTCATTTTTTGGAAGCTAATTTTTTTGGGGAATTGTCATAGTAGAGTTTACGTGTAAGCAAATGAATATACAGTCATGCGCTGCATAATGGCGTTTTGGTTGATGACGGGCTACATATATGGTAGTTGTCCCATTAGGGTAGTACCATATAGCCTAGGTGTGCAGTAGGCTATACCATCTAGGTTTGTGTAAGTATGCTCTATGATGATCGCACAGTGACGAAAGCACCAGTGACACATTTCTCAGAACATATCCCTGTCGTTAAGCAATGCATAAACTGTAAGTGGTTTTAAAAGCTTAAAAACCTATGGCAAACTTAATGTGTTTTAAAGACTTTTAATAGAATAGGTTTCTTCATCACAAATGTCCAAACTTAATTTCTGACTTTGAGTTGGAGTTGAAGTTTGAAATGATCTGCTAGGTTAATGAAGGCAGACCCGAGAGAAATGGAATAACTTTCCTAAAGTTGTACTCTGATTTTGGTAGCAGAGTGTGTGCTAAGACCCACTTCCCTTGAGTCTTGATCCTATGTTCCCTCTCTCTTTTTATACTATGCTTGGGACCTAATGTAGTTATGTAGTTGAGAAAATTTTCACATTGAACTGTAGAAGCAGCAAGATATAAATTAATAAGAAAATGACAAACATTAATATCTGAATTTGCTTTTTTTTTTAGTGCGCAACTTGCTTTGGTGTTTGCTCTTTTATTGCCACAGATGACATTACTGTAAGTAGAAGACCTTTGACTCTAGTTATTTGCACATTTCTAATTTAAGAGGGTAATTTCATATCCTTATCTTATTCATATATTAGGAGCTGTATTCAACTCTGGAATGTTTGGAAAATATCTTCACCAAGTCCTATCTCAAAGAGAAAAATACTAATGTTGTTTGCAGCACCCCTAATACAGTGCTTCATATTAGCTCACTTCTCGCATGGACATTATTACTGACCATATGCCCAATTAATGAAGTGAAGAAAAAGCTTGAGATGTATGTATGTTTAGTTTCACATTTTATAAAAACATTTCTTGACATCGTTGTGTTCACATAGTAATGACTAACTATTTTCTAGGCATTTCCATAAACTTCCAAGCCTCCTCTCTTCTGATGATGTAAACATGAGAATAGCTGCTGGTGAATCTTTGGCACTTCTCTTTGAATTGGCCAGAGGAATGGATAGTGTAAGTATCTGATGAGTAGAGGAAAAAGCTTGTGTCACAAGTACCATTGTTCTTTCATTACCTTCACAGTTAGGAATTGGGTGATAACTTTGGAGCATGGCCAGCTTGAGAACCAAGTGATTAATTGCCCTGCTTCTTGGCAGTGGTGTTGTAATACTTTTTAGAACATAAACCAATAAGGGCTGGTTAGAGCAACATTTGAGTGAAGTTCATTACACTTAATTGTTGCTCTGTATAAAACTGAAGTTTAGGGATGCACTCTACTACCCATGGAGAGAGTTGTGTCTAGTATAGTTTCTGTGAAGGTACTTGGTTTTCTCAGCCAAGGGACACATGAAGGTAATTCAGGCATGGATGCTTTATAATAAATGTCAGACAAATGGATGAATTATTAAGTCGGCATAGATTTGGGATCAGATGAATTTAGTCATCGTTTAATTTCTCTAGGTCAAAGACAGAAGTAAATATGGCCCTTTAGATGAGATGTGCTTAGCAGTTGTTCATTGTGTTCAGTGCTCCTGGATATTCATTACCACCATTTGGCTTTTTGAGTTTGTGATAGGTAACCTGCTGTCCTGCTAGTGTTCCAGGTTTAGGACTGAAAGTCCTGTGTTCTAGGAGACCTCTCAGGCATTTGGTTACCCTGGTTTGTGACCTCTATTGTGAACCTTGGGTTATTTACTAGGTGCTTTTTAATTTAAGGAGAAAGATTGTATTTCCAGAATGAAACTTTTTGTGCTATTAAAGAAGTTATTTGACAGTGAATAATTTCAGATAGGATTAATACATGTTGTGGGTTGCTTTAGTCCATCACATTCCATTCTAGGCCTGTGTTTAAATGCAGTTTAAATTATGCATGTTGAATTTGCTTGTTTAAATTTGTGTAAACATAAATATGTTACCACCCACATATCTTATGTTCTCTGGCTTAATAAATTACATGAGATAGTCAGGAGAACTCATCCAAACGTGTTAAATTTGACCTAAGTTCTTGACAAGGATAAAAATGAACCTGGTTATAAAAACGGAACCTAGTGTTTTGTTTGCTGTTTTTGTTGAGTAAATAAACTTTTTGAAAGGAGTGAGTGTGTGGTGGTGGTGGTGGCGATTAAATCAGGTGTTGATGAATACATAGGTTGATTAAAATTAGAGTTTGTAGCAAACGTGGCATTGAATTATTTGGAGCCTTTTGCTAACATAATTATTTTGTGATGTTATTAACCTGGAAATCTAGCAGTATGATGAATTCTGCCTGGGAGACTTAGAAAAAAACTTCTGAAGAGCTGACTTTTAGGTTGAGTTTTTAGGAATGAGTTGGTGAAATATTAGTAAAAGCTATTTGTTCAAAGTTAACCCGAGGAATTAGTAATCCTTGAGAGCTCTCTTAGTTTACTAGGCGTGTTTGCCATATAACCAAGTAGATAAGAGTACACTCTGTAGCCGCACTGCCTAAGTTCAGATCTCTCTTCTGCCCTTACTAGTTGGGTGATGTTGGGTGACTTCTTATTCCTTAGTATCCTTATCTTTAAAATGGAGAAAGTAATAGTAACTACCTCGTAGGGTTGTTGAGAATGCATGGCGGGTACAGTATAAATAGTAGCTGTTACTGTACAGTCATGTGTTGCTTAACAATGGGGATATGTTCTGAGAAATGTGTGCTTAGGGGATTTCGTCATGCAAACATCATAGAATGTACTGAAGGGATCAAAATTTGCCCCCTCACAATGTGTCTCTTTAACGTGAGGATTATTTTAGGCTGATTATTTTTATTTATTTATTTCCTTTTTCATGAGGAAGATTGCCCCTGAGCTAACGTCTTTTGCCAATCTTCCTCTTTTTGCACGAGGAAGATTGTCCCTGAGCTAGCATCTGTGCCAGTTCTCTATTTTGTATATGGGACACTGCCACAACATGGTTTGATAAGTGGTGTGTAGGTCCACGCCCAGGATCCAAACCTGTGAACCTTGGCTGCTGAAGTGGAGCACACGAACTTAACTACTACGCCACTGGGCTGGCCCCTAGGCTGATTGTTTTTATTTATTTATTTTTTTAAAGATTTTATTTTTCCTTTTTCTCCCCAAAGCCCCCTAGTACATAGTTGCATATATTTTAGTTGTGGGTCCTTCTAGGTGTGGTACGGGGGATGCTGCCTCAGCATAGCATGATGAGCAGTGCCATGTCCGTGCCCAGGATTCGAATCTGTGAAACCCTGGGCCGCTGAAGCAAAGCCTGCAAACTTAACCACTTGGCCACAGGGCCTAGGCTGATTATTTTTAAGGAACAAAAGACTCAAAGTTTTTCTTGTTACCTCCCCCTGAACTGCCTGAAAGAATTCAGATAAAAAACCTGTCTTAGGAAGTGACATATCACCTTACCATAACATAAACTAGGTGGTAGGCAGGGAAGAACCTAGCAGAGCCTGTTTGTTTGGCTCCCCTCTGTGTTCTGTTTCTGAGTGGCCAAACATCTGCTCCTTTTTGCTTGCCTGTGAATTGCCTTCCCTCCTCTTGAAGTCCCCGACTCTTCTCACCCCCGACATTTTCTTTTTGTCGTTAGCTGAGAATGGTATTTAAAGTGAGGGCTTTGGCTATTTTGGAGAGTTAACTCGATTTTCTTGGGTTTCTCCCATGTATACATTAAACTGTTGTTTTTCTCCTGTTAATCTATCACGTGTCAATTTAATTCTTAGATCAGTCAGAAGAACCTAGAAGGGTAGAAGAAAATTTCTTCCTCCCCTACAAACCTAGATGGTATAGCTTACTACACACCTAAGCTGTGTGCTATTATCTCAGGGGACTACCATCGTATATGTGGTCTGTCATTGACCAAAATGTTGTTAAGGCAGTGCATGACTAATTGTTAATTGAATTGAGTATTACCCCGCTCTTTGGCAGTATTCTAGTAGTAGCTTTTTAGGAGCTCTCTTGGGTGAATTAAAATAAGACAAAGCCTATCTAGTAGGCAGAATTACAGATCTTGGGGCCACATGATGTGTTTACTCAGGAAGATAGACCAAAATACAGTACAGTCTGACCTTCTCTAATTCTCCCTATTCCATCTCCCACCTAACCTGACAGGGGAAGTGCTGTAGGAGAGAGAGAGACACACACAGACAGACAAACAAACATGCATCTTGTGTGATAATGCTTATTTTCTTTTTATTTTTGATAAGAGTTAAGATGTGTTTGTACCTCCAGGGGCCCTTCTCTATTTGTCCCTGAGTGTGCAGGTCTTCTGAGTACAGTTGTACAGTCATACATTGCTTAGCTAGGGGGATGCGTTCTGAGAAATGTGTTATCAGGCAGTGTCATTGTTGTGTGAACATCATAAAGTGTACTTACGCAAGCCTAGATGGTATAGCCTGTGCTGTACGGTATTAACCTATGGGACCACCGTCATACGTGTGGCCTGTGCTTGACCAAAGTGTCGTTTTGCAGCACCCAACTATAGGTTATCCTAGACTCCAATAAATTGCTTTTGGATGCTATTTATGGACTATTTTTGTTATATTTACATTTTCTTTCTTTTTAATGCACTGCTCATTTTATGGAGACATTTCTCTAAGATATTAACATTTTTCCAAGTTGGTGCTGTGTTGAATTCAGTGATTCAGACTATAAAACTACATTGAGTTTTATTGATTGCTGAGCTCACTTAGAGCAGATTTCTCAGCCTCAGGACTGTTGATATACTGGTCTGGATAATTTTTTGTTGTTGGAAAGGGGCGCTGTCTTGTGCATTTTAGGGTGTTTAGCAGCATCCCTGGCCACGTACCCACTAGATGCCAGTAGCAACTTCTACCCTGGATGTGACAACCAAAAACTGTCTCCAGACATAGCCAAATGTTCCCTGGGAGGTAAGATTGTTGAGAACCATTGGCAGTGGTTCCCAGTTCTTAGAACAAATTAAGGTAATGTGTAGAGTTTTCTTAATTTTTGGTTTATTTGTCCACATGTATTTTTAAATCTTCCATACTTTTTTTTTTTTGTAAAAGAACAAGTAGCCAATGAAACGAGTAGGAAACTGCCAGTGCTTGAATGTACTTGTTTCTACAAGTACAACTCTTCCCATCCTGTTATGATGGAATCAGATTGATTGGAATTTAAATATAGAGATCAACATAACTTTGATCTGTTTTACGTACCTTATCAGCTTTGATAATTGCTATTCTAGATGCAAATCTTAAAGAGGGTTGTCTCCAGCTAACTCAGACATAGGAGGTTGAATTGGAACATTTAAAGAAAACATTCATTAGGACAATTAATAATAAACAATGTAAAATATTGACAGTAAGGAAATATTTGTGTATTTGAAGTTAGAATATCTGTTGTGTTAATTTCAAGCTTATTTTCCACAAGTATAATAATCTTTTTTATTTTAGACATTAAAAAAATACATTTATATTTTTTGAGATTAAACAGTTATATATAAAATTTGAAGAATGCCCAGAATAAGAGCTGCTTATTTTAATAGAATAAGTTAGATGATTATTACCACTAGTGCAAAAAATGTTAAACAGGCACTAATACCTAGAATTGGAAGTTGTTCAACCTTCTGGCTTCTATAAGTGTCTACTTTAGTTTTGGTCAGCTAAATAACTTTGAATCACTTTTAGTTTTTAATATGGTTGTCAAATGTAGTTAGGGAATAAAAGTACCCAAAATAAAGAAACTTCATGAAAATATAGCCACTTAAACTGTTACAAGAAGCCCATAGTCAACTCAAGGTAATAGCAAACAGTAATGTATTTTGTGGCTTTCCTCCAAAAGGGATTTAAAAATCTCCCTACCTTAAATAATTTAATCACCCAATTTGTGCGCCTGATGTAAATGCTTTATTGCTTATTTGAAATATGGCCAGTAAATTAGAAATTAGTTACTTTAAAAAGCATTACTAATAGCTTGTACTTTTGGAATTAGAATGTTTGGAATTCTGGGAATGTGTGCTTTGGGGAGCCAAATAATAGAAGATATATTGATGTATGCGTATCTGACTTGCACTGAACTTCTTTGAAATTTCAGTAATGTCTTGAATACAGTAGGAGCACAATAAGCATTTGTTGACTGCATCTGGATATACTTGGAAGGGGAATTTAATTGTTTGGTGAAAGTATATCATCTTATAGTCAGCATTTCTGGATTAAATTTTTGCATGATAATATAAATGTGATTATGTATGCGTGTGTGCCAAGGTCTCTAAACAGCTCAAAGATTTATCCTGCTCTGTGCAGTGCTGCTGGATAGTTTCCAAGGTGGACTGTTCTTTGTTAGCTCTAGAAGCGGTTGGGGGAAAAAAAAAATAAAAAAGTAAACCAAATTGTTTTTTCCTGAGCAGGACTTTTTTTACGAAGACATGGAATCTTTGACTCAGATACTTAGGGCTTTGGCTACAGATGGAAATAAGCACCGGGCCAAAGTGGACAAGAGAAAGCAGCGATCGGTGTTCAGAGACATCCTGAGGGCGGTGGAGGTAGGCCTCTTGATGCTGTATTGGCTACTCATTTTGAAATTGGATTGTTTCATGCTGTACTTGACAACTGGCTCGTTTTGTTGATTGAACTTACAATTTCCTAATTTTAAGACTCAGTGGATTTTTACCAACATAAATGAAGACTTTTTTTTTAAACAAGGGAAAATTTAATTCTAATGTATAATTTTTGAGTTAAAAAAATCAGAAAGAGTCATAATGACGGAAATGTATTTCACCTTGGTGTATTTGCCATCGCTTAAGCAATGGTGCTTGCTTAGCACATATGTACTTAGTATAGTGTTTTTTGTGAATAGTAAATTATTGCTTACTCCTCAGTACCTTTAAGCAAAGACCTTTGTGATCTCCCCGGGAAAGAATAGGAAGTGAAGAAGTGGAGATAGTGTGTCTTGACTATTCTTTTAAAAAATGTACTGTAATGGGAAGAGGAAGAGAGTTGATCTTTAGATTGTGGCAGAGTTTGTTATTTTGTTTTGTTTTAGAAGCTCAAGATAGTTTATGCGAGAAGGAACCAATGAAGAAAGGAGCATTTGGAATAGAAGTGAAAGATTGGGAGTATGATGTGGTTAAAGAATAATGATTAGCCTTGAACTGGGGAGGAGAGTCTGTCTATCTGATTTAGGAGACAGGAATAGGTAAGGATGCAAATGAGTCTATAGAGAGTTCTTTCCTGCTGTCTCAGTGTTTCCTGAAATAAGGCTTAAATTATAGAATCTTACTCTTTTTTTTTGAGCTGCTGTAACAGATCAGGCAATGGATATGCTTTTCACGCATGCTCTATCTTACACCTCTAATAACCCTATGTGATATAGGTATAGATTAGCCACATTTTATAGACAAGGGGGCAGATCCAAAGAGGTTAAATTACTTGCCAAAGTCACAAGCCAGTGAGTAACACACCCATGTAAGTCTAGAGTTCTCATTCTTTACTACTACATTGTATGCTATGTCTGCTGAAAGAAAAGGGGGCTCGGTAGATGTGGGGAAGGCGATTGGAGTGGTCCCTACGCCCATCAAGCTCCGTCCCCTTCTTTCTCCTATCTTTGTTGCTATCAGCTGTTCCCTTCCTTGTTAGTCTTCCATATTCATGATTCGTCAAAGAATGGAACAGCCATTTTTTTTTCATCTCAAATTCTGTCACCATTCTGGATGACTTCTCTGTCCATTTGGAAAGTCCTATGCTATGTTTGTGTCAGTGGCCTTTACTTCCATTTCACTGGGGCCTACCTCCCATAGTTATGCTTTAGAAATTGTCTTCTGGCAAAATTGTTTCATCTCTGAAATCTTAAACTGAGATATTACCTCTCGTTTTCTTCATAAGCCTGTTCTTAGACCCTCAGAGCCCTCTGCTTGTTGGCCCTCTGCTTTTTGGTTGGTCTGTTAACCCATTTGTCTTCTCTTCCTTTCCTAGATCCCTACTGGCCCTCAGGTCCACCACTGGCTTGTTGGGGGCATTTTGTATTTCTCTCTTTTTTTCTTTTCTTTTTTTTTTTTTGAGGAAGATTAGCCCTGAGCTAACTACTGCCAATCCTCCTCTTTTTGCTGAGGAAGACTGGCCCTGAGCTAACATCCATGCCCATCTTCCTCTACTTTATACATGAGACGCCTACCACAGCATGGCTTTTGCTAAGCCATGCCATGTCCACACCCAGGATCTGAACCAGTGAACCCCGGGCTGCTGAGAAGCAGAACGTGCGAACTTAACTGCTCTGCCACTGGGCTGGCCGTGGCATTTTGTCTTTCTGACTTGTCCTGCAACCTTCTCTGTCTCCTCATCCCACCCCTCAGTCCTAGACCAGTACACATAGCTGACTTTTCTCAAGTTTGTTGAGTGCTATCAAAATTTAAAAACATTCACAGCACTATGGTTTTGCCATTAATATTTCCCCAGTCCAAGTTGTGCCTTAAAGTCTACCACAACTCTATATAGGTTAGTACTTTTTACTCTGTTCACATTCAGAGATGGAGGTATCCATTTAAACCATATTGTCCACTTATCTTCACATGTATATGTCTATTTAGAAACTGTATTTATGTAGGATCTCTTTAGGCCATTTTAGGTCCTCTTATAATTTTGTTTCTTCTGTTGGTTAGGAACGGGATTTTCCAACAGAAACTGTTAAATTTGGTCCTGAACGCATGTATATTGATTGTTGGGTCAAAAAACATACCTATGACACCTTTAAGGAGGTTCTTGGATCGGGGATGCAGTACCACTTGCAGGTGAGTGGGTGACCTCCTTTCTATATGTTTGCTTTTGAATTAGGGAACGGTTTTGAATGTAGCTCGCTTAATTGGCTTTTGAAGTTAGTTAAATATACAGAATGCTCTCCAGATGATACAAAACAGTAAGTTCATTTTTGAAATTAAAATTGAATAAATATGAACCTTTTTTTTGTATTGAATGTCTAGTGGAGCACTATTGATATCTTTGTATGAAAGCAAATCGTTTGACGTAGCTTTCTTGGATTCAAGGTATTGGAATACAATTTGGTCTTGTGAGAAACAGAAAATAAGTGACCTAAGTTCATATTTATAAGCTCCACATAACTTCTAATCAGATTTTACTTTATGTAATAAAAAAGAGCTGATACTTAATACTGAGCCTGTTATCTTTTCCTTTACCTAAGTCAAATGAATTTCTTCGCAATGTATTTGAACTTGGACCCCCGGTGATGCTTGATGCTGCAATGCTTAAAACAATGAAGATTTCTCGTTTTGAAAGGGTAGGTTTTATTTTGTTTTCAGCAGAACTGAATGCACCAAGGAAAAGCAGAGCCAGAGCTTTGATTCCGTCAGGTGACCAGTAGTCAGCAGCGTCTGTGGGGTTTTACTTCTTCATGATTCCATCATAGAATAGCTGTACTGCAAGTGTAGAAGCTTTACTGCCCTTCTAGTGGGGGAGTTTAATGAAAACTTTTTACACATAATTCTGTTATCTTAACATAGAAACTGTTTTCACGTTTTGTTTTATTTTATTCTATGAAGTTTTATAATTAGGAATAAAAATTTACACCGTGCTTCTTTGGTACCAGATAACAATCTGCTTAGTGAGTACCAGACTCATTTTACAAATGAGGAAACTGAAGTGCTCAGAGAGTTTGCCTCATTAAATAGTAAATAATGTTATTTTCACTTAACATTCCAAAATTCCTTAATTGCATTTTTATTTGTTTAGTGAAGTAAAATTCACAGAATATAAACTATTTTAAAGTGTACAATTCAGTGATGTTTAGTATGTTCACAGTGTTGTACAACCATCACCTCTTAACTAGTTCCAAAACATTTCATCACGTCAGAAGGAAATTTATAGCCATTAAGCAGTCTCTCCCCATCTCCCTCCTCCCCCTGGCTGCTAGCAACCACTAATGTGCTTTCTGTCTCTGGATGTACCTGTGCTGGGTATTTCATAGAAATAGAATCATCTAACATGTGGCCTCTTGTGTCTGGCTTTCTTCACCTAGCATAATGTTGCTGAGGTTCTTGCATATTGTAGCAGGTGTCAGTACTGCAGTCATTTTTGTGGCTAAGATTCCCTTTTACGGATAGACCACATGTTTATCCATTCATCAATTGATGGACATTTAGGTTGTTTCCACTTTTTGCCCCCTTGTGAATGGTTCTACTACGAACATTTGTGTACAAGTGTTTGTTAGAGTACCTGTTTTCACTTTTTTTAGGTGTATACTTAGGAATTGGAATTGCTAGGTCATATGGTAATTTTATGTTTAACTTTTTAAGGAACTATCAAACTCTTTTCTACAGCATCTGCACCCTTTTATATTCCCACCAGCGGTGTATGAGGGTTCCAATTTCTACATCCTTACCAACACTTATTATTCTCTGTTTTTTTTTTTATTTTAAATTAGAGCCATCTTAGTGGGCATGAAGTGCTTAATTAGATGTTTATAGGATCTTTAAATTTAATCATTTTTATGGCCACATAATTGATTGTCGGGTTTTTAGTAAATATTAATATTCTTACATACCTTTCTCTTTTGAATTATTTTTTGGAAGAAATCCTTGCATGGGAGTATGGGGCTGGATTATGACTTTTGGATATGTATTGCCAAATTACCTTCTAGAGGTGTTCTATCATTTTTAATTGTTTCCAGCAATGAGTGAAAGCATGTAGCTAATACACACATATTTGACAGCATTGAGTTTTATAATTTTAAAAATTTGTTAATTTAATTGGTATTAAAATGGAACCTCATTGTATTTTTCCTTATTTTAGTTTACAGTATGGTTGGACATTTTATTCACATTAGTCCATGATTTGTCTTCTCCTTGATCAGATTAAATGTTCATATATTTTTTTCACTGGTATTTTCTTGGTATTTTACGTATTTGGTTAGTACTTTTCTTAATATAGCTAGCCATTAACTATTATATGTGTTAATTTTCCCACTTGTTCATTTTGTGTGTGAGTTTTATAAACATTTAAAATATTTATAGGGCTGAATTAGTTCATTTCTTTCCTTTGTGATTTGTATTTATAATTTTTTATAATTTTATGAGAATGTCTTAAGCCTTGGTGACTCACATATATTTTCCTTTTGTTTTAGCACTTATATAATTCTGCAGCCTTCAAAGCTCGAACAAAAGCTCGAAGCAAATGTCGAGATAAGAGAGCAGATGTTGGAGAATTCTTCTAGATTTTCAGCACTTGAAGACTACTTTCTAATTTCTAATTTTTTCCCTTTTTTTTTTGTAACTTTCAATGTATTTAAACTCTAGAGGCAGTTTTTATCTTGGGTCAACATAGGTTTTGTAGCAGAGGTTATATTACTTATAATTTAATGTACAGTGTTGCAAATGGTGAATTCTGATTATTGAATAGTCTCTGAATATAATCTGTAAACATGAATAAAGTATTTGTAGTGTTTGGTCATTTTCTGTTATGAAGAGAGCAGAAATTGGAGATTTCACATGATTTCAGGAAGAGAAAAAACTCTTGGCCAAGGTTAAAATTTCTTATGCTGTAGTTGTCAGAAATATTGATTGTAATAATATAGATATACAAGGTATTTAACTTAAAATCTTAGACAAATGAGTTTTGGATACAATTTTGGGAGATGGTTCTTCTGGAAATGCTGCTATATTTTTAATTTCAAATGAAACCTAATAATTTTAATTTTGTCACTGGGATCAACAAAGGGAATCGTACCGTGAGACCTTACAGCTGCGCTTAAGTGCAGTCCAGCTATTGGGAGTTCATGATGAGTTAGCATATGCCAGAAAGGGTGCTAACCTTGACCTCTGAGGGCAGTAACACTAGTTTTATCTGCTGTGTAAGACCTTGTACTCTTTATTTTGAAATAAAAATCTTTTCACACTAAAAGTGCTTCTTTTCTAATAGAATAAACAGTATTTATAGGTTTGAGGTACAGAGCTCAAAATGACCAAGCCAGGTAGGGAGAGAGTGAGACAAAACGTACTTTTGTATATTTGGAAACATGAAAATAGATGAAAAAAATGAAGCAATGTATCATTGGGATTCCAGCTAATGACTTTTAAGACTACTGCTGCTTGGATACCCATGTGAGGTGATTTTTCACTTTATGAAATGCATTTTGAAAATGTATTCGGATTTTATTGTTAAACTATATGAAAATGACATTGCACAGGCAACATCTGCAGTTTAGAATTCATAGACTTATTTCTTTGACGTTAGTGCAGAAAACAGTGATAAGAGGCATGAGGGTTGGAGAAGCTTGTACACTGTAGAGAAGTACCAAAATCACCAGAGGTGTTTTTTTCCAAGCTAGCGTTCTTCCTCTCCCCCTTCCCCAACAGCAGCTGGAAGGTCTGATGTGCCCTCTAGTTGAAAATCATTGGCTGGCTATAGAGTCCCTGCTGGGAGTGTGAGTTCTATCCTCAGATGCAGTGCAGTGGAAAATTCATTGGGAATCTAGAACTTGGGTTCCCCAGTTGTCACTTAGTCATATCCAAGTAGGTTAGAACTCACAGGAAAGAGATTGCATGGTGTTTTTTTCTAGATTTTAAATTTCATATATGCCTACATATTTTTAAATAAAAATGAGTTTTTATTGAAGTGATATGTATACATACTTTAATAGTATTTCAAGTCTTATAAGGAAAAGAGCTCCCTGCTCCATTCTTTCCCATTTCTCAGGCCCATCCCAGGAAGCATTTCAGCCTTTAGGTTTTTTCCTAGTACTTTGGTTTCTGGTTTCTAATACGCTTCTACACGTAGTTACTTTTAGACATCTGACAATTTCCTATTTGATAGGTGAAAATTTCTGCCTTTTTACTTTTCCTCATTCTCCCAGTGCATCATTGTTTGCGTCATAGTGAGCATATTTCCATGTTCATTACTGAGCTAGATAGTTACTGTGCGTACATTTCTATTCTCAGAAGATTTTATCGTAGTTTTACATACACATCACTAAATCTTCCAGATCAGTCCCAAATTAATGTATAAAACTCTTCTTGAATCTGTTTTCCACATGCTCAAAGTCCAGCAGAACGCTTGTTTCTTGTTTCCGTCTGGACTAATTTCTCTCTCATCCTAGTATACAACTGTTTCCCGAAACTTTGGCATCCTGGGATTTGTTGTCTTCTCTTTAGGGTTGGATGTCACATTTCCAGGACCCCATGTCTTCAATATTAGATTATTTTCTTGTTAAAGTGGAACACTTCCTTCAGTAACTTCTGGGACTGGCTACATGGGAGGTTGGTTATTTTGAAACTTTGAAACATAGTTTGGCTTGGTATATGAAATTCCAGGTAGAAAATCAAATGTGAAATTTTGAAGGCATTGCTCTATTGTCTTCTAGTTGTCATGTGTTGCAATATCTGATACAATTTTTATTTCTGATTTCTTTTGCTTTTAGAATCACTTTGTCTCTAGCGTTTTAAGGACTCTGGTAGTCTGGAAAGTGTTTTTAAGTTCTTGGCCATGCTCTCGCTCCCTTTTCCCCATACACATTTTCTTTCTTCTGAAACTCCGTAAAGTACTAGAGTTGCTGGATTGAGCTGCTGGCCTTCTTTCTTTCTTACTCATTTCTTTTTCTTTCTTGAGAGGTTTACGTAACACGGTTTTCCAACCTTCGATTGCATTTTATTCAATTTATTTTTTTTGCTGAGGAAGATTAGCCCTGAGCCAGTGCCAGTCTTCCTCTACTTTATACTTGGGTTGCTGCCACAGCATGGCTGATGAGTGATGTAGGTCTGCACCTGGGATCCGAACCCATGAACCCAGGCCACCTAAGCCGATGTGCTGAACTTAACCACTATGCCACAGGGCTGACCCTCTATTGCATTTTATTTTTGGCTAATATGAAATTACCTGCCTGTATTTAGCTCCATACTTCACTGGTGCCTCCAGCTCCTGAGCCTGCCTGAATTAAGGAGGCTCTCTCTGAATTAACCAACCACTCTCTCCTTTCAATACATTTGCTGAAATCTTGTTCAGTATTGCTCTCTTGTACTTTTGTTCTTGTGGTTTTGTAAGTTTTACCTATTCTGCCTTTTTACTGGGATTTTAGGAGGAAGAAGGATAAATGTTAATCTGTGTATTGTTTACAGATAGGTGCTTTTTTACTCATGAAATTTATGGGTAGTTGCTGGACAGATTTACTAGGGATTCAATGTGTAAGAATGCTTGAGTTTTCTTGAAACTAGTAAAATGGTGTACGATAGACCAGTTTATTCCTTGATTCTTGGTTAATCTTGCTGGTTTAAAGGAATTTAAAATGGTCCCTGCCTAATAAGTTCTTTATTTTGAGGCTCAAGCATAAAATCTGAAGCAATCAGCATCTGTGACTCACCTTTTTTGTGTGTATGTGCGGAAGATTCATCCTGAATAACATCCATTGCCAATCCTTCTTTTTTTTGCTTGAGGAAAATTAGCCCTGAGCTAAGATCTGTGCCAGTCTTCCTCTACTTTGTATGTGGGACGCCTCTACAGCATGGCTGATGAGTGGAGTAGGTCTGCATCCAGGATCCGAACCCGCGAACCCAGGCCGCCGAAGCAGAGTGCACAGAGCTTTAACCACTCGGCCAGGGAGCGGGCCCCTGTGACTCAAGTCTTTGAGGGCATTACTGAATTTCCTGGGAGTTGAATCTAGATACAGTGAGATATACTATTTGAAAGGAAAAGCAAGAAATACTTCACAATGTCCCTAGATTAAAGAGTTCAGGGGAGAATACCTATTTTCTTCTTGTGACCCAAAACTCTTATTGATGTGGCGGTTCAGGTCCGTAATAGATAAATGAGGTTGGTTATCTTGCTGTGCTCTTAAGTGGTTCTCCAGAAGTCTAACTGGTCACAAGCCATTAAAAATCTCATTTCCCTCACTTGTGTGAAACATGGTGAAACATAGAATTCAGACTGCAGTGTGTGGAATTGCTTAGTCTCCATCTTCCTCATCCCTGAGGGGGGATTAATACTTCACAGGATTGTAAAGTTACAGGAGAGAGAAAAACACACGGTAAATGCTCAAAATGTGGCTATTCTAGTATTTCTTCAAAGGATAGATAGTTTAAGATCAGGCAGTTGGGAGATTATTTTTAAAACCAAGCATGATAATTAAAATATTAGCTAACATAAACATTTTAGTTTTTCAAGAAATTTGGCATAGCTTTTTAATGGATAATGTGCTTCTGAAAACAGTTGCTGATTATATTGTCTTACTTCATGAATCGGTCCTCAGGTATAGATGAAGCTTAAGAAAATATGGTTCCTTTTCCCCAAAAGTAGAGTGAGATCTATGCTGAATACTATAGATGTGAAGGAAATTTTGTGGAGCAAACATTTTCCAATTGACATGCAGTATGTTTCAAGGATGAGTAAGGTCCATCTAGTCATGGCAATGGAAGGTGGGATTATGAGGGATTACGTTATCAGTTTACCACCTAACCCTTAGTATCCTGCCAGGATAGTTAGTCCCTGTGGTCTGGGGTCTGGGTTTATGGGATTGTAGGTGTCCTCCTCACTGTAGCTTCCTTTCTGTACACTAGGGGGCAGAAGCTCCTTGGCATGTGTGTGAGAGAACCACACAAGAGAAAGGCTGACATTCCTGAGAAAGGAGGATGCATAAAACTCACCGAACAAAGCCTCCGAAAAGGACAGGACATTGAGGAGACAAAGTGCTCCCATTACCTACAGTGGGTCTATAGCCGTACACTCTCTCACTCACAATCTTTTTTCATTGCTACTGGAAGCCCTAGGAGTCCTCTGACCGGCTATTATCCTAGTTACGATGTCACAACCTTATTCTGTCCCTCTTTATTGTTGTCATCTGGTTGGTCTGGTAGTCCTGTGCAAGTTAGTTGTCAGAGTGGCAGCTCCATCCTGCTACCGGATATTTATATACAGGAGCACACCGTGGCAGAAGTGCTGGAAATGAGTCAGCTTACACAGTTGCGTTGGCCAAATAAGGACATTAACTGCAATCCCATAAGAACCTCATCAGTTACCAATTGCATCAAGGCATGGTGGCTTTTTCTTTTTAAAGCATAGTTTCAGTAATACATTTACTAAAAATCTCAGACATAGTGAAAAAAGTCAGTATTTGGAATCTTACACTGCTTGGCTAAATTAACACTAAATATAGACCAACAGTTTCATGCTGGGGTTTATGGGCCTTATGGGAGCACCCGTGCACTGAAGGAAGGCAAAGAAGGAAATACAGAATTTGTAGAACATTTTGTTGTAGTTGCTTCTGAATAATTAGTTTTCTTTTTTTCTAGTAACCTAGCAGTCAAAGCTCAAATTTTTGTAAGTAATTTGCATGCTATTTCTCTACTGAGACTGAATTATGATTCTGAGGCTGGGATGTTTGTTGTTGCATGTGCTCTGTACTTTTAACTTTTGATAGAAATGATTTAGACTTGATTTTAAAAATTACTTCCTGAATGTGAAGAGGCACTGACTCTGAAATGAGATTAAAGAACCAATTACTATGACTCACTCAATAAAGCTTCCTATTAACTTTGAATTAAGCCCTATTATAACAATTCTGATTTTGTGGCAAGCAATACTGGTCTGAGTTATTTCTGTGGTTTGATACCGAGCACCTATGAGAAAAAATAAAGAGTGAAGCAATTTTTCATAGACGACTATATTTGTTAGAATATTTATTTGTAGGTAGTCAAAGAATTCTTAAATGACAAAAAGAGTCAGCTGTTAGCATTGATCTAAACCAGAGGAAAATGAAATTACTTACATGTTTCAGCTCAAGGTATTAGAAAGGGTTCCATTGCTTTGGTCAATCTTACTTAATGAGCAAATTTGCACACCAGGGTCCAGGAAGGAGGGTTGAGTTAGTGCAATGCAGAATTTAGTAACCCTCTGGCTTTTCCAGCCCTGCTGGTTGTTCCCAGGTGCCCTCATATGGAGATGCCGAAGATAGCAACAACTGGGTGTCAAACAGCTGTGGGTCCTGGTTTTAGGGCCACGTGATCTTGTATCCGTTTACTCACAGAGTCCTTTGCAGGCTCTTGGTGGCCATAACCACACCTAACTCAGTTTTCTCTACTAGTTCTTTTTTCTCATTTGCATGTTGCACTTAATTTAAAAACACATTGAAATAGCTTCTATTAACTTTGTGACTTTACCCTAAAGAAGAAATTTTTTTCCGAGCGCTTCATACTTCACTTTAAGTTGTCTTAGTGCTTTTGGATTTGATGTTGCATTGAGTCACCTTTTGAGTGGGTAGCAAGGCCAATCATTTGGAGATTTTATTAGCTGCACTGCTCCTCAGTCAGTTTTTGTGGCTATGATTTTCTAGCTGGTCCTCCACTTTGTAAACGTTGCTTAAGCGTCAGTATGAGAGTTAAGCAATAGTAATTACATTCCTAAAGGGGAAGCTAAGGCTCAAGGATAGTAAGTCAGAGATCCAAAAATGAACCATGCGTCAGTCACCAAGGCTAAAATAGAAGTTGTGTTTGGAATGATGATCCTGTGATGTGACACGTACAACTTTTATTTCTCATCAAATATTAGTATTTAGGATAAACTATAAAAGATGATAAAATATAAAACATTTCTAGAAGAATAGTTTAGGAATCCGTGACCACACATTTGTCAACATGTTTGGTTTTATCTATGAAAGGATAAGATTTGGTTGATGTCTAAGGCCCCTCTACTCCATAGGCTGTTGCTGCTGCTTTTTTTTTTGCCACTTAAAGTCATTCCCTTAGGAATGATCCATGAAGTAAATTTGGAGTTCAATAACATCAATATATAAAGTGCTTCAGTAGTACCTTATCTAAAATACTTAGGGAATTATGTGTTCTTGTTCATTAAAATTTCAGGATAACTGAAACAACTCCCCCCACCTTTTTTTTTTGGTGAGGAAGATTGTCCCTGAGCTAACATCTGTTGCCAATCTTCCTCTTTTTGCTTGAGGAAGATTGTCCCTGAGCTAACATCAGTGCCAATCTTCCTCTATTTTGTATGTGGGATGCCGCCACAGCATGGCTTGATGAGCAGTGTGTAGGTCCGTGCCAGGATCTGAACCTGCAAAGTGAAGTGGAGCAGGCAAACTTAACCACTATGCTACTGGGCTTGCCCTAGTTTTTAACTTTGATTGAAACAAATGTAATTATTCCATGACTTTTCCGGTTCACTGTTTTTCTTAGCTAAGGTTCTGGGAGCACATTTTTCACAAGTATTAGTAGGTTTTAGGTATTACTTGGAAATTGCTAGTTTTTAATATTTTAGGGTGCAGTTTAAGCTATTTGGTAAAAGGCTGATACTTTTTTTTCAGATCTTTATTAGCTGTTATCTTTTTTCCTCTGAATTTATTTTTTCCTAACTCTAATTATATTTCCCTTCATTCTGTGGCTGGGGATTAAAGGAAATTTTAAAAATGTTAACAGGAAGTAAACAGTGTGTTGCCACATCTAGGCAGGCATGAAGTTTATTGCCTTGACTTTACTAAAAGTCTGGAAAGGTGTCACGTGAGTATTTTTACCCTCGGTTTTATTTCTGTTAATGTCCTTATTATTAGCTGTCTCAAATTCTTTTGAAAACAGTGAGATTTAAATCCCAAATAAAATATTTTAGGTGTTCCAACTTCAGTCACTGTCTTCTAAACTTATCACTGGGAATTTGAAGAATATGATTGGTGTTGACCCTAAGGAGTTTTCAGTTAATTGAGGCAGTCAAAGCAATAAACAAATAAGTGGGATAAACTATCATAGATGTTCTGATAGAAGAATGTACTGCAGCCAGCAAAGGCACAAAGGAAAGACAGGTTGATTCTTAGAGGAGGCGAGGTTTGAGCTGAGTCCTGAAAAAGGGTTAGGGCGGAGTGCGGAGCAGGAGAGAAGCACAAGGGAAGATGTCGTGAACTCTGAAGCAAGAGGCCGCTTCCAGCTCCACAACTAGGGAAATGTATTTACCCTCTGAGCTTCGATTTCCTCATTTGTGGAAAGGATGGGGGCCAGATGAGAGCATGTCTAAAATCCTTTCCAGATCAAAATATCCTATATCACTATTAGACTCATTTTATGAAGAGACGTAACTCTGAAAGAGAAAGTGTTTATACTCATTGGAATGTGTTCTCCTAGAACCTTCTTCTCATGTAATTAAAAGGCTACAAGTTCTCTGTTGTGATAGAGAGATACCTTAAAACAGAGCTTTTTAATCCATTCAGGCTTTTCAGTGTTGCTTGAAGTTGTGCTGTCGTTAGACTATTACCTTAAATGTAAACCTCAATTTTAAAATTATTTATTACTTAAGTGACCTCAATCTGAGGAAACTCAGGGGAACAGATCTGAGAGGTCCTGGAGTGTAGCCTTCAACCACTGCAGGATTCCTATTTGTGGCGTCTAAGCTTGCTAAGATTTTGTCTTGAGGATTCATAGCCAGCATCTCATGGCTAAAGGATGCATTTTAAGGTAGAGACTCACATACCATATTGAGGGAGAAAATTAAAATTACAGCTTTGTATTAAAGCCTCATGCAATTAGGATGGGTCAAAGTAACATTCTCTCCAAATCTTTACTGCCACGGGTTGACTAGCTTAATTTTATCTTTCTATATATTTATATATAGTTTTCTTGCATAAAGGATTTGAGGCATTTCCCCAGAATATGAACAATGTAGTAAAAAAGAAAAATTTAACAATCAGTTACAAAATAAAAAGCAGGCCCAGAAAAAATGTAGGCAGAATTGAGAAATCTGAGGAGAAGGAAAGAGCATAAGCAGATAAGCAGGGTATAAAGCACTATACAATTCCTAAAATTGGGCCTCACGCTGGACTCCGAGCTTGCTGGCGAGCAAAGCAAAAAGCATAGTTACAAAGTTGTCCCCAAAAGGAAATATTTTCTTCTGGACAAGCAAAACTTTTCTAGACCTTCAGCTGGAAATAATATTTGTGGGTGGTTCTTTACGTGCCTGTCCGGCTTCCTGTGGGCTGTGATTCCTGTGAAGCTGAGCTCCCCAGACCAGCCTCTTGTTTAATGTCAGTGTTTTCTTCCAGGTACAATGAATCGTTCTTCCCAGGACACTGGCTCTCGCGGCATTCATGAAGATAGAAAGCTTTATGTTGTGGATTCCATAAATGACCTAAACAAACTAAACCTCTGTTCCACCGGATCACAGCATCTGTTCCGTATGTGTGCCCTCCAAGGCTTGGCGGCCTTTCCTGGCTTCTAGGCCACCTAAAAATAGCAAATGCTAATCTCAATGTGTGGGTGTTGGGGGTGGGTGGGTGCAGGGTGGCCATTAAGAACAGCCTGGTAATGAAAATGCTATTTATTATTAGGCAATTTTTGCTTTTGTTCTCTGAATACTTAGACTTCCGGGCTTTCTTGGCTCCACAGCGAGAACTGAATGCTTGTCTTTTAAAGTTCTGAGAAGTCCCTGTGGAGTTTCTCTCCCTGGAAAGGGGTGGAGGCTGCAGAGCCTGTCTCCCAGAGGCTTGCTCATCTCTTTTGGCTGCTGCTGTGCCTTCTAGTGACCACAGCCACGTCATGGATGGTGCCTGCTTTCCTAGAGGGATCTTACTTCATAGTGATTGCTGAGAAAATTCTCCACACACTCATCCTATTTTTAAATTCTCATTAAAATTTTGTTGGACAAAAAGTCAACTTCATTTTCTATTTACAAATTACGAATTGTCCTAATTAAAGGCCTAGAAAAAGGGGGAGGGAGGAGCAAAAAAATCCGCTAAGTACTAAATGTGTGTCTTGCCCCCTAAATATTGTAAACGAGTTCTATTAGGTCATTCTGAGCCCCATTTTTCTAGCTTAAACGCTGACATTCAAACACAGGTGTTAATTGTCCACTTGCCATTTGTTTCATGTGCATTCTAAACTCTTATTGTCCCAATTTTATATCTGTTATTCCCCTTCTAAATTCTTTCTGAGTTCTTGCTTTTTTCTTCATCTTAATGTGTTCAGATTTTCACCTGTTTTCATTGCAATCAGTCTCAATAAAAGTAGGTGTTTGGGTTCCAGCTGATGCTGTTGCTTTGATTAGGAAGCAAAAGCTATTGTGGGGTTGACATAGGATGTACTTATAAAGCATAGGACATGAGCCACCCATCTATCTGTAATCAAGTAGCACAGTGTGTGGAACTGAGGCAAAGTAGGAGAGAATATAGAAAGCAATTCAAGGGTCTCCATTTCCCCAAGTTCCTATAATTCTTATTCAATTTAATTAGAGTGTTACTAGGCAAATAGGCCTTATCAAGTGATAATCCAGTGCAGACAATTCATGGTGAACTGGGTTAACCAGGCTGTTTTATAAGCATGGCTGCTTTCTCAGTTCAACAGCAAAACGTTTAAAAGAACCTTGCTTCCAGAACATGTCCATCCTGAAAACAACTTCAAGAAACCGAAATACATCAGGGCCATTTTTTGTTTAAATGGGTGTAGGCATAAACTGACTATTCCTATGGTAAAAGGAGTTTCCTGGGAGATATCCCATAGTGTTCAGCCTTCCACCCAGAGGAGGTGTCCCACAGCCAGCTGTGTTTTACTCCTGGGTCACTTTGGGTAAAGGGAAATAGAGCCTCCATCACTCTTAACCCTTACTTTCTTTATCCAACCCTCCTCCCCTGCCCCAAACAGGGGTAAGGAGGTAGCTTGACTCTGCTTTTTTTTTGAATACCATACAGAAGAAGGTAAAAAATTCACAAAGAGCATCCCACCTAGACACTCCCAAAACGTAAGTCACTTTCTAGAGTGATCAGAGGGAAGATGGGCATATCCCCTACTCACATCTCCACTAGCCGGGGACTGTTCTGTTCTGCTGGCATGCTGTATGCTCAGGAGTTTTTGTTGTTCTTTGTTTCCTCTTAGCTCTAGAGGAGAAAATGCCGGACGTTGGCACTAACTCAGGAAATGAAAGCCACAGTCTGTTTTTTGTGGGGTTGATAATCGTGCTGATTGTTAGCTTGGCACTGGTTTCCTTTGTGATATTTCTAATAGGTAAGTACCACCGACAGGTTTTTTGTTACTTATATGCACTGACTTCGTAGCTGGTTGTTTCACTTTGCTCCTGTAGCAAGTCCATGCTTTCTGGCAATCAGTGTTTATACTGAGAGACAGAGGGTGAAGGAGCGCCTAGAGCAAACACTGCTGTTCACTGGCGGCGGGGTCACTGGGGCATACGCCCACTGCCTAAGCCCACAGAGCTGGAAATTCACAAACGCATACATTAAATATTTCTAGAACACTTCAGTTTCTCACTTGGGGACCCTAGCTGTCAAATGGTAGGCAGCTTATTCCAGTTGATTCTAAGTTTTTTAATCCAATGCACTGATCTTTCCATTAATTCAAGTCTATAACATATGGTCGCATTCAGGTTTCAAAGTCCTTTCCAGGTTTTCTCTTTTGCCAGAAATCAATTAGAAGCACCAGAGGCAGTCCTGGGGATGTGAGGAGGCTGGCTTCTTTCCTGTTTGGCCTCACCTGGGCTGGCATCCTGCTTCTGATACAAACTGCCCTGCCTGCGCCTGCATGTCGGGTCCTTGAGTGGTGACCCAGGCTTTCCTACACAGCTCCTCAGCCAAGAGATCCCCGAGGTCCCAGTGCCACTCTCTTCTCTGCCTTGGATGGGGGTGGGGTGCTGTCCACTTGTGATGCTGTCCGCTCCTTCTGCACATTGCCTCCTCCCACCTGTATTCTCTCTCCGCTAACCCCATGTACCATCATCAGGAATTATTTCAATTCCCTCCCACGCCCGCCTCAAAAGTGGAAGGAGCCTGGGAGGAGGGAGTCGTCTCTGACACTCTTTTTCCTGGATCTACCACACTATCGTTTCTTCTGCCTTTTCATGCTTTGCAGGCTTTGTAGCCTTCAAAAATCCTCAAGGAGAAGTAGAGCCCACATCTTTGGAATGCCACTAATTTAAGTTTATTCAGGATTAGAGGAGGTAGCAGTGGTGGTGATGGGAGGAGAGAGGTGGGCAGAGGGCATGACTCTTTTCCAGTTCCTAATCTTTTTTTTCCCCCCAAACTCCTTCCTCCTTCCATCTTAAAGGTCTTTATCTGGCCTGGGGTTGGGGCCAGCGGGGAACTTCCAGTGCCGAGTTTAATTGCTTCTCTCTCACCCAGCAGATGCCCTTTTGCACTTAGAAGCTACAGTGGGAACTATCTTTACAATAATGGTGCCCTTGTATCTGACTGTGAATGGCAGGAGAGTTGGCCCTGAACCTGCAGGGCCGGAAAGAGCACATAGATTGCCCTTCTGAAATGTTATCCCCACATAAATTGATGTTCCAAATATCATCATGCCACACCCATCTGGGGTCATGACTGAGTTATTGGGAAATTTTAGGAATTGCCTACTGTCCTAGGAGCAACCCAAGGAACTTCTCTCTTCTATGGAATGATAAGTAGAAAGATTAAAGGTAATGATGCTAAAAAGATGCTATATATTGGGTGCTCACTCTGTCCCAGGCACTGTGCTAGGCACTTGAGGTCTGCTTGTGCACAACCTCGTAACAACTCTATAGTGTAGGATCTATTACGATTCGGGTTTTCCCGATGCTGAAACTGAAGCTTAGAGAGATAAATAACATGATCAAGGTCACACAGCTAATGAGTGCGGAATCAGGGCTCAAAGACACTCCTGTCTGACATCAAAGACCATGCACTTTATCACCATTTTTATAACTCTCTGGTATAAATAGAATTTATTTTATATTAGCTTCTAGTGTTTTATATTGAGGGCAAAGTTATATGAAGTAAGAAACAGAAAGAGGACATGAATAAAGAAGAATGTCTTTTTATTGGACAATTACTCTGCACCAGACACATTACATTCATTATCTGAAATCCTTACTCTACCCCTCAAGGTAGCATCTAATATTTCTATTGTACTGATGAAAGACTCAGGCCCAGAGAGGTTCCCTCTCCATGTTTACCCAGCTAATCAGAGGCAGAATGGGGATTCACACCCTGGCCTCTCTGCCTCCAGAGCACCCCTGCACCCCACTGCCTATGTTGAAGTAATAATAAAGGCTTCCTGTGGTTTTCAGACAACCTGGCACAAGCATCTGCAAATGAACTTGACCTGTGCTCATCTTTAACGAGGAAACCTTTTTGCTCTCAGTGGGATTCAGTGCAAATTTGCATTCTTTTAACTGAAGTGCAAAAACTTGTGTATTCTTTATAACTCTGGCATTTTTATGCAAGAGAAATAAGACTATTTTAGACTGATTACATTCTTATTAAACCATTGGGTCTTATGTTTTTGTCACAATCTCAGTCCTAAAGAGGAATAATGCACAGCAAGAACTGTGGATGCCTGTCTGGCCCGGGTAGCAGTTTCCAGCGGCTCAGCAGTGTATTCCAGACAATACTAGGTGTGTGGGATGTTATTAAGTATTGCCTTAAGGAAAAAAAAGGGTTCTCTGCTCAAATGAGTTGGAGAATTGCTGGGTTAGGTAATGCTCAAGGTGTTATTTTTCTTCTTGTGAATTTCCAAGAGGCGTATTAGTATATAATTTTTCTCTAACCTTTTTGCATATGGAACCCTTTTTGTGTTTTTGGAATTTAATTTGCAACCAGTGTATTGTGGAACGGACTCAGGCCAACATGGCTGCTACTTCCTTCGGTGTTTGATTAATGTAGGAGGTTCCCAAGAAGGGAAAGGACATCACATGTTATGGATTTACTTCATTTTCACACTTTTCCTCAGAAGGAAGTGGTGTCTCTGCCTCGCTCTGCAGCAAGGCTCAATTAAGACTCTTCTCTCATGTCTTGAACCATAATTCATCCAACATAATTTTTCAGATATGGGGGAGAAGCAGCTCTGGGCAATAATTTGTCCCAAGGCTGGGAGGTGAAGCTCTAAGATCTAGCTTACCTTCTCACGCTTGTTTGTTGGCTAAACCCAATAGCACATTACCAACATTATTAGTTCCTGAAAGATACCTTGGAAAAAACTTGTCGGAAATGGAAATGATAAGAAGCTCAACTATTAAGTACTGATTTTGTGCTGCATTTCTTGGAAATTTTGACTCTGATAAACAGACCTCAGGATGTTCCATTCCCTAGCTTACTCTATTACCAGGAGTTCTGTTTATTTTGAAAATATTGTCTCTCTGCCTTCAGGGTGGTCTGAGGGGAATTATCACACATTCATTATGCGCTGGAAATTCAAAACCAGAGAGCTGTGTCAAAATAGGCTAGAACCCAAAAATTCTCATTTCCCAAATGAGGAGGGAAAAGCTTTTCTGAGAATGGATCTCAAAACTGACAATGTTAACAATCATTTCTCGGGGGGAATAATCAGACACACCAGTGGTTTCCTTTGGTTGCTCACAGTGATGTCTTTCTCAGCCAAAATCTGTGCAGAGCTGCCAAAGGTAGTCTAGTCTGGCACCAAGAGGTTGTAAAAATAATTCACTTGGTAGGTAACTTCAGTCTTCAGCAATTTCTCCCCAGGGCTTCTGGGCTGCGTGGGATACTGGAGCAAGGGATTTGCCAAGAGGCAAATCTGAGCCCACCTGAACACTAACACAGGGCTCTGACGAGTCTTGATGGAATATGCTGGAAACCTATGTAACACAGTCTGTTTTCTATTTTGAAGTTCAAACTGGAAACAAGATGGACGATGTGTCAAGAAGACTGATAGCTGAAGGAAAGGACATAGATGATCTTAAGAAAATCAACAGCATGATTGTAAAGCGACTCAACCAACTGGACTCTGAACAGAACTAAACAAATGATCTTGCAAGAGCAACGGCTAACACCTGAGCTTCTCACCTGACTGGGCGTGTACAGAGTTAAGAACTGAACAAGTGCATTTCTGCAGGCAACAGATTATCTAGATAGTGAACCCAGCCCTGGGGCCAACTTTCTGCTACAGGGATGGGAGTAACTCCAAGAGAAGGCGGAGTGGGGATAGCAGCAGAAAGGGGCTCATTTTATGGTAAGGTCCTTCAGCTTCAATGGAGGTTAAGGGTGGCCAACATGGAGGAGAACCAACAATAAGCAAGAGAATTCGGTTCTGTACATACAACTTCCCTTACAAAAGGAGCTTTGTCCTTGGAATAAGTTCACTGTGCCAGTGAGGTTCATGGCGCCTCAGGCACCTTTACAAACTTCCACGAAAGCCTAAGGAATGCATCGAATTATTTGTGTTCAAGGGAACCAGGTGATAACTCTTCAATAAAAAAGATTCTGTCCAGGTGATTGTCCTTTGACTCTTATTTCCCCAGGGACAAGAAATGGGGGCCTTCAGGATAGTTGCCTTCTGGTATTTGTTAGTGGTAGTCATGGGTGTGTGGGGACCGGGAATTGGCCATCCCAAGATATGTCTCTTTGGCATCAGGATTATTTGAGGCTGATTGCTTTTGATAAACTGGGACAGGGAAGGAGGCTCTGAGGAATGGAACTTGCCCTTTGTTAGGACACATTTACGTTTGTAAGGTAAATCTCTATCTGTAAAGGTGCCTCCCTCTCTGTACCAGGAAGAAGAAAGGCGATGACCTTCTCTCTAGAAACTCTTAGTCAATACCAAAGGCAAGGACTTAAATCTGCATTTTATTGTGCTTCTCTGGTAACCTCCTGTAACTGACTTCCCTCCCCCACTGTGCCGACAGGGCAATCTTGTGACTATTGTGGGAGGGACAGTTCAATCACATGTGAAACACCCTGTTTGGGGGTATATAACCACTCTGTGCACCCCACTTCTTCGGTGCCCTTTCTTCCTTCGGGAAGAAAGGCCCCGGGCCATGGTTCCTCATAAAGCTTTGTTTAATTTTCTCTTGCTATTCTGTCTCATGTGAATTTAATTCATTCTCCGGCCAGATGAACCCCCATTTGGGAAGAGGAAATGTCTTCCTCCCCTACAGGTGTATGGTGGGGTGGGGGTCAAAAGAGAGAGCCCAATTTATTCAACTAATGTTTTTTGAGCTCTTTGTGCAAACCATCCTACCCTAGAAGAGCTTACATTCAAGTGGGGGAGCAAATGAGATGCAGTGTTATATATAATTATACAAGCTTTGTTGGCTCTGTTTCTCATGAAAAAAATAAAATCCTTCAGTATCTCGCTGATTAACTTTGAAGAAATCTGATTGGTTTGTGGCCTTTACTAAACTATAGCATAAAATTGTATATTTGCGATATTTAGAACCTGCCTTGTTTTAGCAAAAGAGGTAAGGCACACAGTTTATAAGATATGGTGTGGTAAAAATGAGCTTAAAAAGCGTATGAGTCTTAGAAAATCTTTTATTTAATATAAATATATCGTGCAAGTCTATTGAAGAATGTATTGCAATTCTGTCATTTTGGGTTGGTCAAAAACATTTGGGTTTTCACTAAAATTAAACACACCACACATTTCATAACACTAAATAGTTAATGAAATAAATGCAAGATGTTTTACTCATTTTGCACTCAAAAACGTTTGTTCTGCATACTTATTTTCTTAAAATTGATAGGTATTGTGCAGAATATTTAACGAAGCTGAAGTTTTTGTTTACTGAAAAATTCTTATTAACCTGTTGATGGGGTGTGGCAAAATAATTTATCAGGATGTGTTGTAACATCATTTCAGAAGCCACAGAGAAGCTGAGGCAACAACTCTTCTTAAAAATACTCATTTCAGGGCTGGCCCCGTGGCCGAGTGGTTAAGTCTGCGCGCTCTGCTGCAGGCGGCCCATTGTTTCGTTGGTTCGAATCCTGGGCGTGGACATGGCGCTGCTCATCAAACCACACTGAGGCAGCATCCCACATGCCACAACTAGAAGGACCCACAACGAAGAATATACAACTATGTACTGGGGGGTTTTGGGGAGAAAAAGGAAAAAAATAAAATCTTTAAAAAAAATACTCATTTCTTTCTGTGAATTGGTTTGCTCATGTCTTTTTTCTTTCTGCTTACGCAGTGGATGTATTTCACGCTCAATAATAAATGATCTTTATTCCAAGAAATTTGTGATTTATGATGTGGGGTCGGTGAGCCAAGGAGTCGAAAGAAAGATTTCTTAGACTCTTAAGATCTGGCAGTAGTGCTCTTTTATTTAGAGAATAGAATAGCATGGGGACAGGACCCATGGGCAGGCAGAGCTGCTGCCGGCATGTTGCTGCTGCTGCTTCTGCTACAAAGTTGGGTGGAGAGTAAGGCTAAATTTAAGGCATAGGTATGTGAGTTATCTCTTTACAAGACAAAGGAAAGAATATGTAAAAAAGTTAAAATGGTATCAGTGCCTGTAGGGTCAGGCCATTTGGCGGTCCCACAACTTTTAGACAAGAATCAAACACGATTGAGTAAATAGCAGAAGTCACCGCTTGAATATTATCCTCAGCTAAAGACAAAGGAGGATTTGGGGGGGGAGTCAGTTACATGAAGTTGCCAGACAGTAAACAACTTAAGTCCTTGCCTCTGGCATTGATTAAGAGTTTCTAGAGATAAGGCCATCCCCCTTCTTCCTGGCACAGAGAGGGAGGCATCTTTACAGATAGAGGTTTCCCTTACAAATGTAAATGTTTCCTTCTCATCTGTAGTTTTAAAATTAACCAGCTTAAAAATCCTCATCAATTTTCACAACATGAAGAAGTGTCAGATAAGTGGATAAGTCATTTCATCCATCTTTTTTGGATCTGCACTGTCCTGCCTGTGTGGTCTAAATGGAGCCGTGGTCACTCACAGCCTGGAGAACTCCCGTCACTATGGCTCCTGGTATTTGGATTCACAGGTTAACAACTTCCATTGACCCTATTTTAAATATTGGCTGGCTGCATGTCTACATATCGTAGTTTTTTTTTTTTTTTTTTTTGCAACACAGGGATTTTAATTCACTGTAAAGGCTATTATTGGAACAAATAGAACAACCTGAATAAGGTCTGTAGACTAGACGGTAATATTATATCAATGTTCATTTCCCAATTTTAATAATTGTATCATGGTTATATAAAAGACTGTCCTTATTTTTAGGAAACACACAAGGAAGCATTTAAGGGTAAAGGGACATCACGTCTTCAATTTCAAAGTGATTCGGAAAAAAAATGTGTGTGTCTGTATAAAGCAACTATGGTAAATGTTAACATTTGGAGAATTTTTTTTAATAGAACCACCCATTTTTGTCCTTTTTTAAAAACAGCTTTACTGAGATATCATTGACATAAAAAAATTGTATATATTTAACATGTACAACTTGATGTTTTGATGTACGCATACGTTGTTAGATGAGCACCACAATTAAGCTAAACAACATATCCATCACCTCTACATAGTGACCATTCATGTGTGTGGGGAATGGGGGTAGAAGATTTGAGATCTATCATCTTAACAAATTTCAAGTATACACTTACAATATTGTTAACTGTCCTCACCATGCTGTGCATTAGGCCTTGAGAGCCCATTCACCTTGCATAGCTGAAACTTTGTATGCTTTGGCTACATGAGGTCTCACGACAGTCAAATATGGCGCTTGAGACAGGCTCAGGAACCCAACTTCCTGGTTCAAATCCTGTTGCCACTATTTACTGTGAGTTTGGAGAAATGAATCTCTTTGGTTCTTTATCAGTACAATTGGTTATTTATAAAATCTATTTCTCTTTTTTTTGGTGAGGAAGTTGGCCCTGAGCTAGCATCTGTGCTAATCTTCCTCTTTCTGCTTAAGGAAAATTGACCCTGAGCTAACATCTGTGCCCATCTTCCTCTTTTTTGTATGTGGGACACTGCCAGAGCATGACTTGATGAGTGGTGTGTAGCTCCACATCCAGTATCCGAAGCCAGGAACCCTGGGCCCCTGAAGCAGAGTGCATGAACTTAAGCACTATGCCACTGGCTGGCCCCTAAAATCTATTTCTAAGTAATGTTCAGAGGCTTAGAAAAGTGATAAAGGATTAAAACTGTCAGAAACACAATAAATATTAGTTGTTGTAATTACTATTAAAGTTAAAAGTGGTAAGTGTGCTATGTTGGAAATAACCCACGATATTTAAACTTCTTACATGTGGGTACTTAGGGCCAAAATAATTTTCTGCTGCACTGGTTAAGACCACAGCATCCTGATTTCATCTGGCCAAGGATGGTGGGGTGTGAGCCTTTTAGCAAAATAACTTATGCTATGTTACAAGACGTGATGAATATATGTGGGAGGGTTTGTTATCCAAATGATCTAGTCTGAAGAATGTAATGGTCCGCATTTGCCTACCTGAGTTGGAGCCAGGACCCTGTCTGTCTTGGACTAATGACCACAAGGTGCAGTGAAAGGAGGGAGCCAGGACACTAATGTGAGGCGGAGAAGTAGGAAAAGAAGTAGAAAGGACGGCTGAACTGAGATGCGTCCCTATAGGAAAAGAAAGGAGTGTTTTGCACCATACTTTGGAATTTGTATGTGTTCACAAGAGGCTAAGAGATGTTTTTGTTCGTTTGTTTTCTTTTTTCTGACAATGAGCTCTAACTGCATGTCCCTGCTGATGTTGCCAGTCAAGCTGGAAGGATCACACACATCTCTGACCCCAGGTCCAATGCCATGTACTTTCCATTCCGTTTTGTGGACCCTGGAAGAGTCTTCCTACAACCCCTCAAATTGTTCTGCCTTGGCAACCACCTGCAGGTGAGCCTGGACCAGCCCTGCCCGCCACACTCTGCTGTTGACATCTGGAGGCTTTTAGGCTGTGGAGCAACCTAAAACCAGGAGGCCCCAGCTTCCCAGTGTGGCCGCTGAGCTGCCATTTAGAGAAGATAGCATACTTACTCCTCAGGAAAACACCAGGGTCATCCGGCTAGGACTCTGCCAGTGGACACCAGTCTTGAAAGCAAGCCTCTTGGATAAGAACAAAGCAAACCAGCAGAGTTAAAAATAACACAGAAAAATTGCTTTTTTGTTTGATTGTTTTGCTAACAGTCTGTGGAAAATAGAAGAATTTTGGTGTGCATGTCATTTGGACTAACTAAGGTGTCTTGGGAAATACTGCTCAAACCATTGTGTTATAACCCATTTTTATTGCTTAGAAAGATAATTTTAATGGAAACAAGATTTCTCTGAGGCAGGGTGTATAAAATTATTTTATTCCAGCTTAAAATAATGATCCCATTATTTTAATTCATTATTTAAATTCAGTAGAAGATGAACAAAAGAAATAGATCATCAGAAAAAGCTGGTAATCTATCCCCTCTGAATGTTTGCCCAAGAGAAGCTAAGAAAAGGAGACAGAGTGTTAAGACCATGAGCTATCTTTCCACCGAGTCAGGAATCAGGAAGTGTATTTTTTTAAAAAAAGGAAAAATGAAAATATTTATTGAAACCCATATGTCCACTTATTCTTATTTAGTGACGATAAAAGCTTCCCAACAAATTTTGTTTGTTTGTTTTATTTTGTTTTTTTATTGTGGTAACATTGGTTTATAACATTATGTAAATTTAAGGTATACATCATTATATTTCCATTGCTGTGTAGACTACATCATGTTCACCACCCAAAGACTAATTACGATCCATTAACCACACGTGTGCTTAGTGACCCCTTTCACCCTCCTCCCTCCCCCTTCCTCTCTGGTAACCACCAAACCAATCTCTGTCTCTTATGTGTTCGTTTGTTGTTTTTATCTTCTACTTATGAGTGAGATCATACAGTATTTGATTTTCTCCCTCTGACTTATTTCACTTAGCAAAATACCCTCAAGTTCTATCCACGTTTTCACAAATGGCCAGATTTCATCCTTTCTTATGGCTGAGTAGTATTCCATTGTGTAACTACCACATCTTCTTTATCCACTCATCCCTTGATGGGCACCTAGGTAGCTTCCAAGTCTTGGCTATTGTGAATAATGCTGCAATGAACATAGGGATGCAGGTATCTTTATGCACTTGTGTCTTCGACTTATTTGGATAAATACCCAGCAGTGGAATAGCTGGATCAAAGGGTAGATCTACTCTTAATTTTTTGAGGAATCTCCATACTGTTTTCCATAGTGGCTGCACCAGTTTGCACTCCCACCAGCAGTGTATGACGGTTCCCTTCTCTCCACATCCTCTCCAACACTTATTATGTCCTGTCTGGTTAATCATAGCCATTCTGATGGGTGTGAGATGATATCTCACTGTAGTTTTGATTTGCATTTCCCTGATAATTAGTGATGTTGAACATCTTTTCATGTGTCTGTTGACCATCTGTATATCTTCTTTGGAGAAATATCTATTCAGATCTTTTGCCCATTTTTTTATTGGGTTGTTAGTTTTTTTGTTGTTGAGATGTATGAGTTCTTTACATATTTTGGGTATTAACCCTTTATCAGATATATGGTTTGCAAATATATTCTCCCAATTGTTAGACTGTCTTTTCGTTTTGTCAATGGTTTCCTTTGCTGTGCAGAAGAATTTTAGTTTGATGTAGTCCCATTTGTTCATTTTTTCTATTGTTTCCCTCGCCCGGTCAGACATGGGACTTGAAAATATGCTGCTAAAACTGATGTCGAAGAGCACACTGCCTGTGTTTTCTTCTAGAAGTTTCATGGTTTCAGGTCTTCCATTCAAGTTTTTAATCCATCTTGAGTTAATTTTTGTGTATGGTGTAAGATAATGCTATACTGTCATTCTTTTGCATGTGGCTGTCCAGTTTTCCCAACACAATTTGTTGAAGAGACTTTCCTTTCTCCATTGCATGTTCTTGGCTCCCTTGTCGAAAATTAGCTGTCCATGGATGTGTAGGTTTATTTCTGGGATTGATTCCGTTCCATTGACTTGCGTGTCTGTTTTTGTACCGGTACCACGCTGTTTTGGTTACTATGGCTTTGTAGTACATTTTGAAACCAGAGAGTGTGATGCCTCCAGCTTTGTTCTTGTTTCTCAGAATTGCTTTTGCTATTTGGGGTCTTTTGTTGTTCCATATAAATTTTGGGATTCTTTGTTCTATTTCTGTGAAAAATGTTGTTGGAACTTTGATAGAGATTGCATGACTCTGTAGATTGCTTTAGGGAGTATGGACATTTTAACTATACTAATTCTTCCAATCTAAGAGGACAGAATATCTTTCCATTTCTTTGTATCTTCTTCTATGTCTTTTGAAAATGTTTTATAATTTTCAGTGTACAGATCTTTCACCTCTTTTTTTAAGTTTATTCCTAGATATTTTATTCTTTTTGTTGCAATTGTAAGTGGGATTGTATTCTTAATTTCACTTTCTGCTACTTCGTTGTTAGTGTATAGAAATGCAACTGATTTTCATATGTTGATTTTGTGTCCTACAACTTTACAGTATTCATTTATTATTTCTAAAAGTTTTTTGGCAGATTCTTTAGGATTTTCTATATATAAAGTATAAAGTCACATCATCTGCAAATAATGTCAGTTTTGCTTCTTCCTTTCCAAATTGGATGTCTTTTATTTCTTTTTCTTACCTGATTGCTCTCACTAAGATGTCTAATACTATGTTAAATAAGAGTGGCGAAAGTGGGCATGCTTGTCTTGTTCCTGTTCTTAGAAGAGTGGCTTTCAGTTTTCCTCCATTGAGAATGATATTAGTTATGTGTTTGTCATACATGGCTCCTCAATTTTGTTTATCTTTTCAAAGAACCAGTCTTTGTTTCATTGATTTTTAGTCTCTATTTCATTTATTTCTGCTCTGATTTTTATTACCTCCTTCCTTCTACTGATTTTGGGCTTTGTTTCTTCTCCTTTTTTCCAGTTCCTTTAGGTTCATTGTTAGATTTTTCTGGTTTGTTGAGGTAGGCCTGTATTGCTATAAACTTCCCTCTTAGAACGACTTTTGCTGTATCCCAAAAATTTTCATTTTTATCGATCTCCAGGTATTTTCTAAATTTCTCCTTTGATTTCTTCGTTGGCCCAATAACTGTTCAGTAGCATTTTGTTTATTCACCACATATTTGTGGCTTTTCCGATTTTCTTCCCGTAGGTCATTTCCAGTTTCATACTGTTGTTGTCAGAAAAGATGCTTGATATTATCTCAATCTTCTTAAATTTATTGAGACTTGTTTTGTGGCCTAATATGTGATCTATCCTGGAGAATTTTCCATGTGCATTTGAAAAGAATGTGCATTCTGTGGTTTTTTTGATGGTTTATTGGTTTATTGCCATTTTGTTACTTTTTTCTGGGTGTTTTAGTAGTTCTTCTCTGTTCCTTTCTTCTTCTCTTGCTCCCTGCCCTTGTGGTTAGATGGCTTTCTTTAGTATTTTTTTGGGGTTCTTTTAATATTTTCTATATTTATTACAGATTTCTATATTTATTATATTTATTATATTTATATTTATGGTTTGTGATTAGCATGAGGTTCATATATAATAACCTACATTTATAGCAATCTATATTAAGTTGATGGTCTCTTTAGTTTGACCTCCTGCTGAAAGCTCTACTCTTTTACTCCCCACCTCTTACATTTTATGCTTTTAATATTATACCTAACCTCTTTTTTTGTGCATGTTATCCATTACCCTCTTATCATGGGAATAGATAATTTTGCTATTTCTGTCTTTTGACCTTCATATTAGCTTCATAGGTGGTTGATCTGCTATCTTTATTGTATTTTTGCCTTTACCAGTGATTTTATTGCATTTTTCACTTGATGATTTCTTATTCCTATTTGTAGTCTTCTCTTTTCCACTTAAATAAGTCCCTTTAGCATTTCTTGTAAAGCTGGTTTCTTGGTGATAAACTCCTTTAATTTTTGCTTGTCTGGGAAACTCTTTATCTCTCCTTCCATTCTGAATGATAACATTGCCAGGTAGAGTATTCTTGACTGTAGGTTTTTTCCTTTCAGTACTTTATTTGTTTGTTTATTTATTTAATTATTGTGAGGAAGATTGGCCCTGGACTAACATCTGTTGCCAGTCTTCCTCTTTTTGCTCGAGAAAGATTGTCACTGAACTAACATCTGTGCCAATCTTCCTCTTTTTTATGTGGGATGCTGCCACAGCATGGCTTAACGAATGGTGCTGAGTCTGTACCCAGGATCCGAAACTTCGAACCCTAGGCCACTGAAGCAGAGCACGCGAACTTAACCACTACACCACCAGGCTGGTCCCCTTTCAGCACTTTAAATATATTGTGCCACTCCCTTCTAGCCTGTAAGGTTTCTGCTGAGAAGTTGGCTGATAGCTACATGGGGTTTCCTTTGTATGTAACTTGTTGCCTTTCTCTTGCAGCTTTTAGGATTCTCTCTTTATGTTTAATTCTTGACATTTTAATTATACTATGTCTCAGTGTAGGCCTCTTTGGTTTTATCTTGTTTGGTGCTCTCTGTGTTTCCTGTACCTGGATGTCTGTTTCCTTCATTAGGTTAGGAAAGTTTTCATCTATTATTTCTTCAAATAGATTCTCTGCCCCGTGTCTCTCTCTTCTCCTTCTGGGGCACCTATAATACAGATGTTAGTGTGCTTGATGTTGTCCCAGAGGTTCCTTAGACTGTCCTCATTCTTTTTAATTCTTTTTTCTTTTATCTGTTCAGCTTGGGTGATTTCCTTTAGTCTTTCATCCAGCTCACTGATCTGTTCTTCTGAATCACCTACTCTGCTATTGAGTCCCTCTAGTCAGTTTTTGATTTCCAGTATTGCATTCTTCATTTATGATTGGTTCTTTTTTATATTTTCCAATTTTTTGTTCAAGTTCTCACTGAATTCATCCATTCTTCTCCCAAGATCAAGGAGCTATTTATGACTATTTGTTTGAACTCTTTGTCAGGTAGATGGTTTATTTCTGTTTCATTTAGTTCTTTTTTTTTTTTTTAAGGAAGATTAGCCTTGAGCTAACTGCTGCCAATCCTCCTCTTTTTGCTGAGGAAGACTGGCCCTGAGCTAATATCCATGCCCATCTTCCTCTACTTTTATATACGGAATGCCTACCATAGCATGGCTTTTGCCAAGTGGTACTATGCTCACACCCAGGATCTGAACCAGCAAACCCTGGGCCGCCAAAGCGGAATGTGTGAACCCAACTGCTGTGCCACCAGGCTAGCCCCTCATTTAGTTCTTTTTCTGGGGTTTTGTCCTGTTCCCTTACTTGGAACGTATTCCTTTGTCTCCTCATTTTGCCTCTTTCTCTGTGCTTATATCTGTGTATTAGGTAGGTCAGCTATGTCTCCTGATCTTGGAGAGGTGGCCTTATGTAAGAGATGCATTATGAGGTCCAGCAGTGTGCTTCCTTCTCATCACCAGTTCCAGATGCTCCAGGAGTGTCCCCTCTGTGGGCTACATGTGTCCTTCTTTTATGGCAGGGTTGCTCTTGCTGCAGGTGCCCTGGGAGTTTAGGCTGTCCCCCTCGCTGGCTGGTTGTAGTGTTCAGCTGTGTGTGGCTGCTATGGTCCTTTCAGTGACTTTATTGGGTGTGGAGGACCCCAACACAGTTGGCTGCATTGTCTAATAGCACTTTCCTGTTACAATTTTTCTGTTAGGTGAGTAGGCCCCGAGTGTGGCTGGTTGCTAGGCTCAGGGGCTTACTATTGCTTTAGGCCTCTGGCCTGCGAGGCTGTTGTCAGCTCTCTCATGGTTGCAGCTGAGTGGGGCCATCCCCAGGCATGGGAACACCCAGTTGTTTTAGGCTTTGGAAGGTGTGGCTGATCCCTTATGTGGCTGTTTGAGAAATACAAGTCTGATGCAGCTGACAAGCCCCACCACCTACAGGGCCACACACACCATCAACACAGTCCTGCCTGTGCATGTACCCCAATCCCCTGAAGTGGACCCAGTCCCTCCACTGCAGAAGCCCAACTCATGCCACCAATGGCTGCCCTTCGTGCACACCCTGCCCTGCCTCAGTGGACCCACTCACCTGGTTTCACAGGTTCCAGGCACCCTGGCTATGCAGGCCCATAAGTTGCCCAAGGGCTTGCGGTTGGGTGAGGCCAGTGCCTAGTGTGGGCTGCCTGCCCTGGCTAAGCTGGATTAAATCAGTGCTCTAGTGGGTAGGGCAGACCCCTGTGCTAACAGGCCAGGGGAAGAACTCCAATGGCAGCTGCCAACGTCTGTGTCAGCACACCTGCACTAGGTCACAATAATGGCTGCTGCCAGTGTCTCAGTCCCTGGAGTGGTGTTACCTCTCACTGAGATGCACCCAGAGCCTATGAGCTGAGTGTTTTTTCACCAAAGGATTGTGTACATTTCTTTCTGGTGATTTTAGGTTGCTTTCCAAAACTGGTGAATTTGTGTGGGCCCTTTAAGAGCAAGGGTTTTTTTCCTTTATGTCTGATAGCTTTTCTGGGGGTGCTCCTTGTTGTAGTTAATAGCCAGCAAAGTCAGATATGGCACTTGTCTCAGTTTTGCTGAGTCCAAATGCTGCTTATTGTGGTGATGCTCCCCTGCTCAGATCCCCTACTCCTCCTGGGAAGGCTTTGTACTTTAAGGTTGCTCCCAGCTGGCCGTGAAGCATTGTGGCTCAAAGGTGGCTTTTTTCTCTCCAGAAGGGAATTTCTGTTGCTTCCACCTCAGTCAGTATTGTCCCTTGTTGTTGGAGTTCTTTTTATCTAGTTTTCAGTTCTCTCTCAGGGGTAATTGTAAGAGTAGTTGTAAATTTGTTGTGTCCATGGGAGAAGGTGAGTTCAGAGTCTGCCTATGCTGCCATCTTGACACTGTCTCTCCCAGCAGATTTTTTTATAGTGAAAATATCACTGAAATATAATTCTACTTTTTATGATGAAAAGCATTTTTAAAAAAGTGATGGAAGAGCAATTCAGAACAAACTTGTTTCCATGTAACAAGTGGGCATGGAGCATATATGCTGTGCTGTGCCCAGCAGCATGGGCTGTGAGGGGCTGCTCTGTGCTGACACTACAGAGGATCTAAGAGGAGCTGTTATGTGGTCCCTTCTCCAAACGGGCTTCTGATCTATGTCATATTTATGTTAGCAACGGATTATTTTCCAGCCTGGAGCAGCTATAGGGGACATTACCTTTGCTGGGAATGGAGGGGATTTTCATTAATGTGTAGATTTATGAGAACAACTGTCCAAGTAAATACAAATCAATTGCTTATAACAGTAATACTTCTAGCACCTGATGATAATATGCTGTCCTAATGTCTTACTCTGGCAGGCCTTGACATTTGAAAATTGTTAAGACATTTTTTCCTTGAACCAAAAGATTTGGTTAAAAGCCCCATATTCCTTGCTTTTAAATTTCGAGTAGCCAGAGAAAACAGACAGAAGGATCTAATATGTTGAATTGCTAAATGCCTGGCTCTCTGCTAGTTTCTTTATGTAATTTTTTAATCACAAGTAGAGAACATGTTGAATTTCTTAAAAACAGATTAGATTATGTCTTCAGCCCGAAAAAAATATCTTTAAATGTTTTCTTGTTGTTTTCTATTTGCTTCTACAGAGGAAATAAATTGTAATCACTGGAAACAGGAAAAAAAAAAAAAGGAATGATTATGCAAATAAGACATGTGTAAGAAACCAGTAAGGACCAGTAACCATGAAAAGGAGACAGTGCTTCCCCAATGTGCCCAGGGCAGGATCATCTGAGAGGCTTAAAAATACCAAGATTCTTAGACCCTACCCTCCAAGATTCTGATTTGTCGGGCAACGGGTGAGGTTGGGAATTGCTATTTTTATTTCTATTTTTTTGAGAAAGAGGTAACATCTGCCGCCAATCCTCCTCTTTTTGCTGAGGAAGATTGGCCCTGAGCTAACATCCATGCCCATCTTCCTCTATTTTGTATGTGGGATGCCTGCCACAGTGTGGCTTCATAAGTGGTGTGTAGGTCTGCACCTGGAACTGGAACTGGCAAAACCCAGGCTGCCTAAGCAGAACGTGTGAACTTAACTGTGCACCACCAGGCTGTCCCCAGGAATTCCTGTTTTTAAAAAGCTGCTGTGAAGAGTCTGATGCTCAGTTTGGTTGAGAGGCTGAACAGATAATGGATTTGGAGTAAACTTGGCTTTGGATTTTTGTTCTATCCTGAGTAACAGTGTGGCCTTGACCTCTGTTGACAACTTCCTTTGCCTCCCTTTCAGGATTTTCCTCCATAACATGGTAGGGTGTTGCTGCTGGTGAGAACAGGGAGGTTGATAGAAACTGTTTCAGGCTTTGTGTAGTTTATAAGTCACTAATGTGTATTAATTAGGGGGATCACTTGATCGTTTGTGGGTATTTGATCCCCAGGGAACACTAATAATCTCTTGGCAAATGACCCATAAATGTGTTCGGAAGAACACTCCACTTCCTCTCTCACCCCTTACTTTTCTCTTCATTCCCTCCACACCCCCCACCAAGTAGGACCTTCTTAACTGTGCTTTGCTTAGGCTCCAGTTTAAGAGGCTATTCAGCTTTTCTGAAAGGTGGTTGAGGGCTATCCTGATAACAGAAGGTGTGAGTGAGAACTTGGGAACCCTGAATGATGAGGAACCTGAGAAGACAGACAAGGGCTCTGTTCCACTTTCTGCCCCAGGAGAGCCTTCTGGAGAGCAGAGAAGAATTATTCTTTAACAGAAGCTTTGTGACATCACAGTATGGGGGCTTCCTGGAAATGCGAGACATGCAGACCTGGCCAGGCTGGTAGACTGACCAGCAGTTTGTCTTTTCACATGTGTTGAAAAAGTTGAGTCCTTGATCTTGATCTCAAGACACAAATGATTCAGACTGCAAACTTTTTTTTTTGAGAAAAGTAGTGCTGCTCGGGGCCTTGCCTGAGCAAATGGCCTGGCTGCAAGTTAGAGTCACTTCTGCTCTAGCCCTACCCATACCAGTTACATCAGAATCCACCTCCTTTTTGTTTTGAGTGGGAATCTCCTGTCTTGAATATTTTCATTGGAAGACAATTTTAGGTCCTTTGGGAGAATGTTGATAGTCCCTGGGGATTGAGAATAATGTCTAGGAATGGTCAGATATCTCTCCTTTTTGAAATAATTGTTTCTAAATAAAGCGATTTAGAAACAACTCTACTCTTCAGAATTGGTGGAATAAAAAAATGAAATCAATCAATACCAAAGTATTCAATGATCAACTGAAACCAATCATAGTCATGGACCATGAAGCGAGGCAAATGATTAATTCAATCTTCAGCACCCAAGGAACAAAACAGTTGAAATGGGCAGTGACTTGGTTCTCAACAGTGTGGTGCAACTCTTAAAACCACAAAGAGATTAAAACCTGTCTTAAATTTAGTTGAGTTTTCTGTCTTTGCAAGGGTTAACTTGGACAAAATCTTTTCCCCCTGAGTTTCCCTCGCCACCTAAGAAAAATCAAACTGGACCCATAGGAAGTCACACAATTGGTCAGAGGAAGCTCTTACTTTTGTTTCATTTCTTCTTTTTTTTCCTTCAAAGTTGGTTTTGCCAATAAAATACTTAGAGATTTTTCTGTAGACATTTGCTTTTAGGCCAGGAAGGTGGGGAGTAGGATGTGAAGGCGAATAAGGGCAGAGAAAGCTGCCAAGGCTAAAACATAGAGCCCACCCATGAGGCTGCAGCATTTGAAGTCTTCCTGGAGGGAGGAAGACGTGAGACATTCCATGTCCTCCCGAGTAGGTGAAGAACGAAAGGGTTATGGGAAAGGAAGTCACGATCCTAATTTTTTGTTGTTTCCTGGCCTCCTCTGACTCTTGTGTCTCTTTTTAAGTTTTGAAACATGATTTATTATTCACACACGAATCCTCAAAGAAGTGGATTGTAACAAGTTTGTTCCATCAGGAATATTCTTCCTCAATGTGGAGTGCTGCTGCCACAGAGCAATTATTGTCTGATGAATAAATGGAGCAGGACAAACAATGGAAAAACCAGTTAATAATTTAATTATGGCTCCACAAATGCTAAGGATGTCTAATTTCCCATTCCCTAAAATGATTTTAAATATTGCCACAAATAGACTAAACTAGAATTCGACTCTGCATCCTTCCCCTCCCTGAACCTAGCCAACTTCTTTAATATTGATGAGTTGGGGTCAACTTCTGAATCACTGTAAATCCGTTTAGGAGCTCAAAAATAGTTTCTTATAGACTCAGAAAAAACCGACAATGGAAAACACTTTAGGTAGCCTTTGAGCTACAACCTAGGACTTATTTTAAAGCTTTATTCGGTACAGATGATAGAAAACCCAGGTTCTTTCCATATTAATTGTAGCTGTCACAAAGAGATCTTTCATAATTGTTTCCCCCATTGACTGGATGTAATCCATTTCCTCCTCTGAGCCTAGAATTTCATTGGAATCTCTCAGATTTTGCCTTGTAATTGTGTACTTGAGTTGTACCCTTTGTATGACTTTCTCAGTTGGGCATCCTTGGGGTATAGCACATTGCTCAATAATATGAATTTGTGTAATCGAATTAAACTAGGAGGAGTTTCCAGGCTGCCTGCATTGCCTCCGATTTGCAATTAGAGCAAAGTGGTGCTCATTAATAGGAGAGGAGGGACACCTGGTGGCAGTTGGTTATTTCAAGGGAAGGATGTCAATTTGAAAGGAAGAAAGAAGGCAAGAGTTAAAATATTGTGTGTGATACTGAGGGAGAGTGAACAACGTTGCATCAGCCACAGGACAGCTGGAGGTTACATTTGGAGGAAGTGCCTGCCAGGCTAGCAGGCCACCTAGATGGTGGTGAAGACTGTAGGCTTTAGAGTTGAAGGAACAACCTTTGAATCTGGTTCTGCTGCTCACAAGCTGTGTGACCTTGGCTAAGTTACTTATCTTTCCCGAGTCTTGGTTATCACATCCATAGCATGGGAATAATAATACGTACCTCACAGGGTTGCTGTGAAGACTGAACAAAATGATGCCTAGCCCTTGGTATGCACTTGATTAATGAGAGTGGCTATTATTTTTATTATTCACAGTAAGAAAGTGAGAGCAGGGTTTGAAGCCAAGGACAAGTTTTCTGTTGGCTCTAAGTGAGGGGCTGACAGTTCTTTCAGATTTTGGGAAATTCCCTGGAAGGGGCCTCTCTGATCCCACTTTAGGAAGGTCTGCACAAGGTAACCTTTAGTCAGGCTTCTGTTGGGAAGTATCTTCCCATGAAGTAGTAGGAATTTATGAAGCTCCAGTGTCTTTTCACCATCCGGACATGCTTCCCCCATGGAGCTTACCCTTAAGGGGAGAGACAAGGTTACTACACAATGGCAAAACAAGAAATAAGGCATAGTTGGGTGTCCAATTTTGTGGCTCAGAGAATAAGAGCTGGAAAGGTTTAAGGGAGGGAAGGCATCTCCCTGAGCACACAATAGGCTGACCAACTGTCCTGGGAAATCTCTCAGTCCCTGACAAACTGAGAAGGTTGGTCACTCTAGCTTCAGAGAGAATAGTGAAACTGCTGGGGGGCTTTCTCTGGATGCCCACCTTCTCTCTCTCAGACCCATGTACAACCTCACCCCAGCTGTGACTTTTTCTCAAGATTCAGATCAAGGTGAAAGGCCTTTTATCGTTGATCCCAATCTGTCTTCCTCGGACCAAGTTCTGTCTAGTCAATCTGTTCCTCTCTACTAGCTCCCTCTTTTCCTGTTGATACATGTAAGTCTCTCCTATCCTTACAGATCCTTCTCCAGTTACCCCCTTTAGCCACGACCTTTTTTCTTACTCTCTTTCCTGCCTAGACTTCTCAAATTGTAGGCTACACTCACTGTCTCTTATTGTTTAACCTCCCATCATTCCTCAAAGCCTGCTGCAATCTGACATCTACCCCATCTGTCCATTGAAACTGTTAAGGTTTTAACCAATGATTCATTGCTAGATCCAATGACTATCTCTCAAACTTTTTCTTATTGCATCTTTTTGTTGCATTTGACATTGTTGATCCTTCCTTCATGAAACTCTTCACTCCTTTGACCTCTGGGTTAACACTCTTTTGAGTTCCTTCTGTATTCCTAGGGTTTCTATTCTGTTTTCTTCCAGGGCCCCTCTTCCTCTGCCTGCCACTTCACTGTTGCTGTTCCTCCCCCTCTGTCTCTACACACTGTTTCTGGGTTAAGTTCATTTTATGGTTTCAAATGTCATTTATATATAGATGACTTTCACATCTGTTTCTTCAATCCAGATCTTCCTACTGTACTTCAGTATAGAACTAATTGTTGCTCAGTATCTGGACTTAAACTCAACATATCCAATATAAAATGAACCATCTTTCCTCCCTAAACTTACTCCTCTTGTATCTCCTGGCAGCACCATCTCCCTAACTACCCAACCCAGAAAACTGGGCATCACCTTTGACTTACCCCTTTCCCTTACTTACCATATCCAATTATTCATCAAGGGCTTTTGCTTTTACCTTCTAAATCATTTCTCTAATCCATCCCTTCCTCCCTAGCCCTACCTCCTGTGCCCTACTTAACATCATCTTTGCCTTTTGTCTGAATGATCAGAACAGCCTTTTAACTGGTCTCTAAGATTCCAGGTTTGTCTCTTTCAAGTTCTCATTCCACAAGGTCATTAGAATAATCTTTCTAAAAATGTAAACCCATATCTTCCCAGGTGAAAAATGTTTAATAGTTCCTAAATCCTGCTTTATAGGTCCTTACTCACAGTATGCTGTTTCCACTGCCATGCCTTTGTTCATAGTGTCCTTTCTGTTTGGGAGACCTTTTCTCATCCCTCCCTCTCAACACCTCTTCTTCAGATATCCAGCTTCTCAGACATAGCATCTAATACGTTTTTGGGTTCATTACCTCAAGGAGACCTTAATACTTTCAGGCACCAGAAAGACTTTGGAGTCAGATGAACTGGATTAGAATCTTAGCTCTACTTCTTGATAGTTGTCTGACCTTAGGAAGGAAACTTAACCTCTCTCCATCTTAGTTCTCTTCTCTCTGAAAATGAGGATAATAATCATCGACTTCATGGCATGTTTGAAAGAAGATAATATGTTTGTGAAGGACTTAGCATATGAGCTCCTGGCTCATAGTCAGCTTTCCCCAGGACTATAACTGCCGTGAGAGTAGAAACCATGTCTATCTTATTCATCCCTGTATTCTCAGTGCCTGACAGTGTCTGGAGCAGAGAGGGACTTTTTGAATAAAGAAATAAAGAAATTGTAGCTCTTAGGAATGTGTTTGTGTACATATATATTTCCTACAATTTCCTGTTTATTCATATTGTTTTGGGACAAGAAATCTATTATTCTCCTAGGCCTTGAAGGCCTGCTTTCCTATTTGATTATGTAGCTCTTTACTCATCAAAGGTGGATAATGGATTCTGCAAGAAAAAGGTGATTTAATCTGGAAAGATTAGAGATGTCAGTTGACCAAAGAAAGACTTTATTAACATGCAGTGACCTCTGTGGAGGAATCCATTGCTTAGTGGACTCTGAGGACACAGCTTGTGCTGTCAAAGCGCATCCTCCTTAACGGTGTGGCTGCTGTCCTTGGCAGGATGGCTGGGGGAAGCTCAGTGGGTGGGTAAGACATAAAGGGGGTGCTGCAGAGAAAAGAGGCGAGTGGATTGTCCTTGTTCTTACTTTACTGTCTCTCCAGATTTGTCCGTTATTTTAGATGTGGGGGGAAAAAGACGTTTTGCCAGTACTGGTGAAATTCTTTGCAGTCTGAGTTTATTGCAGCATCAGCTATATAATTTGTGGGATCCAGTGCAAAGTGAAATTGCAGGCCCTTTGTTTATAAGTTAAGAATTTCAAGATGACAACAGCAGAAGGTCCTGTGCAAACCAAGCACAGGGTCCTGTGCAATTGCACAGGTTGACTGCTCATGAAACTGCCCTGGTGTAGAGACTGTAACCATGTTGGCAGACAAGAAAGTCTGTATGTTCCTGGTGCTTTCTGTTGTGTTCAGCTCACTTCCTGACACGTGAAGTTTAGAAAAAGAAATACCCAGCCAGCAAGTCCTCTCTCCTTCGTAAAGCTGGGCTGGGTTCCCTAATTCAAACCCATTTGTTTGTTTGCCCCAAACCCTGAAAGTTCTTGCATTATGGTTTCTCCAGGTTTAACTGTTTTGTCCTCCTGCTCTTGTCCTGCTCTAATCATTTCTAATAGGAATTTGTGCACTTTTTTTTTTTTTTTGGTGGGGATGATCGGTCCTGATCTAACATCAATCACCAATCTTCCTCTTTTTGCTTGAGGAAGATTGTCCCTGAGCTAACATCTGTGCCAATCTTCCTCTATTTTGCATGTGGGCCTCCACCCCACAGCACGGCCCAACAAGCAGTGTGTAGGTCCACGCTGGGATCCAAACCCACAAAACCTGGGCTGCCGAAGTGCAGCACACAAACCCAACCACCACACCACCAGGCTGGCCCCTGTGAACTGTTTTTATGACTAAATTTCATCCATGCCTCCTTCCATATTTGCCTTTGCTGTCTTTTGACCAGATTTTTCATCTTGATTCATTTAGCTTGTCCTAAAAAATCTGCACTTCTGTAGTCACTTTTAGTTTTCTTTCAATTCCTTCCAATTTTCATTTGTTTCTTAGCAAATAAGGTGCTTAAAAAGGAGTGTGGTGTTCTAGGAGCCGTGGATGTGTAGGCAGCACTAGGTTGCCTTATCGTAGGAGACCCAGCTTATCAGCAGATGGCTCGCCAACCCCCAACCGTTCTTATGGTTCAAATTATAGTCACATTCTTTTTTCATAATTGGTTCCTCTCACACAATATACTTGGCATTTCCTCTTTTTCAAGCTTTCCCCACATCCATTCAGTATCAGTTTCCTAGGTAGAGTTTTACTTCCAATTATTTTATTTAGCACTCACCTTTAGTTGAATCTTGATTGATTTTGTGTCTATTTCTTGATGTTCTTTGGCTCCATATGAATTTATCCTTTGGTCTTAATTATTGTCCTGAGATAAGAAAGGCCACCCATATTGAGTCAGATCAGAGATTTAGTTAGCTGATCCTGCCTCTGACACTCAAGGATATTTTGTGGGCAAATATGGTGACTCTCCATAGCCCACCTGACTCATTAGAAATTAAAAACACATTATGGATATATAGCCTATGATGTTAGTTAAGTTCTTCTTTGTAGCTACTTATTTATATATCCTATTTTATTTTGATTTTTGACTCACTGACTTCCCCTGACAAACTATGACCTATATCAGAGATATAAAATATCCCCTGCAATCAGTTCTCTTTGTCCCTTTTCAGGAAGGGAGGTATATGCGGAAAGGTGCTAATAATGAGTAGCCCTATGCAGACTATCGAGCCTGAGTTTTCTTCTAAGATCAGGAGAAGAAGGTTTACTTCCCAGCGAAGAGATTTACAGGTAGAGGAGACTATATCTATCTATCTGTCTATCTATTTTATCTATCTATCTATCTATCTATTGATAGATAAACTATCTATTGAATTATAAACCCCATCAGTTCTACTTGTTCAATGTATCAGATACATTTGCTTAGGCAAAAAAGAGAATTTCTTTGAAGGACATTGGTTAATATGATAAAATCCAAGGAAAAGTTGAACAACAAGGCTTTAGGAAATGGGAGAAGGGACTTCTGCTTCTGCTTGGCACAGAATCACTGGGACTGGATTTACCATCCTCCTCAACAATCAAAACACAGACAAAATATATGCCGCTGTGGTTTCAAGACAATGGGTGTCAGGCGTAGAAGGACTGTTATCTCTGGAGATTGGAAACAAACATGGTAAACCTTACAATTACCTCAGTTTACTTCCTTGAACTCTATTCCATATGTTTAAAGAGCTAGAGAGAAGAAAGATATAAAAAGACCCAAATTGGGGCAGGTCTGCAGCCAAGTGGCTAAGTTCAAGCACTCCGCTTTGGCGGCCCAGGGTTTCACCAGTTCAAATCCCAGGTGTGGATGAGGCACCGCTCATCAGGCCATGCTGAGGTGGCATCCCATGTTCCACAACTAGAAGGACCCACAACTAAAATATGTATACAACTATGTACTGGGGGGCTTTGGGGAGAAAAAGGAAAAATAAAATCTTTAAGAAAAAAAGACCCAAATTAAAGCATCTAGAGATGAAAGTTACAATATGTAAAATGAAAAATGCACTAGATGGTGTAAACAACAGATTAGACATTGCAGAAGAAATTATTGGTGTATTTGAAGACATAGCAAAAGAAACTACTTAAAATGAAACACAGAGAAAACGGAACCAACAAAAATAAACAGAACATTAGTGAGTTGTAGGACAACTCCAGCAGTCTAATTTAGTGTAATTGTAGTCCTCAAAGGAGAGGAGAATGAATTTTTTGAAGAAATAAAGGCCAAAATTTTTCCAAACTTGATGGAAACTAAAAATCCACAGGTCCAAGAAGCTCAATGAAACCCAAACACAAGAAACATGAATAAAACACATCATAATCAAAATCTTCAAAACCAGTAACAAACAGAAAATCTTAAGGGTAGCCAAAGAAAAAGACACGTTACATACAGAGAAACAAAGATAGGGTGACAGTAGATTTCTCATTGGAAAGAATATAAGTGAAAATACTGTGAAACAGCATCTTTAATGTACTAGAATTTTTTTTTAAGTCTATCAACCCAGGATTCTGTACCCAGCAAAAATAACTTTTAAAAACAAAATAGAAATAAAGACATTTTCAGACTTACAAAAACGGAAAGAATTCATCCCTAACAGATCCACACTACAAAAAATGTTAAAGGAAGTACTTTACCAGAAGGAAGTGAGAAGACTAGGGACAAGGAAGCCTGATGGCACTCAGGCATTTCCTCACTGTTTCCCTGGGACTATGCGGTTTTCTGTCTCTACTTTGTTCTTCTTTCTCTACAGACCAACCTATGCTTTACTGTGGAATAACTTCTTGACAGCTTCTGAATTTATATACCCTCATTTCTAAACATAGTGTGGCTCTCTTTGAACCCCATTCCAAATTTCTAGGAGAATCTGAGGCTCAGTTCATACCAAGTTACTGATTATTTCTGGCCCATTCACATGTGCCTGAATTGGGGTGTGGAGCCATATTGTACAAACATGGCTTTTGAGGGGTAGTTCTCAGAGAAAGGGTTTTATTATGAGCTGGGCATACACCCTAAAAGGTAACGAATCAAGCCTTAAACTTAAACTAATCCATCACTGGCCCCATCAATCCATTGAACTCATTCTGGTAACATCTCAATCTGGATTAATCCTAAAAATCTATTGAGAAATGGGAATACCAAGGAGTCATCAACATGGGTTTTCAATGGAAATTTTATGGGAGAAAGTGAGAAGGGAGAGAGAACATTAGTTTGGACTCAGACTTGCCAGAGAAGCAAGGACATAAATTCTGAATGTGGGTGAATATTGATGTTGGTGAGTCAGCGTAGTACGACATGGACTTCAGAAGATGCAAATTGAAGAGAGAAGAGGATATTTGTGAACTCGTCTCCTCATTAAGACAAAATAATCCAGAAAAGATTAAGGTTCCATGTAAAAAGGCAGAGAGGGAGTCTTTGAGAGGAGACAGCCAATGTTTTCCTTGACTGAGGACATAGGCAGAAAAGGGAAGACATATGTTTAAGACACAGGGCATTCGTATATTGGGTAGAAAGTTGAGGTAGATGATTGAGGTAGAGTGTGAAATGTGAAGATAGAAGATGATCTGGGGAAATACGACATTCTATTTCATGGTGCAGGAATCCTAAGGTGAATGCTAAGAGAGATGTGCAAGCACCTAGATATTTAAACAGATAAGCAGACAAAGTATAACATAAGCAAAGCAAGACCTGGGACTTCTGGAAATATTATTCCTGTGTCCCTAATGGCAGATTTTTTTTCCTATCCTGTCTGGGGTCAATGTGGGCTGGGGCCAGTGATGGATTTTCAGGAATAACCTGAAAAACCAAGATTCCATCTAGAAGAAGGAGGGAAATGTGGACAAGTGCGAAGATCTTATTTTTCTTTTAACATCAACTCATGTTGATTTAGTGCTGGAATAGACTGAGGTCTCCTAGGAAAATTAGTCATTCCCGCCACTCTTCTCCTCTTCTCCTCCCTATTGCCTTAGGTGGATCCTTAGTCCATAATTTCTGCAGCAAGTTCTGTGCTTTCAAAACTATTTCCTGTGATGGGGTAGTCCAACTAAATAAAGCATTGGAAAATCCATGTCTATGCATGAACATAGGATTGTTGTCTATTCATTGTAAAACGCAACCTCAAAATCTGTAAGAATGGGACCCTACTTCACAGACTTGAGGGAAGAGAAAAGACATGGCCCTCGATTCTCAGTTGGAATGACTCCCCTAGATAGATGTGGATGTGAATTTATCATGCTTAACATGTGCAAGAGAGTAAAACTATACTTGAAGTCACCCATTTGTGCCTATATCTTGATGTTATTAACACTAAATGGACACAAAAATGGAAAAAAGTGCTCACAATGGAAGTAGATCTCTGCAGGTCCCAGTAGCTACTGTCTCTCTAAGAAGTGGTAACATTGCTGAAGTCTCTGAGGCCAAACTTTGCACAATCTTTCTTTGATTAAAGGTGTTTTAACAGCTCATTCCTTAAAGCAAAGTTTTAAAAGTGGCCAACACATGCATCTAATGGCTAAGAGCTAATGTATTCTAACTGCTAAAGAGGATTTAGAGCAAAGAATGGAGAGCTTTCCCACTAGGTGGTAGGATTTTGCCATGGTCGTAAGTCTCAAAATGTTGGGAGGAGGGAAAGTAAGTTAATTCAGAGGAGTTGAATTAAGATAAAAAGTGTAATAACACTACACATGGATCAAATAGATTGTTTTTCTTGGTACAAACACAGAAAATTCCTCCTAATGCTATCCTTGAAGTAGGCCCAAAATAAAGCAATTCAAACATTTTCGGTTTTAGAATAAAATTGAGCATTTAAATACCATTCTTAAAAGGAGACTTAGTTTTGTAGTTTTTACCCTTTTATGCTTGTTGAATTTGATATCATGTGTGAGTTTTACATATTCCAAAAATCAGTACAGTCTTGACTTTATTCACTCTTTAAAGAACCATCCTGAACCTCTGTGAGACCCCAGTCCTCTCTGATTATAATGTGTTTTAGCAAGTATGTCACTCCAGCATTTGTCAGAATTGGTTATTTTATTAACAACTTCTTTTTAATACTGGTGCTTTTGAGAAAGAAAACCCAGAGAACTGAAGAGAGGAAAATCTCAAAAGATGTAATTCTTTACTGTCAAAATAGTTTTTTACTGAATTTCTAGTTTCTTTCTAAGGAAATCATTCTAATACTCAACTTCCTTTATCTGATTTTATGAATGTTGTTGACAGTAATAATTATTTTATATATCAAAAAACACACTTGTAATCCATTATTCCTTGTTCTGAATTAGGAAATAAGATCAGATAAGATTCCCTGCTTTTTAAAGTATTTACTAGTTTCTCTGAATGAAACCTTGTCTCCTTTGCTAAACTCTTTTAATTTTTCCTTATCCAGTAAGTGAATCTTCCTGATCTTTTCATCATTCCCAGGTGTGACACCCTAGCCCTTGTCCCTTGAGCTTTTGAGCACCACAAAGGCCTCTGTTGAAAACAGGAGTTAGCTCTCACCTCCATAGATTTGGGTTAGGCTCTATGGTCAATAATTAATTTCAGGGCTTAGAAAAAGGTCGGCTAGACATTGTTTCTCTCTCTGAGTCCCTTTGTGGTCAAAACTCACAGTATAATTTGCCATCCAGAGCCATAGCCCTAACATTTTAGCCTTTCTGCTATCTGGGTCTTTTTTCCAGGGCCGAGCTTGCTTTCCTTTCATGAAAAGTTCACAAATTGGGGGCCGGCCCCGTGGCCGAGAGATTAAGTTTGTGTGTTGTGCTGCGGGAGCCCAGGGTTTTGCTGGTTCAGATCCCGCGCGTGGACATGGCATCACTCGTCAGGACGCGCTGAGGCAGCATCCCACAGAGCACAGCCAGAGGGACATACAACTAGAATATACAACTATGTACTGGAGGTCTTTGGGGAGAAGAAGAAAAAAAAATAAAGGAGATTGGCAACAGATGTTAGCTCAGGTGTCAATCTAAGAAAAAAAAATTCACAAATTAAAAGCTGGCTTTGTAGTAGAATTGGGCTTAGGCTCTTGTTAGCTTTCACACTGACCTGAGGTACTTCCCTTCATACCAGAAAATGATACATCCCATTCACTGGGTGTGTGTTTTTTCCTGTTGCGTGACGCTTTTGGCAAATCTTCAGGTGCTTTTGTGGTGCTCCTTTACTGGAGATTTGCTGGACAATTATTATTGATTGCCTATTTTTTGCCAGGCACTGTGCAGAGTGCTGAGGAGATATAGATACATAAGGTAAACGTGGTCTATGACTTCACAAACTCGATATCTAGTGTGGGGTAGAGATGAGTGAGCTGACAATGATAATTCAGCATGGAAAGTTAGGATGGGAAAGGTACAAGATGCCATGAAAGTCCAGAGAACTGGGAGCTGAATCCAGACCTGGGTGACCAGGAAGGTATATCAGTTAGCAGTGCTGGGTAAAAAATTGGCCAAAAACTTAGTGGCATAATATCACCATTTTATTATGCTCACAGAATTTGTGGGTCAGTAATTTGGGAAGGGCACGGTAGTTCTTTTCTGGTCCACAATGTCTGGGACCTCAGCCAAGAAGACTCAAGTGGCTGGAGGTCGCTCGATGGCTGGGGGCTGAAGTCATCGGCAGTGTCTTTACTCATGTGTCTGTCACCTGGGCACAGGCTATCAGCTGGAGCACCTCCATGTGGCCTCTCCATGTGACCTGGGCTTTCTCAGAATAGTTGGAGCTCTTATATGGTCAGCTCAGGTCCCCAAAGAGCATGTGGGATAAAAGATTATTGTGACCATCTTTGGAAAAGACTTCCTAACCGAGTTCCTACCTAGTGTCCCATAAATCACACTGTTAGATTATCTGGTGTGGCACAAGGCCCCCAGCGCAACAAAGACACTCTTATTATTGCAAATATTTCAAGGGCCTAGAGATCACTTCCCATGAGCCCACAGCAAAGGCCAGACCTCTCTTCGGGTAAGGTTAATTCTTTACTACACAGCAGGATCAGGGGTAGGGTGAGCGGAGGGAAAGTAGCAAGTAACTTGATGGTTTCAGTCTGGTGACTGAGAGAACAGAGGTGCTATTATCAGAAACAAAGCCAAGAAGTAGACCTGGTTGGGAGTTCAGGAGGACAGGAAGAATGGGGCATGTCTATTAATTCAGTTTTTGCATTTGAGATGGCCCAATATCCAAGAATGTTTACTGACTTCAGAATGGCAGTGGTGGCAGAGGTGGCAACCCTGCATCAGCAGCAAGGGAGGTGGGGGCAGTGGCAAAGGTGGAAGGAGAGAGACAGAATGATTGGAGTTTCCATGGCCCCAGGAACCACCATGTACCCTGCCAGGCAAGTGTCAGACTAGGAAGTGACCTCTGCACAGCACTCCTCCCACTACCAGGCATGTTTGGGGACTCACTCTTTATAAATGCGTCCAAAACAAACCTTCACTCTGGGCCATTCCGTCACACTGTGAGAAAGTTTTGTCTACCACATGGATGTGAATTATTTTCTGATAATAAAATCAAAAACATCTTTGAGGGGCCAGCCCTGTGGCTGAGTGGTTAAGTTTGCACGCTCTGCTTCCCCGGCCCAGGCTTCACCAGTTTGGATCCCAGGCATGGACCCAGCACTGCTCATCAGGCCATGCTGTAGCGGTGTTCCACACAGAAGAACTAGAAGGACTTACAATTAGAATATACAACTATGTACTAGGGCTTTGGGGAGAAAAATAAAAAGAGGAAGATTGGCAACAGATGTTAACTCAGGGCCAATCTTCCTCACCAAAAGAAAAAAAAGCATACCTTAAAAAAAAAAAAACTTTGAGGTTTATTTCTCTTAGGGTATTTTTGCCCCTATTTCAATTTATAATTTCTTCAATCCCAGAGATATCTGCCAGATAATTCTGTCTTTATCCAGAGCACACAGTATACAGATCTCAGACTGTTTTCTCTTGCTAAGTTCCAGTGTTCATTTTTCTAGCAGACCTATAACACTTTCCATTTGTAATATCCCTTACTTAATGCTAGTCTAAATTGCCTTTAGTTTTTCTTTGTAAAGATGCTTTGGGGATTAACAGAGCTAAAATGTCTCCCCTGGATATGCTTCTGCTTTCTGTGTTTCCTCCTACAAAGCAAAATATCCCAAGACTCCTCTCATTTACATTGTCACTGAATTGTCATTGCTTTTGCCCAGAGCCTTCCTGATGATGGCAGCAAAACCATAAATTAAGGAAGAACCAAAGCCAGGGATATAAATGGGACTCTGCAAAGCCCCAAGCAGATGTTCCTGGAGCCCTGGAAAACAAACACACACAAGCTCTCAGGGAGGCAACAGGATGGGCTGAGGCACGAGATAGAGGAGCTTCTCCTGTTTCCTTGCTGGGCCCAGAAGAAACAATGCATTGGATCTTTCTTTCTCCTGAAAGATTGCAAATCCCCTCTGTTGTTGACTGTCTTGCTTCCTTGCAGAGATGGGCTGGCTAAGTACCTCTCAGAGTGTGGAAAGGAGATGCAGCCCCTAGATGTCTTTCTCAGAACTTCCCAGACCCTTGCAGAGTCTCAAGTTGGGGGAAAAGCCTATTGAGGAGGGGTCCCCGAAAGCCAGTCTCTTTCACGCACTCCCCAGGTGACTTATCACTGTTAACATCCTCACTGTGATCTGCCAAGTGCCACCACCTCCCCACCTCCCCTCCCCTCTGCTCCCAGAGTTATTGGAATGGAAATTTAATCACTAGGACTCAACATAGCCCAGACCAGGTTGTAACTGTGTGTCTGTGCCACAAAACCTGTGCTAGAACAGAGGTGCAGCTCTATCTGGCAGATGGAGCGACAATCCTCCCCCTCAGGCATCTATTTGCCTCCACTTGTATAATAAAAGGTGCCCCAGTGGGTGCTTTCCCTGAACCATTTCTTTGTTTGTTTTGAGAGAAACTGACAGCTGTATTCTTAGTGGAAATACATGGGGCAGGATGTTTAATTGAAGAGTCAGTGGAGTGGGTCCTCCTAGTTTGTTAATTTAGCACAAGCTGGCCCCTGCTCTGGGTAAAGCGGTGAGGGAAACTTTGGTCTAACTTGGAAGAGGCAGCCTCTCCTTTGGAGTATAAAATCTGGGGAGAGGATAGGCTGATTTGCATAAAATGCCATAGGGTAGACACCTATCTCTTCTTCCTAAGATTCAGGATGTTGTGTTAGGAAAAATTCAGGGTTTTGAGTGAGTTCTAAGTGGCCCAAATCCCAAGGCCTTTAACACTTGGGGGCTTGTGAAGCTCAGCAACCGAATGTTACCCAGAGAGAGGCCATTCTTGTCCCGTATTCTTGATGGAGATAGCCTCTGCACTGCTGAAGCACCTGGAGGAGTGAGGTCAGCAGGATGGTGGCAAGACTATGCAGAGGCCACAGGGAAGGTGGAGTGGCAGAGGCTGGTGTCTAGGGACAGCTCTGGGTGTCTAGGGACAGCTCCGACTGATGTGTGAGAAATTGTGAGACAGCTTTTGCAGACTCCTCCTGAGGAGTTGTAGAGGCTCTTCATGGGATGGGATTCCTGCTTGATCGGGATGATGCCATAGAGTCAACAAAAATTAGACTTTAAGTATTAATAGGACACCGTTTGTCAACTGAAGTTGGGGCAGCCTGAGAGCACTGCTAACCACCCACTCCACTGGGTCGGGACTTTTTTGCTGAAAGCAGTGGTGATAATCAAAATATTGAATAACTAGTAACATGATCAGGACAGATGTTGACCATAGACCATAGACACTGCCATACAGGTGCAAATTAGCAAAATATCAGTTCTGGTTGCAAGTGCTAGGACTCCAACTCCAACTGGGTTAAATAAAAATAGCCTCCTGCAACTGGGAAGCCAAGGAGTGGGGTGAGAGTGGATATGGCTTAAGCTTGGCTGGACCCAAGGGCTCAAATGATGCTGCTAGGGTTTTGCGTGTGCTTATGTCAATCGTTTACCTCTACCTTCCCTCTGTTGTTGGCCTCCTCCTGCAGACAGGCTCTCAAGGTGGAGAAACATAGCTAATGAGATTCCCATGGAAACATTCATCCTGTTTAGCAATCCCAGGGGAAAAGGCACTTCTCTCACTCACGCGTATGTCAATATAGGGCAGGACTCTGATTGGTCCACATTAGGTCATGTGCCTATTCCTAGACCAATCGCTATTGCCAAGGGTGTGGGATCAACTTTGTTACTCTGTGTGCATATGTGGTTTTGCTTGATGGCATCATGAGACTTATAAGGAACAGGAAAGGAATAGTTCTCCCAAAGAAATAGAGAGGTGCTACCAGGCAAAAACAAGAACCATTTACTATCTACTTGTCGATTGAGAGCAAGGTAGTGGGTAAAGAGCAGAAGAGCTTCTCTTACCACAAACTTGTGCAGTGCTGTACTTGATTCAAACCATATCTTGGATGCTGCTTCTAAAATAGGTGGGGGCACATCCCAAAAGGTTGACTCCTGGTGATTAGAGTGGTGGAGGGAGGAAGAGACTGCCTCTGTGACGTGGCTTTCCTTCTGTGGGTTTACAGATGAATTAGTGGGTGCCCTGCCTCTGCCTTATCCCTAGGAGTGTCTAGTAGACTCTGGTGCAGGGCAGGGAAGGTAAGGGGGCCCCTGGCCACCTCCCAGCAGCTTTCTCTCATGAACTCTCACCCACACAGAACTCCCTGTCTTGCACATGCTGTGTTTCTGTGTAAGGCATGAAGACAAAGCTCCTCCTGGTGCAATGAGGAGAGGTTGGATTAATCTGACTCATTCTGTTTTTTAAAGGCTTATTTTTATCTGCTGTGGGTGGGTTGAGGTTAGAAGGTAGTTGATGATGTTTAGGTGTGAGTGGGAACCAGCTTCCTCTTTCAATTCACTATAATTGGATGTAGATGGGTTTTTGAGGAGATGGTAGGATGAGAGGGGGCTTATTTCTTTAAGGGCCCACAGTGGGAGATTGTTCCAGGCAAAGCAGCTAGAGAGCAAGGAAGATTCATAACTGGAGGTGGGCGAAGCCAATGTAAAGGGCAAGGAGCAAAAGCCATCTTCCCGGGAAGAAAGGTTGTGGGTGGAGATGGATGGAGATGCACGGAGGGCGAAAGGTGCAGAGAGAGGGGCCGAAGGAGGATATGCAAGCTGGGATTGATTTAGTGAAGCAGCGATATGGTAAGAAGGATTTGAGAAGAGTTGTGATGTTTGTGAATCAGCCATTCAGATAAATAATTTTAGCTGTCATGGTAGAAAATGTGTATCACAATTCATGGGGTATACAAAATGAAATCTAGGAGGGAAAAGATTACAGATGGATGTCCACTGTTACCCACACTTTGCTACTTTGATTCCACATGCCCTGAACAGGAGTGAACTCGCATTTTTTGAATGCTTACTGCGTGACCAGCGTCATCTCATTTAATCCTCATAACAACCCTACAGACAGGCACTACCTAAGCAACACCATTTTATGGATGGAGGAGTAGGCTTGAAGATCTAGCCAGTTGTCTAAAGTCACAGAACTGGGCTTTGGAGCACGGCAGCTGGATTCCAGTGTGGGGAATTGAGTCCCCTCCCACCTACTTAAACCTGCTTCCTTGGCCCAGGGTTCTAGTTTCCTAGGGCAGCCGTAACAAAGTGCCACAAACTGGGTCGCTTAAAACAACAGAAATTGATTATTTCACAGTTCTGGAGCCAGAAGTCTGACATCAAGGTGTCAGCAGGGCCATGCTCCCTCTGAAGGTGCTGGAGAAACATCTCTTTCAGATCTTTGTCTTAGCTTCTGGTAGTTCCTTGGCTTATAGCAGTGTAACTCCAATCTTCACATGGTTTTCTTCTGGTGTGTGTCTGTCTCTTCACATGGTGTTCTTTTTATAAAGACACCCGTCATATTGGATTAGGGGCCCTCCTGACTCCAGTATGACCTCATCTTAACTAATTATGTCTGCAACAACTGTATTTCCAAATAAGGTCACATTTTGAGGCATTGGGAGTTAGGACATCAACATAAGAGTTTTTGGGGGACACAACTGAACCATCACAGCCAGGAACCTATAGACAGGGTCCTGAGTGTGCGCAGTCCTCTCAGCTTATTCCCACCTCCAACTGGGCTTCTGCCAAGGTCCCTTTTGCTGGTGAGGCAAATGTCCCTTTGGCTCTTCTGCTGGCTTTGGGGCTCAGCTGTGGCATGCACACTGCAGTGATGGCCTTGGCCTGATGGACTGGAGTCACTGCCAGGGGCAGGTGTTCTTCCCCTGCCACCACAGCCAGCTGCATCTTTGTCATCACCACCATGTCTTGCTGACCTGCTGGATAAACTCCTGCCATCCTTTGTTCACCATTCCTTTTTGTCCTCCGTGACAGAGACTCCCGGCCTCCATCTGTATGCCTCTCTGTTGATGATGCCTGTATCGTTGTTTAATAAATGCTTTTGAAAAATGACTTTGTCCCAATCACAAATACACCATGATTCATTTCCCCTTCCTCTCTGTGGACTTAAAATGGATCTCTACCTCCCCCTGCTAAGACCCCAGCAAGGCAAATGTAAACAGTATGCCTGCTTGGGGGTCCCCTGTCTTTGAGATTGAAATTACCAGCATCCTTTCTCTTTCTTAGACTGACTTCAAAAGCTTAGGCCTGTTGAACTAGTTTCTTGGGTGGTTTCTGCAGCGGCATATTTGATAGGGAACTGTGATTTGAATGATTCTCTTAACTCCCCAGAAAAGCAAGCCTTGCTGCCCCTCCTCTCTCTGATTTGGAAGTCTGTAGAGGACACACACAGCCACATTCCCCTTTACTGTATAATGTTCCAATCAGCAGCCAGCATAATGAAATCCAATTAATGTGTTAGGCTGTTGTGATTCTAAAAATATTTCACATCCCCCAGAGGGGCTGAGGAAATTGGAGGAATCAAGGTATTATAGCCAACCTGTAATTTGCAGAAAGGTTCTTCAATCATTTTGGAGGTGGTAAATTTGTTCTTGAGAAAACAAAAATAGATCACCTCTCCAAAATGAGGCTGTTCCTGAGATCATTGCAATGATCCTTTATTCAGACGGCAGGCCTTGCGCGCAAGTCTAATGATCCCTTGGTTCAGATATATATGAATTATTAAGGTCAGTTAATTAACACATTTTTCTTCTGCTGAAGTAATTAGATGAATAGAGCTCTTGCCCTCTTTTTGGCTTTCCTGGCAGTTGCTCAGGGCCGAATAGAGGCAGTAAACATATTGCCACACAGATGCTAACCAGAGAAGTAATTTTTCGGTTTCCATTTGATTTCTGAAGTGTCATCCTGCAACTGAAGGCAGTTCCCACCTGGGGAGTGTGGTGGTGGGGGGGGGGGGCGGCGGGCAGTGGGGAGCTAGAGGAGAGAGCGAGGTGAAGAACCAGCAACAAGCCTTCGTACAGAGCTGCCTGAAAGCGTCTTCTAGATACCCGATATTCATTTGTCACTCCACCTCATTTTAGGCTTCACGTTTTACAATTTTGTGCTTCCCTTGCAAAGTCTCCATGTCATTTATATAAAGTTATCCAAAGTGAATTGTTATTATAGCTACTTGTTTTGCTATTCCAAGGTCATTTCCTTTCTATCTCTAGTATGGTCAGAAATTAGAATTTGATGTGTTTGAAGTGATTTTTCTGTAATTTGTGGTTCCTGATTTTCTAGGCCAATGGTTCCCAAGACTGCCTTTGTATCAGAATCATCTGAAGAGCGTAATAAAGTACAGATTCCTAGCCTTCCCCTCACATCTATGGTCTCAGAATCTCTGGGGTTGGGGCCTGGAAATCTGTATTTTAAAAATCTCCTAAGGTGAGTCTGATGCTCAGTCAAGGTTTGGGAACTGCTTTTCTTGGTAAGGATGATGGAAATGCCAATACGCAGCATCCGTCCTTTTCTTTGCTGACAGGCAGCCTGCCATCATTCTGCTTGTCAGGCCTGATCACCAGTCCAGGGAGGCCTCCCGAGTTGGCCCAGGCAAACACACAAAACGGCACTAGTGGCTGGGTCTGTAGGTGTGATGGGTCTTGATCTGCATTGCTTGATGTTGTTGCCTCCAGGGCCTCCACTGCCCAGAACAACCAGCATTTTATGGAAATTATCTGCTGTGAGAAGGCTGGCTAGCTGAGGAGGTAGAACCTGGCAGAAGAGAAGGATAAAGACATCGGTACCGACTACCAGACTTCCCAGGGCTTCAATTTCCTCACCTGTACAATAGATTTAATAATAACAACCCCATGTGGCTGTGAGGCCGAAACAAGGTGACGTATGTAAGAGTCCTAAGTAAATTTTAAAGCACCATATCATGGAAGGATGATGAGGTTGATGGCGATGATGACTTAGCAAAACTCTGATGAAGGCAAGGGGGCAGATGGAGGGTTGGAGCAGAGGAGGCAGACACTGTGCTGTCTTCAGAGTGGGGCAGGTGGCCCAGCAGCACCCTGCCTGGCCCATGGGACAGAGTCAATAAATGTTTCCTTGCTGACCGTTGCCTCACTGAGGTTTTATGTGGTTCTCCTGGTATTTCTTTCCTATCGTTAACACTTTGCGATCACTTTTGCTGATTTTAACAGCATTTTGTCTTCAAAAATATTGTGGATGCAGGGGAAGGTCCCCCACGGTGTGACTCACCCCAGCTTCACGCCTCCCACAGTGGCCCTGCAGATGGGTCTCTGCATGGAGATGGGGATGACTGGTCTGCTCTATGGCATCCAACTTAGGAACTTGGGGATTTTTTGCATGAAGACTTGCTGGGATTCCCCAGAAAAATGGTGAAGTGGGCATTATGATTGGTGGTAGGACTCATAGACCGTAAGGATTAGAATTCACGATCAAAAGTGGAACTGAAGCCATCTCCAGCTTTGGGGAACCTATGACACAGCAGAGTAGAGGCCCTTGGGCTCTATAACTGGGCTACTGGGTCGCATATGTTGTCACTTGGGAGGAATATCAGATTCGAAGTGCTTTATATGCGTCACCTCATTTAAGTCTTACAACAACTCTGAAGCAAATAATGTTATAAGAGGGGCGCAATCCTTTATCTGCAATTCTGAAACCCCCAAAGCTTTGAAACCTGAGGTTTTTCATAACTCATTCGAATGTAAAACTGACTGGCCTGAAATCTTTTGACAGGAAAACATAACTTGAACTTCTGTGAGCCTATTTGTAGTTTTGATTTCTCCCACTTAGTGTGAATATTCGTATGTTTTGCTGCAGAAATATTAGTCGATTTGATTCAGGGGACTGCGTCAGACCTCGCTGGGCGTGGTAGATAACATATGGCACAGGCAACACGCTACTGTCCTACAATCCAGAAAATCTGAATTCTGAAAACACATCCGACTCCACTCCGAGTTTTGGAATAGGGATTTTCATTCTGTTTCTCTACTTCTATAGAAAAACTGAAGCTTCAAGAGGTTAATTTGCCCAGGGTGAAAAAGCTGTTAAGCTGGGAGCTGTGGATCCAACACAGGTCTGTTTCTAGCTATTCTGCTAAAAGTTGCTGTTTCTTCCCTGGTTTTGATTCATGTCCCCAAAAGCTTCCCTTTTGGTTATCCTGGCTCACGTGGCAGGCCCAGGAGGAGGTGCGTGCGTGTATGAGTATGTGGGTCTGGGTGTGGGGAATGGAGTCAGGTCTTCCCTCTTAGTTACCTACCTCATTCTGCCCTCCACTCTGTAAACCCTTTGCGTTTGTCCTAAACCACGAGTCTGATCACTCCACTCATCTGCTGAAAATCTCTCAGCACTGCTAGAGAGTCAAGTCCAAGCTCCTTCAAGCGGGATGTAAAGTCCCCTCTGAGCTGGCACCCACCTGACTGTGGCGTGGTGAAGAGTGGACTCTGGAGCTCCATCAGAGGGTAAACTCCCTCCCTGCTGCTCTCTAGGTGGGTGTAACCTCGGCCTTGTCACTCACCTCTCTGCCTCAGGACTTTTGTCTGTAAAATAAAGTTGCTAGAGTCATCTACCTCCTGGGGTTGTGGTGAGGAGTGAATGAGTTAATGCAGGGTAAGCTATTTAGAACAGGGCACGCAGTAAGCACTCGGTAATGTAAGCTGGGATTGTTAGGTTTCTCTAGCCTTTTTTCTTGCTGCCAACATTCCTACCTCTCCCCACCCAAACCCAGCTTCGGCTGTCCTCCCAGAACTGGAAAGACTCTCGCAGCCTCCTTGCCCTTGCTCATGCCTTTGTCTTTGCAAAGTGTCCTCTTGCCTGCTCATCTTTTACAACTCAGCTCAAGGGTCATTTTTCCCTTGAAGACTTTCTCAACTTTCTTGTCTCCTCCCTGTCCTTGGTTCCCTCTGATGCCACATTTGTTTATCTGTTATGGCCACCTACTGTATTTTAAAGTTCATATTGGTCTGCTGATCACTCTATTTCCTTGAATTTTAAGGCCTTTGGGAATGAGTCTTGTAAATGTTTTCATCTCCAGGCTCTGGCATTGAGTCTGACACAAGCCACACCATCAACGTGTGTGGGTAAATGCCATAGAGAGAATTCTTCCCAACTTGGGTAGGAATTTCTGCTGTGGATGCTATTTACAAGTAACAGAGTCCACTCTTGCTAATTTGAGCTGAAAAGGAATTTATTAAAGGATATGAGGTAGCTCACAGGACTCCCAAGAAGCCAGAGAATGGGACTTGGATGTTTTATAGCTAGGAACAAGAGGCCAGTGTGTTGTTCTGGAGGAGGCCCTTCTGCCCAGCTGGGCCAAGACAGGGATATACCTTGCTGATGCTGAGCACAGGGCACTGCCTCCAGACTATTGCCACTGCTGCCACTGAAAGCTGAGTGTCTCTCTTGCCACTCTCCTCCATCCTCGCCAGGATGTTGTCAGGTAGTGCCTGGGTGTTGCCTTCTATGTGTGTTCCTCTCTTCCAAATTGAAATCTCCCATGGAGGCACCTGATTGGTAGAGCCTAGGTCACATGCCCTTATGTAGCCTGCCAGGGAGGCTGGCAAGGGGAAGGCATCTCCTTTGAGAAAGCATGGGTTCACAAAGTGGGGGTACCCAAGCACAGAAAGGGATTTCCAAGGTGTTGAAGGGCCAGAGCATCTTGCAATGGCGGCCAGAATTTACACCAGCAGCAGTGGAGGTGGTGAAGGTGTGGTGGATGAACAAGGTCGTGAAGGGCTGGCGTGGTGAGGTTTTTCCCAGGCAGCAGGAAGTGAACTTTCATAGATTTGGAGTGAGAGACTCCGAAGACCGTGCAGAAAAATGGGGGAGACGTTTAAGCTTAAAGTTCTAGACCACTGACTTTCTTACCTGTGCTCTTCATTGTCCCCTCTCTAGTCTTCCCTGGCAAGACTGATGTTGTCTGGACAGATGAGGATCATGCTTATGCATCACAATTGCTCTCCTCTCTAAACTGTTGACTGTGAGGTGTTCATTGATAACAAAGAAAAGGGAGGAATTATTCATTGTCTAAATCAGTGTGGTTCAACAAAAGTTCTCTATCTGCCTGTCCACTAGCTACATATGGCTATCACACACTTGAAATGTGGTTAATGTGACTGAGGAACCGAATTTTTAACTTATTTAGTGTTAATCAATTTAAATGTAAATAGCCACATGTGGCTAATGGCTAATTTACAGGATAGCGCAGGCCTAGGTAATTTGACCTGTTTAGGAAGGCAAAAGGGATCACTTTTTTTAAATGTGAAAACATATTTTTAAATGTATCATAGCCTAGCATACACTCGAGTGTTGCTTCTTGGCAAATAAAGCCTTTTTTATTGATAAAAATATTCATGGCATGTTGATTTAGCAACAAACAAGTGAATGGTGAGATATTGGATTTAATTCTCAATAGTGATTCCTCATATTAGGGTCTGTTAAACCAAGAATCTAAAAGCTAGAGTTTGCAATAACTATTTCCTGAGTAAACCACTTTGGAAAACGCTGTTATTTGCCAAAAAAAAAGAAAAAGGGTCAACGTTTTGGACTGTGGTCCTGAAACCACACATCAGAGTCACCTCGGCAGGCTTGTGATAACAGACTGCAGGGTCCCACCTCCAGCGCTTCTGATTCTATAGGTCTGGGTGGGGCTGAGAATTTAGATTTCTAACAAGTTCTCAGGTGATGCTCATGCTGCCAGTCTGGGGACCACATTCTGAGAACCCCTGACTTAGGAAATGCTCTCTTAAAAAAAATTAAACCAAGCTTTTCCTTGTAAGACCTCTCTGAATCTTTCATCTGCAATATCACACTGGTACTCTGGAGCTCCCAGGAGGAACTATGTGTGTGTCACATCCCACACTGGTTTGATCATAAAACCCTTTGCCCACAGAATCTCCTAAGATCTAGAATTGGAGAGTCACTACTTTATGAAATTCCACTGAGTTAAACACAAATCTTAGTCTCTCATTCTTCCACTTCCTCTATCCAGCCACAAAATTGGAGTCTCCAGGCTTAATTCTGAGATGACTTTTCTTTTCCATCTAACCTCTCCTCGTAGGAGAGCTCATCTAGGGCCACGACTTTAAATGCTGATGACACCCAATTTGACATCTCCACCCAAACCCTCCTCTGAACTCTGCATAGGGTATCCACTGCCTACCTGGCATTTTCATCTCAAATAGAATGTGCCCTGAACTGAACTCTTGTTTATACCTCCCTTTGACCCAATCTGACTTCTCTCCTAGTTTCTCCTTCTCAATAAATGTCATAACCATCCACTACCTGGATTGTCATGAAACCCATCAGCAAAATCTGTGACTTCTGCCAAAAAAGATGTGTGTAAGAATGTAAGAGTACACACTTACATACACGTGAATGTCACCATAATACATATGTGTGTACGTATGTGCATACTCATAAATATAAATAATACGTCTACTTTTATCCATCTATAATGCCTCATGCTATTCAAGACATGCACCTTCTTTGATCATATTGCCACTTTTTTTTTTTGAATAAGATAACTCCTATTTCCTTGGGCCGTGCTATCTTAGAGGTTTCAATGGGGTCATAATGTAAGAGAGAAAAAAGGTATTTCTCCACCTCTGCTCCCATCTATCATTGTGGAAACTCAGATGGCTTTCAGATCTTTCCAGCTGGTTCAGGAAGCTCCTGAGATGTTTGGCACATGCTCAGGAGTTAGTCCTCTGTGCCAGGTTGCCCGCTCTTCCTCCCTCTGCTGTGGTGATGTCACCTGTCACTCAGAGAGGAGCTCAGATGATATTATTGTTTCCTACTTCTCCTCTACTCCAGAAAGAGTTGAGTCCAGCTTCATGCCCAGGCTGCTGTATCCCACTTCTCTGATGAGCTCCACATCCTTCTGAAATGGGATATGAAGGGACAATGAACTCCTCTGTATTCTGTTATACAGGCTATAGGACTGCTGGTTTTTATGTTCTGCATCTACCTAATAGATCTTTTATTTTTCATTTATTGTATTTCAGCCTCTTTTTCTGGGACTCAGGCAAACAACTGCCCCTAAATCTCTTTTCCCTTTCCATACTGATTTAGTGTTCTTGGACTAAGTTTGTACAACTTTACCCTCCTTTCTTTTAAGGAAGACTTTTTAAAAGTGGCTTCTCGTTCCTCAAACAGTCAGGACTGTGGGAAGTCTAAGCCCACTGGACTTGCTTGTTTTCTTCCTGGGGTGTACCCAACCTCTTGCTTACTGTGCATCCTGCCCCCACATTGACGTAAATGCTCATGTCTGTGTGTATATGCAAGTATCTGTGTGTTACATATAAATGAGATCCCTACTTCTCTCCATTTTATTTGCATCACACCATAAAACCCAGAAGTGGCTACTCTGTGGGCTCCTCTTTTTGCCCCCTTCCTTTTGGAGTGTCCTGAATTGTTCTTGGTTACTTTCAAAAACAGTGTCTGACTTAAAGCTAAGACCTGAAACCATAAGACTCCTAGTAGAAAATATAGGTAGTACACTCTTTGACATCAGTCTTAAAAGGATCTTTTTGGACACCATGTCTTCTCAGACAAGGGAAACAATAGAAAGAATAAACAAATGGGACTTCATCAGACTGAAGAGCTTTTACAAGGCGAGGGAAAACAGGATTGAAACAAAAACACAACCCACCAACTGGGAAAAAATATTTGCAAATAATATATCTGACAAAGGGTTAATCTCCATAATATATAAAGAACTCACACAACTCAACAACAAAAAATCAAACAACCTGATCAAAAAATGGACAGGGGATATGAACAAACATTTCTCCAAGGAAGATGTACAGATGGCCAATAGGCACATGAAAAGGTGCTCATCATCACTGATCATCAGGGAAATGCAAATGAAAACTACACTAAGATATTACCTCACACCAGTTAGAATGGCTAAAATAACCAAAACAAAAAATAGCAAATGTTGGAGAAGTTGTAGAGAAAAAGGAACCCTCATACACTGCTGGTGGGAGTGCAAACTGGTACAGCCACTAGGGAAAACAGTACGGAGATTTCTCGAAAAATTAAAAATAGAGATACCATATGACCCAGCCATCCCACTACTGAGTATCTGAGTATCTATCCAAAGAACTTGTAATCAGCAATTCAAAGAGACCCATGCACCCCTATGTTCACTGCAGCATTATTCACAATAGCCAAGACAGGAAGCGACATAAGTGCCCATCAACTGATGATTGGATAAAGAAGATATGGTGTATATATATACACAATGGAATACTACTCAGCCATAAAAAAGGATAAAATCGTCCCATTCCCAACAACGTGGATGGACCTTGAGGGTATTAGTTTAAGTGAAATAAGCCAGATAGAGAAAGACAATCTCTGTATGACTCCACTCATATGTGGAAGATAAACAAGTGCATGGACAAAGAGAACAGATTAGTGGTTACCAGGGGAAAGGGGGGTTGGGGGGTGGGCACAAAGGGTGAAGTGGTGCACCTACAATATGACTGACAAACAGTAATGTACAGCTGAAATTTCACAAGGTTGTAAACTATCATAATCTCAATAAAAAGTAAAATAGATACGTAAATGACAAAAACAAAACAAAACAGTATCTGAGGGTCAGAGATATAGATTTTATACTTCAACCGTGTTGGAAATCTAAAGATGATTAGGCCTCTGAGTCTAGGTTCTTCAGACTTTATTGACTTTATTCACCTTAAGGGAAAGATCCAAATTGCAACCTGAGCTTCAGGGGACAGCAGCACCGAAGGGCAGGACTCTCCCCCTGCCTTTCCCTGTCCACTCCTCAGTTATTCTGCTTCCACCAAAGCCAGGCTTCTCACACTCGTGGGGCACACTGCGGGCTGTAGAGCTGCCAGGAGTCGTGCAGGTGGAGTGGGCTGTAAGCACAGCTTAGCACGCATGCTGCCTTGATTGCTCCTCAGAAAGCTCAGGGGACAGATGGAGGCTCTTTTTAGTTTTTCACTTATTAGCGGTTTCTCATGTAGCATAATCCTACTTAGGCAGCTTGGTGCAGTTATAGCTGCATAAGTTGAAAGATTAATAAACAAAGAATAAAGGAGTCACGAATTAAGAGTAGTGTGTATCTTTTCAAATGCAAAACGGTCCCAACGTAGATTTAAAACACACAGTTAAAGGGAAACCTTGTCTGTGGTCAGTTGTTCCTCTTTGTATCACAGTTGTGAATAAACAACTTAGAGATTCATTTGTCTAGACCCTATGCCAGTTTGATGCCAAATCATTCATGCCATTGGATGGACCTGATTTTCACTTCAGCCTTTTTCAGCAATTAAAACAAATCTTATAGTAGAAAGAGAGAAACACCTCCTCCTGTATGTTTAAGGAAAGGGAGGGTCTTGATCCCTGGGAGGGAGGGGAAAGGTATGGGAGCGTTAAGTCAAAAAGATGATTCCTGATGCTGTGTTTCCAGAGCATTCTGAAGGCCTGCTGTAGTGCCCCCACCGAGGTACCAAATGTGTCAACATTAGCTTTTTATTTTTCCCTCCAGAGCAATGGTTTCCAAACCTAGCTGACCAACAGAATCACCTGGAGAGCCTATTAAGAACACAGATTCTCAGTCCAGTTGGGATAAGAGATTCAGTAGATCTAGGGTAGAGATGAGGAACTAACCCACCTTCAGAGTAGGTAGCAGTTATTCAAATCGCCTTGCTTCTGGGATTTTTGCCCAAAAGAAAACACATGCTGAAGACCACCTCCAATTTGTCATTAAAACCTAAATTCACTGAAGAGCCACTGCTGGGTGACTATGGTCCCGCCATGATTTCTTATAGAGTATTTGGAACAGCTTTCCATTTCTTCTCAATTTTCTTGCAACTCTCTCTTTAAATTAGATGCTTTGTTCAAAATTTACTGCTTGCCTGGCAAATATTTGGTGGGACACCATGTACCTCCCAAAGGCCCTCATTATCATTAGTGACTGTTATTAATTAATTGCTTCCAAATATATGCAACGCTTCTTGGCAAGTATTGTGTGTTGGTTTCAGAATTCTATCAGTTATTCAAATAACTATTCATAGTCCATTTGGCTATGATTTCTTATATGGTGGTGTTTATTCAGTTAAAATTTCAGCACATAGTCTGTAATAATAACGGTATTTCAAATATATGTATATACGGATGTTTGCTTGTATTTATGTAAATAGGTAAAAACATAATCAGCCATTTCCTCTCCAGAAGTGACATGTAAAGGAAAAATGTAATCGCCATCCTCATATTAGTATTCTGAGAAATGGCTTGGTAATCAAAATTATTTAAATATTAGACGCAAATGGAACTATGTGCATTATTATAAACATTTCTCTTTATTTGACTGTTTCATATGTAAAAATTCTCATCATATCTCCTCAAAGAGTGATTAGAGGAAACAGAATCCTCTGTTTAAGGCAAAAACAACTTAGAACCTTATCAATTTGTTTTCTTGTTACTATGAAGCTAATTTGAATAATGCTCTTTTTTTTTTGCATTGAAATAACTCTGGTTTAAAATTCATCATTCAAGTAAAGGACTAACTCATCTGTATACTCCTTAAATTTGAAATGGTTGTGATTTTTTCTCAACCTCACCTTTCACATTTTCGTCATTAAGAGACAGCTCTATCCTTTGCCAGGATCAGATCCATGCCTGATGGCCAATTGCATGGAGTGGCTGGGAGCAGCCAGTGCTTCTGGATTCACAGAAGAGCGAGCGCAACAATCACTTACGATCCCTTCCATTTCACCCTTGATTTCCTTGTGAAGCATTGATCAAATACTACCCAAAGGGGCGATTAATAGCATTTAAACATTTCTACTTGCTCTCCATCTTCCCCTTTTAAAGGACGTGCAGTTTTTCCTCTCCTTTTTTTTTTTTTTCTTCAAAGTTAGGTTGCCTCTGAAATTCAGGACTTTCTTGCAGGAGACAATTTTCCTCACAGGAAACAATTTTTACCTTCAGGCAGTTCTTGCTCCAGGGAGCACTTTGCACATGAAGTAGAAGTAGATTCCTTTTGGGTGCCTCCTCAGCTCACAGCAACATCCCCCTACCCCTGCATCCGAGAACCATCTCCTGGTACATAGGGTGGGTCCTCAGAGGCCATATTTATTCTTATAGCCTTGACTATCACCTCGAGCCATAGAGGTTGACACTTGACCCAAACTGAATCTACTGTGGTCTCTCTCCTCAGAAAGTGAAATTGGTATTCAGACACAGTTGGTCTCTGTGAGTAACTGTAACTGGAACATGTATCAGTTAACTCTGGGAACAATAATGCTGCAAAACAACCAACCACAAATCCCATAGTCATACAACCATCAGCACTTATTTATGCTCACGGATCTGTGCTTGCCAGGGTTCTGGCTGATCTAGTCTGGGCCCAGCTGAGCAGCTCCTCTCCACGTGCTTTTTATCTTCATCCCAGAACCAGTAGCCTAGGCTGGGCATGTTCTTATGTGCTCAGGTTTGAAATGTTTGTGTCCCTCCGTGAATTCATATGTTGAAATCCTAACCCCCAAGGTGATGGTGCTAGGAGGTGGGCCTTTGGGAAGTGATTAGGTTCTGAGGGTGGAGCCCTCATGAATGAGATTAGTGTCCTTGTAAAAGAGATCCCAGAGAGATCCCTTGCCCCTTCCACTATGTGAGGACACCTCAAAAAGACATCGTCTTTGAACCTGGAAGTGGGCTTTCACCAGACATTGAATCTGCCAATGTTTGATCTTGGACTTCCCAGCTTCCAGAACCATGAGAAATAAATTTTGTTGTTTATAAGCTACCAAGTTGATGGTATTTTACAGCAGCCTGAGTGAACCAGGACACATGGCCATGGCAGAGCACAAGGGTACATGTGGAAAGGCAGCAGGCCTTCAGAGCCTAGGTTTGGAGTTGCATACTTTCAGTTCTGCCTCATTCTGTTGACCTAATAAGTCAGGGTTGAAGCCAGTGTTAAGATACAGATAAATACACTCTTCGCTGTGGTGGAGTTACAGTCATATGGCTCATGGCATGGAAATGAGGCTTGAGGGGTGGGTGGGGGGTGCTGAGAAGAATCAAAGCCAGTGATGTCAACTTGGGTTCACCTGTGGGGTGGCCAGTTTCTAAAATTACGTACAGATCAGGAGCTTAAGCAGCTTCTTACTTCTTCTCAACAAAGCAGAGGCAGTTGGAACAAGCCCTAATGGTTCCTCAAAAGAAGGTTTCTGGAGGGTCTTCAACTGTTGATAAACTCTCCATTCACTGGAGAAAGCCTTTAAACTTCTCTTTGGTACCTTTTCCCAGTAGGAAAGTAAATAGAATGCAAAACTTTATTGGTCAGTAGACAGAGTAGAAAACTTTATTCTAATGTGTGGTATCTTACACATGGTGGATGACCTCCAAATTTGTACCTACAGTCAGTTCTGACTTCTACTTTAAGCTCCAGATTTGAATATTCAACTGCCCTTTGACCTCTCTATTTGGATGTCTAATGGGCGTCTCAAACTTAAAATGACGGAATCAAAACTCTTTACTATCCTCCCTTCTGCCCCAAAAACCTTGGTCCTCTTCTAGTCTTCCCAACTACAGTACGTGGTACTTCCTTCCATCTAATTGCTTAGGCCAAACACTTAAAAGACATACTTGTTTCCTTTTTTCCCTCCATCCAATCCATCAGCCATACACTTTATTTTATAAGCTGACTGTGACCATGTATCACCTTCACTTTGTCACATTTCCTGAGCCATTGTCATTTCTCACTGGTTTCCCTGCATCCTCTCTTGCCCCCCAAACTCTATTCTTTTTAAAGTCTTTATTTTATTTTTATTTTTTTATTTTTTAAAGATTAAAAAAATTTTTTTTTCCTTTTTCTCCCTGAAGCCCCCTAGTACATAGTTGTATATTCTTCGTTGTGGGTCCTTCTCGTTGTGGCATGTGGGACGATGCCTCAGCGTGGCTTGATGAGCAGTGCCATGTCTGTGCCCAGGATTCGAACCAATGAAACACTGGGCTGCCTGCAGCGGAGCACGCGAACTTAACCATTCGGCCACGGGGCCAGCCCCCCTAAACTCTATTCTTACAGCAACCAGAGTGATCTTTGAAAAACATTATCAGTCATTTCACTCCCCTGACCAAAACCTTCCATCATACTTCTAATATAATTCTCGCTCCTTTTGGTTTGCTCCTTCACGTCATTCATGGGTTCACTTAGCTATTACTGCTCAGAATGTCTTACCTGCTCATTTTCTCTGAAACAACTTACCTACTCCACCCATCTCCATCCCCTGCCAATTTCCCTAATCTTTGTTTTTCTTCATAGCACTTACTGCTACTTGAAGTTATATGTTTATTGTTTACTTTTTTATGGCCTCTGTTTACCCCATGAGAAAAAAATCCGTGAATACAAGGACCCTGCCATTTGTGTTGCTGTATTCTCAGAACTGGCCTGGCACATAGTAGTTGCTCCATAAAAATACTTTCTGAATGAAGGACTAAGTGAATCCTAGGCTACAAGGTATTCTTGTTATAACTTGTTGCACAGCTCCATTGGACCCTATTCATTCCATAGTCACACACAGCGGTACTGAAGTTGGCAAAAGACAAGCCTATATAGTGGATATTTTACAAATAGGTTGCTTTCTAAAATTATTTCTGTACTCTTTCTGGAGGACTCAGAGATCAGAATGGGGGTTCCAAGTGCTTAGGTGGCAAGAAGCTGTGTATGTAGATGAGTATCTTCTCTGATTTTTATGAGATGCAACAAAAGTAATCCCAATAAATTTTCTGTCCACCCAATCTTCTGTTGTCTCCCAAACCATGTTGAGTTAATTTGCATATAAGAGCTTCTGGTTATTTTATGAACACAGAGAATAGAAACAAGACTTTTATAGATTAGACAATAATTCTATTCAACTAACCCTAAGTATTTCATCTAATTCAGAGTAGAAGAAAAGTAGATTCCCATAGCAGCCTTTTGAGAAGGAAAGGAAATCCTGAGCTGTGGCATCAGGATAGGATGAGGAATTTCTGGGTCCATTGAGCACCCACTGGGTTGTCCACACTCATATGTGAAAAGTCTAACATATTAGGTTAACACATTAAAATACCAGGGATTACTGTTTGCCCTTGTTTTTTTACTTTAATATGCTACCTCAATAAGGTCACTAAGAGGATTACTTTTTACTGTAATTCCCAGATGAATTAGTCTTACTCCTTTATGCACCTTAACTGACCCAGAGGTCAGCTATCATCGAGATCCAGAGGGAGCTACACTCCTTGAAGGCTCCTGACCACCCACAGTGTTCTTCTTCAGCCTCTCAGCCTGTTGCTCAGCAGCTCACTGGAAATAGTCAACTTCCTCTGCACAGCCCGGCAAAAGTGAGTGCCATTCTCATGTGAGGGATGTTTCTTCTCTCCTCATGCCTTCATTTCAGCCTTCCAATGGCAGCTCAATTTCAGTGCATCACCTCACTCTAGAACCTTAATTTCTCCAAGACAAAGTCCTCTTTATTCCTGTTTCTGCCTTTCTGATGTAGAAACTCCCTATTTCTTGTGTGTGAGTTTCTGGTCTGATTGAACAGAGTAGAAGTTCCTGGAGTTGTTTGGGTCATCTCCTCCCTCCAGAGTCTCCCATTTGAGCTCTGTATTAAGTGTTAGATCTAGACTGTCCTGGAGGTTGCCTGCTAAGCAACTCTTGTTTGATACAATATCTAAAACTCAATTGATTTTGCTCTGATTTGGCTGATTTGGCCAGCAAGGGGCTCTGAGTTCCCCTGAGATTTGGTTAGGAGTTTTCATTTTAAAGATTAAGCAGATGCAGCAGAAGGCTCTGTTTGAGAGGTCTTAAGCAAATTTATGGCCTCAAATGTTGACCTGGAAGTCAATCCCAATTGAAACAAATTTTTTTTTTTTTACAATTATTGCACTCCTTTTTAAAAATCCTTTTTGTCTTCTGCTCTTTTTCAAAAATACCCTGGCAACTCATATGCAAATGAATGTGTTTACAAGGGAGTGTCTGCTCTCCTTCATTTCTCAGGAGAAACTAAATTTTTATCTAATACAGTACTGAACATTGTAGGAGGGCAGTTGAATTAATGATTTGTCAAAAACTCTGAAGCCTCACCGTAATACAGACTTTAGGAGATGTGTAACAGAATTATGTACTCACCAAAATATAGTGAAGTGGCTTTTTTGAGAATTAAAATCTGTGGTACAGGATCCAAGACTGATTTTTGTCTTATACTAATTTTCAAGCTTAATGGGACCGGGTTATATTGGCAACCCTCTAGCACCATTATTGTGGCTTTAGGGAAGTCACTTAAATTGATGATGGCTGGTATGTGTAACAAGAGAACAATGACTCTTTTACAACTTTCTCGGAAGACCAGAGATAAACTAGAGATTATTGTATTTTATTTTAGCAGTTTATATTTTATTGAAGAGATTTAGCACTAGCTTTTTCAGACAAGATTTTATTTTTATAAAGCATTTTTCTTTGTAATTTTACAACATTTCCCCATAGGGCTATTTACATTGCTGGACATAGTCTCTTGTGAGGTTTCGCTATTATTCTTATTTAGATCGGCTGCCTAGCCTATCCCAAATTCAGGAGATAATTGACTTTTCCAATATTTTCCTCTGGATGTAGGCCTTGACAAAATGAGTATAGGGGAGGACAGAAGGCACGCGACATTTTGAGATGGCCTAATGTGCACATTTCTAAGCGTTTGTCTTCTTAAAATCAAGCCATGCGTGTCATAGATACTCTCACCCCATTCTCGCCCTCTTAGGCCCAGGGGTAGAGTGAGGCTTAGGGAAGTCAATTGCATACATTTCTAACTTTTGTTTAAAAACATAGGGGATTTTTACATTTTGATGAAGCTGCATCCGGATGACTACATCAAAATGTCCCTCTAAACTGAAATGAACATTGCAAATTGACTCTGCCCTAATAAGCTGCTTTTTGAAACCACTGCAGTTGAGAAATCTACATTTTAAAAGTATGGAACACAGAATTATGAATACAGAACAGAATATAAATGGTATTAACTTTGAAAACGGAAAAGCTAAGAGGTAGCTGTCAATAGATGGGAGGTGGAAGAGGAAAGAGAGGTGGCAGTCAGGGTAGGGTGTTAATATCCTCAGTTTACAGCCGTGGAGTCAAGAGACTGTGTTGAAAATTGATAGCAACTTGAAGTATTATTTAAAATTACAAAGGTAAGCAATAAATGAATTAAAGATAGTTATCTAAGTATAAAAATGATGATGCAAGAGGAGGAGAAGGTGGATGAGGGTGTGAGCTGAATCCTTACTGATTGTAGCAGAAAGTCAATAGACACATAGTCTGAAGTTGATAAATCAAGAAATAGCAGTATGAGTACGTTCTTTAAAATATTCAGGTAACAAGCAAAAGAGCTCAAACCGGAAACGGTTTCAAGTGGTGATCTCTGTAGAACAGGACTGGGAATCAGAAGGGATTGGGTGAGAAATGATTATTTTTCAATAGAAGTTCTGGGCATATTTACTTATTTATACCATGTATATAAATTAATTTTAATTTTTAAATCAAGAAATATTTCAGTAGAGATCTTCTTAAGATCTAAAAATTATTTCTCCAGGAAGGGAGAAGAACCAGAGTCCCCTGTAGCCTAAGTTTTTGCCCAGCACCTACAAAGGAACCCTCCAGTGCTGCTGTGGGGGCCATATGAACATGACTATTTCACAGCTAACTAGGGAGTGGGGAATGGCCTTGGCAGCCAGACTGTGGTTTTGCCATATATATAGAGAGAGAATAGAAGCATCTGGGCAGGTGAGAATTACCCTCATGTCTGTCCGTGACCATCTTTCTGCACAGGGCTTGTTCCAGAATGTTCTCCCCCTTTTTCTTTCCACCAGATTATATCCATTCCATCCAGTTCCCTCAGGGGCCATTACTCTCCAAAGTTTTAGCTATAATCTGCTAAGTGATCTGCCTGAATACGATAGTGGTGGCTACATTCCTAATGGGAAGGAACTGGCTCTTGAGGCCTTTCTCCCATCGCCCAAAAGGGAACATTTGACTAGCTGCCTTTGAAACAGCTGTCTATATCTTCCTTATTGAATCCACGTCTTTCTTGCCCTCTGTGGCCACACATATACTTTCCTTCCTATTTCTGAGGGCTTTCTTCCTGAGTCTCCTTTGCTGGTGGGTTCCTCAGGCCTTGGTCAGAGGCCCTCTTCTCTTTCAATCCATAGCCTCTCATTCATGCTTATGGTTCTAAACACTGGAACAAGGTTTCCACGCTTATATCTATGACCAGGCTCTGTATTTAAGTGCCTACTTCATATCACCATTCAGCACCTCAAATGCAATTTCTTCCCAACTGGACTCTATTTTCATCCTCAAACTTGCTCCTTTGAATGAGTAAATGAATGAATTGTGGTTTTCTGCAGACAGTGCTGTAATCAAAGAACTGGATCTAATGGTGAAATTTTAGGCAAAATTCAGGTTATTAGGTAATGTGGGGTAGTCTGTATCTTATATAAAACTGCGACATTTTAAAAATCTCTCTCGGGGCTGGCCCCGTGGCCGAGTGGTTAAGTTCGCGCGCTCCGCTGCAGGCGGCCCAGTGTTTCGTTAGTTCGAATCCTGGGCGCAGACATGGCACTGCTCATCAGACCACGCTGAGGCAGCGTCCCACATGCCACAACTAGAAGAATCCACAACGAAGAATATACAACTATGTACCGGGGGGCTTTGGGGAAAAAAAGGAAAAAATAAAATCTTTAAAAAAAAAAAAAAATCTCTCTCTGTCTCACATTGTAGACTCACCAGAGAAAAAGTATAATTCCCTGTTGCCCTTTCTCTTACTTCCCTAAGAAGGAGAGGTCCTTGGGGCGTGAGGGGGTGAGGGAGAGAGGGAAGTGAACTTGTCTTTGTTTGTGTGTCTTAGAAAGACGAGACTTTGCAAGAAGGTGGTGAAGGAGACAAATCAAGACAGGCTTTTGTGTGGAGGAGGCTGAGACACTGGAAGTTGAAGAGCTGAAGTGGGCAGTGGCATACTATCTACCTGCCTTTCAGATGGAGAAGGGAAAGGGAGGGTTTCCAGTTCTGTCAGAGGAAAGCATCTGGCCCCACGTGGGAGGATAGTTACCACCTTATAAGGTTGCAAGGCCTTAGTAAGGTCCTAGAGAGGCCTGACCACTAAGTATATGGCCCTGGATACTGTGGTGAAAGTTTCCTTGGTCAAGCTTGGGATGGAGGGAGTGGAGTTGCCATTGAAACCAGTTGCCTTCCAATGGCTGGGGGCACTACCCACATGAACTGAGAATCAGATGTCCCTTCTCATTTTTCTAGACCTTGAAAGGCCTAGGATTCTTGTATGATCCAAAGAGAAGCGAGCGTATCCTTGAAAATCTACAAATACTTAATTTCTTTTCAATCTTGTTTAGTGCGGAGGAGGGGTGAATTTAAATCATATCTATTTTGAAATGTTGCTTTTGGAGGGTTGGGAGATATATCTGTTATATTTGTGGCAACATCAATTCACGCCAGATGACTGTCTCCTCCGTGTTTCCAGATTGACCCAGGGAATACATTTCTAGTCACAGAAAGAACCAAGGACTCAATCATGCAAAACGCAAATTGGCCCTGAAAAAACCACTTTAAAAAAACACTTTAGTGGCACTGTAAAAAAAGAGTTTTAAATCATGTTCGTTTAATGCAAATGTTATCTTCTAAATATTTGTCCTTTATCAAAGTTGTGATTTCTGTCCGGGAAGCCTGCATAGTAAAAAGAAAAATTGTTCTCTTTTTCTTTTTCTTTTTTTGTCTGAAACTGGGAAAATTTGTTGCAAAGACATTTGAGACGTTATCTATAATATATTGATGGTCTCTTCTGCCAAGGCTCCGTGGCATCTGTCTGAGAATCATGGTAAACATGTAGAGAGACAGAGAGGGAAAGAAAGAAAGAAGTCTTGAAGATTCCTGCACTCAAATTACTGGACTACTGTGACAGGAGATCCTGAGTGGATTTTTAAGTCTGTTTGTAAGAGGCATTTCAAACACTCTAGAAGAGTTGTCATTCCCATGTTGCAGGACCAAGACATCTAGCAAAGCAAATTCTCGGTCTTATAGCTGCTAGGTCAGGATATTTTACATGCTGGTACTCATGGTTGTTATTTGTGGCTCAATATCAACCCAGAGGACCTAGTGGATTACCTGCAGATTGAGACTGAGCCTATAGCCCAGGTCATTTGTGGGGGAAAAGGGTTGGAATCTGGGCTGTATGAAAATAAGATCATATGCAAAATCCTTCTATTAGTGACACACTTGTTGGGTTATATTATATCTATTTTTGGCCAAAGCACTTTAGTAAAATAGGGTAGAAACTGAAAAAGAGTTTGGAAAAGAGACTAAGAAGATCAAAAGATGTAAAATGCAGCAAGTCCTCATTAACTGTAGACCCAGGTCCTTATTTCTGTTCAAAATATACCAAGTAAGAGGTATCTCATAGATTTTATATTTCCCTTAAGATAAAATGTGGCAATATTGACTTAGCAATTAGGATAATTGCTGCTTATGTAAATCTGGCTATGACTAAAGCCAACAAGAAAGATTTATTAAAAATTTTAAAGAAAACCACCATGCTTTTACATCATTATTCTGCTTTTGCTTTAGTATTTTAACACAGTATTACAGATGTGGTTGAAATCTCCTTTGCCCCCTCTGCAGTTTTACTCCTTTTTTATCTTTCCCAAAGCTAACCCATTATCTTGAACTGTGTGTGTCTTCCTGTCTAAATTATTTTTAAGACATATACTGTATTTGTACCCATAAACATTAAAATTTTTGTTTTGTTTTTTAAACTTTAAATAAATGGTGTTATAACATAAATATCATCCTACGTATTATTTAACTGAATAGCAGCTTTTTATTAGCAGCTTTATTGAGATATAATTCATATACCATAAATTTCACCCAATACAAGTATGCAATTTAATAGTTTCTAGTATATTCACAGATATATGCAATCATTACCATGATTTTTAGAACATGGACATTTTCACCATCTGAAAAAGAAAACCTGTGCCTGTTATCTATCATCACCCTACCTTCTGCCCTGCCCCTAGTCCTAAGGTACTGCTAATATACTTTATGTCTCTTGGATTTCTCTAGTATGGGCATTTCATACGAATGGACATTTCATATAATATATGGTCTTTTGTGACTGGTTTCTTTCACTTAGCATAATGTTTTCAAGGTACATCAATGTTGTAGCATATATCAGTACTTCATTCCTTTTTATGGCCAAATAATATTGGATTGTGTGAATATACCACATTTTGTTTATCCATTTGTCCATTGATGGACATTTGGGTTGTTTCCACCTTTTAAATATTATAAATAATGCTGCTGTAAACATTCATGAACAACTTTTTGTGTGGACGTATATTTTCATTTCTCTTGGGTATATACCTAGGAGTGGAATTGCTGGGTCATATGGTAACTCCACATTTAATCATTTAAGGAAGTGCCAGACTATTCCCCCAAGTGCCTGGGCCATTTTACTTTCTCATCGGTAGTATCTAAGAGTTCTTATTTCTCCACATCCTTCTCAACACTTGTTATTGTCTGACTTTTTAATGCTACCCATCCTAGCAGGTGTCTCATTGTGGTTTGATTTGCATTTCCCTGATGACTAATGATGTTGAGCATCTTTTCATGTGTTACTGTCTACTTTTATATCTTCCTTGGAGAAATGTCTATTCAGATCTTTTGCCCATTTTTAAATTGGGCTATTTGCCTTTTTATTAAGTTGTAAGAGTTCTTTATATATTCTGGATACAAGTCCCTTATCAAATCATGGTTTGTAAATATTTTCTCCTGTTCTATGGGTTGTCTTTTCACTTTCTTCCTGGTATCCTTTGAAGCACATTTTTAATTTTGATGAAGTCCAGTTTATCTATTTTTTCCTCATGCTTTTGGTGTCATATCTAAGAATATATCATTATAATTCAAGATTGTGAAGATTTACCTCTCTTTTTTTCTAAGAGTTTATGGTCTCAAGTTTATGTCTTTGATCCATTTTGAAGTAACTTTTGTATTTGATGTAAGGTAGGGGTTCAAATTCTTGTGCATGTGGCTATCTAGTTGTCTCAGCACCACTTGTTGAAAAGACCTTTCTTTTCCTATTGAATGGTGTTGGCACCCTTGCCAAAAATCAGTTGACCATAGATAAATAAATTTATTTCTGGACTCTCAATTCTATTCCATTGATCGATATGTCTATGCTTGTGCCAGTTCCACACAGTCCTGATTACCATTGCTTGGTAGTAAGTTTTGAAGTCAGGAAGTGTGAGTCCTACTTTGTTCTTTTTAATATTGTTCTAGGGGCCAGCCCCATGGCAGAGTGGTTAAGTTTGCATGCTCTGCTTTGGTGGTCCAGGGTTTTGCCGGTTTGGATCCTGGGCGCAGATGTGGCACCACTCATCAGGCCATGCTGAGGCAGCCTCTAACATAGCACAGTAAGAAGGACATACAACTATGTCCTGGGGGGCTTTGGGGAGAAGAAGAAGAAGAAGAAGAAGAAAAGAAGATTGGCAACAGATGTTAGCTCAGGTGCTAATCTTAAAAAAAAAAAATTTTTCTAGCTATTCTGAATGCCTTGCAATTCCATATGCATGTAAGAATCAGCTTGTCAATTTTTACAAAGTTAGCTGGGATTCTGATAAATATTGAATCTGTAGATCAGTTTGGGGAGTATTGCCATCGTAATGATGTTAAGTTTTCCAATCCATGAACATGGGAGGTTTTTCTGTTTATTTAGATCTTTAATTTCTTTCAACAATGTTTTAGATGTTTTCAGATGATAAGTTTTGCACTTCTTTTGTTAAATTTATTCCTTAGTATTTTATTCTTTTTGATGCTGTTTAAAATGGAGTTTCTTTGTTAATTTAATTTTTAGACTGTTCATTGCAAGTATATATAAAAACAATTGATTTTTGTATATTGATATTTTATCCTGCAATCTTGCTGAACTCGTTTATTGGTCCTAATTGATCCTAGTTCATTCTTTAGGATTTTCTATACGCGAGATTATGTCATCTGTGAATAGAGATAGTTTTACTTCTTCATTTCCAATATGTATGTCTTTATTTCTCTTTCTTGCTTAATTTCCTTGGTCAGTTTCTGATTTTAAAGGGAAAGCATCAAGTCAGTCACCATTAAGTATAATGTTAGCTGTGGGTTTTTCATAGAGACTCTTTATCAGGTTGAGAATGTTCCCTTCTATTCCTAGTTTGTTGAATGTTTTTATCATAAAGAATGAATAGTATGCTTTTGAGTTTTATCTATATTGATGTATGTAGCTCTAGTTCATTCATTTAAACTATTGCGTAGTTTCTAATATAAATATACCGCAATTTATTTATAAGTTGAAAATTTTCCCCCTTCTTTGTTTCCTATTCACAAACTATGCTGCAGTGAACATGCTTGCATATATCTCCTAGTCCATGGGCTATAGTATCTCTAGCACATATTTCAAATAGAATCATTGGATCTCAGGACAAGTTCAAATTGTTCTAAAATGTTGTGGCAATTTATGCTCCCACTTGCTTATGAAAGATCCCTATTCCCATATCCTTCCTCAAATTTCTGATTGCTGTGTTATTAAATTTTTGTTAATTTGATGGATGTAAAATATATCTGATTTTAAATTTATGCTTTATATATGTTTATTTATTGATTAGGTTTCATCTGTGTTGTGTACATTCCCAATAATCTTTGCCTATTTTTCTATTGGATTTCTTCTTAATTTGTAGAAGTTCTTTATATAGCCTGGATTCTAGTCTCATTGGCTTTCTACAGTACAAATATCTTCTCCTGGTTTGTGGCTCATCTCTCTTTTTGGTGTTGTGTCATATAGAAGTCTTAAATTTAAATGCTGTCACATTTATCAGTGGGCTTCTTTGTAGTTTGTATTTTTAATTTTGTTTAAGAAATCCTTTTTGCTAAAGCAATCCTGAGAAAAAAGAACAAACAATGGAACAGAATTGAGAGCCCAGAAATAAAGCCACACATCTATGGATAGCTAATCTTTGACAAAGGAGTCAAGCACATACAATGGAGAAAGAAAAGTCTCTTCAATAAATGGCGTTGGGAAAACTGGACAGCCACATGCAAAAGAATGGAAATAGGCCATTATCTTACACCATACACAAAAATGAACTCAAAATAGATTAAAGACTTGAATATAAGATCTGAAACCATGAAACTCCTAGAAAAAAATATAGGCAGTACACTCACTTTCTAACATTGGTCTTATCAGTATCTTTTTTAATATCTTATCTCCTCAGGCAAGGGAAACAAAAGATAAAATAAACAAATGGGACTATATCAAACTAAAAATCTTCTGCATGGCAAGGAAGCCATGAACAAAACAAAAAGACAACCAACCAAATGGGAGAAAATATTTGCGAATACATATAAGGGATTAACATCCAAAATATATGAAGAACTCATACAACTCAATAACAAAAAAATGAACGACTTGATAAAAAAATGGGCAGAGGATACAAACAGACATTTTTCCAGGGAAGACATGCAGATGGCCAGCAGGCACATGAAAAGATGTTCAACGTCACTAATTATTAGGGAAATGCAAATCAAAACTACTATGAGATATTACCTCACATCTGTCAGAATGGCTATTATTAGAAAGACAATAAATTACATGTGATGGAGAGGATGTGGAGAAAAGGGAACTCTCATACACTGCTGGTGGGAATGCAAATAGTTGTGGCCACTATGGAAAACAGTATGGAGATGTCTCAAAAAATTAAAAATAGAAATATTATATGATCCAGCTATTCCACTTTTGGGTATTTTTCCAAAGAACATGAACTAATTCAAAAAGCTATATGCATCTGTATGTTCATTGCAGCAATATTCCCAATAGCCAAGACCTGAAAGCAACTTAAGTGCCCATCAACAGATGAATGGATAAAGAAAACGTGGTATATTTACACAATGGAACACTACTCAGCCATAAAAAAGACAAAATCATGCCATTTGCAACAACGTGGATAGATCTTGAGAGTATTACGCTAAGTGAAATAAGTCAGACAGGGAAAGACAAATATCATATGATTTCACTTATATGTGGAAGATAAACAAAGAAACAAACACATAGATATGGAGAACAGATTGGTGGTTACCAGAAAGGAAGGGGATGGGGATAGGGCAAAAGGAATAGCAGGGCAGATATGTACGGCGATGGACGGAAACTACACTTGTGGTGGTGAACACAATGCAGCCTATACAGAAGCTGATGTACAATGACGTATACCTGAAAAAAAAAGAATAAATCTTTTCCTATTCTATCATAAAAACACTCCTGTTTGTTGTTCTATAATTTAAAAACTTTTGCTCTTTAGTTCTTTAATTCTTCCAAAATTTATCTATTGTGTTTGTGTAAGCAGGAATCTATTTTTCCCCACATAAACTACCCTTTGTTGAATAGTCCATTTTTTCCCCTCAACTGATTTGTAATTATACCTCTGTCACCTATCAAGTTTTCGGATATGTGTTAGCCTGTGTCTGGCCTTTCTGTTGCATTCTATTGTCCTATTTTTTTCCCCACTGCATTGGTAACTTCTTTAATCTCTGGAATGTGAGTAGATATACATGGTATAAATATAATAAGCTATAAAATATAGCTAGAAGAGGAAGAGAGAATTTGTATCTGGTAGAGCAAGTCCTCCACTTGTTATTTTCTAAAATTGTTTTAGCTTTTCTTGATCCTTCATTTATTTGTTTTTGGTAAAAAGATGTATTTCTTTCTTCTCTCTCTCTTTTTTTTTCTTGCTGGGAAAGATTTGCCCTGAGCTAACATCTGTTGCCAATCTTCCTCTCTCTTTTTCTTTTTTCCTCCCCAAAGCCCCAGTACATAGTTGTATATTCCAGTTGCAAGTCCTTCCAGTTATTCTATGTGATTCACCACCACAGTGTGGCTACTGACAGACGAGTGGTGGGGTTCCACGCCTGGGAACAAAACCCGGGCCACTGAAGCAGAGTGCACGAAACTTTTAACCACCATGCCGTCAGGGCTGGCCCAAAAAAAGATGTATTTAAAAGTGGGAATATTAGGATGAGCTGTTCAAGTTCTGTGAGAAGTATTGTTGGATTTGCGTTGATCACACATATTTATTTGGAGAGAATTGACACTTTGTACATGTGTTGATTTGGTATCTAGCCACTTTTCTAATTCTAGTTCTAACATTTTGTCTATAGAGTCTCTTGGATTTCTATGTGGATAACCATATTTTCTCCAAAAGATGATGATTTTTGTCTCTCCACATTCTGTTTTTAAACTTCATACAACTCTTTTGTATTCTTACATCAATTACAACTTTCATTATACCTTGACTAGTACAAGAGAGAGTGGCAATTGCTCTCTTGGTTTTTACTTCCCTGAGAATGCTTCCAAAGCTTCATCCTTTGCTGTTCATTTTTTGTAGACTACTTAGAACAAAGGCTGTTCCAGAGCAGTGATTCTTATCCTGGATGCACAATGGATTTCTCTGAGGAGCTTTATAAAAATACTGATGCCTAGTTCCTACCCCCCAAAATTCTGATCTAATTAGTTTGGGATGCAGCCTGGGCACTGGGACTTTTAAAAAACTCCCCTGATGTTTCTAATGTGCAGCCAAAGTTGAGAACTACTATTCTTGATTAATGCCTACATTTATTGGTCAAGAGTCTATTAGTCATGGGTGACAGAAACACAAGTACAACTAGCTTAAGAAAAATAAAGAAGAGGAGAGTTTATAAGCTTGTAAGATCACGGCATTTGCAGAGCTAGGAATAACTGGATCCAGAGACTGAGGCTGTCTGGATCCTCTTTCTCTCCATCTCTTGTCTACACTCTTTTTGTGAGTGGCAATCATTCTCTACTACAGCAGTGGACTGTCTTCACAGAGTGATGGAAAGCTCAGAACTCATCTTGTAATGGCTCCAGTGAAAAAAGAATCTCTTTCTTGCTAGTTCCAGCCAGAGAAATCCCCAAGAATGACTTTTATTTCTTGACGTGGGTACCTGACTTCCTCTGGACCAGTCACCATGGCCCACATATGGGTAGGTGATTGGGGAGAAGACTTGTTGGGCAAGCTGAGAGTAATTTATCTAACATTTAAACTCTGGTTAACTTTAACCTTATTGAATACTGCCATAAATCTGACAGTAAGAAAAAGTCTCTAAGAAGGTATGAAAACAATATTCATAGGAGAGATGTGAAGCCATTCTTAAGTATTGTGTTGGGTTATGCTACTCATTTAATACATTCGTAATTTGGTTTTCCATGGCAAATTGCCTAGGTTTCAGAAAAAAAGATATTAGGAGCAGTGAGGGATTCCTGCTGAAGCTGAAATACTGAAAGTGATCATTGGCAGCAAGGGAGGAGAGAGGTAAATAATCTTTTAACGGCCCAGTAATGGGGCGGGCCCTGTGGCCGAGTAGTTGGGTTTGTGCGCTCCGCTTCAGTGGCCCGGGGGTTTAGCCGGTTCAGATCCTGGGCACGGACATGGCACCGCTCATCAGGCCATGCTGAGGCGGCATCCCACATGCCACAACTGGAAGGACCCACAACTAAAAATATGCAACTATGTATCAGGGGGCTTTGGGGAGAAAAAGGAAAAATAAAATTTTTAAAAGCTCAGTAACTTGGCCTGTTTAGTTATAGGAGCAAACAGTCTTTGAAGGCACCCCCGGCAAGAAATAGCTGTGAAAAACAACTTCCAAAAGTTGGAGGGGAAAGCCTGGGGAGGGGACTAGGAAGGTTTTGGAATCAGACACAACTAGATACAAATTCTGGTTAAAAATATGTTTCATTTTGGACAAGTTCATCTTTCCAAACCTTAGAGTCTTTATCTGTAGAATGGAGATAACGATGCCTAGTGTATAGAATCCTAGAGGAAGTTGTGTATACATTAAGCACATAGTAGGTGCACAATAAATGTTACTTCTTCCCATCCTTTCCATCTTTTACCATAATAAATAATGATTATAGTGGTGATCTTGAGTTTCCAAGTAAGATTATATTATGTCCAGTGTTGTGTGTATTGGAAAGGTAGGGAAGTTTTAGTGAGACTTGCATTAAAAAACGGCTAAAATTAAAAGTTTAGTTCCTAAAATAGTAAACTTTATCTAGAAAATTCACATATACAAATAAGGCATTACTCTACCGCCTCAATGTAGAGGAATTTGAGAGTGCCTACTCTATATGTCCAACATATAACTATAATCTCTAACTTATTTGTTAATAGGCAGGTTGTTTTGTCAAACTTCCATGATTCTATGCTTTCTAAAACTTTTCCCACTAGCATGAAGTTGACATGGGTCAGCTGCTGAACAGTGAAATAAACTTCTCTCTGCTTCGTGGAACTTCTAGCTGACCTGAGACGTGATTACAGAGGAGGACTGCCCTGTGTGGGCCACTGCTGTCATGGAGGCTTCCAGGAAGGCTGGTGAGTGGTTTCAGGTGTACCTAAGGGTTCTCTTGGATACTTGGGCCTGAGGTCCTAGAGAAGACCTCAAAACTTGTGCATTCCTAGACAAAACTTCGTTTGGGTTGATCTGATGAGGAAGGAACACCTGATCAGGCCCTTCTCTCTCAAATTCTCCCCCTCTTTCTTCTGTGTCACTCTCCTCTCCTGGTTTCCTTGCAAGCTCTCTGGTATTCCTTCTCATCATGTCCCTCCCCACCCCCAACCTTTTTATATTATACATGTTGCTCCTGGTTCTCTCATTCTCATTTATTCTGATGGTGTCAACTACCAATTATGTGTGACCACTCACAAATCTGTATTTCTAGACCTCAACCCCACTCCTGACCACAGTTTTCACATATCAACATTTGCATATTTCTAACTGGATGCTTCCCAAACCCCTCTAACTCGTCATCTTTTGCATCTTTCCCTCCTCTCACCCAAACGTGTTTTACTTCTGTGTTTCCAGTCCAGTGAAAGGCCTGTCTATTTATCAGTCATGCAATCCAGAAACCTGGGAGTCATCCCTAGCTCTCACTGTTTCCATCCAATATTACTAATGATACTAATAGTGGCTATTTCTGTTAGTCTTACTAAGCCAGAATTATTAATAATACAGAGCCAAAATTCACTGGTTCCAGAGTCCTACTCTTAATCTCCCTAGTTTAACTGCCAGTCAGTTCTCAGGTCTTACTGATTCTATCTGGTTACTATATTTTAGATCTTTCTTCCTGATGTGTAACATATTTGGCCTGTCCTTTCTATCCCACTCTATCCTTGCAATGGTCTCTCTGCTCCAGTCTTGCCCTCTTTCAATCCTCTTCATACTGCAGCCAGATCTGAACCTCTTCCTGGGGTTGACCACGAACCAAGGAAGCTTTTGGCATTTACCCCCCTCTGTTAGATTATTCCTTTACACATCCTCAAAGCAACGTCTTATGTAATACTTTACCCATCTTTTCTTTTCTCCTAGAACCTGAATGCGATAAGCATTTTAATTCATTTTAAGCAACTGAAACAGGAGCTAATCAGGTGTTCTTTCGGTGCTCAGTCTCAGTATATTTAGTTTTCACAGAGGATTCATTTCAGCTTTCCTCAGCACCTTGCTGAGTTCCTCCCAGCTACAGCTCTCATTGACGGAGATGAGTGCTGCGGGACAAGGGAGTTAGATGAAAAATGGTCTCATAATCTCTATCGACACAGGGATTGAGAGGCTACGTGAACATGGGAAGTAGGACTTGGTGGAGAGCCATGAGAGAGCTTTGAAAGACTGGTGCTAAGTACAAATAGGCTGATTTTCAAGTAGAGATGAATGCTACCCACTATAATCCTCCCATGGAGCTATCATGGTTAATTAAGGACAGGTTAAGGGTTATAAGATCCTCTGTAACCAACAATAAACTATGCTGGCTGGCAAATCGAGGTAAACAAAAGGCTCCTTTCTTTAAAAAAACAATTAAGACGAATAAACAGAAAAGCTTGTTAGAAATTGTTAACTTGCTACACTGTGAAATGACTTTTAATGAGATATAAAAACCCATTACATGTTACAAATTATTTTCTAGAGGATTTACGGAATACATAGGATTTTAGAAACCAAACTTTTTGTGTAAGTAATACATAGACATAAGATATCAAATTCAAAAAGTGAAAAAGGGTGTACTGTAAAAATTAAGTCCGTTCTCAAGAGGCAAATCTGTTAACAGTTTCTTGTGTTTCCAGAGATAGCCTGTCATAGAACAGATTTAGAGTAAAGATTTTTATCAAAATAAGCATCTCCATTTTCCTAATACCTAATATGTTGCCTGCTATAGTAGGTATTCTGTAAATGCTGACTAAAGGAGTCTATTTCCGAGGAATGTTTTAGCAAATTCTATGAGCGTATTTTTTCTAAGTTAAAATTTCCCTTTGTTCACTACATTAAAACAAAAACAACATGAAATTAAGCAATGACACAAAAAAGGAAAAAGAGGTATATGTAATCTGCATTGCTTTATTGCAAACCACAGCTAACATCGTGTTCAATGATGAAAGGTTGAAAGCTTTTCTGCTAAGATCATGAACACGACAAGGATGTCCACCCTCACCGCTTCCTATTCATCACAGTACTGGAAGTCCTAGCCAGAGCCATTAAAGCATCCAAATCAGAACGGAAGAAGTAAAATTGTCTTTGTTTCCAGATGACATGATTTTATACACAGCAAATCCTAAAGACTCCACCAAAACGCTGTTAGAACTAATAAATGAATTTAGTAAAGTTGCAGGATACAACATCAGCATACAAAAATCAGTTGCATTTCTATACACTAACAATGAACCATCTGCAAAAGAAATAAATAAAACAATGCCATTTACAATAGCACTGAAAATAATAAAATACTTACGAATAAATTTAACCAAGAAGGTGAAAGATCTGTATACTGAAAATTACAAGATATTCATGGAAGAAATTGAAGAAAACACAAATGAATAGAAAGATATTCTATGATCTTGGATTAGAAGAATTAATATTGTTAAAATATCCATACTACACAAAGCCGTCTATAGATGCAATACAATCTCTATCAAAATTTCAGTGGCATTTTTCAAAGAAATAGAAAAAACAACCCTAAAATTTGTATGGAACTGCAAAAGATCTCAAATAGCCGAAGCAATTCTGAGAAAGAAGAACGAAGCTGGAGGCATCACACTTCCTGATTTCAAACTTTATTACAAAGTTATAGTAATCAAAATAGTATGGTACTGGCATAATATCCAAAATACATAAATTTGGATATATAAAAGTATCCAAATATAAAATATATTAATATAAATATACAAATTTGGATATAAATTAATATCCAAAATATATAAATAACTCATACAACTCAGTAGCAAAAAAAAAAATCTGATTTAAAAATGGACAGAGGAAATAGACGTTTTTCCGAAGAAGATATATGGATCACCAACAGGTACATGAGAAGATGTTCAACATTGTTAATCATCGGGAAAATGCAAACCAAAACCACAATGAGATATCACCTCATACCTGTTAGAATGGCTACCATCAAAAAGACAAGTGACAACAAGTGTTGCTGAGGATGTGGAGAAAAGGAAACACTTGTGCATTGTTGGTGGCAATGTAAATTGGTACAGCCACTATGGAAAACAGTATAGAGGTTCCTCAAAAAATTAAAAATAGAACTACCATGTGATCTGGCAATTCCACTTCTGGGGATATATATGAAGGAAATGAAATCACTATCCAAGAGAGATATCTGCAACCCCATGTTCAGTGCAGCACTATTTATAATAGCCAAGACATGGAAACAACCTAAGGGATTCATCGAAGAATGAATGGATAAAGAAAATGCAACATACACACACAGAGTACAGAATATTGTTCAACCATGAAAAGAAAGGAAATCCTGCCTTTTGCGACAAAATGGATGGGACTTGAGGGCATTATGCTAAGTGAAATAAGTCAGACAGAGCAAGACAACTTCTATATGGTATCACTCACATGTGGAATCTAAAAAAGCCAAACTCATAGAATAGGGAGTAGAGTGATGGTTGCCAGGGTTAGAGGTGTGGGAGAAAGGGGGAGATGTTGGTGGAAGGGTACAAACTTCTAGCTATATGATGAATAAGTTTTGGGGATCTAACGTAGAGCATGGTGACTATAATTAACGATACTGTACTGTATACTTGAAAGTTGTTAAGAGAGTAGATCTGAAATTTTATCACTACAAAAAAGGTCATTATGTGAGGTGATGGATGTGTTAACTAACCTTATTGTGGTAATCATCTGGAAATATGTACATGTATTAAATCATCACTTTGCACACCTTAAATGTACAGATGTTATATGTCAATATTATCTCAATAAAGCTGGAAAAAATACCTTTTCAGATGAATCAAAGATTTTAAAGTAAAAAATAAAACCATAAAAGTTATAGAAGAAAATATAGGAGGGAATTTCCTGGGGAACAGGGAGTGAAGGAGACTTTTTTTCACTGTAGACTCTTTTGTACTTATGAATGTTGTACTATGTACATATATTACCTGGTCAAAAAAATTTTAATTAAGTGAAATAAAGATATTGTCTCTTCCTGAATATTCGAGTCTAATTTGTACATCAAAGTGTGAGCATTAACTCATTTCTTTCCAGCTTCATTTCTGCTGTAACAACACAATCCTAAAGGCAGTGAGTGTAAGGCACCTTTGTTCTTGCCGCTCTCTGAGTGGGGAAAGGGGAGAGAGGAATTACAGGGCAAGAGGAAATACTGGACGTGAGAAATAAAACACATTGGATAATATTTCAAAATATTTACCTAGACTCCCCTCTCTCCTCACTACCTCACTTTCCACCAAGAATACTTCTCTGCTTTATAATCTAGTATTTCAAGAGAAGGACCACAATCTGCAGGTTTCCTGATCAGTGAGTCTAGTCTGATTTGTGTAATTCAAAAATATAAGAACCTTGATAGAAACTGTGTTTGCTTTGTTTAATTTGTTCTTCCCATTTCAGGCAGACGCTGACTAACACTAAGATGTTATCATAGTGCAAACACCATGATGTGACTGGATGACACTCAACAGTTTAAACCTGAAAAAGTTGATAGAACTTAGAGCAGAAGGGATCTTTAATCCTTATTTTAGACATGTTTATTATTATTTAAGATTTTTTAGGGAATTAGCTTTTGGTAATAATGGAGGAGTGAAGGAGTCCCATATACTCTGAGAAAATTATAAAAGCTTATTAAATAATTAAAAAGAAACTATTTAAAGATTTTGAAAAGTATCTAAAAGCAGATGAAAGCCAGAGGAGAGTTTAGTTCCTGAACCAGAAAGGGTAAGAATTATGAGTTTGTCCAATACCCAGAAGAGCAACTGAAAAAAACTGTAAAACACTGCTGAGAGAAATTTTATAAAATTTAAACAAATGGAGAGATATGCCATGTTCATGGATTGGAAGGTGTAGCATAATTAAGATGTCATTTGACCCCAAACTGATTTATAGATTTAATAGAATTCCAATCAAATATCCCAGTGGGAATTTTTTAAAAATAGAAATTGACAAGCTGATTCCAAAGTTTAAAAGGAAGCGTAAACTACCCAGAATAAGCAAAACAATTTTGAGTGAGCAAAACTGAATAGCTCTGAGTGAGAAAAATCAGTCAGAGGACTCACTCTAATTTCGAGATTTATGATAAGACTACTGTAATCAAGGAGCCAGCCTGGTGTCATAGTGGTTAAGTTTGCACACTCTGCTTCAGTGGCCTGGGGTTTGTGGGCCTGGATCCCGGGCATGGACCTACATACCACTCATCAAGCCATGCTGTGGTGATGTCCCACATACAAAACAGAGGGGGACTGGCACAGGTGTTAGCTCAGGGCCAATTTCCCTCACCAAAAAACCCCCCAAAAACAAAAAACCCAGAAAATACCTACTGTAATCAAGATAGTTTAACTGGTGTAGGGTTAGACATATAAACCAGAGAGTCCAGAAACAGACCTATACATATATGGTTAAGTGACTTTTGACAAATGTACCGATGTAATTCAAAATGGGAGAAAGAAAAGATGTTTTTTCAACACATGCTGAAGGTATTGGATATCTATACACAAAATAGTAACTTCCACCTTTGCCTCACACCATCTACAAATTTTAACACAGATTCGATGATAGGCCTAAATGTAAGAGCTAAAACTATAAAACTTCTACAAGAAAACATAGGAGGAAATATTTATAGTCTATTAGTTAAAGATTTCTAAGGCAGGACACAAAAACCATGAAGAGAAAAATTTGATAAATTGGAATCCATCAAAATTAAACACAACCTATTGGACCAATCATCTGTTTTCTCTTAGCTCCAAACCCACCCTTCTATTCCCAGCTCTGTAACAGTGGAACTGCATGCAACCTGTAAACATTTCTTAGCCAGCTAGTGTAATGCTAGGCTCTGTCAGTAGAGGGCACTGGAGTAACATTGCCAGATGATAGCAATAGGAAATTTTTGGGATGATGGAAATGCTATGCACTGTCTAATATGGTGGCCACTCGTCATATGTAGCTATGTAAATTAATTAAAATGAAATAAAATTAGTTCAGATCCTCAGTCCCCAAACCACATTTCAAGTGCTCAATAGCCATTGTGGTCAATGGCTACCATATTGGGCAGATACAGAACATTTCATCATCATCAAAAGTCCTATTGGACGGCACTGCTCTATATCTTTATTGTGTTGAAGTGTACGTGGCTGTATACATTTGTCAAAACTCATCAAATTGCCCATTCAGAATTAGTGGATTTTGTTATATATAAATTACACTTCATTAAAAATTTAGCAAAGTGCTATTACTCTTTGATTAAAAAGGTGTTAATAGGCTAGTCAAGAGTTTTAGTCATTTTATCACTGAAATTGCACCATTAAATAAAATAAAATTCTTGCAAACATCAATCTTGTCCACCCCCCTCAACCTCCCGCCAGTTTTTTGCTTTTTGAAAGCCAGGGGCAAGCAGTGCTGCAAGTGTTTGTAGTCTTGTGTTCAACATTTATTCTGAATTTCTGTCTTTAAACCAGGCTTTTCAACTCTTATCTTGCTTAAAAAAATTAAAAACATGTCCTTTGGAGATTTAAATAATTTTATAACCATTTTGTTCAATATTGCTCATGAAGTTTAATATCCTAAGAGAATTACCAATCATTTAAGTGTTTTTCTAAGGTGGTTAAAAATTATTTGATGCATGAAAAAATCTTCCTATCTAGTTCAACTCTTAGATGCTAGATGATTGCCCTTCCTAGAAAAATGAATAGTTTTTGAGTGAAAAAAACCACGGAGGTGACTCCATGAGGGGACAGAGGCCATGTCTGTTCGGTTCAACAAATTGCATTTTGAGCACCTGAACAGTATCTGATGATAAAGTTTTGTTAAATGACTGACTGAGCAAACGAATGAATTCAGGTATCAGAGCAAGTCTGTGATTGGTTTTGGATTTTGACACATGATATATATCACCAGCAAAGAACAGAAGAGAACTGGGGAAACACATAGCTATTATTTATCTTGTACTGAGACACTTCTCCAAAGTTTGTTTTGACTGAGCACCCCGGTCAATTTCCTAATTTCAAATTCCGTTTACTGTGACAAAAGACGAACTGTATGGCACATTCTTGGCATTTAAATTAGCGAATACTGAGCTTCTGTGCGTCTATGTAGTTTAACCATTTGAAACAGACAATTTTAACTACTACCTCGGGGACTTCTATCCAGCTGCCTGCCAAACTGCTCCCTCTTGGTCCCCAGATGCCCCAACATCAATGTGCTTAAATCCGTATGCTTCCTCTTTCCCTAACTCCTCTTACCTGTTCTGCTTTTTGCACCTTAATAAGCAGAACTACTATTTTACCCAGTCATCCCAGCCAGAAACCAGGGAGTTACTAGATTCTTCTCTCTCTCCCACCTTTTAGAGCCAATTAATTACCTAACTCTTGCTAATGCATTTTAAACTGGACTGCCTCTAGTTACATCCAGAAGCATTGCTGGGGGTTGATGGAGACTGAAAGAGCAGACTGGAAACTTGGTAGCTAGGAAGTAGAGGCTCCCTTGGGACACATTCTCAAAAAGTGGTTCCCATTTTTTTCATGATTGTTGTTAAGATTATGGTGACAAATTCTTAGAGGAAACAATGTGGAATCCAGATGTTCGCATTATAAAGTATTTGGAACGATGGCACCATTTTCACTTGTTATCTTTCCTCAGCAGCCAATGACAAAGACGTAGGTTCATTCTCGTTGTTAGAATCCTTTATCTCTAGTCCTACTTCTCATTTCAATTCTTTTCCCCTCTTGATGTCACTGTATCCTTCTAAAACTAAAATTTTCATCCCTGTTTAAAAACCTTTAGTGATATCACTTGACACCCAGTAGGATGGTTAGAATAAAAAAGGTCAATAATAACAAGCGTTGATGCGGAGGTGAAAAAGTTGGAACCCTCACACACTGCTGGTGGGATTGTAAAATGGTGCATCCACTTTGGAAAATAGTCTGGCAGTTTCTTGAATAATTAAATGTAGAGTTACCATACGACCCAGCAATTATACTCCTAGGTATATACGCAAGAGAAATGAAAACATATGTCCACAAAGAAGCTTGCACACAAAAGTTTATGGCAGCGTTATTCATAATGGGCAAAAAGTGAAAACAACTCAGATGTCCATCAATGGACAAGTGGATAAACAAAATGTGGTATATCCATACAACAGAATATTATTTGGGCATAAAACGGAATGAAATAATGACTCAAGCTCCAGTATGGATGAACCTTAAAAACATTATGCTAAGTGAAAAAAGCCAGTCACAATAGACCGCATATTATATGATTCCATTTCTATGAAACGTCCAGAATAGGCAAATCTACAGAGACAAAAAGTAGGTTAGCAGTTGCTTAGGGCTAATGGAGGGCAGAGCACAATAGGGGTTGATAGCTAAAGAGTACAGGATTTATTTTTGAGGTGGTGAAAATATTCTGAAATTGACCATGGTGATAGTTGCATATATCTGTGAATATACTAAAAACTAATGAACTGTAAATTTTAAATGAGTGAATCATATGGCATGTGAATTATATCTCAATAAAGTAGTTAAATTAAGTAAAAAATTTAAAAAACCTTTGGTGCCCTACTTAATAAAACCCAAACTCATCTCACCCCATTCTTCAGGCTATGCAGGGCTGTCTTCATGACCCAATGCTCAGACATACCCCCTCACTGGGCTCCACAAATTATATAATCAGTCCTGACTGAATGTTTCATCCACGTGATGCCCCTGGATGTTCCTGACTGCTTTATGTGTCAACTCTTGCTCATGCTGCTTCCTTTGCTTAGAATGTCTTTCCAACTGTCCCTTCCTCCCAAGGACTGCCAGGAAAATACCTACTTACCTTCCAAGTCCATTCACTGGTCACCTTCATTGCAAAATCTTTACCCAACCTTCTCAGGCTGAATTGACCACTCCCTCTTTTGTGTTCAGTTCTGAAACTTGTACAGGTTTCTATGACATCATCTCTGGAGCTTGTTTGCTTACATGTTTCTTTCTCTCTTTTTAGACCATGAGCTTTTCAGTGGCAGGGATGCTGCTGTCTTCTTTTTCTTCTACATCTTCTCTCTGCTTGACTCTGGAGGTGCACACACCTACTACCCCTTACCTGCCATATACTGAAATCAGAGCTGAGGACAGAGAACAGACAGTCCTGTCTTGATTTCATTCACACCCCACCCCTGCTACTCTCTGGTTCTATGCCTTCTGATGGTAGTGGAAGCCCTCTTTCCAGATTATCCGTTCAAATGCTAAACTTGAATCTTGAACTCTGACCCATGCCACCAAGCTTTTGGCTGTGCTATGCTCCCTGCCTGGCCCCTGCTGGACTTGCACCAATGGAAGTTGACTGCGGCCTGTGGACTGGACAGTGTACCTTGCCAGGTCTTTCCACTTTAACTAGATAGCCCACACTCTCGACTCTGCTTTGCTCTGAGACTGACGGGACCAAGATCTCTAACGTGTACACTGCCTAATCTGTGCCAATCCAGCTCCTGGTTCTGCTGTTCCTGATCAGCCTTACCCCATGTTAGCTACATCTTGGCACAGTTTCCTCTATTCTTAACCACACCCTCTCCTATCAACACAGTTTTCTCTGACCCTTTCTCCTTCTCTGCATGCCCGAAGCTTCCTGTGCATACATCAGTTGCATAGGATTGCACCTAATAGACTGTTCTGTAATCATTGTCTATCTGCGTGTCTCCCTCTCGCACCAGGAGACTGAGGCTGACTATCTCCAGATATTTCTAGCTGTCTAAGAGCAGTTCCTAAGGCCAGAGTCCTTTAGAATTGGGTATCCTTTCACAATAGGACGATGATAGAGGTTACTGTTCAGGGGAAGTAAAATACAAAATAGCTAATGAGTTGGTCCACCCTGGAATGTTGTTACTTTTACACGCTGGTGAGAGGTTTCCATATCTTTTGGGTATCCATATGGAATTCACTAGGTGAATCCATAAATCTATTTCACAATCTTTTGGCCAGATGCTCACATAACACTTTTAGGGTATTATTACTCCAAGGAGCTCACAATTGCAAATGGCACAATGTCAACAGCCTCTGTCTTAGAGAACGTGGTTCTGATATTGTGTTTACTACTCTCTAACCTATGGCTTTAGCCTAGTCACCCTGCTTTGCTGAGGATTTATACTGGGGGTTGAATGAATAATTTCAAATCTCCTCATTGGCTCTAAGATTCTTGATTCTAACAAGTGTCAGAAGAATTTAGAAAGTATGTGGACAGACTGTCTCCCTATAAAATGAGAATAGAATATTGTAAAGTTTGATCAAAATCTTTATGTACCCTTCTGGGGAGGAAAGATTGGTGCCTCAGCCTCCAAATCACAGGAGATACTCAGCTCCCTTGTCTATTCCTATACAAAATGGGTACCTGGCTTGGAGTGGGGAAAACAAGGTAAGCACTGCCAGGATTTCAGATTTGCCACATGGCTGACACATATGGACTGTGTCTTGGGGTAGCTTCATAATTAGAGCCAGACGCTGTAGTTCAGGGAAGCATGGTAGGGTGTGAATTAGAACAGTGTGTAGACAGAGCTGTGCTTCTTCTTGGCATTTAGGATCCATGAGCCTGTAGGTGTCCTCACCAGTGTGTAAGATTTGCGACAGGGCACCCTATCTAACTTGAAAGAGTGGTGTGATGGGATCCAAAGCCAGTGGAAAGATGAGCCTTTGAGGGGTAGAGAGATACATTTTCCATCGTAACAGGAGGAAAGATGGAGAAGCAGGTAGGCGGGTTTCACATACGGATGTGAGAATATGAGGAAATTCCTATCTAATGATGTCTATTTTCTCAGGAAGTATGAGGCAAAGTCATCAACTGAGGGTGAAAGGGAAGGGCGTGTAGGAAGTTTTTGGAGAGGGAAGGAGGTATGAATAACTGTCTTAGAGAGTGGGGAAGTGAGCTTACTGGGAAACGTTGTAGGCATTCCAGCAAGTGTTATATGCCCATTTGAGATTTGTAATTATGAACTTAAACAATGTCCTCTAGCATCGTTCAAGACACAGGAAGAGTGGATTTTCAGGTTCAACTAGGGTTTTGTTAGGATAGTACACTTGAAGGAGAGTGCATCAAAGGAGTGATAATCCTGATGAACCACAGCATCTAAGCTTGGAAAAAAGATAATTGAAGATAAGAGATGGATGTATTAGCAGTAGGTAGAAGGTCAAGATTGAAAATTGTAGCAGTGGAGGAGGTTGTTAATAAAATAAGTGATCTCAAAGAAAGAGAAGATGGGGGCTAGAAATGGGATGTTTGAAACTAAGATTATGGAAGAGATAATGACAGGACCCATGATATGGTTATGGGAATGGCTGGCTGTGATGGTGTGGAAGAAAAAGTCCCTGGAGTTGAGACAGCTAAGAAATTGAGACACTGGGGGTGTATGATGAGTCATCCAGGTGGATGTTCTTGTCACTAAGAATGATTAAAAAAACTAGGGGTGATAAGGAAGACTCTGTTTGAGGATCTAGGATCTAATCTTGTTGAAGGAGGAGGGGAGTAACTGGGAGAGAAGGTGATAGCGTTGAGGAGGTGGAACAGCTAGTATAGCTGGCTGGCATGAGCTTCAAAACAGTAGAATGAAGGGTGAAATGATTTGAGGTCACAATAGAAAGCATAGAAGATCATCTACCTTCTAACTCTTGCGTATGTGAGATATGAGAGAAAAAAAGAAAACACCTCTGTATGAGAAGATTGCCAGGGAAGCAATGCCCTTAGGAGATAGCCTGGCTTCATTTAAGGAGAAGAGGAGAAGAGAATGATCAGAGAAGATGTTGAAGATACAGTGTTTACTGATGGTGAATTTTAGAGAATTCAAGAGGCACATTTGGAAGGGAAGATGGGGTGGAGTGCTGGATCAGAGTAAGGGATGTACAGGGAGCAGAATGGGGAAAACGGATGACCATGGAAGAGTGTTGGACTTCTAAAAGGGGAGGGAGAGAATCACAGATATGAGGTCTCCGCCCCAGAGGGCCAAGAAGATCTCAGAACACTTAGCTCAGTAATAAGACATCTTACGAGACTTCCTTTCCTGAACATTAGAATTGTGGAAGCTTTTGGTAAGAGTAGCAGTAAAACAAGGCTCTGGGGCTCATGCTTATTTTCAAGTTATAATTACGAACCTATGGGTCAGGTAGGACTTCTTTAATAAATGTACAGGTGGAAACATTTAGAGCTCAGAAAATGTTAAGGCATTGGCATTTGGAGACTAATGATGCACAACTGGTCGATAAGTGAAAATCACTGTTTTTTCTCCACCATAAGTTCTTCACTTTGTCCAAGTTTTCTGGAGGGACAACCGATGACTTTCATTAAATTCTCAAGGTTACCTTTCACCCCCAAGAGATTACCAATCACTGATCCACATGATCAATCAAACGTTGGGAGAGTTTTCTTTTTTTCTGAATTAATTGAAATTTAGACTGGATTTACCAAACTTTTTGTCGTCACTTGGACACAAAACTTAATCTTTAGTTTATATAATTGAGTTCTCTGTGAACTCTTGTTACAGTATAATGAGAAATACCACACAGAGGAACCTTAGTAATTTCCCGTAATTACTAAGAGACATTTTGCAACATATTGCACTTCATAAATCCATGAGTAAATAAACAAAGAGACCTGTAAACAGACAAGGGCATGTTGAATATGAATATGCTTGATTGCATAATAAAAAATGTTGCTATGAACTACTTGGGATTTACATGAATAGTTTGACTAGTATGCTACACAAGAACAAACAGCTCATTAACAGACTTCATTGGAATTGGTGATAATTCTGACCTGTAGAATTGGGAGAAGGGTTATCTTTGCATTAGGAAAAATGCGTTTGATATGAATAATAATCATGTAAACAAACGAAGTAGATAGCTTATTTGAATGAAGTCCTTTAGTCCAATAAGCTATTTTCAAAAGCATTTGGAAAACTATATTTATAGTATTTGAATAATACCAATGAATTTGCTAATGACAAATGATTATTTATTTACTAAAGAACTCATGAACATTTTCTAAGAAGCACAGCCCTGCTTCACTCCCCTGGCAGTTGGCAATGTGACTGGAGGTCTGCACGCTAGGAGCCCCAGACTTGCTCTCCCTCCGGTTAGAGTACATTTGTTACAGTTAATCCGATTTTAAGTCTCTCTTTCCTCTCACATCCGTAAATATAAAAACAAGTGATAATTCTATTGTAAGAGATATTTTGACACAGATATTCAGGCTTGTGAGTTACTGAAACTAATAGTTTCCTTTGGCTTGTGATAATTTGAAATGACTTGAAATGATTAAATGACGGTTGAATAAATTAAAGTTTTAAGTCAAGGTTTCATTTTCCTATACTTAGAACAACAGGAGGTAAATCAAATCATATAATGTCATGAGGTAAAATAATAAAATTTGGAATACAAAATGAAACTACTTTTGTCATAGGAACTAGAGTATAAATTCTATGATGGCAGAGACCATATCTGTCTTTTATCCCCAATACTAGCAGAGGGCTTGGCTCATTGTCAGTGCTCAACAAATATTTTCTATAATGAGTGAATAAAATTTAACAAATAATTGACATTTTTGACAAATAGAAAACATTGACAGCTTGGAGAGACATTGTATTGTAAGTCATTTTCTTGTGTGTCAAACTACCTAATTAAAGATGCATATGCAAATTAACCTGGTATATCGATTAAGGGCTTTCTGACTAGTGTGCATTTTCTGACCCAATGATCAGCAAATACTATAACAATTACTTACTTATTTATATATGGATGCAGAAATACCAAATAGTCAAGCAAATCATGGTGTACCAACTGGATTTTATATCCAAAAAATCTTGTGAAAGATAGAAATAATCTATTACAAATTTATTTCAAGAAAGAATAAATGGGAATCACATTTAAAATGTAGTTATTAGGAATGAAAACCTTAAATACACTTTTTCTTCTTTAGGGTAATTAGGTCTGCATCTTGGAACCATAGGCAATTCCTTAAATAACCAAGTTTTCCTACAGAATTAATAGACGCTGGCAGAATTTACAATTTGTCATATTACCCAATGTTGGTAGAGACCATATTCCTATTACTTTCTTTCCCTGTTTGTATGGATTTCATTAACAAAAATGCATTTGGAAAATGCACACAATAGGTGTTTAATAAATATTAAGTGAACAAATGAAAAAATGAAGAAAAATGAATTTGTGACCTATTTTTATACTTGAATGTTCTGGTTCATTCATTTAGCAAATATTTTTTGAGCGTGTAGTCTGTGGTGGGCGCTGTCCTAGGACTGCAGATACAGGTAGATACAGTGGAGACTAAGATCCAACCGCTGTGGCAGTCGCGTCTTAGAGCAGCCCTGATGGAGTGCTTATTCAGTGCCTGGCAGAGTTTTAGTGCATCGCATATATTAACTTGTTTAATCTTCACAACAGCTCCACACAGTAGGTGCTATTATTATCTATCTTCATTTACCAATGAAGAATCTGAGGCTCAGAGAGTTTGAGAAACTTGTTCATAGTCACACAATTAACGAGTTGATGGGTTCAAACCCAGGCAGTACAGCTCCAAAGCTGTCTCTGTGGTGTGTTTATGAGTAGGGGAGAAAGCGAAAGAAATAACATTTGGTGTTGGGACCCCAAATGGGCAACTACTCTACTAATGGGTGAAAGTTTTATCATAACTTAGTGTCCATTGTCAATCAAAGATCTTTCCACATGTATTGCTTGGATAATCAAGTAACTCTTCCTAGATATTGGGTAAAAGTTTTGGTGATAGTGGATAAGATTCTCAGACTAAATTTTCTCTTTATAAACTACTAAGACGATTCTCCCTGTCATGATTATAATTTTTTAAACAAGAAGTATGATAATACATTCTGTCAATGTATTTTTCTTTCACAGTTTAATTCTAAAGATTTGAAAGAAAGAGGTCCCAAGAAAGAGTAACTGGAAGGATATAATGCCGTCTTAGACATTCCTAAGTAGGAGCTTTCAGATATTATATTTCCAAAGGAGTTACATTAAATCCATTTACTATAATACAAAGAAATCTGATTTTTTGCTTACTTTTCACACATTCTGACCTGCATCAGAGATTGCTTATTCGTAAAATCCATAAATACATACAGTTTCAGAGCTGTATTAAGATGCTAGCATCATGACTAGAGAAATGAAGAAGAGTGGAGTTGGACTATTTGGTGGATGTCTAGACTGCTAGTCTGAGAAGGTTAGGAGAGAAGAGTGGATTGAGACCAGTTTGAAAAGTAGACTGAAGGGGGCTGGCCCCGTGGCCGAGTGGTTAAGTCTGCGCGCTCCACTGCAGGCAGCCCAGTGTTTCGTTGGTTCGAATCCTGGGCGCGGACATGGCACTGCTCATCAAACCACGCTGAAGCAGCGTCCCACATGCTGCAACCAGAAGGACCCACAACAAAGAATATACAACTATGTACTGGGGGGCTTTGGGGAGAAAAAGGAAAAAAAAATCTTAAAAAAAAAAGTAAACTGAAGCCTCAAAAGGCTTAAAAAAAGGTGTGTGAAAAACAATAAAGAAAGGTGCTGAAGGGTATATATTAATTAGCAAGATTGTGAGCTAATGTCACTAGGATGAGAGAACTAATAGTATCCTTAGAGAGACTTCTCTAGCTCTAAATTCCCGAGTACTCAGTGGGGAACAAACTGTTGCTGACGCAAGAGGCTCCATGCCCCATTTACGTCCTCAGTCATCGACAGAACTGAAGCACTGGCTGGCGTCTTTCTCCATTCTGTAGGCGGAAGGGACTGAGCTGACAAACAGGGGCAGGAGGCTCAAAAATCACTTAACTGAGCCCAGACCAAACTGTATTTTTCTCTTAATGTTTGGAATAGGATTCAAAGTCCTTAAGATTTTACATTGTTTAGCCTTCAATAGATTTTCAAATGTATGACCTTTAAAATATGGGTCTGTGCCCTTTCTTTTCCATGATTGGGCATATTTATGAGAACAACTGAAACTTTAAATCTCCTACTTTCATTGTCAGTAAAAGCAGCAGAAATGACAGCGATAAAAAGTCTTGGCTTCTATTACTGAATCAATGACCAATCCGCTCATACCCAAGGAAGCTCATATGACGATAAGCAATGGTCTGTAACACCACTATCAGTAAAGGCCAGCCAGCAATTTTGTTACAACATCTTCTGAGGCAGCTTGTAATTTGGCTGTTTTAATTAAACCTCACCAGCCCAGATTGCAGAGGGAAAGTACTGGGAATTTTCCACTGAACTGTCACTCTAAAACACTGTTCTTCTATGGATTTGATGTCAGAAATCATAACAGTATTTAATGCCAGATAATTGGCATACCAATGATCTTGAGTGATGGCTTGCATGCCTGGGAAGTTAACGTTGAGACGCTTATTTGTCTCTTGAACTAAGTCAACACGCGCACCTTTTGCTTTTCAGCACTGCTATATCCTGGAGCAGCTGGCTGCAATCAGGAGTTAACTCAGTGCATGTCAGCAAGAGACTGGATTTGATTCCATTTCTTTCTCCTCCTTTTTTAACCTTAGATAAGGATAATGAGAATAATGGTAATGGTAAATTTACCAATACAAACGGGGCCCATAAAAAGCTAAATATTTAGAAGAATATTTTCTTGGCTTAATTTGTGTGTTCAGGGAGTTTAGGATGGGTAAAGCAGGCAATAATGGCTACGGCTACCATTACCAAGTGTTTACTCTGTGCCTGGGTACTAGGCTAAAACTCTACCATTCCCTCATTTAAAACTTAGAACCATTCTATAAAGACAACAGCACTATTTCATAGGTGAGGAAACTTACCGAAGTTCCTCAGTCGGTAAACGGGGGTTTCATGATTTCAACTCAGGTCTGCTTAACGCTGGAGCCCATGTTTTGTTTTTTTTTTTTCCTGCTTTATCTCCCCAAATCCCCCCAGTACATGGCTGTATATTTTAGGTGCAGGTCCTTCTAGTTGTGGCATGTGGGACGCCGTCTCAATGTGGCCTGATGAGCAGTGCCATGTCGGTGCCCAGGATTCAAACCGGCAAAACCCTGGGCCACTGCAGCGGAGTGCAAATTTAACCACTCGGTCATGGGGCCAGCCCCTGGAGCCCATGTTTTAAACAATGATTATATCATAATGTTTCCTACCACAAACTACTCCCATCTCTGCCAAAAATCAAATTCTTTCACCAGGAGTCCAAATTGGGGTGAGCTTTTTCTTATAGCCTTTTACCCCAAGGAAAAATATTTATTCTAGAGTGACATTTAAAAAAAAAATGGTAGCGATAAATATAAAACACTCAATTCATCTGCTTTTAGCTTAAGAACAGTCATAAAACAACATAATTTTACACAAGTTAACATTATTATTTTTGTTTCACTTCTATATTTTGTCTAGGTGGGAGAGAGAAGTGAGGTGAGGGCAAGAGGAAATGGAAAGAAATGTAAAGGAAGGCCTGGGAAGTTGAGAGGAAAGGAAGGTTGGGGGGAATGAGGAAAGGGAGGCAAGGAAACAATTCCTAGAAACAGTGGGGACAGTCCTGGGGAGACTTTTGTGCCATCTTTGACCATCGCCACTGGGAACTTTCTCCCATGTCTCTCTTTTAATCAAGATCTTTCTTTTAACATGATCAATTTCTTCCCTCCACTGGCTTAATCTTCTTTGCCTTCATAAATACACAGCTCTCTTCTAACATGGGAAAATCTTCCCTTGGTCTTGAGCCCTTTCTATCACTGGCTGAATTAGTGATTGACTTGAGAGAAAAGGTCTGAGCATCCATTTGCCAGGCATTAGCTGCTAGGACCCAGGGTACAGAGTAACAGAAGATAGGGTTCTTTCCTTTTTATAAGCAAACTTTCTGAATGATTGGACATTAATCATGGGAAAGTAGATATCTAAGACCATATTTTATAATGATAATTGACTCAATTAAGAATTAAAACCTGCCAAACTAGCTGATAGTGTCATATAGAAAGGTCAACCAACGTAGTGATTGTTTTCCCTCTTTTCGACCACTTTTTTTTTTTGTGGACTATAATCACCATCTTCATTTCCTTTCTGTCCAGTCATTATGACAGTTTGATGCAGACCTACCCCCGTCCTAAGCTGCAACATTGAATGTCACCAATTACTTGCATATTGAAAAATCAAATATTTCTTTTACCCTCATACTTTCTCTTCTTCCTATTGTACATATTATATGTATATAATGGATGATTTCCTTCACCTCTTCTCCCCACTTTCAAATTATTTCTTTCTAGACCTATAGCTCAAAGATTCATTCCAGTCTAGAAGAGCTTTATCTCAAACAGGATAAGTTTGGTTAGAAAAGCTTTACCTTGAACTGTGTGAGCTTGGCTTGCTAAATTCGGGCCAAGCCACTCAATGAGAAGTTGAGATTATCTTCTGCTAAGTCATATCTTCAAGTCATAGATTTTATTCTTTCACATCTGGAACATACCTTCTACTGATGATGGTTCCTCTCCTAAAAGGAGACAAAGTCTTTATTGCGTGTAATTTTGAGGCAGGGGTAAATTATTTTACAATTGGTATAAATATATCAGAAGGAGACTTGAAGTTTAGAAATCTAATTTTTTGATACTCAATGACTCAGGCCCTTTGGCTGTCTAGGTATAAGGGATGGGGGTAGGGGTGGGGGAAAGCTCAACTTTGCTGGAAGTAATCGAGGCTGAATTCTAACTTTGTCCAATCTACCTTCTCTTACCTTAGGGGGAAGTCCACCAAATTCCCTGGATTTTACCATAAGAATCTTTCCTCTGGGCCTTCAACAACATCATCCTTCCTTTAAAGGCGTAGACTATCTGCTTAAACATCTGGTTACATTCTCACATGTTTCTCAGATCTACTTTGTGTACCCTCATTGTGAAGTTACTTATTTTGGGAACTGAGAATCCTATGAAATTGGTTATCAAGTTTATTATAGAGCTATTTCCTCTTTGCCCTTCTCTGTTTAGAATTACAAAAGTTTACATTTTTTTTTTATTGTTCCATGTGTTTTGTTTACTGACATAATAAAGAGATTTGCGTTGCATCCATATAAAGAATAAATAAGTGGCTGAAAAGAGGGAAAACAGTTACTATGGTCATTAATCTATCTGTATGACATTAAACAACTGGTTTGGCAGACTTCTATTCTTAATTTATTCAACTATCATTGTAAAATATGGTCTTAGATATTTACCAGCTCATGACTAATTTCTGATTCATAACCCTGCCTTTTATGACTATTTGCCTTTAGAAATTTTCCAATAGAAATGAAAGCTTGAAAAATGAATATAAACTAATTTGAAGAACCCAGAGCCCAGATGAAGGGAATAGAGCCAATTTATATAATGAGGCTCTAATTCATCCAACTTTAAAAGACCATACAACATATGGGCTCCTGGAGTCTTAAGAATATGGTTTAGACTTAGATTTGCTATTAAATATTCACAGTTGCATTCATTATCTATAATTATTTTTCCAGTAGAGCTGGTGAGGTCTGAGTTTTAATAGTCATGGATAAAGAATGAGAAAAGAGATAACACATGTGAATACACTTACTGAACTGTAATGTCTATGTAATTGTTTATAACAACAGTTACTGTTTTAACTACCTCTGAAAGTCAGGCTAACTCTCCATTGCTAAGGTAAGGAGCATGCAGTCAGTGGCAGATTGTATCACTCCCCATCCAGTCAGGAGAAAAATGGCTCACTTAAACCAAGTAATGGAGGAGATTTTAATGAAAGGACTGTTTACAAAGATGTAGGCAAGGTAGGCAAGGTCAAAGTGAACCAGCAAGCATGATGAAACACTACGAGCTAGCAATAATAAGGAGCCATTATCTTCCTAGGCCTGAAGCAACAAGACAAAAGATTAGTTACCAGAATGCAGAGAGAGAGAAAGCAGGTGTAGGAGAGTCTGTCTGACAGGTGTTGTGGCCTTTGGTAGAAGGAAGGGTGAGACCATGGCCAAGAGAACAGATACCTGGTCTCACTCTTCTCTCCTCACTTTAATCTTCTACTAATGCTTCCCATTGGCTGATCCCAACTAGAGGCCAGAAGACAACACAGTTCATGGATGCAATTTATACAAATCAGCCTCTGGAACACAGGGCAGGGAAGAGAAGTTTGGAGAGTGAACTTGTTCTGGAAGAGAAAGTGAAATATATCCAGCTCACAGGCTAAACCTGATATCTATTGCTGACCTCTATTCACTTGGGGTCAGTTAACTTTTATTGGCTCAGATATCAGCATCACTCCTTCCCTTGAATACCACTGATTACTTCCTTCTTGACAAATGGAATGTTTCTTTTACTCTCATACTTTCTCTTGTTTCTTTTTGTACATACTGGTCATCTCCTCTACCTTTTTTCCACCTCAAGTTTATTTCTAGAACTATAGCTCAACTCTCCATTCCAGTCCAGAAAAGCTTTATTCTGAATTGGATAAGCTTGGCTCCCTAAATCTGGGACAAGCCACTCAAAGGGAATTGAGGTTCTATCTGATTCTTTTCCCCAAAAGACTATGTAACACTTACAAGAGATCATTGCCTTGGGTGGGGAGTTGGACCATGACTTCTAAAGTCTATGACTATTACGAGTTAGAAGCATGACAATATTAGCATCATGCCAAGGCACACACTAGCTGTCTTTATAGATCACTATCTGCTGTACCAACCTCTCCTGAAAACTGTCAGGCAAATGGGAAAAGGAAAAAACAAATTTTTTTTTCTGAATTTATACAGGAACTTCTAATCAGGAAGTGTTAAGCTGTTAGAAGATGTTAGTGTATTTAAAACACACCTTGTGACGGTATCCAGCCTTGTTGACTTCGTCTTGGTGTGAATAGAGTCCATTGAATAATGGCTCTGGGCAAGTTTACCAACACACTTTGCCAAGATGACACTACGTTTAAGGACACATAATTTCAACCCTGCTTTCTCTTTGCTCTCATCTTTCACTATTCCCTCTAACATTCATTGTGCATGTGCACACACCCAGACATACACCCACAGATAGACATACTCCATACCAGCATGATTCCTTCTTAACTCTTCTTAACCCTGCTCCTCCTGCCAGGAACACTCTTTCTGCTCCTTGTATTTTTCCCATCCTGCCACTCATCATATTCTATTATATTTGCTTATTAATGACATTAAGTTGTGAACACCCTGAGAGCAGGGGCTATTTCTTACTTATTTGTCATTTTATCTCCAGGACCTTGTCCAATACCTGGCATATAATAGCTTTTCATTGTCTGTTGAATTAATAAATAAAGGAAATAGCAATGGGAAAAGTTTTATTCACCAATGTTTATCCTAAAGTTAGTGCTGCTTAGGATGATCTCATTTGTAACTGGGAAGGAAAATTGGAAAGTGTCTGAATAAGTCCCAAGGACAGTTTAGTTCCTGAATGAGCAGCAGAACAGTAGACAGTGCATTGCGTTGTGACGGCGCTGGATTGCCAGACAATTGTGAGGAAACTGGCTGTACCAGTGCTTCTCAGATTAGATGCCCATCAGAATCCCTTCAGGTTACTTGCCACAATTATCGAAGCCAGACCTGCCTCCCAAACCTTCTGAGTCAGCATCTCTGCGTGGCGGAGGGGGGAGGGGTCGGGGGGAGGGCCTCTGAGAATCTGTGTTTTATAATCTGCCACCCCCATCCCCAGGTGGTGGTTCTGGTGCACACTCAGGCAGGAGAAGCTTTGCTCAACGCGTGAACGGTCTTGAAGCTCCCGAAGGACTTGTGATCTTGTCATGGGCATGAGTCCTCAACATCCGTAAGTTTGTAAATGATATTTGTAAATATTCAGTTTTATGTTTTAATTTTTTATGACTTGCAGGCTTTCCCTTAGGGAGGTGTTTAATTTTCTTTGGCTGTTTTGTTTTGCAGGGTCTTATTCACTTGATTAATTTTTAATCGGGGAATCATGCTGAGCTATTTCCAGACTATGAGTGGAGGCAGCTCTGTACTGCTGTCCCAGTGGAATTCTGATTAATGCACTTTCTCTCTGGTCCCTGTGGACCACCAATTTCCTGGTCCTCCAACTATATTTGTTCTGTTGAGAGGGAGGCAGCAAGTTGGAGAAAGGTAAGCACAGCTGAGTGAGGTTGAGGTATGCAGGTGGCAGAGTGTTAAGACCTACTTTTGCATGCCCGTAGGTATGAATTTACTTGTGTGTTTCCATAAAATCATCCAATATAATTCTACCTCTTTGTTTTCACTTGCCTTTATTGGAAAATTGCTTTCTGTAAAATTAAGCATTTAACTTCATCAGAGACGTATGCTAAAATTTCCTAATATGTATCCCAGCCTGGAAAATGGCTGTTAGAGTCGTTTTTGTTAGCTGGTTTTGCTGATTCTTCTATTTAGGCTTGTTATTGAAGCCAAGTGAGTCATTTTCCCATAACAGCTCATTGTAACTCAACAAATGATCTTCAGAACGCTCAACAGACCTCTGCTGACAGTTACCTGGTGGACTCACTGTTTCTCCTTGTGAGTCACATTTTACATCTTTGTACAAAGCTGCACGAAAATATTAGATACAAAAGCAGCATGACAGCTAAGTTCCCAGAAAGATAGGGTGTTGGTTATCTGTTGCTGTGTAACAAATTACCACAGAATTAGTGGTTTGAACATCACTGATTTATTAGCTCACAGTCCTGTGGATTAGAAGTCTGACCAGAGCTCGACTGGGTTCTATGGTTAAGGTCTCACAAAGTGGAAATCAAGGTGTTGGCCTTGTGGGGTGGGGGGAGGGGGGGGTCTCTTATCCAGAGGCTCTGGGGAAGAATGTGCCTCCATACTCATTCAGGGTGTTGGCAGAATTCAGTTCCTCTCTGTTGTGGGACTGAGGTTGCCATTTCTTTGCTGGCTGTTGGTTGGGATCTCTCTTAGCTCTTAGAGGCTGCTCTCTGGTCCTTGCATGCGGTCCCCTCCATTTTCAGAGCCAATAATGGTGCATGGAGTTCTTTTTCATGCTTCAAATCTCTCTGATTTCACCCTCCCCTGCCAGTCAGAGAAAATGCTGCTTTTAAAGGGCTCAGGTGATTTAGTTCAGGCCCATCCATGTATCTTCTATATCTTAAGGTCAATTGATTTGGGACTTTACATGTTAAAAATCCCTTTACAGCAGTACCTAGATTAGCATTTGAGTGAATAACTGGGGGACAGGAACCTCTGGGGTCCATCTCAGAATTCTGCTTAAAACAGACAGGGACATTATTTTAAATGGTAAGACAATTCTTATACTTTACAAATATGTAATCTATATTATTCAATTTTAATTAGCTGATAATATGGCTGCTATCTTTGGGAAAAATACTAGTTGTGTCAGTGTATTATAACATTTCTGCATTTTACGTAAGCCAAAAATCAGAGCACAAGGATGTATGATCTTTTACTGAATTTAAAGGTATGCTTCCTCTTGAGTTTTGAATGAAATAGCTCATGTCTACAGGCAGAACTTTCAGGTCATCTAAATGCACACTCCAATGCTGAAGTCTACTAGGAATTTCTATAGTTTGATAATTATGTGCTAGGCCTGAGGCCCCATTCTTTCCTAAGTCTCAAGTGTCAAGAATTCAATTATGACCCAAGATAGCTAAGGCAAAACCCCTGTCCTGATTGGTGTATCTTATGTTTAAACCACAAACATTTAATGAAAAGTCCTTTTCCTGACCATTTCCATAGTCCAGCTAGCATGTCGTATCAAAGTATTTAAAGTTCTTGCTAAATGTATACTGTACTTTTTTTTTCTTCAATAGCATAGAGTAGCAAGTGAATGGGATCTGTTTGGGATAATATACTTAAAATTGGTGAGAGAAAATAGTTTTTCTTATAAGTGGTGTCATCAGACCTGGGTCAAAGATTAGCATGTATGGTTGAACTATGGATTTGCTTATTCACATTGGGATCAAGAACAAAAGCTATAGCAAGATGTGCAAAGAAGAGGGGAGACTCAGGAGGTGGATGAGACCAGGAAAGTGCCCAGGGGATGACTGCTCAGCACAACTAAGGGCTGAAACAAGATGAACTGTCCAAACTGGTCAGAGTGAGGTTGTGCTTCTATATCTGTCTACACCCTGAAGCCTGAGTTTGAAGCAAGGCAATGAGTCAGACTAGAAAGAGTGCAGGAACTAGGAGAGCACAGGTAATGGAGACCAGTGGTTCTTAACTTCTAATAAAACCTATTGTCCTCCTTCCTCAAAAGAACACATACATGAAACCACACATACTGTTTTATATTTAATTCTGGACCACATAGGGACTGGGACTCTGTGTAGATGTTTAGATCAACAGCACCCAATACAGGCTCCGGAGTTTGGGTGGAGACCCAGAACACAGGGACCAGCTCTGAAACAGCCACCAGAACCCTAATGTGGTAGCCTGAGCAGAAGGCACCAAGATCCTTGATTCTGAAGTTACCCCATTCTTTCACCAAGAACCTCCTTATACCCCCTGGTCACTCAGAAGCTCGTCTTGTGGTGCAACCCCTACAAGGTCCAGAAGGAGTGAATTTAGGGGATGGCCTTGGGCTTGTCAGATAGAAAGAAGGAGAGTCCTAATAACTAGATTGTATTCTCAAACAGATCTAATGGATACTTAAATTGGAACTACATTTTTTTTCTTTAAAGATTCTTACTTTTCTTACACATTTCTGGCACCTTTATGATACAATTCTCAAACTTGCCCATCTGAGAAAATTGTTAAAAGGCTTTTTAAGCTGGAAGTTCACATAAGCTTATTTAGTTTACATTCCTGAGTATTTAAATTATTAAGGAGGAGCCTCAAGAAATTGTTGAGTGAAATTGGTGCCTAATAATTGATGAAATACAAATAACTTTGAACTGGAAAGAGAGCAACGGGAGAGTTAGTCTCTAAGGCAAGATAGTCAAGAGAAAGCATTTAAAAAATATTGTTTGGTTTTGTCCAAGAATATTTGTCAAAAAGTCACTAAAGTTAGAGTTCTAAGATGTCAGTCTTTCCTCTCCCCTTTATCAAATCTATAGGTGGAAAAACTAGGCAGGTTGAGAAATTCATTAGTGACGAGTATCTACTCCAGAGCGGCCTGAGAATTACACACGTAGATTGTTCCATTAGAGGGGACCATCCAGGCCTGTACGCACCTTGTGCTCAATGGAGACCCAGTGTTTCAGTTATTCTTCCTGACTGGCATCACCATCAGTGGCTGAAACTTAGTTTCAAGAAGAAATAGTTTGGGGAATTTTAGGCCACTAAGCATGTTGTTGGAGCCAGAACTGAAGGTTGGTCTGTGTTCCAAGTTTAGCTCCTCTTTAGGAAGGAAACACTGCTGCTACCTATGGACATCTCAAATGTGTGAGACTCCTTCGTAGGTAGGGCACTCATGTGCAAGGACAGATCCCAGGAAGGGACTCTGGAAATGAGGCTGTTTGGGGGAAATCTATTTCAAATGAATGTGTTTGGAAAGCTCTAACTACTCTTACTTCTAGTGAGTAATCATTTGCATTGAACATGAGTTAATAAGTGGGAAATATAATTCATAAATCATTTAATATTTGTTATCCTTTCTGTGTGTGTGAGCATGTGCATATTTACAATCCTAAACCACATATGTATTCAGGGTGCAGTGTTCTTAGCTGCAATATTTCGTTGATGGCTACAACTCTGTGAGGGAGGCAGGAAAGTTATTAATATTCTTATCTTTAAAAGATGCTTAACTGAGGCAGAGAGGGATAAAGTAACTTCCCAAAGTTACGTGCGTTATAGCAGACGTGGGATTTGAACCCTGTCTCCTTACTCTAGCATATTTGCAGATGTGCTTATGCTCCACCATCCTCAGGAAAGGTGCTCTATGATTTGTTTTTTCAGAAGTGATGGTAAGATTGTGCTTTTTAGTGGTGCCCCTTAGGAGCACCAGTAGCAATACCCATGTCAGGAGTGAGTGGCACAGCCTGTGCATCTGAAGTGGGGCTTTTCTTCCGATGGCATTTAACTGGCATATTATGGTGATCAAAACCATGTCCTATTCAACATTAGTAGATGAATACAAGCCAACACCAAAGGAATGCCTAGAATGGTGCCTTACACTTGTTAGACACATAAACATATTTGTTGATTTGACTACTGTTCCTAGTATTACATATATGATTGAAAATTCTATAGAGTGGGTTTTGTCAAAGAGTTCACTTATTTACTCATTAATTCAACAAATATTTAACCAGCAGCCAGTCTATGCTTGGCATTGCTCTGGGCTTTAGGAATTTAGGACGTAAGACCACAGATTCCTGCTTTCACGGAGCTTATAGTCTAGTATGGAGAGACAGATACTTAATAAGAAAAGGTCATGTATGATGAGTGATGCAAAGAAAATGTAAATGATTAAGGTGATAAAATGGCTGAGCTGGGGAGTTGGGGGGTCTATTTCAGAAAATTCTTCTCTGAGGAGTTAACATGTTTGCTGAGACTTGAAAGACATGAATGTGCTGATCTAGGGGGATGAGCTTTCTGGGAAAGGACTCTTAGAAGTTAATAAGCTAGGTGTGTTTGAGGGACCAAAAAACCAGAGTGCTGGGGTCCAGCTCCAGCCGAACAGGGTCTCCTGAGGGATGGACGGCTTTGGCAAAGGAGGAGGCAGTGAGACAAGGAGTTTGGTGTCCAAGTCTAACTTTATTTTGTGTATGTATGATTTATATAGGGCTCAGGGTACGCAAGGATGATTTCATGAAACAGTACTGGGCTCGCGAAAGGGGGTTTTTGTAAGGTAAACAATAGTCCTAAGAGCAATTGATTGCAAGGTAGACAATAGTCCTAAGAGCAATTGATTGTGTGTAGACCTGGGGGAAGTCAAGCTTCTGCCTAAGAGTAATTGATTGTGTGCAGGCCTGAGAGGAGCCAAGTTTCTGTAATTCTTTACTTCAAGGAGGCCACCCCCTGCGGCCTCCTGACTCAGTGGGCCGTGGTAACTGCCGTCCTCCTAGAGAGATCTGTGGGGGCTACAGATTTCTTTGTTCCCTCTCCACTCCCATTGCTCTACCTAACCAAAGGACGGGTCAGAATGTTCTTTCCCTAGAAGATGTTTTTTCCCCAGAACTTTCCCTAGAATATTGCATTGTATCATTCTCATTCCCAGGGCCGGGCTGACTTCCCCTGAAATAACCCCAGGTGTAGAACAGAGTGAGCAGAAGCAGAAAAGTCAGAAGTACCAGGGAGACTCATTGCAGGGGCACCCTGGTAGAATCCCTTGAGGGTCGCCGTGCGTCCCCTCCTCTCTCTCCCGGACCGTGTCACAAGGCAGAGGCTTAACTTGTAGGCTGACGGCTCCCGGCACCAGAGGAACAGTGAAGTTGGAGTGTCCACACTGAGGGGACAATGAGAACACGATAAGGATGAAGAGATAAAGCCTTATGGACCATGATAGGAATTTGAAATCTATTCTAATTATACTCAGAAGTTGCAGGAGGGTTTGAAGCAAGGCAGTCATAAAATCTGATTTATAGGGGCTGGCCTGGTGGCACAGCAGTTAAGTTTGCACGTTCTGCTTTGGTGGCTCCGGGTTTGCTGGTTTGGATCCGGTGTACCAACCTACACACCACTTACCAAGCCATGCTGTGGCAGGCATCCCACATATAAAGTAGAGGAAGATGGGCATAGATGTTAGCTCAGGGCCAGTCTTCTCAAAAAAAAAAAATCTGATTTATATTTTAGATGATTCAGTCTCACATAATGAGTGGCCTGTACGGGCAAGGGAAGAAGCAAGGTCCAGGTGAGCGATCTTGGGGGCAGGGCAGAGAGGCTATCAGTGGAGGTGGTAAGTGTTTGACATGTAAATATTGGAGATAGGACTTGGCTGATGCGATTGGCTGGGGATGGGCAGCAGGGAAAGAGACGAATCAAAGATCGTTCCTGGGCTTCAGGCTTGAGCAACAGGTGGATGTTAGTGCCAGCTTCTCAGGAACAGGGTTTATGTGGGGGAGGGGAGTGGGGATAGAGAATCAAGAATTGATGCCCAAGAGTGCCTTTGCCATGAAGAAAAACTCTGTTTGTAAAGAGAAGAAGAAACAGAAGAACAGGTAGAACTAGGATGTGAGAAGATTGGGGCTTTCTTTGGTCTTCTGCTGTGGTATGTAGGTCCAGGAAAGTATATTCATAACTCTTTGTGTCTATTTCCTTTCTTAAGGAGTGGCAAGATTAAATCCTTAAAACGCATCTGCACAATAACCTCCCCCAAGAGTTTTGAGCTCCTCGTGTTTCAGTGTTATACAAGTGTAAATGGTTCCCCCAAAAGGTCAGGCAGTATATCTCTCGAGAGTGATTTATTGTTAGTAGCTCTGGTTGTTTATCTCTTCAGCAAGTTTGCTGCCAGGAATAGAAAGAAAATCCTGAGACATCTTATTCTTCATTAGGTGGCAGGGGAAATGGTTTAAAGCCCCTGTCCAAGTTATTAATTAACCACTTAACTCTGTTCTATAATAAATTATAAGGAATTCTTTCTCCTCCTGTAAGAATAGGAATATTGAAGAAAACAAAATATAGAAAGTAAACAATGTGAGTAGTGTAGGTTACTGAAAAATAGCACTTGTCTCCTCCTTGCAGTTCAGTTTCCACAAAAGTGATTCAAGGCTTTGAGCATCCATTAATATTTGGTTATAATTTAATCAACCTTCTCATTCACTGGGGTAAAATAAGCTGTCACCAGGAGGTAATCTTTGGGTGCCAGACAAATGACTTCCCTGATTTCACCAAGGACTCTAGACAGTCTTTAGATTGACACTAATGGTAGGAGTAATGAGTGAAATTAGCCAGAACCATTATCACCCATACACTGATGTGAACTTTGGGGTTTTTTCCCTTTACATATTTAACACTCAAAGACTGCCAAGTATTTTTAAAACCCTAAACTTGTGAGACTTTTGACAGCTGAGAATTTGAGGCATTGAAGTGATGGAGGGCTTATCTAAAGTTAGGCCAGAATGAGACTCTGAAGAATCTAAGTCTATTGTGGGGGAAAAAATGGAAATTCCTTTCCATTGACTAATGCCCCCAGCTCCCTTATCTGCATCATTCTCCTCCCTGGTGGACCAGGGCCTTACTCTGTACGCTTCCTGGACCTCTCACTTCAGAAGAAAAGGTTATGATTAATGAATTCATGGTTGAATCAGACTGGTGACAATTGAAATTGTTATTCCTCCAGAGGGGATTTGAATTTTTAAGAGTATGTACTCAGAGAAATGCTTAGCTTAAGGGGGTAAAAATGAGTCTTTGATAGTGGACTTTTAGTCACGTGGTCTCTGGTTGGACATTGTAACCACAGGCCCTCGTAGAACCAGTTCAAACTGACCCCATCTCATCAATAGAAGGTTTTTCAGGGTCAAGCCAGAAAAATTTGCAAAGTCATGTAGCAAAAGCATGTACAGAGAAGAAAATCTTGACCCCAAATGACCCCGGAACAAAAGATTCTCTCCCACAAGGAACCAAAGACCAGAACACAGCCAGAACCTGAAAGTTGGACTCTTATCGGAAACAAGGAGTCCATTGTCTAGGAAGCTCCAGGATTAAAGCCCCTTCCAGGAACCCTCATACACTGCTGGTGGGAGTGCAAACTCGTGCAGCCACTATGGAAAACTGTATGGAGATTCCTCAAAAAATTAAAAATAGATCTATAATATGATCCAGCTATTCCACTGCTGGGTATTTATCCAAAGAACTTGAAAACACAAATGCATAAAGATACATGCTCCCCTGTGTTCCTTGCAGCATTATTCACAACAGCTGAGACTTGGAAGCAACCTAGGTGCCCATCAAGGGACGAATGGATAAAGATGTGGTATGCATACACAATGGAATACTACTCAACCATAGGAAACGATTAAATCTGACCATTTGTGACAAGATGGATGGACCTTGAGAGCATTATGCTAAGTAAAATAAGTCAGAGAGACAAAGTCAAATACCGTATGATCTCACTCATGAGTAGAGGATAAAAACAATGACATATAAACACATAGAGACAGAGATTGGATTGATGGTTACCAGAGGGGAAGGAGGGTGGGAGGAGAGCAAAAGGGGTGATTAGGCACATGTGTGTGGTGATGGATTGTAGCTAGTCTTTGGGTGGTGAACACGTTGTAATCTACACAGAAATAGAAATATACAACAATGTACACATGAAATTTATGTAATCTTATAAACCACTGTTACCACAATAAAAAAATAATTAAAAAAATAAAATAAAGCACCTTCCACACCTTTCCATAAATGTTTGAAGCCCTGCAATCAAAACCTGCTGTGCCAGCCTTTCTACATACCTGCCTGTTCTCCTTAACCTCTTAAATTTCACCCCAAATCCTGAATTAGGGAGACTTATCTAGGAGCTTATGCCTCCTGTCTCCTTGCAGATTGATCTCGAAATAAACCTTTTTCTTTCCTCAAAAGCTGTTGCTGTAATAATTGGCTCTTTATACTCCTCGGGCAAAAGAACCCCAGTTTTGTACAGTAACCACACGTGTTTGAGGCAAGGAGCATCTTCCTGGTTTCCTCAAGTCATAACAAATCAAAGATCGTCTGCTTTGTCAGTGTGAAGACTGGTCCTGGTGCAGCTTCCATCGGTTCTCTGAAGCCCAAGAAACAATAGAGGTGGAAATATCTATCCCATCACTTGTAGGGCTATTTTCTTGAAAATGAAAAGAGTATTTTTACTCATGCACCCTCTATTAAATATCATTTACATACATGTATTTGAGAACAATAGCAAAATGTTTCTTTCTTAAATTCTCCTTTCTGCCATGCTTCCTCTTTCCTGCTGGTAAATAAATCAAAGATAGCAGGTTAAATTAAAGGCACCAACTGGTTGCATGTCAAGGACTGAGAGCTTACCTTAGCACAGTGGGTCTCAAATTTGAATGTGCCATGTGCATCAGCATCACCTGAGGAGCTTGGTGAAACACAGATTGCTGGACCTCATCCCTGGAGTTTCTGATTCAGTAAGTCTGGAGTGGGGATTGAGAATTTGCAGTTCTAACAAGTTCCCAGGTGATGCTGATGCTGCTGATCTGAGGACCACGTTTTGAGATCTACTGACAACTTTTACTTTCATCTGACTCCCCTCATTGAGTCTCTGTTGGAATAATGAAGAGTGGACACAGTAGTAACCAGTATGTTTTGCTTTGTACCAAAGAAACATAAGCCTTAAAACGTAAAACTTAATCATTAGGGACTGGGCCAGTGGCGTAGTGATTAAGTTGGCATGCTCTCCTTCAGTGGCCCAGGGTTGGGAGGTTCAGAACCCCAGGTGCGGACCTACACACGACTCGTCAAGCCATGCTGTGGTGGCATCTCACATACAAAATAGAGGAAGACTGGCACAGACGTTAGCTCAGGGACAAATCTTCTTCAAGCAAAAAGAGGAAGATTGGCAACAGATGTTAGCTCAGGGCTAATCTTCCTCACCAAAAACACAAAAACAAAAAACTTAACCATTAAATTATTCCCTACCTTAATTTTGTCAAGACCAGCTGTTTCACATGACTTACTTTTTTTTTTTTGAGGAAGATTAGCCCTGAGCTAACTACTGCCAATCTTCCTCTTTTTGCTGAGGAAGACTGGCCCTGAGCTAACATCCATGCTCATCTTCCTCTATTTTATACATGGGACGCCTACCACAGCATGGCTTTTTGCCAAGCAGTGCCATGTCCACACTCAGGATCTGAAGCAGAACATGCGAACTTAACTGCTGTACCAGCAGGCTGGCCCCTCATATGACTTACTTTTTAAGAATTAACAATTGTGTACACCTAGACAACTCCTCCAACTTGTAATAATAACAGTTCTATAGACTCCACTCCATTCAATCAAATAGAGCTATCTGTCTGCTCACAGACTAAGTTTCTCTGATATGTTGGAAACTCGATGTGTTATCTGTCATTTGGTTTAAAAATCAAACCACACATGGAGTATTAAGACTACTTGGTGTCTTAATACTCTTCAGTGGGTTGATAAAGATCTGGTAAAGATTACCTTGTGTTCTGATTCCATTCAGCTGCATTGTGATAGAATAGATTTCTTCAGGAGCTATTTCAAATGTCACCTTTTCGTGAAACATTCCCCATTTCTCTCAGGCAGGAGGGAATGTCCCTTGCATGGTTCACATCACACTTAGTTTACATGCTGTTGTTTATCACAGGGAATTACAATATATTCTAACACAGGTGTTTTTTTTTTTTACCCTCAGTAGATTGTGAGCTGTTCAAGGAAGGATGGACTACAATTTTTTGTAAACTCAGTGCTAATTATAATGCTTAATAAATGTTGCTAAATGAATGATATTTTTAAAAGTCATTGTGAGACAAACATTGTTAAATAGCAGAACCTCATTCTGTCAGTAACGGTGTATTTTTTGGAGTAAATGATAAACTCAATGATAACAAATACAATTTATTAATCTTGTGGCTGTTTTGAAATATAAAGAACATTTGATGAATGAACTGGTTTTGACTAATAAAAAGATGACTTATTATAAAACTAATGTATATTTATTGTAGGAAATCTGGAAAATACAGAAGATATTTTAAACATCACCCCTGGTTCCACACCCAAATTCAATAACATATGTAGTCAAATGAAAGTCCCTTTTTTACTACCATGTTCATTCTCCTTTCCCAAAAGATGATCATGTTAATGATTTGGTTTACCAAATTCACATAGATGAGATCCTATTTAATATACTGTTCTCTTACTTGAATTTTCACTTAATATTCTATATTTTGATTACTCTGGGTGCCAATAATCCTAAATTTACATTTTATTCAACTGCTTCTTGTCAGGGGAAGAATATTTTCATGTTTCTGCATAGTTTGTCTTCATAAGCAAAGGGAACCCACAAGTTAGAGAATGTCTCCACTTTGCAGATCCATTTGCTCCTCCCACTCAAGGGAGTTACACCTGGAGCCATCTGCTCCCCTCCAAAGAGTAATAAACTTCTCGCCTCCAAACTATGGAAACATTGCAAGGTTGTAAACTCAGAGATGCTTGTCTTATCTTCTCCCTGGGGACATTTATTTATATTCCAAAGAGTAAGAACCTAGCATCCTTTCTCTTTTGTTCCCAAGGAGAATTTGATTATATTAAACAATACTGCTTTCTCCCCCTCTCAGGAGAGAAGGAGAGCAGCTGTTCCCCTTGTGTATGAACTCCCAGATTCATATTTATGGGCTTCCTCACCTACAGTACAGACCCTCGTATAGGTTGGGTGACATCTATCTGGCTTTCATCATGAATGATGTTCCATTAAACAGATTTCTGTAAGTCGGATTCCTAGAAGTGAAAATGTTCAGTTAAATGGCATATACATGTAAAATTTTGTCGGATATTATCAAATGGTCCTCTAAAAAGGCAACGCTAATTTTTACTTCCATCAACTGTGTATATTACCAATTAAAAATTTTTTTTGCTAATCTGATTGATAAAAATCATATTACCTTATTTTAATAGGCATTTGACTCTTTACTGGTTAGGTTAATAATCTGTCCTTATGTTAATTGTTCGTGCATTTTTTTTTCTGGTTATTGCTTGCTCTGATGCTTTGCTCATTTTTCTACTGTGTTGTTTTCCTTAGTGATGCAGAGATCATTATATATTATGAACATTAATGTTCATCTGTTCTATGTATTACAAAGTTACCCCCACCCCCAGTATATTGCTTTTTGTTGTTATTGTTTATTTTACTTTGTTTATGGCTTATTTTGCTATATCAAAAATTTTAATTTTATGTAGTCCATCTATCAATCTTTTCTCTTATGGCTTCTGGGTTTTCTATCTTTCTTTATTGTGAAAGGAATTGCAAATTGACTCCCTTGGTGAAATCCAGCCCCCTTGAAGCATGGCTTAACTTCACGCTAAAGGCCAGAAAGTAGAAAGGCTAGAATGTAGAAAGAATACATTTCACAAAATCCATCAAAGCTTGAGTTCTACATGTGAACTGTTCCTAGAAGACAAGCCCCTTCTCCCCAAGATTTAGAGATGGAAGTGATGTGGGTCCACGCCTTTGCTATCCTAGCTGTTTCCACAGGGGAGCATAGTGGGAGGGGCATTTGGTTTTCAGAGACAGCAGCAGCAGAAGCCCCAGTTCCTGGTTTTTACTTTCATGGATGTTAAGAAACAGGGCAGATGGGGGATTCATTTAGCTGGTATGGAATGGCTGTGGTGGAGGAGTCTTAAAGTTAGCTGATTCCCCAACTTTTCTGATCATGAAGTTTTCTGATCACAGAAATTATTGATTATTTTGGTGGGCCAGATCTGCAGTGATGTTCTGGGAATCATTTTTGAAATTTCTGCTTAGATCCTGCTCCTCCCATCCCTTCTAATAATTTTCTAAGCATTAGGTTCTCCATATTTAATTTTTTCTGCTTAAGCCAGTTATAATACTTTCCATGTTCAGTTGAACCCTGACTAATATGCTTTGCAATGCCTCCTTAAAGTTATACACTCATTTTCTTATATTTTCTTCTAATACTTTTACAGTTGTGGTTTTTTCATTTAAATTGGGACTATATCTGGAGTTTATCTTTATGCTTGGTGTTGAGTAAAGATACAATGGATAATTACTAGTTCCAACAAGATTCTTTGAATAGTCAATTCTTTGCCATGGATTTCAAATTTTAGATTATCTTATATCGTATCCCACATATACAGATCCAGGAGTCTGCTTAGACCCTTTATTTCATTCTCTTATTTCATTCTCTTTTTGAAAGATTTGTCTTTTCTTTTTCTTTCTTTCTTTTTTTTTTGCTGAGGAAGATTCACCCTGAGCTAATATCTGTGCCAATCTTCCTCTATTTTGTATGTGGGTCGCTGCCACAGCATGGCCACCAATGAGTAGTATAGATCCACACCCAGGAACCAAACCTGGGCCACCAAAGTGGAGTGCACTGAACTTAACCACTAGGCAACAGGGCCAGCCCCAGGTTTGTCTATTATTTTAATAGATATTGCAGTGTTTTAATGACCAAAGTTCTCCAAAGTATGTTTTGAAATCCAGCACGGCAAGTTCACCATCATAATCATGTTTTCATATTTCCATAGGAAGTTGTTAACGTTTACATTTGTAGATGAACTTGAGTTATCTTTTTCATGCTCATAAAAATCTTTTTGAGATTTTATTTAGAACTGCATTGAAATTATAGATTAATTTGAGAAGAATTGACATTTTTATTATTAATAATAATTATATTGTACTTTCATCAATTAACTCATTTAGTTCTTATAACAACACAGTGAAGTAGATACTATTTTCATTTCTGTCTTACAGAAAAGGGAAAGAAGACAAAGAGAGGTTAAGTAATTCACTCTACTTATACAACTAGAAAAATAACATATCCAGAAACATAGTATGTCATTCCACTTAATCAAGTGTTTAAATATTTCATTCAATAAAGTTTGATTTTTTATCATAGCTTTGACACATTTCTTAGGCTGTTTATTCCAAGGTGTTTTATAAGTTTTGTTGCCACTGTGAGTGAATATTTTCCCCATTACTTTGCAGATTGCTTAGTGCCAGCATATAGGACAGCAAGTCACTTTCACATGTTGATCTTATGTGTGACTATCTGATAAAATTCTCTTGCTGGTTCCCAGGGTTTTAAAATATTTCACAAGTATTATATATTCACTGTGATAACTGATAAGCCAAAACCAGAGCATCATACATGGGTGTATACATGCACATAATGTGTATGCACAAACACACATATGCAAAGGACACACATGCACACACAAACACACATAAGCATGTACAATATGCTGCAGAGTGCATAGACACTTCAACAGGCTTCCTGGGTTTCAGCCCTGCTGGCTCAGCTTCTACAAGTCCTTGACATCTATCCCTCCAACAATAGGATCCCTGCCAGCTCAGAGCCAGAGTGACAAACCAGTTGTCTCAGGTCATCCCCCACCCTTGAAGTCACCACCTGTATAAAAACTGCAGTGTTTTCCTCTTTTGAGGTCTCAGTTGAGCTGTTCATTCCTTTCAAATTCCACCAAGTCAAAGCTCTTTTCTGCCTACTCTTGGATAGTCTGGTTTAACTGCCCTTGGGTAACCAGATCTTCTAATCAGCCTGATTATCTCCAAGGCAACCAGTACTTGAGTGCTAACTTCTCCTTTACTAGCCTGGAAACACAAAAGCTCCAACCCAGCTCTGGGTATGGAGAACCTAGGCCGTGGCTTGGCTTTCCTCTTGGGAAGGGGTAAAGCTATCTTTTATTCCTAACCAATCAGTCTAAAGGAGTGGGAACAAAACTCACATTAATTTCTTATAGAGCATCCTATTCTCATACTATTCCTAGATTACTGAGCTTATTTCAGGAGTAGGTGTGGGATTTTTTAAACTCCTTTTTCAGCATCTATTGCAAGAATCATATAGATTTTCTTTGTTTTTCTATTTATACAAGGAATTAATACATTCCCCATTAACTATTTAACCACCCTTTTACTCTTATAAAAAGTCCTACTCCATTGATACTGTGGGGGACTGGAATTGGCCACCCCAGGATACGTATCTTTGGCATGAGGAATATTTTGGGCTGGTTACTTTTAAAAACTGCAGACGGGAAAGAAACTCTGAAAAGTAGAATTTACTCACCCTTTGTTAAGAGACATTTACATTGTAAAGGAAATCTCCATCTGTAAATGTGTCTCCCTCTCTGTACCAGGAAGGAGGGGTGACCTTATCTCTAAAAACTCTTATCAGTGTGGAAGGCAAGAACTCGAGTCTGCATAATAACCTGACTCTTGTTTACTGCACTTGTGTGGTAACCTCCCATAACTGACTCCTCCACCCCCAACATCCTCCTTTGTCTTTAGCTGAAGATGATATTTAAGGTGGTGGCTTCAGCCATTTTGGCGAGTTGCTTAGTTTGCCTGAGCCTCTCCCATGTACACATGTTATAAAGCTTTGTTTAATTTTCTCCTGCTATTCTGTCTCATGTGAATTTAATTCGTTCTCCAGCCAGAAGAACTCAGAACGGGTAGAGGAAATGTCTTCCTCCCCTACAATATATTATTCTTGTAATGTACTGCTAGTTTTGATTTGAAATTTTTAAAAAAGATTTTTACTTTTATAATCTTATGTGAGATGTAGAAAAGGCTATTTTGGGCAGTCTTTGCTCAATTTGGTGTTTTGATATCCTTATAGAACAAGTAAAGGAGTTTCATATCTATTCTATGCCCTGAAACAATTTAAATAAACATGAAAAAAAAAAAACCCTGTCCTTAAAGGTTTTGTAGAACTCACTCATAAAATGGTCTGGGGCTGATGCCTTTTTTAAAGGGAAGATGTTTTAAAATTATGTTTTAAATTTTTTTCTATTGCTACTTACTCAGTTTTACATCTTCTCTGATATTATTTTGATAATCCGTATGTCCCAAACAATTCTTTCCTCTAAAATTTTAAATTTATTGACATAAGTATTAGATATAATTCTCTTTTGATTTTTCAAGTATTATCTGTATCCTTGGCTGTCCTTTAATTCTTATTTCTGGTGTTCCTTCTGTCTCCCTCTCTGTCATCAGAATTACCAAGACTTATGTATTTTATTGGACTTTTTAAAGAACTAACTTTAATTTATCTAGTCTGATTTTGGGGTTATTATCTATTTAATCTATTTCTGTTTTTCTCTTTTAAAATTCATTCCTATTTTTTTTTGTTTTGTTTGGTTCTTTTTCTATCATTGTGAGTTGAGAGCTTAATCCATTTATTTTCTTTCTGGTTTTCTAATAAATGCACTTAAGAATGTACATTTCTGCTAAGTATTGCTTTGGCTGCATGCCATAGATGGGAAGTATACTACTCTCACTGATGTTCATTCTATCAGTAATTTTAGATGTGATTTCTCTTTTAAGCCAAGAATTGCTTGAAAACGGTTTTAAATATTTCAAAGTGCCTTCATTTTACCCTCACATCTGTTTTTCAATAGATGAATTCAATTGTGCTCTTTAAATATCACAAATAGGTCTTAAGTATCATTAGCATCTCATTGTTTCCAGAGCTGGGCAGCTCCCAGATGTTTTTCATCTGCCTGCAGAACTATTCCTTTATCAGAGACAGATACCATCCAAAACCTTTCTGATATCCTTGTTTTTAACTCTCATGGGTTTTTCAACTAAAGCAGCTGAATTCAATACAAGTTTAAAGCTGTTTCCTTCAAGAATTAACTCATCTTTCTCAGCTTGAGATACTGAACAAGAAATGGTCTGGCCTTATCCAAATCTTGTGGATATATTTTTAACCCAAGCAATTTCAGATTTCAAGAAGAGACCCATTGTCCTGAAGAACCCGTTGTTGGGGAAGTGAGTATACCCAGACCTCACTTGTAACGAAACACTGGTGTCCAGCCTTGATGATGTTTTGGACATGATGGCAGAGAGTGGGAACTATGTGTAGCAAGCTCCTTTGTATTTCTCCGCTATTTGTCAACCCAGGCCTTACTCTTTATGTTTCTAAGGAGATTGAGTTCTAAATGTACATCCCTTAAGGTTAACTAAATTCTATGCTCTTGGAGTTTAAAAAAATAAAAGACAATTCCTAAAATAACCCAAGACAAAATGCTAGCAAAGAGTGTCATTCTACCATCCTTCAGGACAGGGAAGACTTGAGTGCCTGCCTGGCTCCTCTGTAACCTCCCATGGGACAGAAGGAATAGGGGGCCAAGGGTCTCCACAGTCCAAGCTTTCTCTAGAACCCTCAGCTACTGGTCTGCTCTGCCTCCAAGGCCTCCTCACTGTTGGTCCCGAGGTGCTCCTTGGGTTCATCTCCCTCCTTCAGGACTGGCCAGGGCCTCAGCCTGCTCACACTCTCTCAGCCCACGAGCCATCTGGCTGGAAAGTGGCCGGTGTGGCAGTTGGATCAGAGATGGGGGCCAGTGAATATGAAAGCACAGGTCCAGTTCAAGGCACCACCTTTCCCTTCCCAGACTTTCAGGTTTTCATCAGTCCTATGAGCATAAAATTGCATTCCATGGGTTAATTTGATTTTCTCTAATTGCTAGTAAGGTTGAATATCTTTTTACATGGCCCATCGAACTCTCTCTTTTGTAAACTGCTACTTCATATTCCTTCTCATTTTCCTGTTGGGTTGTTTATTTTTTTCTAATAATTTGTAGAAATAATAATATATAAATATCTTATATATATGTTTATATACATAAACACACACACAGTCATGCATCCCTCGACAATGGGGACACATTCTGAGAAATGCGTCAGTAGACGATTTTGTCGTTGTGCAAACATCATAGGGTGTACTTACAGAGACCTAGATGATATAGCCTACTACATACCTAGGCTATATTGTTCTAATCTTATGGAACCGCCATTGTATACGTGGCCCATTGTTGACTGAGATGTCATTATTTGGGTTACATATATACATGTACATATACATATACCTATGTACAGATGTATATATATATAATATACATATATATTCATAATATATATAATATACATTGCATAATATATGTGATACATATATATATTTTTTCATTCTGGACACTAACTCTTTGTTGTTAAATGCATCACAACCCTCAGATGGTGGCTTATCTTCATTTTGTAGTGTCTTTTGTTGTACAAAAGATTTTAATGTTAATCTAAGCAGTTTATTTTTTCCTTTTTAAAGAAGAAAATAAAATTGACTGAGGATGTCCTGTCTTCTCCACTGCCTCCAGTTCCTAAGAAAGTGTTGAAAGGGGAAAATTGACAGTTCACTTCTCTGACTATGATAATAAATAATAGCCAATGTTAACAGGAAAAAACACAGGCTGTTTTAACATTTTTATACTAGAGCTTTAAAAAGCTGCTTAAACGTCAATTTGTGCTAAATGACAGGCTTTAAAAGAGGCCCACAAAATTAACTGTCAAGGTTATAAATCCTAAGAAAAAACCCAAACCTTAGGTCACACGAATGTCTGCCAGGACTGGGTAATTTTCACTTTAACCACATTTGAGTTGACAGGAGTAATCTAAATGTCGAAACCTTATTATTTACAGGACAGCGTGGCTGAGTCATCTTGATATTCAAAGCAAAAGGTTTAAGCGTGTTGTGGATCATCTTAATGCTGTAATGTTAATGGGGAAGAGACGTGCGGAAGGAACAGAGTTGAAAACAATGGGTCCAAGGCATTACTTGTGCTTCTTCTATTTAGGAGGGAAGACTGGCCACCACGGTAACTGCTTTTACCTGTAAACTCAGAATCACATAAGGATGCAGAGTATACTAGAAACAATACAGATGCCAATTTTTATATTTCAAAAACAAAAGTGAACATCTCACACAAAAAAATGTTTTCATGATTATATTTCTTATGGCCCCACATCCTCACCCCAAACTGCATTTTTAACTCTTGATAAGAGCATACGTGTGTTGCTAGTTGACTTATTCATTTTGAGAATCTGCTTATGAAATTTTTGACAATTTAAAATAGTGGCTTTGGCTATAATTGGCATTTTTTGTATATCAATGAAGGACATAGAAAAAAACTCAAAATAATCAACCTCTGAACCAATAATTTAAGCAATTTATTTCCCAATCTTTAAAAAGTGACCTCTAGCAAGCTCCTTCCTTCTTCCCTAGGCTCCAGGCAAGCTTAGCCCTATTTCATGAGGTGGATCCTTTCCAGGGTCAGCCTTTGATTGGCTCCATTGTTGGGGAGCCAGCAGGCCCGAAGCACCCAGGGTTAGAGAGCTACTGCCTGTCTTAATTCTGGATGCTGACCTGGTACCCGATTCTACATGATCTTGTCTATGTGATTAAGTCTAGGCATCTTCTCCTAGATTTAATCCAGGCCTTCTTCATCTGTGACATCCTAGACTTGAGACTTGGACCCTGGGTAATGCCATGCAGCCTCATTTGTTCTCTAGGTGGTTCTTGTTTCCTCAGTCCTGTCAGCACCCCCAAGCTGGTTCTTCAACCTGTTTTAGATGGCGATAGGCAGCAACTTTAAATAATTAGAAAGATATTCTTCTTTAATAATTGTTTGTTCTGTTTAATCAGACAAGCTGATGTGTTGATGGGAATGGGGAGCAAGGGGCCTTTTCTGTCCCATCAATGATCTCTGTCTCCCCAGGTAGGCTGTTCCTACCTCTTTCAGTGCTAGGAGCTCTTTTCCCTCAGACAATCTAGCTCTCGGGGCCTCGGCTTTCAAATCAAGGGCTTCACATTCTCCTCCAGAATGAGGGTAGCCCCAAATTCTCCAACCCCAAGCCCAAACTATTCTCTTGGAAGGGAAAAGAAAAATGCCTCCCTCTAAGGAGGGACAGGACTAAGTGGAGTGGGGGTCGGGCACCCTGAGCAGAGTCCCTAAATGATGCAGAATAGAGTGAGGCTGTTGTCATGGTCGTTGCTGTTATTATTGTTATGATTGTTAGGTTTTTCAGTTCACCATGAACAACTTGCATTTCCTCTTCCAAATGTACCTGGGCTTCCAGGGTGAAAACAGGGAATATGTGTTAAGTTCTCTCTAAGGGCTTTACTTGCAATACCTCCATTCATCCTCACAGCCACCCTATGATACAGGGACTGTGATCATTACCATCCCCATATTACAGATGAAGACACTGAAGTCTCGAGATGCTAAGTAATTTCCAAGGTCACACAGGAGGTGATGCTAGAGGCAGTTCAGAAGCCCCTATCAGAAGAGTCCAGAGGCTATGTTCTTACTCCCAGGTGCTGCCTTGCAGCTGCACCCTGTTGCTGGCTGCATCTGGAACTACTCCTTTCTGCCAGCTAAACTGGGCCGCATGCCAGATTCTTCTTTCTCTATCTAAGGTGGAATTCTCTTTCAGGAGCCACCTGGATTCTCTCAGCAACCCTGCTTCTTGCCCTGGTTCATCAGATGAGTCTTTGAATTATGTACGTCTGAATTTGACTTGCGGTTAAGGATTTTTTCCCCAAGAGGTTCCTTAGATCCTATGTACATCAGAGGATGAGAATAAGTATTTATTTGCCAAGCAATTCCAAATTCTGGCTATAGTCTAATCAGAACTTCTGCTACACGTAGGAATCAGGATCCTGAAATGTATTTGCTTCTCCCTCTCTCCTCACCTCTCTCCCTTGTATCCTTCCTTGTTCCCTCCCTCCCTTCCTCCCTCCCTTTCTTCCTTCCTGCCTCCCTTCCTTCCTTCCTTCCTTCCTTCCTTCCTTCCTTCCTTCCTTCTCTCCTTCCCTCCCAGAAGCCATGTATTTCCTCTTACTCACTAGGTCTACAATGCAGGAAAGTTACTACGAGGTGAACAGTAGTACACATTGTATTTTTATGGTGTGACTGCAGATTTGGTTTAATTGAAATTATGAGTGGTCATCTTCACACTCAAGTCCATTTATCTATCTATCTATCTATCTATCTATCTATATCTCTCTCTCTATTCTTATCTAGCATCTTTTTTCCTCGCAGAGCTGATATTCAGGAGACATGTATTGGTGTGACTATACTGGTTGTTTACAGCCAGCCTCTGTCGTGATTAGTTGATGCTGAGCTGGTTGTGAAATATTTTGAATATTACTCCTGTATACATGTGTTCACAGCATCGTCTATCTATCTATCTATCTCCATTAAAATAACAAATCCATAAACTTAGAGTCATATAATTTTAGATTTTTGGTTTGTGTAATTTGAACCATACAAAAAGAAAGAAATCGTTAATGGCACCACCTCGAAACCAGAGAGCTTCTGTGGTTTATCCAAGGAGACAGGGCTGGTAGGAGACAGAATCGAGCCTATAACCCAGATTTGCCAAGTCCCTGGTTCAAGTGCACTCTGCTGTCTCTCAATAGCTTCCATTGGAGATCGGGATTTAAAGAAAGGTAAACATTTGGGTATATTTTGGTAAGTTGCCCTCTACCTTTAACAGAGCCCAATCATTTTTATTCTAAGCTTTGGTTCTCCCAAATGACCTTAGTATTTTAACTATAGCTAACAATAGTGAATGGAGGTACTTTAGTGTAGGATATTCCCCTCTTGATGACAGTTTCCTCATCTTCCAGCTCCTTTTCTCTGGCTTCCTCCTCTTAAACATTCCCAGAATTCCCATTCTGTGGAAAGTGTCTTGCAAGCTCAAGGTTCTCCCAAATCTGCCTGGGTCATCTTTCTCTACTTGAATTTCTATGCCTAATTTTTTCCCATATAGAAGACAGTAATACTTACTTCTTTTTCCACACTCCCTTCCATCGTAGTTCCCATTTGCTCCTTTCCATTATACACACTTAAAATTAGCATATAATGGTTTAAGTTTCCTTATTCAGCATTTTCTTTGTCAATGTACCTTTCCTAAATTTTTACAGTCTGGCTTTTGCCATAGATTGGGTTTGAAAGACATATGAGATATAAAGTTGCCATTTGTCCCAGATATAACTTTTGAAAGTTTATTTAAGGAAATAAAGTAAGATTTCAATTTGAAGGATTTCTTTACATATATTTCCTAGTCTGATAATTGAACTGATTTTGTGCTTACATTAGATTCCACAATCCCTAAAACCATTTAATTCTGAATGGGAGATTTTCATCTCCATAAATCTTGTGATTTAATTCAATTCTGGCGCTACTCCCATCAATCCTTTGTGGATCACTATCAAAATCACTATCAAAATGTTTACAAAGAAAAGCATTTTTCTCCTTTTTCATTTTAGGAAATGGAAAATGAGCAATGCCAAGTGTATCGCAACATGGGGAAGGGTATGGCTTATGGAAGAACCTGTCAGGTCTATAAGGAAACATTAAATTCTGTGCGTTAGTCGGAAGGATTCCGCCACGGGGATGAAGGAGCCTCACCTTGCCTCAAGGAAAGTGGGATTGTCAGACTTTCGCTTCTAAACATAAATAAGCTTAATAACATTGTGCGTGCTTTTAACACTACACAGCTGTGGTTATAAGACACCTTTATTTATTCACCTGGCATTTAAACTCATAAGATATCTTTGCAAACTCTGGACCATATGAGAGAAGCAGAGGACATATTTCCTGTACTTAAGGATTCTGTTTCTAGTTTGACAGAGAACTACATTGAGCTTATTTAACCCCCTAAAATAAAAATATAAATACATACAAAATCATCATATCAAAAACCTTTATTAAGTGCCTACCAACTGCAAGATAATACAATGTCAATCTGGATCAAAATTGTTGCCTTCTTCTGCCTTTGTGATAGTAGCAAATATTTACTGAGTATTTATTGAGTGTCAAGGGATTTTCAAATACCGTTTCTTATGGGTTGAATTGTGGGACCTTCCCCTCCTTGCTCCAATATGTTGGAATCCTAACCCTCAGTATCTCAGAATGGGACTTTATCTGGAAATGGGTGGTTGCAAATATAATTAGTTAAATTAAGATAAGGTCAGGCTGGAGTAGGGTGGGCCCTTAATCTGGCATGACTGGGGCTCTTATTAGAAGAGGAAAGAAACACTCAGGGAGAACAAGGTCATGTGATGACAGAGGCAGAGATTGGAGTGATGTATCCACAAGCCAGGAACACCGAGGATTGCCAGCAAACACCGGAAGCTGGAAGAGGCAAGGCAGGACTCTCCCCTACAGTTTTCAGAGGGAGCATGGTCCTACTAAAACTGTAATTTTGGATTTTTAGCCCCCAGAGCTGTGAGTCAACAAATTTCTGTTGTTTTTAGCCACCCAATTTGTGGTCCTTTGTTATGGCAGCCCTTGGAAACTAACATGCCACCTCATTTAATCCGCTCAGTAAACATATGAGTTAGGTAATATTATTACCCGTTTTTAGAGACTAGGAAATGAAGTCACTTGCTCAAAATTACACAGCTGGTAAAGGAAAAAGAGCAGAGCCAGGATTTGAAGGAAGACTGTTTCATAACTGTTGTCCTTAACTACCACCCTCAACGCCTCCCGCAGATGCAAGAGTTGACATTCTTTCCCAATGCCAGTTACCAAGAAGTTGTCAACCAGCCTGCACCTGCTAATTAGATGGAGCTGTTCTTTGTGCAATCCCATCCTAGTGCAGCCTGCCAGGGATGAGTCTCACCTCCTGCTCAAGCCATGGATTTTGGGGGCAACCGGTTTTTATCTAATGTTCTATGGAAATTGGCTTTTCCCACTAATAACTATCTAAAATATTTTAAAATAATTCATGGAAACAAAAATTTCAAGGAAAAAAACCCCTCATGTGGAGATGTTGTTATTTCTATAAACAAATAACTTTATTATAAAGGATATATCTGGTCAGCTCTATTTTTCAGAAAACCTTTCTCACTTCCTGATAAATATGCAAACATAATTTGGCACGTCCTTCATAAGCTGATGGAGCCTCCAGCTATCCCCCTGAGGAATACTCCACCTGACTCTGCCCTTCCTCCAACTCACCATTTCTAACACTTTCTTGCTTCTCTAGAGTTCTTTGTTCTGCTCTTCATTTCTCAAATTCTTGGACATACGTCAAGGCCCCAGCGAGGTGCCACCTCCTGCATTCAGCCTTCTCCAGTCTTCTCAGCCCAGGGTCCTCTCCCGCTTTGACGGTCTATAGTGGGTTAAATTATGTGTCCTCAAAAGACATGTCTAAGTCTTGAACCTGGTGCCTGTGAATGTGATCTTATTTGGAAATACGGTCTTACAGATGTAATTAAGTTAAGGATCCTAAGATGAGATCATCCTAAATTTAAGAAAGGCTCTAAATCCAATGACAGGTATTCATATAAGAGACAGAAATGAAGACGACCCAGAGACACACAGATACAGAGGACCACACAGAGGAAAAGGCCATGTGCAGACAAAGGCAGAGATTGGAGGGTGGCCACAAGGCAAGGAATACCGAGGAATTCCAGCAGCCACAGAAGCTAGAAGAGAGTTATAGAAAGATCCTCCGTTGGAAGCTCCAGAAGAACCAACCCCACCATCACCTTGATTTCAGACTCTGGCCTCCAGAACTGTGAGAGAATAAATTTCTGTTGTTTTAGCCAAGCTTGTGGGAATTTGTTACCCAGATTGTCACTGCAGTACTTAAGCAGTCATGTTCATAAGAGACAAGGCCACTAATTTATTTCTGGTATCCTAAGTTATTTTGATAATATAACGCCACTATGTACAAAGCATTTATTAGCATTTGTGAGTTATAGTTTAGGAATACTAAAGAAGCTCAAGTTGCAAATTCATCTTGACTGGAAGTAATGGCAATGTGATTTTCCTTTATTAGTGTTGCAGCAAGGAACAGACATGTGTAATGCACGATTTCCTCATTCTAAGTAAGATTATCTTGAACTTAAATAACTGGGTAAATGAGGCCATACTTTTTTTTAAAATTATATTTAATAATTTATAATTTAATTTAATTATATTGGATTATAACACTATATAGCTTTCGGATGTACATCATAATGTATTTCCAACTCTGTGTACATTACATCATGTTCATCACCCAAAAACTAATTATAGTCCATCCCCTCACGTGTGAGCCTAATCACCCCTTTTGCCCTCCCCCCTTACCCTATGGTAACCACCAATCAAGACCATAATTTTTATTGACCTTGACATCCTAAACTTGAGATTTTTTTTTTTATTTAAAGATTTTAGTTTTTCCTTTTTCTCCCCAAAGCCCCCCAGTACATAGTTGTATATTCTTTGTTGTGGGTCCTTCTAGTTGTGGCATGTGGGACGCTGCCTCAGCGTGGTTTGATGAGCAGTGTCATGTCCGCACCCAGGATTCGAACCAACGAAACCCTGGGCCGCCTGCAGCAGAGCACGCAAACTTAACCACTCGGCCACGGGGCCAGCCCCTAAACTTGAGATATTTTTACATAGGAAAGCTGAGATAGACAATCTTGGTGAAGAGTGATGTTACTTCCTACATTAAAATTTATTATTAGGGGCTGTCCCAGTGGTATAGCTGTTAAGTTCATGCTCTCTGCTTCGGCAACCCTGGGTTCACCAGTTGGGATCCCGGGCGTGCATCTATGCACCGCTTATCAAGCCCTGCTATGGCAGACGTCCCACATATAAAGTAGAGGAAGATGGGCACAGATGTTAGCTCAGGGCCAATCTTCCTCAGTAGAAAAGAGAAGGATTGGAGGCAGATGTTAGCTCAGGGCTAATCTTTCTCAAAAATAAAAAAGTTAAAAAAATTTATTGTTAGCTTTTTAATTATAAAAACAATATATGAGAAAATTCTTGTTAAATGTTCAAACGATATAGAAGTATATGGAGTAATAAGTGAAAAAGTGAGTTTCTTTTTATGAGTATGTGCTCTTTATATATTATGGATACAAACTCTCATCTGTTATATAACATCGAGTATTTTCTACCAGTCTGTCCTCCCTGTCCACTTTTTAAAACTTTCTTCATGGTACCTTTTACCGTAAAGAAGTTTTAAGTTTTGGTGTAGTCCAATTCCTCAGCCTTTTTCTTTATAGTTTCTGGGTTTTATGTCTTGCTTAGCAAAACCCTTCCTTTCCTAAGATTTTAAAACTTTTCTCATTTTTTTCAAATTCTTTCATGCTTAGATATTTCATTTTTTTGTTGTTCTTAATGATAGGTGAGTCTGATATGTGTGTTGTTTGTAAACTCTTATTCTTGCAACTTTTCTTAAGTTTGAGATTATTTCCATATAAGAAGCTTTTAAAACAGATGGATTTTGGAATAAAAATTAAAGAGTTTTGCTATTCTTAGAAAAGATCAGTTGACTAGGGTGAAATATTTGCAACATTTACACCCACAAAGATTATCTAGAATACAAGAAACTCCTGAAAATCAGCAAGAAAAGGACAACTAGCCCAATAGAAAGATGGGCAAGTATTGCATAGGCAATTTACAGATGAGTAAACCAGAATGAATGGCTAGATACTTAATTTAATACTTGGTGGGGAGAAGAGATTTAGTTTTCCCCCACTCTAAGGTAGAGCCAATTTGCACACCATATTTCAAAGAGTTCATCATTTCTACACGGATATTAAACACCAACTTCATCAAGTATTCCATTTTCATATATCTGAAGAACAATTTCTGGACTCTCTAGTCTGTTTCGCTGATCTGCTTTTGTATATCTCAGTGCCAATTCAATTCTGTTTTTATTATTGAGGCTCCATAGCACAATTGAATACATGTTAGGACAGTTCCTTATTCTTCTTTTTCAAACATTTTTGGATATTATTGAGTATTTTTTCTCCCAGATGAACTTTAGATTCTGCTTGTTAAATTATATACACAACAAAAATATTGTTGGGATTTTTAATGAATTTACATTAAATTAATAGATTAACTTGGAGTAAAACCAACCAAAAACAAGGTGGGCCTCTGTATTTATTCAAATGTAATTTTATGTCTTTAAGTTTTGTTTCTGTCATATATATTTTGAACAATTTTGATGTGTCTTCCTATATATTTTATACTTCCTTTGCTATTATAAATGGTAGTTTTTTCCACTATATTAAAATAATTGATTATTACTGGTATATCACAATGCTGTAGATGTTTTTATACACTGATTTTATATCTGCTTATGTTACTAAACCACTAGTCATTTCTTGACTGGTTTCTATTGATTTTCTAGGTAAGCAATCCTATTTCTTTGCAAATAATGATAGTTTTATCACTTTTCTATTTTTTTTTTTAAAGATTTTATTTTTCCTTTTTCTCCCCAAAGCCCCCCAGTACATAGTTGTATATTCTTCGTTGTGGGTCCTTCTAGTTGTGGCATGTGGGACGCTGCCTCAGCGTGGTTTGATGAGCAGTGCCATGTCCGCGCCCAGGATTCGAACCAACGAAACACTGGGCCGCCTGCAGCGGAGCGCGCGAACTTAACCACTCGGCCACCGGGCCAGCCCCACTTTTCTATTATTTATCTCATTTATTTAATTATCTCATTGTGTTGGGCAGGATCTCAGGTACATGGCTGAATAGTACTGATGAGAATGGGCATCTTTGTCCTGTTCATGACGTCAGTGGAAGTACTTCCAATGTCTTCACATTGAGTATCATGTTTGCTCTCTGTTTCTGATAGGTGTTCCTTATAAATTAAGAAAACTTCCTCCTATTCCTAGCTTGATAAGATTTTGTGTTGTATTGTTTTTAGAAAATAAGAGGTGTCAAACTTCATCAAATGGTCTTGGGCTGTATAGTCTACGGTCTTTTTCAATCTGTTCATGTAGTGAATCACGCTGGTTGATTTATTAGTGTTAAACGATCCTTGCATTACTAGAATACACTTGACTTTGTCAGCATATTCATACATGTTTTTAGTCACAGGCAACAGAACCAACTCATGCTAAGTTAAGCAGAAAATCAATTTATAAAAAGCTCTTAGGGAACTACTGGAATCTCTGGGAAGTTGAAAGAATCAGGCTTGTGGGCTACATGGTCCAGACCAAAGCCTCACATTATTCTGTAGAACTGATCCAGGAAAGACACTGCAGAAACTGCTGGCCACAGACGCCACAGCTTTTCACCTAAGCCAGACAGCGGATGCTCCCCTTGGCCCCGCCATCTTTGTACTCGGATGTAGCCTCCACTGCCCAACCAGTGGATTCTGAGCACTCCCTGCTTCTTCATGTCAGTTGCTTCCAACTCAAGGTCTGGGGTGGTGATATATGATAGGCAAAGCCAAGGTCATGTACCGCTTGCTTTAGTTTTGAGGAAAACTGGGAAAGAAAATGTCCACAGCTTGGGCAAATCCTAATAATTTGCCAAATTTGCCTCAGATAACTTTTTTAAGAAATAAAATATTTCAGGGGCCGGCTGCGTGGCCGAGTGGTTAAGTTCGCACGCTCCGCTATGGCGGCCCAGGGTTTTGCTGGTTCGGATCTTGAACGAGGACCTAGCACCGCTCATCAGGCCACACTGAGGCGGCGTCCCACATAGCACAACAAGAGGCACTCACAACTGGAATATATAACTACATCCTGGGGGGCTTTGGGGAGAAGAAAAAAAAAGATTGGCAGATGTTAGCTCAGGTGCCAATCTTTAAAGAGAAAAAAAAAGGAAAGAAAATATTTCAGATATTAAGTCCCTTATGTATCCCACACGAGAGATAATTACTATCCTAAGTTATGTATTCATCATGCTTTTCTATTTACTACTTAGATATGTGCCCACAAGCAACACAGAGTTTATACAAAGTTTTTAAACTTTATATCATTGGATCATACTGTATGTATTATTTTGCAAATTGCTCTTGCTTTTGCTGGACACATATGTTTGAGATTTATCTATGAAAACACGTGTAGCTCCAGTTTATAAATTTTGGTTACTCTATAGCTTCTTTGGATGAATGAGTCACAATTGATTTATATAATATCATGTTGATGAGTCTGAGGGAAAAAAAAAGCTTTATCTGGAATAATATTAAAAGGAGCAGAAGAGTGTCTTTAGACAGAGGTATCAGAGTTCAGACACTGCTCTAAGAGTACAACCAGAACTTCAACTGGCATCATGTTCGGAAATTGACTATCATCTTTGCCATTTCTTTTTCAAAAGTTTTTGACTATGTTTACTTAGAATTTTTTTTTGTGAGATCCAAATGGAGACCACTTAAATAATGTGATTGATATTACTTAAGTTTGTTTTTCATTCAATGATCACAAATTTTATAAAGCATGTTTTTCTTTTCCAGTTTAAAATTAGGAAAATAAAAAGAATTTCAAAAGAAGTTAGATTTTCTGGGGTTAGGGACAGCAAAGTAATACTGGTGAATCTGCTCAACTTTGGTCCTTTCAGAAAATGATGAATAATTTTATTCTACCTACTTTTTTAGATTTTCCTCTTTTTTTCCTCTCTTTCTCATCTGTTACACTCTATCTTAAATGAATACAGTACAGAACTAAAATATTGAATGGTTTGATGTTCCCTGTTCTAAATTTTAATGTAGAATATTTCTATTTCCTGTTTAGTATAAAAGTTGCTTTTTGATGGATTTCTGTTTAGGTCAGAACCTCAATTTAAAATTGGAGAGATTCTCCTCATCTGATATAAGGCATTTGAAACTACAATAAAGCCCTTGATATTGGTGGCTTTGCACATTGTTTTACAGAAGCTCCATTCTTTTTTTTTTTTTATTATTTTATTTTTTTAATTTTTTTATTTTTATTTTTTATTAATGTTATGATAGATTACAACCTTGTGAGATTTCAGTTGTACATTTTTGTTAGTCATGTTGTGGGTACACCACTTCCCCCTCCGTACCCTCCCCCCACCCCCCCTTTTCCCTGGTAACCACCGATCAGATCTCCTTCTCAATATACTAATTTCCACCTATGAGTGGAGTCATATAGAGTTCGTCTTTCTCTGACTGACTTATTTCACTTAACATAATGCCCTCGAGATCCATCCACATTGTTGTGAATGGGCCAATTTCGTCTTTTTTTTTTGGCTGAGTAGTATTCCATTGTGTATATATACCACATCTTCTTTATCTAATCATCAGTTTCTGGGCATGTAGGCTGGTTCCACGTCTTGGCTATTGTAAATAATGCTGCGATGAACATAGGGGTGCAAGGGACTCTTGAGATATCTGATATCAGGTTCTTAGGATAGATGCCCAGTAATGGGATGGCTGGGTCGTAGGGTATTTCTATTTTTAACTTTTTGAGAAATCTCCATACTGTTTTCCATAGTGGCTGTACCAGTTTGCATTCCCACCAACAGTGTATGAGGGTTCCTCTTTCTCCACAACCTCTCCAACATTTGTCGTTCTTGGTTTTGGATGTTTTTGCCAATCTAACGGGGGTAAGGTGATATCTTAGTGTAGTTTTGATTTGCATTTCCCTGATGATTAGCGATGATGAACATCTTTTCATGTGTCTATTGGCCATATTCATCTCTTCTTTTGAGAAATGTCTGTTCATGTCCTCTGCCCATTTTTTGATCGGGTTGTTTGTTTTTTTGTTGTTAAGCAGTGCGAGTTCTTTGTATATTATGGAGATTAACCCTTTGTCGGATAAGTGGCTTGTAAATATTTTTTCCCAATTAGTGAGCTGTTTTTTTGTTTCAATTCTGTTTTCCCTTGCCTTGAAGAAGCTCTTTAGTCTGATGAAGTCCCATTTGTTTATTCTTTCTATTGTTTCCCTCAACTGAGGAGTTACAGTGTCCGAAAAGATTCTTTTGAAACTGATGTCAAAGAGTGTACTGCCTATATTCTCTTCCAAAAGACTTATTGTCTCAGGCCTAATCTTTAGGTCTTTGATCCATTTTGAGTTTATTTTGGTGTGTGGTGAAAAAGACTGGTCAATTTTCAATCTTTTGCATGTGGCTGTCCAGTTTTCCCAGCACCATTTGTTGAAGAGACTTTCTTTTCTCCATTGTAGGCCCTCTGCTCCTTTGTCGAAGATTAGCTGTCCATAGATGTGTGGTTTTATCTCTGGGCTTTCAATTCTGTTCCGTTGATCTGTGGACCTGTTTTTGTACCAGTACCATGCTGTTTTGATCACTGTAGCTTTGTAGTATGTTTTGAAATCGGGGATTGTGATTCCGCCGGCTTTGTTTTTCTTGCTCAGGATTGCTTTAGCAATTCGCGGTCTTTTGTTCCCCCATATGAATTTTAGGATTGTTTGTTCAATTTCTGTGAAGAATGTTCTTGGGATTCTGATTGGGATAGCATTGAATCTGTATATTGCTTTAGGTAGTATGGACATTTTAACTATGTTTATTCTTCCAATCCATGTGCAAGGAATGTTTTTCCATCTCTTTATGTCATCGCCTATTTCTTTCAAGAAAGTCTTGTAGTTTTCATTGTATAGATCCTTCACTTCCTTGGTTAAGTTTATCCCAAGGTATTTTATTCTTTTCGTTGCGATTGTGAATGGGATAGAGTTCTTGAGTTCTTTTTCTGTTAGTTTATTGTTAGTGTATAGAAATGCTACTGATTTATGCACGTTAATTTTATACCCTGCTACTTTGCTGTAGTTGTTGATTATTTCTAATAGTTTTTCTGTGGATTCTTTGGGGTTTTCTATGTATAGGATCATGTCGTCTGCAAACAACGAGAGTTTTACTTCTTCGTTACCTATTTGGATTCCCTTTATTTCTTTTTCCTGCCGACTTGCTCTGGCCAGCACCTCCAGTACTATGTTGAATAGGAGTGGTGAAAGTGGGCACCCTTGTCTTGTTCCTGTCCTCAGAGGGATGGCTTTCAGCTTTTGTCCATTGAGTATGATGTTGGCTGTGGGTCTATCATATATGGCCTTTATTATGTTGAGGTACTTTCCTTCTATACCCATTTTACTGAGGGTTTTTATCATAAATGGGTGTTGGATCTTGTCGAATGCTTTCTCTGCATCTATTGAGATGATCATGTGGTTTTTGTTTTTCATTTTGTTGATGTAGTGTATCACGTTGATTGACTTGCGGATGTTGAACCATCCCTGTGTCCCTGGTATAAATCCCACTTGATCATGGTGTATAATCTTTTTGATGTATTGCTGTAATCAGTTTGCCAAAATTTTGTTGAGGATTTTTGCATCTATGTTCATCAGTGATATCGGCCTATAGTTCTCCTTCTTTGTGTTGTCCTTGTCAGGTTTGGGGATCAGAGTGATGTTGGCTTCATAGAATGTGTTAGGGAGTTCTCCATCTTTCTCAATTTTCTGGAACAGTTTGAGGAGAATAGGTATTAAGTCTTCTTTGAATGTTTGGTAGAATTCTCCAGAGAAGCCGTCTGGTCCTGGACTCTTGTTTTTGGGGAGGTTTTTGATTACCGTTTCTATTTCCTTACTTGTGATTGGTCTATTCAGATTCTCCATTTCTTCCTGATTCAGTTTGGGGAGATTGTAGGAGTCTAGGAATTTGTCCATTTCTTCCAGGTTGTTCAATTTGTTGGCATATAGTTTTTCATAGTATTCTCTTATGATCTCTTGTATTTCATTGGTATCTGTTGTGATTTCTCCTCTGTCATTCCTGATTTTATTAATTTGCGCTTTCTCTCTTCTTTTCTTGGTGAGTCTGGCTAGGGGTTTGTCAATTTTGTTAATTCTTTCGAAGAACCAACTCTTTGTTTCATTGATCCTTTCTATTGTCTTTTTTGTTTCAATATCGTTTATTTCTGCTCTTATTTTTATTATTTCCCTCCTTCTACTGACTCTGGGCTTTGTTTGTTCTTCTTTTTCTAGTTCTGTTAGGTGTCGTTTGAGGTTGCTTACGTGAGCTTTTTCTTGTTTAGTGAGGTGAGCCTGTATTGCAATGAATTTCCCTCTTAGGACTGCTTTTGCTGCATCCCAAATGATTTGGTATGTGGTGTTCTCATTTTCATTTGTCTCCAGATAATATTTGATTTCTTCTTTAATTTCTTCAATGATCCATTGTTTGTTGAGAAGCGTGTTGTTTAGTCTCCACATTTTTGCACCTTTCTCTGCTTTTTTCTTGTAGTTGATTTCTAGTTTAATAGCGTTATGATCAGAAAAGATGCTTGATATTATTTCAACTCTCTTATATTTATTGATGTTTGCTTTGGTTCCCAAAATATGGTCAATCCTTGAGAATGTTCCATGTGCACTTGAGAAGAATGTGTAACCTGCTGTTTTTGGATGAAGTGTTCTATATATATCTATTAAGTCCATCTGGTCTAATTTTTCATTTAATTCTATTATTTCCTTGTTGATTTTCTGTCTGGATGTTCTGTCCATTGGTGTTAATGGTGTGTTGAGGTCCCCTACTATTATTGTATTGTTGTTGATGTCTTCCTTAAATTCTATTAAGAGTTGCTTTACAAATTTTGGTGCTCCTGTGTTGGGTGCGTATATATTTATAAGTGTTATGTCTTCTTGGTGGAGAGTCCCTTTTATCATTATATACTGTCCCTCTTTATCTTTCTTTATCTGTTTTGCTTTGAAATCTACCTTGTCTGATATTAGTATAGCGACACCTGCTTTCTTTTGTTCATTATTAGCTTGGAGTATTGTTCTCCATCCCTTCACTCTGAGTCTGTGTTTGTCTTTGGGGCTGAGGTGTGTTTCCTGGAGGCAGCATATTGTTGGATCTTGTTCTTTGATCCATCCTGCCACTCTGTGTCTTTTGATTGGGGAGTTCAATCCATTTATATTTAGAGTGATTATCGAGACGTGGGGGCCTACCACTCCCATTTTGTGTCTTGTTTTCCGGTTTTCTTCAGTTTCCTTTGTTTCTCGTCCCATGGTTTAATCTGTTCTGATGTAGAGCTGCTACTCTCTGTTGTTGTCCTTCTGCTTATCTCCTCTGCTCTTGGTTTTGTAGCCCCTTTCCTTTTTTGGATTTTTCAGGAATGAGGGTTTTTCTGAGCATTTCCTGAAGAGGAGGTTTTGTGGCAATGAACTCCCTTAATTTTTGTTTATCTGGGAAAGTTTTTATTTCTCCATCGTATTTGAAGGATATTTTCGCTGGGTAGAGAATTCTCGGCTGTAGATTTTTGTCCTTCAGATTTTTGAATATATCATTCCACTCTCTTCTAGCCTGTAAAGTTTCTGCTGAGAAATCTGCTGATAGCCTGATGGGGGTTCCTTTGTAGGTTAGTTTCTTTTGCCTGGCTGTCCTTAATATTTTCTCCTTGTCGTTGACTTTTGCTAGCTTCACTACTATATGCCGTGGAGTTGGTCTTCTTGCATTGATAAAGTTTGGAGATCTATTGGCTTCTGTCACCTGAAGATCCATCTCCCTCACCAGATTTGGGAAGTTCTCAGCCATTATTTCTTTGAATAGGTTTTCTGCCCCTTTCTCCTTCTCTTCTCCCTCTGGTATACCTATAATCCTTACGTTGCATCTCCTAATTGTGTCTGATAATTCTCGGAGAGTTTCTTCATTTCTTTTAAGTCTTGCTTCTCTCTCCTCCTCCGCCTGCAACAATTCTATATTGCCATCTTCCAAATTGCTAATTCTTTCCTCCATATTATCGGCCCTACTGTTCAGAGCATCTAGATTTTTCTTAATCTCCTCTATTGTGTTCTTCATTTCCAATATTTCTGTTTGGTTCTTCTTTATTGTATCAAACTCTTTTGTGACATAGCTCCTGAACTCGTTGAGTTGTCGGTCAGAATTCTCTCTTAACTCATTGAGAATCTTAATGATGGCTGTTTTGAAGTCATCATCATTTAGGTTATATATCTCATTTTCTTTGGGATTGTTTTCTGTGTATTTGTTACTTTCTTTCTGTTCTGGAGATTTAATGTATTTTTTCATATTGCTTGATGTTGTTGATTTGTGCCTCCGCATGGAGATAGAGTTTAGTTGCTCCTTTCACTTGTTTCAGCTGCTGTGGTGGGGGGAGCAGCTGTTTATACTTCACCAACCAGGAACCCTGTCCGTAGTTGCTAACTGGGCCTGGGCCCCTCTTCGTAGCCACAGTGGCCCTTTGGATTCCCTCCTCTGCCGTGGGGGCCGTCACAGGGGGGCTTCAGGCTGCAGGTGCCTACTGTTGCAGCCCACCTAGATGTGCTCTCTCCTTGGGGTCTGCAATGGTGTTATGGGCTTTTCCAGCGGCCAGGGGTGGGATCACTTATATTTGTCGCTCCGTTGCTGTCGGCACCCACCAAATCTCACTTGTCCTCTATGGGTCGCAGGAGAGCTATTGGCATCTTCTACAGTCTGTGGTTAGCGCACCTAGCTATGCTGCTTTTGCCCTGGGGTCTTCCAGCCTTGTGGCTGGCGGCTGGGTGCCTTCTACTGGTGCTGTGCAGAGGCTTTCCCTAAGGCTGCTGTGAGCCTGTAGGGTTTCCCCCTAGGCTACTAAGCTGGGTCTCTGGAACTCTCTCCAGCCCCAGTCCTCTCCGAGATCTCCGGCAATCCCTAGCCTCACGGGGCGGGCAACGGCAGCTAGGGGGTCGCCCCGCCCTCTGGGATTCTCTCCGGGCCTCTCCCGGAGCCGTGAATGCTTAGCGTGGCCCCTCTGCTAACGGCAGACAGAGAGTTTTGTCTGCTGCCCGGGCGGAGCTCCGGCGCTTCCCCTCCGGGTCGCAGAACCGGCCTTTGAAAGTTCCCCCCGCCCCGGTCCTCTCCGAGATCTCCGGCAATCCCTAGCCCCACGGGGCGGGCAACGGCAGCTGGGGGTCGCCCCGCCCTCTGGGATTCTCTCTGGGCCTCTCCCGGAGCCGTGAATGTTCAGCGTGGCCCCTCTGCTAACGGCAGACAGAGAGTTTTGTCTGCTGCCCGGGCGGAGCTCCGGCGCTTCCCCTCCGGGTCGCAGAACTGGCCTTTGAAAGTTCCCCCAGCCCCGGTCCTCTCCGAGATCTCCGGCAATCCCTAGTCCCACGGGGCGGGCAACGGCAGCTGGGAGACCTCCGTGCCCTCCGTGGCTCTCTCTGGGACCCTCCGGGCGCCCCGAGCACCAGGCTGGGTCTCCCCGCCAATGGCGGGGAGAGACTCTCCCCGCAGGCTCAGGTGTGCAACTCCAAAGTTTCCCTCTGCGTTTAGGAGTAATTGCGGGGGGTTTAGGTAGGGTTCTGGTCACCTGTTTCCACCGTCGCTCCTCTGTTGTGTTCTCGCTCCTGCCCTAGATGTGTGTGGATCCTCTGGGGGCGTCCGTTGGAAGAAAGCCGCTTGTGGGTACTAGGCTGCCCGTCGGGGTCGGAGAGTTTTCACCTATTTCCACATCCTCCCGGAGGAAAGTCCATCCGCCTTCCGATGTATAGTCACGTGGGTGTCTCAGACGTCCTGAGATGCTGTCTGGATATCCTTTGTCAAGCGATAAGTGTCCAAATAATTGTAGACTCGAAGGGCGAGAGATAAAGAGGACTACTCACGGCGCCATCTTGGATCTTCCCAGAAGCTCCATTCTAAAGGGTGGACCTAAGCTAGATGGTTTGTCTGCATTGTGGCATCAAATCTTTCATTAAAAGCACTCTGCAACATCTCCAGGTCAAAATTACATATACATTTATTTTAGAATCTCAAAACAACTCTTTATTCCTAGGCATTTTGAACTCAAGAAATATATGTGATTATTAAGAATGGATTGTCTTTTTTTGACTTTAGGCATGTTATTGCAGAGGTAAAAAAAAAACAAACAAAAAGTGCCAAATGTATGTTGCCAAAACTGTGTAAGGTTAAGAAAAAATGGTTGACACTCAAAGAATAAGAATGTACTATAACATTTCGAAATGTGTTGTCAAAATATCTTTTAAATTTGACAACAAAACTTAAAAAGAAAAAATTCGGCTCCAAGGGAGAGTGTCAAAGAACTTGGAGTGAATCTGTGTCATTTGTAAGTGTTTCTCGGAGGAGATGCCAACGCGCGAGAGGTGTGGAGAAGGTGGATTTCTCTTCACTGTCTTCCCTCTTGACAGCAGGGCCAGACTCGGGAAAACTCAGGAAAATAGCCTGAAGTTCCTACTCACTTCTTTGTGACTTCAACCAAAGTACACTTCTGGAACTTCTTAAGGCATTCACCATTTGTTTATTTAGTCCAGAAAAGTGTGTTAAGTGTTCACTTTGTGTCAGGTGCTGTGCTGCTTTCTGGATATACAGGTGAATTGAGTAGATATAGTTCCTGCCCACAAAAGGACTTCCTGTCTAAGCCATTAATTTGCTTGTGTACGCCAGAAGTTTTATTTTTTTAAACCTATTCTTTGTAGATTGGAGTCTTTTTACTGTTTTCCCTCTCTATTAAAGGTCTAGAACCTGTCATTTGTCTTCTGCTTAAAGAACAGAAGTGTTCTCTGTCTTGTTTGTGCCCTTTCAGAGAGGGACCCGATGAGCATGGCCTAGACAATAGCGGTAAGACAGAGCCAGCTGGGAAGGCCCAGAATGTGGACTATTCCTTCCCCCTGGCATCAGACAGACACTGGAGGGCAGATGCATGTTGGGGTGCTGAGATGCTCATCCAGTGGGTAAAATATAGCACTGAATAATAACAGCAAACACTTGCGTAGCTCTAAATATGCTCTAGGTGTAAACGACGACATGCTCGTATTAACTTCTTTACACCACACCCCCGTGAAGTAGATGGGAGAGTTTGCCTTCCTGTCTTAATTCAGCAATCAAATAGATTCAAATAACATGGGATGCTCTCTTATTAACCCCATGTTAGAGATGAGGAAGCTGAAGATGCAGAGATTAGTGACTTGCCCAAGGTCACATGGCTGGAGGATTCAAGGTTCAAATCCAGAGAGTCTGGCTCTAGAATCTGTGCTCTTAACCACTGCGCTACACAGGCTCTCCTTCTCCCTTCTCCAAATAACACATATATCATAAGACTTCAAATACCAATATAGATCTGAACATTTTTACTAGAAAACTTCTAGATCCAGGATAATTCTCTTTTGGTTGAGGGAGGGCCTGAGCATAGCTTGAGCTGTAGTGAGAACAGGGATGGGACCCAGGCAGGGCTGACACTCACAAAGGCCCCTCTACCAATATATTGGAGATTATTGTATTGTATATTATATACGGTATATTTCTATCAATACACTTAGCCATACTATATTAAAAGTATTTGCTCATGTGTCCTTATCTCCTACCAGAGAGAACCCTAACCTATGTAGCCTTGTGATACACATAAAAACCCATACTTCTCTCTCTTCATGGTCCCCTCTCATCTGATTTGGATGTGTTTCCTTGGGAATGGTCCCTTCTTCCCTCTAGAAGCTTAACTGAAATCCTCATTTGTGAAAGTAAAGCTTCTTAAAATCCCAAAGACAAGCAGGTGTGTTGATTTTTCCCATCTATTTTCACGTTGACATGGTACCTCTGTACTGTAGGGAGATGAAGAATCTTGAGAACAGTCTCGTAGCATGGTAGAGACTGCAAGTTAGCCAAATCAATATACGTTATCCCCTTGTTACTCAGTAATAAAGCTTCCAATTTACAGCTGGGCACGTGGTTGTTAAAAATCAAGAGTAGGGGCCGGCCTGGTGGCACAGCAGTTAAGTGCACACGTTCTGCTTTGGAAGCCCAGGGTTCGCCAGTTCACATCCCGGGTGGGGACATGGCACTGCTTGGCAAGCCACGCTGTGGTAGGCATCCCACATATAAAGTGGAGGAAGATGGGCACGGATGTTAGCTCAGGGCCAGTCTTCCTCAGCAAAAAGAGGAGGACAGGTGGCAGATGTTAGCTCAGGGCTATCTTCCTCAAAAAAAAAAAAAAATCAAGAGTAAATTCCCCAGCCTCTCTTGCAATTAGGTATGGCCATATGACTAGGTTCTAGTCAATGAGGTATAAGTGGAAGTGTTATGTACAATCTCAGGAAGTTTCTTTAAAGAGATGGAGTATGTCCTTCCTCACACTTCCATCCTGTTGAATGGAATGCAAAAAGATTGTTGGAGCTTGTGTAGCCATCTTGGATCCATGTCCAAGCAATAGCATGGGAAGAAACTGGTGATTATGGAGCCACAATTTAGCCCTGGAGAGTTTACCTCCAGGCTTCATGAGAGAAAGAAATACAATTTTAAAATGTTTAAGTCACTGTTATTTTAAATTTATATTTTTCATAGCTAAACATAATCCTAATACAGATCCAAATTAAATCTACTCTCTGCCTCTATCCTGGTAACGGTACTTGCCCACTTATCTGCCTTTGTGTCCCTCCTCCATGACAACCACCATTAAGCCTTCTTATTGAACTTTCAATAGACTTCCCACCACAGGCCATTTATCCTGCCTCCAAGACCTCAGGATGGTCATGCCCTGGAATTGACTGATGCCTTAGGAAATACAAGGGGATTTTGAATAGGATAGTAAGGTTCTCTAATTATTAAGGAAGATTTGTTATTGTCCCGTGACCATTGTATAGTCTATTTAGAGAAGGCAGGGGTGAGAAGGTAGGGGTGTGTGACTCCTTTGCCTTTAAGGTTATATTTTTGTTGTGATAATAGGTTGTGTGAACTGGTATCCTGAGGGTAAAATGTTGGCCATGCCTTATCCTTCAGTCTTATTGAGTGTTCTGGTTTATGAGTCCTTGCTGTCCAGCTTGTTGGCCTGGTTTCTGACTCCCCAGTGTTGCTGAGTTTTTGGATCTCAGATTTCTAATTCTTCATTTATCTGGTTTCTTCTATAGCAGAGGTCCTCAACCTAGGATCCATGTACCATTGAGGTACAGGAAGCCTGTGAAACCTTCTTACGTTGTGTACAGACTTTTGTGGAGGTGTGCGTGCATGCATTTCTTTGTCTTTCAGGTGGAGAGACTACATTTTATTAAATTCTCTGACTATGAAAGGCTAAAGGTTTTCCTTATGTTAAACCTTGATTGAGTCTCAATACTTAGCTGCAACTATGGACCATGTTATTTGGCATCATATAGCCTGCTTTTATACAATTGCTTTTCTAAAATTTCTTTTTTTTTGTGAAATATAATTGACATATGACATTATGTTAGTTTCAGGTGTACAATAAAACGATTCAATATTTGTATATACAGTCATGTGCTGCATAACGACATTTTGGTCAAGGACAGAAAGCATATACGATGATGTTCCCATAGGATTAGTACCATATTGCCTAAGTGTGTAGTAGGCTATACCATCTAGGTTTGTGTAAGTACACTCTATGACGTTTGCACAATGATGAAATCACCTAATGACACATTTCTCAGAAAGTATTTCCGTCTCAAGCAATGCATGACTGTATTGTGAAATGATCGCATTTCTTAACATCCATCACCACACAGAGTTACAATTAAGTCTACTTAACATCCATCATTAGACAGTTACGGTTTTTTTTTCTCGCAGTGAGAACTTTTAAGATCGACTCTCTTAGCAACTTTCAAATACAATACAGTATTATTAACTATGGTCACCATGTTGTACATTACATCCCCAGGACTTATTTTATAACTGGAAGCTTGTACTTTTGACCAAGTTCACCTATAACGCCCACCCCACACTCCCACTTCTGGTAACCACCAATGTGTTCTCTACATCCATGAGTTTTGTTTTTTGGTTTGTTCTTTTTTTTTTTTTTAGGAAGATTAGTGCTGAGCTAACATCTGCTGCCAATCCTCCTCTTTTTGCTGAGGAAGACTGGCCCTGAGCTAACATCCGTGCCCGTCTTCCTCTGCTTTATGTGGGATGCCTGCCACAGCATGGCTTGCCAAGTGGTGCCATGTCTGCACCCGGGATCTGAACTGGCAAACCCTGGCTGCCAAGAAGCAGAACGTGTGAACTTAACCACTGTGTCACTGGGCCAGCCCCTGTTTTTTCCTTTTTAGATTCCACATATAAGTGGGATCGTATTTGTCTTTCTCTGTCTGACTTATTTCACTTAGCATAATACTCTCCATATCCATCCATGTTGTCGTGAAGGGCAAGATTTCCTTCTTTTTTACATCTGAATAATATTCAATTTTATATATTCCATAAATTTTTAATCTAGTCATCCATTGATGGACACTTAGGTTGCTATTGTAAATTGCAATACTTGGACACTTGGCTATTGTAAATAATGGTGCAATGAACGTGGGGGTGCATATATCTTTTTGAGTTAGTGTTTTCATTTCTGTTGGATAAATAACCTGAAGTGAAGCTGCTGGATTATATGGCATTTCTACTTTTAATTTTGGGGGGAAGCGTCATACTGTTTTCCATAGTGGCTATACCAATTTACATTCCCACCAACAGTGCACACAAAGGTACTTTTTTCTCCACGTCATTGCCAACACTTGTTATCTCATGTCTTTTTGATAATAGTCATTCTAACAAGTCTGAGGTGATATCTCTTTGTGGTTTTGATTTGCATTTCACTGATGATTAATGATGTTCAGCATCTTTTCATGGACCTGTTGACATCTGTATGTCTTCTTTGGGAAGATGTCTATTCAGATTTGCCTATTTTTTAATCAGATTTTTTTATTGAGTTGTATGAGTTCTTTACATATTTTGGATATTAATCCCTTATCAGATATATGATTTACAAATATTTTTTCCCAATCAGTAGGTTGCCTCTTCCTTCTATTGGTGGTTTCATTTGCTGTGCAGAAGCTTTTTAGCTTGGTGTAGTATCATTTGTTTACTTTGATTGCCTTTGCTTTTGGTGTCAAATTCAGAAAGTCGCTGCCAAGACCAACGTCAAGGAGATTTTGGCCTATGTTTTCTTGGAATTTAATAGTTTCAGGTCTTTCATTCATCTTTAGTCCATTTTGAGTTAATTTTTGTGAGTGGTGTAAGATAGGGTTTGAGGGGCCTGCCCCCCAGGGCAGAGTGGTTAAGTTCGAGCTCTCTGCTTTGGTGGCCCAGGGTTTCGAGGGTTAGGATCCTGGGCGTGGACATAGCACCACTCCTCGAGCCATGCTGAGACGGCATCCCACATAGCACAACTAGAAGGACCCACAACTAAAAATATACAACTATGTACAAGGGGGCTTGGGAGGAAAAGGAAAAATAAAATCTTTAAAAAGAAAAAAAAATAGGGGTCGAGTTTCGTTCTTTTTTGTGCGGCTATCTAGTTTTCCCAAGACCATTTATTGATGAGACGGTACTTTCCCCATTGTGTATTCTTGGTTTCTTTGTCGTAAGTTAATTGACTGTATTGCGTGGATTTATTACTGGGCTTTCTATTTTGTTCCATTGATCAATGAGTTTGTTTTATGCTAATATCATACTGTTTTGATTACTATAGCTTAGTAATATAGTTTGAAATCAGGAAGTATGATGCCTCCAGCTTCATTCTTCTTTCTCAAGATTGCTTTGGCCTGGTGACTTCTATAACTATTAAGTTTCTCTTATTTTTACTGCAAGAAACTCAATCAAAATTTGTGGCCCATCTCTAGCTTACCTATGATTTTAGCTTATTTTTCCCAACCCAATTTTATAATCTGCTCCTTTTTAACCCTTGTGTGCATGTTAAGTGAGCTGCCTTAAATTCTTTTTAGAAGTTATATATGATAAAAATATATAATTATAGCTTATTTGGAGGATTCATCATTAATCTTCTGTGTCAGACAGGCTCTAACGTTGTGTGAAGGCTTGCATTAACCATGTACGTCCAACATTAAGTATAACTTCCCCATTCATCTTCAGAAATGTTTAAAGCAATTCCAATCCAAGATGATACCAATCTGTAAGTACTGGGGTCTACCTAATGGATGGAGGATTCTGAAATTTAGGATTGAAGGAAATAGGAAAGGATCAGAGAAAGAGCCTAGGAAGATAACATCAATTTTGAAGGAGGAAGTGATATCTCTTCTGAAACAAAAGATGAGAAGGGATGGAGGCAAAGACAGAGATATTCTAATGTGGATAGAAGGAGAGACGAAGGAATATACAAGTGATAGTTCAAAATTTTAAGGAAAGAAAGAAGTAAGGGGAAGATTTAAAGTAATCTGCGTGAAAAGGGAGGAACACCGGTTAGTTCTGATATGACCAGCCCCATTGGGGAGACAGAAGTCAATAGAAGAGTAACAACAAAAAAAAGAGCGAAAAAGGTCATTTCAACAGTTCATCAAATTTCTACGAGTGTTACCATTTTAAGATACTGTGTAGGCTCAGGGTCAGAGAAGATACAATCCCTTTCCTTGTGGTTGTCACACTTAATGGGAAGGCCGCCACCGGAGCCCAGTTGAAAACCGACAAAAGTGAAATACTAGCATAATCACATGACAATCTTCAACAATGCTTCTTGGACTTAGGAGGAGAGGGAGTTGAGTTGGGGTTGTGAAGGTTCAGGTTTACCAATGACCTTGTGGAGGTATTCAAGGCAGTACCAGTCCTGGTGAACCCGATGCCCTGCCTAGGAAAGGAGATATGTAGAGTAAGAGAAAGTACTGCTCCTGTGTAGAGGGAGTGGAACAGGTGTCCAGAAAGGTGGTGCCACCTATAAGGGGCCATCAATTTAGAGATCTTTTAAGTGATAAGAGACCCCGAGGTTAAGCCCTGAGGGTGAGTCACTGAGACAGTGTAGAGGGACGTGGATGAGCAAGAAGTGTTGTGAAGATGTAATAAGGGCTTACATATGTCATAATGTGATGTAAACAAATAGGAAGTACTATACAGGGATTGTGGGGAGTTGGCTCCCCACAAATCTGAGAGAGACCAGAGCATGTAAGGTCCTGCTCACCCATGAGACTATCTACAGGAATTCTGATTCTAAAGTTGTCTCCATTTATATTGGCCTATCTTTTTGAGACACTAAGTTGTTTCTGAGCTGCCTTGCCATGAAGATTCATTACATTTTCTTAGCTCTTCTTTTCTTTGGCCTGTTATCTGTCTCAGGTAAGACTTTAGCAAAAATAAGGGAAGAGTTGACACAGATGAGAAGGCTATAGGAAATGACACAACAGCCATCTGTTGGCAATGGTAGTACTTTGTGGTGGTCAAAGAATGTTTTGAATGACTGAATCATTATTTCTTTACAAATGACTCCTTGAGAATAGAATAGAATTTGGAGAATTCCAGAATTATCTTTCTATTTTATACCAAATTTCTCACCTCAGCTATAAGGTAGAATCTCAGCTTATTTCCAAGGAGAATATAGGGATTATCTCCTCTACCCCCTCATTTTACAAAAAATGATTTTGAGACCTTGAATCCAGGTCCTCTGACTCCCAGTACACCATGCAAATTTTATTTCCACTCTCACGGTTCTCTGCCTATTATAAGGAAAGTACAAATAGTATTCATTTCATAGAGTTTCATTGTGAGCCTGAAATGTGTTAATCCATGTAAAGGGCCTTTAAGAAATACTTGACAAATAGTAAGTGCCCAAGAAATGTTAACTATTGTTATTATCATTATTACATTTTTTACCTCTTCTTTAATTTAGTCCTTTCAGTAATTTTTCCGTTTGGTCAAAGAATATCCTCTCAGGATGAGCCCAGAAAAAACTGAAGCTACTGGAGTTTATCTTTAGAACCTCAGGTACCCAGGAAGTGATAAGGGCCTGATAGGGCTAAGAATGGAAAGGATGAAGAAGAGGGACAATAGCAGGAAGATGAAAACGTTGAGGGCATGAGGGTGAGAAGAGGGAAGAAGCGTCAATGATGGGACATGGGGTTGGGTTGAGTGATTTGGAAAGTTTTGGTGCCATTAATAGAAATTTGAATTCAGGGAAAAGGAGCTGGTTTGGGGATGAAGCCAGTTAAAATGATTCCAGAAATGGTTACTTTGAAGTGACAATGAGTCATCCAAGTGGAAATAATCTAGTTGCTAGACAAGTGGAGATATGAAACTAGGAGAAAGCTTGTGGCTGAAGCTAAACATTGTGGGACCTTCCAAAAAAGTATGACAGTTGAAATTATGTGGCTAGATACTACTTCAAGGTACTTCTCCCTCTCTCCTTCTCTCCGGCATATTATGTTCTGGGCACAGTGGTGATAGGCGCTGTGTGTTAGTGGAGGACAGAGGCAGTATAGAAAACTACCACACTCTCTTCCTTTCTTCTCCTCCTTTCTCTTCTCCCCTCCACTTTGCTCTCTCTCTTTCTCTATTTTTTGTTCCTGAATATACAAGGAAGCTTACAAATTGTATCCAATGAGTTTTTTTAAAAGCTAAGTAGGGAGATTCAGGCAGAGGAAAATCAGCTTAGAAAAAGTAATTTGGAACAGTGATGATATTATGTTCCAAAATGATTCCCGGGTGAGGTTGCTGAAAGTGGAGGGTAGAGAAAGTCCTTGATGTGGATTTCAATTAGGAGTAGTGTAGTCTAGGCTCCCTCCCGAGAAACTGCACCTAAGCTTTATGTACCTGTTGCCCCCACCTGAACGGAGTGGCAGGACATCCAGCATGGCATGGTCTTCTACAAAGTTCAAGGCCTTTTTTGTAGGATGGTCCAATAACTCTGGACTTATCTGGTTGACAGGGAGGTAAATTGGTCTTCCACAAAACGTCAGGAACACCTGCAGTCCTTGTCAGTTCCTTTAAAAATCTATTTTTAAATCTGATTAAAAACTGTTTTGTTCCCATGGGCCATTATCACCTTTAATTCCAGAAGTCTTTATATTTGCAGTCTCTACTAGAACTTCGTAAATGTATCTGCAAATAAATGTAGTCCCCTGTTTTTGTTTATTTGTTAACTTATCTATCTGCTTATTTTTAGGAACTGAAGATACTCATGAGGTCGTTAGCTTCCTGGACTGTAAAAATCAAACATTGTGCAATTCCTCAAATGAGGATAGAAGCTGTTCTCGTGCTAACCGAGAGCTTGGAATGTGTGTCTTGCGTTTTAGACATGAGAAGCTAACCTTAAAGAAGTAGAAAATCAGGAAGACAGGATGCTCAACTCCCTTGTCTTATGAAAAAATAAAGTTTGTTTTCTTTTCTCTCTCTTCTTTTCTATAGTGACACACTTATTTATTTATTGATAGTTCAGACAAAAGTTTATCAAGGAATTACAATGAGAGCCAACATCTGTTCTTGAGTTCCAACAGATCCGAGAATACAGGTTAATAAAACCAAAGAACACCTGTTCTGTCTGGGTTGGGGTGGAAAGCTTGGGGGAGTGTGAAGTGCCAGAGAAAAGGATCTGAAGGGGCATCTATAGCGTGTCTGTGAGATATGGAAAGGGCACATGGCAATAGAAGTTATTAAGTTTTACTCTAGGTTAGGAAGAGTTGTGGGAGATTAGAATTTGCCAACCTAAAATGTGTCTCTTTGGTTTGATTGTTTTTAAGAACAAAATGCTGTGGGCCAGCCCCATGGCCGAGTGGCTAGGTTCACATGCTCTGCCTTGGGGGCCTGGGCTTTTGTGGGTTCAGATCCTGGGTATTGATGTGATGCTGCTTGTTGGGCCATGATGAGGTGGTGTCCCGCATGGCACAGCCAGAGGGACTTACGACTAAAATGTGCAACTGTGTACTGGGGGGCTTTTGGGAGAAGAAGAAGAAAAAAACAAAATACTCAGAAAGAAACTTTGACCTTCCCCCTAACTGCCTAAAAGAATTTAAGATAGAAGCCCTGTCCCAGAAAGGAGCTATCATCATAAATAACTCTGGGTGTGGTAGACAGGAAGGCACTTAGCAAGGCCCATTTTTTTCTTTTTTCTTTTTGTTTAGTTTTAAGCACCTCCCCCCCCCCCTTTTTTGTGGTGAGAAAGATTGGCCCTGAGCTAACATCTGTTGCCAATCTTCCTCTTTTTGTTTGAAGAAGAGTGGCCCTGAGCTAACATTTGTGCCCATCTTCCTCTGTTTTGTTTGTGGGACACTGCCACAGCATGGCTTGATGAGTGGTGTAGATCTGCTCCCCAGATCTGAATCCAGGCAGCTGAAGTGGAGCATGCCAAACTTAACCACTACGCCACCAGGCCTACCCCTTAAGGCCCATTTTTTTAAAGTTCTGTCTCATTGTCTATAGATGGTCCAGCAAACATTTGTTACCAAACATTTGCTTTTCCATCACCCTGTGTCTTGTCTTCCTCCCCTTTAAAGTCCCAAACCACTACCCCCAACATCTTTCTTTGTCTTTAGCTGAAGATGATATTTAGGGTGGTGGCTTCAGCCATTTTGGTGAGTTACTCAGTTTTTCTGGGTTTCATCAATGTATACATGTTATTAAATTTGTTTGATTTTCTCTTGTTATTCTGTCTCATGTCAATTTAATTCTTAGCCTGAAACCAGGTACTTGAGGGTTACTGTAAATATTCAATAAGAACATGATTATTCTTGACCTTGTTCCCAACACAGACACAGATGAAAAGAAGTTAATCTTGTTAATTTGGTATTTTCTTGTTTAACCAGAAGGGTGACTCACAGGTCATAAGGATTTATGAGCTTGTTTTGCAGTAGAAAAAGAACGCCTTCAAGAAAGTTATGATCCCCAGATAACCAGCCCCAGCTGCTGAGAAGATGCTGAGAAGTCTGATTGCCCAACGACTTATCTGGAGTGAAAGAAACATGGATTTCCCCTTCGCTTCTCTGAAACTCCTCCTTCCAAGCCTCTTAGCTCTATAAAACCCCCTGCTTTCTTTTTTTGTTAAGGTGGATTTGAGAGAACCTATCCTTCCACCTTCTTATTCTGACCAATTGAACAAATCTTTCTCTGTCTCCAAGCACGGATGTCTCAGTCATTGGCTTATTGCTCATCAGGCACGCAAATTTGAGATTAAGCGGTTCGGTATTAAGACCAGCCACGAGAACCTAGAGGGTATGGGAATAGTTCTTCCTCTAGAGAGTCTTTCCTCTGTGTTTTGCAGATTTTGGTAAAGTCTTCATATGCTTTTAAAGATTACTTTTGGCTCAAAATCTTGGATTGTAAGATGTTAGTGTTTGTGTCATGATTCCTTTTCCTGCCTTTAGAAGTCAAATATCCACGTATTACCCAGACCGGGTAAAGTAGGAAAGTGGTTCCTTGAGCTTGGGACTGTTTCCCGTTGCCCCCCGTGCCTGTGATGCCCAAACTGTCTGCAGTGACTATAATCCCCTACTCAGCATGCAAACAAGGCCGTGCTCCCCAAGTACCCTATTCATCAAGGTTCACTGATTCCACCACACCAACTTCCCTCTGGAACTGCTCTGTTAGATTTTTAGGAAAAAACAACCTGATTGAACAATTTTAATTTGTATGGAAAGACTGACTACTTATGCAGAAATATCTGCATTTTGAATAGGAAGCTTAAAGCTAGTAGTGAATTTCAGACCATAGAACTAAAGTGAAGAATTTCAGGCAAATATGGGTCTATCAGCCAGAGTTTTGGCTGCAAATAGATGAGACATTCAAAGAGGTTCCCAAAGGTTTGGGCAGGGCTACTGTCCAGGAATGGGGTAGCAGGCAGGGAAAGAAATGGAGGGATGGAAACTTTAACTAACAGGTTAACTAATAGGCCTCCCCTGGAGGCCCACAGGGAGGGAGAAAGAGGGAGTTCCCCAAACACTAGCAAAGGAAATACAAAGGAATAGCCAGGGAAAACAGCAAGGGAACAATGGTTTGACTTTATTAATAGAAGGAGAGACAGCAGTAAGGCTTATAAATGGAGATATTGGTATGGGATGTGCTTAGAGGCAAAAGTTTTTGCTTGCCTGCTTGTTTAAAAATTCAGTGTGGCAGCTGCAGGCCCTGCGTGCGTCAGAAGCTATGTGGCCTCCCAGAGGCGAGCTGCCCCTTCTCCTGTGTCCTGCCCTGACCCAGGTGAGCTGGGTCCCTTTGTGATGCTGATGACAGTGCCCAAGAGGGGAAAATGAGGAGGGCTCCCTCCCACCCCCACCCTCAGTCTTCCCAACCTGCCACCAGCCCTCCAGCCCAGCCCAAGGGGATCAGATGTCCCTGTCTAGTAGGTTCTCGAGCTTGGATTAGGGGCAGTGGATGTGGCAGTCGTGTGTCCCATGTTGTCGCCCTCCTGCCAAGCAGCCAGCTGCAGGACGTGGCTTTGGAGGTGCTACGCCAGTCCCTCCTGGGCTGCAGTGGGAAGACCTGGCCCCCAGATGGTGTGAGAGACGCAGGCTGGGCCAGGCTGGCTATTCCAGTTCCCACAAAGCCCGCTCTGTCTTGTGGATCAGGGAAATTATAGCTCTAGTCCCTGCTCCCAATGTTCTGTGTGCTTTAGAAAATGTGTATTAAAAACATGTAAAATGTACTGTTTATGCTTCTCACTGATACACATTCATCATTTCCTGTTTCTGTCCACCGCCCCTTCCCCCAAGCCAATGCCCAGGGATGGTTGCACTAATTTTCCAATTGGCCTCCCAGCCTTGGGCTTGCTCTCAAATTCATTCTTCACAGACCCGCCAGAGAGACTGTGTGCATGTGTATCTGTGTGTGTGTGTGTGTATGACAGAAAGAGAGAGAGAGAGGATTCCATGGCTTATCTCTTTCTTTGGAGGGAAAGAGCTGAATTTCATATGCACAGAATCACGTGTTTACTGGTGTGGATACTCGGAGAGGACTTGAGTGTGTATATGGTGTGTGTCACTTAGAGTCTCTGGGAAATGAGTGCCGGAGATTCCATGAGCTGCGCTTTTGCTTTGGGAAGCCAAGGCACACCAAGATCACAGTTCCCGAGTCAGTGGGGATGAGAAATTAGAAAGGATAGACCACTATTCCAACCATGGCTATGTTGTAAGCTGGAGAGAGTTGCAAGAGGTACACCCTTCATGCCCCCTCCCCTAAACTAGCAAACAAAAAACAGTAACATCAACAAGCAACGGCAAAAACAACCAGGCAAGTGATGATAATTAACACATAGTACTTGCTCAGTTATCCGTGGGAGGTAGGTAGTATTTATCACTTGAGTACATATGAGGAAACTGAGCCACCTGAGAGGTTAAAGAGCCTTCCTGGGAGCATGCGGGTTGTAAAGGGTGATGCTGTTGTAGGGAAGAGCTATTCTCCTACCCTCAGGTTCTTCTGGCTGGCCTAGGGATTAAGCTGACATGAGACAGAATAACAGGAGAAAATCAAAGTTTAATAACATGTATACATGCGAGAAACCCAGGGAAACTGAGTAACTCACCAAAATGGTAGAAACCACTGCCTTAAATACCATGTTAAGCTAAGGACAAAGGAGGATGTTAGAGGCAGTGGTTTTGAACTTCAAATGCAAGGAAGGCAATTCACATGGAGAGGGAAAAGCAAACGTCTGGTAAAATCTATAGACAACGGGACCTGAGAGAGAAAACTTTGGTAAAAATGGGCTTAGCAAGGTTTCTTCCAGTCTACCATACCCAGAGTTATCTATGGTGATGGCTCTTTCCTGGGACAGCCCGTCTATCTTAAATTATTTTAGGCAGTTAAGAGGAAGGTCAAAGTTTCTTTTTGAGTTTTTTTGTTCTTAAAAATAGTCAAGCCAAAGAGACGCATTTAGGGGTGGCAAATTCTGATCCTCCCCACTGGGATTCAAATCCAAGCAGTGCGAGCCTTTACCTACTGTCCAAAGAAAGCAACTGAAAGCAAGTGTACAACTTGAAGGATCAACTTAAAGCAACATATCATGACAACTGCTGGAACAAGTTCATAGCAGGCAAAGCCAACTAGCTTGACTGAGCAAAAGTTGGGGGTTCTTTAATTTCTACACAAGGAGACATGTTGCCCTTTTAAGTAGAGTGAGAGGGAGCTGTAGATAGCAACAGGATTGCAGGTAATACGCAGGACAGGAACGAATTTTAAAACATAGTCCATGAAATAAATGTCCTTTCAGTCTGTAATAACTCAAATGAACTCAGGTAAAAATATAAATACATTACAAGAGACTGCAATCTCTTTTAAGAAAAATAATTATGTGTATTAATATCAGAAGAATATCAATTGGGATGAACCCAGATCTTGTCCCATTAAGATTAGACAATGAAGCCAAAAGACTTTGAACTTTGAACTCAACCATGATATATTCAGAAGTGTGATGCATTGTTCTTGGGATAACTGGAAAATGGAGTACATTTCAGTAAATTTTTATGTGAATTTATACTATTGATTGACAAAGAAATGTGTTAGGCATTACTTACCCATTTTCCAAGCAATGTTAAAAACATTAATAGAATGATTTTGAAGTTCCCAGCCACATGGGGAAGCACCATTATTGAGAGTCTGTCTCCTTGAGCAGCATCCTGGTAGTGACCGCTGGAGGAAAGACTTCTGAAGGTGGCTCTGCCTGAACTGACCAGCTGAGCAGTCTTGGGACCTCCTCCTCATGGCCAAGGAAGCAGATATTGGAACCTTTCCTTGTTAGAAACAGACTATGAAAACAAATGATCATATTTTAAATTCAATTTAAGTCGATAAGTTTGTTGGGCATTTGCTGTTTGCTACCTAGTCCCAGTTTAAATACGATTCTGCATTTGCGAGCCTCTTGATCTTATTTATGTAACAAAACCATTTACGCTTCCATAATACAAATTGTTTCTTACAGTTGCCTGAAATAATAGGATGATGCTTTTATCCACCAAGTTGACAAAGATATTTAGTGCTGGTAAGGGGGAAGAAAGTTGGTGTAATCTTTCTGGAAAGCTGTTTATCAGTCTGGATCAAGAGACTTTAAATGCTCTTTAATCTAATAATTCCACTTGCAGTTCTATACAAGAAATAATTAGAAATATGGAGAGAGATTGGGAGAGAAGTGTATTTATTGCAGTCTTTTTTTTCAGTTGCTATCCTCTTGTATCTGACCATAGATGTTGGAGTTCCTCACTGTTCTCATTCTCCACTCTTTCCCAAGGCCCCTTCCTTTTGCCCATAATTTTGTTTACCTCCTCATTGTAGAAACTTGCATGTTCTCTTCTCACAGCACAGCCAACTGACTAATTGACACTTCTACTTGGATGTCTCAAAGACATTCCAAATTCAGGAGACAAAATTCAACTCATATTTTTCAACTTGGTCCTCTTCCAGGTTTCCTATGAGAACACCATGTCATTCCGGTACTAAAGAGACTTCAATAACTTCTCATTGCTCTTAAAATAAGGTTCTGCCATGGTAATTACAAGGATGAAAATCAAATTCTAGAAATTAATATAACCAAGCTGGATAATTTATTGAGCTTCTTTTTTCCTTCCAATTTTAGGTTGTTGAATATTACGCTGACCTACTGGATATTAAACCAAGTGGAAATATACCAGATATCTGACCCTGACATTCCTTTAGCTCAACTGGTCATTTTAATTTTCTTGCCAGAGTCTTATTATGGGTAGTAATAAGGTGATCCTTGAAAATAGAATTGAATTTCTGGCATGAAAAGTGCAAAGTATATATAATGATTTTCATTATTGAGTTTTGTTGGTTATTATTATCCTAAGAAGTATTCTGTTGTGGATTCAAAGTAGGGTTCTTTTGTTTGTTTATAATTCAGAAAACTCACTGAGACCGGAGCAGAAACAGATGTGTCATCATTAGGCCGTCCTTAAATAATTTATGCAGAATTATTTTGTTGGATTTGCCTTTGCAAAGAATAGAAGAAAATAAAAACCAAAACAGTAGACAGAAAACCCAAATCTATCCACTCAGCTCAAGGAATGTACAACCTAATAAGGCTGATAAACATACAAACTGTGTGGTGTCGAGAGCACCAGTTCTCCAGGGCAGTGCTGCTCAGCAGGGGCTGCACATTAGACTCACCTGTGAGCTTATAAAAGTTCGAATGCCCTGGCAGAACCTCTGGGGGTGTGATCCAGGATGAGCACTTGTTGAAGCTCCCCAGGCAATTTCAATGGGCAGTCAAGTTGGAGAATTAAGTATGAGTGTATCACCTTGTTAGTGAATTTCATTCTTTTAAACCTTGAGAAAGCCTTTTAAATAGAAGCCTGAACTTAAAACAAATGCAAATTTTAATGTGGGGATCACAAAAGCAGATTTGGAGTTCTTTTAATACTGTTCCACTGACTGAGAAGGGGAAGAATTAGGAACCAAGATGGTGTGACTTTAGGCAAGAAAGCAATGTGCAAAAAGATTCTTAATTCATTGTGATACTTCACAACTCAACTTCTTAGATTGGGGGAAGGAAACATGAGAAAACAAACTTGTTTCATGGCAGTCTCTGAAAACGTGCTCATCAGCATGCCTTGAAATCCAAGTGTGAAAAGAAGCTTCGTGGAAGCCTGTGTCTTTCCTGTGGAGGCACTGAGGGTGCTGATTTTAGAAGCATTCACTTGTGTTTTTTTTTTTTTGGCTCCTGATGATTTTCATTTATTCACATATTCAGGTTGGAATAACACTTCTGATTAACTTATTTTCTTCCTCTTGAAGATATTGAAGAGGCAGAACTAAAGCTACGCCAGGGGCTTGAACGTGTTCTTCAGGAGCTGTTTCTAAGTGTCTTCTCTGATGATACCCTTCATTTTGCCAAGCAGCACGTCTCTTAGCATCTTAGTGGTACTCACCCTCCTCAGAAAGCCACCCCACTCATTGTGAGCTCAGTAGCAGAGAGGAGGTCTCATGCTTATGAGGTACGAGTGATATCCAAAAGCTTCTTGGAACAATCCGTAACAAAGTAGAAATTAGCCCCAGGCATTTTTCGGTTAACGCTGTCCCAGCCCTCCTACCATCAAACTGGGTTTAGACCATTTTAACAAAGTCTTCTAAACCATTAATTACTAAAACTTAATAATTGGAGATTTTGAATTCCGCACTTTTATTAAATACCATAAATTATGTTGGTCTCATTTTTAGGAAAGAATAACAAACCCAACTAAATTTATTAGGCAGCACATATTTAGAGGATTTTTTCTTTTAACTGTACTGAAGCTGTAGTTTCAATCAATGAAATTCATTATGTTTTGCAAATAATTGATTCTCATAAATATTGTTCCAAGCATTTTGGTGGAAATGGTATCTGATGAAGATATTATAAAAGTGGCAAGTGCCATGCTTAAATAGAAGAGATTATTAGCTGAAATTGTGTGGATGATGTTATCCAAACCATCTAGGGCCTGACCACTGTTGGAATGAACACTCACACTTGAGGAAACCCTGCTTATTGAATTGCAGGTCAGGTTTAGAGTTGCCTGCACCCTGGCTTTCTGTTCCTAACAGTGATAATAGAGATTTTTCAGAGATCATGCTTAACTTTCATGATCCCTCAGAAGGCTAAGCTGTCATTCAGACATCCCTGCCTCTTTTTATGCCTTGGCCATAAATTTATCATGAATTTTCCTAACCATTTGCTGAATCAGGTTATATTTTTAGCTTAACCTACAAGTCATAGTGTGGGAAATTAAAATGGACAAACAATACCTTCTTCAAAGATCAGCATTTTCCCAGAATGCATATAATCACTAAACACATACTCCATGATTTAATGAGTCCTTTTCCAAAAACTTATTTTTATCGAAGTAATATTTGGATATAATGTTTAAAGTCAAATACTACTATAAGATTTTTAAGGAATAAAAAGAGTTGCCCTCAGATATATCCCCTCCCAACCCTGATTCCGGCTCTGAGCTTTTTAATTTAATCTTTTCCTCTTAGCATGTACCTCTGTGCTTAGCAATTACATGCATATATTACTACTTCTTGATGTTTCTGTTGTAAACATTACATGTAAGCTTTGTACTCTGGAACATGATGATTTCACTCTCCTACGTCATCTCTCTCAGACACAGAATATCACACACACACACACACACACACACACACACACACACTCAACTGCACATACTGCCCTTTCCCCATCCTCCTGATGTAGTTATTTCACAATTTTTGCTCGAGTCCTTATTCAATATTTACATCATTATGACACAATTATTCACAGATGACCACACATAGTGTATAACGATTACATTTCCTTTTTTGTGCAGCTTGTTATTTTTCCTGGTATTAATATATTTTGGTGTGTTTTTTTTGTTTGCTTGGTTAGCTGCGTTTTACTAAACACTTAGCATACAGCAGACACTATGCTAAACACTTTACAATATAGTAACAATTTACTTCTTGTGCTTCTCCTATGAGGTAGGTGTTATTATCATCTCCATTTTACAAACAAGGAAACTGAGGCACAGAGCGGTTGGATAACTTGCCCAGGTCATAAAGTCAGTACTTGGCTAATTTGAGATTTGAACCAAGGCTGTCTGATTCCCCGCTAACTACAGCAAAGCACAAACAGATGTCCAAAGCTTTTGATGCCAATGGCCTGAGAGGAGAGTAGTGTTATTAATGAAAATGAAAGAACTGGAGAGATGATCTTGCCTGGATTTTTCTTGGGAAATGGAGAAGAAGAAAATGGTGAATTTAATTTTGGACATGTTAGAATGACATGATGTCAGATTATATAAATATCTGTTCTATAGACAGACATGTGCTTAGGGCAGAAACCTGCATTTGAATATGGATTAGAGAATCTTTAACATAGGGAAAGTAGGTAACAGATGAGAAAGTAAGATTTCATCAACAAGTGAAAATACAGAAAGAAGAGTAGAGGAGATTGAGTTGAACTTTATGGTAAATACATGGTTAAGTTGGGGGAAAAGGAAGAGAAGCTAAAGTCAGAGAGGAACAACTGTAAAGATAGGAGGAGATTGAGAGTAGGGCTAAAAGCTGAGCATGAAATAAAGAGGGTTAAGTCTTTCAAAGAAATGGAGGAGATTGATGAGTGAGAAAAAATAGATCTGGGGAGAAGGTGGCTATTTACAACCTCCACCAGCTAATATAAAAATTAAGTATAGATCGCAGTAGATATTACTACATTTTATTTTGTCTTATTTGTTTTTAAATTTTATTTTGTTCCATTTCTGGCATTTTGTTGTTTGTTTGTTTGGGGTAGACAGAAAGAGAGAAGTATTATTGTTTCTCCTGGTGTTTGTAGGTCAAGCCCCGGAAATCTCTCCCAGAACTTCAACACCGGCAAAGTCAGAAAACCATAGACTGTTAGCAATGAGAAGGACCTCGGGAGTTCATCCTGGTTCATTTCAACTTATTCGTGGGGAAATTGAGGCACACAGTGGTTGAGTGACTCTGGGTGGAGAAGCTCCCTGAGATGGGCCTGGAGGTCTGAGCTGATCCACATGGCTTTTCCTTCTGCTGTGTCTCAGTGCAGCTTTGGAACAACAGGCAGAGTCAGCTGAAAGCCTTACAGTCTCTTCCGATTTCCATTTATCTCAACTTGCACGATGAGAGGGAGACCCAAGACCGAATGAAGACATTTTTAAAAATCCTCCGTTGAGTCAGAGTGTTGAGCTGTGTTTGGTTTGTTTAGTTCAATGCTTTGGGGGCCTCAGTGCCTCTTTTAGGTATAATAAGAACATATTTAGAATGGATAGTGTCAGAATGAAATACTTACTCTTTCTGGAAATGGATATTTATTTAAAGACTTTAAAAATGTAACTTGTAGCATTGAGAATAACAGTGGTTGAGATTTTAAGAATGAATTTCTGTATAATTTTGTGTAGTTTAGCACATCACCATAGAGACAGGCTGCTGGAGTCAGCCCTGTGATTTTTCTACCTCTGTCACCTGTCCTTCTGGCCATTAACGCATCTTTTCACTCATAAGCCAAAAGATTTGCTTGTACATGTTTAGGAGTGTAAACCAACTGACAATAAATATCAGAGTATCCAGGAACCCAAAGGAGGTGTGTGTCATTGTTTTGGGAGGGAGCTGTAAGCTAGTTTGTAATATCAAAGAACGTGTCTGCCATTTCAAACTACTAAACTCCTAGACTAGTGAAGGTTGGAAGCGGTACATGTAGGGATCTATATAAACATGATCATAGAATTGTGAGCTTGCTTCAGCATGTGTGTCTTTGGATTGTTCTGTTCTCGGTGGCACTGAGGCAACTTATCCAATTTTGTGCATGACATTGGTAAAGGGGAAGAAAGAAATTTTGTTTTATAGTTTAAACTTAACCAAAAACTTGCTACTTAAAATAAACACAACAAAAACCCTTAAGTGCTTTGACACCATTTTCATCTTTCAGCTCTATGAGAGTAATTTTCATTTAGCAGTAGCTCTCCAAAACCTGAATCTCCACAAGAAGCAGTTAACAAACACTGCAAGGATCACCTCTATACCAAAGGTAAAGCTGGGGAGCTGTTGCTTATGTTACTGCACAAAGGGCACGATCTGCTTGCTGAGAGACAAAAGCCAATCGTCAAGAGGCAAGATGGTGGCAGAGAAAGGGCATTTTATTACAGCTTGCTAGCAAGAGGGAAGATGGCTGACTAACGTCCAAAAGAACCATCTTAACGGGGCGCAGAATCTTGAAGCAGTTAGATAGGCCAGTGGGTTATAGGGGAGGGGGTTAGGAATGTTGACCCTCTGCTGTTACAGACTAGGAGTTGCCACACCAGATCTTTCAGTTTTCATTGATGATGGCTATCAGCATAGACTCTCTGTTTGGGGCGTCATCACATTCCTAAGGAACTCAAAAGAAAGACGGTATCGTCTTAGCACAGCTGGGCAGTATGTGCACTAGCAGGGGTCATAAAGTCTACAGAACAGGTGGATCTCCTGGAGGGTGCAAATCCAGCTGGGTTAGTTAGTCAGCAATCATTCAAAGTTAAGGCGTGGTCTCTTTTCTACAATATGGCTTCCCTTATGTCAACCTTGTGTTGAGCTGGCTTCACTTGGAATTTTAAAAAATGTGCAAATGGTAGGAGTATAATGTGCTTGCTTTGTCACAGCATATTTTCTTGAAGGTGACCAATAGCCATGTGTTTCCAGGGGCAGCACACAGCATCATGCAAAATACATGAAATACTCCAGCCCACAAGACACAATACATTGCTTGGTTCATATCAGGCAGTACCATAAACTATTTTTGTGCATATTTTATGCTGCCTCATACTTTGTTGTTGTTTTTTTAAGTAAATATTTTTCCGATTGTAGAGGTCATAGTACCCTGTGTTGAGAATTTGGAAAATGAAGAGAGGTACAAATCCCACCAACCATAGTGTCTTCTGCATTTGCTAAAGTGATGACAGCACTCTCAAATATGTAAATGAAAGAGACTTTAAGAACAGATTTTTTCTTTTCTTTTTCATTAAATTTATGTCTAATATAGCAAGCTTAGGGAGAAATTAGCCCTTCTGACTGTTCTTCAATGTCATTTTACTTATATAGATATTATTACTGCTACTAATAATAAACTTTCTCCCTGGGCACTCAGCACATGTCAGGCGGAGTGGTGAGCACTATACCTGAGCTGTCTCACTTAATCCTCACAAGAAACCTAGGAGACTGGCGTTATTCCCAGTAACTTAATACAGGTGGGTTAGTGGAAGCACGGAGTGATTATATAATTTGCCCAAACTCATGCAACCGGTAATGAGAGAAGGAAGATTCAAATCTCAGTCCTCTGAAATCATTACTCTGCCTAATCAGGAAAGGAACAGAGGGAAGGAGCTAATTTACTGAGCTTCGGCATTATGTAAGACACGGTACTGGTTACCTCCCTTGCTAATTTTATTCAATCCTCACAACCTCACAAGATAAACAACGTTATTGCCATTTATAAATGTGGAAACTGAGGCTTTAGGGGAATTAAATACTTTATTAAAAGTCACATAGCTAATAAGTTATGGTGGAGCTAGGGAAAAGACTCAGCTGTCTATTTCCAAAGCTATCATTTCTAGTCAACCATCCAGGAAAACTGTTTTTACCTGCATGGATTTATAATGTAAAACTTTGTTGCCTCTTTATATAAATTTGTGTGGGATAATATACAAACTGGATTTGAAGAGTCTTTAGCCCTGCAGATTTATGCTGACTCAGACTCTGATGTCCGGCTTGGAGAATTCCACCAGAGATTCAATATGAGGCCCAAAGATTGTATTGAACTCACAATCTAATGTCTTGATGTTTTAATATTTAATCTGAATTTTAAATAAATTAGAAACAATAGATACAACACTCGAGCTTCAAAGAGACAGCATATTAAAACTGTGTAGGAGGAATTCAAGTATATTGCTGAAAGTTTTCCCATCAAAAATGTTCTCTCATTTACTACTTAAATAAAAGAAAAATAAATAGGTTTGTCATGTCCCTTAGATTATATTTCTGCCTATAAAATAATTTTCTAAAAAGAAATTATGTATATTAGAGAAAAGTTATAAGAGAAACCTGGGTCAAGAGTGATATCATAGTTTATTGATTCAACAAATATCTATTGACCATACCATTCTAGATGCTGGAGATAGAGCAGTGGAGAAAGCAAAATCCCCACTCCTAAGGACGTTACTTTCTAGTGGTGAAATGCAGACAGTAAATATATAAGCAAGCTGGTATGTAGTATAACAGATGGTGAGTTGTGCTGTGGAGAACAATGAAGGAGGATAACGGGAGACAGGAAGGGTGGAGTGAGAGGGGAGGTGACTGTTGAAATAGAAAGGTCAGAGATCTCCCTGTAAGATGGAAGCTATAATTCCTGCCTGAAAGTGATATTGTCAGAATATGGGATAAATGAAGTACTCAAACTCCCTGTGCTGAGCATAGAGGAAGCTATTATTATATTTTATAGATGAGAAAACAGATGTGGATTAGTGAAGTTGAGTTCATTCAGTTGTTGCTAATTGGCAAAGCCAGGATTTGAAGTCATGTCTTCTGGCTCTAGACTCTGTGATCTTTTCATCTCACCTTGCAGTTGTGCTGTTTCCCATGGGTTTTAATCACACTTGTACAAATGGACAGACATTGAAAATACTACATGCTCCTGAATGAACCCAAAATAAATGCTTATTTTTCACTTTAATTAAATTTTTCTGTGTGGTGCATTTGTGTTTTGAAACTATATTTACTGTAATCTGTAAATTCTATTAAATATTTAAAAAATTATAATCTCTAAGTATGTGAATTGATTTATATTCATGTGTAGCTAATGTTATATTAGCTCCTTTTATAGCCGCTTGGGTTTTCAAGTTGTTTTTAAAAACTGAGTGCAATTATAGAAAACACATTTGGAATGATGGCATTAGTCAGCCCTAGGGGAACAGCAAAAGTCCTGGGAGTAGTTCTTTGGAGTCCTGTCAAGATAAATAGGGATAGTGATTTAAAATAAAGAACCAGTTGTGCTAATGCCATTATGATACAAAAATATCGTTAGATTTGTCATGAGGGATTTTTATATTTGGCAATTCTAGTTGATCATTAAATTGCTCTGAAAAATTGTACCACCAAAGAAATGACAAAGTATTTCAGTAGATATAATTAAAGCTAGAGATGACATATGAAGAGTACATTCAGTTATGAGGAAAAAAGTAGTACCCCAATATAACTGGCAAACACATAAATAAAGTTGCAGAACTTTATTTAGAAGAAGAACTATTAGGCAAACAGTAAAAATATTTGTGGTTGCTAATATCAGAGAATGCAGTTTAAAAGGCAAAATAAGTTATTTTTCCACTCAAATTAGTTAAAGGAAATGATTGAGAGGGTATAATGAAAATAGCACTTTCATACCTTGCAAGTGGAAAGACATGATGCAACCGTCTTGAAAAACAACGTGGCAACGTGAATCAAGAGCCATAAAAAGATTTACACTATTTTAACTAGTAAGTCAATTTATTGATTTATTCTACAAAAGTAAACTAAAATAAGGGAAAAAGTTTGTTGGGGAAGATGTTCATTGCAGTGTTATCTGTAACAGCAAAAATGTTGGAAGAAAAAATATCCAACAATATCATACTACGTAAATTGGGGTGGATCCACTTGTTAGAAGATTGTGCAACCAGTAAAAATGATAATGAACATCACATAGCAATATAGAAATGCCTTAAATAGAATCTTAAATGAAAAATGGGTGTATGAAATAGAACGCAGGCTATTATTTTAACCGTATACCATTATGTAGAGAAGACTGAAAGGAAACATATAAAACAGTTTATAACTAATTTAAAAATGGTGGGATTACATATTTCCCCCTCTATTTTTCAAATATTTTGCAATGTTGTTATACTGCTTTAATAATAAAATTTTTAATTCATAGTCTATTAATGATATTCTTCACTTATTTCCAGAATGGCTGTAATGTCAGCTGAAATATGAAATTTTCTTCTGCGCACCAATATTTTCGAGAATGTCATATTCTCAAGCAGTGTGTGGTAAGACGCATCATTTATCTCTGAATTGGGCTGATATTAATTTTCAAGGTAACAAATCTGTTTCCTCTATGGAATTAAGTTTCTGCCAGAGAATTTACTCTCGCTATGCTAAACAGTAGTTAACAAAAAGCCATTATTTTCAAGTGTCGAGTGCTTCCTATACTAAAATGTTTTTATACATTCATAACTCACAAACAATCAGCCTGATTACAGCTCTGGGATCTTAAAAATGCATTGGGACAGCGTTTTCATATGCCCGGCAACCCAGAGGTTCAAACACAGAACTACTGTTTATGAAGGAAGTCATGACTTTTTTACTACTTAGGAAAACCAGGCTATGTGTGCCAGGAGAGATGTATTTAAATCCACGATGAATAAGATCACTTTATTTCTATCTTTCACCTCCTAGATTTCCTAAAACCTAACTTAGAGAGCAATCCACTTCTGTGTGTTGAGCAGAGAACGGTGCAAATAGCTTAAGCTCAAATATTGATGCTATATCCAATTTTGTAGAAGATTACACATTCCTGAGCCTTTATCCTCAAGTCCGCAACTCTTCCTCTGTTCCATCTTTTTTTTTTTTTTAAAGATTTTATTTTTTTCCTTTTTCTCCCCAAAGCCCCCTGGTACATAGTTGCGTATTTTTATTTGTAGGTCCTTCTAGTTGTGACATGTGGGATGCTGCCTCAGCATGGTTTGACGAGCGGTGCCATGTCCGCGCCCTGGATCTGAACCAGTGAAACCCTGGGCCGCTGAAGCAGAGGGAGTGAACTTAACCACTCTGCCACAGGGCCGGCCCCTCCTCTGTTCCATCTTTGATTCCTGGTTCCATCTTTCGGGAATTTACCTAAGATAAACACCTCAGGGTTATTCCAGACTTGCTTGTCTCCTTCATCGAGAGACTGTCAACTTCTGTCAACTAAACCTCTAAAATGTTTTTCTTTTTAAAGATTGGCACTTGAGCTAACATCTGTTGCCAATCTTCTTTTTTTTCCTTCTTCTTCCCCAAAGGCCCCCAGCACATAGTTGTATATTCTAGTTGTGAACGCCTCTGGTCATGCTATGTGGGATGCTTCCTCAGCATGACCTGATGAGCGGTGCCATGTCCACACCCAGGATCCAAACTGGTGAAACCCTGGGCCACCGAAGCGGAGCACGTGGACTTAACCACTCGGCCACGGGGCCAGCCCCTAATATGCTTTTTGAGTTGATTCCCTCTTTATTTCTACACCTGGACCATTATATTAGCTTTTTGATAAAACTCTACCAAAGTTAACCTCCTCAAACAATATTTAAATATTTTTTACTTTCATATTAAAAAATCTTTGGTGGCTTTTCACTGCCTGTGGAAGTCCAAATTTCTTTTAATTTGAAAATTAACAAGTGGTAACTGGTCACCCACCTTTAACTCTTCTAGTTTTATTTTTTAAATCTCCTTATGCACTTCATATCTGATTCTGACACAGTAAGTTGCTCTCATTTCCTCAGTTCAGGAGGCCTTTGCATGACTCCATGCCTGTGCTAGAATATCTTTTGTATAGCACATTACAAACACTTAGCCATTATCTGCTTACATCCACCTCCCTCACCAGGTTGTCAGTCACTCAGGACAGAGACCCTGTCTCGTTCATTACTGGATACCAAGCAACTGACAAAGGGTAAGAACTCAGGATACATTAGTTGAGTGAATGAATGATTTAATGAATCCTATGCTCCAAAGAGATGACTCTGGTTTTCCTAGGTGAGAAACTTTGGGAGGCAAGGAGCTAGGATGGGGAGTGTCCACAGAGCTGGCCCAGATTGAGCTGGAAGCAGAGTTCTGATAAGTGTTCTAAAGATAGAGAGGAGGGAGCCAAACTGGAAACATGGTGGGGGCTGAACCTGAGGTCAGAAACCAAGAACTAAAGAAATGGATTGAGTCAAGAATAAAATTGAGTGTAATCAGAGGAAGAGAGATCCCGTACTATCTTTCCTATGGCCTCCCATAGATAGCTTTCTTGTAGCAGATGGGCCAAATTATATTTTCTGCTAAGAACCTGAGGTAGAGAGAATCCGTGTAAGTAAAGTAGAACCCAGTATTTTGACACGAAGCTGAGTGGAGGGCAGAGCTGACTTTCAGTCCTGAATATTAAGGAACTTAACCAACACATGCATGGACTGATGGCTAGAAGTGGAACAAAGACATGCCAGTCAGAAGGAACAGAATGTACAAGGGCTCAGAGATGTGAAAGTGCTATATCATGTTTGAGGAATTCCTAATACTCTCATTTGGTGGGAAAATAGGATGTGAGGGAGCAGTAGGGGAGAAGAGGATTAGTGACTTTTGGGAAAGAGTGAAAAATCCAAGATGGCCCCTCTAATCCCTGCCTCCTCATATTCACATGTAAACTTTTCCTCTTAAATATGGGCAGAAACTGTGATTTGATTCTAACCAATAGAATATGGCACAGGTGAGGATATGTCAGTCCCATGATTACATTACATTCTATAATAGTCTATCTTGCCAGCAGACTCGCTCCCTCTCCTACCTTGATTGTTTTGAAGAAATAGGTGCCATGAATTCTATAGCTACCAATAACCACATGAGCAGGGAAGTAAATCCCACCCTCATTGAATGTCCACATAAGAATGGAGCCCTGGCCAGGACCTTGATAACAGCCTTGGGAGACTCTAAGCAGAGGACCCAACTAAGTCATATCCACATTACTGACATACAGAAACTGGAAGATAATAAAAGTGTTGTTTTAAACCACTAAGTTTGTGGTGATTTGGTGTGCAGCAATAGCAAACAAATACAGATTTTAGTATCTGGAAGTGGGATGCTGCTGAAACAAACACCTAAAAATGTAGGAGTGGCTTTGAAACCAGGCAATGGGTGGAGTCTAGAGACATTTTAAGTATCACGATGGAAAAGGCCTAAATTGGCTAAAATAGGCTGTTAGTAGAAATCTGGACTTTAAGGACCCTGTCTGAAGATTCAAAAGGAAGTGAGGAGCATGTTATTGGAAAATGGAAGAAGGGAGACTCTTGTTATGTAATAGCAGGAAGTTAGAAAATTGTTTTTAGCAGCTATGTAGAAAGAAGGACTATAGCTAAACATATTTCCAAAGTGTTGAAGGCACTTATAAAAAAATGTAAGAGGAGAGAGAGAGATTGCAGAAAGAACTATTTAACAAAAGAGATCAGGACTTGATGATTTTGAAAATTCTCTGCCTCTCCAGAGGACTAAAGATGCTAAAATTAAGATAATGTGATCTAGAGAAAAAGCTGAGGATATGACTGTACAAACTTTTGTTAAAATTTCAGAAAGATCAAAAGGCCAGAGTGTTCAGTCACACAAGGGGTCTTTTCAAGAGTTTAAGGGTTTTCCCTACAGATCCTCTGAATCAAACCAAAGGGACTCTCGGAGACTTAAGTTTGTTGTCCGACTATCTCAACAGGAGCCAAAGATAGAAGAAGGATTATCTTGAATAGATCTGTGGATGTGAGTTTTATCTGGTGGAATGAACCTCATTGAAATCCATGGGAGACCCACAAAATTTTTGAGAAAATTATTTCAGCAGAAACACTTCCAGCTTGGGTGGAAAGGAACAGAGAAAGTACAAAATGGAAGGAGACTGTGGGACTCCCAACATTCTCCTGTCAGGAAGTAGGCTGATAAAACTACTTGGCTGTTCAGGGCAGGCCCAGTGGCACAGCGGTTAAGTGGGCAAGTTCCACTTCGGTGGCCCAGGGTTCACTGGTTCGGATCCCGGGTGTGGACATGGCACCGCTTGGCAAGCCATGCTGTGGTAGGCGTCCCACATATAAAGTAGAGGAAGATGGCCATGGATGTTAGCTCAGGGCCAGTCTTCCACAGAAAAAAGAGGAGGATTGGCAGATGTTAGCTCAGGGCTAATCTTCCTCGAAAAAAAACTACTTGGCTGTGGCATATGCTACTGTTTATGAAAAAGGAAAGATGAGTCAAAAAGCAGAACAAAGATCCCAGATGACTGGGCTGAGAGCCATGGAGAATTATTTCCAGGCTTTGAAACTTAATAAAGAACCTCTCAACTTTTTTTGTCTGGCTGGATTGATTTCTGAACTACTATGGGCCGGTAACTTTTTTTTAACGTTCCATTTCACACCTTTATAAACTGGAATGTCTGTAGCTGTTTTCCTACACCTATCCCGCCATTGCACGTTGGATATATTGGGACAGGTAACTTTAGTTTTACAAGTTCACATATGCTTCTCAGGAGCTGCAATTAACAGATTACGCTGAGGAGACTGATCTGCTCCTGGACCTGATTCAGATGATGAGAGTTTGAACTTTGAGCTTATGTTATAATGCAATGAGGGGCCAGCTGGCGATGCAGTGGTTAAGTTTGCACGTTCCCCTACAGCGGCCTGGGGTTTGATGGTTCGGATCACGGGTGTGGACATGGCACCGCTTGGCAAGCCATGCTGTGGTAGGCATCTCACATATAAAGTAGAGGAAGATGGGCATGGATGTTAGCTCAGGGCCAGTCTTCCTCAGCAAAAAGAGGAGGATTGGTGGCAGATGTTAGCTCAGGGCTAATCTTCCTCAAAAAAAAAAATAATAATGCAGTGAGACTCTTGGGAATCTTAGGAAGAGGAAAATGCATTTTGCATGTGGAAGCAATGTGAATCATTGGTGTCCAGAGGGTGGACTGAGTCAAATAGACTCTAAAGTGGCCCTCATGATCGAAAATTTCCTGGGGAAATTACCTCCTCTTGCAAGACCTGTGACTTGATTCTAAATAACAGAATATAGCAAAGGTGATGGGATGTCACTCTAATGATTAAATTATGTTATACTAGATTCTGACTTGTTAGCAGACTCTCTCTCTCTCTCTCCATTTGCTGTTTTTACACAAGTAAGCCTCCGTGAATCCTTTAGCTGCAAGGAAGGGAATGCTTCCATTAACCACATGAGTGGGGCGGTGGATACTTCCCTAGTTGCGACTCCAGATGAGAACTCAGCCTTGGCAGGGTCTTTTTTTTTTCTTTTTTCTTTTTTTTTTTGAGGAAGATTAACCCTGAGCTAACATCTGCTACCAATCCTCCTCTTTTTGCTGAGGAAGACTGGCCCTGAGCTAACATCCGTGCCCATCTTCCTCCACTTTATATGTGGAACGCCTACCACAGCATGGCTTGCCAAGCAGTGCCATGTCCGCACCTGGGATCCGAACTGGTGAACCCTGGGCCACCAAAGTGGAATGAGCGCACTTAACCACTGCGCCACGGGGTCAGCCCCAGCAGGGTCTTTGTATTGTGTAATTTGTTTCTCAGCAATAGATAACTAATACGTTAGCATAGGAGACAAAAACCCCTGATAATCTCCACTTTCATCCTCAGTCTATAAAAACAGTTAAAATACTAAGTTTCGAGGAGGAAACAATTATATTTTGTCTTATCAAGCTTTGTCAAGCCTTCTCAAACATTTTATTAGTTTACTATTCAAAGAAGTAAAGAATTATTAAGGCCAGTTTTTCACTCAGATTAATCTTCTACTTTCTTCTCTAATATTGCCTTTCATATCTGCTGATCTTCACCCCCAACACAAGCTGTGTCCAACTCTCCTGATCCATTTGAAGTGGTAGGCCCTTTATTACCATCAACTGCTTTTAGATTACTCCAGTGGCTCATTTTCATTTTGAAAAACCTTGTCTTACTTTATACATCTGTGGGAATTCCAGCATGTCCTTTGGTACTGTTTCAGTGAATTACAACCATCTTGAACACAACATAAAAATGAATATTAATCAGAATATTGTATACATTTATTATCCAGTTTATCCTTGGTGAATAATTGTAAAGAGAGAGTATGGAAAAATATCCTTCTGTCAATGTGCTCTACATTGATTTCGGACAGATGAGAGAAGCAACAAAGGATGCTAACAAAGCTATTTCTTTGGACATTCTGAACCAAGTAGGTTTAAAAAATTTTGATAGCAAAATAAATGACCAATAATGTGTACCATTCCCATGTTTCTTTCCTTTACATCTCTGCTTGCTATTTTTTGGATATAATACTTTTCCCTGTTTTTATGTATGTCTGTGCCACTGTATACCTCCTTGATTAGTTTTTAAGTCAGTGAAAATTGTGCACTTTGGGATATAAGAATGAAATTTAGGAAGACTTTACATTAAAAATTATTGTAATCAATAATATTAAACTATAGCTGATTTACTACTACACATCATCTTCATAAAATGTGCCTTAAAAAACTTCACTTTCAGCGAACTGGATTGATCAAATATTGTATTAACATTTTGCACAATTTTTCACCAAATGGTATATGTGGTTTTCTGAAACGGTAAGCAGACCTAATTAAGGTAATGAATGTAAACCCCAGAGAAGATGATTGTAAGTCTACAGCTTGAGAACTCTGAAAGGTATCTCTTCCATTCTCTTATTTTGCAGATGAGGAATCTGAGATCCAGGCAACCGAATGGTTAAGGTTATGTGAGCTCCAGAGACATCAGATTGTAAATGACACCCACACTGGGGGGCACCATTCACATGATCTAAGTTTAACCACAATGAGTACAACCTTGTCAATTAACAGAACTCATGGGACAAAAATCCTGATCTCTGAACTCCTGGGCTGGGGCTCTTCCAACTCTGCTGCACTAGCTTGCTCTACGTCTTCTTTGTTTATTTTTTTTTCTAATTTTTTTAAATTTTAGTTTCCATTTTTCTCCCCAAAGCCACCCGGTACATAGTTGTATATTTTTTAGTTGTGGGTCCTTCTAGTTGTGGCATGTGGGATGCCACCTCAGCATGGCCCGGTAAGCAGTGCCATGTCTCAGCCCAGGATTCGAACTGGTGAAACCCTGGGCTGCCAAAGCAGAGTGTGCGAACTTAACCACGTGGCCATGGGACTGGCCCTCTTCTTTGCTTGTTTTGATCCCCCCCTTTTTTTTAAACCTAAAGATTAACCACTTTTTTCATCACTTTTATTTTTTCCAGGAAGTGTACCATGTTAGAGCTCTCATGTGGAATTCATGCAAAGAAACCAAAAGAGCCATTTATGTTCTGAACTACGGCGTCAGGCTAAATCCTTCTCACATTTGTACCTTAATATCAAGAGGGTCCATCATTAACTCTGTTATAGATGAAAAGAAGCAGTTAGATGAGAATAAAGATTGTGAAAAAGTAAATGTAATTTCCAAAAAGTTTTTGACATCATAAATCTTAAATTGATATGTATTCCTTCTTTTACCTAAAGTTTTAACTCTCATAAGAAATGTGATGTGAAAAGCTCTAAATTAATAATTATAAATTTGGGGCGAGAAATTTAGAAATCATTGCATCATGATAGCGTTAGCCTAACCAAGAACGAATTATAAAACAAAATAAGAAGACCTTGTGTCCATGAGTGATGTAAAGGCAGATCCCATAAGCTCTTAGAGTAATATACACTGACATACACTTTTTGAATTTTAATGACCTCTGAAGAAAGATATTTAAATCTTTGCATATTTTAAATATTTTTCAAAAAAACGTCTAAAAGAAACATTTATTTCTATACCTGTTATGTCAGTGTCACATTGATGGCATCCATTCATTAATTAAGCATGAGATAAGCTGAAAATAGTCCTACTTTTGCCACAAGCCCACTTTGCAGAATCTGAAGCTACCTTCTGGTATTATGGAAGAAGCAATCCCTTGACCAATCTGAAGTACGGATCCTCTTTGGCTTATGATGGGGTTATGTCCCAATAAACCTGTCATAAGTTGAAAGTATTGTAAGTCGAAAATTCGTTCACCACACTTAACCTACTGAACCTCATAGCCTCCCTTAAACATGCTTAGAACACTTAGATTAGCCTACAGTTGGGCAGTCATCTAACACAAAGCCTATTTTAAAGTGTTGACTTCATCTCATGTAATTTATTCAATACTGTACTGAACATGAAAAACAGTGATTGTGTGGGTACAGAATGGTTGTAAGTGTGTCGATTATTTACCTTCGTGGTTGCGTGGCTGACTGGGAGCTGCGGTTCACTGCCACTGCCCAGCATCCCGAGACAGTACCGTACTGCATCTCCCTAGCACAGGAAAAGATCAAAATTCAAACTACAGTTTCTACTGAATGCATATTGCTTTCACACCATCATAAAGTTGGAAAAAACATCGTTGGATCATCATAAGTACAGGACTGTCTGTAATCTTCTGGAATGCTTTTGAGCTCAACTGAAAAAACTTAGAAAGCTTAGACTTCTAGTCCTTCTGTTTCAGTCAGATCTATTGCCAGTAATCACACTCAAAGCTCTTTTCTGGAACATCCATACTGTTTTCCATAGTGGCTGCACCAATTGACATTGCCACCAACAATGCACAAGGGTTCCTTTTTCTCCACATCCTCAGCAACACTTGTTATCGCTTATCTTTTTGATGATAGCCATTCTAACAGGTGTGAGGTGATACCTCATTGTGGTTTTGATTTGCATTTCCCTGATGATTAGTGATGCTGAGTATTTTTTCATGTACCAGTTGGATGTTTGAATACTATCTCCTTTGAAAAAATTCAGGTTCTTCACCCATCTTTTTAAATTGGATTGTTTGGGTGTTTATTGTTGTTAAGTTGTATAAGTTCCTTATATATTTTGGATATTAACTCCTTACCAGATATACGGTTTGCAAATATTTTCTCCCATTCTGTAGGTTGCCTTTTTGTCTTGTTGAGTATTTCTTTGGCTGTGCAGAAATTTTTTAGTTCGACATAGTCCAACTTGTTTATTTTGCTTTGTTTCTTGTGCTTTGGGTATCATATTTATGAAATTATTGGCAAAACCAATGTCAAAGAGCTTTTTCCCTAAGTTTTCTTCTAGGAGTTTTATGGTTTCAGTTCTCAGTTAAGTCTTTATTGTGTGAAGCTGTCCTGTGCATTGAAGGATGTTTAGCAGCATCCCTGGCCTTTACCTAGTAGATGCCAGTAGCACACTCTCTCTCAGTTGCAAGAACCAAAAGTGTCTCTAGACATTGCCAAGTGGTCCCCGGGGGCAAAATTACCCCAGTTGAGAATCGCTGCTTTGTTCCCCTGTTTGGATTCATGTGAGGTTTTTGAAAAAGGCTATGAGTAAAAAGAGTCTTATCTTCTGTCGTTTAGGATTGCATACACAGTTAAGTTTTTTCAACCTTGTCAAGCCCCAGATTTTTGGATACGGTATCCTTTTACATCTTACAAAGTGGCCGAGTCTTGTCTGATCTCATCTCTTTCTTGTAATAACTTGCCAAAAAGTAGCAAGGAGCTGCAGGTGCATAGTGACATTCTGGCTTTTTTTAGCTGCTTACCCTAGAGCTGTAGGCGTGATAGGCATATGATTTGCCTTCCAAATGATCACAGGAGACACCTTTACTAAAAGTTTTGCTGTGGCATAACGAGAGTTACCAGATTTTTAGCTTGCAAAGTCTGTATCCTTTATTCCTGGGATCACACTGCTAAGCCAATACCACATTTCTGTTATGGCAGCACTCCACTTCTGAGTATCAGTCTCTGTTACAAGTTTGAATGACAAGAAAAAATAAGCCCTTCAAAGATTAAGGGGAAGAAGAATTTTGGTAGAAGGAATAGCTAGTGGAAAGGTTCAAGGGTGGGTGCATATTGGTCTACTTGAGGCACAAAAAGAAAGCCAGGGTGGATGGAACTTAGTGGAAAAGGGGTGGAGCAACCTGAGATGAGGTCACAGAGGCAGACAGGGGCTGGGGTGTAGGACTTTCCGGCCAGTTTAAAAAGTATGGATTTGTTCTAGGAGCAATGTGAAGCCATTCGAGTATTTTAAGCAAAGAAGGGAAAGAAGTTGATCATTCTGGGTACCATGGGGGAAAAGAGTTGTAGGGAAACAAGAGCAAAAGCAAGGAGTCCTATAAAAAGAAGTTCAAGTGAGATGCGCTGGTTACTTAGCTATGGACTGTAATTGAAGAGAGAGAGGAAAATGGATGGATGAGGGGTGTTTTAGAGATAAAGCTGGAGGGACTCCTTGATAAATTGAATATTGGGATGAGGCAAAAAGAGGAATCAGGATAATTCCTGGATTTTGACTTAAGTAACTGAGGGAATAGTGGTTTAATTTATTCGGTGGAAAAGGACTCAGATAAAAACAAAAATTCAGGGTTGTTTTTCAGTCAAATTAAGTTTGACATGCCATTAGTCAACCCTGTGGTGATAGTAAGTGGCCAACTTGCTCTCTGATTCAAGATTTACTGGAAGACATAAGGAATAAAAATTTTGACTTAAGGTTCATCAGCATTTGAGGCTATTGAAAGCCATGTTCCTGAATGAGGTTGTTAATGGAGAGTGGAGAAGAAAAGGGAGCTTAAGATAGGTCCTGGGGCTTACAAAATTTACAACTTGAGCAGAGTAAGAGGAACAAGTGAAGGAAACTGACAAGGGGCAGAGAGAGAGGTAGGAAGAAACCGAGAGATTGGGTGCCAAGGATGTGTAATGAGAGGTAAGTCCTCTTCTTACTGCTGATTTCCAGTCCTCTTGCCAGTAGCAGTTTTGGGTATATGCTTCCAGGAGGTATAAGCAGATAGTTTATACAAGAGAATTCATATTCTTTAAAGATACTCCAACCCAGGGGCTGGCCCATAGCTGAGTGGTTAAGTTTGCATGCTCCACTTTGGTGGCCCAGGGTTTTGCTGGTTTGGATCCTGGGCGCAGATCTAGCACTGCTCATCAGGGCATCCTGAGGAGGCGTCCCACATAGCAGAGCTAGAAGGAAACACAGCTAGAATATACAACTATGTACTGGGGGGCTTTGGGAAGAAGAAGAAAATAAAAAAAAAAAGATACTCCAATGCAAATAGGAAGACACCATAGTATGAGTTTGCAACCTACTTATAACAGTATGTCTTGAAGATCTTTCCATAGTAATACAAACACATTGATGTCTTCTTTTCTATGACTTCATAGTATTTGAACCTTATCTTCAAAATCCAAGCAACCTCCCAATTTTCAGATGAGTTATATAAAAGGATGCTCTATTTGCACACACACATGCACACACTAATAATAATAATAATTTAACGAATAAGATGCCACCTGAACACAAAACACTCTAATTTGAATTAGTGAGTACTTGGGGCTTCAGATTCGACCTTAACTTTGGGATTTAATAATTGCCAGAACTGAGGGTTATAGAAAACCAGCAACAATGTTCTCAACATCCAGAAGAGTGAAATGTGTAAAAACAAGAGAAAATGTTCCCTTGTGTAGGTTTCATGCACACAAAAGTAATGGAATTAAATGAATACCCTCTGACAATGCAGTGGAATGGAGAGTTATTAAAACCATCCAATCATAAAACCTGGCTGCTGGAATCCTGGTTCCAATTAAGTAAATAAAGCAGGTTATTCTGGTTTTATTGAGTCATAAGTAGAAAAACCCAACCTGTTGTTTTCTGAAGGAGATAGTGATTGTAGGTCTAAAAAGTTTCCTCTCTCCGTCTGTATTTCTGAACAGTTATGTTTCTTACTGCAATGAAGGAATGAGCCTGATAAAAGGACTAATCACTGGATGTTTACAATACCATCAAACTATTCAGATTCATTTGTTAGATTGCTTGTAATTGTGTGAAACAGCTTTTTGCACCATAGAAATAGACTTTGTACAATAATAGGTTTACAAATAGTTGCCATAAACAGATGACTTAAAACAATAATGACTTTTGAGATGAAAATTTCTCACATTTTTGTTCACTCAGTGATCATTGCATTTAAGCATCATTAATGAAGCGTTAGCAACATACACCAATACGGTTGAGATGTCATCTTTTCTCTTTGATAAGTTTGTAAAATATGCCTGACTAATAATTGTTTCTTGGATGTTACAGACGTCAAGAGTCCTAAAATGGCTGATTTCTATGACAAATAAGCACTCTAACAGATGAGAATTTAAGCTACTTAAAAAAATTTTTTTGTTATAGCAAAATAGGCTTAATTAATTTTTTTTAATCTGTTGGTATAAACATGCATCAATACCAAGACCTGAGAGCCTGGGATAGGAAGGAGACTCAGGCCTGGGGAGCCATATCAGGTCTGTGTTCTTTTAGCCTAAAACACATTCCAAACTCATGCAAAGGCCACTCCCTGACTTGGGGTCTATATTTTCCCTGGAAGGGCTCTCATTCTGATCTGATGCACTGGCCTCCAGCCTTGGTTTCTCTTATTATTCTCCCTCCTTCTGGTCAAGCTTATGTGTGTTGTCAAGGTCATTACGCTTAAAACATTTTTCTTTTTACCCTTTTTGCCTTTTTTCTGCTGGTAGAAATTTTTAAAGAGCAGAATCTGTGTGATTCTTTAGCCCCAGGTGAGTCTCTGTCCACTGATCGCAAGGAAGAAGGTTCTTCTTGGGGTGTTCTTTTTTTTCTCTTAGAGTGCCACATGCCCAGGCTCTCCCTTCAAAGTAAGGTTAAGAGTTTCTTTTGTTTTGAGCAGTGAAAATTACTCTCAGAAACTGAGACTGTCTTTGTCGATATGTTGTTTTTTTGGCTAGGAGGATTTGGCCTTGAGCTAATATCCATTGCCAATCTTCCTCTTTTTGCTGGAGGAAGATTATCCCTGCGCTAACATATGTGCCACTCTTCCTCTATGTTGTATGTGGGACGCCTCCACATCATGGCTTGATGACTGGTGTGTGCGTCTGTGCTGGGGATCCGAACCAGTACATCCTGGGCCGCTGAAGCAGAGCCCTCTAACTTAACTACTACACCACCAGGCTGGCCCCTGCTGATAGTTTATTTAACACAGGTTCACTGTGGGAATTATAATAGTTTCACAAGCCAATAGCATACAGGGTAATGTCTCTTAGTAAGCCAATAAAGAAATAATGTATGCCAAACCAATGATAGATTAATCACACTATAGTTCCAGGCAAGGGGAGATGAAAGGAATGAAGTCCAAATTTAGTTGAGGTGTACCTTTTCTAGGAGTTGGTTCTGGGGAGAGACGGCTTTGCCAACTGAGAGCTGACGTCCTGCTGCTAGTGCAAAATAAGTCCCTTGCTGTCGAGCATGTTGCTAAGGAAGGAGGGTGCTGGCGCTGAGGTGCAGGCTGATCTTCTTCATTGGGCCACTACACAGCTTCCACCACTGCTGGTAAAAGTCACCTTTACCACAGCAGGAGCTAATGCCCCAAAAGTCTTCAAAGAGCTACTTCAATAGCAAAGGGTAGCCTTGTCCAGACAGCACACGATCGAATATTCCTCACAAAGTTTAAGTATTCATTGTCTAAAAGTCTCCTTCTTGTGGTTGTTTCTTCATATGTTCTTACCCATAAGACCCCTCAGCAGCTGAGCTACTGAGTGCTTATTGACAGCCACAGATGGCCAATGACAACATCCCAAGGCAGCTTCTTTATATGAAAACAACTTTACTTATAAAAACAACTTCATTCTCAGATCAAAACAACCTCACTCTTAAAAACAATTTCATTTTCGTCATAAACAAGTTGACTTGCCATCATATCTAACGAATAATTATGAAGTAGACTCTGATAGACTTAAAACAAAAAGGAGTTTATTCGGGGTTTGTGAGGACTGCAGCCTGGGAAGCACAGATTCAAGTAGCGCTTGAACTGTGTTCCGGCCGTTGACGGGAAAAGGAAGGTGAATAGTCATGGCTAACAAAAGCAAAGAAAAAAAAGAGAGAATGAACGTCTTTTAACAAATTCCAGGCCCAAGGTAATCATCAGGGTGAGGGTCAGTTGAAACAAGCCATTAAACTTAGGAATGTGGAAGATGACCGTGAGAGGAATGGAGTCTCTGTCCCGGTCATCTTACCTTCCTTGAGAAGACTTGCAGATGCATTTCAGGTGTTTAATGAGTTTAAGAGTTCATCTTCAAGGAGGAATTTGTTCCTCTCCTCTTCATGTCTGCCCAGCTCCATTTTAGTGCCTAGCATAAGAGACTTCATCTTTTTTTCAATTCCACATATCAAACTAATACATAGCATAATATTTTTTTCAGAATTTTCTCTGCCTTCTTCAGCCTCACTACACTGTTTTCCCAAGAGAGTATATAGCATGTTGATTCCTAGCATTCTTTTCCCTTTGTTCCAAATTGTTCTGGTTTTAGATAATATTTCTCAAAATGTAAAGTTTGTTTTGGACCCCTTCCTATTGGTGGTGCTGATTGTTTGTTATTTGCTATTTTTGTTGTTTTTTCATCTGGCTTGGGGGATGGGCTTCTTCAAGTCTGCACTAAACTACCGCTTACCAGGACACAAGGTCCCCAAGAGCAGTGATTTTGTTTTATAATCCACTCTTTCCCCAGTACCCAAGGGCAGGGACCTTGTTTTATAATCCACTCTCTACCTAGTACCAGACTATTTCTGAATAACGAACAACTCTTTCACAACACTTTTAGGGGCATAAAGCATGTGGCAGGTTGTATCAAGTGTCCTACAAGTCTCTGGAAGCTCTATTCAGTTGAGTGGTGTAGACCTACTAGACTGAAAGCCTCGGGGTATGGATGTTTCCTTTACAACCGACAGCTCCTCATCCAGGTGAACGGTCCTTCTTTCCAATCCATGGTCTCTCCCGCCCATCCAGCTCCCCGCAGAAGCCTACCTCTGGGCACCCTCAAACCTCAGCCAAGCACTGAGAATTGCAAGGAATGAAGTCCATTTTAGGCAATTGGTCTGTCTCAAATACTATATGCTAAATATTAAATACTTATATTTATATACAGTTCCTCTCCAGAAGATATAGGAAGGGTTTTTCCCCAATCATGTAATATTTTTTCTGAGCATGAACGATTATGTGTGCATTGACTAAACAAGGAGGCACACTATCTGCCTGCTGTGTGCCCGGCCTTGAGTACCAAGATACAATCATGACGAACATAATCCCTGCCCTCCGAGGGCTTATAGTCTAGTGAGAGAAGGAAGTAAATACAAATTATATACATCTGCAACCTGGTTTGTTGAATTCGGTGAAAAAATTTCAAATATAGTCGCGCACCACATGACATTTTGATGATCGATGGACCACATATCTGACGTGGTCCCATAAGATTAGTACCATATAGCCCAGGCGTGTAGTAGGCTATACCATCTAGGTTTGTGGAAGTACATATAAAATATTCACACAAGAACGTAATCACCAAACGACTCATTTCTCAGAATGTACCCCTGTTGTCAAGTGACACGTGACTCTAGATATGTCCTGCAGGATTCAGTGATTATTGATGATAGAGATGAGAGTTCAGGGAAGTCTTTACATTTTATTCCCCTACAGATTGGAGGAACAGATTGGTGATTGTTTTTAAAAAGCAAAATGCTTTTGAAATTTTGCCTGAAATTCAAATGAAAATTTTGCATAAAATTTTTGGGCTTCAAAGAGAAAAAGCATAAATATTTGGCAACCTAAGTATCTATTGTGTGGTTAGGAATCTTTTAACATCCGCTTAGTATGCACTTAAAGTCAGAGATTCATATCAACTATTCAAATGCAAAACTCTCATTGAATTCAACAGCTGTCTCTTCTGCTTTTAGCTACTAGTTTATTTTCCCCTTGTTCTTTGAAAATGAATGCTGTATGGAAATTGCTAGCTATCCTTGTTAAAGTATAGGCATAAATGGTACAGTCTGGAATTGTCAAAATGCGTTTTACCTAAATAGCCGTTCCTCGGACGAAAGTTAACTATGATATTTCATTTACTAAACCAGGAAAACTTGCCACGTTTGTTTAGCCCAATATCTTTTCAAGATTTTGTTTCCAATGTTTTGTCAAGATTTTTGCAATGGAAAATTAAAATACTGCTTTATTGTTTTTTAGAAAAGCCTTTTTCCATTTTATTTCCATTCCATTCCATTTTCCAGCAAGCTGCTAATCCCACATTCCATGAGCAACAAAGTACTGGTTCATCTTTAAACTAGTGGTCTTCTTTGTTCTCAGTAGCCTGCTTGGAAGCAGGCTCTGCACCCTGCTTTTTAGATGTATGGTCTGGAATCTAAGGGAATTAGAAAACAGACATGTAAAAGCATTACCTTCTCTTCACCTGCCTTCTTATAGTACCACTAGAGAGCAATTGAAAGCATGTCCTGTTCGTATGTGGCAGCCTCTCAGTGCTTTCTCTGAGAGAGGAGGGGCATAAATCCGAGGTAATCTACAGGTTACCAGGACAAAGGTTCTGGGTCTACTTAAATCCTGTGAGGAGAGAAAGGTGCCTGGAATGCTACCTACACCTTGATGAGGTCCTGTAGATCTTTGCAGAAATGCAAACCTGCATAAGGCTGCCCTACACAGATTTCTTTCAGTCCCACATCAGGAAAAATGTGCAAGTATAACTAGCTCAAACCTCTGGTCCCCAGCACAGGATTCTGCATCCGACATTGGTACCAAGGGAATTGGTTCCTACCTCAACTTATCAAGTAATTATTGCATGCTTAGGATGTGCCAGGCACTACTTTAGTTGCAAGGAATAACATGGCAAGTAAAACCAGATGCAGTCCCTGCCCTCATGTAGCTTACAGTCTAGTAGAAGAGACCTTAAATCAAATAAGTACACAAATAAATGTGCACTTACAGCCTAAGTGAGCACAGTGCTATGAGAGTGAGGAACAAAAGAATCCAATCTGGTTGCTGGGGCAGGCAAGCCTTCCGAGAGGAATGATATTTGTGCTGAATTAATTTGGCAAAGAGAGATTGTCGGGTAGAGGAAGAATGTTCTTGGGAGAGGGGAGAGCAAATGCAAAGGCACTGTGCTTAGAGGGAGCAGGATGATTTGAGAAACTAAAAGAAGATAGTGTGGTCAGAATGCAGAGGGCTGGTCAGGGCATGGTGTGATATGACCCTGGAGAGGCAGACAGGGGCCAGATCATACTGGGATCTTGTGGAATTGGGGGTTTTATTACAAAGAGAGTGGGAGGTCACTGAAAGGCTTTAAGCAAAGGGCTGGTATAGAGAAAGGAAGTTAGGGTGAGGTGACATACCCAAAAGTTTATAGATTCTTTGTGAGTTTAGCATTCTTAAATAGTCTAACCTTATTTTTACTTTTTTTTGTTTCGCTGAGGAAGGTTCACCCTGACCTAACGTCTGTGCCAATCTTCCGCTATTTTGTTTGTGGGTCACCACCACAACATGGCTGCCAACGAGTGATGTAGGTCACTGAAGTGGAACACACTCAGCTTAACCACTAGGCCACAGGGCCAGACTCTGTTTTTTACTTTTTAATATCATCCATACACAGCCAAACAAATTTTTATTTTCAAATAAATGATGATATTCTTTGAGTATATAAAAGTAAATAAAATTAAAAATTTTATTTTTAATAAATTCCCAAATGGAAGACCAAATGGTTAACACTACTAAAAGAACATAAAAATTTGTTTAATTATTTCTCTAATGAAAATTTCTACTCTACTATTTGCCTGGCTTAGCCTGAAATTTTACTCTTTTTGGGTTGACAAATTACATTCTTTTAGTGCCTATCCTATAATACACTATTTTTTTCATCTTTAAATTACTTTTGATTCTTAAGGAGTTCCCCAATCTCTTTCACATTCAGACAATCTAAAACCTTAGTGACTTTTTAAAATAAATTTTTATTTTACTTCCTCTCAGTCTTTATATGTCTAGATCAGTTTCTTTGAGGACATCACTCAACAAGTTCATTCATCCATACTTAGTAAAGTTATCAAAGAAATAGAATCCCATAGCCAAATATGTGCTTGCTCATACTTCTCTGTCTTGGGTCTTACCTTAATTCACCCTTACTGCTTTGTGGCTTCAGGTCCAGGGAGACAGGCAGGTAATTATTATATCTGGAAGTGCTCCACATGTGGGGAGCTATATCAGTTAGAGTTTATTGGATGCCAGCAACAGACCAATAAAAAATGAATTTATTAGAAGAATCTGCTCACCCAATTTCAGAAGGAATGGGAATCAGGCCCTCTCAGGATCTTGGTAGCTGTCTCATCAGAGCACTCTGGAGACATTTGGCTTCATGTATTTGAGAGATGAATATGTTACTGTATTGTGGCAATGCCCTCATATTAACATTAGAAATGTAATTTAAAGGACAAAAAAAAATCCAAATAAAACAGAATCTAGCATACAGAAAAAAACCTGTTACCCCTGATCTGGGAAGGTAACCTGGCAATGAGTATTAATTGTTAGGAAAACGGTCATGCCCTTTGATCCAGTAATCTTAACCTTATAGCAATAAAAAAAGTTTATGTTATCTATTAAGTTTACATTTTTGGTAAATTTTCAAAATGCATTTAACCTTGACTTTCATTTGGAGAATATCTTTGTAAATTATGATTTTATAGAACTCAAAACTTAATCAGGGGGCCGGCCCGATGGCCGAGTGGTTAAGTTTGTGCACTCTACTTTGGCAACCCAGGGTTTCGCTGGTTCACATCCTGGGTGCAACCTAGCACCACTCATCAAGCCATGCTGAGGCGGCATCCCACATAGCAGAACTAGAAGGACCTACAACTAGAATATACAGCTGTGTACTGGGGGGCTTTGGGGAGAAGAAAGAAAAAAAAATTAATCAATATTTCAAAATATTTCTTGGGTAGCTTTGTGACTATGGGATTTAATACTCTCGATCAAATTGTGACTTCAAGCTGAAGTAATCCCTCCTGAGAGGCAGCATTCCTAAAGATGTGCAGAGTCTGAGGCAGTGACTGGTAGAGAACCTTAATGCACAGAAAGCTGGTGTAGACTCAGCCAGCTCCCTGAGCCTGAGACTCACAAACGCCTCTCTGCCTTGAGCTGAGTGCTTTTACCTTGGAATTTGAATCAAACTTGGCACCCAGTCTTATGAAGTAAAAGGTCAGCTATTTAATGAAATAGTTTTAATTAAATGGTAATCGCTCTTTGTATTATATAAAAAGAAATTAAGTAAGTTCCAAACTGGAAAACTGAGTAACTAATTCTAATGAGGAAATCAGACTTAGGAACTCAGACAGCAAAATTCTTATTAATTACTTTCTGTAATGAAAATTTATTTTGTCCCATTTGCCTCTGCATTAAGTTTTGTAATGGACTGTATTTCCTATATTTATGCTAAGTTTTTAATTACAATAGGTATTGCTGAGCAATCTCACCCAGAATATGAAAAACAGAACAGGAATGCAGAAGCCATACGGCTACTGGAACTTGAGATGAACTGTATTGACAATTAAAACTTGTTTTTCAATATTCATTATCTTATAAACAAATTTTTAAGCCAGATATAATATTAATTCAAAATCAAAACTATTTTTCCTCCAAGACTGGCCATTTATATCTCAAAGCTGAAAATGTTTCTCATTTCTGTAGACAGGGTTACAGATGTTCATTCTTTTCTTTTCTTTTCTTTTTAAAGATTGGCACCTGGGCTAACAACTGTTGCCAATCTTCCTTTTTTTTTTTTTTTTTAAGGATTGGCACCTGGGCTAACGAATGTTGCCAATCTTTTCTTTTTTTTCTGCTTTATCTCCCCAAACTAACCCTGTACACAGTTGTATATCTTAGTTGCCGGTCCTTCTAGCTGTGGGATGTGGGACGCCGCCTCAATGTGGCCTGAGGAGCGGTGCCATGTCCGCGCCCAGGATCTGAACCCTGGGCTGCCGCAGCGGAGTGTGCAAACCTAACCACTCGGCCACGGAGCCGGCCCCGGGTGTTCATTATTATTTCATGGTTACTATGGGTTAATTTAAACGACAGGAGCCAGAATAACTTTGTGAAGGTTTGCACTAAAGCAAAATTAAAGACTGAGTAATGAGCAAATTTAATCTGCACATAAACAGATATGCTTAGCATTGCTTATATCTGGGTGAGCTGTTACTGGTTGCTTCAATTTATTCAACATTTGTATATCAACTGCTTCCATTTCTTTCTTGCTTTCAAGTTTTTAAAAAAATCTTTAAATCTGCCTGTTAGCCAAATTACTCTATTGAAAATGTCCTGAGACATCCAACGATTTTTTCTAATTGCCAGTGCCAATCATTTTTAATATATTTTAAACTGAAGTTTAACACTAAAAAATGCACAGATCATAACTGTACATCTCAATGAATTCTCTCTTCTAAAGGCAACTGCTATTCTTATCTTTATGGTTTAGGTTTGCTTGTTTTCAAACTTTATATAAATATAATCACACAGTTTGCTTGCTCTCTCTCTCTGGCTTCTTTTGCATCACAGTGTATTTTTTTTTTCTCCCCAAAGCCCCAGTATATAGATCTATATCCTAGTTGCAGGTCATCCTAGTTCTTCTTTGTGGGATGCTGCCACAGCATGGCTTTGATGAGCAGTGCATGGGTCAGCGCCCAAGATCCAAACTGGCAAACTCTGGGCTGCCAAAGCAGAGCGCACAGACTTAGCCACTCAGCCACAGGGCTAGGGCCACACTGTATTTTCGAAATTCTTCTGTGTTGTCAAGAGTAGCTATTTATTTTAATTTTTGTAGAGTATTCCATTATACAATATATCATAAATTTGTCCATGTATAGCCAGGTTTTGGCTATTATAACAATGCTTCTATGAACACTTTTGTGCACATATTTCTACTGAATTATATATTTAGGAGTGAATTGCTGTGTCACAGGATGAATATTCACAACTGTTGTAGACGATGCCCCAAAATTTCTCACGATGATGGTAACAATTCACGTCTCCACAAGTGATGTATGAGAGTTCTAGTTCTACAAACACGTGTTATTGAGTCTTGAATTTTAACTATTTTGGTAGGTGATTAATGGCGTCTCACTGCATTTTTTTTTAAAGGTTTTATTTTTCCTTTTTCTCCCCAAAGCCCCCCCGGCACATAGTTGTATATTTTTAGTTGTGGGTCTTTCTAACTGTGGCATGTGGGACGCCGCCTCAGCAAGGCTTGATGAGCAGTGCCATGTCCACACCCAGGATTCAAACTGGGGGAACCCTGGGCTGCCAAAGTGGAGTGTGCGAAGTTAATCACTTAGCCACGGGGCCAGCCCCCTCGTGCATTTTTTATTTGCACTTCCTTGATTACTAATAAAATTGGTCACTTTTCGCAAGTCTGTTATCTGAAGTTCCTTTTGTACAGTGCTGGTTCAAGGTTCTTGTTCATTTTTTTAAAATGTGTTGTTTGCCTCTTTCATATTCATTTGAGTTACATCTGTACGAATATCTCCTCCCAGTCCATGGCTTGCCTTTTTTACTGTCTTAACTGTGTCTTTTGATGAACATCTGTTTTCAATTTCAAGTCAAATTTGTCATTATTTCCCTTTATTGTTAGCACTTTTTATGTTCTGTTGAGGAAGTCAGTGTCTCATCCTGAAGGCATGAGAATATATCCTATATTGTCTTCCAAATGTTGTATTGATTTGCCTTTTAAAAATTACTTTTGGACACTGTGGGAATTAGAGAACACACCAACAAGACTTTAGTAGTGTTATGGAGGAAGAGTGGAGGAACTTAAGTCAGATATAGATGGCTCCAAGTCAAGGGCTCAAGCGCTTTTACTTAAACAAAAAACTACAGCATATATTCCGAGTTTCAGAAGAAGGGATATATGAATAGCATTTTTAAGAACAATGATGGCTGTTCATCCTGGCATTGGTAGGCTTTGTGATTTCCCACTTAACTGGGTTGCAGTATTCCTCCACTAAAGAGAGCTAAAGAGCGAGTGGCTTGGGGCTGTGAGGGATGCAAGCCCAGCTTCCCTGAGGACCATCAATGGGGAGCAGCTCACCTCCTACAGAGGAAGAGCTTTGAACTCCTTGCAGGACAGGTAATATGTCTCAGTTAAAAAGTACATTTGGAAAAAATCGTAGTCCTTATTTTTTTCCCATTCAGTTGGATTTTTATCTGAATTCTGGTATGTTTGTCACTGAACGGAAAACAAAACGAACCATTTAACTGAAAGACAAAAGTATCAAAGGAAATCAGCTTCACAATTACCTAAAGTGCAATCTGTTCTACGATTTGGTTCTTTTTTACAACTCCTATTTTGTACTTCCCAATTAGCAATACTTTCATGAAACAGCTAACAAATGAAAGAAAATTGCATATCAATATGAAGATAAATATACTGGTTCCACTTGCCTTGTTAAATTAGCTTCCAGACAAAGTAGTTCTGGAAGGTAATTTCTTTAACTAAGAGTATATATACTCCTATTTACTCTTAGTTAAAGAAATTAATACTGACTAGAGTAGAAGGGATTTCTGGAAATGGGCGAAACTTGAAGTTGGTCTTGGATGAGTTTGACTTTAGCCATTTGAAAGGACTTGATTAAAGAAATCACAGAAGTGTAAATGACATGGGTTCTTCTGGGTTCTTGCTGGGGGGCTGGGGGGACGGTGGGAAAGTTTTCAAATTTGAGTGAGGTATGATTTGGAGGGTGTTGAAAACTGGGCAGAGGGGTTTGGATTTGATGCATCAGGAAATATGGAAAACTATCAGAGAGATTGAAGAGTGATGAAAGCGATGTTTATGAAATGCTAACGATGCAGTAGTGAGTAGAGGGGACGGCAGTGGTGAGATTCTGTGATGCGCAGGTCAGCTGAAGAGTAGGTGTGGCCAGGTGGAATGGACAGGGGTGTTTGAATCAGAAAAGCCTGGCTGTACCCCGAGTTGTACCATTTAGCCTCCCTGAGCCTCCTTTTCCTTGTGTTAGTAAGCAATCTTTTGCTGGCAAGTGATTGAATCTCAATTCCCCAGGACAGGCCATCATCATAGATAGTTCTGGGTATGACAGACAGCGAGGGTCTTGCTAAGCCCATTTTTATCAAAGTTCTCTCTCCAGTCGCATCGTCTGTACATGGCCCAGCAAGCATTTGTTTATCAAACATTTGCTTTTCCATCTCCATGTAAATTACCTTCCTCCCCTTTGAAGCCTATAATCACTACCCCCAACATCCTCCTTTGTCTTTAGCTGAAGATGATATTTAAAGTTGTGGCTTCAGCCATTTTGGCAAGTTGCTCAGTTTTCCTGGATTTCTCCCATGTATATGTGTTATTGAACTTTGTTCGATTTTCTCCTGTTATTCTGTCTCACATCAGTTTAATTCTTAGAGCAGCCAGAAGGACACAGAGGGTAGAGGAATAGTTCTTCCTCCTCTACACTTAAAAAAAAATTATTAGACAATTACTAGATTGACTCCCAAAGCTGAGGGAAAGCTGAACAACCAAGACTTGGGAAAACACCGAATGAGTCAACCGGGGGGACTCAAGATACGGAACTGGAGATTTAAAACCTGACAGAGTTCTCTTTTCCTCTCTGGGGAAGGTTGGGGGGCAGATTTCATCATGGAGTAAGGGGTGTGGGTTCTGGTAAGTGTGTGCTCACCTCTTCCTCGTATCTTCACCAAAGAGAAAAGGACTCTCTCCATAGCTGCAGTTGTTGTTCTGAAAAGACTAGCTTAGGACCTTAGGCAAGTTCCTTAACCTCTCTGTGCCTCTATCTCCTCATCTGATACGTGCGAAAAACACTAGGACCTACGTCATAGGGTTGTTGTGAGGATTATATGCTTTAAAGTGTTTAAAACGTTTGGAATATTTGCCAGCACGAAGCTATTATTGTTGTTGTTGTGTCATTGTCATTAGCTTACCCCTGGGCCAACACTGCGGTTCCATGGTTGACCTAAACATGCCTGGGAGGAGGGATAAGGGCACTATCATTGGCACCAGATGAATGAGGTATGGAAGGAGCAATACCCCAGAAGACTATGAGGAGAAGGAAAATGGTGTCAGGCAGACAAAAACAATAGCTTTCCTCCATTCCTTATTTGTAGAAGCTTTACTGTTGCGTTACAATGTTACTATGAGAATTAATAATAACATATGTAAAGTGCCTTTATGTGGCAGGCCTCCAAGATGTGTTAACTGCATAACCTGCACATGAAAAAACGAAGGCCTAGGCTGGATACCAGTAATGGGGATTAATGAAATGAATATTTTGAAGGAAAATCACATGGCCTTGGATTGGTTTGTGGATTATATTGATGGTGGACAGAGGCTGTCACTTCAGATGTTTTACCTTTTGGTTGTGCCTTACAACAAAGAGCAGTCACAAACATAAATGTTCACATTAAAAATATAGGTTTTGTTACTTCCTGCGTGGGTGGGAAGGTTCCCCAGCAGGAAGTACATCCTGCAATCTCTCCAGTGGGGTGGTACTTGGTCCGTTCTAATAGAGAGTAAGGTCTCAGGATCCTGCAGGTCCTCGAGGCCCTTGGGTGATGCTTCCTTCAGTCAGAGAAGGTGACCTCTTCAGTCATCAGGTCCCAGCAGAGAGAGCAGTGTCCCTGGCTGGCCAAAGACATATTGCCAATCCAAACAAGTTCATGGGAAAAGAGCCTCCGTTTTTATGAGGCTAACTGGGTATTGTGGTTCTTTTTTTTTTTTTTTTTAAAGATTGGCACCTAAGCTAACATCTGTTGCCAATCTTTATTTATTTATTTATTTATTTTGCTGCTTTTTCTCCCCAAAAAAGCCCCCCAGTGAGTAGTTGTATATTTTAGTTGTAGGTCCTTCTCGTTGTGCTATGTGGGACACTGCCTCAGCAGGGCCTGATGAGTGGCGCTAGGTCCGCACCCAGGATCTGAACCAGTGAAACCCTGGGCTGCTGAAGCGGAGCACATGAACTTAACCACTCAGACACGGGGCCAGCCCCGTGTTGTGGTTCTTACCAGCTGTTGCCAGATGACCCAGCCGTTTACTCTTTGCTCCATACCAACATTCACATTGTTCAAAATCCAAACCAACATTTATATTATTATTACATCGTTCACAAATTTGGGTCTATAGGCTTCTACTAATTAATTTAGTACTCTGGTGATTATCTTTTAAAAATCCATTATATGATGCAATGAAAAGGGAAACCAGGCCCGAGAGAGGGAAACCCAGACCTTCTCCAGGCTCAGAAATGAAAGAGAGGCACGAGTCAAGGATAATGGCAGGCTTTCAAGGCTTCAGTTGAGAAGTAGGAAAATAATTTTTTCATTTCAAACCCTTTGGAATGTGAAATAAGCCCTCAAAGAACCTTGTGTATGTGATGTGCTCAAAACGAGCAAGAAAAACTACGTATTCCAGCAAAACTACCACTGCGACATTGTTCTAAAACAATTATGTGAAAGAAGGGGTTGTATAAGGATTTGATTGACACAGATTTCTCCCTGACAGGGAGAAAATCCTATGGAGAGAATGAGGCAGAGAAAACGGAACTTTTGATTTGTCCTACAAGAGCACAGCAGACCAGAGGGAATTAAAGAAGGGGGTTAGTGAACAACAGGGAAGGTAAAAGGTAGGGGGTAGAAAAAGAAGCTCAGAGGATTCTGTGAAACAGGAGATTGTGAGATATATTTGCTTCAAGATGATACTCTCTAACGTGCAGAAAAGTGAGAGAAAGGTTATTATTTCACAGAGGTTTGTTTGATCTCGTGTTAAGTGTTTATAACATTCATTGACCAGAGTTTTGTTTGACATGCAAAATGCCTAGCTTGTACCTAAACTTTTATTATTTCTTTACAATCGTAATCTCCGGGGCTGCCATATGTACACATACACACACCCACACACATCTGTGTATACCTGTGTATATATGTATAAATATTATAATTCTGTTAGAGAAGAAAAAACTAGCGCTGGTCACATCCATTTTGGGGGTGTGCCTATGGAACATGTATCTCATTTACTTGTGTATCGGTTTCATGTTAACTTTATTATTAATGCATCAGTTCACTTTAGAATTCAAGTCTTCTAAATTAGCTAATCATATTGATCAAATGAATTAATTATTACCAGTCACCATCCTAAATTAATTAATAGCAGCAGAAGCAGTAGCAGTAACAATTTCCAGCTCTCTAGTATTTTACAATTTACATAGTGCTCTCCCCAATTTATCTCATTTGATAAACGAGCTTGCACATGGGTGCAGCATGCATTCAACCAGCTCTTTAGGCAAACAAAATGCCATGTTTAAGTGAGAGTAGGTATCTCTTTTCTCACAACCATAGAGATTGACTTCAGTTCCAAGGACTATTTCAATAAAAAAATTTACGTAGACAACGATCAGTTGCAACATGAGTAACAGATTTAATTAACATGAAGGACGGACACAAAGAGCAGTCCAACATCCAAAATTACAGTGGTCTACCCGCTGAGCATTGCACTGTGCTGAAGAAAATGACGCAAGCTCACTGCTGCTTAAGGTTATTTGGAAGGAGTCCTATAAAGTAAGAAAGTGCAGCTCATTTTGGCTTTAAAAATGTTACGTATATTTAGCACTTTTATCCCTTTTTTGTGATTTATATGTGCCCAGTAATCATTTAAAACCAGTTTTTGGTCTTTTTCTTATAGGTTTATTGAGGGTTAATTGACATACAATAAATGGCACATACTTACAGTGTACAAGTTACTGAGTTTTGACATATGTATACACTTGTGAAACCATCACCACAACCAAGATAATAAACACATCCATCACTGCCAAAAGTTTTCTTGATGCCCCTTTGTAATTCATTTCCCACACCTCCACTCCCCAGGCAACCACTGATCTTTCTGTCACTACAGATTAGTTTGCATTAGCTAGAGTTTTATATGAATAGAATAAAACAGTATGTACCCTTTTTTGGTCCAGGTTCTTTCACTCAGCATAGTTAATTTGAGATCCAGCCATGTTGATATTGTATATAACTAGTTCGTTCCTTTTTATCGGTGAGTTATATTCCATTGTACAGATAGTCTATGATTTGCTCTTCCATTCACTTGTTGATGGATATTTTTTTTTTCTAACTTTGGGCTCTTGCAAGTAAAGCTGCTATGAACATTCATTTACAAGTCTTTGTATGGCTATATTCTTTCAGTTATCTTGGTAAATACTTAAGAGATGGATGGCTGAGTCCTATGGTAAATGTATGTTTAATTTTTTAAGAAACTGCCAAATTGCTTTCCAAAATGAAAATCAGGCAGATTGTTTACAAAACAAAACATTCCTTCAACACAAAACTTGCACTGTTTGAAACAGTTGATTTCCCTGGGAGGAAGGGGTATTGTTCACACTAATTAATGAAAATTAGTCTTGATTGAGTTAATACATGTTTTAGAATTTCTGATTGACATGCTAAAGTTTGCTGCAATATATTTTTTCAAACTATTTCTGCTTGTTATGCCATATATAATATCACTATCCATTTGAGGCCTCCATTTCATTGCATGAGCTGTAGCACAAATACGTCACTTGCTCACCCTGCATCTTCCCTTGTTTATGTTAGGTTAATGGAAAGATCATTACTAAAACACCCATGTTAGGATTTTCATTATATGGAGATTTCAGTACAAGTACAGTAATGGAAAGTAATTGAAACCAGGGACCTCAGAAGAAGATTTGTTTCTGGAAATACATACCCATTTTCTTAGAAACAGTAAGTGATCGGGCTTGACACCCAAGCTGTAGAACACAGAGAGAATTGAAATGCAAATCTACAGATCCCTGTGCCCAGTCCTCCTCTCCCAGCTTATGGGGGTTTCTTCCTTTAACATGAAAGGAGAGGGGGAGTCCTTTTTCCCTTAACGTGTAAATGGCTGTGGTCCCCATTCCACACATGGAACCAGCAACCCCACCCCTTCCCCCATTAGTGGAAATGTGGGGGCCTGTGAATCTCCTTGTCTTTTGCTTTAATTCCTACTTCCATCAAGTTCTTGATCTCCTCCTCTGAGTCTTGCCTCCTGCGGCTGGCCTCTTCTGTCTGCCCCACACCAACACAAACATGCAACAGCCCACTTTTCTTCAGTTCCACAGAGTAATACAGACTCTTGCAAGCAAGCCCTTGTATATAGCAGAGTAGTACTACAGGTTTGGGGACATGGGGGACATGAGAGGTGAGGGGCAAGGGATGGCATCACATCACAGTACACAATTTCATTGAATATTAATTTCCAAAGATCTTTAACCAGCTGCCTTAGAAAATTTCTGCCCAACACCATATTGCACTTCCCTTCCCTCTTTCTCTGGAGCCTTGTCAGTCTCCCCCTCTCTCAGCTATCTGGAATCCATCAACACATAAAGGTTTTCACAAGTGTCTTAATTTTAGTAGATGGATTAGAGAAGTCGTTCTCAAATTTAACGTGCATATGGATCACCCGGAGATTGTGTTAAAATACAGATTCTGATTAAGCAGGTCTGGGGTGGGGCCTGAGATTCTGCATTTCTAACCAGCTCCCAGGTGATGCTGCTGCTGGTGCAAGGACTACAAATTTAGAACCACTGGCCTGGAACAGTCTAGCTCTGGTCTCTATCTATTTCTGAGCCTACCTTTGTCTATCCCAGTGGTTCTCAACTTGGGTCAATTTTGCCCTCCAGGGGACATTCGGTAATGTCTGGAAACATTTTCACTTGTCACAACCAGGGAGAGGGTGCTACTGGCATCTCATGGGGAGAAGCCAGGGATGCTGCTAAATATCCTACAGTGCACAGGACAGCCCCCCACAAGAAGGAATTATCCAGTCAAATGTCAATAGTGCTGTGACTTACAAACCCTCGTTTACCCCAACACTCTCAGTTGCTTTGCTGAACAAAAGGCCGCCTACCCAGTTTCTCCCCCCTCGGAAGGACACTTGTGTGGTTATTTTAAGTTTTAACAGGATTCAGCTTTGCTCTCTTAGCTCATTTGCTAGTTTCTGTATGGAGATTTCATCTTTCCCTTCTATAAATTAAATCCCCTCCCCTTTATTTGAAGACAGAAGCAACTGAAGTCAGTTCTTTGTTTTGTTTTTTGTTTGTATTAAATATCAATAAAAAAATTTTTCCTGCCAAGTGCACAATAAATGTATATTTGTGATGAGTACACGTTATTAGCGAACCTCTGCTTATCTTCTCATATATGTTTATTCTCTTCTATGTTGGCATCAAGAACGTAAAGAGACCTTAAACATCCTGCTAGCATAATGACAAAAATTGTCTTATAAATGTATAAGGAAAGGAACTATTTTACTCCAGAGTTCTGGTTTAGATTAAAGAATATTCTCTGCTTTCCTCAACTTCTACCCGTGATCCCCGTCACAGTTCTAGCTACTGAAGGTTCTGTTTAACTAGAGTGTAAAACCAATCTGCATGATAATGAGTAGCCCCCAGATAATATAAAAGAATTGACTTTGATGGAATCAGGGACTCACCAATAGTGAGCTTTGAGGGGTTGGTATTGCCAACATTCCTAAGAATAACCCCACAGGGGCAGGAATTACATGAAAGGAAAAAGACCTAGGTTCGTATAATGGTTAAGGGTAGCAGCTGGAGCCAGGAAGCCTGGGTTAGAGTCTTAGCTGCACTGAGTACTAGCTCCATGACCTTGGCAGGGCAGCTGCATACAGCAGTGCAGGATATATAATGGTGCCCCCTGGAGTTGTACAGTGCACGGTCTGCACAGCCGTATGTATAGTCCTAGACCCTGGCACCTTTTAAAATTAATCTGTGTTTCTTGTTTTCTTTATTTGTAGATGAAAATAATAACTACATACCTCATAGATTTGGTGAGAGTTTTAAATGACTTCATATTTATGAAGTGTTTAGAACAGAGGCTGGCATATGGTAAGTAGTCAAGTGCCATGTTGTCACCAATTTTCTTTACAACGTAGGCAAAGAAGTAGTAGGCATTTCCATGAAACACAGAAATTTCTTGTGGCTTTTGGAAGAACTACAGAGTGAGATGTCGAGGGAATTGAAGAGAAAAGAATATTTGATATATACCCTTACTGTTAATACAACTCTACTCAAAATTAATAGGACAAAATCCTAGACAACTAACAATTATGACTCCAAATACCCAGCTTCAGTCCTTTTAAGTCAGAATGAGAGACAGTCTCTTTGCCTAGGAAAAAGTTGGGTCAGGATCAAGAACAGTAGAAATAGCAAAAGGAGAGAAATATGAGAAGGCTTTCATTCAACATTATTCAGTAACTTATTGAACACAATGCTAGGTGCTGGAGAAGCAATGGTGAGCAAGATTATAAGGCCTTGCCCTCTGAAACTTTTTTATCATTCAGCAGGAAAGACAGCCAAGAAAACAAGCAATTACATTGTATTAAGTGCTGTTATGGGAAGGACAGGGTGATT